>NC_030825.1:25519693-26769693 GCF_001704415.2 Capra hircus | reverse complement strand
TTCCTTCTCTAGGGAATCTCCCCGACCCAGGGATCAAACCCAGGTCTCCCGCATTGTAGACAGACGCTTTACCTTCTGAGCCACAGGGAAGTCTTTAGTTGATCTCTATAACACTATGTGAGTTCCAGGAGCACAACATAGTGATTCAATATTTCTATGCATTGTAAAGTCATCACCTTGATAAATCTAGTTACCATTCATTACTGTACAAAGTTATTACAATATTACCAACTATATTTCCCCACTCTGGACATTTCATCCCGATGACTCATGCATTTGGCAACCTGGAAGTTTGTACCTCTTAGTCTCGCTCACATATTTCACTCCTCCACCTGCCCCTTCTCCCCTCTAGCTATCACATGTTTGTTCTCTGTGTCTAAGAGTCTGTTTCTGTTCTATTATGTTTGTCCATTGGTTCTTTGGATTCCACATCTGCATGAAATCTTATGGTATTGGTCTTTCACAATCTTATTTTACTTGGTACCATCCCCTCTAGATCCATCTAGGTTGTCACAAATGGCAAGGTTTCATTCTTTTTAATGGCTGAGTAATATTCCATTGCATATACAGGGGTGGTGGTGGTGGTGATGGTGCTGGTTTAGTTGCTAAGTGGTGTCTGACTCTTTGCAACCCCATGGACTGTAGCCCACCAGGCTCCTCTGTCCATGGGATTTCCCAGGCAAGAATACTGGAATGGGTTGCCATTTCCTCTTCCAAGGGATATTTCTGACCCAGGGATCAAACCCAGGTCTCCTGCATTACAGGCAGATTCTTTACCACTGAGCCACCAGGGAAGCCCTCCATTGTTTATATATCATACCTTTATTCATCTGTCAATAGACATTTAGGTTGCTTCCATGTCTTGGCTATCATAACTAGTGCTGCTATAAGGGTGCAAATATCTTTTCAAATTAATGTTTTTGTTTTCTTCAGATAAAGTAGAAGAAAGAATTAGAGTTGTTGCATCCCATGGTAGTTCTATTTTTAATTTTTTCAAGAAACTCCAGAATGTTTTCCCCAGTGGCTTCACCAACTTACATTCTCACCAACGGTGCACAAGAGTTCCCTTTCCTCCACATCCTCACCAATACTGTTACTTGCTGTCTTGTTGATGATAACTGTTCTGAGGTGTGAGGTGATGTCTCACTGTGGTTTTGATCTGTATTTTCCTAATGATTAGTGATGCAGAGCAGATTTTCACGTGCCAATTGGCCATTTGTATGTCTTCTTTGGAAAAATGTCTTTTCAGTTCCTCTACCCATTTTGGGGCGCTTCCCAGGGGGCGCTAGTGGTAAAGAACCTGCCTGCCAATGCAGGAGACAGAAGACGCGGGTTCAGTCCATAGGTTGGGAGATCCCCTGGAGGGCATGGCAACCCACTCCAGTATTCCTGCCTGGAGAATCCCATGGACAGAGGAGCCCAGTGGGCTACAGTCCATAGGGTTGCACAGAGTCGGACATGACTGACTCGACTTAGCGTGCACACATACACACACCCTTCTTTTAATCAGTTTTTTTTTAATTGAGTCGTACAAGATCTTTGTATATTTTGGATAAAGAAAGAAAGTGAAAGTGAAGTGGCTCAGTTGTGTCTGACTCTTTGCAACCCCATGGACTGTAGCTCACCGGGCTCCTCCATCCATGGACTTTTCTAGGCAAGAGTACCGGAGTGGATTGCCAGTTCCTTCTCCAGGGTATCTTCCCGACCCTGGGATCGAACCTGGGTCTCCCACATTGCAGGCAAACACTTTACTGTCTGAGCCACCAGGGAATCCCATATATTTTGGATGTTAACCCCTAATTAGATATATCAGTTGCAAATATAATCTCCCATTCAGTAGGCTGCCTTTTTGTTTTGTTGATAATTTCCTTTTCTATGAAAAGATTTCCAGTTTGATGTAGTCCCATTTCTTTGTCTCTGTATGTTTATTCTTTAATTCTTCCAGGTCTTTGTTAATTGATTCTTGCATTTTCTCCATTTGGTTTTCAAGGTTTTTGATCATCTTTACTATCATTATTCTGACCATTTCTTTGTTTTTGATTTTTTTTTCCCTTTCCTGAGGAGACATATCAAAAAAAAATTACTGAGGCCATTGTCAAAGAATGTACTACCTATGTTCTCTTCTAGGATTTTTATGGTTGTAGGTTTTACACTTAAGTCTTCAATCCATTTTGAGCTTATTTTTGTATAGGGTGTGAGAGAGTAGTCCAGTTTGATTTTTTTTTTCAAACTTTAAACAGTTTGATTTTTTTTTTTTACATGTAGTTGTTCAGTTTTCCCAACATCATTTATTGAAGAGGTTGTCTTTTCCTTGTTGCATATTCTTACTGCCTTTGTCATAGATTAATTGCCCACATAAGTCTGAGTTTATTTCTGGGCTCTCTAGTCTGTTCTGTTGATTGACGCATCCATTTTTGTGTGGTATCATAGTGTTTTGATTGCTGCAGCTTTAAAAAAATATTATTTGTTGGTTTCACTGTGCTGGGTCTTAGTTGTGACATCTAGGGTCTTCGATATTCATTGTGGCATGCAAATTCTTAGTTGTGGCATGTTGGATCTACTTTCCTGACCAGGGATCAAACCCAGGCCCCCTGCATTGGGAGCCTGGAGTCTTAACCACTGGCCCACCAGGTAAGTCTGTACTGCAGCTTTGTAGGGTAGTTTAAAATCAGGTGCCATTTGTTGAAACCCAGCTCTACCAACAGCAGTGCTCAGACTATAACCTCATCAGCCCTCATGGCTCACCTGTGAAAGGAACCCATGATGCTCAACTAGACCATAGGATAAGGTCAGGTGCTCCTCCTTCTTCTCCCCCAAGGCCACTTTGGGAGGCTGGACTGCTTCAGTTCCTGGTTGCGGGAGTCCTCCCCTCCATGGCAGAACCACCCTGTGGGCAGGATCCTCTATCATGGCTTTGCTGTGTGACCTCAGAAAGCTCACAGACCCTCTCTGGGCCTCAGTTTCATTACCTGCAGAGAGACTCAGGGCCCCCACCAAGTCTGTAGATCTGAGAAAGATAGGATCTGCCCTTAGAGAAGATCACGTGAGAATCTCTCTGCTTCTTAGAGTCACATCACATGTCAGAGACCCCCCTAGCCCCACCCATTCCTCAAGCCACAGCCCAAGAGGGTTCTCTCTGCTCCCAGTCTGTCCAGCTGGCCATATCCTCCTATTCCCAGGGCAAACTTTGGCCTGGAAACAGAATCTGGAGCCCAGAGGAAACACAAAAGCCCAGGGTTGCCTGGGAAGGGCATGCGTCCTAGGAGGAAGCAGAGGGAGCATGTCTGTGATGCAGACCCTCCTGGGGGGAAGTCTCTAGACCCAGCACGCCCTCAACCCAGTGGCATCTGCCCACCGTCTCATGGCTGCCCCACCTCCCAATGAGGCCCCCATGCTCTTCTCTGCTGGACAACAAGGAACTGTTACCATGATGATTAGCAGTTTATTAATCATGAGTCTGCCCCAGCCCCCACAGCTGGGGAAACTCCCTGAGTGGGTTTCGAGTCCCCTTTGTTTTTGCCACCGACTCAGAACTCTTCTCTGGAACAAGCCAAGTTCCCCTGCCCCTTCCAAGGAACAGGTTACAAGAGAAGGCGCAAAGGATTCTGGACCAGCTCCGGGCAGGAGCAGCTTGCCTTGCTGGGGACGGGGAGTAGAGCAACCAAGGTGCCCGGGAGTCCCTGCCAGGTGCCTGCTGCTGTGCTGGGGTCATGGATGGGCAGAGTTCAGAGGCCAGCCCAGACCCCGGGGGAGTTCGCAGGAGATGAGAATGAAGAGACAAGGCCCGGCCCCACAGGGGAACATGCAGGTGAGATGAAGGGCCAAGGGCCCTGGAGTGGGGAGATGTTGCTTTTGGCCACCTTGGATGCCACAAGGAGGCTGCAGCCAGTGAGCTGGGCTGGGTGGGTGGAAGGATTCATACCAAGGGGAGGAGGGATGGGCATTTCACACCAGGGAAGCACTGAGCACAGATAAACGGGGGGGGGGGGGGGGCGTGGGGAACAGCATGGGATGCTCCTGGAGCAAATGGTCTGGGTATGACGCTGAGACAGTCAGCTCCATGGGGATGGGAGCATGTCTGCTTTGCTTACCACCATGCGTGTCCCCAGTGCCAAGCATGGCACCTGCCACCCAGCGGGCTCCACAGTGAGGCTCGACTGAGTGAGCACAGGCTGGAAAGGGAAGTTGATGACATGGAGCAGAAACGGGGGGAGAAGTCCTGGAGGGCTGAGTGCATCTTTCAGCCTTCCTTGGGAGGCAGAGGAGACCAGGGACATTTTTGAGGTGGTTTCCTCACCGGGGATTAACCCATTTATTCCTCTTTGGCTCTCCTAGCTGTGAGACAAACTCCAAGGGACCTTCCAGATGAGTGTCCTGGAGTCTGGGCCTGTGATCAGGGTCTCAAAAGACCTTTGAGGTGCTATGAGGACTCTGGGGCTCCAAGGTCTGTCAGGGCGGTGTGGGGGAAACCAGGAATGCTCCCTGGAGGAAGTGACAGGGAGGGGCTGCTGGAGAGGGGGTGCAAGGGAGGGGGTGTAGGGGAGGGGTGCTGAAGCTGGAGGAAGGGAATGGGTACAGGAGGGAAGCAGGCCAGGTGCAGGCCTGTTGGGAGAAGAGCATCAAGTGGGAATTGGATCTGAAGGGGAAGAAGCAACGGTGTGGACTGTCTTAACACCTTTGACTCAAGCTGGCCAGACACTTGCCTGTTCACCTACCGACCCTCCTGACCTAACACTGTTGCCATGGGGAGTGCCTTGAGGATTAAACCAGCTGGAAGGCTCAACATCCCCCTAGCTTTAGCCTGAAGGGGTCAGACCCCCCTGATTCTGGGTCCTCCACTTGAAAGGTAGCAGGGGAGGGTCCTGCCCGACCTCTGGCTCTACCACAGGCTGGGCGGGGACTGTAGATGCAGCTGCCACAGAGCAAGGACCAGGCTGCTGGGACGTGGAAACTCTTCATCACCTTCAAATTGCATGTGACAACTGTCATTTGGCTGGCAAAGCTGTCACGTGGGTTACTTGTGTCAGTTGAGGCTTCAGGAGGTGCGACGACTTGTCTCCTGCAGGAGATGTATGTAGCATTGTACACACTCGGCTCCATCCTCTGGCAGCGGAAGCGAGGTTCATCCTGCCCCGCCCCTGGGGGCTGAGGTGCTCAGGTCCCCAAATTTATCTCCATCTTCCCACTCCCCTGTCCTGAAAATCTGACCTGCTCAGATAAATCAATTGTTCCTGATAGGTTATGGGCCTGCTTGATTCCTCGGGTGAGAAACGCAAGGGCTGTCCCTGCCCCAGGGTCTCCCTCCCCTCACCTTACTGAGTCAGCCACCCAGACATGACTTGAATCCATCTCCTTTTCGCCATCCACATGGCCAGCGCTCCATTTCTGTGCCGGACCATGGTCCCACATCCATCTCCAAGCTCCCATCCTTGGCCTCCAAGTCCATCCTCACTAAAGCCCAGTCATCTTCCACAAACACAAATCTCAGCAAGGCTCTCTCCTCTCCAAATCCTTCAATGCCCCCTCATTACCTTCAGGATGGAGTCTAGCTTCCCACCGACTTTTCAACTTTTGCCCCCAGCCCTGCCACCCACCACATCACTTTGTTCCAGCCATATCAATGTTCTTTTAGTTCCTTGAAAAAGGCCAGGCTCTCACTGACACTACTCAAGCCCTTGGACAAGCCTGCCCTACCCCTGCTTCCTGTGTAGAACACTCTCTTGCTCCCCACACCCCTCTTCCATTCATTCCTACACTCCTTCAGATCACAGCTTAAACCTTCACTTCCTTCCTTCAGTCCCGACTTTCCTCTGTGTCCTCAAAGGTCACTGACTTCCCCATTATGCTGTCTTTTCATTGCATTGTTATCTGGCTTATTGCTGTGAACTCCTTGAAAACAGAAACTCTTGTGTCTTTCAACGTGTACCTCCAGGACTTAGCACCCAGCTGATACGCCATAAAATATGTTTATTGTATGGATGAAGGGTTGGGTGGTTGGATGGACGGGTGAACAGATGAGTGACTGGACGATGGACGGATGGACGTGTGGCTGGGTAAGTAGCTTCATGGTTGGATGGATGGATGGGCACTTACACAGTTCTGAAGTACAGCTTGGACTCAGCTTCTGTTCTATCCCAGGGGCTTCTTCACCCCAGAACAAGTGATTTTTGATCCAGTGTATGTGTGCCCTCAGCTCATGAGATACACCTGAATCCTCTGTTACAAATGAGGTGGAGGAAACCAACCAAGGCACTCTTACCTTTTTTTCCACCTAGTTCACAGCTTGCCTGTGGGTTGTGGCCATTTTCTTGCTTCCTGCCAAACCTAAACTGCTTCAACTGTGGCTTTGATCTCATTTGCTTTTCGTCCTAGAAGGGTCTTCCTCCCTCCACATGCTCCCACCCCCTGGCTTCTCACACTATCCCACCCCAAGGCCCCCTTCCCCTCTGCCGACGACGTGATCCCTTTTGCCTGCTTCCATAAAACCGCTCTTTGACCCCAACTCCCCTAGCCTCCAGCATGCTTTCCTCCTATTTCCCCTTTTATTTTTCCCCTTTTATGAATATGACCAAACTTCCCCGATGTGTGGTCTCCACCTCCCACTACCAATTTCCTCTCTGCCCACATGTGATTGAATTCTTAGAACATGGCTTCTGGTGCTGACACTCCAGGGATGTAACTCTCTCTGGGCAGCTCAACCCCCGCACCCTGAACTTCTCATCCTTTCCCAGAGGACAGTGTGGGGCAGTGGTTACCACCAGATGCTCTGGGAGCAGTGTCTACAGCCCTGGGCCCCAGTCCGTCATCTACCTGTTCCTGGTTGTGTGACCCCGTGAACAAGACTAGGAACCTCACTGTCCTCGTCTGCAAAATGGGCATGTGGGTAAGATTCTGCCTCATGGTGTTGCTGGGAAAATGGACTGAGATGATGAAGGTAAAGCTCTCAGTCTCCAGCTGGATGGATGAGTCCCCTTGTCATCACTGAGCAGCCGCTTCCCTTCTTGACTCTCCCCCTGTGGGATTCAGGGCATGCTTTTCTTTTGCCTGAGCTCTTTGTGGGCTCCTCTCCTCCGTAATGGGCTTCCCAGGTAACGCTATTGGTAAATAACACACCTGCCAATGCAGGAGAGAGAAGAGACCTGGGTTCCATCCCTGGGGTGGGAAGATCCCCTGGAGGAGGGCATGGCAACCCACTCCAGTGTTCTTGCCTGGAGACTCCCACGGACAGAGGAGCCTGGCGGGCTAGAGTCCATGGGGTCGCAAAGAGTCAGACACGGCTGAAGCAATTTAGAATGCAGGCACTCACACTCCTCAGTAATGTGTCTGAGCTCTCACCCCGGGCGGGGCAGGGTTCTTAGCAGTTACATTGATTAGTTTCCTTTGTCCTCACAACAGCCCTAGAAGGTAAGAACTATTTTTATCTACATTTTATGGATGAGGAAACTGGGGACCAACCGCAGCGGTTGAGAAACTGGTCCAAGGGCATAGAGCTAGCTCGTGGTACAAGTATGCTTGGGACTCTGTCCTAGGATGTGTTTTTACCTGAAGCAACCCTTTCTCCTTCCAAGACATCTCCACTCAGACCTTTGATCTCAGCACGGATGCTTCTTAAGTCTCTGTCCGTGGCATGCCAGGTCAGACATGCAGCCCAGGAGGCCGCTGTCTCCGCTGGCGTTCTCTTGCCTGCACTGTCGATGCCCTAGCTCTCTGCCTTGCCGTTTAGCTGGTTCTGCGTCAGTCTGCCACTCACACTGGACTGGGGGCTCCAGAGAGGCAGAAGACTGTCCCCTCATGGTCATCGCAGCCTCAGGAGCCAGAAAGGCAGAACCGAGTTCCCTCTCAACCGACTTCCCTTTTTTTCTGTGTAAGTTAGCCTCATTCCCTACCTCCCCATATGTCTCACTGGTCTGAAACTTTGCCCTTGACTCATTCCTCGCCTCCAGCCCCCACATTGCATCAGGCACAGACTCCACTCGGCAATGTCTTCAGGCAGCTTTCAGCTTTCTCACTTCCTCCTCATTCCCACTGGCTCAACTCACATCCTTCACACCCAGACAGTGTACCAACACTCCCAGTATATTTTCTCCTCTCTGGTCCTGCAGACACCACCCACCTGCCTGCCTGCGTCTGGTGGGTCTTTCTCAAGTGCTGCTCTGCCCACCCTCAAGAACCACCACTGGCTCCCTGCTTCCTTCCACCTCCACTGGAAACTTTTCAGGCCGGTCTCTAAGCCCTGCCATCAGTCTGCTCCCTCTCTTCCCGGTCAGTCTCATCTCGAGCTTCCCCAGGGTTCAATTTCTACTCTGTGCCTGGGTTTGCAGCTCCTGTCCTCTCTTTTTCTGGATTTACCCACCTCCTATCCCCAAACCAAATTCTATCCATTTCTTATCTATATGTGTATTAGTCACTAGTCATGTCCAACTCTTGGTGACCCCATAGACTGTAGCCCACCAGGCTCCTCTGTTCACGGAATTCTCCAGAAAAGAATACTGGAGTGGGTTTCCATTTCCTCCCCCAGGGGATCTTCCTGACTTATGGATCAAACCCAGTCTCCTGCATTGCAGGCAGATTCTTTACCATTTCTTACATATGGCATGCCATAAAAGATTAAGCAAGAGGGTTACTGTGGAGCTAAGGGGCTGGCAGTCAGATGACCCAGGTTTAAATTCAGCTCTGCCATCAGCAAGCTGGGGGACTTTCAAGAAGTCACTCCTCTCTGAGCCTAGGTTTCACATCTTTAAAATGAAAATAATAATAGTAACTGCATTAGAAGGTTTGGGTTTCCTTCAGCTGCCTTAGCACTATATTTGGCAAATAGTATGTGTTCCTGACTTTAAATATCATCTATATGCCACTGACTCCCAAATTCCTCCCGCCAACTCCAGACTTGTATATCAGCTGCCTACTCAACATGTCAAACAGCCGTCTCAAACCACCAAGTCTGAAGCTGCATTCCCATCCCCTTCACCCCCATACCTGCTCCTCCTGTTCCCTGCCAACCCCTCCATCCTGTTACTCAGGCCAGAAACCTGGGTGCCATCCTCTGCACCTCTTTCTCTCACCCTCTACTTCCCATCTGTCTGGTGATCGCCCAGCTCTGCCTTCAGAATCCAACCAGAGCCCAGGATCTCTCTCCTGGATTCCTATAACTGCCTTCTCCATCATCTCCCCATCTCTCTCCTCACCTCCTACAATCTTCTGTCAGCACGGTTGTCAAAGGGAATGAGAGTGTCCTCTGATCAGAGCATCTCCGTGGCTTTCCATCTGACTCAGAGGAAAAACCAAGGACCCCACAGCAGCCAGAAGGTCCTGTGTGCTCTGCCTGCCTCCTGACCCTGCTAACTCTGGCATTTTCTTTCCCTGGATACTTGTGTGACTCATTCCTTCACCTCCTTCAAATCTTATTTAAATGTCACTTTTCAGTGAGGTCTACCCTCTAAAATTGCAACTGACCCCACCTTTTCCTCTGCTCAAATTTTTCTTTTGCTTTTTGCTGTATATTTAATACTTACTGCCCTCCAACGCACCATATACCATTGGCTTACTTATTCTGCCTGCTGCTGTTTGCCTGTCTCCCACTCATATCTCCCTACTCCCATCCCCACTGGAATTTAAGTTCCCAGGGACAAAGGCCTTTCAATGAAGCATATCTCCTGGCACATGGAGGGCCTGCCATCCATTCTGGTAGAATCCAATGAGAGGATGACTAACGGCTGGTATTGTTCCGGGAGCAGAATACAGAAGCGCTTCTCACTGTGCCTCGCTCTTCCCTGTGATGAGCGAGGGGAATCGCGCTCAGGCCCGGGCTTTATCACTTCCTCTGGGCCCCCACTCCAGCCCTGTAAATCGGTTCCTTTTATTCACTGCTAGAATCCAACACTCTCGCTCAAGGGAGCACTCATCCCAGTTTCCAAGTATTTTCACAGGCAGGTGTTTGGTCTCCTGAAGGCACTGGGATCATTCTAGCCTGGGATGCCAGTCCAAGGCACTTAGCCCTCAGGAGCAATGACAGACCTTTCATTTGGATGTCAGAAGTGTGTGGCAGCCTGCTCTGACCCTGGCAGCCTGCCTGGCAGGGTCCTTCTTATCCAATCTGACGCTTGTGCTCCCAAGGTTTGTTCAGCACCAGGGTCAGCTCTCAGAGCCCAGCATCCTGGAAAGAGAACATGGCACCCTGTCTAAGCAGCCTGGTGAACCTGGCTTCTTTGAAAGGCTAGGGGTTTCCCCACATTCCTGACCGGTCTCAGCCACTTCAGACAAGCCAGCAGGGACAAGACCAGCGGCACTGGGCTGTATGACACGCGGCATAGACCTACGTGGCTTATGGCTCTCCCAGTGGGGGCAGAGGGTTCATAGCAGCTGTGGCCACATCCGAGCTGGACCCAGAGCTTGGAAGTATGGGCCCCAGAGGAGGGGGCCCTGTTCCTTTTCTAGAGAGAAGCCAGCACTCCGCAGCACTCCAGGCCTGGCCAGATGGGTTGTGGCTTGTCCTGCCACACACGGGGCTTTCCCCTCAACCCCACTTGTCTCAGCATGCCTCCTTCTTCCTGCCTTGTCTCCGTTCCTTCAACACTCCAGTCTCAATTTTTTTAAACTAAAACTATCCACACTAACTCCAAAAATAATTTGGCATTTTTATTGGGATCACACTGAAAGTATAGATGTCCTTAGGGAGCTGGGCGTCTGTCTCACCCACTCCGCATCCACTCCCTGAAGCCTCTCTCAGCCTGTCCAAACTCTCCTCCTCCAGCCAGCCCTTCCTCATCCCTGCCCTCCCCATGGGCTGCAGGCTGGGGAGTGGGGTGACTGGCTCTCTTCACTGTCTGAGGTTGGGCTCATTAAGGATGTGCTTCCCGGGTAGATGGGGAAGAGCATGGGAATGAGGGCAGGAAAGGGGCGGAAGCCCAGAGAAGGTGTGACTCCTCCAGGGAGCATCTTGGCCCCAGAGAGGCTCTAAATTGAAAGTAGCCAGTGAGTGGGGCTCGGGGTGGGACACCACAGTTAACCATTTCCATGTGCCCATCACCAGGTAAGAGTCGATCTTTCTGCTCAGGGAAGCCCCATGCATCTCTCCTGATCCGTTCCTCTGTGGACTAGAGGACCCTGGATGGGGCACCCGCTGGTCCCATGCATTTCTTCCTGTTTTACTAATATGTGTGTGTCCCTAAGTCATATATATCACTGTTTATGCCTGCTTTGATGCTTCATGTTAACACTGCCATATGGTATCTGTGCTTTCACATTTTGCAGCGTTGAGCTTGAGAGTCATGTATGTGGACAGGTGCCAATGTATTTCTTTGCTTTTACCATTGTATGCATTCTGTACAATGACTATGCTACAACTGACAAAAAGCAGAGTAGGGTCTCTGAAGTTGGACTGTCTTCCAGGTTGGTCAAGGTAACTTCCCTTAATCAGTCTAGGCCACTACCATCTCAAAAATGGGACTTCTATGGACCTCCTCTTAGAGCTGGGACAGGGATTAAATGAGAAAATTCATTCAAAGACTCACCGTGGGTGTGTGACGAGGATGGTGAACCTCCCAGTGAGGAGGCCAGTGTCTTAGTCATTGGTGTCTTCAGCAATAAATAAACTCCTCCTCTTTCCCATGCTCCCCACCCTACCCGGGAGCCCCACTGCTTCTAATCCTGACACCCTGGAAAGATGACCTGGGGCTGCCGACTGGGCATCTCAGTGCTCATGCGGATGGAACTCCAGCTCTGTCGGGCCGATGGTAGTCATGATGATTTATAAAGCCAGGAAACAGGCTGCAGGGGTACAGTGAGAGGCAGGGCTGGGGGAGAAGGGGAGGCCCAGGCAAATACCCAGGCAGGCAGAAGCCTCCACAATGAGCCGCCTGAGATCCCAGGGCTGCTGGATTCCACTGCTCACTCCCCTGCGGATCTGCATGACAATCAGAGCCTTGACCCAGTCCAGGCTTCCTGGGGGTCCTTGTTGGGCCTGAGAAGCAATTTATTGATGAGGGTGTGGTGGAGGAGGTTCCGAGGGCTTTGGGGGTGATCACATCTTCACAGAAGGCCACTTTCCGTCTCTGACATCACTTGGAGACAATTAAATATTTTCGCCAGGAAAGGCCTTGAAATGTACCTCCCGCCCCCACCCATGGATGGGTGGGCCTCCATAAATCAGAAGGGGCGTGGCATAGGTATCCCGTCAGAGAGTGCCAGTGGACACGATGGCTGTGGGCTCTGCCCCTCTTTCTCTCCTTCCAGGACCTGTGGTGGGCGGTAGTCACTGGAGCACAGACCAACACGCACAAAAGCCTGCTCTCACAGATCTTACAGAAATTAGCCAGGTCACGTGAGGGTTATAATGAGGATGGGGGAATTAGCATCAAGGGAAACGAACTGGAGCCGGCAGGACGGTTGAAATGCTCCAGGAAAACAAAAACACCGAAACGAACTTGCCAGTCCCTAGAACTGGGCCAGATTTCTGTGCCAAGAGGCCAGGGTTACCCTGGTTGGACTTCTTGGTTTTGGAGCTATGCTAGAGACTGCTTAGTCTAGATCATCTGGCAAACAGCTGGTGCTCAATCATTTTAATATTCTTCTCCACGTTTACTTCCTTGTCTGCTGCAAGGGGTCACCAGCATATCTGAGTCGTTAGAACTCCTCAGCATCAGTGTATTTCAGAGGAGCTACAAAACACTTCTTTCCACCTCCATTCAGTAAGAATTCCAGATTAAATCCATTAATAGCTGGCAGGCTAAGGGTGGCCTTCATCTTGTCGGCAAACAGCAAGGATAAAGGGGTAAGTTTGACCTTGGAAAGCCTGTTTACCCCAGTTAAGGGAATGGTTCAAGTTTTCAACAGTATCATGCAGGTAACTGACAAGTCATTCCTGCTAAGTCCAAGTGATATATTTCTTCTTCCTAACTGCCGCATCAATCGGGATAGGCTAGGTTACGCTGCAATGACAAATAGCCTCAAATTCTCAGTGGTTTAAAACCGCAAAGCTTTGTTTCTTCCACATGAAGCTGCTGGGGCTCTTTCTGTGGCTGGAGGTTCTGAGTCACCCTCACTCTGGGAACCAGGGTAATGGACCAGTCAGTCATCCTCTGGAATATTGCCAAGTTCTGGGCTCCAGGAACTAAAAGTTCTCAAGGGTTTCTCACCAATAATTAAATGTTTGAATCTGGTTTGACAAACTTTGCTCCCACTGCCGGCTCAGAACTGATTGTTTGGCACCTCACCAACCCCAAGGGAGCGAGAAGAGCGGCTCTCTTGAGTGCTTAGGGGCAGCAAGCCAGAAGTGCTAGGAGAAATTGATGCTGAAACTAACTTTCCTTTCCGTCCAAGTCTCAGATTCAGACATCTTGCTAGTCTGGTTCTAATTAGTTAGGATGCCAGTGTTTTGACCTTGCCAAGTTCAAAAGCAATTTAGAAGGAAAAAAGTTCCATCAACTTGAACAGCATCCATTAGCTTAGGGAAAAAATTACGCAAGTCATAAATTATTTTTATCTGCTTGCTGACACTGTATCATGTCTTTATCTTCCTTTACTGAAAACCAAGAAGACTGATATATATATATAGCTCCTATAATTCCATAGTCTTATTTGGGAAACCAATAACAAAACTGAGTAGAAAAAGGACATTTCAAACTCTTTGATCGTGAATTCTACTTTTCCAAAGTAGAACCAAAAGCCTGGAAAGATTAAGCAACTTTCCTAAAGTCACACAGCCAAAGATCACCATGTTACATTCCACTTCTGTATTGCTAAATAGCAAGATGCTCATTAGAAATAATTCTATTCTGTCCCCTGGGGACAAAAGATCCCTTGAAGGAAAGAGAGAGGCATCTCTTCCCACAGGTGCCCTGCTCTGGAGTCCTCCTCGGTTCAGAGGTACCAGCACTTCCAGCCAATTTGGTGAGGTTGGTGAGATCCTGCGTGGGTCTGGCAGCTGAAGTTTGTGGTCATCTGGGGAAAGGCAGCCTGGCACTAGACCTCTTCTTTAATCCCAGTACACAGGAGCACCAGGGCATGTGTACACACACACACTTCATGGCTCCCAGGCGCTCACTATTCAGCCTCACACTGGAAATTCCCAAGCATTCATTTGTGTTTTTCTGCCTGGCCTCACCCTTTTGGGGAATGTACAGAGGACACAGGAGAGGCAAAGGGGAATAACAGCAAAGGGCAGAGGGTGAGAGGGCTGCCGGTAGCTGTCGCCCAAAGGACCCTGCAAGCCTAGGTGGGGTGGAGGTAGGCTGGCCTGGTTCGGAGGGCTCTAAAACTCTGGTTAGGTGCCAAATCCCCTAATTTGGAAGGCAGGGCAAGGCGGGGAGGGAAAGAGAGGAGAGGAAGGAGGGAGGAAAGAGGCAACGGCTTGAAAGTGCAGACTCTCAGCAGGACTGAAGTGGGGCTCGGGAGTCTCTACTTTTGACAATCTGTGGCTCACAATTTTAGAAACGGTGGTTAAGATTCAAGTCCTGGAGAGAGACTTCAGGTTCCAGTTCTGCTGCTTGCAGTCTGTTTGACCTGAAGCAGGTCCCGTGAACTTTGAAAACCTTACTCTCCTCATCTGCAAGTGGAAGCCCTGGTACATACAGAATTTAGTGTATTGCCTGGCATGTGGTAAACATTAAATAAACAATGGCTATTTTAATAACAATAATAATATTACTCTTATTATAATATGATATTCTAATAATATTATAACATAATGATATTCATTGGACGGACTGATGCTGAAGCTCTAGTACTTTGGCCACCTGATGTGAAAAGCCAACTCATTGGTAAAGACCCTGATGCTGGGAAAGATTGAGGGCAGGAGGAGAAGGGGATGACAGAGGATGAGATGGTTAGATAGCATCATAGACTCAGTGGACGTGAATTTGAGCAAACTCCAGGAGATAGAGGAGGACAGGAGGAGTACATGAGTACTGGCATGCTGCAGTACCTGGGGTCGCAAAGAACTGGACACGACTTATCAACTGAACAGCAACAGTGATAATAATAGAAATAATAATATTATATTACTAGTAATAGTATATTATATCTCAGAACCCTGATCACTCTATCAAAGCTTTCAGAGGCCTCAGGTGGCTCAGATGGTAAAGAATCCGCCTGCAAAGTGGGAGACCTGGGTTCGATCCCTGGGTTGTGAAGATCCCTGGAGAAGCGAACGGCTACCAGCTCCAGTATTCTGGCCTCGAGAATCCCATGGATTATACAGCCCATGGGGTCGCAACTAGTTGGACATGACCAAGTGACTTTCACTTCACTTTCAGGTCTCCGTCAAACTCTGCACTAATTACGGGGAATCACTTTAGCTAAAGTTGAGCTCCACAGCCAAAAAAGAAAAATCAGTCCCCGAATCCCTAGGGAGCTGATCTGGACTGGAGAAGAAAAATTTCTTTTGCTCTCCATTTTCTTCTGGAACATGAAGAGCTTAACCTTATCTGAGAATGTGATGAAAAATCAGGAACAAATATTTTCATTTCAAAGACACTGCTGGTGTTGCATGTTGCTGAAAGGGTGGTGTTCACATGTTGAGGGGATATGACTTTGCCTCCAGCTCCTTCCTGGATGTGGGAGCGCGCAAAAGCCCGACTGGACTTGGAGTGGAACAGGAAAGCTATTGTGTGCTGCTAAGGGCAGTACTAGAATTTGCAGGGACTTCCCTGGTAGTCCAATAGTTAGGACTCTGGGCTCCCACAGCAGGGGGCGTGGGTCCTATCCTGGGTCTGGGAAGTAAGATCCCACAAGCTGAGTGGCGAGGCAGCAATCTCAGATTCTTGCAGAAACTTCAAAGCCAAATGTCTGTGGGGCTCGGCAGGTGGTGAAATGAGGGAAGCTGCACGTAAGAAAAATTAAAGGCCCATCATATGCTGTCTTTCCTGGTCCCACTTTTGATGAAGACTTGGGCTCAGAGAAAAATATCCTCTCTATGAGAAAAACAAGAGAAGGGTGATGATAATGGCAGTTGACATGGCCATTGGAATCCGGAGCACCATGAAGTGGAAGGGTTGGTAGAGAACCCAGGATTGTCACCCTGGCCTGCTCCTTTTCAAGGGGCAGCCAAGGCTCAGGCCCTACCCACTGTCATCTTGGGGGCGACAACACACAGTGGGGCTGAGACCTTCCAAATCACTTGAGAGAACCTAGAAAAGTGGGCTGGTGTGTGTAATTTCCTGTTTCTTAAGTGTTGCCTCTAATTAAAAAAAAAAAAATTCCATGTAGACATCAAACCTAAAATGCCTCTAATGTAAAACATTCTGATATTTAATAAACTACTAGTAGAGAACAAAAGATCTGTCAATTAAACTGTGAAAAGTTGTTGACTGTAAGACATATCTCGATTCCAAAGGTATTACAATGTGAAAAAAGAAACGTGTATCTAAGAATCCATGGAATCATTTGTTCATTCACACAGTCGTGTCCAAATCTTTGAGACCCCATGGACTGCAGTATGCCAGGCTTCCCTGTCCTTCACTGTCCCCTGGAGTCTGCCCAAACTCATGTCCGCTGAGTGGGTGATGCCACCCAACCATCTTGTTCTCCTTCTCCTCCTGCCAGCATCCGGGTCTTTTCGAATGAGTCAGCTCTTCGCATCAGGTGGCCAAAGTATTGGAACTTCAGCTCCAGCATCAGTCCTCCCGTGAATATTCAGGACTGATGCAATACTCTGTAATAAGCTGGACTTGGCCTTTGGCAATTTGCACAGTTTCCAGTCTACACAACTGTACAGAGCCGCTCGTGATGCCACCTTGGGCACTGGCAGTTCACACTTGAGTCACACCTCTGAGTACCCAAGTCCCTTGAGAAGTAATCCCTCTTTGATCTTTATCTGGACCAGCAGTGAGTTGAGGCTGTAAAGAGGAAAATGTGGCCCCATTTGCTCCCGTGGGTCACTAGATCCCTAATGCTGATACCAAGGCCCTCAAGGTGGTGGCTTAGTAGGCCTGGGCAGTGGGAGGGGGCAGGGTGGGGGACTTCATAAGGGAATCTAATTCCTGCCAGGGATGGAAGCTGCTGGAAATCTCCCACCTGGTTTCTTAAAATCTTAAAAACATTTTTAAATTTCTTATAGTGGAGTATAGTTATTAACAATGTTGTGTTAACTTCAGGTGTAGAGTGAAGTCTCACCTGATTTTACGCATGCCCAATGTCACATACCTGGGCAGAGGCTAGAGGCTCAGCCGTCCTCACCCCTGTTCCCAGGGCCCCTTCTCCTGCTGCCCCTCTGCCCCAGGCGTCCCCAGTGCCTCCACAGAGAGTCTTTTGTTTATTTGGGCCACACTGCCCTGCCGCATGCAGGACCCCAGGGCCAGGGATCGAACCAGCGTTGTCTGCAGCAGAAGCACAGAGTCGTATCCACTGGTGCACCGGAGAAGTCTCACTTCCCCAGAGAGTCTTGGCTCCTCCTTTGTTCCATCTTCCCAGAGGCCCCGATTGCTGAGTCTGACCCAGGAAAAACAACTATATTGGACCCACAAAACTTTTCAATTTTATTAGTAAAATATAAAATGGCACAGACATTGGCGATAGGGTTGGAAAAGCAAAATGATCAACCAACTCCTTCCAAAGCCCTCCCCAAATTGTCTTTATCCCTGTCCTTCTCCAGAGGACCTCACAAAGTCTGTGGAAGGGGGACCGTTGTCCCCAGCCGCATTATCACAGGTGGGAGCCCCATCACAGGAGCCCCATCCCTTGAAGGTTCCCCATCAAGAAGAACCCAAAAAGTGCATTCAGATCTGCTGTCCTCCTCTCTGAGGTCAGAGTGCCCCCAACCCGAGCCAGACCCTCACGGGCATCGAGGAGGGCCAGGCAGACAGGGAAAGCTGGCTTCCCTCTCTCTGGACCAGAGCCGCCTGTGCACTCTCTCAGCATCTATCTGCAAAGGAGCATACCATTTGTACATGGAAGAGCCTGGCCCGTGGGAGGCTCCTCTAGTGGAGTGCAAAGAACACTTTCAGAGACCATCAGAGGGAGGTGGGGAGCTGCCACCAGAGACCCTGAAGGGTGGGACTTGCAGGTCCAGCTCTGATGGCGGGGTGCTGGCCAGTCCAGAGAGCCTTCAGCCCCACCCAGTCCTGCCCAAGCCTCCAGTGCCTAAAAGGGAACCTCTGACGTCATGCCCACAACTTCCCCTCCCCTGCCCATCTCTCCCCACAGGACAGAGTCCCTTTCAGAAGTAAACACGGGAACCTCAGGTTTCCATGGTGGACTCTGATCTTATGGAAATTCCTGGCTCTGCCTGTGGTGGGGGCGAAGGGGAGGCAGGAAGAACTCAGAGTGCAGAGGACAGTGTTTTCAAGGAGTGAGAGGTGGAAGAGGAAACCAGGCCACAGAAAAGAAAGAGAAAATGCTGGACTCGGGTCCTTCAGGAAGAAGCGGAGGAAAGGGCATGGCTACTGCCTGCGGCTGCTCCCTGGCTCCTTTCTGGGAGCCTGCAGGCCTCTGCTCCTCCTACAGCCTGTCACTTGTGACCTGGTAGGCTGTCACAAGTTGTGGAGGGGTAGGGTGGGGGCAGGACCTCCTGGTCACAGCATCCATGGATGTGCCTGTCTCATCGATGGTTGAGAGCATCTCTACTGCTGAAGGTTGAGAAGCTGTATCCAGGGTCTGCAGAAAGGGGTCTCTGGATCAACTAGTGATACCTGACAGGGATAGCCGTTATTGCCACATATCTACCATCCCTCTTCCCTTTCACAGATGAGACACCAGGGGGATGAATGTCTTGATGGATGGGTGAGGGCCTGGGACTAAACTCCCAGCCTTCACATTCATAGTCAATGTTCCTTCACAGGTGCGGAGGTGGGGGGTGGGGGTGGAATCCAAGCCAGCAGATTACTTCATCTCTCATTCCCAAAATACCTGCCCAAGGGCAGAACCTTCGCTGGGAGCAGTCCCAGGAAACACCACACTAACTTCATGCAAGAAAAGACAGGTCCCCGCCTGGGGCATGGGGTCTGTACAGGGCCCATGGAAAACTAGCACCGCAGGTGGCCGGGGTGGCTGGCGACCGCAGCGGGACCAAGAGACGCGACGAGGTCTGGGGCAGTGGGCAGGGGAGGCCTGACCAAGGCTCGTTTGCGAAATGGGATGCCCGCGGTAACACAGGGGAAGTGGGTTAAAGGGGCCGGGCATTCAGGAAATACTTGTTCACAGAGGCTGGCATGGTATCTAACGGACCCTCTAACCAGCCAACAGCAGAGGGGCGTTTTTTTGTCTTGGGACATTGGAGTGAGCTGGGGAGGCCACCTGCTCTGTCCACAGTAGGTCATGAATGGTCAAGGGTGGCCTCCAGGCGCTGGGAGCAGACCCACCCAGATGGCCTCTCCTCCTTGCTTCAACCATCCCAGCTTGGGCCAGGCTCTTGGGTGAGGGAAAGTGTGAGGATGGGGGACCCCGGGCCGCTGAGTTGAATGACTGGACGGACGCAGGCAGGAGGGGATCTCACACTGGCACCAGGACATATGAGTTACTGCCACAGCTCCGGGGGACATAGCAGATCCCTTCCACCACATCCCCCACCATCTTGCGGGGGCAGCTCTGCAGTCTCTGGTAGGCAAACATGCCCACCCCCAGGCAGAAGAGGAGACCGAGGAAGGCCAACAGCCCTACGGCCTGCCTTCGCGTGGCCACCTGGGAGTCAGGCACGGACGTCATAAGGATGCCCAGACTCTGGGGGCCTGCGGTGGTGAGAACGGGCTCCTTGGCCTTGGGGAGCTCCTCAGTCTCGGGGGCCCAGCTGCCCGAGGCCAGTGCATCCATGCTGGGGGTCCCTTCAGAGGCTATAGTGACCTCAAAGACTCTGGACACAGTGGCCAACCCCAGGAAGGCCTCTGTGTGAGCTGAAGAGGGACTTGTTTCTTTGGACCCTAGAGAGTTCTTTGATGAGTCCTGTACCTTGATTCCCACAGTTAGGCTTCCAGGCCCACTGCTGTCCTTTAAGACAGCGTGGGAAAGAGTCAGGGCCTGGGTGGAGGGGACCGGGGTGGAGGGGACCAGGGAGGGGAGGGCCTGGGTGGAGGAGACCGGGGTGGAGAGGGTCTGGGTGGGGAGGGTCTTGGTGGGGAGGGTCTGGGTGGAGGGGGCCTGGGTGGAGGGGGCCTGGGTGGAGGGGACCAGGGTGGGGAGGGTCTGGGTGGAGGGGACCGGGGTGGGGAGGGTCTGGGTGGAGGGGGCCTGGGTGGAGGGGACTGGGGTGGGGAGGGTCTGGGTGGAGGGGACCAGGGTGGAGGCGGCCTCAGAGGCTTTCCCCTCAGTCCAGAGGCCTGCCTCAGGTTGGTCGGCAGCAGAACTCTGCCAAGACGTGGTGGTGGTGATGGCAGCCTTGTTGATAAGCTCAGTTTTCTGAGTCCCTCCATCTGGAGCTTTTGAAGTGGAGGAGGACCTGGTCCCCATGGAACCAGCCACTCCTGGAGAAGTCCCCAAGGCACTCTCTGCCCCTAGACCACTGCTTTCGCCTGTGAAGTTCACCTCTGAGGCAGCAGACCAGTACATCTCTCTGGCGCCCAGGGGGGTCCTGGGCTCACCCTCACCGATTTGCCTCTCGAATGTGCCGCTCTTTTGAGTCACAGCAGCCTTCTGGTCTAGTTGCTTCATGGCTTTCTGGACCCATTCCTCCTTTGGGTCAGCACAGAATGATTTACCCTTCACAGTCTTCAGGCTGCAAGGAAGGAAGACAAGGGAGCCAGTGATGCTTAAATGCCACGTGGAGTAGGAGCATCACACAAAATCTCTGCAGGTGAGCCGACCTGGCTGGAAATCAAGTCCCCACCACTTACTAGCTATGAGCTGTGAGCTTCTTAACCAAGGCAGCTCAGCTCACAGAACTTCTGTGCTCTCATTGAGAACTGGAAAGAGTCCTGTCTTCTGCAGGGTGACCAACCATCCCAGAAAAACTGGGACTGAAGGGGTCTTTTGGTGAAAATTTCGGCAAACAAGGACAAGTTGGTCACCCGCTTCTGTGTTATTGTAAAAAAATTTTAAAGATGTAAAGCACCTGGTTCAGAGTGCATGAATGAGAATTCAGTTGCTCAGCCATGTCCAACTCTGTGCGACCCCATGGACTGATATGTACCAGGCTCCTCTGCCCATGGAATTTTCCAGGCAAGCATACTGGAGTGGATTGCCATTTCCTACTCCAGGGGATCTTCCTGATCAGAAAGATAATAAAAATGTAAGTCATAATGTCATGAACGTGAAGATGGGGGCTCTTCGCTGTGAGCT
The DNA here is from genome assembly GCF_001704415.2 of Capra hircus. Classification (NCBI taxonomy): domain Eukaryota; kingdom Metazoa; phylum Chordata; class Mammalia; order Artiodactyla; family Bovidae; genus Capra; species Capra hircus. The sequence continues at coordinate 26,748,492 of NC_030825.1, read as the reverse complement.
TTCTGATTGGGAGATATCCCAGGTGTTCTCTGCCACGAGGTGTGTGACTGGCAAGCTTGGTGGTGAAAAGACTCAATGTCATAACCTCCTCTTCCTCCTCTCCTTCAGTTGAAAGCTGACCTCTGGACCTCTCTCCTCTCCTAGAGTGTATCCTCAGGCTACAAGGGCCCCTAGGGTGCTACAACTCTCTATACGGTGGCCCTGATGGGACCCTCAAAGTGAAATGTGAGTGAAAGTGTTAGTTGCTCAGTCATGTCTGACTCTTTGTGACCCCATGCACTGTAACCTGCCAGGATCCTCTGTCCATGGAATTCTCCAGGAAAGAATACTGGAGTGGGTCGCCATTCCTTTCTCCAGGGGATCTTCCCAACCCAGGGATCAAACCCAGGTCTCCTGGATTGCAGGCAGATTCTTTACCATCTGAGCCATCAGGGATGCTCAAAGCATACTGGAGTGGGTGGCCATTCCTTTCTTCAGGACCCTGAGTTCCATCCAAATCTTGAGCTTCCTTTGAAGCCTGTGTGTGGCTTAGTACCAAGACCACAGCTCAGAGCTGGCTACTCCACCCCTGCTCCACACCCTGGCCTGTGCTCCCCATCCGAGAAATTTTGTCTCGTTAAACTTTATACCCTTTCTGCAAAATGGCTACTATATACATCCCCATTTTACAGATTAAAAAACTGAGGCTTAGAGGGGTAATATAAATGTGCCTGTCTCCAATATGTTAGGAAGCCAGAGAGGTCCAGAAAGCGAGCGTGACCCTGAAGGACCCACAGGCGCAGTGCTGCCCCAGTGCCGTCATCCCCTCTCTGGAGCATCCCACTTCCCCTTCGCCTACGAAAGAGAAGCAAACATGTAGGGTAGTGTGGGGGAAGTGAGGTTTGACGGGTGAGCAGAGGTCAGGCTGTAGCGCACTTGCCCTCTTAGTAATCAGTGGGAGGAAGTACAATTTTCTTTAGTGGGCCCCTGCTTCGAACAGGCTGTTTCCTGTTGCCAGGAGTCAGGGTCTGGCTGAGACTGCTTTAGGACCCAAAGGTCAGTCCTGGGGAAAGGCCTGAGGGCTGGGCAACTGGGCAGTACCCAAGAGGGACCCCAAATGAGCAAGCAGCCAAGATGGCCAGGAGTCCCAACACCCAGAGGGGAAGCTGGCTTGGCTTGACGCCTCCCAGAAGTCTGAAGTCTGAGAGGGATTCTGTTTCCTTATCTGTTGAATGGAGATAATAATCTTGGCCTCTCCTATTGTCAGCAGCTTCCAGGCACACTGCCAAGAGCTTTAGTTTCACTATCTCCTTTCATTCTCCTCAAAACTACCCATTTTAACAGATAAGGAAACCAGAGCCCAGGGAGTAGATAAGATCACTGGGGCCACCCAGACTGTAAGTGGTAAAGGCAGCGTTCACACCAGATCTGCTGGCATCTAGAGGCTGCGCTTTCAGAACACCATGTTTTCCTCTCCCATGAAGCCCAGCAGGTGCCAGTGCCGCACAAAACACTCTTTGGCCCAGTAGGAATTACCAGCCCGGGTGGCTTCTCCAGGCCATTCAGGAATGCCACGGCTCACGTTTGCTCAGGGCGCGGATGTTAAGGTCAGAGAGAAGGGCAGCAGGTCAGGAGCAAGAGGAACACTTGCTGAAAGCCCTTGGCCAGGAGCCCAGTTTGGGGTGACAGGATGTGGACATGGATTAGCAAAGATCAGGGGCCTGAAAGGAATGCAGAGGCCGAGAGGGCAGTACCTACATGACAGCTCCATCATTGCAGGACTCCCGATTTCGTTGGTAGCCGACTAGACGAGACACGGGAATCTTCTGGGTCATTTTGTTGCAGGAGAAGTTACACTTGTTCACACCGTGTTGCTGTCCTGACCCCACAGAGGCCCCCAGTCAGCCGGACTGTCTGTGGACATCTGGCTTCCCAGCCCCATGCCAGCTTGTCCCAGACGCACCCTCCTAGCCAGAACCAATGCCCCACACCCTTGACCTCAGCCCCCTGTCCCCGGCCAAACCTCTCTAGGCCTCAGTTTCCCTACCTGTAAAATAGGGACAGCAATAGAATCTACCTCACAAGTTTGTTGTAAGGATGGAGGAAAATGAATTCTTATAAAGCTCTTATTATCCGGCACATATTGTTTAATTTTAAAATTCAGTTGCTGGAGTGGGTTCACCAAGGGAGAGGAGTGTGAAACTGACAAGGATATACCTGAGGTTACACAGCCAGCAAGTGACGGAACAGGCTTTCCTGCCAGGCCTGGCTCCCGGCCCTTCTGGACCCGTGACTCACCCGCTGCCATTCCCTACAACATGCTTTTACTCTAGTAAGTCACCTGCTCAACTCTCACCCCCTCGCATCGGGATCCTCGCATCCCTCCATCTCAGCCTGATCCATTTCCACAGCCTCTGAGACGCCCCTAGATCTCTGTCCATTCACATCCCATGTGTATTCCCTGTATAGATAATGGTCACCGGCAACTATCGTAATGACACATATATATGCCCAGGCCAAAAAAAAACCCCAAAAAAACACATAAAGGCATACATGCCACCAGGCCGAAGTAGCAGATAACAAAAAATTTAAATATATAACGATAACCACCTTCTAAGCAGTGTGCTGAGTAGACAATCCTTTGTTCTGCATTAAGAGTCAGGATGAGGGTTTCCCTGGTGGCTCAGTGGTAAAGAATCCACCTGCCAATGCAGAAGTCACGGGTTCAATCCCTGATCTGGGAAGATCCCAGATACTGTGGAGCGACTAAGCCTGTGCAGTAAAACTGTTGAGCCTATGCTCTACAGCCGGGGAGCCACAACTACTGAGTCTGAGTGCCCTCTGGCCTGTGCTCAGCAACAAGAGAAGCCACCGAAATGAGAAGCTGAGCACCACAAGAGAGTAGCCCCTGATCGCCTCAACTAGAGAAAGCAGAGTGCAGCAAAGAAGACCCAGCACAGCCAAAAAGTGAATACAGAAGTAAATAAATTGTCTATAAAAGGAGCCAGGATGAACTGGGAAGCAGCTCCAGAGAGGAACCAAATGGGCTGTTTGGATTCCCAAGACAAGGTTGGGGGGCAGGAGTAGGGAGGAGGGATAGAGATGGGGTTGTGCATGGGGTGGGGGCAGAATGGGATAGACGGGACCTTAAGATGGCTGGGTCCCACATGGAGCCAGACAGAAACCCCAGGACAGAATGGCAGTGACTCGACAGACAGTTGAGAACCCAGATGTTTTATATAAACATTCAAAGTGGGTTGCACTGCCTCTCTACCTTCCCCTACAATTTCCAGCAAAGTTTGCTCTACTTGGTATAAGTTCGAGAGGGGCAGGCCAAAAAATGAAGAGCTTGAGTTTCCGATCAGAGTCAAGGTCATTTGAAGCCGAAGCAAGACCTCAGAGGGTTTTGAAAAATCTAGAGGTTAGGACTTCCAGGGCAGTGGAGCCGAAAGATCAAACTTATTTTATTGCTGCAGAGCTTGGCAGGTCCCCAGTTATCCCTGGGGTTCCACCAGAACACACATCGCTCTTGCACAAAAAATGCACATGGACACAGAAACCAAATAAGATCCGCCTTCCCAAATACAGGCGTGCACGCACACCTTCTAAAACCTGCTGCCCCTTCTCTCATCACACTCCCTGCCTCAGCCCACCCTGCCTTGTGGGGAGTAGGGGGAGTCAGGGCTTGCAAGGTCAGGGCCAGGCCATCAGGGGCATCACTAGTAGCCCCCGAGGTGGGCAGGGGGGCTCCCCGCAGCTGGTCCTTGAATCACCAGCTGCCCTTTCTCTCTGAGGAACCAGGATGTGAAAGTTTCCTTGCTGCCTAGTCACCCTATTTTCCCTGCAGTGGGACCTCAGGATGACTCAGCAGCCTCCCTGGGTCCTGCTGAGCAGAGTCAAGAGCCAGTCCTCTGGACTGGAGTGGCAGGTGACTTCCGGGGGGAATCCCCAGAAAAGTGGTGCCCCTGATGACCTGGAGCCAGGGGGAGGCTGCCCAGTGGGCAGGAGGGACAAACTAGGGAAGCTCAGTGCCCTCTTCTGACTCTGCATCCACTATGCCCACCTCTGGGACTTAATGAGCCACAAAGGCAGCCTGTCTCACAGTCCCCACCCTCTGCCCCAGTGCCTGATGGCCTTGGCCGGGCTCTCTTCTCGCTTTTGCCTGGGAAGGTGGTGTAACTAACTGAGCGGGCTTTCCTTCTAGGAACTGAAGTTTTCTGTTCTGTAACTGGGGATAATGTCTCAACCAGCCAGTCGTCTGTTAACTGTCGTGTGAATGCAGGACAGGGACCTTGAATGCCTTGGTGTCACGTGTTTCTCATCATCAAGCATAAGGTGGATATAAATATTCATTGAATGAAATAAAGTCTCAGTCTACTTATCCCTCCACCCACCTCCCTACCTGTCTATCCATCCATCCGTTTATCTGCCCCCTCTTGTCAATCTGCTACCCATTCCCTGCCACCCACCTGTCTACCTCCCACCCACCCCTACTCACTCCAGTCCATCAATCTACCCGTGCCCCACTCACCTACCTACCACCTGTCCACCTAGGCACCCTCCACCCACTTCATCTACCCATCCCTCCATCTCTCTCCGGCCCACTCACACATGCTTCATCCATCCATCCACTCCCTGATTTGGCCAACATCTATTTGAGTTACTTTTGAGTATCTACAAAGACCCAGGCCCTCTTGTCCTTAACTCTGAACTCTTTCTCCCAGAGGTGCTGATGCTGAGCTCGGAGAGAGTACCTCAATCCCAATAAATGCTATCAGGTCACCATGTTCACTTGGTCAGCCAACAAATACTGACTTGCCTCTAGCCAGGCCCTGTGCGGAGCAGAGGGATGAAGAAGCCTCATCTCAGCCTCAGAAGTCTCTCAACCTGATGGACGGCTAAGGCAGAACCACAGAGTATCAGAACCTTTCTTAGTAGACCACCTATGGTGTATTGGACCCTAGCTCAGGGCACACACATCTGCTGTCATTAATTCCTGCAAAAAGATTACTTTCATCCTCATTTTAAAGATATGGAAACTGAGAATAAGAGAGGTTTAATGACTCGCCCAAGGCCACACAGCTGCTTAGTGGCAGATCTGGTTTTCCTCCCAGCCCCTAAGACAATCCACTATTCTAGGCTGCCTTAAATGCCAAGAAAAAACACCATGTTCCAGAACAGACCTCAGAGTAGCTGCAGTTTACATGAGGGAGAGACCATCTCCAACTACAAGTGATCAGAGGAGGTTTCTTGGAGGAAGTGTACATTAGGCTGGAGCTCAAGGACTGTTCGGAGGGTTATTGGCAGGAAAAGATGGGAATGTTCTGGGTCTCTGGGTTTTTGGGTGATAGAGAGCTTGAACCGTTACTCAACTGTGTGTCTCAGACGAGTCACTCAGGTTCTCTGAGCCTCCCTTCCCTATAAAATAGACATGATAATGACTGCTTCATGGGATGGTTATGAGAATAAAGCTTGTAAAATATCTAGACCCTTAGAGCAGGGTTTTCTCAACAGCAAACACCACTGACATTTTGGACCACGTGATTCTTTGCTGTGGAGGCTCCATGTACCGTAGGATGTTTGGCATCACCCCTGGCCTCAATGCACTAGATGCCTGAGTACCTCCCAACCAAAACGTTAACAACCAAAAACGCGGCCAGAAATTGCCACACGTCTCCTTGGGCGCCAGCTCCGGCCTGAGGACCACTGCCCTAGAGATACCCACGTGATTCTCCCCTGCCTCCCTCAATGCCCCCTCCTCCCCTGACTCCCTACATAAAATCTCAACATCTTCCACACTACCCTTCGATCCTTGTTTTTTTTTAATCACAGCATTTTTTTTTTTCCTTCTAACAGACCAAATCCTTTACTACTTCATTTTGAGTATTATCTGTCTTTTCCAGTTGATATTCAGCAACCCCAAGAGCTGGGATCACTGGCAGTTTTATTCACTGGTGTGGCCCCAGCACCTAGAATTTTACCTGGCACATAATAGGTGCTTATCTACTAAACGAATCAACAAAATGCACAAGGAAGCCACTTTGTACATGTAAAATCCCAACCAACGGGAAATAGAGGAATTTTTAATTTAGATTCGACCCGGGCCTGGACCTGACACTCTCGATTTATCCTCCTCTGCCTTTCCCACCCACCTCTACTGCTCATCAGGGGGGCAGACGACAGCAGCTTAATTCAGTTTTTTTTTTTTTTTCCCTCTTTCTTGTCAGAGCTTGAGTGGGAGTGAATGCGTCACTGCTCAGGGAGGAAAATTCTCTGTTCTGACTTGTATCTGCAGGTTTGTTATATAAAGCAGAGAAGCCTCCTGCCTGACACAGCCCCGCAAACCCACATTTGGGAACTGACGCAGCCACCCTGCACCAGCCAGGGCGGTAGCCACAAAGTCCCCAGCTCCCCCTCTCTCCTGGCCTCTCCAGCTTGTAGTCCAATCCCTAAGTCCTGTGGGGGCTCCCAGGGGGTCTCTCTGAGCCACACATGTCAGCGTGGCTAAGAATTTCCAAGATGAACTTGTAAAGCAGGAAAGACGGAGACTCAGAAAGGTCCGAATAATGGGAATATCTCCCAGCAAAACCAGTGTCCAAGATTAGGGTGGGCACCTGATGGTTTTGAAGCCTCAGGCTCCTGGATAGAGCTTCCAGAGTGCCTCCCACCCAGGATCCCTCCTCCATCCTAGCAGAGAAGACCTCCCCCCAACCCAGCTTAGTAGAAGCGATCCTCCTTTTTCTCCCACTTGCCAAGTGTCCTCAGCCTCACCACGCACATATAGGTGATAGCTATATTTAAAGGTGCAGCAGCTGGGATCAAAGAAGGCAATACCGTACTTAGGGTCACAGCTATGCCCAAGCAACCTCCACCCAACTCCTCATCTTCCAGTCCTCACTGTCCCCATACACCTCAGGGCTCAGGGGTTCAAGCCCAGGAAGCAGGAAGGCCAGTAGCGCTTGGCCTGCACCATCTCCACTCGCCTGCTCTCTGCCCCACTGGTGGCTTTTCCCCAAACAGAGGGACTCGGGGGACAGTGCGCTCCATGGAGGTGTCCCGGAAGCCAGAGACTGGTGCTCATTTTCCCAGACTGGCTGTGTGCCCTAAGGCAGCCTCCCGCCCTCTCTGAGCCTCAGTCTGCCAGATGGCCTGGGTATTCCCAGAGAATAGGGCTGACTCGAAGAGCTCTTGAAGGCAGTGAGCTCCACAGACGCGGCGCGTGCATCCGCGCTCCCTCCTGCACCCACTCTTACCCTCTCCTGTCCTACTTGCTGGCTGTGCATCTTCAGGTCAGCTTCTCAACCTCTTTGGGCCTCCATCCTACTCATGTTGGGTGGGATCGATACATCATGCCCTCCCAGGTCCCAGGCTCCAGAAAGCAAGTGACTGGAGGTGAAAACATTTTCTAAACTGTGCTTTGGAGGAGAAGGACAGTACCCTGTGGGGGGGAAGGGGGATGGGGACAGACATGGGCAGAGGGATTGGGGCCTAGACCAGAGGCACAGTGATGAGCCCAATTCATGAGATGCAATGACCTTGACCTCCACTGGTCCTGGGTCCCTTCTCCTTGGGAGGCCTTGAAATTGGGCAGCAGAAAGTCCCAACTGTGGCCTGGCTTGGGGCCAAGCCGAGACTGCAGGAATCAAGACCGAGGGTTACATATTAACCCCGGAAAGGGAGATGAGCCCACGGTCTGCCAGGGCTCCATCCGAGTGCCCACCGAGAGCCTCTTCAGGCTTCCCACCACCCTCACTCTCCCGGCACCCCACACCTGGCATCGTCTGCTGCCCACACCACCTCCCTGCACTGCCAAGTGGTCGCCACCTTGCTCACTGGACCAGGCAGGGACAGTCTCTGGTGAGAGTAAATTTTTCCAGCCGGAGGGCAGACCACACAACCAGAGAGGTGTCCAGCCGCATCCCCCCCCCTCACCCCCACATCCAGCTCCTACTTCCCCCACCCAGCATATATGTCAAGAAGGGGCTGCCAGGGATCTCAGCCTTACCCGGGGAAGGCTCTGGGGGCCCTGATGTCAGGCTTGAGGGGCAGAAGTGGGGCTAGGGGCTCCCCTTACCTCACTCATGCCTGAGTCCACCCCACTCACCGGCTAGCAGCACAACCAAATGGCAGAGGACAGCCAAGCAGGACAGCCACGAGAGAGGCGGAAGACCCATGGCTGGGGCGGGTGGGGGTCCAGGGGCACCAGGCAGGCGGCAGGGGCCCTTGTCGAAGCTCAGTGCTTGTCCCCTGGCCGCCTGAGCTCTGCTGCGATTTATAATGGGGCTCCTCTGCCTCCGCCTCCGCCTCCAGCCCCCGCAGGCAGCAGGCAGGCGGTGGGAGGGGAGAGGAAGGGAGCGTGTGCAGCAACTGGATTCCTCAGGATGTTGCCAAGGAACCGAGCGAGCAGCTCCCTGGCTCTGGGTGGTGGGGGGACTGGGCTGGCTCCGCATATGGGGATCTGCCTGGGAGGCTGGACCCGGCCTGTTAGGGTTCAAAGGGCTTCCTCTCCTCCCATCTGCTAAGGCTGCCTTCCTAGTGGGACCTGGCACATGTCCTAGGGTCTGAGCCGGGGCCCTAGCTCCTAAGTGGGCCGAAAACAAAAGGACAGAGGACTGGAGAGTCCTGGCGGCAGGCAGGCAAGCCAGGAGGACTCGGGGGTCCTGCCATCTAGGGTCTGATAAAGTCTGCCCTGGTCTGGGAGGGAGCTCTCCGATGCCAGGAAGGACCTCTAACCCTTAACCTCTCAACGCCCCAGCACCAGGGGGACCTTGTTCATCAAGGTGTTCCCCGAGGCCAGCATGGAACCTGGCAAACAGCAGGGGCTCAATACAGCAAAAGCCTGTGGAAAGAAAGAGGCAGCCCCACTTCACAGGGGCAGATGGGGAAACTGAAGCCCTGAGAGGGGGCCAAGTCATTCACAGAGAGCATCAGAGAGGAGATCCCACCGCCCCCGCCACAGAGAGGAGCAGGCAGGCCCAGGGGGTGGGCGGTTCAGGACATGGCAAAGAGCCCCGGCTTCCCCACCTCCATGCCCACTACCTCTCCTTTCCTCTTTTGCATTTTCCTCATCTCCTCCCTCCCATCACCCACTCGCCCACTGTGAGCCCAAGGGAAACACACGGCTGTCACCCCTGGTAACTTGGGGCCTCTCGGGTGGTCCTGAACTCAGCAACATGCCCTGAAAGATCCCTGCCCCTCGTGCGGGCTCCGTGCCCCCATCTGTTTGAGGAGGGAGTTAGGCTGATCACTGAGGAGGGACCCCAGCTCCTCAGCTCCGACTTCCCAGGCTCTGTCTCTGTCAGAGGCCGTGACAAGAGGAGCAGGCGCGACTGGCCATCAGCTCCCACCAAAGTGGCCTCAGAGCTAGCTGGTGTGAATGGGCGCTGCACAGCAGCTTTCGAGGCTGCCTTCCCCACAGGCAGTGGCAATAACGCCCAAGACTCCAGGAGACTCTAGCAGGAGCCCAGTCAGTCTGGGCAGGAGTTAACCGTGAACCCACTCCCATCGAGGCGACTCTGGGCTGCCAGCCAGAGCAAAGCCGCTCTGTCTGTGAGCTATGGCTACAGGCTATGGAGCCAGTGGGTCTAGGTGGGGCTGGGCAGAGGGGTCATAGCTCCCAGGGCACCTCTCTTTTACCCTAAAGCTGCCTGGGGTGTGGAGCTAGAAGGCTGGACCCTCCTTGACAGGGAGGGGCATCCCTGGCACTGGACAATGTCCACTCAAGCTCAGAGAATCTGTCTAGCCCACGCAGACATGAAGTAGTAAACTTCACATCCCTCAGTGTATAGCTGGGGAAATTGAGGCCCAAAGAGGGACAAGAAGTGATACAGACTGAGGTCCCAGGCTCTTTCTATTCTGCCCATGATGAGAAGTGGGGGGGAGCGGGAGGAAGGGGAGGAAGAACAGAACAGGGAGGGGCCGGGGAAGGGGGGGAGGACATTGTTTAGTTGCTAAGTCCTCTCCCACTCTTTGCGACCCTATGGACTAGCCCGCCAGGCTCCTCTGCCCATGGGATTTCCCAGGCAAGAATACTGCAGTGGGTTGCCATTTCCTCCTCCAGGGGATCTTCTCGACCCAGGGACTGAACCCATGTCTCCTGCATTGGCAGGCGGATTCTTTACCACTGAGCCACTGGGAAAACCCAGAAAGAGGAGGAGGGGGAGAGAAAGGAAGAGGGGAAGGGGGAGGGGTGAGGGGAAGGGGGGAGGGGTGAGGGGAGAGGCAAGTCCTGGGAAACCCCACATTTCATAAAGGACAAGAACCAGGTTGGACCAAATATTTGGGGGTAGAGACCCTTGTTCTCTTGGCCCCATACTATGCTCCAAAGAAGGATTTAGAAAGCAAGGACTTTGGGGTCAGATGATCCTGGTTCTGGCACTATCTCCATGCTATCTCAGACAGCTACCCTGCCTCTCTGATTTCACACTTACTCTGAGATAGGCAGTGTTTTAAGTGCTTTGAATGACTAATTCAGCAAATTATGTCACCAAACCCAGGTGTAAACAAGATGCCATTATTGTGGTCCATTTTATAGATGAGGAAATTGAGGCATGCCAAAGTTAAGGAATTTTCTGAGTATCACAATCCCAGAAGTGGGAAGCCTGGATGTGCCCCAGCCAGCTAACTCTGGAGTCTGAAGTCCTGACTCCAGATTACACTTTTCTCTCCACCCCCACTGTGAGGACTGCTGTGGGAATTGAGTTTGTGCCCTTAAGGTACCGGTTCAGAGTCTGGCATGGAACAGATACCAAAACATAAAGATAGCTTTGCTATTCTCTGTCCAGCCCTTAAGAATGTCCCCTGTCCTCTTCTGGCCCAGCTTTCACTCCCACAGAGTTGGAATGGTCACCCCACCTCTCTCATCAGGGTGTTAAGAACTGAGTTTAGATTCAATTCAGACACAGTAGCCAGGGTTTTAGGTTGGTGGGATCTGAGACAAACATGACTCAGCCACTTATGAGGGGTATCATCTTGGGCAAGTGACTTAACTGCTCTGAGCCTCAGCTTCCCCATCTGTAAAATGGGTTGCTAATAGCCCCCTCACCGAATCACTCACTCCCTGCGGAGTTCACAAATCTAAGGACTTTCACGGTGCCTGACACACAGGAACCATTGGTGCTTGTTATTCAACCCTGATGCATGCCTGGCACTGTGCTGGACAGGGAAGGGAGGTGGGGCAGGAGGGGAGGTAGGGAAATAAGTCAAAGTTTTTGCCCTAAGGAGCCCCAGTTCAGTAGTGAAAGAAGATGCAAGTCCTATCAGAGATTCGAAGGCTGCGGGTCTTAGGGAAAGAGAAAAGTCTTTGTTCTTGTCTGGGAATCAATGAAGGTAGGAATGAGATATGATATTTCAGCCACAAAGTGGGCAGAATTTTGCTTGGTTTTTTTTTACGTTATTGTTTTGAAAAATTTGTAAACAATAAAAAAGGGATGAAACAAAGAGCTTTCCTGCATTTTTCCATATTTGATTCATCTTTCTTCTTTTTGCCAAGCCATCTCAAAATGGTTGCCTGATACTTTGCCTCTGAATTCTTCAGCATGTACCTCCACTGAATAAAGACATTGTCTTACATGAATAGGATACTATTATCACACTTAGCAAAACTAACAATTCTCATATCTCTTATGACATTTAGTTAATATTCAAATTTCTCCAATTGTCCCAAAATGTATTTTAAGTTTCTTCTCCTGCCTTCCGTCTTTCTCTCTTTCTTCCTTCCTATCTATCTATCGACTATTGAGCCATGGTCCAATTTAGGTTCATTCATTGCTTATGGTTGTTTCTATTAATCCTACATTAGACTTCTTTTACATTTTTCATGATTGAATTCCTGAAGAGTCAAGACCATTATCTTGCTCACTGTTTTTCTCACTGTGCGTTGTCTCTGAGGAAGGAATGGGCAGGAAGTCTGCCGTTAAACACTTTGAAGCTTGAGTGAGAAAAGAGGATGCTATTCAGGGAAGAAAGGAAGCTGGGAATCTTCTGAGCTGAGGAATCACCAGAGCAGCACTGGGTAGCAGGAAAGAGGGTTTTCGCAGGGTCAGTGGGATGGTAGGGAAAGAGGTATTCTCACCTCTATTCTGCAGACCCACTGGTGGCTAGGACCCTCTATGGGGTCCCAAAGAACCCTCCCAAAGAACAGGGAGGCTGCATCACTGTTGTGGAACATGGGGGATTCTCCCAGCATCGGAAGCAGGACAGAAGCAAGTGGGGAATGGGGTGGGGAGCCCAGGGCACACCTGTGGGACCCCAGCTTGGTAGGAGGAATGTGGTGGCCAGTGAGATGTCTCTCCAGGTCCCCCTGGGGGCCGCACTCCCTGCCCCAGCCAGCCCCACCTAGCTCCCCTTTTCTGACCTCTAAAGAGGGAAACATACATGCTCCAGACATTTCCCTGTATCTGTGCACATGCCTGGCCACTCCTTCTTTTTATTGTGGTAAAATAAACATCACTTTGCCAACAAAGGTCCATCTAGTCAAAGCTATGGTTTTTTCAGTAGTCATATACAGATGTGAGAGTTGAACCATAAAAAAGGCTGAGTGCTGATGAATTTATACTTTTGAATTGTGGTTCTAGAGAAGACTCTTGAGAGTCCCTTGGACTACAAGGATATCAAACTAGTCAGTTCTAAAGGAAATCAACCCTGAACAGTCATTGGAAGGACTCATGCTGAAGCTCCAATACTTTGGCCACTTGATGCAAAGAGCCAACTCAGTGGAAAAGACCTTGATTCTGGGAAGGACTGAGGGCAGGAGGAGAAGGGAATGAGATGAGATGGTTGGATGGCATTACTGACTCAATGGACATGAATCTGAGCAAACTCCAGGAGATGATGGACAGGGAAGCCTGGCGTGCTATAGTCCATGGGGTTGCAAAGAATTGGATGGGACTTAGCGAACAACCACATACATCACTTAAAAAATTAATATTTTAACCATTTCTAAGTGTTCAGTTCAGTGGCATGACGTACATTCACATTGCTGTGTACCCATTAGCACAGTCCATCTCCACAATTTTCTCATCTTACAAACCTGCAAGTTTGGACCCAGTGAACAATAACTCCCATTTCCACCTGCCCACTGCTCCTGGCAACCACCAATCTGCTTTCTGTGTCTAGGAGTCTGACTCCTCGAGGAATCAGACAGTACTTGTCTTTTCGTGACTGCCTTCTTTCGCTTTCAAAGTTCATCCATGTTGTAGCAGGTGTCAAAATTTCCTTCCTTTTAAGGCTGAATAATATTCCACTGTATGGTTAGACAAGACTCTGCTTATGCTTCATCCATTGATGGGTGCTTGGGTTGTTTCCACCTTCTGGCTATTTCAGAAAATGCTGAAGTGAGTAATGGGTGTACAAATATCTGTTCCTGTCCCTGCTTTCAATTCTTGTGTGTGGATGCCCAGACGTGGGATTTCTGGATCGTATGGTAGTTCTATGTTTAACTTTTTTTTGAGAAACAGCCATACTGTTTTCTTCAGCGACTGTACCACTTTACATTCCCATCACCAATGCACAAAGGTTCCGATTTCCCTACACCCTCACCAACCTTGTTTTTTCATAATAGCCATGTTAATGAATCTGAAGTGGTATCTCATTGTGGTTTTGATTTTGCATTTCCCTAAATGGTTAGTGATGTTAAGCACCTTTTACTGTCGCTGGGGAGGAAGAAAAATTTCCTCTACACATCTAGGTTCTTCTGCCTGGTCTAAGAATTAAATTGCCATGAGAGATTCACAGGAGAAAATCAAACAAGAGTTTAATAACAGTATATTCACAGGGGAGATCATGGGAAACTGAGTAACTTGCCAAGAGAGCGGAAGCCCTCATGTTAAATACCATTTTCAGCTGACGACAAGAGAATGTTGGGGGTAGCAGTTTGAGACTTCAAAGAGGAGGAAGACCATTCACAGGGAGGAAAAAAAAGCACAAATGTTTGGTAAATAAACGCTAGCTGCATCATGCAGAAACAACGGGACACAGACTGGATGTTGATCTCTAGACCTTCCACAGTTTCCCGGATCATACTTAGCTCCATATTCTTCGCAGATACCTATAGTGATAGTTTTATTCTGGTCACGGGTTCTTTATTTAAAATCTTTCAGTCAGTCAAGGGGGCAGTAACCAAAAAATTTCCCAGATCTTCTGTTTCTTAAAAATAATCAGCCTAAGATTTCCCTGGTGGCTCAGTAGATGGGAATTCACCTGCCAATGCAGGAGACCCAGAGTCAATCCCTGGTCCGAGAAGATTCCACGTGCTGCGGAGCAACTAAGCCAGTGCACCACAGCTACCAAGCCTGCATCTTGCAACTACTGCAGCCTGAGAGCTCTCAGCTGTGCGCTGCAACTGCTGAAGCCCTGGCAACCTAGAACCTGTAATTCACAAGAAAAGCCACCTCGATGAGAAGCCCATGCACCGCAATTGGAAAGTAGACACAGCTCACCACAACTAGAGAAAGCCAATGCAAAGCAACAAAGACCCAGAGCAGCCAAAAACGAAGTAAATAAATCAGCCTATAGGATAGAAAGAATGAATTATATTTTCCAATGAGGTTATGTTATGAGACCATGAAATGTAATGCTCTAGAATTCTTTGAAAAAAAAATCTCTGTTAAAGTTCAGAGGATATATTAAAATTGCCATAAGCAAAATATATGAATGATGTATAATATTTAAATGAATGGTAATAAGAAAGATAGAAGCAGTTCTTTACTTATGTAGATTTGCATATTTGTTCAGGTCAGTCACTCAGGCATGTTCGACTCTTTGCCACCCCATGGACCACAGCACACCAGGCTTCCCTGGCCATCACCAACTCCTGGAGCTTGCTCATCCTCATGTCCATCGAGTTGACGATGCCATCCAACCATCTCATCCTCTGCCAACCCCTTCTCCTCCTGCCTTCAGTCTTTACCAGCATTCAGGTCTTTTCTAATGAGTCAATTCTTCGCATCAGGTGGCCCAAGTTTGGACCAGTTTCAGCATCAGTCCTTCCAGTGAATATTCAGGACTAATTTCCTTTAGGATTGAATGATTTGATCTGCTTGCAGTCCAAGGGACTCTCAAGAGTCTTCTCCAACACTACAGTTCAAAAGCATCAATTCTTTGGCACTCAGCCTTTGTTATGGTCCAACTCTCACATCCATACATGACTAATGGAAAAACCATAGCTTTGACTAGACAGACCTTTATTGGCAAAGTAATGTCTGCTTTTTAAATATTCTGTCTAGGTTTGTCATAGTTTTTCTTCCAAGGAGCAACCATCTTTTAATTTCATGGCTGCAGCCATCATCCGCAGTGATTTGGGAGCCCAAGAAAATAAAGTTTGTCATTGTTTCCATTGTTACCCCATGTATTTGCCATGAATTGATGGGGCCAGATGCCATGATCTTCATTTTTTGAATGTTGAATTTCAAGCCAACTTTTTCACTCTCCTCTTTCACTTTCATCAGAGGCTCTTTAGTTTCTCCTCGTTTTCTGCCATAAAGGTGGTATCATCTGCATACCTGAGTTTATTAATATTTCTCCTGGCAATCTTGATTCCAGCTTGTGCTTCATCCAGCCCAGCATTTTGCATGATGGACTCTGCATATAAGTTAAATAAGCAGGGTGACAATATACAACCTTGCCATACTCCTTTGCCAGTTTGGAATCAGTCCATTGTTCTATATCTGGTTCTAACTCTTGCTTCTTGACCTGCATACAGATTTCTCAGGAGGCAGGTCAGGTGGTCTGGTATTCCCATCTCTTTAAGAGTTTTTCAGTTTGTTGTGATCCATACAAACAGTGGAAACAGTGACAGACTCTGCATTCAGATGGATATATCTGTCCTTTTCTCCTTTGCCTTTTGCTTCTCTTCTTTTCTCAGCTATTTGTAAGGCCCCCTCAGACTTTTTGCATTTCTTTTTCTTGGGGATGGTTTTGATCACTGCCTCATGTACAATTTGTGAACCTCCGTCCATAGTTCTTCAAATATTCTGTCTATCAGATCTAATCCCTGGAATCTATTTGTCACTTCCACTGTATAATCGTAAGGGATTTGGTTTAGGTCATACCTGAGTGGTCTAGTGGCTTTTCTTACTTTCTTCAATTTAAGTCTGAATTTGGCAATAAGGAGTTCATGATCTGAGCCACGGTCAGTTCCTGGTCTTGTTTTTGCTGCCTGTATAGGCCTTCTCCATCTTTGGCTACAAAGAATAAAACCAATGTGATTTTGGTATTAATCCTCTGGTGATGTCCAAGTTTAGAGTCATCTCTTGTGTTGTTGGAAGAGGGTGTTTGCTATGACCAGTGTGTTCCCTTGACAAAACTCTGTTAGCCTTTGCCCTGCTTCATTTTGTACTCCAAGGCCAAACTTGCCAGTTACTTCAGGTATTTCTTGACTTCCTACTTTTGCATTCCAGTACCCTATGATGAAAAGGACACCCTTTTTATTTTTTATTTTTTGGTGTTAGTTCTAGAAGGTCTTGTAGGTCATCATAGAACCATTCAATTTCCGCTTCTTTGGCATTAGTGGTTGGGGCATAGACTTGGATTGCTGTGATATTGAATGGTTTGCCTTGGAAACGAAGAGAGATCATTCTGTTGTTTTTGAGATTGCACCCAAGTACTGCATTTCAGACTCTTTTGTTGGCTATGAAGGCTACTCCATTTCTTCTATTCCTGCATATTAGACAAGGAGAATTTTAAAGTGGTTACTTTTTATGAATATGCACAAAACTGAAAATATTTTTATTAGTCCCCAAGTAGTAGAATAAAAATGTTTTTTGTGTTAAAAAAAATAATCAACCTGAATTAATCCTCATGTCAAGGAGATACACTTTGGAGTGGCAAATATTGCCCCCACTAAGAACGTGCTTATTAACCAGTTGAGTATCTTCTTTGGAGAACTGTCCATCCAAGTCTTTGCTCATTTTGTTATTGGGCTGTCTGTACCTTTTTATGCCATCAGATTTTCATAAATACATGTGCTATGTGCTTTTATTGCCCGCTATTCACAGAGGCAGAAACTGAGGCTCAGAGGGACCAAATAACTTGTTCCAGACACATAGGTGGTGAGAGTTCCTATGTCTGTCTGAACCTGTGACCTATGCCCTTCATGATGCTTTTCAATGCCTCTCAGTTAGCCTTCCGGGTGTCTGGAGCCTCAACCCTGGAAATCTCACTGTGAGAGCCAGATCCAAAAGGGAGCAAAGGCCACTTGTGCCAAGATATCCATGGAACAGACTGTACACTGAGGAATTAATGATGCAGCAAGAGCAGAGAAGTCCTTTTTCTGGTTGTTTTTGGCAGAGCAAGCTGTGTCCAGGAACTCCTCCGGGGAAGCAGACCCATTTGAGGGCCCAGGGTATTTCGGCACCAGATGAACTAGGTACTCCCCAGATCCACTCCCTCTTCTTCCTGGATACACAGCTTGGCTGTACTTCCCAGCATCCTTTGCTGACAGGGAGGTCATGTGACTGAGTTCTGCCAGTGGCTCATGGGCAGAAGCGATGAGCCCCTGTTTCTGGCCCAGCTCATGAAGTCCTCCCACAGGCATCCATTCTCTTTCCCTATCTTCTGGATGATGGATAGGAGACCTGGTCCTGGAGGAGGTTGGGGCCATGAGAAGGAAGCAGCTTGGATCTTTAAATGACCACATGGATGGAAGGTCATCACAGACCAGGAATGCCGGTCAGACTTCATGCGAGAAGACAGAACCTTGTATGAAGTTGAGCCACTGAGATTTGCGGGGTTGCTTTTGCAAGTTGCATCTCCTGACTAATACACTGTCCTCTGTCTCTGTGTTCTCCCTTGAAGGGGGAGGGTTAAGGTTGGGTTGTTGAGTGAGTGAATGAATATGCTTCTCAAAGATCTACCCTTGAGGACTGAATGAATGATTTCATCAACTCCTCCTGTCAAGTGGTCCCAGGGTGGACACACATCTGGGGTTCCCTGCTGGCACCTGCTCAGCTGCTTCCCAGGTCCTGAGGTCTGGCTGAGACTCCCCACCCTCTCACAGGGTGACCTTGGGCAAGCCAGATCATGTATCAATGTCAAGGGCTTCTCCACCCGGAGGGAGGGGACCGTGGGTCTCCTGCCCCACCTCATAGGAACAGCACATGCCAAGGAACAAAGCAGACACTGTGGCAGAGGATTTATTTTCCAGAAGGCCTGAGGGGCAGGGGCAGGGGCAGGGGCAGGGGCAGGACAGGAGCGGAGGGAGGTTCCAGAACACTTGAAGGCCATGTGCATGGGCAGCGGGCAGGTTAACACTTCTAGTACCTGTAGTGGACAAACGTCCTTGGGCTCTAGGAGGGGACAGAAGCCCTGAAAGACACTGATTTTTATGCCTGGCAAAGCCACATTCTCTGTGGCTTCCACCTGAGCCTAACAGCAAATCCCTTAAGATGGGTATGCCCATTCTTAAGTGAGGCTCAGGGAGGTTAAACATTCTCCTCAGGGTCACACAGTGACAACCACCCTGCCATGCTGCATCAGGCTCCCTCAGAAAGGAAAAAGCGCAGATACCTGGGGAACCTGTTGTCCCCAAAGAGGTGGAGATAAGTCCTAAATCCCAGTCATTAGCCTGGCCACAGCCACCTGAGAACAACCTCCATTCAAGGCTCTTTTCCTTAACTATACCCCACACATTCACCTCAGGGGTCAGGAAATCACTGCCTTGCTCCCACACATTTCCTAGAAGTTCTTCCCATCATTTATTTGGCCTTTTAAGCATTTGCCCTCTTTACTTATACAAATATAACTAGAGCTTATAATACCAAGCCAAGTGTAGTCATTCACACTGTGGCATGAATTTCATTATTAGCTATTTGGGAAAGGAGGAAGAAAAAATGAAGGACTCTGAAGAGTCCCTCTGAAGAGATCAGGCCTGGATGTTGGAGGTTGGAGGGGCAATAAAAACCCTAGGGAAGCAAGAAGGTTAAAGACTTCTAACATGCAGGTAAAATGGGGAAGAAAGGTGAATCTGGGCAAATTTGAGGCTTCCTAATGGACCCCACCAGCCCTTCTCTGCTGCTGCTGCTGCTGCTGCTGCTAAGTCGCGTCAGTCGTGTCCGACTCTGTGCGACCCCATAGACGGAAGCCCACCAGGCTCCTCTGTCCTTGGGATTCTCCAGGCAAGAACACTGGAGTGGGTTGCCATTTCCTTCCCCAATGCATGAAAGTGAAAAGTGAAAGTGAAGTCGTTCAGTCGTGTCCGACTCTTAGCGACCCCATAGACTGTAGCCTATCAGGCTCCTCCACCCATGGGATTTCCCAGGCAAGAGTATTGGAGTGGGGTGCCATTGCCTTCTCCGAGCCCTTCTCTAGATGATCCTAAGTCTCTGTGCTGATGCATAAGAGCCTTTGGGAAGCAGGAGAGAGAAACTACTTTTACTGACTCAGTCTGCAGCCTCTTTCTGAGCTCTGATTCTGAACCAGCCCCTGTGCTTGTGCTGGAGGCCAGGAGACCAAAGTAACTCAGGTGTGGATGCTGATCTAGCTGGGAGGGCTGGAGAACAAGCTCCCAAGTCCCAAGAATTCTGGGCAGATGGCGATCAGTGTTGTTAAAGGGAGGCAGAGAGCCCATGGAAATTTAAAAAACTGAATCTCAATTACTGGCTGCTTAGGGTGAGTGATGATGCCCTGGAGGACAGATGGGGGCAGACAGGTGCAGAAAATGGAAGGACATTCTGGGTGTCAGGAGCAGCCCAGGAAAAGAGCCAGAAGTGGAAAGGTATGACATGGGTTGGGAGAACAGAGAGCTGGAATCCAACATGCATGAAGGGAAATGAGGCAGGACTAGAGACTGAGGTGCCAGGCTCAGGAGCTCTGGCCTCAGCTGAGGGCAATGGGGAGCCATGGAAGGGTTTGGAGTGGAGGAGTGACTGACCAGGGTGGTGGGTCCTCTGGCTTTGGTGGGGCAGAGGGTGGGTTGGAGGGTAAGAGGGGAGATGAGAGTCACAGCTGGAGGCTTGACTGAGGGTGACAGCTGCAGGGATTAAGATCTCTCAGCACTGAGAGAGTTGTTGGCACAGGCTCATGTCAGGAAGCCGCTGTAACAGGAGGGAGGTGGGGATCCATGAGCCTTCCTGGAGGAACCAAGGCCACGGTCATCAGCGCAGGGCCTGCCTCATTGGCTCAGCTTCTGGAGAATCTTCTTCACCCAGTGCTGTTTGGGGTCAGCACAGATCTCTCGGTCCTTCATGGTCAGCAAGCTGGAAGGCAGAAACACCAGGAGGAGAAGGAAGCCTCATTAGCATGCAGCAAGGATGCCATGGTCCACTGCAGATGGTTTGCATACAGCAGGTGACTCATAAATGCAGGTGACTCACATGTCTTAAGAAGGACAGGGGGAAATAAACATCAAGGACTTCCCAAACCTTCAGCCCCAGCCCCAAGCGCCAGGACAGGCCAGGAAATAGAATGCCCAAGAGGCTCATAATCACTGCTGACACTGTCTTGGGAGAGAGTATCGGGCAGTGGCCAAGAGCATGAACTTTGGAACCAGCTTATCTGGATTAAAGTTCTAGATCTGCCACTTGTTAGTGAGTCCCTTAACTTCTTTGAGCTTCTGTTTTCACATTTGTAAAATGGGCATGATAATTGTGGTCCAACTTCCTGGGAATCTGGTAACGATTTGATGAATTAATATATAAACTGGAGTGCTCAGAACAGTACACAGCAGATAGTAGATGCAATATAATTGTGCTAGGAGCTGGCCCAAAGGTCTTTTTTTAACTTTTTTTTAAAAGGCAGAGGAACCAGCAATCAAATTGCCAATATCCGCTGGATCATCGAAAAAGCAAGAGAGTTTCAGAAAAACATCTATTTCTGCTTTATTGACTATGCCAAAGCCTTTGACTGTGTGGATCACAATAAACTGTGGAAAATTCTGAAAGAGATGGGAATACCAGACCACCTGACCTACCTCTTGAGAAACCTATATGCAGGTCAGGAAGCAACAGTTAGAACTGGACATGGAACAACAGAGTGGTTCCAAATAGGAAAAGGAGTACGTCAAGGCTGTATATTGTCACCCTCCTTATTTAACTTATATGCATAGTACATCATGAGAAATGCTGGGCTGGATGAACCACAAGCTGGAATCAAGATTGCCAGGAGAAATATCAGTAACCTCAGATATGCAGATAACACCACCTTTATGGCAGAAAGTGAAGAAGAACTAAAGAGCCTCTTGATGAAAGTGAAAGAGGAGAGTGAAAAAGTTGGCCTAAAGTTCAACATTCAGAAAACTAAGATCATGGCATCTGGTCCCATCACTTCATGGGAAATAGATGGGGAAACAGTGAAAACAGTGCCTGACTTTATTTTTCTGGGCTCCAAAATCACTACAGATGATGATTGCAGCCATGATATTAAAAGACGTTTACTCCTTGGCAGGAAAGTTATGACCAACCTAGATAGCATATTAAAAAGCAGAGATATTACTTTATTAACAAAGGTTCATCTAGTCAAGGCTATGGTTTTTCCAGTGGTCATATATGGATGTGAGAGTTGGACTACAAAGATAGCTGAGCCCTGAAGAATTGATGCTTTTGAACTGTGGTGTTGGAGAAGACTCTTGAGAGTCCCTTGGCCAGCAAAGAGATCCAACCAGTCCCTCCTAAAGGAGATCAGTCCTGGGTGTTCATTGGAAGGACTGATGTTGAAGCTGAAACTCCAGTACTTTGGCCACCTCATGTGAAGAGTTGACTCATTTGAAAAGACCCTGATGCTGGGAAAGACTGAGGGCAGGAGGAGAAGGGGACGACAGAGGATGAGATGGCTGGATGGCATCACCAACTCAATGGACATGAGTTTGGGTAAACTCTGAGAGTTGGTGATGGACAGGGAGGCCTGGTGTGCTGCGGTTCATGGGGTCGCAAAGAGTCAGACACGACTGAGTGACTGAACTGAACTGAACTAATAAAAGTCACATAATATAAAACATACTATTTTAACTATATTTAACTGGACAGTTCATTGGCACTAAGTACATTCACATTATTGTGCAACTCTTAGCATCATCCATCTCCCGAATTTTGCACCTTCCTAAACTGAAAGCCTGTCCCTATTGAACATAACTCCCCACCCACCCTCCCCACTCTCTGGCCCCTGTCATCTACCAATGTACTTTCTAACTATGAATTCAACTATTCTTAGGTACCTCATAGAAGTGGAATCAAATAGTATTTGGCTGCACCTAACGTGTATTGAAATGCATTTTTAAGGTTCACTTGATATATGTTGGCCTGAACTTTTAACATTGATTTTCTTCGTAAATCTTTCAACAACCCTGTGAACTTCCAGTATTCTATCTGCTTCACAGTGAGGAAAGTGAGGCTCAACGACGTAAAGGAAATTGCCCAAGGGCCACAGCTGGTAAGACCTGCCTCATCATGCTTGCTGTAAACTGGACGCTCTGGGGCAGGGCCTTCAGAGAACGTCCCCATCCGGGCCTGCCCCAGGGAGACCTGAGCACAGACAGGAGTGGGGAGCAATAACCCAAGACCACGTGGCAGTTGTGGGCTCGGGCTTCCACTTTTGCCAGAGCTGCAACAAACACCCCTGATCTGCACACATGTGCACGCACATACACACAGATGACCAATGAACAGAAAGAACAAAGAAGGCAGCAAAGCAGGATTGATCTTGGCTGCAGACAGCCTGCCCTGGCTGCTGTGTGGCACCAGACAAGGCTCAGCCTCTCTCTGAGCTTTGATCTTCCCATTCATCGAACCACATTCCTTCTAGAATCCCTTCCGGCTCAAGATCCAATAATCACATGTGTCCCTGGTGGCTCAGTGGTAAAGAATTCATGTGTCAAGGCAGGAGACTCAGGTTCAGTCCCTGGGTCAGGAAGATCCCCTGGAGAAGGAAATGGCAACCCACTCCAGTGTTCTTGCTGGAAAATCCCATGGACAGAGGAGCCTGGTGGGCTACCGTCACGGGGTCGCAAAAGAGCAGCTAAGAAACTGAGTGACTAAACAACAGCAACCGCCTCTCACTGAGCATCTATTACACGCCAGAAATTGGGTATTACACCTCCCACTTACTATTATCATGCCCTGCGACGCTCAAAAAGGCCCCAGAACTCACTGTGTCCATTTATTCACCTGTAGAAAGGAGATTTCACAGTACCTATTACACTGAGTTGTTTGAAGGACTAATATTTGTTAATATTTATAAAGTGTTTATAACAGTAACTGGCATCTAACAAGCACTCTCTACACGTTTGATAAAAATAAATGAAGGTGGTCATTCCCATTATACTGTTGGGGAAACTGAGGCCCAGTATTGAAGTGACCAGAACCCTGGCAGGGCTTCCTGCTTCAGTCTTCTTGCATTTTACCCCTTTGAGGGGTGGAAGATGAATGAGAAGGATGAAGATGAGAAGATGGCACAGACCCAAAGAGGATCATAAATCCCCAGGTTCAAACACCCCACCCCCAGCAGACTCCAGGCCAAGGAAAAGGAACCAAAGAAGCTGAGAGAAAGCAGCAGAGGAGAACAAGGACCCAAGAGTCCTGATTCCAGCCTGGGCAACCTTGAGCAAGTCGTTTCTCCTCACCCCGTCCTGAGCCTGTTTCTCCATCTGTGAAGTGGAAATAATAGCACCTCCTTGTAGGATCACTATGAGAATGAAACAGTCATGCTCAGAACAGTGCCTGGCCCAGAGGAAGCACTTAGTGTCAGCTCTTAATATTCTCCTCGTAAGCATGGGTCGCCTCATTGAAAGGGAATGAGATAATGCAGCAAATGAGATAATTTGCAGCAACCTGGATTGACCTAGAGACTGTCACACTGAGTGAAGTAAGTCAGACAGAGAAGGAGAAATACCATAAGACATCCCTTATATGTGGAATCTAAAAGGAAAGATACAAATGAACTTACTTACAAAACAGAAAGAGACTCACAGACTTGGACAACAAACTTATGGTTCCTGGGTGGGCGAAAGGATAGAGGAGGAGGCACAGTTGGGGAGTTTGGGATGGACATGTACACACTGCTACATTTAAAGTGGATAAGCAACAATGGCCTACTATATACAGCACAGGGGACTCTGCCCAGTGTTATGTGGCAGCCTGGATGGGAGGGGAGTTTGGAGGAGAATGGATATATGTATATGCATCCCTTTACAGGTCCCTTTGCTACTCATCTGAAATCATCGCAACATTGTTTGTTAATCAGCTATATACCAATAAACAAAAAGAAAAAAGAACGGACTGCCTCAAATAACTAAATCTCAGGGCACTGGGGATCCAAGATGCTTCTGATGGGAACATCTTTGCTGAGTCAGCCTACTGCCTGTCCCCTGGACCCTACACTCTACAGCAGCTTTACACTACCTATCTCACCATGCCCGCGGATGCCCCCTCTGAGGTCTCAGAACCAGGCACGTGCTGCCTGGCACAAAGGAAGTGCCTGATAAGATCTGTCGTATGATCACATGGTTTTTTTCTTCCTGGTACACCCAAGCCTCAGCTGAGCCATCTAGTCCAGCCAGGGACTCCCCTGGCATCTGGGCATCCAGCTGCATTCCTCCAGCCCCGGGTGGAGCCCACCCATGTGCACCCGGATCCTCCTGGGCAACACCCCTCAGGCTCTCTAGGGCCTTGCCTCCCCAGCTCCCTACTCACACCACGCCAGGCCTCCGGCAGGAATTTGAAGTCCAGTAGTAATATTTCACCAAACGCAGGGGCAGAGGGTAACGGATGTAGTCCCGGCAACAGACGCTGTCCTCCACGTTGGCACCGTAGGGGCCTGGGGGAGAGGGTTGTTCAGAGGTGTCACAGGCTGGTCTCCCTTGGCCCTCACCTCTGACTCAGCTTTTCTGTTCTCATGCGAAAAGTTGGTGTCCAAAGGATTCTGGGTGTCAAAGACCCCGCTCGTGGATCTCTAAGAAGCCACTAAGCACCCGGAGTCTACACTCTGCATCAGCCAGCTCAAGGGAGAGGGAGTCAGACTGACTGAGCATCAGCAGTGCCCTAAGGGGACTTCCCTGATGGTCCAGGGTTTAGGACTCTGTGCTTCCACTGTAGGGGGCACAGGTTCGATCCCTAGTCAGGGAACAAGGATCTCTCAGTGGTATTAGCACTCCCCAAACAAACAAACGAAAAAACAATGCCTAGTGTGGCCAAGTGTAAAAAACCCACCAAAACTCAACGAAACAAACGGTACAATGCTGAAGCTCTAGATGGGACCCAGAGACTCTGAACAGGAAGGAGCCTTAGAACTTTGCTATTTGAGGTGAGGTCCATGGACCCTCATCAGCATCACTTAAGAGCTTGTCAGAAAAGCTCAGTACCTCATCCCAGCCTGGCTGAATCAGATGTGCACTTTGAAGAACTCTCCAGGTCTTTGGAGAATTTCCCTTCAGCTCACATCTACTTTAATCCCCTTCCTGGAGCAAATGGTGAGAGTGGGGTCCAGAGAAGGAGGTGGATTTGCCCAGACCACACAGCAGGACCCGGGAGAGTGTCAGGTCAAGGGCTCAGACAGAGTCCAGTCACCCAAGCCCTGGTTCGAGTCTCACTCTGCCCTGAGTCACGTAACAGCTCTGAGACCTAATTTCCTCCTCAGATCCAGGGGGTAATAATAGTACCTACCCTCTGGGGCCTTTAATGCAGGGAAGAGTGCTCAGGAACCCCAGTAAATGAGCAATCATTGTTCCTGACTCCCAGCCCAGTCCTCATTCCCCTACCCAACACAGGGCAGAAGAGCAAATCTTGAGATGGAGAGAGAAATCAACAGCCCAGTGTTGAGGGAAAGTTCTGGAGCAAAAATGGGGCAGCAAGATGGCAGGACCAGTCTTCCAAGGGAATAGCCCTTACCCCTGCTCCCACCTTTCCCCACCCAGGCTGTCCTCCTTCAGGGGCTCCTTCTCCACACCCCAAGACCCCATCCTTGAGTTCGCTAGGGGGACCCTGGGCCATGCCCACCACCACCCCTAACCCAGCTGAGGCAGACCCTAGACTCCAAGCCTTCAGCCCTGCTCATTTAACAGATGTAAAGACTCAGGTCTGGTAGAAGCAATGGGACTAGCCCAACAGCTGACAGCCTGGCATCTTCGGCTCTCAGTTCAGTACTCTCTCCACCGCTAGTGTCTGACCTTGACTTCTGCAGAGAGCCCTGCCTCTTCCCAATCTCACCTGCCTCTGTTGCTTGAAGTGTCATAGCCAGGAGGATGAGAGCAGCCAGGAGAGGGGTCTGCAGGCTGGCCATCGTTTTGACCTGTATCCCAGCTCAGGTGTCTACAATCACCAAAGGACAGAGAGGTCTGGTATTTAAATGCTTGCTACACCCACAAGCCTCAGACACTCTTAGTCACCCGTGAGGCCAGAGTCTCTGACATTCACATTATGAAAGAAGAACTCCCGCTTCCTTCAAAGAGGAGGAAATTCTCTGTGGCCAGTAGTCACTCAAAGGGGACCCCCACGCTCACCTCTCCCTGAGTCTCAAGAGATGTAAAATCCCCCTTGAGCTGGGCCTCTTGGAGGCCTGTGCTCCCTGGGGTCTGCTGTCTGTGTAGTCTTGGCCATGTCACTGGATGTCTCTGGGTCTCAGTTTACCCATCTGGAAATGGGGGAGATGTTTTCAGAGTCCCACCGACTTACCCCAGTGGTCGTTTGTAAATCGAGTGAGAATGGGGACAGGAGACAAACAGCCCCAAGCCCTCGCCTGGAACTGAGGCCCGTCTTGTCCCCTTCATCCCCATCTTGGTGACCTTCATCGTGGGTCTGTCTTCAAAGGGAGAAGCCTATGGACCCCTTGGCTTATTTTCTCTGCTGCATCGCCAGCGTCCTCCAGGGCTTCTCACAAGGTCTCAACTTGGGCCAGTTCATGGTCATTTACATTTCCAGGTTTCCTTGTGGCTCAGCTGGTAAAGAATCTGCCTGCAATGCAGGAGACCTGGATTCGATCCCTGGGTTGGGAAGATCCCCTGGAGAAGGGAAAGGCTACCCACTCCAGTATTCGGGCCTGGAGAATTCAATGAGTCACAGAGTCAGATTTGATGGAGTGACTTTCACTTTCTTTTTGTCCTTCTTTCCAGCTGTCTCTACCCTCTTCCTCAGCCACCCCCTTCTCAAACTACCACCATGTCCCACTGACTCTACTTCCTAAGTCTCTCTCAGATCTATCCCCTTATCTCTGTCCCCATTGTCCCTGACCTGCCCTGGCCACCTCCACCCCAGGCTCAGGTGCTGGCCCCTCATTCCCCACTCCACAATGCAGTGACCAGAGGGAGCAGCCCTGATTCCAAGTTCCACGCACCTGCTTCAAAACCCTGCTGCACCCCCGCTAAACCCATTCTCCTGATTGTGACCTTCAAGACCTCTATTCCAGACACGACCCTCCCCCCCAAACTGGTCTCCCTCCCATGAGGAATCACATCACTCTCCTCACAGTTCCTCAAAGAGGTCTGCGGCCTGCCCCTGGCCATGCATGCCCTTTCCACTTCCCTCCTGCATAAACTCCCACTCGTGCATCAAGAGCCATTTGAAATGTCAGCCTCTAGGTAAGCACACCCCCTCAGGACTTAAAATTCTCTGGGGTGACCTAGAACATGGACTCAAACAGATTATATCATATTTTCTCTTTCTTGGGCTCCTCCCAGAAGCCAAATTGATTCATCTCTTGGAAAGCAGGGTCTCCATTTATTTGCTTGGCAGTCCAGGGTCTCCCAAGACTGGGGTACATTGTGGGTGCTCAGAATACATCTAACGGAGGAGAAAAAAGGGACTTGCCAGTAAGTGGCTGGGCCAGCCTAGAGTTCAGGACTCAGCAGTACTCTACTTGTAAAGGGATCCAGCCATTCATTTATTCATCCATTCCACAAATACTTATTGAGCCCTTGGTAGACAAAATAACAAACCCCTCAAAATGTCCACACGTAATTCCCTAAACTTGTGAATATGTGACCTTAAATGGTAAAAAGGACTTTGCAGGTGTGTTTAAGTTCAAGCCCTTCTAACAGAGAGACTTCCGGGATTATCTGGATGGACTCAATCCAATCTCAGCGTCATTACAAGAAGGGCCAGTAAATATGTCAGATACAGACAGGATAAGGGATGACATAAGCAGAAGTTTATGTGATAGGATGCTGTGAGCCCAGGAATGCAGGCAGCCTCGGGGAGGTGGAAAAGGCAAGGAAACAAATTCTCCCCTAGGGATTCCAGAAGGAAAACAGCCCTGCCAACCCCTTGATTTCATACCACTGAGACTGATTTAGGACTTCTGAGTTTCTAAACTGTGCATGGGTGTGTGCTCAGCTGCTTCAGTCGTGCCTGACTCTTTGCGACCCCATGGACTGTAGTCCACTAGGCCCCTCTATCCATGGGATTCTCCAGGCAAGAATACTGGAGTGGGTTGCTGGGCCCTCCTCCAAGGAATCTTCCCCATCCAGTGATCAAATCCATGTCTCCTGCATTGCTGCTGCTGCTGCTAAGTCGCTCTTGCATTGCAGGCAGATTCTTTACCCACTGAGCCACCTCTGAACATGCCACACGGGGCAACTAAGCCTGGGTGCTGCAATTGCTGAGCCTGAAAGGAGAGAAGGCCCCGACTGCAACGGGAAGCCTGAGCGCTGCAGCTAGGGAGCAGCCCCTGCTGACAGCAACCAGAGAAAGCCTGCCTGCAGCAGTGGGGACCCAGCACAGCCAAAACTAAATGAAGAATTGAAAAAGTGAGTGTATTTCATGCCACTGAACTGTATACTTAAAAAGTGGTTACAATGGTGAATTTTACATTATGTATATATTGTCAATTAAAAGTAAGAAAACAAAAGCATATGAAAAGATATTTCACATCTTATGTCATCAAGGAATTGCAAATTCAAGCAATGAGGAGATACCACTACACACCTATGAGAATGGCCAACGTCTGGGACAGTGACGACAGTGAGGATGTGGAGCAACATGAACCCACTCATTGCTGGTGCGATGTTAAACAGGACAGCCACTTCGAAAGTCTGGAGGTTTCCTACAAGACTAAGTATGCTTTTACTGTCTGGTCCAATGATCACAATCCTTGGTATTTACCCAAAGGAAAACTGAAAAATTATGTCCTCACAAAAGCCTATAGTTTAGCAACTTTATTCCTAATAAAATTCCCGTCCTTCAGTAGGTGAATGGATAAAACGTGGTACTTCAGACAATGGAATTATTATTCACTGCTAAAAAGAAAAGAGCTATCAAACTGTGAAAAGACACGGAGGAAACTTAAGTGCATATTACCGTTATTGTTGTTTAGTCGCTAAGTCATGTAGCCCACCAGGCAGCCCTGTCCATGGGATTTCCCAGACAAGAATACTGGAGTGGGTTGCCATTTCCTTTTCCAATGACTAGCTAAGTGAGAGAAGCCAATTTGAAAAGGCTAACTACTGTATGACTCCAACTCTATGACCTTTTGGAAAAGGCAAAACTATGATAAAAAGATTAGTGGTTATCAGGGGTTAGAGGGAAGAAAAGATGAATAAGCGGAGCACAGAGGAGTGTTAGGGCAGTGAAAATACTCCATATAATACCATACGATGGATACACATCATTGTATTTTGGTCCATACCCATACACCACACACTAAGAGAGAATAAACCATGGTATTATAAACTACAATCAGTCCATTCTGAAGGAGATCAGCCCTGGGATTTCTTTGGAAGCAATGATGCTAAAGCTGAAACTCCAGTACTTTGGCCACCTCATGCGAAGAGTTGACTCATTGGAAAAGACTGATGCTGGGAGGGATTGGGGGCAGGAGGAGAAGGGGATGACAGAGGATGAGATGGCTGGATGGCATCACTGACTCGATGGACTTGAGTCTGAGTGAACTCCGGGAGTTGGTGATGGACAGGGAGGCCTGGCGTGCTGTGGTTCATGGGGTTGCAAAGAGTCGGATCGGACGCGACTGAACTGAACTGAACTGATAGCCTTTGGTGGTTACAATGTGTCAAAGTAGGCTCATCAGTTGTCACAAATGCACACTCTGGAGGGGGATGTTAATAGCGAGGGAGCCATGCACGTGCGGCGGCAGGGGATACACAGGAAATTTCTCTACCCTCCTCTCAGTGTTGCTGTGAACCTAAAACTACTCCAGAAAATTGTCTTGAAAGAAAAAAGAAAGGTGTTACCCAGAGTCTAATCAAGCTCTAGCCCTGAATCCCATTTTATAAGAAATACAGGGTCTAGAGGAAGATGAATGATCCCACGAGAAGGCAGACAACTCCAGAAGGTGGGACCTTCCAGGCCTCCTAAAAGAAAGCTGTCCGGGGATCAACACATAGTCAATGTTCTGATATTACAAAATGTGGATCAGGGACATTGAAGATTAAACGTGATTTAAGAGACAGTCAAATATGTACAATATATAGACTAGTTGAATCCTAATTTTGAGAAACAGTTATAAAAGATCTTTTCAGGATAAACGGAAATTTATTTATTTTTCTTTTTTCTTTTATTTTTAAAATTTTATTTTTAATTGGAGGATAATTGGTTAACAGTGTTGTGTTAGTTTCTGCTGTACAACCACATGAATCCCTGATGGCTCAGAGCTTAAAGCATCTGCCCCCAGTGCGGGAGACCCAGGTTCGATCCCTGGGTCGGGAAAATCCCCTGGAGAAGGAAATGGTAACCCACTCCAGTATTCTTGCCTGGAGAATCCCATGGACGGAGGAGCCTGGTGGCCTACAGTCCACAGGGTCGCAAAAGTCGGACACGACTGAGTGACTTCACCTTCACCTTCACCTTCAAACATATATCCAGGCATCCCCGGTGGCTCAGCAGTAAAGAATCCACCTGCAATGCAGGAGACATAGGAGATGTGGGTTCCATCCCTGGGTCAGGAAGATCCCCTGGAGGAGGAGATGGCAACCCACTCCAGTATTCTTGCCTGGAGAATCCCATGGACAGAGGAGCCCGGCAGGAAGTGGTCCATGGATTCGCAAAGAGTCGACACAGCTGAAGTGACTAAGCACGCAGGAATACACGGATCCCCTCCCTCGTAAGCCTCCTCCCCACCTCACCCCCATCACACCCGTCTAGGTTACCATAGAGCTCCGGGCTAAGCTCCCTGAAACCAGGAAATTTAAATGTAATATGACATTAGGGCTTTACTGTTGATTTTCTTAGGTATGATAAAGACTTTAAAGGTGTGCAGGAGGATGTCTTTGTTTTTAAGAGATGCACCTGAAGTTTTTAGGGGTGAAATTCATGATGTTTTACTTTCAAAGAGTTCAGTTCAGGTGAGGTATTCATGTATATGAGTACATATTGATGTGTGTATATAGACAGACGTGTGTGTGTATATGTATGTGCGTATATGCATATGTATGTATGTACTGCACATACGTATAGGTACAAGTGCATATAAGTGTGTAATACCTACATCTGTGTGTTGTATACATATTCATGTAAGCATGTACACTTGGTATGTGTGTGCACGTGTGTATGTGCAAATGTGTGTTACGTGTGTGTGTATGCATGTACCTGTACGATATCCCAGGGAAAGCAAACACAGCGGGATGTTAACCATGTTACAGTGAGGTGGTAGATACACTGGTGATCCTTAAACTGCTCTAACAACTCTCCTGAGCATTTTAAATGTTTCATAACAAAACATGGGGAGAAAAGAAGAAATACTTTTTAGATGTGGAAGCGATCTTGTGAAAAATGGACCGTCACTGGAGGGAGAGACACAGAACTGGTCTAATGGCTTTTCATCTGAACTTGGGGTTTCCTTCCACAGGGCCTCAGGGGGTGGGCTCAGGGGCTGCCCCCTGGAGAGCACCTTCGTCCCCAGCAGAGGCAGGGCCCCCAGCCTTTCCTGCTGACTCAGCCTCTGCTCCCCAGTGCCCCATTTCCCAGGGGCTCGGAAAGAGGGTGAGCCTCACCTGCGCCAGCCGGCCTGCGCTCCCCCAGCCCGCTCCCCCCTGTGCAGGAGGAGAGGCAGGCACTGCACTCATGGAGCCCTGAGTTCACAGACAGGGCTCAGGGGACCAGCTGTTAGAGAAAGGCAAGGGGAGTTTCTCTCGGGCTGAAGGTGGGGAATCCCCCGCAGTTACCAAGGAAGGGGATGCTGTCCCTCTTCATGGGGAGAGCTGCCCTGTGCTTCTGTCCTTCCGCAATGCTGGCAATGCTCGGGAGGCTCCCAGATCAAACTCTCCATTCCCCAGATGTCCTTCTTCTTCTGTGTAAATTATTTTTTCCTTATTTAAAAAAATACATAAAAGTGGAAACCACCTATGTCCATCAGTGGATGAATGGAAACACACACACAATGGAATATTACTCACCTGGAAAAGGAAGGAAATTGTGGCCTCTGCTACAACGTGGATAAACCTTGAAGACATTAATGCTAGGTGAAATAAGCCAGTCACAAAAAGACACATGCTGGAGGATTCCTAGAGGTATCTATGAGGTACCTAGAGGTGGACAAATCCATAGGCACAAAAAGAAGAATGGTGATTGCCAGGGGCTGGAGGAGGAGGGAATGGCGAGTTATTATTTGATGGGATAGAGCTTCTCTTTGGGAAGATGAAAAAGTTCTAGAGGTGGAATGCGGCGACAGTAGCACAATGCAAATGAGCTTAATGCCGCTGAACTGCACACCTTAAAATGATTTAAAGCTTTGAAATTACTTAAAGCTTATGCTAAATTGCTGTTTATTTGCAGAGTTGTGCTGGACTCTTGTGACCCCATGGACTGTAGCCTTCCAGGCTCCTCTGTCCATGGGATTCTCTAGGCAAGAATACTGGAGTGAGTTGCCATTTCCTTCTCCAGGGGATCTTCCCGACCCAGGGGTCGAACTCTCTTCTGCTTGGCAGGCAGATTCTTTACCACTGTGTCATCTGGGAAACCCCTATGTGTATATAACCACTACAAAAATACAGTTATATGTAAATATGTATTTACACAAATGCTTAGCTTACATTTGAAAAGATATACAAACGAGTCATCACGTGAGCTGCCCCTAAGGAGGGACCTGGGCTAGTGGATGGGGCAGCTGTTTAGAGAGGAAAGGTTTGCTTTCCACCAAATATCCTTTTGAATGATTTGAAGTGTTTTCCATATGCATGACTGACTTATTCAGAAAGAAAAAAGTTTTAATTCATGCAGCCAAAGAAAAAGAAAAAGGGTAGGCTGAAAAGCCATTTTCTCACCTCTGACTTCCCCTCCACATTTCATTTCCTTTTCTCAGAAGCAAACAAGCTTGATGATTTCTTATTTGTCCTTCAGAAACAGTCTATGTAAGCATATATACAAAGGCATTTCTTTGAAAGAAATGGGAGAAAGGCCTAAATAAGGAAGGGAAGAAGGGTGGGAAGGAGGGCAGCATATGTGTGTGTTATGTCCTCAGTCATGTCTGTCTCTTTGTGACCCCGTGGACTGTAGCCCTCCAGGCTCCTCTGTCCATGGGAGTCTCCAGGCAAGAATACTGGAGTGGGTTGCCATGCCCTCCTCCAGCGGATCTTCCCGACCCAGGGATCGAACTTATGTCTTTCACGTCTCCTGCATTGGCAGGCAGCTTCTTTACCACTAATACTGTTCTGTTCCTTGCTTCTCTCACCTGAAATGCATCTTGGAAAAGTCCCTATCAGTAGTCTAGATCAGCCTCGTTCTTTCCAGTGGCAATCTGGTTTTTTCTGTATGGATCTACCAAAATTAATATAGCTGGTCTGCTTATTGATGGACGTTTGGGGGGTTTTCCAGTCTTTTGCGTTTACGTGCTGTTTGCTGTTCATGAGGGGAACACATCTGGTGGATAAATTCCTAGAAGTAGTGTCTGGACTTTTGCTTCCACTGAGAGGCAAAGAGAAAGTCCCTGCCCTGAAGAGCTGCTGCCTCGGAGCTTCCTCTTTTCAGCAAAGCTGGAGGGGCCCTGGAGAGGGCTCCTCATGGGGCTCTGAGGACCACTCCAGGCTTCTGATTTCTGAGTGGCTGGGATCCCCACCCTGAAATTTTCTGGGGGAAACAGCCTGTCATCCATTTACATGGCAGGGAGGATATGAGCACCCCCAGATTGTCCCACAAATAGAAGGAAGGATATGCACGTTTATCTGAGGGCCTGGGGCAGCAGGTGGACAAGCCTGGGCCTTTGTGAGCAGAGAAAATTGATCAAGAGCCTGGCCAAGATGTGGCTGAGTCCAGAACTCCACCTGGGCCAGACAAGTGGACTGGGAAGCAAGAGGGAAATGGAGAGGGAAGGGTGAGGAAGAAGAAGTAAAAGATTTGGGGATTAATTGGCACAGTGGCAACCACTACAGTAATAAGAGGAGGAAGGAGGAGGAGGAGGAAGAAGGAGGAAAAGGAGAAAAAAAGATGAAGACAGCCCATCGGTACTCACTGAGTGCCAGATGCACCGAACCTTGTGTTTTATACCAACTGTCTCATCGTCCCCCTGCTGAGAAGGGGCCACCATCCTCATCCCCAGTTCTCAGATAAGGAACCTGAGACTCAGAGTCCACAGCCAGTGAGTGGTGAGGCCTGAATTTATACTCAGGTCTGATGCCAGAGTCTAGGTGCATTCTAATCACTCATTTCTGTAGCCAGACTAGGACCGAAGGCACCAGTGAGAGTAATGAGCCCCATTAGAAGGGCTCAGATGGACTGAGAGTCCATCTCAGGCCAGTGCAGCCAGGGTTACGGTAAGTGCCCTAAGATGAGGAACCAAGGCTTAAAGAATGGAAGCCTGCTGCTAGGGCTACATGGAGTCTGGATTTGATCCTTTCTGTTGCTGTGGTTGTTCAATCTCCACGTTGTGTCCAACTCATAGCGACCCCATGGACTGCAGCACACCAGGCTTCCCTGTCCCTCACCATCTCCCGGAGTCTGCCCAAGTTCGTGTCCACTGAAGCGGTGATGCCGTCCAACCATCTGTTCTCTGTCACCCTAAGTTTTTTTATTTTGGTTTTTGAGATACAATTTATGTACTCTGAAATTCACCCTTTTAAAGAGTATAAAGGAAATAAACAATTCAGTGGTTTTTTAATATATTCACAAGGTATGTATCCATTTCCATTAATTCCAAGACATTTTCATCACCTCAAAAAGAAGCACAGTGCCCAGTAGCAGTCCCTCTCCATTTTGCCCTCTCCCCAGACCCTACTTTCTGTCTCTATGAGTCTGCCTTTTATGGACATTTCATATAAATGAAATCAGGCAATAGGTGGCATTTTGTGTGTTTCATTTTAAGTTTCCAAGTTGCATCCGTGTTGTGGCATTATCAGCACTTTATTCTTTTTATGACTAAATAATATTTCCTTATGGATATAACACATTCTGTTTATCCATTTGAATCCTTTCTATTTTGGGGCTGTTATGAATAATGCTGTTATAAACATCTGTGTACAGGCTTTCGT
This sequence comes from Capra hircus, assembly GCF_001704415.2. Lineage (NCBI taxonomy): Eukaryota > Metazoa > Chordata > Mammalia > Artiodactyla > Bovidae > Capra > Capra hircus. The sequence continues at coordinate 26,713,184 of NC_030825.1, read as the reverse complement.
ATAAATCTATGTTATATGTGTGTCTAAGCAGGAGAAGAATTTCTGGCTCACATAGTAACTTTATGTTTAACTTTTTGAGGACCTGCCAGAGGGGCCTGGTGGGCGACTGTACATGAGGTCGAGAAAGAGTCAGATATGACTTAGTGACTACCCAGAAGCAACAGCAGAGTGTTTCCAAGGGGGATCTAACATTTTACACTCCCACCAACAATGTGTGAGGCTTCCAATTTTTCAGTTTTCTTGTGAACTCTTGTTATCATCTTCCCGTTTGGTTATAGCCATCCTGGTGGGTGTGAAGTAGTATATCATTGTGATTTCAATTCACATTTTTCCTAATGACTAATGATGCTGAGTATCTGATCATGTGAATATTGGCTATTTGTATATCTTCTTTGGAAAAATGTTTATTCATACCCTTTGCCCAGTTTTAAATTGGGTTGCTTATATTTTTGTTGTTGAGTTGTAACAGTTTTTTATGTATCCTAATATTTGATCTTTATTTTCTTCCATTCTTTGGCTTGTCTTTTCACTTTATTGATAGTGTCCTTTGGAGCACAAAAGTTTTAAATTTTGATGATACTAATTTATTTTTTATTTGGTTGCTTACAACAAAGAAAGAGTCATATCTAAGAAACCATTACCTAATCCAAGGGCATGAAGACTTAGCCTTATGTTTCCTTCTTGGTAATTTTAGCTCTTACATTTCCATCTTCATTTCATTTGGGGGTAATTTTTGTATATGATATGAGGTAGGGGTCCAGCTACATTCATTCGCATGTGGCTATCCAGTCCCAGCATTCCTTGCTGGAAAGAATCTTCTTTCTTCATTGACTTATCTTGGCACGCTTGTCATAAACCAATTGCCCCTGAATGTATGCTGTCATTTCTGGACTCTCAGTTCTAATCCATTGATCTGTATGCCCATCCTTGTGCCAATACTACTCTTCTATGACTACCATATTTTCTAATAATATTCTCAGAGGTTTTTTTTTAACTTTCAAATGACATATTTCAAACATAGATAAAATTAAAATAAATTTGGGAACCTACAACCTAGATTTAATAGCAGCTGATATTTTGCTGTGTTTTGGTTCACTTTTTTTTTTTTTTTTCCATTAAGAAGTAAAATAGTTCAGGGCTTCCCTGGTGGCTCAGTGACAAAGAATCCACCTGCCAATGCAGGAGTCATGGGTTTAAGCCCTGATCCGGGAAGATCCCACATGCCGCAGAGCAACTAAGCCTGTGTGCCCTAACTACTGAGCCTGTGCTCTAGAGCCCAGGAACTGCATCTACTGAGCCCTCAAGCTTCCACTGCTGAAGTCCACGCACTTCACAATCAGCCACCGCTTCTAAAGAGGAGCCCCAGCTCACCACAACTAGAGAAACGCAAGCACAGCAATGACGACCCAGCAGAGCCTCTGCTGCTGCTGCTGCTGAGTCGCTTCAGTCGTGTCCGACTCTGTGTGATCCCATAGACGGTAGCCCACCAGGCTCCCCCGCCTCTGGCGTTCTCCAGGCAAGAGCACGGGAGTGGGTTGCCATTTCCTTCTCCAATGCATGAAAGTGAAAAGTCAAAGTGAAGTCGCTCCGTCGTGTCCTACCCTTAGCGACCCCGTGGACTGCAGCCCTCCAGGCTCCTTCATCCATGGGATTTTCCAGGCAAGGGTACTGGAGTGGAGTGCCATTGGCTTCTCCAGCAGTGCCTATAAATAAACAAATAAAATTATTCTTTAAAAAGAAATAAAATAGTTTAGATATAACCAAAGTTATCTTATTCCTAGCCCCAGCCATTTCCCCTCCCTCTGTCTCGACGGGTAACCACAAACCACCACTCTGCAGTTGCTGGGGTTCCTTTCTGAGGATGCCATTACCCTTTTATAGCCTTTTATTATGGTACTATTTTGGGGTCTTAATAGTTTATGTAAGCAGCATCATACTGAATGTAACCTTTTACAACTGGCTTATTTCACTCAAGCTTATGTTTGTGAGCTTTTTTCCCATGTTGACCCACATGGATCTAGCACATTCATTTTCACTGTTGTATACAGCAAAGTCAAAACAGAACCAATCTATTGCTTGTTTAATCCATTCCCCTGGCAGTGGACATTTAGGTTTTTTCCAGATGTTGACTATTACTGAGAGTTCTGTAATGAGTGGACATCCTTGCCGGTGTCTTCCTGTTCTCTTCACCTTTTCACTCACTTTTTGCTCTAAGCTGGGTTCTCCCCTGAGGACTCTGCTTCCCCTGTAGCCTTCTTAGCAAGCCACGGTTCTCTCCCTGAGGACCGCATACCACATGACTGGCATGGGAGAGGATCCTCTTCACTCCTCATAGATCCTTCCAAGCCAGCCTTTCTTCCCATCTTCTCCATAAAACTCCCAGATTCTTTGACACGCATGTCAGCAGACTCTCCATCCATCACTCACCCTTTGTTGCAGCCTTGTACACCTCTAGTCACTCCCCATCCCACAGATAACACTAGCTACCAGCTCATCGTCATTCCCTCCAGCATGATCCTGTCATAGTCATGATGATTTCAATAGCCAGCCTCTCAGTCCCATGACCTTCTCTGCTCCGATAAGCTTATCTTCCACCTACTTCAGCCCCTTACTCCTAAGATACATGTTGCCCATATCATTACCAGCAACTGCAGTTGTATAATTTCAGTTTCACATACCCCACTCTCCAACTACCATCACCTCTCAGCCCAGATCGTCAGCTTCAATATTCAGTTCCAACAATCCTTCCACCACACTCAGATCAGTCCCATCTCTTTCCCTTGACCCTTGCTCTCCACTCAGGTCTTAGCGTCTCTTGTTATTCAACTCAACTTCCTTGATCTTTCATTTACAAACATCATTTACTCTCTTTCCCAAGTAACTTCAACTATCTGCTGCCCATTCTTGCTACACCCTAGCAAATCCATGACTGCATGGAGACAACTCTTCACTCACTGCACTTGCACCCGTGTAGCTGAACGAGGCTGGAGAAAAGCACCCAGTCATGCTAACCAAAAATTCAAGATCACTAATCTCCCACGGTCCTTCCATTCTGCCCCCAGAGTCCTGCTGTATATTCCTGGCTTGCTTGCTTTTGCATCCTCCTAGACTATTTCATCCTTTCTTCCTTCACTCAAACCTTTAATCCCTCCTCCCTGATCCCCACTCTCAACTGATGACCCGGATTCCTATTTTCCTGAGAAAAGGGAAGTTATCTGAAGAGCACACCCACCTGCAGCTACTGCTTCTACCCATGGATTTCCATCTTCCTTGCTTCTGACTAACCCCCTCTCCTACTCAAGGACATTACTTCTCAGTTCTCCCATTCTTTCCCGCATCATCAATTCCCCCCCCCCCGCTACTGTATCTTGCTCATCTGAATGCAATGTACCATTACTTCCTGCATCTTAAGAAAACAGTGCCTTGACCCCACATCTGCCTCGAAATACTGTCCATTTATAGCAAAACTCAAAAGAAGAGTCTATCCTTGCAGTTTCCAAGTCCCCTTGTCCTTGCCTCTCTATTCCCATGCTGATTCCAAAGATTTCTTTGGCATTCCCTGTGATGGAAGATTCATGAGAGAAGATCCACTTCAGAGAGGGGAGGAGGAGAAGAAACTCTGGAGCACATTGTATTTCAAAGGTGTTGACAGAGGTAAAAGAGGATATTTTTGGTCTATGTAGGATGTAGAAATTGTTAAACACATGAAGGATATGAAATGTCTTTCGTGGTTTTAAAAACTATTGGAATTAGGTGAACTAACATGTATTAGATAATGGAATACTAGATGTGGTAACAAACAACCCCCAAATTATATAATGGCTCAGATATGATTAAAAGTTGACTTCCCACCATGTGAAGTCCAAAATAGGTGTTCCTGATTAATGGGCAGCTCTTCTCCAAGTGGGGGCAGGTGACTCAGTGGTAAAGAATCTGCCTGCCAATGCAGGAGACATAGGTTCGATCCCTGGGTCGGGAAGATCCCCTGGAAAAGGAGACGGCAACTCACTCCAGTATTCTTGCCTAGGAAATCCCATGGACAGAGGAGCCTAGTAGGCTACAGTCCACGGGGTCCCGAAGAGTCAGACGAGACTAAATAACAACTTCTCTAAGTGATGATTCAGGACCCAGGCGCCTTCCATCTGTGGTTCTACTGTAGTTAATGGAGTAGTGTGCTCGCCTGCAGGAAGCCAAGAAGGGAAGACAGAGCAGGGAATGAAGCACGGGAGGCTTTTATGTCCAGACCTGGAAGTTGGGGTGCATCTGCTCTGCTCACATTCCAGTGACCAGAATCCAGACACATGGCCTTGCTTAACCACAAGGAAGGCTGAGAAATTCTCTACCTGACTGCCCAAGAAGGAAAGAAAACAGGCTTGATGAAGAGCCAGCCAGTCTTTGCAAATAATGGAAGTCCTCCAAGGACTTCCAATGAGCAGGCAAGAAGAAGATGATTCATCCTCCAGCATCTTATCCTGAATGAACAGCTTGCTCTAGCCTGGATTCAGAGAGCAAGTTCCATTGTAAAACCACATTTGTTTTTTTCTGGGAAGAAATCCCTGAGAAAAGCAAACAACTCTAACATCCCATTTATCTCTCCTGACATTGGATATGTTTTATGGGTTTCCAAATATGGTTTTTCAGTGTTGCATAAAAACAAGAGGCACCTTAAAAGGGTGTGACTAGTGTGGCTGTACCTTAAGACTAGGACTATGGCATAGCTCCACTTCCAAGTGCAGCAAGAGCTTGGCTAACAAACTTCACACTCCCGGGACTCAGGCTCCAATTCTGTGGAACAAGTAACCCTTGCAATTCCCCTTGCTGGGGAATCAAAGACTTGCTCATTCTCTGCTCCCAGTGATCTTTACAAGAGCCCTTTGGAGCTGAAAGGGCATGAATGGTTATTGCTTATTTCACAGTTGGGGAAAGTCTGAGCTGGAGAGGTGACATGCCTGACTCAGGGAAATCCCACTTCACAGTCCCCAGGCAAGAGGTGGTGACTTAAGTTATGAGAGGAGGTGACATCAGAAGAGGGAAGCAGAAAAGCATGAGGAATGGTGTGGAAGGAGGAATGAAGAAAACCCACGAAAGTATATCCCCAAGCCTGAGGTTCTTTCCATACTGCCTCCTAAGCCTCACTTTCTTGTGATTTGTTGTCTGTGATGCCTGGTGATCTAGTCAAAGAGGGAGGACTATAGAGAAGTAGAGTGGGAACTCAGGGCATCTAGAATCCCCAGGAGCCTTCAGATAGGAGGAGGATATAGATCAATATTGCTCCCGTGGTCAAAAGCTGCCTGTTTGAGGAAAGGATCCTAAAGGAGGAACCATGAAGTAAAGGAACCCTCCTTTTGCATCCTTTTATTCTGAGCTCCAGGGAGTTGCTGCTCAGGGATGCTGTATCTTCCGCCTAGGCCTGTACCTCTTATCTGAAAAGGGAAGATGATTAAAAAAAAAAAAAAGTGACAAAACGTTAACCGTGAATCAAGGTGATGGGAATATAGAAATTCTTTATAGTACTTTTGCAAGATTGCTATAAGTTTGAAATCACTTCAAAAACAAAATCAGAGGATTATAAGCACCTAGAAGCCCCCTTATGCTCTCTTCTAATCAGTACTCCCTCAAGGGATGCCCCCATTCTGACTCCTAATATCTAAACCAGTTTTTCTATTTGAATCATATAGAAATCATAATTTTGTGTCTGACTTCTTTCTTTCAAAACTGTGTTGATGGGGGACTTCCCAGGTGGTCCAGAGGTTGAGACCCCCAGCTTCCACTGTGGAGGGAGGGGGAGTGCATATTCGATCCTTGATCAGGGAAGCCCCTCGTGCCACATGTTGAGGCAAAAAAAAAAAAAAACTGTGAATGAGATTCAGCTATGCTGTTTGTTTGTTTTCAATTCACTCATTCTCATTTCCCTCTAGCATTCCACTGTAAGAATTCATCATATAGGGGTGGGATTTCCAGAATGACTGAGAACCTCTGAAAACTGTCACTCCAAAAGATCAATGGTAAAGCTAGGCAAAATAACCAAAAGCAATCATTTGAAAACTGGATATTTATCAAAATCATCCATGGTAGGCAGAATAATGACCTAACAAAGATGTTCATGTCCTAATCTCCGGAAACTCTGAATACATTGTTACACGGCAAAGGGGAATTAAGATTGCAGATGGAATTAAGTTTGTTAATTAGCTGATCATAAGATAAAGCCCTTCCTTCATTGGAAGGACTGATGCTGAAGCTGAAGCTCCAATACTTTGGCTACCTGATGGGAAGAACTGACTCATTGAAAAAGACCCTGATGCTGGGAAAGATTGAAAGCAGGAGGAGAAGGGGACGACAGAGGATGAGATGGTTGGATGGCATCACCAGCTCAACAGGCATGAGTTTGAGCAAGCTCCGGGAGTTGGTGATGGACAGGGAGGCCTGGCGTGCTGCAGTCCAAGGGGTCACAAAGAGTTGGACACAACTGAGTGACTGAAGCGAATTGAACTGACTGATAAGATAAATGCGGGCAGTCTCTAGAAGCCAGAAAAGGTAAAGAAATGCATTCTCCTCCAGGGACAGGGGAGGCTGGTGGGCTGCCGTCTATGGGGTCGCACAAAATCGGACACGACTGAAGCGACTTAGCAGCAGTAGCAGCTAGGTCTCCAGAAGAAAGTAGCCCTGTTGATACCTTGATTTTCTTTAATTTTTTTTCCAAAGATATTTATTTACTTATTTGGCTGCATTGGGTCTTAGTTGTGTCACTCAAGATCTTTGTTGCATCACGAGGAACGTTCTGTTGTGGAGCTCAAATTCTCTAGTTGTAGCTCAAGGGTTTAGTTACTCTGAGGCAATGGGGATTTGGTTTCCTAGTCAGGGATCAAGCCCATGTCCCCTGCATTGGAAGGCAGATTCTTAACCACTGAACCACCAGAGAAGTCCCATTTTGATTTTAATGAGACCTATTTTATATTTCTGACCCATAGAACTATAAGGTAATATATTTTTATAATTTTAAGCCACAAAGTTTGAGATAATTTGACATAGAAGCAACAGAAAACTAATATAGCATACAAGAAATTGAGAAACATTTACTTAAGAAAATCAACTAAACTTCAGTTAGGAGCATATAAGTTTGTGGTGTTCAGCCTGAGGCTATGTCCGTATTTCTCCTCCCTCAGCTTCATGATATATTAATAGAAGGTCTATCAAAGTGGTGGTAAAGAGGTGACTGTATTGGAGCAGAGTGCAGAAAATTCCATACCCAGAGGCATTATCAAAATCAATAGTGATCTCAGTGTCATGCAATCAGAGACAAATATCAAAGTTAGTCTAAGGTCTCTGTACTGGTTAGGAAAAGCAATAGACCAACAGGTCAGCCAGAAGTTTTAACAGGGATATCTGGAGAACAAGACAGCCAAAGTTCTCAGTAAGATTTTACTGGCAGGCGATGTGCATACGAAAGACTGCACAAATCTCAGGAGATACTGGAGAAGATTAGAGCGAGCTACTCAGCATGAGCCTTGAAAACACAGGAATTAAAATCAGGAATAAACTTGTAAACTAGCTATACCCTGCATATATACCTCAAAACACAAATAGATCATTCAGCAAATGGTAGAAGTCTTATTGGCTCAAGAGATTTAAGCACAACTTATGGCCAATCATTGGATAACCATCAAAGAATGCTGACCCAGAGGCAACCCCTAGTACTGGGTTTATAAAAACAAGAATAAAAAAATAACTGAGCAGAGACATCAGCAGCCACATGCTTGGAGGAAACAAAATACATAAAATTAGTCCAGAGAAGTCACCAAAAAAATAAAAGAAAAGAAACTAACAAAAAACAGACAACAATAAACAGCCCCAGTGATGGGGAAGGGGTAACAGAAACCAGAGTTGCTGCAATATATGATCTCAAACAGCCAGCTGTCAACAAAAAGAGTTACAAGAGAGGCAAAGGAAAAAGTGGGCCTCATACATAACAAACAAAACAGTCAACAGAAACTGTCTCTGGGGGGATCCAAATCTTAGAAGACAAAGTCCTCAAAGGAGCTATTATAATAAACATATTCAAAGAACTGAAAGATCATGCTTAAACAAAGGAAAGTATGCTGACAAAGATTAATCAAGTGGAAAATAATAATGAAGACAAAGAAATTATTCATTTATTTTATTTTTGGTTGTGCTGGGTCTTCATTGCTGCATGCCGGCTTTCTTTAGCTGCTGTGAGCAGGGACTACTCTTTGCTGGGGAAGGTAGGTTTCTCATTGCGGTGGTTTCTCCAATTAAAACAGAATTTGAAGAGTGGATTTTTAAAAGTATGATCGCACTATATTATGTCTGCAAGAGATATACTTTCTAGCCAAAGATACAGATATTTTGAAAGTAAAAGGATGAAAAAGATATAAAATGCAAAAGAGATATAAATGTTAAAAAGAGCTAGGGTATCTATGTTGCTGCTGCTGCTAAGTCGCTTCAGTCGTGTCCTATTCTGTGCGACCCCATAGATGGCAGCCCACCAGGCTCCTCCGTCCCTGGGATTCTCTAGGCAAGAACACTGGAGTGGGTTGCCATTTCCTTCTCCAGTGCATGAAAGTGAAAAGTCAAAGTGAAGTCGCTCAGTCGTGTCTGATTCTTAGCAACCCCATGGACTGCAGCCTACCAGGCTCCTCTGTCCGTGGGATTTTCCAGGCAAGAATACTGGAGTGGGGTGCCATTGCCTTCTCCAGAGTATCTATAATATCAGGTAAAGTAGACTTTGAGGCAGAATTTGTTACTAAAGTCAAATAAGAGTATTTTATAGTGATAAAAGGGTCAATCAATCAGGAGGACAATCATTATAAACATATACTCACCCAACAGTATTTCAAAATACACAGATCAAAAATTGACAGAATCCAAGGGATAATTCAACAATAATAGAGACTTCAATGCCCCATTTTCAATAATTAATATAAACAGGTAGAAGATCAATAAGAATATAGAAGACCTGAACAACACTATAAAATAACTGAAACTTACAGACATCTATAGAACATTCTACCCAACAACAGGAGAATAAAGATTCTTCTCAACTGTATGTAGAACATTCTTCAGGATACCATATGTTAAGCCATAAGACAAGCCTCAACAAATTTTAAAAGACTGAAATGATCCAAAGTATGTTTTCCAACCACCATTAAATATAATGCCAGAAGGAATTTTTGGAAATTCAGAAACTTAAAATTTAAACAACAAATTCCTAAATAACCAGTGAGTAAAAAAGAAATCACAAGAGGAAATTAGAAAATACCTTGAGTTGAATGAAAACAAAAGCACGAAACATCAAAACTTAGGAGAACTTCCCTGGCGGTCCAGTGGTTAAGAGTTCACCTGCCAATGCAGGGGACAGGGGTTCGGTCTCTGGTCTGGGAAGATTTCACATTCCTCAGGGCAGCTAAACCCATGTGCCACAGCTGCCCAAGCCCCCTCTCCACAAGGCAATGAGAAGTTTATGCACCATAACTAGAGAGTAGCCCTCACTGGCCACAACTAGAGAAAGCCTGAAGACCCACCACAGCCAAAAGGAAATAAATAAATACTAAAATGTTTACAAAGAAACTTAGAGAATACTGCTGAAACAGTGCATAGAGGGAAATTTAAAGCTGTAAATGCCTATTTTTGAAATGGAGAACGATCTCGTCAATAACCTAAACTTACATCATGAGAAACTGATTTAAAAAAAGAGAAAACTAAATCCAAAGCAAGCTGCAGGAATGAAATAACATAGATTGAAGAGGAGATAAATAGAAAACAACAGAGAAAATCAATGAAACCAAAGGCTGGCTCTTTGAAAATATTAACAAAAGTGACAGAACTTTAGCCAGACTGACCAAGGAGAAAAGAGAAGACATGAATTAACAAAATCAGGAATGAAACAGGAGATACTCCTGCCTAGAAAACACAGTCAGCAATTGTATGACAATAAATCAGATAACCTAGATGAAACGGACAGATTCCTAGAAAGACACAAACTGCCAAAACTGACTAAGAAAGAAATAGAAAGGCTAAATGGATAAATAACAGCAAGCCGAAAGACTGGGTTAGTAACCAAAATGTTTCCCACAAAGAAAAAGAGGCCTGCCCCAGGTAGTTTCAGTGGCGAATTCTGACAAAAGTTTAAGGAACGTTGAACACCAGTCCTCAAATTTTCCAAAAATAGAAGGGAATACTTCCCAATTTATTCTATTGAGATAGTCTGGGACTTAGGACCTGGCATCCGGGGTCCTTCCCTGGAGTGCTTGCACCTGGACAAAGGCCTCCTGGAGCAACAGAATACCAAGAAACAAGAAGGGGCTAACAATAACTGCACGCATGTGCAAGTAGGGCTAATTATGTGCAAGACACAGGAAAGCCAAAGACCAACTGCCATTTCTGAGGTGCAGGAGCGAAAGCAGGGTACCGCACATGCCCCTGCACGCAGCACCACCGAGAGCACGCCTAAGCCATCCCTGATGACCACTGATCACCCCACCACCCTCACCCCGTTTAAGGAATCAGCCCGCCTTCCTCAGACGGCAGGCAAGGACACTTGTTCCTTGTTTTCACTCCCTTGTGCTACAGCCTGTAAATCCTTGTCTGCATTTCTCGTCTGGCCTCTTACCAATCTCCACCGATTGAAGAGTTCAAGTACCCGGGTCAGTAACAAAGTGAAGCCAGTACTGAGCTTGTGTGTGCTCAGTTGTGTCTGACTCATTGTGATCCCATGAAGTGTAGCCCGCCAGGCTCCTCTGTCCATGGGATTACGCAGGCAAGAATATTGGAGTGGGTGGCCATTTCCTCCTCCAGGGGATCCTCCCAACCCAGGGATTGAACTCACATCTCCTCAGTCTCCGGCTTTGCAGGTGTATTCTTTAACACCAAGTTACCTGGGAAGCCAGAAGTCAATATTACTCTGATACTAAAACTGGAAAGACAGAGCACACCCCCAAAAATTAAGGAATAAATAAAACTAAGAAAACCACATCCCTTATGAATCTAAACGCAAAAAAATCCTAACATGAAAAAAATTAGCCAACCAAATTCAGCAAAACACAAAACGAGTTAACCATGATCAAGTGGAATTTACGTCAGGGATACATGGTTAGTTTATCACACAAAAGCAATCAATGCAATAGATTGCTTACACATTAACAGAATAAAGAACAAAAACCACATAATCATCTCAATAGATCCAGAAAGGGAATTTGACAACATTCCGCACCCTTTAATAACAAAAAATTACTCAACAAACTAAAAACGGAAGGAAACTTCCTCGGTCTGATAAAGGGCAACCATGAAAAACCCACAGCAACACACACTTAATGGTGAGAAATCAAATGCCTTCCCCCTGAGATTTGGAACAAGACAAGGATATTTCTTGTCAAGAAATTAAGCAACAAAGAGAAATAAGAGGCACTCATACTGGAAGGGAAGAAGTAAACATAATCATATATACAAAAAATTCTAAGGGGATTACAAAAACACCCCAAACAAATAAAACTACAAAACTGTAGCAGAAACAGTAGAAATCCTGTTGACTTCAGCGTGGAAGGAAGATCAATATACGAAAATCACCTGCATTTCCATATGCTTATGAACAATCCACAAATGAACAATTCCATTCACAACTGTATCAAAAGAATAAAATACGCCAGAATAAATTTAACAAATACAGTGCAAGATTTCAAAAGTGAAAATTATATCTTTGCCAAGAGGGGTAGAAATCTAAATAGAGAGATATTCTACGTCTATGGATTGGAAGGCTCATTATTTATGGGAAATTCTCTTCTATTTGATCAACTCAGTCCTTATCAAAATTCAAGCAAGTCTGTTTCCTTTCCGCACAGATTGACTATAGCTGCTTCTAAAGTTTATATTGAAAGGCAAAGGTCCTAGAATAACAAAAACAATCTTGAAAAAGAAAAACAAAGTTAGAGGACATAACCTTCCAATTTCAAAACTTGCTACAGCAATAAAGAGAGTGTGGAACTGAATAAGGATAGACATACAGATCAATGACACACAAGTGAGAGCCCAGAAATAAACTCTGACATTTACAATCAGTTGGTTTACAACCAAGGAGGCAAGAGGCAACTGGCTACCTTCACAAAAAAAGAATGAAGCTGGACTCCCTACATCACACCATTCACTAAATTTAACTCAAAATGAATGAGACCTAAACGCAGAGTTAGAATTATAAAACCCTTAGGACAAAATCTTGGTGACCTTGGGTTAGGCAAACATTTTGTCACCAGCAAAATCCACTGGGGTCCCAGAGAAAAATAAGAGAATTTAGGTGATAAGGTCTCATTTCTTTTGTGCTTAATTTAGTTTCCACTTGCCTGTAAATGGTCTTGCCCTTAACACAAAGGACTAGAGTTTCTACCACAGAATGGCTGTGCCCAAGACCTCCAGCTTGGCAGGGCTATATGAAAAGTGTGAGCAGGGCACTTCAGTTCAAGATGGTAGAGGAGGGGCATGTGCATAGCCCCTTCACCTGGCACTGCAGTCCAGAGTGTGAGCAACACTCCTGTGCCAGACCCATAAGAACTGCCCCCTTCCGCACTGGACCAGAACCCTATAAGGCAGCCCCGCCCACAGCCTTTCAGTGGGAAAGGCAGCTGTGTACTCTAGAGTCAGGGCTCACACCTGTCCCTTCTTTGATCTGATCAAAGCCTAAAACATCCCTTTGCTTCCACTGGCACAAGAAACATGGGGAAGGAGAATCCTTGTTGGGGCTCTCCTTGGAAGGGGTGGTAACAGTTTCTTAGATACAACAGCAAAAGCCCAATCCACAAAATTAAAAATTAATTGAATTTCATCAAAATGTAAAACTATGAGTCACCATGAAGAAAATCTAATCACTGGAAGAAAATATTGGCAAATTATACATCTGCTTGAAGATGTGTATCCAAAATATAAAGAACACTTTATAGAATACCACTCAAGAACACAAGTAATCCAATTTTTAAAAATTGGCAAAGCAACTGAACAGATATTTCATTTAAAAAGCTATATGAGCATCCAATAAGCATATATTAAGATGTTCAATGGGGCTTACCCAGTGGCTCATTGGTAGAGAATCCACCTGCCAAGGCAGGAGACTTGGGTTCTTGAGTCAGGAAGATTCCCTGGAAAAGGAAATGGCAACTCACTTCAGTATTCTTGCCTGGGAAATCCCATGGACAGAGGAACATGGCAGGCTACAGTCCATGGGGTCGAAAAAGAGTCAGACACAGCTTAGTGACTGGGCAACAAAAAGGTGTTCAGTAAATATCATCAGTCATTAGAGAAATATAAGCCGCAATGAGATACTACTTCATACCGCAAGAATGATAAAAATAAAAAAAAGACAGATAATAAGTGATAGCAAGGATGAAACTAGAGTCCTCAATAATTTGGAGGAAATGTAAAATGGTACATTCAGTTTAAAAAACAGTTTGGCAGTTTCTTAAGAAGTTAAATGTATGTATTTTTCGGTATGACTCCACAATTCACTCCTCGGAACATTTACCCAAGAGAAAGGAAAATATATGTCCACACAAAGCTTAAATATGAATATTCAGAGCAGAATTATTCATGATAGCCAGAAACTGAAAGCAACCCAAATGTCCACTCATGGATGAATGAACAAAGTGTATTTTACAGACACAACGGTATACATCCAGCCACAGAAAGGAATGAAGTACTAATATTTGTTAAAACCTGGATGAACCTCACCAGCGCTGTATTAAGTGAACGCAGCCAGGCATGAAGGGCCACTGGATAGTTCCTAGTATGTGGGATGTCCAGAAAAGACCTATCTATAAAGACAGCAACTAGATTGAGTAGTTAACTGGGGCTGGGGATGGGGAAAGGGGAGTGACTGCAAATAAGCATGAGGGATCTTTCTGGAGTAATGGAATGTGCTAAAATTTAATTGTGGTGACAGTCGCACAGCTTTGTGCTTTTACTACAAATTGTTGAATTCTACATTTATAAGTGAAATAGAAAGACCCTGCAAAAACAACAACAAAAAAGAATATGTAATGTCTTTATTCATTCTACTATTAATAAGCATTTGGGTAGCTTCCAGTTTGGAGACATTATAAATACTGCAGGTACGGGCATTCTTGAACATCATTTGATGGCTATAAGTAAACATTTCTCTTAGGTGCATGTTTGAGAGTAGGATTTCTGGATTGTAGAGTGTGCATATATTGTGCTTTGGTAAATTCTGCCACAGAATTTTCCCGGATCGTCTATAGACTTACATCTCCGTCAGCAGTGATGAAACATCTGGTCACTTTACATCTCAGCTGACCCTCGGCACTGTCTGTCGGTTTCCTTTTAGCCATTCTTTGAGTGCCTAGCAGTGACCACAGTGGCTTCGGTCCAAATGCCTCTGATGATCAGTGAAGTTGAACCCATTTCAAGTTTGGCTGTTTTGTCTCTTTGACCATTTGGAAATGCTGGTTCAAATAATTTTTCCCCCTTCCCCTCTAAGTAGTCTGTAATTTTCTTACTGATTTTTGTGGGAGTTCCTTCTATTGAGTTGGCCCAAAAGTTAGTTTGAGTTTTTCCACAAGATGTTATGAAAACACCAGATGAACCTTGGGGCCAACCCAATATATTCTGGATGAGGGTTTTTTTTAATACCACTCTCTGACGTGATTTTTCACTTCCTTGACAGTGTCTTTTGATGAACACAAATTTTTGCTTTAATGTGGTCTAATTTAATAATTTTTTTCTTATGGTTAGTGTTTTTTTGATGTCCCCAGTTAAGAGATCATCTCCTTACTCATAAAGCTATATTCTTGTTTTTTCTAAAGTAGTTATTGTTTTACCTCTCTAATTTAGATCAACAATCAATCTGAAATTGATTTTATATATATATAATTTGAGATATGGGGTCAATATTCCTTTTTTTCCCATTTGGATAATTGATATATGCAACACGTTTGAGGGGTTGTTTATTTTGTTTTTTAAGCACAGTAGCTTTAGTAAGTCTTGAATCGGATGGGTGAGTCATTCAGCTTTGCTTTCCTTTTTCAAGGCTGCTTCCGCCATTAAGTCTTCCGCCTCTCCAAAGAAGTTTTAGAATCTGCATGTAATAGAAACTATCCTGGGAACAAATGATCTTAAAATTTGTATGGGATTACAAAAGACCTCAAACAGCCAAAGCAAACTTGAGAAAGAAAAGCAAAGCTTGAGGCATTATGATCTTTGTTTTCAAATTACATTACAGGGACTTCTCTGGAAGTCCAGTGGTTAACACTCTGAGCTTCCGCTGCAGGGTCACGGGTTCAATCCCTGGCCCCCTGGTTGGGGATCTAAGACTCTGAGATGCCGTGTGGCCAAAACCAAAAACAAACAAACAAGCAAAAATAAGAAGAATGAAATCTTGCCATTTGCAGAAACATGAATGCCCCCCACCCCCACTGCCCAAGGAGGACTGAACCCACCTCTCCTGCGTTGGCAGAAGGATTCTTTACCGCTGAGCCACCTAGGAAGCCCCCACGTTAGATACACAGATGTTTGTTACACACTATATGAAAGAAATTTTAGGCAGTGTGTTCCTTCAGTGAGAAGAAGATATACTCAGTGATGATACTACATTCTTAAATATTTCAAACGTATTTTTCTTTCAAGAATAAAGACATTCTAGGGATTTCTGACTGGAATTGCCTTAAACTTATCAATCAGTTTGAAGAAATGAGAAATAGATTCTATAATCCTGAGTGAAATAAATGAAGTAAGTCAGACAGGGAAAAACAAATACTGTTTAATGTCACATGTTGAATTAAAAATGAAAAACAAGTTTATGAATACAAAGGACATGTTGGTGGTTGCCTGATTGCCAGACATGGGAAGTGGGGGTGGGAAAAATGGGAGCGTGTGTGCCCCCGACCCTTTGTGACCCTATAGACTCTAGCCCACCAGGCTCCTCTGTCTGTGGGATCCTCCAGGCCAGAATACTGGAGTGGGTTGCCTGTGCCCTCCTCCAGATCTTCCCAGCCCAGGGATCAAACCCAGCCGTACTGCAGACGGCTTCTTCACGGCTGAGCCTGGGCAAAGTGGACAAAGGGAGTCAAACCAGTTATAAAATAAAGAAGCCATGGGGATGCAATGTACAGCACGATGACATAGTTAATAACACTGTATTGTACATCCGAGAGTTGCTGAGAGAGTCACCTTAAGAGTTCTCTACACAGCCACCAAAAATTATAACTAAAACACGGTGACAGATGTTAGCTAGATTCATTATGGCGCTCATTTCACAAGTATATACAAATATCGAATCATTAAGCCCTCCACCTGAAATATAATGGTGTATGTCAATTACACTTCAGTATATTTTTAATTAAAAAATAAATTTATTATTAAATATTTAGAGAAGAAAATGTTTCAAATGATTATGAAAAAACATTTTTATAATAATGTAAAAAAAACAAAAAGTAATGCTTTGCAAGTGAATTGTAGGCATCATGACACTCTGTTCTTTTATATATATATATTCAGTAAGTCATGCATGTAGTGAATTGTGTAACAAGCCTGTTCAGTTCAGTTCAGTTTAGTCACTCAGTCATGTCCAGCTCTTTGCGACCCCATGGACAGCAACAAGCCTGTAGCACTATTGTTTCCAAGGTTACCATAAAGCTGTGAAAAGCCTCCCTTTCAAACAGGAAAAGGAGGTATTCTCTGTACCCTTGTGAAGACTTTTCCCACATTAAATGTGTACAGAATGTTTCTCACAAGCTTGTTGTTGTTGTGCAGTCGCTTAGTCGTGTCTGACTCTTTGCGACCCCTTGAACTGCAGCATGCCAGTCTACCCTGCCCCTCACCATCTCCTGAAGTTTGCTTAGACCCATGTCCATTGAGTCAGTGATGCTACCCAACCATCTCATCCTCTGCTCCCCTCTTCCCCTCCTGCCTTCAATCTTTTCCAGCATCAGGGTCTTTCCTAATGAGTCAGCGCTTCAAATCAGGTGGCTAACGTATTGGAGTTTCAGCTTCAGCATCAGTCCTTCCAATGAATATTCAAAGCTGATTTCTTTTAGGATTGATTAGTGTGATCTCCTTGTTACCCAAGGGACTCTCAAGGGTCTTCTCCAGTACCACAACTCAAAAGCATCAATGTGGAGGAAATTTTAGGCACAGTGTTCTTTCAGTGAAAAGAAGTTATAATCATTGAGTTAAGCTTGCAGTGAATTGTATAACAGACCTGGAGCACTGGTGTTTTTTAAATTTATTTTTTAATTGGAGGAGATAATTTCTTTATAATGTGCTGCTTTCTGCCATACAGTGAGAATCAGCTATAATTGTGTATATATATATATATATATATATATATATATATATATGTTTATATGTATCCCCTCCCTTTTAAGAGCACTGGTGTTCTAAAAGCCACTTTGAAGGTGGAAAAAGCCTAGCTTTCAAATAGGGACAGGATGTATCCTCTTTTATGTCCGCAGGCAAAGACATGTTCCCACATTAGATTTAGAGAGATGTTTCTTACAAACTACACGAAAGAAATTTTAGGAACAGTGTTCTTTCAGTGAAAGCAAGTTATACTCACTGAGTGACACGTGCAATGAATTGTGTAACAGACCTGCAGTACTGTGTTTCTAAGGCTATATTAAAGCTGGGGAAAACCTAGCTTTCAAACAGAAAAAAAAAAAAGCATCTTCCTTTCCGTCTACATGTAAAGACTTCTTCCTGTATTATATATATATATGCATGCTCAGTTGCTCAGTTGTGTCTGACTTTGAGACCCCATGGACTGCAGCTTGCCAGGCTCCCTTGTCCATGGGATTTCCCAGGCAAGAATACTGGCGTGGGTTACCATTTCCTACTCCAGGATATCTTCCCGCCCCAGGGATCAAACCTGTGTTTCCTGCATTGGCAGGAGGATTCTTTACCATTGAGCCACCTAGGAAGCCCCCACATTAGATACATAGATATTTGCTACATGCTATATGAAAAAAATTTTAAGCAACCTACTCTTTCAGTGAGAGGATGTTATACTCAGTGATGATACTACATTCTTAAATATTTCAAATGGATTTTTCTTTCAAGAATAAAGACATTCTACATATAGGCAAAAGAAAAAAAATCTGGGATTTTTAATTGGAATTGCCTTAAACCTATCAATCAGTTTGAAGAAATGAGAAGCAGACTCTATAATCCTGAGTCTTTCAATCTCTGTTCATAGTTTATTCCTCCATTCATTTAGTCTCTCTTTCAAATTTTTTCAAAAATATTTTGTAGTTTTCAATGTTGAGGCTTTGTGCAACTTTCATTAGATTTATTTCTAGGTTTTAAATTATTTATAATACTTACTGTATAACATGTTAAATTTTCATGATTGTCTCACCTTCAAGTATCTATTTGTATGTTGCTTTTTTATAGAAATTTAATTAACTTTTGAATATTGACCTTGGATGCAGTGACCATGCTGAATTCACTTATCAATCCAATAGCTAGTCTATAGATTCTTTTGGAAAGTTCTCTATGCTCAATCATGTCGTATGAATAATGATTATTTTTTCTTTCTAATTCTTTTTTTTTTCCCCTAATTCTTATGGCTTTTATTTCTTGACTCATTGCACTGGCTACCATACTAGTACAATGTCAAAGTGGTGACCTAAATCACATGTCCAGTATACTATTTGTAGGAAAAAGGAAACTGGGACTTTCAAGTACATATATGCTTAGAATCTTTGAATCTTTCTGGAAAGATATGCAAAAAACTAGTCACCTATCACTAAGGCGGACTTCCCAAGTGGCTCAGTGGTAAAAATCCACCTGCCAAGGCAGGAGACACAAAAGAGTTGGGCTCAATCCTTGGGTTGGGAAGATCCCCTGAAGAAGGAAATGGCAACCCACTCCAGTATTCTTCCCTGGAAAATCCCACGGACAGAGGAGCCGGGCTCAGCCCGAACGACTGAGCACGTCACCAAGGCAGCAACTGTTGAAACTAGGGCTTAAATTTAGAACCAATGGTGACTTCCTCAGACCCGCCCCAGCCATGCTCTGGAATGCAGGAATAGCCTGTCCCATTAGATTTTAAAACCCACAGAGTAGAATCACAGCCAAATTCTTACACCAAGAGAAAGGTCCAAATGGGGCATTTACCATTGTCTAGAAGGGAATGTGAAAGTCAAAGTCGATTAGTCGTGTCCTACTCTTTGAGACCCCATGGACTATACAGTCCATGACATTCTCCAGGCCAGAATACTGGAATGGGCAGCCTTTCCCTTCTCCAGGGGAATCCTCCCAACCCAGGGATCGAACCCAGGTCTCCCAAATCACAGGCAGATTCTTTACCAGTTGAACCACAAGGGAAGCCCTTAGAAGGGAAAGTGGCCCAGAAAAAAAAAAAAAAAAGACTGTTCCCTCTAAAGTAGGTTTTCTGGGCATTTCATGATCCTGCTTTCCTACTGCTTTCTCTTGGCACTTTTCATCAGCATCTCAGTAACTCTCAAATCAAAGATCAACATAAAAGTTGTTGTTGAAGAAACGGGCAAGAGTAGTTACCCCTGGGAAAGTTAACCAGGGGTCAGGGGAGGGGAGGGAGGTTTGTTTTTACTGTTATATCACATGCATATGTTATGGACTGAATGTTGGTGTTCCCCCAAATTTCATAGGCTGAAATCTAATCCCCAGTGTGATGTTGGAGGCGGGGTCTTAGGGAGGAACTTGGGTCCTGAGGGTGGAGCCCTCATGAATGGGATGAGTATCCTTACTAAGAAGCCTGAAAGCTCAGGTCACTCCTTCTTGCCACTATGTGAAGATACAACAAGAAGTCAGCAGTCTACAGCCCAGAAGAGGCTCCTGAGCAGAACCTGACCATGCTGGCACCGTGGTCTTGGACTTGCAGCCTCTAAAACTGTAAGAAGTAAATTTCTGTTGTCAGCAAGCCACCCAGGTCTCATTATTTTGTAATAGCAGCCCAGCTGACTAAGATAACATGTAATGCTGATTCAAAAACAAATCTAGGATTTATTTATTTTATAACAAATAATGCAATTAGATGTTAAATCACCTCTCAGTTGAAAAGATGATTGTTGGCAAGCACCTCTCTCAGAGAATGGGGGGAGGGAAGCGACGGGTGTCAGCCCCTCTCCCCAAACCCCACTGTGCTTCTGATGTGAAGAGAGGGACACGGAAGCCAAGACCTTCTGTGGGAAAGCAGTGAGCAGGGGCCACACTCTGTGAGGGATGTGAGGATGGGGCGCCATGGCTACCCTGGGAAGACTGAGTAAGGTTCTCTCGCTAGCTGCTTCAGGTGTGTCTGACTCTTTGGGACCCCATGGACTGTAGCCCACCAGTCCTCTGTCCCTGGGATTTCCCAGGCACAAATACTGGAGGGGGTTGCCATTCCCTTCTCCAGGGGATCTTCCCAACCCAGGGATCGAAACTGGGTCTCCTGCATTGCAGCCAGACTCTTTACCAACTGAGCCAGCTGGGAAGCCTGGGGAGACTGAGCCGCCGCAGAAAAAGACCCAGAGAGAAGCTGAATCACAAAGATGGCAGGGTGCCTGGCACAGGAAGCAAAGAGTTCCCGTTCCTGAGGGGCGAGGACCCCCAAGGTATCCCTAGAGAGTCCCATCTCCTCAAGTCCTATTTCCTGTGTGTCCATATGACACACCCACACCCCAGAAGTCCTGAGCACGTCTTGTTTCTCAAAGACATTGGCTCAAGTGGGGCTCTTCCGCTGACCCTGGA
The DNA here is from genome assembly GCF_001704415.2 of Capra hircus. Lineage (NCBI taxonomy): Eukaryota > Metazoa > Chordata > Mammalia > Artiodactyla > Bovidae > Capra > Capra hircus. The sequence goes on along the minus strand of NC_030825.1, from coordinate 26,692,466 downwards.
GTCGCCTTGGGAAGGCAACTGCCTCTTCGGGCTCTGTACCCACGCTGCTGGTCAAGGCTGGCTGCTGGCTCTGGAGGTCTGCCTGCCCCAGACCAGAGGAGGGGACTGAGCTGCTGAAGGAAGCCCCAGGACTGCTATGCCCTTCCCTCTCTTCCCCACCCCAGGGGCATTCCATGTCCCTGCATGGGAGGTCCAGGCAAATTCTTTCTGCGTTTACAAAAGTCCATAAGTCGGTGACCTCCCTCTAAAGCTGACCAGTCCCATAAGAGTTTTCCGGAGCCCTTATGCAAGAGGGCCCCTGATCGGGGCGGGGGCGTGTTTCTGTGCTCCATCTGGAGCAGACCCCCTTCCTATACTCCCACCTCCCCAGAGAACCCCCTCCTCCTTATGTCCTGACCCCTGGGGTTGGATCCCAGTCTACAGTTGGGACTTTCCAAAAGCTCCACTAGGCCTTTTTCTGGCCTCTCCCCCTTTCCAGGCCACCCATCAGGGATCTTGAACACTGGGTGAAGTGAGGAGCAGGTTTCTCAGAGCTCCAGAGAGCAAGATAGAGGCAAATGCAGAGGAAAGAGCACCAGATCACCATGCTGAAATTCTCCCTGAGTCCAATTACAGCATTAATTATAAAAGTTGGTAATAGGCAGCTCACTCACTTTTATGTGAATGCATTTATTTAACCCTCACAAAAACCCTTTGAGGTGGGTGCTATTGTTTTCCCCGATTTTACACAGAGGCAGGCACAGAGAGGTTAGGATGCTTGCCAAGGCCCACAGCTAGAAAGTGACAGAGCTGGGATGCAAACCTAAGTACTTTGATTCCAAAATCTAGGCTTTTGACTCATTCATTCTACTGCTTCTCACAGCCCCTGGGGAAGATCTCATATCTGAGCTTTGGATGCTGTTCTCCCCTTCTGGAACGTTTCCTCCCTTCTCCAGCTGGCAAAACGTACCCTTCCGTGCCCACCCAAGAGCTTTCCCTGGTATGGTCCCTGTCCCCTGCTAGACATGTCACGAGGTCTTTGCGCAGTCTTAATGCCACTCCCCATTGAGCTACAAACATTTCCAGGAAGGTCCTGGGCTTTGTCCATCTTCATGTCACCAGCCTCACACACTGCAGACTTCTCCAAGGAGGTTCAACGTTCCGTATGGGGCAGTCCTCAGCCTCTGACTTTCTGCAGAATTTTGGATATATCACTGCCCTTCTGTGGTCTCCAAAGTTCCCAGGAGTGAGATTTTTCTCTGATCCTCAGTTGCTGAAATCCCCATTTCTCCCTGCCAAAGAAATCACCTGGGGACTTTTTTCTCCACACTCTGCTCTATGGGAGAGAGATTGAGAGCTGCCTGGTGGGCCACCCCTGGGATCTCAAGTTGGACTTGTCCCAGAAAAACTTCTGAGTCACCTTCCTGTCTCAAGATGGAACTTGGCTGCTTTCTCTTGGGTGATGAAGGACCAGGAAATGTACCGACTCCTCCACCCAAACCCCCACTCCTCCTGCCCAGGCCTGAGGAGGAGGGTGATCTAATTACAACACCTCATTGATAATAATAACTGTTATTAAGGATCATACTACATATACTCGCCCCCCATTCATTCATAGTATATGAATTCCCTAGCCTGGAAGGCAAAGGGGTGGGATAATTGGGACAACAGGCTGGGTTGAGCCAGAGCTCCAGATCCAGGGCTGTCTTGTCATCACTTCTCTAAGCCTCAGTGCACCCATCCATAAAATGGGTTAAGTGCCTTTCCTCATGGGTCACCATTGTGAAGAAGATACACATAAGCCCCACAGTGTCTGGCACATAGATATGGCTGAACGCCTGGCTTAGACCACTGTATGGATGAGAAGATCTGTGAGCAACTTGGGAGCACACAGCAGGTGTTCCATCCAACTCCCTACCCCCAGCACCCCATGCATGATAAATGTACAAAAGTAAAGAAGTGTTAGTCATTCAGTCATTCTGACTCTTCGTGACCCTATGGACTGGAACCCATCAGGCTCTTCTGTCCATGGGATTTTCCAGGCTAGAATCCTGCAGTGGGTCGCCATTTCCTTCTCCAAAATGTACAGAAGATGGTAGGAAAGGTTCCCTTTTCTGCTCGTCCCAGAGGCTGCGTGTCTTTGGGCAATCTGTTTTTCCTCTTTGGTCCCAGCCTCTTTGTCTAGGAAATGTGAAGCTGTCTAAGCTTACACTTGAATATCAACACCCAAGGGGATAGTGGGTCACATTAGGGAATCTTTGGTCGGCAGAGCTGGCCTGGTGTGATTTCTGTCTCCAGTGCTAACTAGCTTTGTAACAAAGGGTAGTTCCTTGACCTCTCTAAACCTCAGTTTCCTTGTCTGTCCAGTTTCTTCCTTCCTCTCAGTGTTGTTTTGAAACTTCAGCACATGAAGACTGCTTGGCACAGACCTGGAACATCAGAAGTGCTCAACTAATTAAAGATTATTTAAGAGTGAAAGGAGGAAGTGGTGGGGACTGGGGAAAGATGGTTGTAAATCGTGTGTTGTGGGAACCCAGAGAAGCAGCAACTAATTCCAGCTGGTGAGGCGTAGAGAGGAGCCTGGAGGCCCAGAGAAGGAAGGTGACCTAGCCAATGACACACAGCTGTTGTGGCAGAGCTGGAAGGAGGCTCCATAGATTTGGCCCCATTTTGGACAGAGAGGCAGCGATCTGTGACGGGGAAGGCACTGACTTACAGATGACCCATAGGGAAGGCGAATGCTCTTTTCTAGTGTGTACTTGGGAAGTTCTGATTTCCTTTCTTCTGAGAACCAAGGGTTCCTAAAACAAACAAATCTATGTCTAAGCTCTGTTTCACTTAGTGAGTTTATTTAAAATAATATCTCTTAGTAGAGACAGTTTATCCCTGCCAATTTCACCCTCGAACTTGAGGAATGTACCCCAGACTGGAGCAAGATGGGGTTCCAGAGCTCTCTGAGCCTCAGTTTACACTTCTATAAAATGACCAGATTCTTTTTTTTTTTTAGAGAGATAGTTGCTTTAGAAGGTTGTATTTGTTTCTGCCATACAACAACGTGAATCCGCTGTAAGTAAACACATATCCCCTCCTTCTGGAACCTTCCACCTACCCACCCCACCCCACCCCCTAGGTCACCATAGGGCACATGCTCCCTGTGTGATTCAGCAGCTTCCCACTAGCTATCTGTTTTACAGATACATGGTACTGTTGCTGGAAGGAGGACCTCTTCCAGGGCCAGAAAGCAGGAAATGTTCCCTTTTCTCCTACTTTCTCTTGTCTAACACTCAGAAACGAATTGCCCAGGGAGACACATGTGCTGACAGAGCAAGAGACTTTATTGGGAAGGGGCGCCCAGGCAGAGCAGAGGAGTAAGGGAACCCAGGAGAACAGCTCTGTCACGTGCCTCACAGTCTCGGGTTTTATGGTGATGGGCTTAGTTTCCGGGTTGTCTCTGACCAGTCATTCTGACTCCTGGTGGCACACACATTGCTCAGACACTATGGATGCCAGTGAGAAGGATTCTGGGAGGTGGTCGGACATGCAGCATCTCCTTTTGACCTTTCCCAAACTCTTCCAGTTGGTGGTGGCTGATTAGTTCCGTGTTCCTTACCAGGACTTCCTGTCGTAAAAGAACTCATGCAAATGGTTACCAGGGTGCATGGCCAGGGTGGGCGGTTTCAGTAAGTGCGCTTCCCCTAACAACTCCCCATTGAGAGAATTCATATTTAACATACTTCTTGGAAATTGGGGCAGAGGTTTCTTTCTTCTGTAACTTCTTCCTACTGTGCATGGGCGTAGTCCTACCTAGCAGAGTAGAAGTCTCTCTCTCTCTACCTGATCTTAGTTGAGGTATTCTGTATCTGAAACAGGCTTCCATCCTTGGAGTAACAGCAATTTAGTCTGAAACTGTCGGACCCCGCCAAGAGATGAAACAGACAGGGGCCAAACAGGAGACCTAACAGGATGGTCACCGCTGGTCCTCAGAAAAGGAAGGCAAAATTTGGGGTGAGGGCCGCAATATGTGTAACTTTCTTCTGATTGGTTTAGCAGTGAGGCGACAGGGAGATGCTCCAGGAATCTTGTGCTCAGCCTAGAGTTACCATCCTCCACCTGGGTGGGGGTCCCAGTCCTGTAGAAGAACTCAAAGATATTGTTATGCATATTCCTTGAGGAGGAACCAGGATTTTGTCCCAAGGTTGTACCACCATTTCCTCCTCTGTTTCTGTATCCCTTCCCTTCTCTGATCAGCAATTGTTTGGATCTGCCCTTTGAAACTCAGGGAAGGTTAAGGAGGCTGAATGAAGTCTATATCCTACAAATAAGAAACAGGAAATACAGAAAGAATCTGTACTCTAGAGCCCCATGAAGTCCCACTCAGTTTTAATTCAGGGAACTGGGCAACTATGACTCTGATATCCTCTTGTCAAAATAGGGCATAGGACTACCTCATTTTGGAGAATAGACACTGAATTGGAAGTATTTCTGAGTTCCAAGTTCTAGTCCTGTATGATTAAAATCTCAGTCCCTTGTTCTACCATTTTGGTATAGTAGACGCAATTAGAAGTAGTTGGAGGAGTGGCAACTGGAATTTTAATAGACAAAATGAATCTCATTTCTTTTCAGAGGAATAGGCCTGAAACCCAATCTAGACCTGGCACTTTGGGGAGACTTGTAGCCAGTTGCCTCAGTTCAGTTCAGTTCAGTCGCTCAGTCATGTCCAACTCTTTGTGACCCCATGAATCGCAGCACGCCAGGCCTCCCTGTTCATCACCATCTCCCAGAGTTCACTCAGACTCACATCCATCGAGTCCATGATGCCATCCAGCCATCTCATCCTCGGTCGTCCCCTTCTCCTCCTGCCCACAATCCCTCCCAGCATCAGAGTCTTTTCCAATGAGTCAACTCTTCACATGAGGTGGCCAAAGTACTGGAGTGTCAGCTTTAGCATCATTCCTTCCAAAGAAATCCCAGGGTTGATCTCCTTCAGAATGGACTGGTTGAATCTCCTCGCAGTCCAAGGGACTTTCAAGAGTCTTCTCCAACACCACAGTTCAAAAGCATCAATTCTTCGGCGCTCAGCCTTCTTCACAGTCCAACTCTCACATCCATACGTGACCACAGGAAAAACCGTAGCCTTGACTAGACGGACCTTAGTCGGCAAAGTAATGTCTCTGCTTTTGAATATACTATCTAGGTTGGCCATAACTTTTCTTCCAAGGAGTAAGAGTCTTTTAATTTCATGGCTGCAGTCACCATCTGCAGTGATTTTGGAGCCCAGTAGCCAGTTGCCTAGTTTTATAAAAAGTAAGCTTGCAGTTACTAGCTGCCAGCAGACATTGTTTTGAGAATGTCTAGTGGCATCCAAGTCGAACACGACTCAGAAAGCTCAAGTTTTTAGCAAAACAAGGACTAGTCTGAAATTACATCCATAGTGTCACCTAGTTATTTCCTTGGATGTCTGAACCATAGCTACTCTATTTTGACTTTTAATTGTAATATTCTCCTTAGTAGCCAAAGTAGACGTCACCATTAATGATGACAGTGTTTCTCTAGGTATGAGAAGATGCAAGAATTGGGACTCATTAAATCTTCTCCTGAAAAGATCTAACTATCTAAAGGCCTGTTCTGCCAGTTTTTCCCAGAGCACAGAGTGCTTCATTCCTGATTTCCACCGTGAACTCTTTTCAGCAGTGTTGAAGGTCAGCAGCTCCCATGACCATGATTTAATCTTTGCAGAGGTAGATGGCAAGTGTCAGTTTCCAGTTGGCAGGGTCCTTTCTTGGTCTTAAACTTGACCATGATTTGGGGGAAGGGGGGTGGTATTTCATGACCATTTCATTCTCAGGTCTGGCAAAGATTTTGTTGACAGGCCACTCAGTGGGCTGTTTTCTCTGGACCACCTGTCTTACTAACCTCTCGATCCATGAAAACATTCCCTCTTGTTGCTTCTTCCCAAATCTAGAGTTACACTGTTACCATCATTTGTCTCATATGGAACTACATATTATTTTATCAGAGGCTCAGTCACACATTTGGCAGTGTAAGAAACAGAAATTTTGCAAAACAGGGGCAATACAAATAACATAGCCAACAACATTAGTAAAGTCATAAGTAAGACTTAAGCTAAGAGCTTTCATTAAATGTAGCCCAGTATATTCCAGGTGGTCTGACTTAGTCTATTCTGTATGAATCCTTACCTTCCAGGGAATTTATATGTTGGCATTGTCTACAAGGCACATAGCCCAGTTTCCTAGTGTTATTAGACTGATTATCCTTAGTATGATTTAATTGTTTCCAACATAGAGGAGACTAAACCTAAATTACCATAGCCTGGTATTATCTATACAAATCCATCTCATAATTCTGGGAGATTTTTTCCCTTGCTGAAACTTTGCTGTTGCTCTGATCGAACCTGAGTAATGCAAGAAAACTCAAATTTATGGCCAGGGTCAGAGCAGGCATTATTAATTGGCCAGGTGAGGGGATCTCATCTAGCAATATCAATAGTGACCTGAATATGGCTATAATTTTTCCTTCAAAGTAAAGTTTTTCAAGGCCAACCAATTAGAGCCTTGGGGTAGAGAAATTCACCAAGGTAACCCAGAACTAGACACAGATAATTGGCCACAAACTCAACAATTGGACTGATTTCTAAAACTAGCATAGGATCATGCCTATGATAGAAAAACATTTGATTTATAGGCAAAGGTCCAAGAAGTCAAGAAAACACTATAAATGATCATATGAATCAGGTCCAGCATCTTGGGCAAGTCTTCTACTTCTGATGTCATCTTCTTCTCATCTGACTCTGTGCGACCCCATAGACGGCAGCCCACCAGGCTCCTCTGTTCCTGGGATTCTCCAGGCAATAATACTGGAGTGGGTTGCCATTTCCTTCTCCAATGCATGAAAGTGAAAAGTGAAAGTGAAGTAGCTCAGTTGTGTCCAACTCTTCTCGACCCCATGGACTGTAGCCTACCAGGCTCCTCCGTCCATGAGATTTTCCAGGAGAGAGCACTGGAGTGGGTGCCATTGTCTTTTCCACTTCTCATCCTAGTATAGTGCAGTTTCCTCTGTTTGAGCATTGTTTTAAGGTAAGTTCAGGTCAGCAGTCTTCTCTATAGAGTAGTCCAGTATAGAAGCTTTTGGAAGTGGAAATTAATTTAAGAGTCAAAGTGAAGTCGCTCAGTCATGTCCGACTCTCTGCGACCCCATGGATGGTAACCTACCAGGCTCCGCAGTCCATGGGATTTTCCAGGCAAGAATACTGGAGTGGGCTGCCATTTCCTTCTCCAGGGGATCTTCACAACACAAGGACTGAACCCGGGTCTCCTGCATTGCAGACAGACGCTTTACCATCTGAGCCAATTTCACTGTGCATAAGCTAGTTAAGAGTACCTGATAAAAATGTCCTTCCAACCAGGTTGGAGACAGTCCCTTAAATTATGTCTTTTTCCAGTCTTGGTTGCAGGTCATGAGGCATCTGATATTCATCCAAAGATAGATTACTGAGATAAGCTTCAGAAACAAACTTAGAATATTCTTTAATAATTCAATTAAATTTTACATTAATAATGCATAATAGCAAATAACTATCCAGGAAATGAGTCTTAGTAGATACAAACCTCCACTAACAAACTGGGATTTAACATTTATTGAAATATCTTAATCTCCCTAAAATTACCCTCATTTTTACAAAATATAACCAAATTAAAGCTAGTGTACTTGAAAAATAGGTCTGCTCTCAATAAATTTGGCCTGATAATTTATAGAACCATAATTGATCATAGACTTTTTGCTTTGCTGAAATTTTCATAGAATCTCAGACTAAACTTTTAAAATAAAACCTTTCAGGGCTGGGAAAGTCATACCAAAGGCTTAACACAGATTTTGCCTAGCAAATCTAGGTGAATTCTTCCCTTTTCAAGGTCTCAAAAATTCCTTGTGATTTCTGTACGTATTAGTGAGATAACCTTCCTCACTTATCTGATAAAGTTAATGGAAACCTAAGAGTTTCCAATCTCTGGAGGAGTCATATAGAGAGAAAATATAATTGTTTCAATGTGTTTATAACATATAGTTTTACCAAATTACTATCATAATTAGTTTGAGGGGAAGGTTTTCCCTACTCCTGGAAAACACAGAATAAAGCCTGTAATTTTTTTAGATAGATACCATAAAAGTTATAAGCATATTCACTGGCCCATTCAGTCCTTTTTTTAACCTTTGTGAAGTCATCAGGTTTCCCATTAGAATACCAGGACATATCAGAATGTTAGGAACTCCATATAATTTCTAGGATATATAAATTACTAATATTTACCATACAATATATTGGAGAAGAAAATAGCAACCCACTCCAGTATTCTTGCCTGGAAAATTCCATGGGCGGAGGAGCGTGGTAGGCTGCAGTCCATGGGGTTGCACAGAGTCAGACACGACCAAGCGACTTCACTTTCACTTTCCACTTTCATGCATTGGAGAAGGAAATGGCAACCCACTCCAGTGTTCTTGCCTGGAGAATCCCAGGGACGGGGGAGCCTGGTAGGCTGCCATCTATGGGGCTGCACAGAGTTGGACACGACTGAAGCAATTTAAAAGCAGCCACAGCAGCAACCATACAATATAACCGGAGAGGATTTATTATTCATTTGATAATATTTTCCATGTAATTTATCCAACCAAACAAACACAATTTGTTTAATATCTCTCTTTGGGGTGTTTTGGGGGCCCTCTGAAGCATCCCAAAGTTAGCTAGAGGTCCAAAGAACGTCAAGAGACTTTGATTTAGGAAGTTTTGTCAAAAATAATCAGTCAAAAATGTTTAGAGCATTTAGTCAGATGTAGCCAGTGCTGGTGGGTGTAGCACTTGGCTTGCTGATATGTCAAAGTGCATATATACTGAGGTTCAAGGTCTAGTGAAAGTAAACTCTGCCATCTTGGACCTAGTTGGCTCTAACCAGTTTTCCTTTGGCTGTGTCATTCCTACAAAAATCCATTTATCCAACTAATTGTAATCCAATTTTAGAAAATCCTGATCATGCATAACTTTTTTCAGGATTTTTTTTCATAACTTTTACTGAAAACACATCTTCAATTCAGTTCAGTTCAGTCGCTCAGTCATGTCTGACTCTTTGCGACTCCATGGACTACAGTACACCAGGCTTCCCTGTCCATCACCAACTCCTGGAGTTTACTCAAACTCATGTCCATTTTTTTCCCTAAAGTATTTTCCACAATGAGGTACATTTCTGGCTGACAAATCTGTAACAGAATACAGGCTAATTTGGCCTCTAGTAAACCTAGGTACAATAGAAGTATTGTGCTTGTTGACGGTCTGTCAGCTAGTTAGAACAGCAAGAAGGAGTCCAAATGGTAGTGGCTAAAAGACAAAGGGGAAAAGGCCAGGAAAAGGGAGCAAAGGAAAGTCCACGGTCCAGAGTGAGAACCTAAGGTGAAACAAACATGCCTCCTTCCTGGTTAGCCTTAATTTACATAGAGCAGACTCAGCGGGGAGGAGACAAAATGTATAAAAAGAAGGAGCCAAGATGGGGTTGGGGCCTCTACTTTGGGGTTAGCCTGCTCTCACGCCTTGAGGGTGTACTATCCTTTGTTTACTGAATAAAACGCTGAGCTGTAACCGAGCTAGAACACTGGTCCACTGCTTCAAATCTTTGTTGTGGTGAGACAGAACTGAGGAAATTACACATTCTCCAGACAGTTCTAAAGACATGTCTATGTTACCAGGTATTAATTTCATACTGAATATGTCCCAGTTCACATGAACCTAAATTCATTTAGCTTAATTTAGAATTGTTTGATTTGTAAGAATTTGCTTTTCTTTAAGCCAATTAAATAGAGCTCATTTACAAATTAATCTCAAAAATATTATCCAGAGGCAAAGACATACCTAGACACACACATATTCAGACAGACACGATGCAAGATCAAGTTTCATTTTCTAAACTTAGTCATGAACTAGATATTACAGTATAAAATTTACTAGTTTATAAATAAAATTGGAATAAGTAAAAAATCTGAGGGCTTCTTCCTGTTTTTCTTCGGTCTCAGGAGTTAGAGATGTTCTAGATAAGTGTTCCTGAGAGCCCCGGTCTCAAGGCACAGGGAAAGAAAATCAAGTTCTAACACAATGGCAGCAGGTCTAAACTAAATGGTGGCCACAGAGAGCAAAATGGCCATCATAAATCACAACACAGAACACAGAGTATAAAACACACACAGAGACCTGGCAGTCCTAATCAGACACTCCCTTAAAACAAGATTACAGTTTCTCAGAAAACATCCTATAGAGACACAGAACTTAAGCTCCAAGTGCTAACAGGGTAAATGAAAATATCTCAGGTCTTCAAAAATTTCAGAGAGGAAAGGAAGCCAGGTTGAAAGAAAAGGGGGTAGGAGGCAGGAGAGGCAGGCAAAAGGGATGGCCTTGCAGACGTCTCCTGCCACCTGCAGATACCCAGGTGTTCACTGGACTTTACCCTTGGCCCTCAGAGAAGGGAAGACTGGAACTCGGCCCTACCAGAAACCAGGTCAGACCAGACTGGAACCAGAATTTAAACCAGAAACCAGACCAGAACCAGAATTCAAGTTCTCTGCCAAGAGGAGGTGATCAGCCTCCAATCCTCAGCTCAGGCTGAGGCCCTTCAACCAGATTCCTGCACCCAGGACTGGGGGACTAGAAAAAAAGGGATGGGATAGGAAACATTAAAGAGAGGAAACAAAGAGGGAAGGGGAGAGAGGTCAATAAAGTCTCTTGCTCCTTACCCAGTCGGGGTACTCCAGCCAGTTGTTCGCATCAGGAGGAGACCAGGGACAAGAGGGTCCCAGTTGCAGCTGATGGGTCTGGTCCATCAGTGGGCAAGCTGGTCCCTGAGTACCCAGGTGGTCAGGATGTCAGTCACAACGAAGAAGAGTTGCAGCAGAGTCACCATTTGTTGCAGGCAGGGAAACCCCCTTCTGGCAACAGTACTGCATATATGAAAATGACCAGATTCTATAGGCCAGCAGTTCCCAACATTTTTGGCACCAGGGACCTGTTTTGTGGAAGATGATTTTTCCATGGATGGGGGCAGGAGGGGGAGGAGGGGAAGACATGGTTTAGGTGGTAATGCCAGTGATGGCGAGTGATGGGAAGCAGCAGATGAAGCTGTGTTTGTTCACCTGATGCTCACCTCTTGCTCTGCAGATTTGGGGAGGAACAGAACTGAGTCTGTAGGAAACTACAACATTAGGAGGAGAAGGAGGGGAAAGATCGGCAAGTATCTGCTTAGATGTGCAGAGATGTCCTGGAGGGCTGCATGAGGAACTAGTAACAGGGCTGGCCTCTAGGGCAGGAAACTGGGGTAAGGGAATGAAAGAAAGGTTCTTCGCTGTTTATTCTTTTGTACCTTTTGAAAGTCAAATTATGTCAGTGTTGTTGTTGTTCAGTTGCTAAGTCATGTCTGACTCCTTGCCAATGTAATGCCTGTTAAAAAAATTTTTTTTAATATGTAATGCAAAAAAGATTAAGTTTTAGAAGGCAGCATTTTAGTACTTTCAAAAATTATATAGTAATGACTGCAGTTTTTGTTTCTTTTTTCACACACTGAGGATCAAATAAGAAAAGCCCCAGTGGGCAGGCTCTTTGGCCAGAGATTTCCTAACACTAGAGGGGGAGGAAGCTGGAGCACAAAGAGGAAGAAAGCATACTGTTCAAAAATTTAAACTTGACTTTTAAAGATGCAAAGGAAAAGTGAAATATTTCTCCTTCCTTCCCCAGAGATAACCTTGGATTTAAAATAACTTTTTGAGATTCCTTGCCAGGCTGATGGGAATCTAAAGCGGTGAAAAGAAAGGAAAGCAAAACAGGCACTGTGAAAGGCAAGTTTCCATTTAATAACTTGACTTTCCATTGTGAAAGGCAAGTTGGTTAAGCTTGGGAACCCTTAAGTCTGTTTCTGCAGGTGATTTTTGTCCCGTTTCTCTGGGCACCGGCTGAGCCTAATTCTTCTTGGCCAAGAAAGCAAGCCAGGAGGCTTCCTAGAAGCAGCATTCCTGTATTCTCCAAGTTAGGCAGTGACATCCCTAGCTGGTTCCTAGGGAGAAGGAGGCCACAGAGAGCTTGCCTGGCCTGAAGATGTGACCCTAGCAAACAACCTCATACCTAGCCGTACCTACCGTGGTCATCTGTAAGCGTCTCCCCAGCTGGACTGAGAAAGGTGGTAAAGGTTTCCTAACATCTCCACCACAAAAATTATACATGCTCATGGTAAGAAATTCCAAGAGCACAGAGAATGGGAACTCTTTTCATTTCCTCTCCCTAGAGGGAACTGAGTTACCCACCAGGTTTTTTGGGCATCCTCCCAAAGTGGTCTGTAGGTCAGCCCTGAGAGGCATTGAGGGTAACAAAGCCCGTTCTATAGATAAGGAAACTGAGGCTTGGAAAGAAGGAGAGAGTCTTGAGACACACAGCTGAAGTGTGGCAAAGCTGGGATTTGAACTTGACTCTCCTGTTCACAAGTCTACTATTGTGTAAGCTCTGAATGGCTCCATCCCAAGTTTATAGAACTTCTTTGGTACATCCCTTGTCCCAGGCATACACACCACACACACACACACACACACACACACACACACACACACACCACAACACACACACATGACTAACTCAGTCACACAAAAATGTCCCAATACGTACACACACATGGGCCCAAGTGGGGTCCCATTACCCCCATAAACACATCCATCTCTAAACCATGATACACACTCTCACACAATCACACATGTGCAGTGTGTATAAATAGACTTCAGACGCACACACCTGTTACCACTCCCAGAGACAAACAGTTCTACACATGCATAGACCCAGACACTGGGACGTGCCCTGTCCCCACTCACCTCTCCCTCATTCCTTCTGTCAGAGCCTACCCCTCAGAGGAGCCACACTCCCCTTCTTGGCCATGCTGTCCACAGAGGTTTTGCCCTCTCTGCCCTCTCCAGTTCCAGCTGCTGTCTTCTAGACCAGTGATCATGCCAGCAGATGCCACCTGCCCCAGCCACAGCTGGGCCCCCTCTCTCCACACCTTTCCCCTCCTGGCCAAGATTCTAAGGCAGTAGAAATCTAAGGCTCTTGTTCCCTCCCTAGCAGCCCTGGTGTGTGTGTGCATGCTCAGTCATAGTCAACCCTTTGTGATCCCATGAACTGTAGCCCACAAGGCTCCTCTGTCCATGGATTTCCCAGGCAAGAATACTGGAGAGGGCTGCCATTTCCTACTCAAAGGGATCTTCCCAACCCAGGGGTGAACTCACATCTCCTCCACTGGCAGGTGGATTCTTTACCATCTGAGCCACCTGGGAAGATCCACAGCCCTGGTACCTCACGGAATTTTGGTGAAGAACCTTGAGGTTCATCACTCCCACCTTCTAAGATTTATATGAATAGGTATCTTGGAGAGGACCTCGGCTGGGAGATAAAAACCTGTTTTGCCAAAGTTTTCACTTTCATCTCAGGTTCAAATGATTTGTTCACAAAATAAGCCACTCGTTATATACAAATAAATGATACAGATATTTATTAGAGAATTATCTAGCTTACTTTCAATATACCAACATTAAAAGAAAAGAGAAATAGAGTAGAGAGTACATTACCAAATTGGGTTTTGACCAACATCCAGATTTAAACAGTGCTAGAAAGTCCCATGTCTCAGCACAACTGGAATCCCAGTTGGGAAAAGGTCCCAGGCAACATGTACGCTCTGTGGGTGAGACTTCAGAGATTGCATTTCACGGTTCCAGTTTATATTCCCAGGGAAGCAAACTGATATCATCATCAATCTGTGAGCAAATTGGAAGCCTGATTCAAGTTAATGATGTTCGTTTTGTCTTGCAAAACTTGGGATGTTGTTAAGCCTGGGGCTTGGTTGGCCAGAGCCCCTCCAGGGGCTCAACAATCTCAAGATTCCTCCCCCATCTTATATACAGTGCTGCAAGTCTTGCACTCACAGAAGGGAGTCACTCACAGTCACTCACAGTCACTCACATTTGGGGCAGTGTCCAGGCAGGTTAGAAGCAAGGTCAAAGGCCTGCTCTGCTTTGTCTCTGAAGCCTAAACAAGACTATTTAATTTCCCCTAACAAAACCCCAACCCTAGGTGGAAGCCCATCCCTAACCCTCCCTCTAATTCCGTGACTTCATCTTGTCCAGTTGCTCCTGTTTGTGAAATGTTTCTGAACCCCTTGCCTCAGTTTCCCCTAGTAGTCCTCATGTAATAGGGAAGAACCTCGGTATTCTAAGTCACTAGGGACTTCCCCAGCAGTCCAGTGGTCTTGCTTTTACTGCAGGGGGCGAGGCTTCAATCCATGGTCAGGGAACTAGGATCCCACATGCTGCCCCTCGGCCAAAAAAAAAAAAAAGTTAATCACTAAAGGGGTGTTGCTTATAAACTTCAGTTATACATAATGGTCCATCTCTAGGAACCCTGCCTCCCAGGTAATAAGCGTTAAGCTAAAATACCTTTGTTTAGCTAACAGGAAACATCCTGACCAGGCCCACCTGTGAATGACTACAGGGAAGGAGAAATTAAGACAATCCCTCTGGAGTCTGGCTGGAACCAGGGCTTTACCCTCTCCCCTTTGAGTATAAAAGAATCCTGGATTCTATTAATAACTGGAAGAAGAAGTTTCTTTGGGACGCTAGTCCACTGTCTCAGACTGCTGGCTTTCTGAATAAAGTTGCTATTCCTTGCCCCAGTGGCTCATCTCCCCATTTACTGGCCTGTCGTGGCAGGGGAATGATGAGCCAAGACTCAGTAACAAATACATTTAGTCTGACTTGAGGCTCTCCTAAAAATGTGGCTCCTTGATGCCTAGAGACATAGCAGGAACCTCATGAAAATGCACTCCTGTCCCCATACCTGCTTGGGGTTCCCAGGGCAGGGGCAGAGTGGGCACTCCACCAGGTGGTGAGTAGGTGGAGAGAGGAAGGTTCCTTTGTTCTGTAGCCTGACGTTAACTAGGAGAAACTTGCTTCCTCTGAAATGTAATCTTGGGGATGAGAGCAAGAGGACTGAGGTCCTTAGTTGGGATGCTGTAAGCGTCTAGGGGGACAGACTCTGAATGTAGGATTTATTCATTTGCTCAATTAATGACTATTCCTGAGTGCCTACCTACAAGATGCCAGGTGCTGGAGATCAGGGGTGAATGAAGGGTCCAGGAAGGCCCTGCTCACGTGACGTGTAGGGTACATGTGGCCTGAGAATCTCTCTCTCTCTCTCTCTCACAGACACACACACACCCATGCTGGGGACTCTGGTTCAGACAGGGGAGCTGACTCAGGCTGGAGGCCAGCTGGGGTGTCCAGTGGACAGCTGAGGGATATAAAAACACTGAGGCCCTTTAGCAGTGCTGAGACTGCCTGACCTAGAAAAACATTGCATCAGACTCTGTCTTATTTTTGCAGGGCGCTTGATCAACCAAGACACTTGCTCTATAGATCTGTGGAAACCTTTGGAGAACTAAGATGTCAGTAATGCTTTTTTTTTTTAGAATGAAAAGTAATTTTCATGGCTTTTTTTCTTTTGCAATGCAAAAGCAGTGAATTGCAGAGAATGGGGCTCCCCCAGAACATCCCTGGCTGGGGGGCCAGACACCCTGATTTTTCACTACTCAGTGATGCCTTACTGGGACACAGTGAGTCCACTTGTCCAGGCCCCTGCTGGCATGTCCTCTATTGAGATACTAGGTCATGGGTACATTTTCTATGACGTATCTAGCAGCATCAGAAAGGGACTGCAGGAAACAGGCCAAGAGAAAACACAAAGCATTAGGCATATCAAAAGATCAGAGGGAAACTGGGAGCTATTTGTGGATGAGAGAATTTCCAAAGGAAATGGTAAAACTGAGGGGCTCTGAGCTAGTAGGAAAGACCTGCAGATGCTGGCTCTTGTCCCTCCCCAGAATTAGGGCCTTTCTGTCCTTGGAAACTCCACTTTGATGGGCTCGGGCATGTAACATACATAGCCTGCTGGATTCTGGCATCTCAGGGCAGGGGCCAGGGACGGGGTGGGGGTGGTTGTGGAATCCGACTCTGGACACCTGGGGAAGTGACAACACCTGTACTGGGCCTCATGACTCACACAGAAAATGTGTGGTGGCTGAAGGGAACATGGAACATTTGTCCCTTTGAACTGGACCCTCCCTAAGGTCCTCAGCTTCTATGAAGAAATCCATGGCCCATCTTAACCCTCCAGCTCCCCTATTTCACCCTCGTTTCTCCTCAGACCCTGTCCTGTTAGTCCCATGTTCAGGCCTTTGCTCTCGCTGTGTCCCCTATCCCTTCCCCTCCACCCCTACAAAGCAGAGCTATCCTTTTGTGCCCACCTTGTCCAGCAAGCCTTCTCCTCCTTGGCATCTTTGGAGTTCTTTTCCAGTGGGGCTGTATCATTATTTGCGTAGGCTCTGATCTCTTGCTTCCTGATATTTTACAGGTGAGTGAAGAAGGCTGGCACTGGCCAGTAAAAACATAACACAAGGCACCCATAGTTAAAATTTCCAGTAGCAACTTTGAAAAAATAGGAATAGATGATATTCATTTTAATAATCTGTTTAACATAATATAACCAAAGAATTATCACTTTAACATATCAACAGTAAAAAGTAATAATAAAATAGGGTTGACCCTTGAACGACATGGAGGTTAGGAGTGCTGACCCTCTGCATGGTCAAAAATCTGTGTATAACTTACAGTCTGCCCTCTGGCACCTGAGGTTCCTATGCATCCACGGTTTCTCCCTATCTGTAGCTCCGCATTCATGAATAGATTCAGCCAACTGCAGACTGTGTAGTACTATAGGTTTTACTGTTGAAAAAACCCACAGAATTAAAAAAAGAAAAAACCCAAGGGTAAGTGGACCCACACAGTTCGAACCCTTATTGTTTAAGGGTCAATTTTAGCTTACATGTTTATTTTCAATTTTTCTTTGAAATCTAGTTTGTATATTGCGTGTGTGGTCTGCTCAATTCAGTGCAGCCACATTTCAAATGCTCAATAGTCAGCTCGTGACTACCATGCTAACCAGCACAGATCAAGGCCATATTAGTCTTTGGGTTACAGAAGTTCACATTAAACTGACTTTGTGGAAAAGGACATTAGCTCATGAAACTGAAAAGACCAGGGGTAGACGGTTTCAGGTACAACTAGATTCAGGTGCTCCAATAATATTGCTGTCACCAGAGTTCTGACTTTCCGTCAGAAACTTTTCCAGCCCTTCCCAGGCAGGCTCTGGATGGCATAGCAATGACAGCCACCACCAGCCTCAGACTTTCCTCTACCAGCTCAGCCACCTGATCCCCACACCCAGTTCCTCTTCTCCAAGAGTTCCCCCTCACCAGACTCCCATTGGACCAACTGGAACCATGTGCTCATTTCAGAACCAATCACTGTATAGCTAGGTCAATGGAATTGGCTGATTGGTCAGACCAGAGTCACAAGCCCATTTCCCCTTCACATGGTAGGAGACTAGAGTCAGCTTATGTGATGTGCCAGGACAGAGAGTGGGTGAGACATTGTTTCCCAGTGGAGAATCAGGGGACTGGTATCAGAAGACCTGGGTGGGGAGAGAGAAGTTGTGGAAGTGGGAAGTGGCCAGAGTAGGGGTGGGACTGAATCAATAAGGGCTCCCAAAGAGTAGCTGAGTATCAGGTCAAACAGGAAAGTCATAATGTAGTCCTGCAGAAATGTTTAAAACTTTAATGACTTGTATAACATCTTCCAGCTTTGTCAGAAGCAGGATTCAAACCCACGCCTCCAGGGGAAACTGCAACCTGAATGCAGTCACTTAGATCACTTAGTCACTTGGATCACTCGGCCATCCTGACTACCACTAAAAAAAATAAAGCTAGTGGAGGTGAGGGAATTCCAGTTGAACCATTTCAAATCCTAAAAGATGATGCTGTAAAAGTGCTGCACTCAATATGCCAGCAAATTTGGAAAACTCAGCAGTGGCCAGTTCAGTACAGTTGTCGCTCAGTTGCGTCCAACTCTTTGCAACCCCATAGACTGCAGCATGCCAGGCCTCCCTGTCCATCACCAACTCCCTGAGCCTGCTCAAACTCATGTCCATTGAGTCGGTGATGCCATCCAGCCATCTCATCCTCTGTTATCCCCTTCTCCTCCCACCTTCATTCTTTCCCAACATCAGGGTCTTTTCCAATGAGTCAGTTCTTCGCATTCGGTGGCCAAAGTATTGGAGTTTCAGCTTCAGCATCAGTCCTTCCAATGAATATTCAGGACTGATTTCCTTTAGGATTGACTGGTTGAATCTCCTTGCTGTCCAGGGGACTCTCAAGAGTCTTCACCAACACCACAGTTCAAAAGCATCAGTTTTTCAGCCCCCAGCTTTCTTTATAGTCCAACTCTCACATCCATACATGACTACTGGAAAAGTCATAGCTTTGACTAAACAGACCTTTGTTGGCAAAGTAGTGTCTCTGTTTTTTAATTAGCTGTTTAGCTTTTCTTTCAAGGAGCAAGTGTCTTTTAATTTCATGGCTGCAGTCACCATCTGCAGTGATTTTGGAGCCCAAAAAATAAAGTCTCTCCCTATTTCCCCATGTATTTGCCATAAAGTGATGGGGCCAGTTGCCATGATCTTAGTTTTCCGAATGTTGAGTTTTAAGCCAAATTTTTCATTCTCCTCTTTCACTTTCATCAAAAAGCTCTTTAGTTCTTCTTCACTTTCTGCCATAAGGATGGTGTCATCTGCATATCTGAGGTTCTTAATATTTCTCCTGGCAATCTTGATTCCAGCTTGTGCTTCCTCCAGCCCAGCGCTTCTCATGATGTACTCTGAATATAAGTTAAATAAGCAGGGTGACAATATACAGCCTTGACGTACTCCTTTCCAAATTTGGAACCAGTCTGTTGTTCCATGTCCAGTTCTAGCTGTTGCTTCCTGGCCTGCATACAGATTTCTCAGAAGGCAGGTCAGGTGATCTGGTATTCCCGTCTCTTTAAGAATTTTCCAGAGTTTGTTGTGGTCCACACAGTCAAAGTCTTTGGCATAGTCAATAAAGGAGAAGTAGATGTTTCTCTGGTATTCTCTTGCTTTTTCTATTCTCCAACGGATGTTGACAATTTGATCTCTGGTTCCTCTGCCTTTTCTAAATCCAGCTTGAACATCTGGAAGTTCACGGTTCACGTACTGTTGAAGCCTGACTTGGGGAATTTTGAGCTCGTGTGAGATGAATGCAACTGTGTGGTAGTTTGAGCATTCTTTTGCATTGCCTTTCTTCAGGATTGGAATGAAAACTGATCTTTTCCAGTCCTGTGGCCACTGCTGTTTGATCTCTGGTTCTCTGGTTCCTGAGAGAGAAAACCAGATATCAAATTGCCACCGTCCATCTGTCCGTTTGTCCATTCATCCACTCCTGCAGAACTTATGCCTTCAGTTCCTGCTATGTGACAGGTACTGTACTACTGCTAGGACCACCTGGTGAACAAGATGGCCAAAGTTTCTACTTTGATAAGAGCTCAGAGCCTAGTGAGAGAGAAGCATGATCATCAAATAAGCCAGCAAATAAGCACGGTGACTTTGCATCTGTCAGAAGGAGGCCAGGCTGAAAGTGAATGCGAGGTCTGGGGGCCATTTTAACCCAGATACTGACAGGAATGATGAAAGGAGCCAACCCTGCATGAGCTGGGGGAAGATGGCCCCACACGGAGGAAACAGGAAGTGCAAAGGCCTGAGGGGGAACAGAAAGATGGGTGCAGGGAGCTGGAGGTGGAGATGAGGTGGAAGAGGTGAGCAAGGCTGGATCAAAGAGGGCAGACAGGATACTGTGGTTGTTGGGATGGCCCCGTAGATACTACTTCAGCACCGTCAGTTTGATAGGTGGGAACTTGCTCCACCACGTTTACCAGATGCGTGCAATAAATGGTACACTGGGGACCAATGGAAATGACCAATGGTAGGTGACGGTCTGAGACAGCACCGCCAAGCTGGGAACTGGGGAGATGACCTCAAGACCATGCAGGATCTCACCTCAGTAATGCAGGCACTCCTGCAACAGATTCAAGATAAATTTCAGACCGTATCTGATCAGATCATTGGAATAACTGATGACATCATCGTGAGGGCCTTCCCTCGTGAAGTGGTTAAGACTTCACCTTCCAATGCGGGAGGTGTGGGTTTGATCCCCTAATTGGGACGCTGGGATCCCCACATGCCTCGTGGCCAAAAAAAAACAGAACTTAAAACAGAAGATGAGATGGTTGGATGGGATCACCAATTCAGTGGACATGAATTTGAGCAAACTCTGGGAGATGGTGAAGGACACGGAAACCTGGTGGGCTGCAGTCCATGGGGTTGCAAAGAACTGGACACGACTGAGCAGCTGAACTGACTGAAAACAGAAGCGATGTTGTAACAAACTCAATAAAGACTTTTTAAATGGTCCACATTTTTTTAAATCTGAAAAAGAAAAATTGATGACATGGGCAATCGTATTGATGACCTGGAGAAAAATACCGCATTCAGACCATGTCCAGTTGGATCACTGGAAGAACTGATGACCTGAGAAGTCACATTGGTGACCTGGACAGAAGCACCACAGACCTCATGACACGGGCTGGGGTGGAAGAGCTGGATGGTGAAAACAAGATCCCTGCCCCACAGAAGAGCTGAAGTTTGTCCATCCGAACCAGACTCAGCAGCATCCTTTTCACGAGCCAAGAGAAGACGGAAGATGGGTGGCTTTTTGCAACTAATGCGCACTAATGTGTACTAATGTGTAGACAGGTTTTCTATTATCAAGCAGGCCCTCCTCTTACCTGGTACTACAGAGTTAGTTTATAGAGTGATTTCCCTCCCCTACCTTCCATGTTTCCCGAACATGGTAACTTCATATCTCAGCCCTTGGTCAGTTGTGCTATTAAACACTAAAACTTTGGCAGTTTTGGAGCGCGGCAGAAGTGGTACATTAGTTTATTTTTCTGGGTTAACACTTAAAGCATTTATTCTATTCCATGAACCCTAAATGTCCAACACGTATTAACCCTTCCGTCTATGCAAACCTTTGAGGCAGATACTATTCCTAAATCTATTTTGCAGATTGGAAAACTGAGGAACAGAGAGGCTAACTAACTCTCCCGTGTCATAGAGCTAGCAGAAGCAGGATTTGAACTCAGGCGGTTCCAGAATCCACGTGCTGACACATTCAGTCACGCTCCTTCGAGTTAAAATTGGCTATGCAACCACACGCGCACTGCAACCCTTGCTTATTAGAGTGTTATGCCATGGAGTCTCCCCACTCCTGGGGTTCTCTTTCTAGGGAGACTGAAGGCTTTGGGGACATGATAAGCAGTCTACAGAACTTGGAAGTGAGTTCCTGGTCCTTGGTGCATTCTGGTCACCACAGTCCACATGATTCATTCAAATTCCAGGAACTGGGTTGCCCAACTCTCCACACCAAGGGAGAACCTGGGGTCTTTGGCTCTGGCTCCAGAGAGACTGAGCAGTTCCTATCCCACCCCATCAGAGATCCACACCTGCTTCATCAACTGCACTCCTGATCTCCCAGCTAAGTGGGCCAAGATGCCCAAACCAGGCTTGGCAGGGATTCACTACTGGCGCTGAATCTTGGCCAAAGAAACCAGAGCCTGAAGCAAAAAACTTGGCCTTGCCAATTGGACTGGCTTGCTGGGAAACGCTTACCCTTTCTTTTAAGTCTCCTCTATAATGAAAACAGGACTAAAAATAATGTCTCCAAGTTCAGCCTGCCACCTTAGTTGGCAAGCCCCCATGGCTTTCTTTCTGTCTTTGTTTCTAAAAAGAAACAATGTAAATAAAGCACTTATCACAGATGTGACCTAAATTAAATCCCTTACAATTATATGGTGAAAGTAACAAATGGATTCCAGGGATTAGATATGGTAGACAGAGGGCCTTAAGAACTATGGACGGAGGTTCATAACATTGTACAGGAGGTGGTGATCAAAACCATCCTCAAAAAACAGAAGTGCAAAAAGGCAGAATGGTTGTCTGAGGAGGTCTTACAAATAGCTGAGAAGAGAAGCAAAAGGCAAAGGAGAAAAGGAAAGATATACCCATCTGAATTCAGAGTTCCAAAAAAATAGCAAGGAGAGATTAAGCCTTCCTAAGTGATCGATGCAAAGAAACAGAGGAAAACAACAATAGAATGGGAAAGACTAGAGATCTCTTCAAGAAAATTAGAGATACCAAGAGAACATTTAATGCAAAGATGGGCACCATAAAGGACAGAAACGTTATGAATCTAACAGGAGCAGAAGAGATTAAGAAGAGGTGGCAAGAATACACAGAAGAACTATACAAAAAAGATCTTCATGACCCAGATAACCATAATGGTGTGATCACTCACCTAGAGCCAGACATCCGGGAGTCCAAAGTCAAGTAGGCCTTAGGAAGCATCACTATGAACAAAGCTAGTGGAGGTAATAAAATTCCAGCCGAGCTATTTCAAATCCTAAAAGATGATGCTGTGAAAATGCTGCACTCAATATGCCAGAAAATTTGGAAAACTCAGCAGTGGCCATAGGACTGGAAAAGGTCAGTTTGCATTTCAATCCCAAAGAAATGCAATGCCAAAGAATGTTCAAACTACCACACAATTGCACTCATCTCACACACTAGCAAAGTAAAGCTCAAAATTCCCTAAGTGGGGCTTCAACAGTATGTGAACCATGAACTTCTAGATGTTCAAGCTGGACTTAGAGAAGACAGAGGAACCAGAGATCAAATTGCCAACATCCGTTGGAGAATAGAAAAAGCAAGAGAATACCAGAGAAATATCTACTTCTGCTTTATTGACTATGCCAAAGCCTTTGACTGTGTGGATCACAGCAAACTGTGGAAAATCCTTAAAGAGATGGGAATACCAGACCACCTGACCTGTCTCCTGAGAAATCTGTATGCAGGTCAATAGGCAAAAGTTAAAATTGGACATGAAAAAAAAAAAAAAAAGAAGAAGAAGAAAAAAATCGGACATGAAACAACGGACTGGTTCCAAATTGGAAAAAGAGTACGTCAAGGCTATATATTGTTACCCTGCTTATTTAACTTCTATGTACAGTTTATCATGCAAAATGCTGGCTGAATGAAGCACAGATGGAATCAAGATTGCCGGGAGAAATATCAATAACCTCAGATATGCAGATGACACCACCCTTATGGCAGAAAACGAAGAGGAACTAAGAGCCTCTTGATGAAAGTGAAAGAGGAGAATGAAAACGCTGGCTTAAAGCTCAACATTCAAAAAACGAAAATCATGGCATCCAGGCCCATCACTTCATGGCAAATACATGGGGTAACAATGGAAACAGTGAGAGACTTTATTTTGGGGGGCTCCAAAATCACTGCAGATGGTGACTGCAGCCATGAATTTAAAAGACACTTGCTCCTTGGAAGAAAAGCTATAACAAACCTAAACAGCATATTAAAAAGCAGGTATTACTTTGCCAACAAAGGTCTAGTCAAAGCTATTGTTTTTCCAGTAGTCATGTATGGATGTGAGATTTGAACTGTAAAGAAAGCTGACTGCTGAAGAACTGATGTTTTCAAACTGTGGTGTTGGAGAAGACTCTTGAAAGTCTCTTGGACTGCAAAGAGATCCAACCAGTCAATCCTAAAGGAAATCAACCAGGAATATTCATTGGAAGGACTGATGCTGAAGCTGAAACTCCAATACTTTGGCCACCTGATGCAAAGAGCCTACTCATTAGAAAAGACCCTGATGCTGGGAAAGATTGTAGGCAGGAAGAGAATGATACAACAGAGGATGACATGGTTGGATGGCATCACTCAACAATGGACATGAGTTCGCACAAGCTCCAGGAGTTGGTGATGAACAGGGAAGCCCAGCATGCTGCAGTCCATGGGGTTGCTAAGAGTCAGGCAAGACTGAGCAACTGAACAACAAAAAGTCACTGTTATAGCTCAGAATAGTTCTCAAGGAGGGGTATTAAGCCAGAAAAATCAAGCTCCATTTATCTGTGTGACTCTGGGTAAATTACTTTGCCTGATTTACCTCATCTGTAAATGGAGGTAATGCTACTCTGTATTGTGGTAATGCTATGAATGTTCAGCAAAATATTGGATGTAAGGGAGGCATTCACTAAAATTCAGTTTCCTGCCATTCTTTTCCCAGGCAGAGGTGGGTATATATGCCAAGATTCCAGGGATGCCAAAATCCCTGGAATTTTCAGGCCCCTCGGTTGGCTGAGCATCAGGGTCCCACTCGGGGACTGACTCCATCTGTCCCTAGCAGAGGTGAGCACAGTCACCTGGGACTTCCCCAGCTGCTAGTAGACTTTCCAGGGTGAGCTCAGGGGACTTTCCTCTCCCCAGCTGGACAACTTCCGAGAGTAGAAAATGAGTGAGGCTGGTCCCTCAAGGATTGATCGTTGGTGTCTGGGCTGCTGATAAGGGGACTATGAGATAAACAGGAATAGTGACCCTTTCCCGTTTTTGGAGATCTGGGCCTGGAATGGGGTTCTAAAATGGCCTCTTCCATGCCACAAATCTAGCACCTGAAAGGTGTCAGGGGAAGATAGCTGACCATCCACCCAAACCCAGGAGGTAGGTCTGAGTGGGGCCGCAGCACTGACCCTCATCAAATCAGCACTTCTCCCAGCCAGGCAAGGAGAGGGGCAGGAAGAGTGGGACTGACTTGGGCTGTAGCTCTGGGTTTGCCGTTGTTTTCTTATCTCCAAAGGATACACATTTAGAAAGGTTGGTGGTAGAAGGCATGAGGGGAGTGTTCCAGAGGTCATGACCACAAAGCTTCTGCCCCAAAGAGGACCCTGGTGAGTGACTCAGCCTGTGTGAGCCTAAGCTCTCTGCTGTGCAAAATGGGGCAGGAGGACAGAACTAATGGTTCCTGTCCAAGCACTGGCCTCAGAGGGAAGTTGTGAGTGTCTGATAACCCCTCTGATCTTGGTAACTTTCTGTTGCATCCCTACACCCCCCTCTCTCCACCTTTTTGTGTATAGGCACTCACACACAAAACACTCACTCACACACACACACACACACACACACACACACACCATCCAGCCAGCAGGGCTAATTAGTTATACCTCCAAAACACACCTTGAATCTTGAACTTGACCACCCTTTGCAATCTCCACTTCCCTGGCTCAGTCACCGTCATCTCTCTTCCTCCTTTCCATGACTGTCTCCCTGGGCTTTTGATTCTCCTCTTGCCTCTCACATCCATTCTCTGTAGATCAGCCAAATGGATCATTTTGAAAGGCCAACTGAATCTTGTTACTCCCCTGCTTTAAACACTCCAGTGACTCCAACACAGACAGAAGAAAATCCAAACTCTTCCTGGCACCCCAGCCCTGTGTGATATGGACTTCAGCCTCCTCCCACGCTTAACCTTGTCCCATTGGCCTTGCTGCCTCTTCAACAGACCACAATCCCTCTCTGGCCCAGGACCTTTGCACAGGCTATGCACCCCCCGCCCCAGGGAACACTGCTATTCCTGGCTTTGACTGTGCTTGTCTCTCCCTTCAGAACTCACTGTCTTCTGAGAGGGGCCCTCCCTGACCACCCTTCCTATGAGAGCCTCTAGTCACTCTTGATCATTGGTAAAAGAGGCTTTTTAAAGGTAAAATTATGATTCTCACCTACGTATAAAAAGAACACAAGTCAAAGATTTCATTTAACTCAGAATTTGTGAAGAAAAAAAAACAAACAGCAAGATGTTACAACTGATTCAAAACACACACACATACACTGACAATCAGAAATGATAGAATGGATTTATAATACAGTTATAAAAATGGCCAGTATTCACAGGGTAATAGTTAATTGCATTCCACTCCAACCAAATCCGCTTGCGTTTCCATGACTAAGACTCATTTGTATGTTGTAGTAATGAAAGGTGCAGGCCCTAGACTTAAACAGGACTCGGGCCCCAGACAGGACACCCAGTTATTTGTCTTGGCCTATTTCAAGGTCTCTTGCAAGTGTCTTGACGTCCTCTTTCTTGCACTTAGCAGCTTTTTTTTTTTTTTTTTTTTTTTTTTGCCATTTTGCCTTTCACCTATTTCTTAGCTCTCTCCCTCTACCCCAGGTTTGAATGTGTCTTGAGGGCAGAAATTCTCTTTAGTATATAGGCCTGCAGGAAATCCCATGGAGAAAGGCACTCTCACGACCTGGGATCTTCTGGTTCCTGGACAGAGCGAGTGCGTGGGTAATTCTGGTTGGGTTAGGGAAGGAGTAGGTGGAAGGTGCTGCGGGGGCCTAGGGAATGCGGGAAGGAGGCGGCGCGGGAGGGATTAATCCACAGACATTCCCTGACCGCCTACTGTGTGTCAAGCAAGGTTGGGGCGCTAGTAACACGGTCAGGAAAAAGATGGATCTGAGGGCTTTGCGCGCTGCAGGCCTCGGTGTAACCTGGAGTCTGAGTGAATGAGTTAAACACACATACAAAGGTGAAGTTGGCGTTTTGACGACTGTTAGGAAGGAGACCGCGCGGTACGCTTGCCTTGCGATACCCCTGGCTTCACCTGATTCAGAGACCTATAAGCCAAAGGGAATGTGCAGATTTGTCTGCTTTGTGCGGTAAAGGCATGAGGGCATGTATGCAGAAATGTAAATGTATACAGACATGCAAATCAAAACTGATGTGAACAGTAAGTACATGAATGCAGAATGAAAGCCTGTCGGCGGCACGAATGCAAGTAGGTGGGAGTCCTCTATTTCTTCGCCTTTCAGACTCTCCAGCATACCGCGCGCGCCCTCTGCTGCTGCCCAGGCGGGTTTCTGTACCTTCGCGTTGCATTTCGCTCCTCCAGTTGGAGCAAAAGCTTGTATCTAGCTCCTCCTAACGCTGGGCGGAGAACAAAACCACAGCGCCTGCCGTTCGCCACGCATGCGCACACTGGAATTATTTCGAAGGGGATCGCTTGCAAAGCGCTTTCAGCGGTAGTCAGGATGGCCGAGCGGTCTAAGGCGCTGCGTTCAGGTCGCAGTCTCCCCTGGAGGCGTGGGTTCGAATCCCACTTCTGACAAGGCAAGATCTTTTTCGTTTTTCACGAACGGCGACGTCTGAAATATGCCCTGTGGATATTAACCTTTTTACAAAACAAGTATTTTCTATTTATGACAAGTTATTTCCTGAAGACTTATTTTGAAATGTAAAACTAATCCTTCTCTGAAGCCGCAAAGCCATTCTTCAGACATTTGAAGTAAGGAAAATGCAAAAGCTAGAGTACTGTCAGAAGTGGGATTCGAACCCACGCCTCCAGGGGAGACTGCGACCTGAACGCAGCGCCTTAGACCGCTCGGCCATCCTGACTCCTGGAAACAGGGTTTCCGTGGGATTCTATTTAAGTCACTATTGATACGACGTAGCTTGGGAATTATTCAAATAATTCTGGGGTCTCTCGCAGCTGGAGATCCAGCCACACAGCCCCTTGTCATCCACAATCAATAACCACTGTACTGCCAAGATTTATCGTTACCCTTAAAGTAGTTCAGTCTTTTTACTACTTACACGTTTTAAAAGGAAACTGTAGCCTACACAGAAACGGAAAATTAGTTTCTCTTGCCATCAACAGGAAATAACCATAAAAATAAATAACAATGGAAATGAAACTATATTATTGAATTCTAGTCATTTGCCAATGCTGCGACTAAGTTTTCACATTATTTTTAATGACTAAAATTACCTGAAAGGGTCTAGACTATTGTTGGGCCCCTGGGGGGAAGTGAGAGGAGGTCTAGAGGATTCTTTTTGGAAGAAGGTATTATGGACTTTGCATGGACTCCTCAATGGATTGAAGCCACTGCAATGGGCTTCCATTCCGCACGTGTTTAGGTGAAGTCTCATCAAGAAAGAGAAAGTTGGCTTTTATACTTTTTTAATAAACTGAACGAAGGAAAAGCTAGAAAATGTTAAACTCGGAGAAGAGACCATTTATCTGTTTACAAAAGCCTGCTGTGTTTATGGGGTTGGAATTGTGCCTGTTGAATCTTGCTGCAGGAACTGAGGCTTGATATGTAGGTGCAATGGGTGGGTAGTTACCACAGGGGAAGTTTTCCACAGAAGAAAGAGCTTGCTGAAAAGAAAATAAGCTGCCTGTGTAGGCAGTGACATCCCCATCACAGGAGGCATTCAAGATAAGGCTGGACAGTCACTGCAGGAAAGCGGGTGAGGGGATTCGACGGCTCCCGTATTAGTTTCTTATTGCTGCTGTAACAAACTGCCACTAATTTAGTGGCTTAAAACCACATCATTTATTATCTTATGGTTCTAGAGGTCAAAACTGTGTCCCTTCTGGTGGCTCTAGAGCAGTGGTCCCCAACCTTTTTGGCACCAGGGACCGGTTTCATGGAAGAAAATTTTTCTACCGACCGGGGTGGGGGATGGTTTCGGGATGACTCAAGCATATTACATTTACTGTGCACTTTATCTCTATTATTATCACATCAGCTCCACCTCAGATCATCAGGCATTAGCTCCCAGAGGTTGGAGACCCCTGCTCTAGGGAATATCCATTTCCTTTCCCTTTCCACCCACAGTCTTTGGCTTATACCCTCACATCACTCCACCTTCTGCTTCTGTCTTCAGGATGCCTTCTGTGCCTCTGACCCCCTTATCTAACCTCTTCTCACCTTAAGCAAGTGTGGTCGCCCAAAGCACAGCGAGGCCAAACACACCTGAAGGTCAGTTTGGAGCAGGGGAAGACTTATGGCAAGGGCCATGCAAGGAGAAGAGGTGGGTCATGCTCAGAAGGTCCGAACTCCCCAAAGGGTTCCAGGGAAGAAGTTTATACGCGCACTTTAAGGGTGGGGAGGGCTGCAGGGTGTGTGTAACCTTCCTCTGATTGGTTGGTGGTGAGGAGACAGGGCGGTGTTCTGAGAACCTCAGTTATTAGCATTCTGGTTCCAGCCAGCGGGTGCTCAGCCTGAAATTACCATCCTCCGCCTGGGGGGCCACTTAGTTCCCATAGAACTCAGAGACGTGCGTCAGGTTATTACATCACCAGCAGGAGGAACCAAGAGCACACCCCAAGGCTGTGCTATGGTTTCTTTCTGCATTCCCTCACTCTAATTACTGTTTGAATCAGAGAAGGTCTTGGAGGCTGAAACCTTTTTCCTACAAACAAGAAATGGGCGGGGAAAAAAGAGAGAAATGCTAGGGGCAAAGAAAGGCCCTTGCATGTGGGGAGGGGCCCACAGGGTTCTGCACAGTTTCGATTCCTCCTTTTCTTTGATATGCCTCAACGTGATGGTCACAGGTATTGAATAGAACGATCACTCATAAACTTGGCAGAGGAACTTGATTTCAGGGGAACTCAGTTTCATTACAAAGATTATTTATTTAAAATATATATATATAATAAAATGTTCCTATTAAAGTCTCAAAGGCCATAGAAACATCAGGACCTGTGGTTATCCCCGGGTGGTGGCATTTATTGTGAATTTTCTTTTCTCATTGGTTACCTGCATGTGATATTTATATTTTGAACATGGATTACTTGGGTAATTCTGTTTTAATTTAAAAAACTGTCAGGAGGACTTTCCTGGTGGCTCAGTGGAAAAGAATCCTCCCGCCAATGCAGGAGACACTCATTCGGTCCCTGATCCAGGAAGATCCCACAGACCTTGGAGCAACAAAGCCCAGGCACCACAATTATTGAGCCTGTTACTAGAGCCAGGGAAGTGCAAGCATGGAGGCCTCCTGCCCAAACTACTGAAGCCTGAGCATCTAGAGCCGGTGCTGTGCTACACGAGAAGCCACTGCAATGAGAAGTCCGCCCGAAACTAGAGAGTAGCCCCCACTCTCTGCAACTAGAGAAAGCCCACCCAGCAACGAAGACCCAGCACAGTCAAATCATAAAAAATAATTAAAGAGAAAAGTTTTAACTGTTAGGAAAATTGGAAAAGAATTTGAAAAAGACAAAAAGATTTCTGGATGTTCTTTCAAATGAATGTTAGGTGTTGTCTACAGCCGTTCTATTACAGAAGCCACTAGTCACATGTAGCTACAGAGCATTTGGGATGTGTTGTCATCTTAGTGCAAAAAAAGAAATGCAAGATGTCTCAATAAAAATGTTTATATTGATTACATGGATTTTGAGGGGTGTTTTTTTTGTTTTTTTCCGGCTGAGTCTTACAACTTGTAGGATCCCTGACCACAGATTAGAACCTGGGCCCCAAGGGAGCATAGCCATTGGCCCACCAGAGAAGCCCTTTGGCTATATGTATTCAGGCTTTTTGCGTGTGCTCCTCTAGTGACTTCTTGTTTGTTTGTTTTTTTTTTAAAGGTAAGAAGTAGACTTATTCAGATACAGAGAGAAGCACACTCCACAGACAGTTGGGGCCATTGCAGGGAGCGAGTGTGGCTTGTTTTTTATTTTTTTTAATGGATTTATTTTAGTTGGAGGATCATTGCTTTATAATATTGCGTTGGTCTCTGCCATACATCAACATGAATCAGCCACAGGTATACGTATGTCCCCTTCCTCTTGAAGCCCCCTCCCACCGCCCACCCCATATCAGCCCTCGAGGCTGTCACAGAGCACTGGGTTTGTGACTTACACCGGCTATCGGTTTTACATGATACTGGACCTGTTTCCATGCTGCTCTCTCAGTTTGTCCCACCTTCTCCTCCCACTGTGGCCACAAGCCTGTTCTCTACATCTGCATCTCCACTGCTGCCCTGCAAATAGGCTCATCATGCCACCTTTCTAGATTCTTTATATATGTGGTTTTTTTTTTTCTTTCTGACTTCACTCTATAATAGGCTCTCATTTCGTCTACCTCATTAGAACTCATTTCATCTACCTCATTAGAACTGACTCAAATGCGTTCTTTTTATGGCTGAGTAATATTCCTTTGTACATATGTACCACAACTTCTTTATCCATTCATCATGCTGTTTCAATTGCTTAATATTTAGTTCATAAATTTGCAAAAAATCTTATCTATAAAATGAAATCGATTCCACCCTTGGTAGAAGCCAGTTCTGCATCTATGAGCAAATTCACTTTAGCATTGCTAATTGGACAGATACGTACATGTATGTGTGTAAGTGTACACACTTACACTAGACAACCTTCACCACCACCCTTCTTCAGTACTCTTTCCATCATGCAAAACTGAGACTCTGTGCCCAACCACCATTCTACTTTCTGTCTTTATTAATTTGAATATTCTAGATAGCTCATATAAGTAGAATCACGTAATATGTGTCCTTTTGTGACTGACCTGTTTCATTTATGATAATGTCTTCAAGGTTTGGTTCTTCCTAGGTGACTCAGTGGTGGAGAATCCGCCTACACTGCAGGAGACATGGGTTCAATCCCTGGGTCAGGAAGAGCCCTTGGAGAAGGAAATGGCAACCCATCCCAGTACTCTTGACTGGGAAATCCCACGGACAGAGGAGCCTGGCGGGCTACAGTCTACGGGGTTGCAAAGGGTTGGTGGACACAAATAAGTGACTAAACAACAACAAACTTCAAAGTGTATTCACAGCATGCGTCAGAATTTCCTTCCTTTTAAAGGCTGAAGAATGTTCCATTGTACATCTATACTACATTTTGCTTTTTCCATGTATACTACATTTATCCATTCATCTGTAGATAAACACTTCGGTGGCTTCCATTATTTTAAAAAAATTTTTATTTATTGAAGCATAGTTGGTTCACAATGGTATGCCAATCTCTGCTGTACAGCAAGGCGACTCAGTTATACACATAAATACTGATACATATTTATATATTCTTTTCCATTATGGTTTATCACAGGATATTGAATATAGTTCCCTGTGCTATACAGCAGGACCTTATTGTTTATCCATTCTAAATGTAATAGCTCAACAGGTAAGGAATCTGCCTGCTATTGAAGAGACACAAGAGACTCGGGCTTGATCCCTGGGTTGGAAAGATCTGCTGGAGAAGGAAATGGCAAACCACTCCAGTATGCTTGCCTGGAAAATTCCATGGACAGAGGAGCCTGGTGGGCTACAGTCCATGGAGTTGTGAAGAGTCGGACATGACCAAGCACAGCACAGCACAATTATATAATCCTGAATAATCTCATTTTAAAGTCCTTAATCACACCCGCAGAATCCCTATTGCTAGAAGAGGTAACATTTACAGGTTCCAGGAATTAAGAGGGACCATCTTGGTAGAGTGGGCATTGTTCAGCTTGCCACAATTATGTCATATACTACTACTACTAAGTCGCTTCAGTCGTGTCCGACTCTGTGTAACCCCATAGACAGCAGCCAGGGGGACCAGAGTCCCCCGTTCCTGGGATTGTCCAGGCAAGAACACTAGACTGGGTTGCCATTTCCTTCTCCAAAGAATGAAAGTGAAAAGTGAAAGTGAAGTCGCTCAGTCGTGTCTGACTCTTAGCAAACCCATGGACTGCAGCCTACCAGGCTCCTCCATCCATGGGATTTTCCAGGCAAGAGTGCTGGAGTGGGGTGAAGACTCCATTTATATGACTTTCTGGAAAAAGCAAGGCAACAATGACAGAAGATAGATTGGCGGTTGCCTGGAACCAGAGTAGAGGTCATGAAGGACCTTTCTGGACTAATCACAATGTTCTATATTTTAACTTTGGTGGTGAGGAACTTCCTTGGTGTTCCAGTGGTTGACTCCACCCTTCCATCTGCCTGCCAATGCAGGAGCTTCGGGAGAATGAGCTCAATCCCTGGGTCAGGAAGTTACCCTGGAGAAGGAAATGGCAACTCACTCCAGTATTCCGGCTGGAATAATCCCAGGAAAGGGGAGACTGGGGGGCTATAGTCCATGGGGGTTGCAAAGAGTTGGACATGACTAAGCACACATGCTTCCAATGCAGGGGGTGTGGGTTTAATCATTGGTTGGAGAACTAAGATTCCACATGCCTGGTGGAGTGGCCAAAAATTAAGGAAAAACATTTCTGTGTGTTATTATGAGAAAGCGATGGCACCCCACTCCAGTACTCTTGCCTGGAAAATCCCATGGACAGAGGAGCCTGGTAGGCTGCAGTCCATGACGTTCGAAGAGTCGGACACGACTGAGTGACTTCACTTTCACTTTTCACTTTCATGCATTGGAGAAGGAAATGGCAACCCACTCCAGTGTTCTTGCCTGGAGAATCCCAGGGATGGGGGAGCCTGGTGGGCTGCCGTCTATGGGGTCGCACAGAGCCGGACATGACTGAAGCGATGCAGCAGCAGCAGCATACATATTTATCAAAATGGCACGAAGTGCGAGAAACAAAGTAGAAAAAAACAATACTGATCTTGGGTGGTCTCAGTTGGCAACAGCTTAATCTCAGTTTCCCCCCGAATCGGAGATTGAAGCCAGCCCATGGCAGTGAGAGCACGGAATCCTGGCCACTAGACCATGAAGGCCAGTGGCTAGTGACAAGACCCTGGCTTGCCTGCTTGGTGGGAGTGAATTTCGACACAGGGGCAGAAACAGGTGAAATAGTGAAACAAGTGAAATATTTATTAGGAGGGGGGAAAGTAAGTGTGAATAGGCACACATGAACTGGCTCAGAGAGAGGGTTCTGGCTTCTTGGCAGTTTAAACCACTCATATGGAACATATCTGGATTTCCTCTCATCAATCTTCTTACTTTGCCCGGCTCTGAGTCCATCTTTGGGCTTCCCTGGTGGCTCAATGGCAAAGAATCCACTTGCAATGCAAGAGATGCAGGTTTAAATCCTTGGGTGGAGAAGAGCCCCTGGAGGAGGAAATGGCAACCCACTCCAGCATTTTTGCCTGAAAAATCCCTTGAACAGAGGAGTCTGCAAGGGCTGCATGGGGTTTCAAAGAGTTGGACATGACTTAGGGACTAAACAGCAGCAGCAACAGAGTCCATATTTGGTATAACTTAGTGTCCTCCGCTGTTTGGGGTACACACGTCTTAGCCAAGACGGAATCCAGCACAGGAGCCTCTGGGAAGGCTGACACCACCTATTATGGGGTGGCATCACCAAGGAGCCTTTCTGCAAATGTGTAGTCGGGAAGGTCTTCTTGACCTCATGAATGAGAAATATGTGGTCTCTATCTTTCATCCAAGCAGGATTCAGCTCTATATTTATTTTGGAGTATCTTACCACAGGGGACAGACTCAGCTGCTCAGCCTGGGGCCTCAATAGCAACACAAAATAACTGTGGGGAGAGGGGATCCAAAATATAAAAGGAGTTCCTAAAAAAAAAATCCACAAACCAGGCTGCAGTGTTAGAGGGAGCACAGAACTTCTCAAGACTGTTGTCACTTCTGCAAGGTTCAGGGGGTGCTCCAAACCACCCTCAGGCGATTCAATAGTTCATTAGCTACAAGGCCTCACAGAATGTACTGCAAGCTCTTATACTCATTGTTACAGTTTGTTACAGCTAAAGTACACGGATTACAGTCAGAGGTGGGGTGATGGAGATGTTCTGGAATTAGTGGTGATGATAGTTCACGACAGTGAATACACTAAAATCACTGAATCATGTACATTTTAAAAGGGTGACTTTTGACTTCCCAAAGTGGAACATCCATTGTCCTCTCCCCAGGGAGTCACGCACTCCAGGCATTCCTTACCCAGCACTGATGTGTGACAGTCCATATGGAGTACTACCAACCAGGTAAACTCACCTACCGCCTGGGGAGCCACAGCCTTTTTGGGGAGTTCATCACCTGGCTACGGGTTGATGGCTCACATCACCAAGCTCAGTTTCCAACTCTTCCAGGTGGAGCTGCTTGAACTGACAGCCTGTGCCTCCACCCCAAACCACACTGTTAGACTGTCTGGTGTGACCAGACCCTACCCTACAGAGGCATGACATTTCAAGGGCAATTACTTCTCAGAGACTGAGGAAAAATGACCAGACCACTCTTTGGCCTAATTTTCAATTCTTTACTACACAGAAGGCAAATGACTCAAACCTTAAATTCACAGAAAAGGAAATACAAATGGTCAATACTTGTCACCACCAGCTAAATATTAGGAAATACACATGGAAACAAAGAGACTTCTTAAAAAAAAAAAAAAAGCTCACCACACATAGCCATGTGGGCTTCCCAGGTAGCTCAGCAGTAAAGAATCCACCTACAATGCAGGAGATACAGGTTCAATCCCTGGGTCAGGAAGATCTCCTGGAGAAGGAAAGGCAACCCACTCTAGTATTCTTTCTTGGGAAATTTCATTGACTGAAGAGCCTGGCAGGCTGCAGTCCATGGGGTCCCAAAAGAGTAAGACATGTCTTAGCATTTAAACAATAGCCATGTGACTCAGGTGGTAAAGAATCCACCTTCAATGAGGGAGACCTGGGTTCACCTACTGGGTTGGGTAGATCCCTTGGAGAACAGAATGGCTACCTACTCCAGTATTCTGGCCTGGAGAATTCAGTCCATGGGGCGGGGCTGCAAAGAGTTGGACATGACTGAGCGACTTCCACTTTTCAGCCACCTGCCTACTCAGTCGCGTCCGACTCTTTGCAACCCCATGGACTATAGGCTCCTCTGGCCATGGGATTTCTCAAGCAAGAACACTGGAGTGGGGTGCTATTTCCCTCTCCAGGGGATCTTCCCAACCCAGGGATCAAACCTGGGTCTCTTGCATCTCCTGCATTGGCAGGCAGATTCTTTACCACTGAGCCATCAGGGAAGCCCATTTTCAGGCATGGGACAGGTAAATAGTTAAGTTCACCTACTCTTAACGTGGGCGTTAACTAATAGGGACTTTTGGAGCAATTTGGCAGTATCTATTTTTAAAAACCGCAAACAGCCTCAATCCAGTGGTTCTGTTTTGAAGACTGGATTCATATGTGTGCAAAAACGTAAATAAGAGGCTTATATAATATTGAAACTACATAACTCCGATGGAATTCAAACCCAGCCTGATCAGGGACTTCCCTGGTGGCCCAGTAGTTGGGAATTCACCTGCCAATGCAGGGGACAAGGGTTTGATCTGTGGCCTAGGAAGATGCCACATGTTGAAGGCCAACTAAACCCATGCACCATAACTACTGAAGCCTGAATGTCTAGAGCCTCTGTTCTGCAACAAGAAAGGCCACTGCGATGAGAGGCCCACCTGCTGCAACTAGAGAGTAGCTTCAGCTCTCTGCAACTAGAGAAAGTCCACACAGCAACAAAGACCCGGAGCAGTCAAAAATAAACGAACAATTTTTTAAAAGAAAGAAAACTCCTCAGATTGGAACTTGAACACATAGGCCAGGATTCAGAACTGTTATCTTTTAATTGGGATCATAAACCTGGTTTCAGGACTTAATGAAGCTCAGGTTCTTTATGTTGCAGCACAGAAGGAATTCAGCAAGAAGCAGTGATAGGTAAGAAGCGGATTTATTTACAGACATACACATTTCATAAACCAAATGTGGTGTCTTGAAAGGGGATAGCAGCCCCAAAATATGAGGTGGTTAGTTTTATGGGCTGGGTAATTTCATAGGCCAATAAGCGGGAGGATTATTCCAACTATTTTGGAGAAGAGGGCGGGGATTTCCAGGATTTGAGCCACTGTCTTCCAACAACACCCTCTTCCAACAACACAAGAGAATACTCTACACGTGGACATCACCAGATGGTCAACACTGAAATCAGATTGATTATATTCTTTGCAGCCCAAGATGGAGAAGCTTTATACAGTCAGCAAAAACAAGACGGGAGCTGACTGTGGCTCAGATCATGAACTCCTTATTGCCAAATTCAGACATAAATTGAAGAAAGTAGGGAAAACCTCTAGACCATTCAGGTGTGACCTAAATCAAATCTCTTACGATTATACAGTGGAAGTGAGAAATAGATTTAAGGGACTAGGTCTGATAGAGTGACTGACGAACTGTGGATGGAGGTTCATGACATTGTATAAGTGACAGGAATCAAGACCATCCCCATGGAAAAGAAATGCAAAAAGGCAAAATGGTTGTCTGAGGAGGCATTACAAATAGCTGTGAAAAGAAGAGAAGTGAAAAGCAAAGGAGAAAAGGAAAGAGATACCCATTTGAATGCAGAGTTCCAAAGAATAGCAAGAAGAGATAAGAAAGCCTTCCTCAGTGATCAGTGCAAAGAAATAGAGGAAAACAATAGAATGGGAAAGACTAGAGATCTCTTTAAGAAAATTAGAGATACCAAGGGAACATTTCATGCAAAGATGGGCTCGATAAAGGACAGAAATGGTATGGACCTAACAGCAGAGGATATTAAGAAGAGGTGGCAAGAATACACAGAAGAACTGTACAAAAAAGATCTTCACGACCCGGATAATCATGATGGTGTGATCACTCACCTAGAGCCAGACATCCTGGAATGTGAAGTCAACCGGGCCTTGGGAAGCATCACTACAAACAAAGCTAGTGGAGGTGATAGAATTCCAGCTGAGCTATTTCAAATCCTGGAAGATGATGCTGTGAAAGTGCTGCACTCAATATGCCAGCAAATTTGGAAAACTCAGCAGTGGCCATAGGACTGGAAAAGGTCAGTTTTCATTCCAATCCCTAAGAAAGGCAATGCCAAAGAATGCTCAAACTACTACACAATTGCCCTCATCTCACACGCTAGTAAAGTAATGCTCAAAATTCTCCAAGCCAGGCTTCAACAATACGTGAACCAAGAACTTCCAGATGTTCAAACTGGTTTTAGAAAAGGCAGAGGAACCAGAGATCAAATTGCCAACATCTGCTGGATCATTGAAAAAGCAAGAGAATTCCAGAAAAACATCTATTTCTGCTTTATTGACTACACCAAAGCCTTTGCCTGTGTGGATCACAATAAACTGTGAAAAATTCTTCAAAAGATGGGACTACCAGACTACCTTACCTGTCTCCTGAGAAATCTGTATGCAGGTCAGGAAGCAACAGTTAGAACCAGACATGGGACAGAGGACTGGTTCCAAATTGGGAAAGGAGTACGTCAAGGCTGTATATTGTCACCCTGCTTATTTAACTTCTATGCAGAGTACATCATGCTAAATGCTGGCTGGATGAAACACAGGTTGGAATCAAGCTTGCTGGGAGAAATATCAATAACCTCAGATATGCATATGACACCACCCTTATGGCAGAAAGTGAAGAACTAAAGAGCCTGTTGATGAAAGTGAAAGAGGAGAGTGAAAAAGATGGCTGAAAGCTCAACATTCAGAAAACAAGGATCATGGCATCTGGTCCCATCACTTCCTGGCAAATAGATGGAGAAACAATGGAAACAGTGGCAGACTTTATTTTGGGGGGCTCCAAAATCATTGCAGATGGTGACTGCAGCCATGAAATTAAAAGACATTTACTTCTTGGAAGAAAAGTTATGACCAACAAGGCAGCATACTAAAAAGCAGAGACATTACTTTGCCCAAAAAGGTCCATCTAGTTAAGGCTATGATTTTTTCCAGTGGTCATGTATGGATGTGAGAGTTGGACTATAAAGAAAGCTGAGTGCTGAAGGATTGATGCTTTTGAACTGTGGTGTTGGAGAAGACTCTTGAGAGTCCCTTGGACTGCAAGGAGATCCAACCAGTCAATCCTCAAGGAAATCAGTCCTGAATATTCATTGGAAGGACTGATACTGAAGCTGAAACTCCCAATACTTTGGCCACCTAATGTGAAGAGCTGACTCATTGGAAAAGACCCTGATGTTGGGAAAGATTGAAAGCGGGAGGAGAAGGGGACGACAGAGGATGAGATGGTTGGATGGCATCACCGACTCAATAGACATGAGTTTGAGTAAACTCTGGGAGTTGGTGATGAACAGGGAGGCCTGGCATGCTGCAGTCCATGGGGTAGCAAAGAGTCGGACGCGATTGAACTGAACTCAGGCTTCCCAGCAGTGAAGAATCCGCCTGCAACACAAAAGAGGAGGTTTGGTTCTATCCCTGGGTTGGGAAGACCCCCTGGAGGAGGAAATGGCAACCCACTCCAGTATTCCTACCTGGGAAATCCCATGGACAGAAAAGCCTGGAGGGCTATAGTCCATGGGGTTACAAAAAGTCAGACACACATATGCACATGCTTAGCCTCAGAACTGTCCTGGAGCCTGTGGGTACGTCATTTAGCATATGCTATTGCATTACAAGTGTATAATGCTGGGAAAGATTGAAGGCAAAAGGAGAAGGGGGCAGCTGAGGATGAGATGGTTAGATAGCATCACTGACTCAACGCACACGAATCTGAGCAAAGTCCAGGAGACAGCGGAGGACAGGGAGGACTGTGCAATCTGCGGGGTCGAAAAGTCAGACACGACTCAGCAACTGAGCAACAAAAACAAAGTGTATAATGAGGGTTGGGGTCTACTGAAAGTTGACTCTTCCTCCATCTGGGGCCTAATATCCTCAATGGCTATGTCATTCTTTTAAAGGTTATGCTCTGCCCCCTTCCCTCCTGTTGCAATATAACTTGTAATGAGGAACTATTAGAAACCACTTAACTGTTTACCAATAGGTAAAGGATACTGTAACAGCCATCCTATCAAATATTATTGTTGTTGTGTTAATTGCTCAGTTGTGTCCAACTCTTTGCAACCCCATGGCCTGTAGCTCGCCAGGCCCTTCTGTCCATGGAATTTTCCAGGCAAAAATACTGGAGTGGGTAGCCATTACTTTCTTCAGGGAATCTTCCCAACCCAGGGATCAAATCTGGTTTTCCCGCATCGTAGGCAGATTCTTTATCAAATATATGACATGTAAAAAGAATTATGTCAATTTTGTGTGTTGTTGTGGAGAAATTTCCAAGACATGTTAAGTGAAAAAAATATCAAGTTCCAATGCATACAGTCTATTCCCATTGCTTGGTAAAAAATTTTTAAAGTTCCACACAAAGCAAGTCTGTGTATTTCCACATATTATATGGTCGTGAAAAAAATAAGAAAAAGAGAGATCTGATGGGATACTCTAAATTCTTCTCAGTGATTAACTAAAGGTGAGGGTCCAGATTTGAAGATGTGTGTATGATGTGCAGTGAAACAAACTAATGAAATAATTGTGCAATGAAAAATGAACCAAAACTAACCAACCCCACAGCACTAAGCACAGGGCCAGTTGGAAACGTGTTCGGTCAATATTGGCTGATTTTAATCAGCAACCTCCTAAAGCTGGCTTCTG
Organism: Capra hircus; assembly: GCF_001704415.2. Lineage (NCBI taxonomy): Eukaryota > Metazoa > Chordata > Mammalia > Artiodactyla > Bovidae > Capra > Capra hircus. The sequence continues at coordinate 26,652,403 of NC_030825.1, read as the reverse complement.
GATTTTGTTGGATGACCCCTCAAAGGAATCTTTCTGTGAATTTTTGGAAAAATTGGAAATCAGATGGTGTAACTGCCAGCTAATTGTCTGTTTTTTAATAATAAAATCCAGCAATACTCTAGTGATACAGTGGTTAAGACTCTGTGCATCTACTTCATGGGGCACGGGTTCAATCCCTGCTCTAGGAACTAAGATCCCAAATGCCACAAGGCACAGCCCAAACACTCTCTTAGCAAGGATTTTAGACCTAGGTGACCTGGCTCCAGGCTTCCCAGGTGGTAAAGAATTCACCTGCCAAGCAGAAGTCGAAGGAGACACAGATTTGATCCCTGGGTTGGAAGATCCCTTGGAGAAGGAAATGGCAACCCACTCAAGTATTCTTACCTGGGAAATCCCATGGACAGAGGAGCCTGGTGAGGTCAGGGGGTCTCAAAGAGTTGAACACAATTGGGCACCACCACTGACCTGGCTTTTGGCTGCCTCTCGAACTTCACCTCTCCCCAGTCCCTTCATTTTATAAATTTATGTCCCTACTCCAAGATGCCAAAGTCTTTCCTGCCTCAGAACCTTTGCACCTATAGTAGTTTTCTGAGCCTAGAATGGTCTTTTTCTGTCTGATTCTTATGCATTCTTCAAGTCTTTGCCTAAGTGCTTACACTTTCCCTGACACAGTTGTTTAAATGACACCCCCAAATCTCTATTATTCTTTCCCAGGGCATCTTTATTTCTCTTGTAGTATGTCATCAAATGATCTATATATCTGCGGATTTGTTTATCTCGAGACTGTCTCTCCCATCACATTCCCTGAGGGTAGAGTCTCTGCTTGGATGGCTCACAGCACTGTTCTCAGTGCCTGTTGTTGTTCAGGAGCTTGGTCATGTCCGACTCTTTGCGACTCCATGGACTGCAGTATGCTAGGCTTCCCTGTCCTTCACCATCTCCCGGAGCTTGCTCAAACTCATGTCCGTTGAGTCAGTGATGCCATCCAACCATCTCACCCCCTGTTGTTCCCTTCTCCTGCCTTCAATCTTTGCCAGCATCCAGGTCTTTTCTAATGAGTCAGTTCTTCACATCAGGTGGCCAAATATTGGAGCTTCAGCTTCAGCATCAGTCCTTCCAGTGAATATTCAGGATTGATTTCCTTTAAGATTGACTGGTTTGGTCTCCTTGCAGTCCAAGGGACTCTCAAGAGTCTTCTCCAACACAATTCAGAAGCATCAATTCTTGGGCGCTCAGCCTTCTTTATGGTCCAACTCACATCCATACACGACTACTAGAAAAACCATACTGTTGACTAGATGGACCTTTGTTGGCAAAGTAATGTCTCTGCCTGGTGCACACCAAACATCTGCTCAGTGCTGGAATCCCCACAGCCCCTGCAATTATGCTCCACCCCCACCCCAAGGACAACAAGCCCTGCACACAGTAGGGGCTTGATCAGAGTAGGGAGATTTTGTAGAATTAAGGAAAACTTCCCTGGTGGCTCAGTGGTAAAGAATCTGCCTGCCAATGTAAAAGACACAGGAGACGTGAGTGCTGTCCCTGGGTTGGGGAGATCCCCTGGAGTAGGAAATGGCAACCCACTCCAGTATTCTTGCCTGGGAAATTCCATGGACAGAGGAGTCTGGGGGTTACAGACCATGGGGCCGCAAAGAGTCGGACACAACTAAGCAGGCACAGGTTAGACACGTGCTCCAGATGATGTGTGGAGGCAGCCTTTCAGACAGAAGGAGGGGAACTCACCCTGGGAACAGAGAGACCCTCTCCTCCACAACCTCAGCTGGCTCTCTGTTCCCCTGTCCCAAGAACCCAGGGCTTCCTTGGCAAAAGTGGGGGCTCTGGGTGGGCGTCACATTCCAGCCTGGGGACAGGTTCCTTCCCACTTTTTCTGACCGGAGGCGAGTGAAATTGGTTTGGAAGAAAAGGTCGAAGGAAAAAAAAATACAGTACAGTGATTGAGTCTTGCTTGTTGCCATTTGAAAGGAATGAAAGTGGGATTAAGCAAAAACACAGAATCCAAACCAAAACAAAAACAAAAATACTCTACTGTTTTAGAATCTGCCTCGGAAACAATTGTCTTACTGTTTTCTGTGTCATCCTAAAATCAAGGGTTTGCTCGACAGCTTTGTTCTGCACTTGGCCTCGAGCAGTCTGCAGAGAGGCTGGGCTCTGGGTAACGATTTTGCTGTTACCAAGAAGCATTTCTCATTCCCTGAGTATCTACTGTCTGCATGGGGTGGAAAAGAGGGTCTCAGGTGCTTTGGGAAGGGGATGGGAGTGGGGGTTGAATATCCAGTTGAGTAAATATCAAGTGTCACTTTCTCTGAGAGATTATCTTTGATTTCTTTTTTTTTTTTTCCAGTATCTGCTTATTCATTTGGATGCACCAGGTCTTAGCTGCAGCAGGTGGGATATTCGATCTTCCTTGTGGCCTGTGGAATCTGTAGTTGTGGGATCTAGTTCCTTGACCAGAAACCAAACCCATGCCCCTGCACTAGGAGCATGGAGTCTGAGCCACTGGACCACCAGGGAAATCCCCGAGAGGTCATCTTTGACTACTTTGTCTAAAATTTACCTCAGGGTCATCTCTGTCACACTCCTGTTTTACTTATATACGTATTTATGGGCCACACCACGTGATATCTGATTTCCCTGACCAGGGATAGAACCCATCCCATCTGTGAGAGCCCTGAGTCCTAACCACTGGACTGCCAACGAATTCCTGGTTGTTGCTGTTTCTAGTTATAGCACTTGTCACTATCTGAAGTTATCTTTTCTCTCCAGTTTATACTTGTCACCTCCAGTAGGAAGTGGGATCCCAGAAGGCCTTGTGTGTTTTTTTGCTTGCTGTATTCACATGGCCTGGGATAGGGCCTGACAATATAGTAAGATCTCAACAATCTCTGGTTGATGAATAAACGAAACAATTGTCTGTGCAGGTCTCTATAACCTGAGGGGTGTGTGTGTGTGTGTGTGTGTGTTTGCGCGCGAGCAAGTGAGTTTTAGGGCGCAAGTGGAGCAAAGAAACTGTAACTACAACATCATCTCCCGGTTTCTGACAACCTCCCCGCCCCCCACCCAAAGGCAAAACCTTTCCGTGCAATATTTCATTTATTCTGCCGGAGGCTCTGTGAAGTGCGGCTCATTCCTCTCCTTGTATTACAGACGAGGAAACTGAGGCTCGGCGATCTTGTCAGTTCAGAAGACCACATCAATTGAGTCATAAAAGGATCTCCTCCTTCCAAGCACTCCCACATTTCATCCAGACCCTCCCCTCATGGATGCTCGGACATCTGGGACCCTTTGGGGCTTCCCTGGTGGCTCAGAGGTTAAAGCATCTGCCCGCAATGTGGGGGACCTGGGTTCGATCCCTGGGTCAGGAAGATCCCCCTGGAGAAGGAAATGGCAACCCACTCCAGTATTCTTGCCTGGAGAATCCCATGGTAGGCTGCAGTCTATGGGATCACGAAGAGTCGGACACGACTGAGCGACTTCACTTTCAGACGATCCCGCTTTACGGGGAGACTCCAGAGAGGTGCAGGGGCTCTCCCAACAGCACACAGCGCTGGAGAGACATCCAGGAGGGATGTGGGTAGCTTTGCAAGCACCCGCCAGTTTATCCCAAGGCTCGGAAGCCAACGGCAAGGAGGGCGCGGAGCGCTCAAAGCCGCCCCGAATGTGGGGGAAATTGCCAGCAGGCGGCTTTCCGGGGAGAGACAGGTGAGGCTGTCTAGGCTGGTTCTGGTGGAGCCATCTCATTGACCGCGGCCTCACTTTGCGCGTCTGTAAAGAACTGGCAACTTCGTGTGCTGGTCGGAGCTGGACCGGCCGGCGGTGAGCGAAGGGTTAAAGGGGCGGGTCTCGTGACGAGGGCCGGGCCGGGATTCCTGTAGCACCTGGCGGCTCGCGGCTCCCCGCCCAGACGCCGCGCGTAGCTCCGGGAGCCGCAGCGCCAGCGGGAGCCCCCCGGGGAGGAGCCGCGCAGAAGCCGGCACCTGCCGCGGGAGGGGCGGCGACGACGGCCGGAGCAACCTCGGGAGGCGAGCGGCGCCATGGCAGAGTTCCCGTCCAAAGTGAACACGAGAACCAGCAGCCCGGCTCAGGGAGGCGGCGCCGTGGTGTCGACGCTGAGCCCCGACTTGGGGTTCGTGCGCTCCAGCCTCGGTGCGCTCATGCTCCTGCAGTTGGTGAGCGCGCTCTCGGGGCCTGGGCCCCGGGACCGGGTTAGGGTGGTGGTGTAGAGGGGTCCCGGCCGGGCCTGGAGGGATCGGGGATCCGGAGCTACCCTTTATCTTTGCTCCCCGCACACCCCCAACCTAGGCTCACACGCGCCCCAGTGCGCCTTGCCTTCCTCTGGGGGTGCTTGTAGGATGGACGCTCCGGAGATCTCCTTGGTACCCTCTCACTGCTAGTTGCCGTCTCTTAGAGCACACGCAAGATGTACCAATGTCAGAGTGCCTATCACTAGCGCCCCATCGTTCCGTCCCCTCTGGTCACCAAGAGGTCATCCACAGAAGCGCTCACAAACGCCACAATCACTGCGCGCGACTGTTTCTCCCGGACTCTGGCTCGCCCTTTGCCAGGAATATGCCCTCAGCTCTCCAGCACCCAGCCTGAGGCAAAGTCCGATCTCAGCTGATCCTCTGCCGAGCTCCGAGCTGCCCCCGGTAGCTGGCGCCCCAAAACACTCCACGTCTAAACAAGCGGGCACATCCGGAGGCAACACAGACACTTCAGCGGGCCCTACGGCCCCTGCGAGGGAGCCCGACCCATCTAGCTTCCCCTGGGTAACCTGCGGCTTTCCGGCCGGTTTGGCCCCTGGGGGCCAAGATACCACGCCCTGCGTTGGGGGAGGGTTTGGTGGGAAGGCAGAGGCAGGAATCCTGTATCTAATACCTTCGGTAGACCCCTGCCGAGGCGGATCGATGGCCACATCCCTTTCTGCAGCAGTTTCAGGGTTGGAGGTGTTAGCTTCCCTCCCACCCCTGCTCCGCCCCGCAGTACCCTCTGGTTCCAGTCTGGGAGCTGGGTGGCTGCCCTGTGGGAGGGGTTTGTTGCGTTTTCAGGGGACTAGCGGGAAGCTGGACGCGGGTCAAGATCCATCTTCCGTTAGGGCACCTCCTGCTGTCCCACTGCTGGATCCTAGCAACAATGCCAGGGGTCAGCACAGAAGGCAGGGGCCTAGATCAAGCTTCCCTCTTTACCCAGGGGATCACACTTTCTCCTGCACCAGTGCTATCTCTTTCAGTTCAGTTCAGTCGCTCTGTCCTGTCCGACTCTTTGCGACCCCATGGACTGAAGCACCCAGGCTTCCCTGTCCGTAATCAACTCCCTGAGCCTGCTCAAACTCATGTCCATCTAGTCGGTTGGATGGTTGGATGCCATCCAACCATCTCATCCTCTGTCATCCCCTTCTCCTCCTGCCCTCAATCTTTCCCAGCATCAGGGTCTTTTCAAATGAATCAGTTGTTTTCATCAAAGTATTGGAGTTTCAGTTTCAGCATCAGTCTTTCCAACGAATATTCAGGACTGATTTCCTTTAGGATCTCCTAGCAGTCCAAGGGACTTTCAAGAGTCTTCTCTAACACCACAATTTAAAAACATCAATTCTTGGGCGCTCAGCTTTCTTTATGGTCCAACTCTCACAACCATACACGACTACAGGAAAAACCATACTGTTGACTAGATGGACCTTTGTCAGCAAATAGTCTCTGATTTTTAATATGCTGTCTAGGTTGATCATAGCTTTTGTTCCAAGGAGCAAGAGTCTTTTAGTTTCATGGCTGCAGTCACCATCTGCAGTGATTTTGGAGCCCCCCAAAATAAAGTCTGTCATTGTTTCCACTGTTTCCCCATCTATTTGCCATGAACTGATGGGACCAGATGCCATGATCTTTGTTTTCTGAATGTTTTTTTTTTTTTTTTAATGTGAATGTTGAGTTTTAAGCCAAATTTTTCACTCTCCTCTTTCACTTTCACCAAGAGATTCTGTAGTTCTTCTTCGCTTTCTGCCATAAGGGTGGTGTCATCTGCATATCTGAGGTTCTTGATATTTCTCCAGGCAAGCTTGATTCCAGCTTGTGCTTCCTCTAGACCAGCATTTAGCATGAAGTACTCTGCATAGACGTTAAATGAGGCGGATGACAATATACAGCCTTGACATAATCCTTTCCCAGTTTGGAACCAGTCTGCTGTCCCATTCCGGTTCTAACTGTTATTTCTTGACCTGGATATGGATTTCTCAAGAGGCAGGCCAGGTGGTCTGGTATTCCCATCTCTTGAAGAATTTTCCAGTTTGTTGTGATCCACATAGACAAAGGCTTTGGTGTTGTCAGTAAAGCAGAAGTAGATATTTTTCTGAAATTCTTTTGCATTTTCTATGATCCAGCGGATGTTGGCAATTTGATCTCTGGTTCCTCTGCCTTTTCTAAATCCAGCTTGAATATCTGAAAGTTCTTGGTTCACATACTGTTGAAACCTTGCTTGGAGAATTTTCAGTGTTACTGTGCAAGTGTGTGAGATGAGTGCGATTGATCTGTAGTTTGGACATTCTTTGGCACTGCCTTTCTTTGGGATTGGAGTGCAAACTGACCTTTTCCAGTACTATGGCCACTGCTGAGTTTTCCAAATTTGCTGGCGTATTGAGTGCAGCACTTTAACATCATTTTCTAGGATTTGAAATTGCTCAGCTGGAATTCTATTAGCTCCACTAGTTTTCTTCTTTGTAGTGATGCTTTCTAAGTCCCACTTAACTTTGGACTCCAGGATGTTTAGCTCTAGGTGAGTGATCACACCAACATGGTTATCTGGGTCATGAAGATCTTTTTTGTATAGTTCTTCTATGTATTCTTGCCACCTCTTCTTAATATCTTCTGCTTCTGTTAGATCCATACCATTTCTGTCTTTTATTGTACCCATCTTTGCATGAAAATTTCCCTTGGTAGCTCTAATTTTCTTGTTGAGATCTCTAGTCTTTTCCATTCTGTTCTTTTCCTCTATTTGTTTTCATTGATCACCGAGGAAGGCTTTCTTATCTGTCCTTGCTATTCTTTGGAACTCTGCATTCAGTTGGGTATAGCTTTCCTTTTCTTCTTTGCCTTTAGCTTCTCTTCTTTTCTCAGCTATTTGGAAGCCCTCGTCAGACAACCATTTTGCCTTTTTGCATTTCTTTTTCTTGGAGATGGTCTTGATCACTGCCTCCTGTACAATGTCACGAACCTCCATCCATAGTTCTTCAGGAACTCTATCAGATCTAATCCCTTGAATCTATTTGTCACTTCCACTGTATAATCGTAAGGGATTTGATTTAGGTCATACCTGAATGGTCTAGTGGTTTTCCTGAAGATGGAGAAGCTCTATACTGTCAGCAAAAACAAGACCACAAGACAGGGAGCTGACTGTGGCTGAGATCATGAACTCCTTATTGCTATCTCTTTCAGAATTCCTCAGATCTCCTCCTGTGAGCCTTGTCCCCAACCTCACCCTCAGGCTCTCTTGGAGGGGCTTGTAGGTGTTCGTCCCCACCCCAGGAAAAAATGTGGAATTGGAATCTCAGTCACTACAGCCCAGAAATCTGCATTTTAAACTCCTCTGAGTTGTCTGGCAGATTCTCTGGGAAGGGAGAGGGAGGGGCAGAGGTTCCCCCAAATTTAAATCTGCTGGTAGGAAGGGCCTATCTGGAGCGATGCTGAGTGCTAGGCTTCTGCCTGCTTGTGAAGGGAGCAGTTGCCAAGCACGAAGGAAGTCCCCAACCCAAGGGTGTGGAAGCCCAGAGGAGAGAGAGAATCAGTTCTGAGGTCAGGAAGGCTTTTGACATTGCCCTTTGGGCTCTCCTTGCAGCTTAGCTGGTAAAGAACATGCTGGGTTTGATCCCTGGGTTGGAAAGATCCCTTGGAGAAGGGAAAGGCTACCGGCTCCAGTATTCTGGCCTGTATAGTCCATGGGTTCCCAAAGAGTTGGACACGACTGAGCGACTTTCACTTCACTTCACTGATATCTGAGGCAGAAATAGGGAAAGGGTGCTAAAAGGGCAGGCGATCATGCAGGCCAAGGCTTGGGGCTGGGGAAGTGGAAGAGAAGTGGGGAGCAGGCTTCCCTGGTGACTCAGATGGTAAAGAATCTGCCTGCAACGCTGGAGATCCAGGTTCAACCCCTGGGTCAGGAAGATCTCCTGGAGAAGGGAATGGCAACCCACTTCAGTATTCTTGCCCAGGAGATCCCATGGACAGAGGAGCTCTATGGGCTACAGTCCATAGGGTTGCAAACAGTTGGACATGACTGAGTGATTGAACACACATACACATGTGGGGAGAGTAGCCAGCAGGTTGATTTAGCCGGTGGAGGGGAGGAAGAAGTTTTCCTCTACCCACTGAGTTCTTCTGGCTGGTCTAAGAGTTAAATTGACATGAAAGAGATGAACATGAGAAAAATCAAACAAGGTTTAATGCTATGTACACATGGGAGAGACCCAGAAAAACTGAGGAACTCAAAAAATGGCCAAAGCCCTCCCCTTAAATCCCATCTTCAGCTAAAGAAAAAGAGGATGTTGAGGATGTGAGGTCAGTTACAGGATGTGACTGGGAAAAGCACAAGAAACAAGGGTAAGGTTGTGGTGCAAGTTTAAGTCATTGCTTTTTCCATGGATGTGTTTCTAGAGATTTGGTCAACCTCCTCTCCCTGGTACTGTGAGGGAGACATCCTTACAAATGTAAGTATTTCTTATGAAAGGGTAAAGAGCCTTGGTTCTCAGCTATTCCCTTGCCTGCTTTTCTTAGCAAATAACCAGCTTAAAATTGATATGCCAGAAAGATGAGTTTGGGGATGGTAAATTTTGCTCCCCTACACTGGAGTTGAAGCACTTGTTTCTGGGTGGCCAGAAGCCGAGGGAGATAAGTGATGATGGTTTTCTGTTTGCAACTTAGGGGGTTTGGAACCGCAGGGGCCTCTAAGCTGGGCTGAGGATGAGGAGGCCATGGGGTGGGTCCCCCACGGTTCACTCTTGGTAGACAGGACCTGAGCATCAGCCCCTTTTGCATTTGAACAATGAGACTTGGAATAAGGGGAACTAAAGGAGGGGTCCTGCTGTGTCTGCAAGAACTGAAGTAGCTTCCGCTGGAGGAGGCTTGTGTCCCTTGATTTGGGGGTCCCTGTGGGCTTAGCAGCCCAGTCCTGAGCATCTGGGTCCCATCACACACAGATGTAGACAGAGGTGTCGATGGGATGTAGGACTGCCCAGAGAGCTGTAGGGGAGCTTGGCACTTAGACTCCAGGGACTGGCTGTGAGTGGGATGGCCTTCCTTTGCCCTCCCTGCAGTGTATTTGGAGCCCAGGGTGGGAGAATGAGAGTCTCCCATTGGAGTGCTGAAGACCTGCACTTTTTCGTGACTTCACCAATTGGCTTGTGGGAGAAGCTGCTTCCTGAACTGTTTCTCTGGCAATGGACAGTTCCATGGGGTCTGAGACAAAGGGGGCTCCACTCACTAGGCACCATGTCTGCTGGGCAGCCAGTGTGGCTCCCACCACTCAGATGCCAACTAGGCTTCAGGCTCTTTGCTAAGAGCTTCATATTCTTGTATATTCCTCCACTTTACAGGTGAGGAAACTGAGGTCAGTTCTTGGCCCAAGAGCGCATAGAGTGTTAGAGCTGGGATCGAAGCCCCCAGTGGCCTGACTTTTCTGATCTGCACTTTGTTATCACACTCAGCTGGGCTCCTCCCCAGCTGGACACTGAGTGTGGTGCTGCTGTGGGAGCAAAGACCCTAGGTCCAGTGCCTGCTCTCTGGAGCTCTTGGTCTCTGAGGGAGGTGCTCAAAGGATGAGCTTCCTATGGAGGGATTAGGTGGGCTGCCTGGAGGAGGCAGTACATGGGAAGGTATCAGACATCCGTGTTTCCCAAGACCTGGTGAAGGGTTCCAGATGTGGGAGGAGGAAGAGGGGCTGGGTGGGAAGGCCCCAGCTTCTTGAGAAGGAGATGTGTTCTTTGTTTAGTATTAAATGTGTCCTGAAGAACCAGCCTCAGTGTTCACTGACTGTCACTTCCCCCACTCCATCTAGCTCCAGAAGTAATATGAAATGGGATATGATATTAAGTCACATATGACAGAAGAGTTAAAGTAATATATTTTTTAAAGTTGGTAGTATGTGTGTGTGTGTGTGTGTGTGGAGATGGGGTAGGGGCTGACTTAAAGAGAGCTGAGAAGAATCTAGACTCTGTCACAAATTTAAGGCTGTTGATTCTTTGTTGAGTTTCCTAGCAGCCTAGGCAAAAAGGGAAGCAGGAATTTATACAGATAGCATCTAAAGAGAAAGAAAAACAAAATAAAAAAGGAAGCAGGCATGCCTGGTCTAGAGATAACTCTTGGTCTTAAAAACTGGGAACCTTTGATGCTGCAGATCTTTGTGTGGCTAGTTGGTGGAGGAACTTTGTGGAAGCTGTGGTTAACTTGGCTGATCCCAGAGACTTATGTAGAGTAAGTGTAAAGTGAAGCACACATTTCTTCTTCTTGTTATTTTTTTTAATCTTCCTCCAGCCCGGGGGAGAAAGGTGATCTCCTGGGTTTGCATGCATGTATGCTAAATTGCTTCAGCTATGTTTAACTTTTTGCAACCCTATGAACTGTAGCCCGCCAGGCTCCTCTGTCTATGGGATTCTCCAGGCAAGAGTCCTGGAGTGGGTTACGATTTCCTCCTACGATCTTCCTGACCCAGCAGTCGAACCCATGTCTTTTATGTCTCCCGCATTGGCAGTCAGGTGCTTTATCACTGATGCCACCCGGGAAGCCCCACGTGGGTTTACTGATGAAGGAACAGACTTAGCGAGGTTGAGGAACTTGTGCAAGGACACATGGGGTAGAGTGGCCAAACTGTGATTTGCACTCAGATCTGAGAATCCAAAGCCTGGCTCTAGCTGTGCTTCCTTGTGTTTTGTTTTTGGGATTTTGTTTTGTTTTTGTTTTTGTTTTGGTGGGAAATGGGGTGCCTTGGAGGAGAAGAAGAGGAAATTCAGCATGGGAAACTCATCAGAGGCCAGGGCCACAGGGAAGGCTTCCTGATAGAAATGGGCTCTGAAAGGTTTATTATGTGAAAGGAGTAGTAAGAAGGAAGTACAGAGCACACGAACCTTGGAGTATCTCATATAAAGACCCAGCAGTCAGAAGGCTTGGGACAGAGAAGCCCTATGAATGGTCTGTGACAGTAGAGCCATTTGTGTTTAGAAGCATCTCTCCTATCCTTGGGGCTTCCCCAGCGGCTCAGCAGAAAAGAACCCACCTGCAATGCAGAGATGCAGGAGATGTGAGTTCGACCCCTGGGTCGGCACGGTCCCCTGGAGGAGGAAATGGCAATCCTCTCCAATATTCTTGCCCAGAGAATCCCATGGACAGAAGGGCCTGGTGGGCTACAGTTCACAGGGTCACGAAGAATGGGACATGATGACTGAGTGACTGAACACACACACAATTCCCAGTTAACAGGGGAACAAACAGACTGGAAGCTTCACTTGCCACTTGATCACAGTGATCCATGGGCGGTCGTGAGAGGACTGGTGGAAGCAGAGAAGCTTGGTTTCAAATCCTGGCTCTGTGATCTTGGACAAGTTCCCCAATACCCCAGTATCTGTGTCTGTGAAACGGTGATGGTGAGATTGTCGGGAGGGTGGAAGCTGATGCCTGCAGAGGGCTTAGCACAGTGTGTGTGAGAATGAAGGGAAATTATTAGGATTCACAGGGTCATAGAAATCCAGGATTCTTACGCTTGCTCCCAAAAGTCCCCGGGTGTCTCCTCAGCAAGAGCTTGTATGCTCCCAGGGAGAGGGAGCTCAGTCTCTCTAAAGGGTGCCTGCTGTACCCTTGAGCGCCTGGGACGGTGAGAAAGTCCTTCCTCTTGGTAACCCTGGATCTCTCTCCAGCCCCACAAGGCATGGCAGCTCCTCTCCAGGTTGGAGGCAGGACAGGATCTGAAAGTCAGCTCTTTAGCCTGGTGAGACAATGCTGTTGAGGTCTGAGAGGTGCGAGCAGAGGTTGGCCATGTTGGGATTGCAGTGTTGGGGACTCACAGGGTTTTCCTTAGCCTTGAGTTTTGTGGGATCCACCTCCCTAAGGCAGCGTTCCTGCTGCTGCCTGCTCCCCACCTTCCTCCATGCTCTGCTGTAGGGAGCACACCCGAGCCTGTACTGTTAGCTCCGCCTACACACCCCACTTGTGGCTGGGGGATTCTCAAATGTTTGGAGTCAATTTGTAATTATATAACCAATATATGGACACATTGATCCCTAGGTTGGGAAGATCCCCTGGAGAAGGGAAAGGCTACCCACTCCAGTATTCTGGCCTAGAGAATTCTATGGACTGTATAGTCCATGGATCCGCAAAGCGTTAGACACAACTGAATGACTTTCACTTCACTTTATTTTTTTATTCTTTGTTCTTTTAAAACTTTTAATTCTGTTTGGGGTGTAGCCAATTAACAATGTTGTGATAGTTTCAGGTGAACAGCAAAGGGACTCAGCCGTACATATACATTCCATTCTCCCCCAAAGTCCCCTCCCATCCAGGCTGCCACATGACGTTGGTACAGCATAACAGTACTCTGCAGTAGATTCTTGTTGGTTATCCATTTTATATGTAGCACTGTGTAAATGTTGATGGGCTCTTTTTTTTTTTTTAATGCTTTTATTCTTTTAAAAATATATACAGATATATAGCAAAAACACTTCAGCAGTCCAAAGGGCTATTAATGAATACCAAGGGTTATCAATGAATATATAATCTCTCATCCTGGTTGGGTCACTGCCCACACTCCTATCCCTGGCCCTCGCCAGAGGCATTATGGGTGTAACATTCCAGGGTGAGTCAGTGGGTTATTTACACAAAACACAGGTAGCCCCCCCCCCCCACCTGTGCCTTTCCAGTCTTTCCCTCCTGGCAATACACCTAGGAATGTCCTGTATCATTGCACAGAGAACTACATGTGTCTTTCTTTTTTAATCCTTTCTTTTCTTAATTTCTTTAATAGATAATATATTTACAACAGTCCAGAATAAAATAGAATGGGAAAGAGCACTATGAGCAATCTCTGTCCCCTCTGGATAGAGTTGACTGCCCCCATGCCCACTCTGTTCCATTTCCTGTGTATACCCCAACCTCTCCCCACTTTACCCCAGGGATATCATCTAACCAGGTGGCACAGTGGTAAAGAATCTGCCAGCCACTGCAGGAGACTTGGATTCGATCCCTGGAGAAGGAAATGGCAACCCACTCCAGTACTCCTGCCTGGAAAATCCCATGGACGGAGGGGTGTAGTAGGCTACCGTCCATGGGGTCACAAAGAGTCGGACACGACTGAGCAACTTTGCTTCACTTCCTCCCTATAACCCTTACAAGTTCTGACCCTTTATTCCCAATTTATAACTAGACCAGCTCCAGCTCATCCTCAACACCATTGAGGACATATTTGTGCCATTTCTTTGCAACAACTTTTGGGCACTACAACCATTTGGGAGACTATCTTGGAAGGGATGGGATCTAAAATTCTAAGTGTAAATCTTGACCAAATTGTGTATTGGATTTTAATTTAACAGTAAAATTTTGGATAGGATGGGAATTAGAGACATTATCTCAATTTGGGTCTGAAATGGGTCAGGCGGCATCAGTCCCAACCAATACCCGCCTGGGTCTTATCCTCCAAGATTGGGAAAGAGTCAGACTACTGGGATTAAAAACAAGGAATCTTGTTATGGTATGTAATCATATTTGGCCACGACATGAGCTAGGAAGCCAAGAAAAGTGAAAAAAGGGAAAGTGAAGTTGCTCAGTCGTGTCCGACATTTTGCGACTCCATGGACTGTAGCCTAAAAGGCTCCTCCATCCATGGGATTTTCCAGGCAAGAATACTGGAGTGGGTTGCCATTTCCTTCTGCAGGAGATCTTCCCGATGCAGGGATTGAACCCAGGTCTCCCACATTGTAGGCAGACAGTTTACTGTCTGAGCCAGAAGCTAAGAAAAGTGGCCATTAAATGGATCTTGGAGTTATGATACTATAGTGCAGTTAAATTATATTGTAGAAGGAAATATGTTCAAATTTTCATGGCCATATGTTCAAATTTTCATGGCCTTGTATTTAAATAGTGAGACCCAAAAGGAATTTAAGGTGCGTGTAGTTCAAAGGGATAATTCTAGTAAGGAGCCAGAAGGCATTTTAACTGATCTACCCTATGGAGCCATCCAAAGGTTAAATCCTCTGCAAGGAGGAGCCAGAGCTACTCCTTGCCTTCTGGGAGGAACCATTACCTCAGGGGAATCACAGCTAGGGGATAAAAAGAGGCCCCACCCATATTCAGAAACTTCTTCTTTGTATGCTGAGTTACCCAAGTTCAGTTCAGTCGCTCAGTCATGTTTGACTCTTTGCAACCCCATGGACCACAGCACGCCAGGCTTCCATGTCCATCACCAACTCCTGGAGCCTACTCAAACTCAGGTCCATTGAGTCAGTGATGCCATCCAACCATCTCATCCTCTATCTAACCCTGCTTCTCCTGCCTTCAATCTTTCCCAGCATCAGGGTCTTTTCCAGTGAGTCAGTTCTTCACATCAGGCGGCCAAAGTGTTGGAGTTTCACCTTCAGCATCAGTCCTTCCAATGAATATTCAGGACTGATCTCCTTTAGGATAGACTGGTTGGATCTCCTTGCAGCCCAAGGAATTCCCAAGAGTCTTCTCCAACACCACAGTTCAAAAGCAACAATTCTTTGGTGCTCAGCCTTCTTTATGGTCTATTTCTCACATCCATACATGACTACTGGAAAAATCATAGCTTTGAGTAGACCTTTGTTGGCAAAGTAATGTCTCTGCTTTTTAATATGATTGTCATAGATTTTGTTGTTTGTTTGTCATAGCTTTTCTTCCAAGGAGCAAGAGTCTTTTAGTTTCATGGCTGCAGTCACCATCTGCAGTGATTTTGGAGCCCAATAAAATAGTCTCTCACTGTTTCCATTGTTTCCCCATCTTTGACATGAAGTGATGGGACCAGATGCCATGATCTTTGTTTTTTTGAATGTTGAGTTTCAGGTCAGATTTTTCACTCCCCTCTTTCACTTTCATCAAGAGGCTTTTTAGTTCCTCTTCACTTTCTGCCATAAGAGTGGTGTCATATGCATATCTGAGGTTATTGATATTTCTCCTGGCAATCTTGATTCCAGCTTGTATTTCATCCATTCCAGCATTTTGCATAATGGACTCTGCATTTAAGTTGAATAAGCAGGGTGACAATATACAGCCTTGATGTACTCCTTTCCCAATTTGGAACTAGTCCTCTGTCCCATGTCTGGTTCTAAATGTTGTTTCTTGACCTGCATACAGATTTCTCAGTAGGCAGGTAAGGTAGTCTGGTAGTCCCATCTTTTGAAGAATTTTTCACAGTTTATTGTGATCCACACAGTCAAAGGCTTTGGCATAGTCAATAAAGCAGAAGTAGATGTTTTTCTGGAACTCACTTGCTTTTTCTATGATCCAGCAGATGCTGGCAATTTGATCTCTGGTTCCTCTGCCTTTTCTAAATACAGCTTTAACGTCTGGAAGTTCTCAGTTCACGTACTGTTGAAATCTCGCTTGGAGAATTTTGAGCATTACTTTGCTAGTATGTGAGATGAGTGCCATTGTGTGGTAGTTTGAGCATTCTTTGGCATTGCCTTTCTTTGGGATTGGAATGAAAACTGACCTTTTCAGCTAGCACTGTCAATGATATAAGTTACCAACCAATGCCTTTACAGTGTTGCCTCTGAGAGAAGCTTCTGATGGAAATTGAGGAACAACATGTGTCTATGTACCTTTCTCAATGTCTGATCTAAGTGTGGCAGAGGACAAGCTGGAAGGTTTTTCTGAGGATCCTGAACTCTTTACAAAAGAATTTACCCTATTAGTAAGATCTTTTGATCTCACCTGGGGGTACTTAACAGATTTTAGTATCCCCTTGCTGCACCGCCAAGGAAAAGCAGGATATAATACTGGCAGCCAGAGCCCATACAGACCAATTGGCAGCCCAAGCCAACAGGGCCATGCAATGCACTGGGTGGGGAATGATGCTGTCCCCGAGGCAAATCGGCAATGCAATCACCAGCTGATTCTATTGATAATAGATAGATGGGACCATATGATTAACTGTTTAATAGAGATTATGAAGAAACTTACAGTAAAACCTGTTAATTATGAAAAAGGTCCAACTGGGATAGGATGAAAAACCTGCAGTCTTCTAAAGGAGATTAGTGGAAGCTTTTAGGAGGGATACCTAAGCTTTAAGGAGTATATTCCCCCTCCTCTGAGGGACGGGCCCTTTTGGCTATGCATTTCGTAGCCCAGTCTGCCCCAGACATCAGGCATAAAATTCAGAAAGCAACTGCTGGTCCTCAGACTCCAATGAATGATTTGTTCCAATTGGCTTATTTGGTTTTCAATAACGGGGATACGGTTAGAAAGACTGAATGCACCCAGAGAGTATGCAAGAGACCCAAATGATTGCAGTGGCTTTGTCTGCTCAAAGACCACCAACTAGGAGGCTGTCCTTGCTTGGCCAATCTGGTCCTGGTGGACCACGAGGCCCATGGGTACACATACAAGGCCAGTGTAGCCTCTGTGGACAAAAGGGGCACTGGAGGAAGAACTGCGGGTGATGTGTCCTTTGCAAGTAGCCAGGCATTGGCAGAGGGAATGCCCCAGACACCAGACAGCAGAGGCCCCTCAACCATTGATGGTTTTGCAATCAGAAGACTGATGGGATCCAAGGCCAAAAATGGCTCTGCCTAAAGATACCATCTACATAACTAATGTCAAGCCTCGGGTGATCATTGATGTGGCTTGGTAGAATTTCTTATAGACACGGGTGTAACCTTCTCAGTCTTAGCCCAAAGGATTGGAAACCTTAGCTTACATACCAACAAATAAAACACAGGCAGTTTTGAAAGTCCTAGGCTTGATAGAGGAAATGCCACAACCTTGTTATAACAAGGGGAAAAATTGGGCTAAAAATAGGGGGTTAATAAGTCAAAGGGGATGGTGTATGTTAGATGAAAATACTGTGATTCCACAAACTCAGCAATGGAAAATAATCAAGGTTTTATATGAAACTACCCACTATGGATAAAGTGAAGTGAAAGTGAAGTCGCTCAGTCCTGTCCGACTCTTTGGGACCCCGTGGACTATAGCCTCCCAGGCTCCTCAGTCCATGGAATTTTCCAGGCAAGAGGACTGGAGTGGGTTGCCATTTCTTTCTCCAGGGGATCTTCCCGACCCAGGGACTGAACCTGGGTCTCCCGCATTGCAGGCAGACGCTTTACTGTCTGAGCCACCAGGGAAGTAAGATGTGAAGCTCTTTGGAATTTACTACAAAGATTGCTTGTGGGTAAAGGAATGAAAATGGTGGTAGCCCAGATTACCAAATCATGTGACACATGTTTACAAAATAACCCTAGAAAAATGCCACCCCTCCTCCATTATTTAGACCCATTCAACACCAAGGAGAACGGGTACATTGATTTTACTCAGATGCCCAAGTCCAGAGGAAACAAGTATTTGTTGGTAAAGGTAGACACATTCACCCGGAGAAGGCAATGGCAACCCACTCCAGTACTCTTGCCTGGAAAGTCCCATGGACAGAGAAGCCTGGTAGGCTGCAGTCCATGGGGTCGCTAAGAGTTGGACACGACTGAGCGACTTCACTTTCACTTTTCACTTTGATGCATTGGAGAAGGAAATGGCAACCCACTCCAGTGTTCTTGCCTGGAGAATCCCAGGGACGGTGGAGCCTGGTGGGCTGCCGTCTATGGGGTCGCACAGAGTCGGACACGACTGAAGCGACTTAGCAGCAGCAGCAGCAGCAGACACATTCACTAAATGGCTAGAGAACTTTCCCACATGGACAGAAAGAGTAACAAAGAATTTGATTAAAAAGATACTCCCACCTTTCAGATTACCTCAATATATACAAAATGATAATGAACCTCTCCCAGATTTAGGAATTATTTTGGTAAAATGGTTTGGGTTCTCAAGATCATGACTAAAATTCTGAAATAGAAACTAGGAGGTTTCTGTGTTTGTGTGTTCATATGTGTCTATATGTGTGTTCTAGATGTATAATATTGCCAAAAGTTAATTCACAAAAGAGCTCTACTTAATTGACTTAAAGGAAATTAAATGCTCATATAAATACTCAAAAATACAAAATAGTCCGGCGAGAATTTAATTTCGGTCTCATGTTACCTGAAAAATACTTAGGACAAAACTGATATCTGGTGATTGAAAAGTGAAAGATTGAAAATTTGAAAATGGTTTAAGCTTTTTGGTGTGATTAATATAGGCAAAGAGTTACACATGATCAGGATTTTCTAAGACTGAATTAAATTTAGTTGGGTAAATGGATTTTGTTAGGAATGGATTTGATTTCTCTCTCCAAAGTAGTCTTGAAATGCTTCTTTTGACAAACAGATTGAGATGAGTTTCTTTGCCTATAAGTGATTTGTATTTGCTTTTGAGATCTTTAGGGAAAAAACCTTTAGGTAGGGAAAAAACCTTTAGGTAGGGGAAAAGTATTGTCTCCTAGTGACTTATGATCTTATCTAACTGAAACTAACTTTGGGATGTTTTAGAGGGCTCCTGTGTTATCTCAAAGAGAAATATTTAACTAGGGTTATTCGGTATGTTGTGTTAAATGTGATCTTTTGTAATTTTGGTTATCCAACT
The DNA here is from genome assembly GCF_001704415.2 of Capra hircus. Classification (NCBI taxonomy): domain Eukaryota; kingdom Metazoa; phylum Chordata; class Mammalia; order Artiodactyla; family Bovidae; genus Capra; species Capra hircus. The sequence goes on along the minus strand of NC_030825.1, from coordinate 26,633,681 downwards.
TTATCATACACTGTAATCAGATGTTTGACCATGCCTTTTGAGTCTTTTGTCATTTATACATATTTATGTACCCTGGTGCTGGTTCAGAAAATGCTTCATCAACCAGAAGATACATAGGAAGGCTAAGGAACCAGTTACAGCAGTTCTACACCAAGATGGCTCTGTAGGGATTTCAGCCCATGTAGACTAAAACAAGGAGCCTCCCTTGTCCCTGGGGCCCCTAGATCGGGTATCCAGAATTACGGAAGATGAACCTTCCCTTTTGCTTCCCAAACTGGGTTTTGGCTGGATTGGTGTCCCAACCACATGGGTTCAAGTCCCAAGCTGGGTTTTGGCTGGGTTTGAGTTCCAGCACATGGGTTCAAGTCCCAGTCTGGTAAATGGTTTCACCCCAACCCTATTCCCAGCAGGCAGAGAGGCCAGTCTCATGGGGCTAATGAAGTGCCTGTGATCCCAGCAGCCAGCTCTCTCTGGAGGGCCAATGGCAGGGACCAGCCTACGGTGCTGAAAACATTGCTTCTGTCATCCCCTCAGGGTTCAAGGACCGCCCCTGCCCCTTCTCTGCTCCCACCTCCAGGGCTCTCCCAATTAGTCTCCAGGGAAAGTCCCTACCTTCTGGGATTTGGAATTCTGTTCCCCACTGGGCATCTCTCTATCTGCTGAGTCACAGAACTGGCCCCACCATTAACTGTGCATAACCTTGGGTGAAGTTCATCTTTTCCAAGTGACTTGGTTTCCCCATCTGTGAAATGGGCCATGTGCTTTATGTAAAGAGCTGGGCTTCCTGGGAGTGAAGCACTGGGGCAGCGTGGGGGGAGGGGTTGGAGTCGAGTTGCACTTGACCTGGGCTTTCAGGGGGCCTAAGGCCTTCCTGGGATAGCTCTGTGTGGCTATTAGAGTCTTTGCGCTGGGGAGAAGGCACAGATTGGCCTTCTGGGGAAACCAGGAGACCCCAGTGGAGGGAGGGGAGGAGGGTGGGAAGGCAGGCAGGTAGGATGTAAATTTCTGGAACCTCACTGAGGGGCTGTGTTGCTGCTGCCTCTGGGAGCCAGGAAAGGCCTTGGCGATGCCTCAGGGGGCCCCCACCTGCCTCCACACGCCTGGGCCTGTCTGTGGAGGGGACCTGCTTAGTCTCTGGCCCCAGAGTGCTGCTTGAGGTTCAGGTTGGAAAGGTTTTTCTAGAACCCCGAGAGAGACCCCAGAGGAAGATGGTGGCAGTAGGCTCCTTGACATTCAGTCTGCACGCAGGGGCTGGAGGTCCCCGTTAGGGAGGTCTGGGGGTGGTAGGGCCATGAGGGTAGGGGTGTAGAGGTCTCTTTCATCTTTAATTCTGTAACTCAGGACTCAGGAATAAGAAGCACTGTGATAAAGGCTCTGTTTGGAAAGCCCTGGAGGTGACCCAGGCCCTGAGTCAGTGTTCCCCTCCTCCCCCTCCTCCTTGGCAACCCAGGCTGGGAGCGGCATGCTTGTGGGTGGGGACCTTGGCTGCCTGGCTCTCTCCCCCCACCCCACACTCCCTGAAGCCTATAACAGCGCCTGGCACAGAGCGGGCCCTTGGGGGAGAGTTTGTTCAGTGACTCGATGTGGTAACTCACGTGCCTGCTTTTCAGGTGACAAAAGGGAGGTTTGGCAGAGTTAGATACCAGCCCAGACCTGGTCAGTTGGCCCCAGGCTGGGTTATGAATCTGCCCCGGCGTGGCCTGCAGAGCACACAGTGGGAATTCCAAGGAGCCTATCCCTCTGCAAGGGGAGGATGGGGGGTGTGGAGTTGTGGCACCCCGCCGCCCGGCGCCTCTGTCCCCTGCGCCTTTGTCCCCTGTGACACAATGAGTGGCTTTTTGTCCCCATAAAGTCCCTTTCACCATAGGGAGAAGGGCCAGAGCGGGGGTGGAGGCCGGGCCGGGCCAGGCCAAGTTCTGAGTGTCCTGAGCTGCCCAGATGTGTCCTTGTGTGGGGAAACCCCTGGAAGGGTTCACGTGGTCCCCTGGACCTCAGTTTTCTGGAAGGTGCAGTGGGGAGAAGGGAGTCCTGGGGGCTGTTGAATGGGCCCCACCCTCACATTGTTCCCAAAATATTTTGTTTCATTACCAATGTTTAAAAAACTGAAGATTTCAAGTAGAAATTTGGATTTCTAATATCTCTTTAAAAATTAGAACTTCAGACTTCCCTGGTGGTCCAGAGGTTAAGGATCTGTGTTTCCACTGTAGGGGGCACGGGTTTGATCCCTGGTTGGGGAACTACGATCCAGCATGTTGTGTGGTGGGTGCAATAAAAAAAAAAAAAGTTCTGGCTATCCCAGACCTGCGTTCCCCCAGACATCAGCTGGTTGCTTTCAGCTCCACAGACCTCCCCTGGCCCACCTTAGTCTTTTCTGTGACCTGCCTGTCTTGGTAGCTGCTGAGTTTGAAACCACAGTGTTAGCTCTGGGGCACAATGTCCCCCCTCGTGCCACCCCACCCCTCAACTCTGGGGTTTACTCCCTCTAAGCCCCAGGCTGTCTAACAGCCTTCCTAGCCACTCACAACCTCTGCAGCTGTTCACTTTTTCCTTTATTTTACCTGCATGACATACCTATGAGGTAGTTGCAGGAAGGGGGATCCCTTCCAGGGCCCAAGAGTGGGCTCTTGTCTAACCCTCGGAAATGCATTGTCCGAGGAGACACACGTGTTGACAAAGCAAGGGGCTTTATTGGGAAGGGGCGCCTGAGAGGAGAGCAGGAGGGTAAGGGAACCCAGAACTGCTCTGCCACGAGGCTTGCAGTCTCAGGTTTGATGGTGATGGGGTTCGTTTCTAGGCCAGTTCGTCGTCTCTGGCCAGTCACTCTTGATTCAGGGTCCTTTCTGGTGGTGCAGGCACTGCTCAGCCGAGACGTGTGCCAGCGAGGAGGATTCTGGGAGGTGACATCTCCTTTTAACCTTTCCCAAGTGCTTCTGGTTAGTGGTGGCATGTTAGTCCTGTCTTCCTTACCAGGACCTCCTGTTGTAAAATAACTCACGCACATGGTTACTATGGTGCCTGACCAGTGCCATGGGCAGAGTTCCTCACGCTGGCCCCCGGCATCCAGCGTGAGGAACTCCACCCATGGCAGACCAGGGTGGTTGGTTTCAGTTGGTATGTTTCCCCTAACAAGGTGACCAGCATTGGGGTACATTCCTAACCTTCTTATGTGTCAGATGAAAAAACAAGCCAAAAAGGTTAGATGACTCTATGATGAACCTAGACAGCGTATTAAAAAGCAGAGCATTCACTTTGCCAACAAAGGTCTATATAGTCAAAGTCAAAGCTATGGTTTTTTCAGTAGTCATGTACAGCTATGAGAGATGGACCATAAAGAAGGCCGAGTGCCAAAGAATTGATGCTTTTGAACTGGGATATCGGAGAAGACTCTTGAGAGTCCCTTGGACTGCAAGGAGATCAAATCAATCAATCCTAAGGGAAATTAACCCTGAATATTCATTGGAAGCTCCAATACTGTGGCCACCTGAGGTGAAGGGCCAACTCACTGGAAAAGATCCTGATGCTGGGAAAGATAGAGGGCAGGAGGGGGCAGAGGATGAGATGGTTGGATGGGATCACCGCCTGAATGTGCATAAGTTTGAGCAAACTCTGGAAGATAGTGAAGGACAGGGAAGCCTGGCACGCTGGCAAGTCGTGTCTTGGTGACTGAACAACAATAAGGCCACTCTCGGCCCAGAGAGTGGAGAGTATTAAAAGGAGAGTTGAGTGACCATCTTGGGGCAGGAGTGGAGTTAGTGAGTGCTCCTGGGATTGGTAGAGTCCCTTCAGTCAGTACGAGGGAGGAGAGGCTGTGGGTACCCTTGGAGGAGGCCTGAGTTGAGGAGTGTCAGGGCTCAGACTGAGAGGAGCCTTGGAGAACGCTGAGCAGACCTCCCTGCTTCTGCTGCACAGAGGGGAAGACTGAGGTCTAAACGGGTGAAGGTTCTGCCCTGGGGCCCTTAGCCTGTGAAGAGAGGAGGGAGTGTAGCTGCAGGAGGGGTCCTAGGGTGGGGCTGGGTTGCATTCTGCTCCCCTTCACCTCCACACCTCCACCACTTTAGGATAAGCCCAGCTGCCTTATCTGAAAGGTGGGCGGGGCTGCACTGATGGGTGGGGGTGGGGAGGTGACCCTTATCTGCCAGGAACTATGCTTGGTGCTTAAGTTTAAATACCTTCATCTCCCCAAGCCTCACACCCCTAGGAACTGCACATGCTGGTCCTACCCCGTCTATTGCAGGAAACCAGGCACAGGGAATGGGCTGGAAAGCCCAGGTTCTAGCCCCTTGAAGTGATAATGACATTAGGGCATGTACTGAGTGTCGAGACTGTGTTGGGTGTTGGTCTGAGTGCCTTTCCTACATTATTTCACTTACATCTACCCTTGTAAGGTTGGCACATTTTGAAGATGAGCACATGGAGGTACAGAGAGGCTCAGCAACTTGCTGGAGGTCACACAGCTCGTAAGCTAGCAGGGCCAGAGCTCAAACCCAGGGAGTCAATAGACCAACTTTTCATCAGTTAATGCCAACATCTCCCAGTTAAATCAGATCATAACAGCCATTCACAGCCTCAAAGAGTAGTGAAGAAAGATGTGTTCGTTTCCTAGGGCTGCCATAACAAATTCCCACAAACTAGGTCACTTAAAAAACAACAGAAATGTATTGTCTCACAGTATTAGAAATTCAAAGTCAAGGTGCTGGCAAGGTTGGTTCCTTTGGGAGGCCCTGAAGGAGAGTCTGTCCCATGCTTCTGGCCAGGAATCCTTTGTTTTCCTTGGCTTGGAGACATATCACTCTGATCTCTGCCCCCGTCTTCACATGGTGCTCTCTCTGTATGTCTCTATGTCCAATTTCCCTCTTATAAGAACCTCAGCCCCTGGATTGCTCCCCCACAACTGATTACCCCCCACCAAATGCCTCATGGTCAGGCATTTGTGACTAATCCCTTTCCTCTCTGACTCAGCAGGTGCTTTTAACAAAAATCTCTGTTATCCAGTTGAGAAAAAAATTTTTGGAAGCTCGAACGTCCTGGAGCATGTGTGAATGTGACCTTTTTGACAGTGTTAGTCGCTCAGTCATGTCCGACTCTGCAACCCCATGGAGTGTAGCCCACTAGGCTCCTCTGTCCATGGAATCCTCCAGGCAAGAATACTGAAATGGGTTGCCATTTCCTTCTCCAGGGGATCTTCCCGACCCAGGGATTGAACTTCCGTCTCCTGCAGATTATTTATCGTCTGAGCCACCAGGGGAAATGTCGTTTAAAGACAAAATCCCTCATCTGAAATCTTCAGGTTTTCAAGAAGGAAAGGGCATTTTTTTTTCCTTCAGGATTTCCAGACATTTCTCTTGGTTCATCTGCATGGGGTGCCTGAGGAGGCATGGCAGGGGCCTCAGAGTTTGGAGGGGCCAAGTGGTGAGGTTTCATTCTGTGCATGTTTGTATGTGTGTGTATGTCTGTGTGTCAGTCTTTGAAGAGTAAGACACACAGGTGTATGTGTCGACATGGGGACAGAGGTGCATGGGGTCAGAGGTGCATGGGGGCAAGAGTCAGGGACCTCGAGAGTTTGTTACAGCGCAGAGTTCTGCTCTTCCTCACCTGGCTCCTTCCTTTTGCCAGCTTCCCCCCCACCCCCACCCCCTGCTCTCATGTCCTAGTGAGATCTTTCTTGACCTTCTTATCCCTTCTCAGCTGAATTTTTCCCCATAACACATTTCCTGTGCATCCCTCGTGTACTAGGGCTTTATCTGACTCCCCTACCCCCAACCCAGCTGTAGAGTGAGAGCTCCAGGAGAGCAGGGCTTCCCATGTTTACCACTCACACAGTGGTAAGTGCTCAACAGATGTTTGGCTTACTTATTTGGCAGCACCAAGTCTTAGTCACAGCATGCAGGATCTTCAGTTGTGACATGGGGCCTCTTGGTTGTGCCTTGTGGGATCTGGTTCCCCGACCCAGGATCGAACCTGGGCTCCCTGCATTGCAGCATACAGTCTTAGCCACTGGACCACCCGGGAAGTCCCACCACAGATACTTGTTGAATGAGTGAACCCAGAGGGAGGCACACGGTGGGGCCTGTGCTCAGAGCGGGGGTGTCCGAATTGCACGAGGACCTGTACGAAGCCCAGTGGGCAGGTGGCAGAGTCAGGGCTGTCTGCCTTGCCCTCTGGCTACTGCTTCCCTGCTTCCCCTGCACGGTGGGGTTTACCATTCTGGACTGGACTGTAAGACAAGTCTTCTGGCCTCTTCCAGCTGGACTGTGGGTCCGCAGCAGGTGGGAGGGTCCAGCGGCTCCTGCACATTCTAGAGATGAGGCCCGGGCCCAGCTTCCCATGCCTAGCAGAGGGTCAGCACATGCGGGGTTGCCCTATCCTGGACTGGGGTGCTCAGGCAGATCCTTGGGGCTGGGGGTGAGGGGACGGGAAAAACCAGTCTGTCAGGTTCACATGGACCTTCCTTGTTGGAGAGCAGAAACCGAGGCAGCTCCCTGGGTGCAGGGCCAGGGAGGCAAGGCCGGAGGGATGCCAGATATTCTCACTGCTTATTCCAGCAGCTTTGTCTCCCAGAGGCTGCGCTTGCTGATCTGGAAATCAGGGCTGAGCAGGAGGGAGAGGCAGAGACCAGGGAGCCGGGATGCCAGCTGGGCCTCGCCCCTCGGAGCCAGCCCAAGTGTCCTCATTTTTTGTACATCACTAAGTAACTCTTAGTAGACCAGGTTTCAGAGAAGGGTTGATCTGGGTTCAAGTCCTGCCCTACCCTGTCCTTGACTCATGGGTGACTACAGATGACCATGGGCACATTTTCCTCTGAGCTCCTGTTTGAAAAATGGGGCTAATAAAAAAGCTTAATGAGAGGGTTATAGGAAAATTGGTGAAATAAAAGGGAAGGTGCTCACCTGAGGCTTGGCACATTACGAGCCAGAGGGCATTAGGTGGTTATTTGTGACCAAGCCCATGAGTGATAACACCACCAATTGATAAGTGTACATTAACGTAAACCCAAATCATTCCCTTCATGATTTTTAATTCACTGCATTTTCTAACTTCCTTTCAGATAGTTGTAACCAGGCAACACGATGGCATGGAGGCCCATAAGGACCCTGCTTTAAAGCAAGGAGATAATTAGGGACTTCGCTGGAAGTCCAGTGGTTAGGGTTCCACACTCCCACTGCAGGGGCACAGGTTTGATCCTGCACGCCCAGTAGCATGGCCAAAATAAAAAGACAAGGAGATAATTGTCTGCCCCTGGAAGGGTCCTGTGCCTTGCTGCTTTGGGGGTGTCTGGTCTTTTGAGCAGTGACTCCCCTGGGTCTGGGGGCTCTTGGCCCCCCTGATGTGTCTGTTTCAGGCAGTGTCTGTCTGAAGGATGAGTGGTAAAAGCTTGGGGGTCTGGGCTGAGACACCCTAACTCTGGGTCCTCATGGATAAGGATTCCCCTCCGGTGGTGTGACTGCCCACAAGGCCCTGCTCCCTGTCCCACCTTCCTCATCGCACACTGGGCCCTGTGGGCCACCCAGTCTATTGGTGGTAGCTGAAGGAGAGCACTAGAGGCTGGAGGTGGGTCAGGAAGGCTGGCGGGGTGCAGTAGCCAGGTGGGCATCCCTGGGAACTCACCCCTTCCCCCCAGGAGAGGAAGAGGGGCAGGTGCAAAAACCTGGAGAGAAGGGGGAGAGGGTGCCTTCCTGAGTCTCTCACTCCCACCCCTGGGTGGAGGGAGGCAGGGCTGGGAGCATATTTATCGACTCAGGCCTGCTTCCTCCTATAACACACAGCACCTGTGCCGGAAGGGTCTGGCCCCTATTTCTTGGATAAGGAAGCTGAGGCCGGTTAGCGCCTGAGCACGTGTTTACTGAGCAGGTACTCTGTGCTCGGCACTGCAGGGCACTGGAGATGCAGTGATGCCCAAAACCCAGGGGCCTGGGTTCTAGCGGGTGGACTAGAGATGCCCTGGGGAGCCGCACAGAGGCGGGGACACTTGCCTGGTGTCCCACCACACAGGCAGGGTGAAAGCCCAGCAGCTGACTGGAAAGCCCAGAGCTCTACCTCTCATTTCCGGTGGTGGGGGGAAAGGAAAGCTGTCAAAGGGGCTCCTGGACTCTGGGCCTCAGCTAGGGTCACCCCTGCCCTGCCCCACACATGGAGGGGGACTGATACAGAAACTTCCCTTTTGGTCCTTGGCACGGGACCCTCTCTGAGGGCTTTCCTGGTGGCTCAGATGGTACAGAATCCACCTGCAATGTGGGAGACCTGGGTTCGATCCCTGGGTTGGGAAGATCCCCTGGAGAAGGGAATGGCTGCCCACACCAGTATTCTGGCCTGGAGAATCCCATGGACAGAGGAGTCTGGCGGGCTACAGTGCATGGGGTCTCAGAGAGTCGTATATGACTGAATGACTTTCACTTTAGGGGACCCTTTCTGGCTACTCTGGGGTGAGTGACAGCTCTCCCTTGTCTGGGAAGCTGGGGAAATTTTTGTCCTTCAAACCAGCAGGCAGAGGTGGGTTTTGCTTCTGAGCAAGTTAGGTACCCCTCTGCCAAGTTCCCCAGGATGCCCTTGAAGTGGGTCAGCCGACCTGCCTGTGTAGAGTTCCCTGCGGGACGGCATCCTCAGCTGGGAATAGTTCCTTTATATACATGAACCCTCATGGGCGCTGACCTTATAGAGTAAGTGTGCTCTTCATACTCACACGACCAGTGCTGTGAACACAGCACAGGGTGGCTGTGAGTTGCCCCAGCGTCACACAGCTGGCAAGAGGAATGGGTTTTAACTCAGGCGGTCGGCTCTGGAGGCCGTGGAGTTAGCTACTCTGCACACGCTGGGATGTTGGGGCCCACCTTGCCACGTACAAATGGCGTTCTAGTCCCTTGGCTTCTCCGAGGCCCAGTTTCACCTGGAAGGCAGGGATGGTAGCACCTGTATGGCGCAGTTAGGCGAGTCGGAGAAGGCTGGGTGGAGGGGGCTTGGTGGGGCTCCAGGCAGATGTCACTGTACCTCTGGGCCTCTGTGATTGTGTCCCTGCCTCAGGGATGTGCTGGTGACTTCATCTTTCTTTCAGTAGCTTTTCCTAAGCCCCTGGCCGAGCTTGGGTCCTGTCCTGGGTGCCAGCATGCACTTATGAATGAGCCAGTCATGTTCTTGGGGAACTGGACAAGCCCGGGAGACCACCCTCTCCAGGGCTGCAGGGGTCTCACCCTGGAGGCAGCCGAGTGGATGGCAGTGCTGCTGTGGCTTCCAGTCTGGGGAAGGAAACAATTTGTTTTGGGTCGGTGGTGCCTGAGGGGCCATGTAAGCCCAGAAGAGGGCTCTGGAGCCCAGACTGGAGGAGTATGGAAGGTTCCCTGGAGCACGTACCATTTCAGCTGGGGTCTGAAGAAGGTAAGTTACCAGGCAAGGGCTTTGTATGCATGTGGTAAAAGCCAAATAAACATTTCTTGGGCCAATGAGAAATGTGTCCTGCAGGGGGCGCGCCAGGGCGAAGGCCTGGAAACCTCTGCTCTGTGGCCTCCGGCCTGAGCGCTGGGGACTCTGGGAGACTCTGGCTCCGTCTCATCCCCTCCAGGTGCTGGGGCTGCTGGTGTGGGCTCTGATTGCTGACACTCCGTACCACCTGTATCCATCTTACGGCTGGGTGATGTTCGTCGCTGTCTTCCTCTGGCTGGTGACAATCATCTTCTTTGTCCTCTACCTGTTTCAGCTGCACCTGAAGCTGTACATGGTGCCCTGGCCGCTGGTGGTGAGTCTGGATAGGAGCCCTTGGGGTGGCTCCTCTACCTCTGGGCCAGCTGTGACAATGTGAGCTTCCCTGAGTGAGATGTGGTGGCTGGGGGTTGACTGAAGTCCTCGTTGGCCTGTAGAACTGAGTCGGGGCGCGGGAAGGAGGATGAATGGTTCCGGTGTCCAGTTTTCCTGAGAGCTGAGAGCTTTGAATCCAGGATGACTCAGGCTTGACTTTCTCCCACGGAGGGAGTACAAGTGAGGTGCTGTTTGGGATCTTGAAAATATTTTTCCTTTTTGGGGGGTGGGCAGTTGGGATTTGATTCTGTGGGTGCTGTGGCTCTGGCTGGGCCCAGACCGGCAGCCCTGGGCCTGCAGGCTGGGGTGAGCTGGCAGGAGTCACCGAGGCTGGGCCTGGTGTGTGCAGGATGGGCTGGGTGCAGGGTGAGGCCCCCGCAGCCTGGCAGAGGGTGGTGTCCTCGGTTTGCCTAGGTCAGTCTCCTTAGAACACAGAGCTGAGAGTGTCCATAGGAAGTACCCTGGCCAGACACAGAGAAAGCTACTGGGGCTTTTTTTTTCCTCCAGCCCGGAAAACCCCTGCAGCTGGGGTCTGAGGCTTTCAGCGAGCAGAGAGGCGAGAGAGGCACATGATTGTCAGACAAGCAAGGCTGGGACTAGGCAGCATTGTTTGCAATTCAATGACTTTTGAAGCTGAGGAAACGTGAGTCATCCTCAAGACAGACCGGGTTTGTTAGATCTTGACATCACTGGTAGGAGCCAGGTGGTGTTTGCAGTGGGCACTGGGCTTGGAGGGAAGATCCTGGGGTGACGAGGGGGTGGCCTGACTTCCTGGACAGGGTCCAGCCCCTGCCCTGTGTCCTAGGAGCCTTGAAGAAAGACATCTCCGGAGATGGAGGGGCCTTGGTGTCTCTTAGCACTGCTGTGGGGCTCCAGTCACAGCTGCTGATGGGAGAGGCTCCTTTCCCAGGCCATGATGGCAGGGCAGTGCCTCACACTCCTAGATAAGGTGAAATTAGGATTGCCAAATCGGGCTTTTCTGGGATGGGGACTACAAGCCCCCTTTGGGGCCCAGGCAAGAGGCCCTAAAGAAAAGACATACGAGTGAAGTAGGTCAGGAGGGGTTCTGGAGAACTTGTCTGTCCATAGGAAGCCGCCTCGACTCAGCTCTAACTGTTGTTAGTGGGAATGCAGGTGCCAAATCTTGATGTTTTAAGATTGAAAGTTTTATATGTAATCTTAGTTTTTATATGAAATCTAATTTTAGAACGTTGGTAATTGTTTTTTGAAAGTATGAGATAAACCAAACATGCCTGAGGGCCATCAGTTTGCTGTCTGGCTGGGCTGAGAGATCTAAGAACTGACTTCAGGGACCAAGCACTGGGGAAATGGGACCTGGGACTGGTTGTTAGCCCAGGGCCCTTCCTTGGCAGCCAGCTGAGGGTCTTTACCGTGGCATTTGACGTGGGGCCTAGAGCCTAGGATGTGGCCAGAAGGCAGAAATAGGTTCCTCCCAGTGGGGGCAGAGGTAGGGATGTGAGGGCCCCCCAGCGCCCGCCCCTCCGCCACACCCCTGGGGTCAGCCTCAGAGTCAAGCCCTCAGGGGCCACGGGAAGGGCCAGGCTTGGCTGGGAGCCACCGCGGAGGAGCAGGCCCTTCAGCTGGAGCACTGAGACAGGCTCGGTTTGGCCTCTTGACATCAGGAGTGAGTTTTACCATGTGGAACTGTTGATGTTCCAGCCAGATCACTTTAGGCCCCCACCATCTCTCAGTCATAAACTATGTTTATATTCTCTGCTCATAGGGCCTCCAGGCTGGCCCTGTGTAGACCTCTGCCTCTAGAGGCCCTTTTAATGGGAAAAACCCACGTGGTCTCCATCCTCCTCCTCAAGCCCCAGTCCCTGTTCTGGCTACTGAAGGGATGTGTCAGTGGGAACAGGAAGTTCCATAGTTACTGTAAAAGCCTCATGTCTTAAGCCTGTTCTTTCCACTCCCCCAACCCCCAGTTAATGGTATTTAACGTGGGTGCCACTGTCCTCTACATCACGGCCTTCATCACCTGCTCTGCTTCGGTTGAGCTGACATCCCTGAAGGGCACTCGGCCGTATAACCAGCGTGCAGCAGCCTCTGTGAGTATGGTTCCCTGGGGCACCCTTGGCAGTTAAAGGGGAGACGGGTCAAAGCGAGGTCTATGCCCCTGGACTCCCGCTGCTCCCTGACCCCAGGCCCAGCACCTGCCACATGCTCAATCACCCTCCAGCTCCCAGTGGACTCACAGGTGTCCATGTTGTTTAGTCACTAAGTCGAGTCCAATTCTTTGCGACCCCGTGGACCACAGTCCGCCAGGTTCTTCTGTCCATGGGATTTCCCAGGCAATAATACTGGAGTGGGTTGCCATTTCCTTCTCCAGGGGATCTTCCCTATCCAGGGATTGAACCCGTGTCTCTTGCCCTGGCAGGTGGATTCTTTACCACTGAGCCACCAGGTGTCCATAATTAGCAGCAAAAATGAACAACAAAACCCTGAGGCACGAGAATGCTTGGGAAATGCTTTGGGTTGGCAAATGAAGCTTGGGCTACCTGTTGAACTTTCCTGTGCCACACTGATCTAGGGTTGTCTGTCTCCTTGGAGAGTCTGTTAGAAGCTCTCTATCATCCACCTTTGAGAAAGGCATGAACTGTCTGGGAGAGTCTCAGGTTCTCCTAGGCAACCCAAACTTGGGCTCCATGTCTGGTAAAGTGTCAGAACCCCACACACCTGGCGTGCATCACCCATGAGTGTTCTTCCACTCCGTGTGTGTGTCTGTGTCTGTGTGTGTGTGTGAGTGTGAGGACAGGAGGGTCAGGGGGAGAGGGACGGCCAACCCTTTTGACAGACCAGGAAACTGAGGCTCAGAGCGGTGAAGGGACACACCTAGACTGAGCCCCGGGTAGGGCTAGACCAGGACTTGGGCTTCCTCATTCTTCCTGGTGAGGATGGTTTTGAAACCTGTGAACTCAGTCACCAGAAGAGAGACATGGAGATTTCTGGAATGTGAGTTACATAATATTCCTAGGGCAGCTTTTGAATGCCTTTTAAAAAAAACGAAATCCCGGAGCTGGGTCTAAAGCAGCTCCTGCCCCTTTGTCACTCTTAGCATATTGTCCAGTCTTCCCTCTCAGTCTGACACAGCTTGCCTGGGTTAATGCAAAGTTAGCACCCAGAACCTGGTACCCATCAGCCTCATAGTCATTAAGTGACTGTACGGGTACCAGGAGTTGGTGTGGCTCATTAGGTTAATTGAGGGGCTCTGGCTTCCCTGTCTGTGCCTGCCCTCTGTGTTTCACTGCTGTGGCCCCCAGCCCCACGTGCCATGCTTCAGACAGACTCACCTCTGTGTCTTCTCTTTCAGTTCTTTTCGTGTTTAGTGATGATTGCCTATGGAGTGAGCGCTTTCTTCAGCTTCCAGGCCTGGCGAGGAGCAGGCAGCAATGCAGCCACCAGTCAGATGGCTGGTGGCTATTCCTAAACCACCTGGGCCATGGGCCACTGCGGGGCTGAAGGCTACAGCCTGCTCCCAGTGCAGGTGGCTCCGGAAGCCTGAAGTCTGCGCCCCGTACAGAGTCAGCCTGGAAGGGACTACGCATGCTCATCTCTGCTCATCAGGCTCCTCGGGCTCACGCGACACTCCCAAGGAATCAGGACCCTTCCTCTGGCAGGCATGTGGCCTGGAGAGAGGCCAACAGCCAAGACAGTCCTCTCCGCCCTCCATATTCAGAAGGTGATGGGGGATACGGGACTCTCTTGCTTTGTCCTTAGGACTTTGTGTTCAAAGCTGAGACCTAGCCTTCTCGCCAGCACTAAAAACACTAACAGTGCCGCAGCCCCTGACCCACCATAGAATAAGCCTAACAAGCAGCAAGTATTTATCCTCGTTTTTGTTCTGGGAAAGCTGAGCAAACTCATGAAACCATTCTGATTCCTGAAAACATTAACTCTAGTTTGACCCTCCTCCAAGCCAACATGTCACTTGTAGGGAAACATGTAGAAAGGGTTATGATTCTGACAGCATGGTTTTCCTTTCCTGCCTTTCGAACGTACCAGTTATTTAAAACAAATCAGTTTTAAGAGACTCTCAATGATGAAAACCTGATCCAGGCTTCCCTCCCTTTCCCAAGCCCTTGTTTTGTCATTTTCCCTTTGGGGAAACTAACATCAATGCTGACTGCCTCCCTGACGCTGTTAATTAGGCACCTGGGACGGGAGGGAAAGTAAGGCCTTGCTGGTGAGTTGCCTTGTGCATGGTGGTAACTTTGTTTTTGTTTTTTACAAAAATAAAGACCGAAGAACTTATTTGGAAAAGATGTTGGGGAATCATAGTTAGAGATGCTTATAAACACCAGGAAGCCGCAACCTAAGTCAGTACAGTTGGCCTTCTGTATTTGTGGGTTTCACATCCGAGGATTCAAACAATTGGTTGATAGGCCTACCTTGATAGCTTGTGAAGTTCAGAGATCAGATAATCCAGGTGCTTAGTGTGTGGAGCTGACAGCAGAAAGAAGGGGGAGCAGCAGAGAGAGGTGGGTCCCCCTGAGCTTATTTTCCTACTACAGCACAACATGCTCCGAATAACAAGCCACAGGCATTTCTGGTCACCCCTTGGTCCCACCTTAAAAAACTGGGACCAATGAAAGTGTAACTGGAGTCAAACAGTTGTGGATGAGCTCCTCTCTGGGGGAGAAGGGCAAAGGAGGGGGTAGGTTAAGTCAGATACCCATGTCCCAGCTGGCCTGGTATAGGCCTAGTTTGGGCCTGTTGTCTTGGGATGACAATTAACTGCATCCCTTTTTACTCTCCAGTGCCTCAGAGTTTGAATAATAAATTATAGTCATTGCAGGATCAAGCCATAAGCAGAGCATTTTTAAGGAGGACCGACTTATTTTCTTTTGAGGCTTAAGAGAAAACAAAATCCTCAGCTAGGCTTCTGACACCCTGAAACAGCTTCTTTGGGCGGAGATGTTAACATGCTTTGTCAACAAACTACCTTGTGGTTCAGGCCGATGCCCCCCAAGTCCTCAGCACCTGCTGTGTGGGTGAACAGTGCTGCCCAGGGCTGAGGCCTAAGCTATAGGAAGAGGCAAGTGTCCCCTGAAGCAGGGGCCAAACACTGCACTTTCTCACGCTGGCCATTCCTGTTGCAGTCGCTCCAGCTGTGTCCGAATCTGTGACCCCACAGACTGCAGCATGCCAGGCTTCCCTGTCCTTCACTATGTCCCAGAGTTTGCTCACACTCATGCCCATTGAATCAGTGATGCCATCCAACCATCTCATCCTTTGTTGTCCCCTTCTCCTCCTGCCCTCAATCTTTCCCAGCCCCAGGGTCTTTTCCAATGAGTCTCTTCGCATCAGGTGGCTAAAGTACTGGAGCTTCAGCATCAGTCTTTTCAATGAATATTCAGGGTTGATTTCCTTCAGGATTGACTGGTTTGATCTCCTTGCTGTCCAAGGGACTCTCAAGAGTCTCCTCTAACACCACAGATCAAAAGCATCGATTCTTTGGTGCTCAGCCTTCTTTATGGTCCAGCACTCACATCCATACAGGACTACTAGAAGAACCATAGCTTTGAGTATATGGACCTCTGTCAGCAAAACAATGTCTCTAGCTTTTTAATAACGCTGTCTAGGTTAGTCATAGCTTTTCTTCCACAGAACAACCGTCTCCTTGGAAGAGAAGAGACACCTAAGCCCCTCTAAAGGTGGCATATGATGATATAAGTTCCTGAGTGGACAGTGAGTTCTAGTAAGTTTTTTTTTTAATCAGAAAGCCTATTTCCTAATGGGAAGCTACAGCAGGCTTGCCTGCTTTTTTCCTGAGTGGAAAAGGATGAAAAAAACCCCATCTGCCTTTCTTGTTCACGTTTCATAATTTCATCTTTGCATTTGTCCACTTGCTTTTTCTCACCCAGACTGATCAGTGGGGTCTTCCTCGAGTGCTTCCAACATGCCCGGCCTGTGACGGGCAGTCCCATTTATAAAAAGAGCAAGAAGGGTAAGCAAGGCCAGGAGAGTCAGTGTTTAAGGAAGCCTTTGGCTTGAAAGACCAAAGCTCTGATAACCTGATGGCAGCAGCAGTAGTACACAAGGGACTGGCTCATTTAGAAAGATGGTTTACGCAAAACACCTCAAATCCTACTCATGGTACAAAAGTATTTAATAAGTGCCATGTCGGTACAGAAAAACACACAGCCTGTAGCTCATCCTTTAAAACGAAAAGTCAACTGAAAAGTTAGTAGAGATTCCTATTTTTACTTTAAAAATAAAAACAAAAAACTAAGTACACATTGGGTATTGAACTACTACATTTTTTCTTTCACTCATGTTTTCCGGCCGGCCAGTAATGTTCTATCCAACACTGTAAGAAGACGATGTACTGAATCTAAGCAGTATGACCAGTAAAGCTGTTTGCTATCTCCTACTTGTGCTAAGCTAGACCATGGAACACTATCTTGGTAGGATTATTTTGACAGCCAAGAAGGAAGTGCAGAGCCCCTACCCCAAACCTAAGGAGCTGATTTACACAGAAAGGGTTTTAAGCAAACCTGCACAAACACGAACATGCTCTAAGAAAAGGATATATTTTAGACTACTTCCAGCATACATTCACTGGCACCCAGTAAAATGGACCACCAAGGTAGAAAGCATTTTAGCTTTCATAGCACTAACAGCTAAAAAGCACACAGCATATAATACTTTGATCTTGAAGTGGGTAATCATGGAAGTTCCAAGATTGTATCCACTAGGTTAGCCTGAGTATTCATCTATAAAAATATTTTTTCAAAAACATGTATACGAGGGTTATGGAAACAATGGGACTACATCTGGACCTGTAGAAGACAGTGATGCAAAGACTGCCCACCTAAGACTAGGAACTGATCATCCCATGTAGCTTTTAGGTAAAGGAAATCTCTGTAAGTTGATTCCTTCTAGCTGTGATGGTAGGATTTTCAGAAATCCTGAGATGGGCAGCTAGCTGCAGTTAACCCCTAGATAAATCCTCCCAGTCAAAACCCCCACTGAGGCTGTAGGACTCAAACTGTGATCCATATAAAGAGCTGTGAATGCACGAAAAGCCTCCTGGGACATGTAAGGCCTGCTGGGCCAAGAGAATTGATGGTGAATTTTCCCAACATGGACACCCTGACATGAATGCTGGGGATGGGCATCCCAGGTAGAATGCTGGACTTGGGTTTGCTGCAGGAGCCAGACTCCGAAGCC
The DNA here is from genome assembly GCF_001704415.2 of Capra hircus. Lineage (NCBI taxonomy): Eukaryota > Metazoa > Chordata > Mammalia > Artiodactyla > Bovidae > Capra > Capra hircus. Next base: position 26,616,704 of record NC_030825.1, on the reverse strand, counting down.
TGAGAGAGGGGTCTACTCAGGGAGGAGTACTAGGGTTACCAAAAACAAGAATGTCTTGTCCCAGGAAGGTCAGTTAGTTATCTTCTGACCCATCACTACTTCACATCAATGAAGAGTTGCAGAACAGTCAGTCTTTCCAAGATGTATTCTTCTGACATCATTAGCCAAAGCCTCTCCCAGTCTATTGAGCTGGTGATGTCCAGGAAGAGTCCAGAGCCTGAAGGTGGGACCTAGGGCCGCAGATTGTTCTGGGAGGCTGGCACAGAAGATGATTTGCACAGTGAAGTCACCACTAAACCACTGCTCAAGTCCAGTCCCCGGCCTTCCTTTTCCTACAAGAGAATACCACAGCTTTAAGAGGCAAGGGACAGAAGAAAGTCCTTTCTAGCTCTGACTGGGGAGGGAGATGTTTAGGGTGGGAGGCTGGGCCACCAGGGAGCACACAGGAAGAGGGAGGATGTGATTTTGCATTTTTGTTCAGCACTGGTCACTCAAAAAATGTATGTCTCAGGGTACACTGGACCCTGGAGGTCCAGTGGTTAAGACCCCACTGCAGGTAGCAAGAGTTTGATCCCTGGGTGGGAGAACCTTGTGCCAAGCAGCAAGGCCAAAACAAACAACACCTCTCTTCAATGAAAAATATTTCCTTCTCCCATTAAAATCCTGTGTTACAAGAAAGGCAAGGCAATCAAGACTTGTTTTTTGGCTTTGTCCTTTTGATTATACAGGGACCCTGTAAGGTGCCTGGGACCTTTGGTTTCACCAAAACTATGAGAGTGTAATTCTTCATAAGCGCCCCAGGCCCCGGCCAGAGCAGCTGCTTGGCTGGCATGCTGCTCACTGTCCGGCTGACACCCGCCAGTGTTACAGCGGGGAGCACAGAGGGTGGTTTGTGCCTGACAGGTCCACTTGGAGTTTTCTAAGCGGTTCACTATGGCATACCAGACAAGAAGGACTTACTGCTCGGTAGTCCAGAAACATTTCTTTAAAAGCCAGAAAATCCGTAAATGTGAGCAGCATGTCAAAAATGTCACCAGCCACTTCATCTTTATGGTGCCTGCGAAGGAAAAGGGTGGTTGCTTCATGAACAATTGACGACACAGACCATCGCCTTGAGATTTCCTTCAAAGGTATGGAGGGCCTCCCACCCAGGACCTAACCACCAAGTGCTCTGAAGCTTGATGTTCAAGCACTAGGGGGGAAAAAAGGGAAGAGGGTCTATGAATTTTCAGAGTTGAGGAGAAGCAAGGTACCAAGAGGTTAAAAAAAGTCAAGTTCAACTCACTGTAAAGTTGTAGTAAAAGCCGCCATGTTAAATCCAGGAATCCGCTCCAACAGCTGTTCTTCTATATACTTTTCTACCAAAGAAATCTGTAACAGTAAAACTTCTTTTCAGATAGCCTGTTCTCTAGCCCTTTGCAAACATTTCTGTGTGCCTGGCTCCCTGCTGAGCGCTGGGGGCACCAGAGAGAACCCAAACCCAGCTCCTCTCTTCAGTGAGCTCATCCCACCCCTGCCCTCTGCCCTCCAGGGCAGAGACACTGCAACAAGAGGAATGCTCCCAGGTGGGTAGGGTTAGAAAGCAGAAGGGCTCCCACCCCCCACGGCACCAAATGAAGAGTGAAGTAAGTGGGAGGCTTTTCTGCCTGGGTACATAGAATCTGTGGAAAGAAACAGATGAAAAAGCATACAGTGAAAGGCAGTCACAGATCTGTTAAAAGTGGAGGCTTGGCTTACGAAACTTTCACCAACTCTGCCATACTTTTGCATTCAAGGAATTAAGTCCTGGAGGCTCAAACTTCTCAGAGATCCTAACAGGAGGCTGCACAGGGCCTTGGCATATGCAAAGACCCAAGGGTCCAGAGCCAAGGTTCCTGGGTTCTAGTTTGGTTTTGCCATCAACTAGTTAGTGATCTGAGTCTTGGTTTTCATTTTTTATCTAACAGTCATGCATACTTGATTGAATTATGCAGTAAGAAAAAATAGTGTGTGAAAGCTGAAAGGTCAAAAGTATGTAAGTGCAAGGTATGGGGAGCCCATATACTGTAACTGAAAGCAGGATTATAATAAAGTCAACCAGGTTTTTAAAACGACGAGATCATTAACTATTTGGAAAACAGCCCCAAGAACTATGCAAAGGAAAATAATAGGTGATGAAGACTAAACCCAATTCTAATTAGACTTCCTAGCAGGGTGCTGGTGGCAGATTCTAAAAGCTGAGCAGATTTCAACATTATCTGATCCTAAATTCATATTTTAAAGAAATCCTAAATTCATATTTCAAAGAAATCCTAATCTCCAGTAAGAGAAATAGGAACCCACTTACATATTCATTAAAAATAGGCGTGTAGGTGAGCTTATTCTCTTCCGTGTCTTCAAATTCCTGGTAGTACTTGTCCATGAAATTCCTCTGTAATAACTGGAACTCATCATCTGAATCGCAAGAGGAAACATTCTTTTTAACACGTGGGAATTAAATGGCAGCAGAACTGCTTTCTAAATGGCCAGCCTTTAGGAGAGGGAAAGCTAACGGTGTTAAGGGTAAAGTTCGATGGCATTAAGAGGCTTCACACTGTGTGAAACCACCGCCACCACCCTCTACCCAGTTTAAACACAGCCATTCAGGGCGGGGTGGCTTGGGAACTCCACAAACGGTTCTCTTAAATTCAGCTGCAGTGGTAGAAACAGTGTAGTGATTAGATGGCTGGGCTCTGATAGAGGCTACTGCTACTGCTAAGTCACTTCAGTCGTGTCCGACTCTGTGCGACCCCACAGACGGCAGCCCACCAGGCTCCCCCGTCTCTGGGATTCTCCAGGCAAGAACACTGGAGTGGGTTGCCATTTCCTTCTCCAATGCATGAAAGTGAAAAGTGAAAGGGAAGTCGCTCAGTCATATCTGACTCTTAGCGACCCCATGGACTGCAGCCTACCAGGCTCCTTCGTTCATAGGATTTTCCAGGCAAGAGTATTGGAGTGGGGTGCCATTGCCTTCTCTGAGAGGCTAGACTACCGGAGTTTAAATCCCACCTCAACCACTAACACTGGGTAACCTTGGGCAGGTTAATTTGTCTGAGTCCCAGTTTCTTCAACTTCAACTTCAAAGCACCTATCATAAAAGATTGCTAGGTGGCATTTAGATGAGGATTCACATACAGCGACTGATTCATAGCAAACACTTATTAGGGTTTAGGGAATTTCAACAACCAAATAGAATATCTTTTCCAAAAACTAAAGGAATGCTTCACAAATGGCCTAGACGTAGGAATAAATGCCCTGGGATTACAGAAAGCTCATTTCCCTCACTGCACACAAGGTTCTTGTAGAGGCCAAAAGAACTCCAGGTATTCCTCAGCAATCCCCAGGAATCTTCTCATTGACATGGGACCTTAATGTTGTATCTTCATCTGTATTTAGGAGTTAAGGTCATGAACCTTTATAGGACCCAAAGGTACAAAACTGGGTCAAGTGATTTTCACTAAACAAGACTAAGAAATACAGCTAATAACACTAAACAACAGTGTTCTTTTCCTTATTCTCAGCAAACTTAAAGTCACCCATATGAGAGATTTTTTTCAAGTTTTTCTTTCTCACACATTTGTCTTAAATGAGAGATGCCTGTTACCACTTATTACTTAGCAGGACCTACGGATGCCAAAGTGAAAGTTGCTCAGTTGTCTCCGACTCTTTGAGAGCTCATGGACTATACAGTCCATGGAATTCTCCACGGCACAATACTGGAGTGGGTAGCCTTTCCCTTCTCCAGGGGATCTTCCCAATCCAGGGATCGAACCCAGGTCTCCCGCATTGCAGGCAGATTCTTTACCAGCTGAGCCACCAGGGAAGCCCAAATGAATCCACAAATGGGAACCCAGGGCCTAGGAAAATACGGAACCAGCTGAAGCATGACACCTTGTTCCTCATGGACACGTGTGCTATGGTTATGCTATTACACTGCTCTATGTCACAAAAATATTAAGACTCAAGACTAAAAACCGCTCTTACTCTCTGAAATAAAGTAGTTAATATTTGCTGAAGTTTTGCCATGAGCCCCATAACTCCAAGTGCCCTGTTACCTGAATGATTCCCTTCTGGGGACTGAATCTATGGTAATCAATTATCTTCAGGAGAAGGGGCTATATGACTTTAAGGCAAACCACAGGATGGCTTACTTCGTATTTCAGTATGCCACATTAAACATTATATGCAGCATGATGTTTTCTCTTTTTAAAAATTAACTCTACAAGTGGATTTCAATGTTGTTAAAAGCAAGAGTCTAAAAACTAACGAGCTGGAGTAGGGAAGCTTACCCATGATAATGTCCTCTAAATATCCAACCACAGCATCAAATTCTGCATCAGAGGCGGAAGAGCTGAAAAACAGACCTGGATTAGGTACTGTTTCAGCTTAATTCCTGGCCCCCTCCCCGCAAATGTACTACGGCCCTTTTCAAATGAATTCTAGAAAACACACTTTACACACCTGTGACATCAAAGTTTAATGTAGTGGATCTACTTTCAGAAAACTGATGGGACACAAGGACTCACAGAGGGACAAATAAAAGGTGTCAAGGCTCACATCAGACCTCTTAAGGCTCCTCACATTTATTTCCTGTGGGTTCTACTCACCGCATCTTCACTATCACCCCACACCAATCTACTCGTGGGCGGGCATAAACCTGGTGCGGTCAACACACCGGCCGGGGTAGGGAGGGGCAAATTAGAGTCCCTGGGGATGGTGGTGTGGTGGCGGTGGAGGGTCTTCTGACCCGCGGTCGAGCCTCGGCCGCTCAAACCCACCAGGTTTTGCTGACAACTAAGGACTGGAGACCGGGGGATTGTGACACAGGCGTGTATCATCGCGCGACACCACGCTGCACTCCAGTCCTCCGCGCCTGAAACCCCGCGGTCGCCGCAGAGGCAGAGTCCACCGCGGGAACTTGGGTGGGGTGGGGTAGGGGGGGAGTCTTGTTTGTTTCCCACCCCCACTGAGGGCACTGGTTTCGCAGGGCGGAGGCCTAGGCCAAGCGCCAGCAGCCCCGGCCTTCAGCCTCCCGGGCTCGGGCGGCGTGACTCACAAGGACAGCGCGAAGCTCTCTTCCTCTAGGGCGTCCATCGCCGCCGCCGCATCCACCGCGCGTCGGGGAGCGAACCCGTTGGCTTTCTACCCTTGCCTGCGGCCCGGGCGCAGCCCCTGCTTTGCACCGCAGAGCTCCAACCGGCATCCGGGAGGCCTCGCCGCCGAGCCCACGGCCGGCTCACGGCCCAGCCGGGCCTCCCAGCCCTCCCACGCCTAGCTAAACTCGCCTCTACAGCCGCTGGGTCCGGCGTCAGTTACCACGCCCCGCCTCCCGTCACCATGGCCACCGCGACCCTTCCGCCGCCTCGGGGCTCCTAGCAACCAATCACAGGTCTGCGTTACCCAAACCCAGGGGCGGGACAAAGATAGAGAGAGGAAGTGAGGCAAAGGGATCGAGGATAGCCAGAGGAAACTGGGGCGCATACAGCAGGTCAGGGGCTCACTGACGTATACTCACGCTCTCGGGCGATTAAAGCCAAGACGTACCCAATGTGAAGAGCAAGGAATGGAAGGCCAGAGAGAGCCTCGATTTACCCACTTGCTACTTGGGAATGAATTACAAGATTTAAGAAGATTAAGTTATTCAAATTAGTTTTTGAAGTGAAGTTGCTCAGTCGTGTCGGACTCTTTGCGACCCCGTGGACTGTAGCCCGCCAGGCTCCTCCGTCTATGGTATTCTCCAGGCAAAAATACTGGAGTGGGTTACCATTTCCTTCTCCAGGGATCTTCCCGACCCAAGTATCGAACCTGGGTCTCCGACATTGGAGCCAAATACTTTAACCTCTGAGCCGGCACTGTAAATCACGAAGTCTTTCCACAGTCAGTCCCTTAGCTTTTGAGCCAGATAGTGCAGACATTTGATTTTCGAGATAGTTGCTCCCTCTCGCGGAACTACCGCGAGACAGCTACCAAAGCCAGCCCCACCGCAAGAACTGGATGTCTTGTAATTTACATCATGAACATTCACATAAAAAATTATTCGGCAGTAACTCGTTTCTTGGGTAACTAGGCAAGATTAACGTTGACAAAATCACTTTGAGCAACGCAATCAGGTGACTTTGCTCCAGGATAAGCCCCCTCCGAAACTGCCCAATTTTACAAAAGGGTACCCTAGACCTGTTCTCTGATTGGATCACTAGACATTGTGTCTTTTCGGTTGCATTTTATTTTTTGGCCAAATATGTGGTACATTTTAGATATGGTTCATGTTTGATCGGGCTTCCCTGGTGGCTCAGAGGTTAAAGCGTCTGCCTCCAATGCCGGAGACCCGGGTCGATCCCTGGGTCAGGAAGATCCCCTGGAGAAGGAAATGGCAATCCTCTCCAGTACTCTTGCCTGGAGAATCCCATGGACAGAGAAGCCTAGTAGGTTACAGTCCACGGGGTCGCAAAGAGTCGGACACGACTGAGCGACTTCACCTCACCTCATGTTTGATCTGTGGGTCAGATGGCCAGCCTGAATGGACAGATATCTTTAAATGAAGGTAAAATAGCTATCAGTGGGGTGTGGAACTAAACTGTTACCATGACACAGTTGTATCTAGGGTGAGGTCAGTTCTCAGAGGTACTCTCTCTGTTTAGTACCAAGTAGAAGGCAGGCATTCAGAAAGGTTTGGTAAATAACCAGACCGAGTTAATACATAGCATCAGAGCAGAGAAGGAAACTTGATTCCATCTATTCTGGTTATCTAATGCTGTTACTAGCCACCCAAAACTTTCTGGCTAAAAAAAAAAAAGAAAAAAAATTTTTTTGCTCAGTAGTCTGTAATGTGGACAGGACTTGGTAGGGACAGTTTGTTTCTGTTCTACTTGGCATCAGTTGAGGGTAGCTGGAATGGGGGTAGAGAACCTCTTCCAAGAAGCTTACTCAAATTAGTATTAGCTGAGAACAGCTCAGTTGTGGATGTTGAACAGAGGACCTGAGGGCTAGGGGGCTGTCTCAGTTCCTCTCCATGTAGGTCTTCTCATGGATATTTGGGTTTTCCCACACCATGGTGGCTAGGTCCAAGAATATTTCAAGAGACAGGAAGTAGAAGCTGCCAGTCACTCAACCACCTGAGACCAGAAACTGGCTCAATATTTTCAGTCTCTGCCTGGCTATATCCCTAGGTCCTACTTCCTCCTTTTTTTTAATGTATGTTACTCCTTCAATGAGATTTCTCTCCTTCCCCTCACCTAAATTAGTTTCTCCTTGCTCTTTCTCAAAGCACTCAACAAGTTATTACAATAAGGAAAAAGTCTTCTTCCCACTACCAGACGTCAGCTCCACAAACAGATCTGTTTTTGTATACCACATAGTTGCAGTGCCTGAGATACATTAGGTGTCCAATAAAGGTATGCTGGATGAGTAAGTGATTAACCTTGCTTCTGAATTCTAATACTTGATTCTATCCTAACCTGGAAAGGATAAACCTGAGTATCCTGGAACCTTAGCAGCAGGCACCAATGAAAGTTGTGAAATCTTAAGTCAAAAAAGGCAACAAATGTTTTATTTATTCAATGCAAATAACTGTATTTACCACAAGCTAAAGAAGAGAACATATATATATATATATATTTATATATATATTTGAATTTATGGAAGACTAAAGACATGGAAAAATCCAGCACCCCAACAAGTACAGCCAGGAAGGAAATCAGCTCTGTAATAGGACGATTTAATGAACTACAAACAAGAAAGGGTGGGGAAGGAAGAAAAAAATGTGCATTGAATTTAAGACATTGTAAAACTGAGAAGACATATTTACTATTCAAGTATAAACTCAGTAAGGACTTGGCATAAATTGAAAGGCAGCTGCTGAGGTACACCATTATAAAATAAGTTCTATGAATTTACAATTCTACCTTCCAATTTTCTGGGAGAAAAAACCAAACTCTTGAAGGTCTTCACCAGAGACCCTGAGAGGGAATAACACTTTTGATGAAGACATAGTCAACAATCCATGACTGAATTTACTATTCAAAAACATGTATTTATTTTAAACAATAGGAATACGTGCTCTCAGACTGTCCTCTAAGAGTTTTTGAGACTATTAGTTCAACAGTTTCAAAGTATATTACTTCCAAAAACAATGCTGATTTTAAAAAATTATTTTAAACAAAAACCAAAAAGACCTGATTTGATGGTACCTTAAAAATACCCTAAATACCAAATTTTCTCCAGTCTAACATTGCAATTAATTTAAGAATTCCTCCTGCATTGTTAAAACATTTTTTCCTCACAAAATGTGGGTACTGAAATTGGATAGAAACATCATGAATGTGAAAATACCACCAATTTTCTGCAGTTAAAAAAAAAAACAAACTAGAATGTTCTTTGGGATCACTGAAATATCAAAAATTGGGTTTTGTTTTGTCTACAGTCTGTGCACCTTCTTTCAGGCCCTCCATGTTGCTTGTAGTACTGACCTGTGGGATTCTAGTTTTACGGCTTCAAGTCTTGCAGTGCAGTATCCATGCGTAAGATACCAGTGGCTCTCTGACCAATGGGAAGTTATGCTTAACCCAGAAATGCTATCATTTACTTCTCCATAATGACTTTTGCCCAAAATAAAAACTTTAGAATATGAGACAAAACATCCTGTGTTACACAATCAAATGAACCCAACCTGGAGAAATCCAGTGTGGTTTCAAGCACTCAAGAGGGCATTATCTCCTATAGCTTTTCATGGAATTACCACAGGCCTAGCTACTGGCATTCAGCTTTCCTTGCCCTTAAAAGGAATTTTTCAGGGCTGGCAGATTGGGTTAGATTCTAGGAGAATTTTGTCTTAAATAAACTATCATTTTTTTAGCATAAAATCTGGCCATGGCTATGTTTCAATGTGCATACAACTGATTAGAGATTTTTTTCTTTGTTTTTCTTTTCAACATTGGCTGGAATTGAGTAGAAATAAGTCCATGAGGCCTCTTCACGTGTGTCATGAGATATGAGAAATCTGTCTGACTCTAGTCACTATTTCTTTCCGACACAATGGGCAAGTCTCCAGTTGCAAGGCACAATCCATGCACAGATCACTGAGGAGAAAGACATAGATACCAGTTAGGTCAGTTCTTCAAAAAGTCAGACTGATGATATGCTGACTCAATGGAGCATGTTAACCGAAAGGGTAATAATCACACAAGGCTGAAACATTAAGTAAATATATAAACAGTAAGTCTCTCTTCCACTTCTGACCTTCAATCTTCCTCTTCTGAGGAATAAGTTAAAAGTTCGTGTGCATTCTTCCAGAAAGTCTGGATATATACAGCCTATGCATAGAGATGTGTATCTGTAGGTAGAAATACAATGCTTTTTTCCCCCCCCAGACAGTTAGCTATCTGTCCCATTATAATTTGTTGAACAGTCTGTCTTTCACCAGATTTGACATAATGTCTCTATATTTTTCTTTATAAGTAGTTCTACTTTTGGGCTTCTGTTATATTACTGTGTCACTCTTTTCATATATTGGGACAAAACTATTAATTTTTTTTTTCCCTAAAGGTGGCATTTTACACATATTCTTTCTCACCCTGTTTTTTTTTTTAATTTAATTTATTTTTGGCTACACTGGGTCTTTGATGTTATGTGCTGACAGCAGGCATCCTTGTCTGGTCCCTAGCATCTCTTGGAAGGTTTCCAGTGTGTCCCCCTTAAAAAGATGCTTGTGTTTGAGATATATATATTTTTTATATTGTAAAGGAAGTATCTATCCATCCTTAATTTATACTTTTATTTTCTATATCCATTTCTGTTTTGTAGTAGTCATTCGAGATGGATATTGAATTTTTAGCATTTTTGCACAAAGTATTAATTCTCTGCTCCACTGTCCCTTGGCCTATTTGAGAAATTACATTTGAGTAAATACATTTGAGAAATTACACTGATTTCCTATGCTGCACTAACCTTGCATTCCTGAAATAAACCCCTCTTGGTCGTGTTGCTGGGTACTAGTTGCTGATAATTTAGGATTTTTATGTTTATATTCATTCATTCATTTTTGTGTTTCATCAGCTTTTTGTATGATTAACATGCAGGCTTTGTAAAAAGATTGTGACTTTGCTATTTTCTCTGCGGTCTGAGAAGTTTATACAGAATCCATCCATTCCCTCAAAGTTTGAAAGAATGTACTTGTGAAACCACCTGGGCTTTCAGTGGGGAAGGCAAAGGGGGAAAATAATTTCAATTTCTTTCATGGTATTAATAGTAGGAATGTTTAGATTTTCAGTCTGTATTCTAGGGAGTGGCACATGTCACTCAGTTTAGCCAGATTTCCTTTCTTAACCTCTACTCAACGGAACTGTTGTTGCTGAAAGTGGAGCTGGACTTTCTTATAATTCTTTTAATTTCCTCTTCCAACTTTGTTCTGGATATGTCTAGTGTGGAGACTGTGGTCATACTTAAGATACTTGATTCTAAGTTTTTAGATTTCAGCCCTCCTTCATGAGCACTTATTGTGTGCCAAACCACCAATAAGGGCCAGAGTGCTCAAAGAAGAATAAGCCCAGATCCTGAGGAGTTCTGGGCTACAGAGCTGATACAGGGAGACCTGGTAGCTAAAGCTATGTGAAGAATAAGAGCAAGGCAGTGTATGGGATAGGCTGAATTACAGGGAGTTGGTCTGGAACAATGGGATAGAGGTACTGCTCGTATATAATCAGCACACATGCCTGGGCCAGGCCAGGGTCAGCACACTGCCCAAGCTCCTCTTTCTCCTTCTAACCTTAGTTGCGAGGCCTTTTTAGAGGACTGTTTACTTGCTACTCTTGCTGATGTTTAGACACTCTATTCTATAGGATCCAGGCTGTCCTCATTTCCTACAACTGCAGAGTGGTTAGATGGTAGGGTGCTGCCCCTCTCAATGCTGAGGAGGATAAAGAGTAAGTACATGAGAAAGCTCTAAAACTAAAAGGGATTTCCTAAGAGACCTGTAATTAGCATTAAGTCTTTTACATTTTGGAATGAAAAATGTGTTAAAAATAAAGTAGTGAGTAAACAAAGTGAAACAAAACAAAAACATGGGTCTTCTATATCAAGCAGCTTCTTCTATTTCAGGTTCTTTCTGGAAGACAGACTTGGCAAACTCTGAAAACTCCTTCAGCCCACTTTGGATATTATGAACCTTGATGAACAGCTAGGGAACTGGTAACACTGTAAAAGCAATTCAAGAACAGGTAGAACTTTGTCTACCTGTACAGAAGTACTGGACTTGTGTACTGTAATGTACACAAGAGGAAATAACCAAACAAACCCTCTGACCTGTGTCCACATGGCTTCAGTTGCGTGTCTGCTACCTCATCACAACACAGGGAGCAGCAGTTTTCCCGGATACTGACTTGCTTCAACAGAGCAAGACGCCTGTGCCTGAGTAGAAAACACAGTTGGAAGTTCATTTGATCAACAAATAAATGAGCAGTGATGCATATGAAATGCCTTGAAAATGCTCTGTACATGGGAGTCTACCATGTATTCCCTAAGCTCTATTCAGTAAAGTTTTCACACGAGACATCTCATTTCAATCTTACAATGATTTTCTAAAACAGAGAATGGAGGAGGCTGGTCACTCTCATCTTACCTGGTGGCTTAGCTGGTTAAGCATAACACGGACACAGAAGTAAACTGCTTTCCTGAGCTCTGTGGCGGGAGCTCTAGCAAATGAATCAAACCAAAGGTGGAGGGCATGGGAGCCTCCAGTTACAGCGAGTTGGTCATGACCTGGACTTGTGACTGGCACAAAAAGTGGGAGGAAAGGGCAGTCCTGCAGGACTAAACCCTTCTCCAGGTGGGGTCTGAAGCTATTTCCAGGTAGATGGTGTCAGAATCAAGTTCACTGCTCACTGGTACTGGAAAACACATATCAGACCATTCTAGTAGCAGGAAGAGTTGTGAAAGCAGAACTTTCTAGTGCAAAGACCCTGGAGCTACAGTAGCAGACTTGGTCTGTTTCCGGAGCAGCAAGGAGGCCAGGATGGCACAGGGGAGAGTGCAAGAGGTCTAAGAAGTAGTGGAAGAGAGGAGGGGACAAATCCTACAGCGTCTGCTGAGATTCAAGCTTTTACCTTAAGTGAAGAGGAAGCCACTGGAGTCTGATGAGCAGAGAAGTGCATGATCTGATTTATGTTGTAACAATCATTCTGGAGGCTGTGCTGAACAGACTGAAGGGGTTAAGGTGGGAACAGGGAGACTAGTTTGAGGGCAGGAACAACCCAGGTGGGAAATTGGAGGCTTTAGCCATGGTGGGAACAGGGAGAGGGAACAGAAGTTGGTGGCTGGGATATATTCTGAAAGTACAGCCCATAGGATTTGCTGAACAATGGGCTGTCATAGAAATGGCAGACACTCATACTCTGCCTTGTCAAGGATCCTCTAGGACTACAGCCAGGGAAACAGAATCGACAATGGAGCTATTAACAGAGAAAACTGTAAGAGAAGCAGGTGGCTATGAGTGGTGACTGTTGTAGCTGAGAGGTGGGTGTGTATATATATACATAGTGTGTGTATATATATATATATATATGGTGCTTTACTGTGCTATTCTTTTTTTCTTTCATGTGTATTTGAAATTTTCTATAATAAAAAGTTTAAGAAAAAGAAGAAGAAAAAGAATGAATGGAAGAAGAGGTAGAGACAGAGAGGATTTACAATATGCAACACTTTACAAAATGCCAAGTAGAAACAGGGCCCTGATCTCCTACCCTGAAGTCAGAAAAGAATACTATTCCTATGAGTAAAACAGGAAACTCTGGCATTAAAGAGGCCATTCAGTTAGTCTCTGACAACTTCTGTCTTGGTGTCACTGTCACAGAAAACAAAATTCCAATGCAGCGCAGGACTGCCAAGCTGGTAACTCCGTTCTTATCCAAGGCAGACTGCACTTTGGGCGCCAAGATCTTAGGGTACTGAGACAGTACACAGAAACCGCCCATAAAAGATGACTTTCTGACAGTTGGGGCCTATTGCCATCTGACTTTTGGAAAGTTTAATTCTGCAGGGGTGGTTAACTAAATGCTGAAGCAGTTTTAACTAAGGTCAGCTTCCAGGGGAACACTTAGACAGATCAGTTGGAACTTTCAGGGTGTAGGTGAGAAAACAGACCTGTTTATGGGCCGCATCCAAGAAAGACAGGCTACCTAACAAAGTGATGGGGTATGTATGACAGATGAGACAGGTGTTACTTCACACTTTCACCAGGAGGAATTTAAAGTTCAGAATCCCTGTCAGGCGCTAAGACAAGATGAAGAAGGGTTCTCAGAATGAACCTCAGATCTCTGAGCTGGGAAATAAATGGCCCTTCAGTTCTCGGGATATTACAGAGGCTCTGTTGCAGCAGGCAGGGCTGTCATCACTCCATGACATTTTCTGGTTCATCTGGAAACTGCTGAGCCACTCTCAAGCCTTGGGACACTGAGTCCAAGGTGAAGTACAGCCCAGAAGGGCTTGTTACAGACCTGCTTTTTAAGCCAGAACAGGAGCTAGGATTACACTGTTACGTTATAGACACCCTTAAGGGTGCAACAGGCCAACACTGCTGATTCCTTACCTTGGCAAAATGATTTTCTCTTCAGCTGTGAGGAAGGCATAGTCATTAAAAGTGCTAAATTTCATAGACGGTGGATATTTGAATGGTTTTGCTCCAAAATTGAACTCACACTGTTGATATGACATGAAACTAGCTGCTGCAAAAAATCCAGATCTACAAATAAAAATGAGCAGAGATCAAGAGAATTCATAGAAACAAAGTGAAGATCATACACAAAGTGGTTTTCAGAAATAAGTTGGAATAAGAAGTCAGTCAGAGTAAGTCGTACCCCGGCAGAAAGAAGGGTGGCATCATGTTTACTAAACTAGACGGGACTATAAACCAGAGAATATCCTGCTCTTATCTTCCTATGTCAAACTCTGGGAGAGTTCTAGGTATGATCAAATGAGTCCCCAATTACTTGAAGTATAGTGATTTCTCGCACAACTGACTATATAAATGGACAGTCTTTTTTTCCTAGAGAAAAGGACATTCCATGCATCTACTTGAATTTTTGATTGAGAGAAGGTACTTACACAGTAGATGAAAAGACTTGCTTCTCAGGAGGCAGCTGGTTGCCGTTTAAAAAGAAGATCATTTGCTTTTCATTCAAGTCTAACAGAAATCCTACTGTGTCTCCTAAAGGATGAAGTGGAACACTGTTAGGACGGGAAGATTCTGCTGTCTCAAGGGTTTTGACTCAACATATTCATCTTGCTTCTTCTGCAACTGATCTGACCCCTTTACATGTTTGGAAAGGAAAATGCTGCCAATTAATCTATGAAAAGTCATCAATTGTAAGATGCATCCCAATTTCAAAGATGTGAAATGTGGGGGCAATGTGCATTTTTGGACCAGTAAAACATGGTAAGATCAAAATCATGAACTTTGCTTCTCTGATGAGATTTAAAATTCTGAGACGGAATTCCCTGGTGGTCCAGTGGTTAGGACTCTGTACTTCCAATGCCAAAGGCAAGGGTTCAATCACTAGTTAGACAACTAAGATCCCCCCTATAAGACTGCATGGCCAAAAAAGAAAAAAATGTTTTCCAGAGGTTCCATCTGCTACCATATGACTCTATGTCTTCAGAACAAGGTGGGATGCACCAGGAGGCCCCCTGAGAATACCACCCTTGGTGCTGTGGTGTGAGGCAGAAAAGCCCTGTTTCATTGTATTTAGTTGGGGGAGAAAAGACTCACTCATCTTAAATCCTTTGGTCCAAGTGTTAGACAAATCAACTGTGTGGTTCTAACTATGCTGGTTTGAATCTCTCATTAATAAATGTTTTCATGGGTATAAGGCCTTGGATACAGCAAACCAGTTGGAATACAAATTGAATGGGGCAAAAAAGATAAGGCTGTTGATAAGATGTATTCTTGCGTAAAATCCTCGTGCTTTGACTCAGAGTCCTGGTAGTCTCTACCCCTGCAGTGTCTTGAGCCTGATGTTTGGAGAGCTGAGGCTGGGGAGATGTTTTTGAGGCCAAGAGTGCTCAAGTCAGCCTGAAAAGTTGCATCTAGAGGGGCCCAGAATGTGTCCACTGAATAGTGCGAATGCTCTGAAGAAAATCTCATTTTATTGGCATTACAATTTCAGTGTCCTTAATATCTCCACAGCTGCTCTAAGACATATACCCAGAGAGGAAAGTGGAATTCATATTAATCTGAAGCAGCATATAAATCTTAATTCATATTAATATGAATTAATAATTTCCCCTTAATTTCTTAAATTAAGAATTTTATAGTCTGAAATGTTTTGCTGAAGGAAGGGCTCCATCAGAGGTGAGTATCAGGAGAGTACTGTTCACACCCATGGTAGGGGATACAAATGCTAATACCCCTTCCCACACTTAATCTTTTTCCATCAAAAGATTTTTTAAAATTAATTAATTTATTTTAATTGGGGGCTAATACTTCACAATATTGTAGTGGTTTTTGCCATACATTGACGTGAATCAGGCATGGGTGTACATCTGTTCCCCATCCTGAACCTCCCTCCCACCTAACATCCCATCCCTCAGGGTCATCCAAAACATTTTAAAGCCTAACATAATGAATGCTTTGCCAGAACCAGATGCCTTACCCTAGCTGATGAATTCATGATGGAGAGGAATGCGTACCTTCTTTCCAGCAGGGGTGTAGGTGCGGCTTGCTTCTGGCGTTGTACCAAATCAGCTGCCGGCAGCCGTCGTATGCACAGGAGTATTCATCGTCCCCGATGCCATAGCCTTCCTGGAGGGAGATAGGGCCCAGAGATTAGTGAGGCTCTGCCTGCTGTGTTATGGGAAAAGTAAGTATGTCTTTTATAACCATTAAGCTGGTGGCTGGAATTCTAAGCTTTCTAGATGAAGGGAGAGAGCCTATTATGGTTCTTAGAAGGTACCAAAATTTTGACATGGAGTCAGAAGAGAGTATGACCTCACTAACAAATTATTTCCCAAGTTTCACATCTGTTAGTTTATTTAATTCTCATGAACCACCTTGAGGCTGGGAGTACTGTATTCCATTTTAAGAAGAAATAAAGTCTCAGAGAGGTCAACCAACTTGCCCAAGAATGCATTACTAGAAAAGTCAAGTTTGGACCTTGGGATTTTCTGATTCCAAGGCTGGTGTGGGCAAATACCTTTTTTGCCTGTAGTACACTTCAAAACACCCCCTTGCTCAAAGATGTTAAACCTGGGTACAACAGAGAGTCTATTGTGGGTTATTAGCAAACAGGTATTCCGAGATATCTGAACATTATATAGGTTCTTGGCAACTTCTTTTATTACTTATTGCCTTTTAATTGTTTAATAATTACTTTATTGTTAACATAAAAGGGTGGGTTTGAGATCTTAAGAAATTATTTTGAGCAGTTATAAGAAAAAAAATAGAATGAATACAGAAAACATGCAGACCAGACAACTGCTATCTTTAAGGCTCAACGGTGAGATTCTAGTAGAGAAGGCCACTGAAAATGCTGGCCAGATCCAAGTAAGACTTCAGATCCTGGGGATGGTCTGCTTATTCTGTGCGATAATACAATCACAAGACAGACTGGAACAAGGGCTCCAACACACTCTTTGACTACTTAGACCACAACATACTGAATTCGGATGTGTGTTCTCCAAAGTGAGAATTAGTTGTTCCGAATGCACTGCTCAGACTACTCAAAGGTTAAATATTCTGCTGTGTAAATTCTCAGCAGAATATTCACCAGTCTATTATTAACAGAAAGAATGCCTTGCTATCCCTTTCAAAGCCTGAACAAATAAGTTAAAAAAAAACTGTAACAATAAACAAGATAACTATTCTGTAGGTGACCTGAACGAGACCTACCCTTTAGCTTCTCAGATTAATGATCTATCTCCAAGCCTAACACCTGATCATCTTTTCAACAGCAAAGCTCAATCAGTAAGAGTTAAAATAAGAGGCACCATGAATGGACTTCAAATTTTCAGAAACTGGGTGTGTCCTAGGAAAGACTAATTCCACAAAGCCACACCATGTCTGTACAGGCAAAAAGATTCAGAATCACCAGAACAATGTCCACAGGAAGCAAAGTTTTAAGTATAGTAACAATATGAAAATGCTGTATTGGGGGAAAGATAGATCAGATTTCATCAATTTCTAACCAACCAGTACTTAAGTCAGGGAAAAATGTTTTATTTTTTAAGGAAAGAAATTAAGTCTATCAAGCAATCTGGAGGGATAAGAAAATAGTATTCTAAGTTTCTTGAGAAGCCAAAGTTTTTGCAACTATATGGCAGAAATTAGTTTCACTCACGAGATAAAATGATCCAGCTTCACTGGCCATTAAAAAGACACTCTGCAACGTTCAGTCTCATATACACTACTCTCAGACCTGCAGTGTGCTGCCATATTAGGAGATACACAATTTATAAAGCTTTCTCCCAAGAGAAGTCCATATTTCTTCTAGTCTTGGGACAAATTTTTACTTCCAAATGAGACAACTAGCTAATTCTCTGAGATTATCCCCATTTTCAAATGCAAAGAACACAATTATTGAAGAATAGGAAGGGGAATGAACTCAAGGCCTAGTTTCATTTTGTCCCAGTCTTAGTTTCAGTTTTCTTGCCTGTGAAATGGAAATTATAACAGTAAAAACTGTTGTGGGAATCAGATGATAAGCTTTAAAATGAAGTGCTCTGGAAATTAAGATTTTTTAAGTCCTAAAAAAATCATCTTAAGGACATCATTTGGAGCAGACTATCTGTGTAATTGATACCACTTTCTTTAAGTCAGCGCCCAAGTTGGGCACTAGAAGACTAACTAGCACTGTTCTCCAGAACCACTTGCTTTTGACTACATGGTGCCACCAAAAAAGCCTCATTCATCCAGGTTTTAATTAAGGCCTAGTCAACTAGAAGGCCCTGAAAGGGGAAGGTTCCCAACAAAAGCAATGGCAATTTAGGGTCCAGTTTGCCATCCTGGACAAAAATCCAGACCTGCCCTTTCCATGGGCCCTCTTCCTCTAATCTGTCTCTTTCCAGTGAGCAGTTTAGTAAAATGTCATAAACAATTCCAGGATGCTGTACAGCCTTGCTGAAAGGGCACTTTAGAAACTATTGTTATGGCAGGCAAAGTTGTTTGACTTTGTTGGATCACTTCGTTTTTTTTTTTAACTTTACAATATTGTATTGGTTCTGCCACACATCAACATGAATCCGCCACGGGTGTACACGTGTTCCCCATCCTGAACCCCCCTCCCACCTCCCTCCCTGTACCATCCCTCTGGGTCATCCCAGTGCACCAGCCCCGAGCATCCTGTATCTTGCATCAAACCTGGACTGGCGATTCGTTTCTTATATGATATTATACATATTTCAATGCCATTCTCCCATATCATCCCACCCTCTCCTTCTCCCACAGAGTCCAAAAGACTGTTCTATACATGTGTCTCTTTTGCTGTCTCACATACAGGGTTATCGTTACCATCTTTCTAAATTCCATATATATGCATTAGTATACTGTATTGGTGTTTTCCTTTCTGGCTTACTATAGGCTCCAGTTTCATCCATCTCATCGGAACTGATTCAAATGTATTCTTTTTAATGACTGAGTAATACTCCATTGTGTATATGTACCACAGCTTTCTTATCCATTCGTCTGCTGATAGACATCTAGGTTGCTTCCATGTCCTGGCTATTATAAACAGTGCTGCAATGAACATTGGGGTACATGTGTCTCTTTCAATTCTGGTTTCCTTGGTGTGTATGCCCAGCAATGGAATTGCTGGGTCATAAGGCAGTTCTATTTCCAGTTTTTTAAGGAATCTCCATGCTGTTCTCCATAGTGGCAGTACTAGTTTGCATTCCCAATAGTGTAAGAGGGTTCCCTTTTCTCCACACCCTCTCCAGCATTTATTCCTTGTAGACTTTTGGATCGCAGCCATTTTGGATCACTTCTAAAACCCATCCTAAGACCTTACATATGGGATGGGAGGCTATATTATTTATTTTTAATTGGAGGGTAAGAGGCTATTCTAGTCAAGGCTATGGTTTTTCCAGTGGTCATATATGGATGTGAGAGTTGGACTATAAAGAAAGCTGAGGGCCGAAGAATTGATGCTTTTGAACTGTGGTGCTGGAGTAGACTCTTGAGAGTCCCTTGGACTGCAAGGAGATCCAACCAGTCCATCCTAAAGGAGATCAGTCCTGGGTGTTCATTGGAAGGACTAATGTTGAAGCTGAAACTCTAATACTTTGGCCACCTGATGCAAAGAGCTGACTTATTTGAAAAGACCCTGATGCTGGGAAAGATTGAGGCCAGGAGGAGAAGGGGACGACAGAGGATGAGATGGTTGGATGGCATCACCGACTCAATGCTCATGGGTTTGGGTGGACTCCGGGAGTTGGTGATGGACAGGGAGGCCTGGCGTGCTGTGGTTCATGGGGTCACAAAGAGTTGGACACGACTGAGCGACTGAACTGACCTGAAGAGGCTATTATTTATTTTTATTTATTTATTGTTTTCTTTTTGGCTCTGCTGGGTCTTTGTTGCTGAGTGAGGGCTTTCTCTAGTTGCGGTGAGCAGGCTTCTCATTGCAGTGGCTTCTCTTGTTGCAGAGCATGGGCTCTAGGGCACACAGGCTTCAGTAGCTGTAGCATGTGGGTTCAGCTGCGGTTCCTGGGCTCTAAGAGCACAGACTCAACAGTTGTGGCACTTGGGCGTAGCTGCCCCATGGCATGTAGAATCTCTAGGACCAGGGATTAAATCCATGTCCCCTGTACCAGCAGGTGCATTCTTAACCACGGGATCACCAAGGTAGTCCAGATAAGAGGTCATTATTTAGATTAATGACAAAAATAAGTCTAAGGGTATTTTCCCAGCTCAAAGGGTAAAAATCATATGGCCACAAAATGTTCCTGATCAAAACTGGATTAACTCCAAAGAGCATATACTATGACTATGAGAAGGAAGCTGATTGGGTTAGACATTAGAAGGGCATAAAGTGGCAAGAAATGAACACCTGAAGGAAAGGGAAGAATCCTAACCTCTCGCACTCAAGTAGAAGTGGTCCAACTCTGCTTCCTCTAGTGGATTTAATCTCCCCTTATATCTGATAGCTTTCTGTAACAAAAGATAAATACTAAATATTGAAAATAAATATGCCTACAAATTACAAGATAAAAGTAAAATGAGAGGAGTCAAGCCAACATTTACGATTTCACGAAAGGAATAGAATTCCTACAAAGTTCCTAAAGCTTAAATGCAAGATAAAACCCATCACTGATAACAATATAAAAACTGAGCCAAAGATGTGACTGGGGCTGGAGCAGAGCCTAAAAAAGAAAAAGAACACATGTAACCTCTGGGTGGAAAATTAACATGAACTTAAAACTTGAGGGGAAAAAAATGGCGGAGGTTCACTTGTGTTTTCCTATTTCTGAATCAGTTTATAAACCTGATGTTGCAGATTTGGCACCATGTGGTTCAGCCCAAGGAATGATTACTGAGCAAACCTACCTGAAAAAATGAGGATGCACCACCCACTTGCCAAAATCACCCACTGCTGCCCGCATCTGCCCAGGTCTCCACAGTACTCACGTGGTTGAGGAACTTGCTGTCCCGTGTGGCCCAGCCGATCTGCATGACACCAGAAGTGACCACAGTAACTTCATAGTACCACACCCCAGCATCCACACAAAAGGTGCAACGCACACTTTCGAAAGAAGAGGCATCGCAGCGAGCCTGGAAAAATCAAAGGGCATGGCAGCCCACCATCAATGCCTGAAGACCACCAGAGATAACAGACCGCTCAGAAGGTGGAATCTATCCTTTCTCATTACAGCTCCTGCTGGACTACTGTCTCCTTCTCTGTGCATTCTCAGTGACAAAATATACAAAACTGAAGGAAGGATGCTATTTTACAGTTTAGTTTCCATGGAGTTCCAGATTGAAAGGACTGGAAGACCTCAAAGTAAGAATTAGTGAAGGCTACTGGCTTCATTTTGAATTACTTACAGAGGTTTGCTCTCACAGTAGAATCTTTTACAAATGCATAAACACTGCCTTAACCTGTTACTTGTTAGGGAGGGAGATGAGGGAGAGGATATTGAAGGATATAAGATGGAGTATCCAAAAATAAGCTAAAACAGAAAACTACATAAAGCGTTTGGTAAGATGTAAGATCAAAGGGCTGTCTGCAGTCATTCTTCAAACAGCTCTTTAATCTTGACATGTCTAGTGCCTAAAGCAGCTGTATATAAGCGGCTCTTTCATTAACCTTCACCCGCCCCCCGCCGCCAATCAGCAACATTTCCAACATGCACGGAGAAGGTAAAGTGCTAGATTGAATATAACTGGTTATACAGGGATTAAAAAAGAAAGGGCCTCTTTTAGAAATACTAGTCTTTGTACCTTTAACTGCATAAAATAGAAGAGATTAAAGTCAGACATTTAAACAAGTCAATAAACATTATAGCACTTACTATATGTATAGGATCATGTGAGATAGGAAAGAGTATATATATCTCAGACACTCTCTTCTACCACTTCTACCTCTAACCACTCTCTGAGTATGTAGTAAATTTCCATCTATTTTGCAAGGATTGCTTTTGCTCAGAATCAGGGCATGAAAATGAAAACAAGATTTTCTCCCTAGAATGGTCCATCTATGGAAACTTTACCTCCAAGCCATGAGGCGAGATCTTCAGGTACTCGCTGACATCGTTGCTATTCAGCATGGCCTTAATGCTATTCAAGTCCACTTTCTCATAGGTCAGCTGCCTACCCTCTTTTAAAACTGCAAAAGAAGAAGTGGGTACGTTTCTAAGGCAGGCTATTGTGGAAAAACTGTTGTCATCGCTGGCTGCCACTCTTGTTAATAAGTTGAGGTGCTCAAAAATGGCAGAATCGGTAGACATAACCTTAGCTTTGGGGCTGCATGGCTGTATGAAGATTAATTAAGCAAATTAGTAAAGGCAGCAAAGGTAGGTTTATATTTCTGTTCCTTACAGTCATTCTTTTGCATGCAGCAAAATCCAGATGGTACTTTTTCAGAATTATTCTTTAACTGGCACTACACAGGCTGTGCACTGAGCAGTTTCCCACAATGTTGTGGTAGGAGCAGGGGGATTGTGCTAACTATGGGGTGGGGGAAGTGAGGACAGAGCAGTAGTCTAGTTTTAGTTCTTGCAGCCCTTGGAGGAGAAAAATAGTTGGGAGCAACTCTCAAGGTATAGATATGATTTGAGTTTTGAAGAGCAATGCTGGGACAGGGAGACGAGTGAAGAGAGGGAATTCCAAGTGAGAGGAACAGGTCCAGAGATAGGAGTGACTGGGAACTGCTTCTAAGACAGTGAAGAGAGTCTGTGTTGGGAAGAGTTGGATTTCACAATAGCATCTGATTGGTGGCCTGGATGCAGCAGGAAACAGGAGACCAATAACAATGTCTGAATAGGAGAGCACTGCAATTAGAAGCATTCCTTCCATCTAATTGTCTGAAGAGTCCCTAGGATTCGTTACTGCTAGAATATAGCCAACCTATCAGTAGAGGACTTTATAAGGAAAAACTCACACTGTCACAAATGAAGACCAGTGATCCTATTTAAGAAGTGGATTTGGAAATGAAAACAGGCATTTTAATACAGGACAACTGCTACTTACAGAGATTGTCTAAACTCCACTGGGCACAGAAACCAACTTGACGTTTCAGATAATCAGGATCATCAGTCCAGGACTCCAATGTGACAAGCCGGTCACTAATACTGGATTCAGAAATAGTCAATTTATTTTCACCTGTTTGGGAAGACATAAACCTTAAATTAACCATGGAAGAGTAGGAGCATTTGCTGGGCAGATTGATGGAGGGAAAGAATACAGAGAGACAATTAGAGAATCTGGAAACTATACTAACGACAAAGCCCAAGAGCTCTATTTTCTAAAAGGTAGCAATACCATCACTAAATTTTCTAGCTATAAAAAGTGGCTAATCACAGTCACCAATTTTGATTCTTTAGGTGAGAAAGCTGTTGCCTTTGTCACCATATTATAGACCTTGAGATGTTTATCTAGACAAATCAGAATGTATGCATGTTATTTCAGAGAAGGCAATGGCACCCCACTCCAGTACTCTTGCCTGGAAAACCCCAGGGATGGAGGAGCCTGGTAGGCTGCAGTCCATGGGGTCGCTAAGAGTCGGACACGATTGAGCGACTTCACTTTCACTTTTTACTTTCATGCATTGGAGAAGGAAATGGCAACCCACTCCAGTGTTCTTGCCTGGAGAATCCCAGGGACGGTGGAGCCTGGTGGGCTGCCGTCTATGGGGTCGCACAGAGTCGGACACGACTGAAGCGACTTAGCAGCAGCAGCAGCAGCATGTTATTTATTTAGCTGCATGACTTGCAGAAGTTTAGTTCCCCAACCAGAGATTGAACCTAGGGCCATGGCAGTGAAAGCCTAGAATCCTAACTACTAGGCCACCAGGGAACTCCCCAGAATGTGGGCATATCTGACGGGGTTCAAAGGCGGCAGCTCATCCAGTAACTAAGAAAAATTAACATTTTTAACAGGCAATATAGATCATTAGTGCAAGAAGTCACTATACCTACTTGTCTGTGCAAACTTTTCCAGTGCGATAAGTGCAAAAAGCATGACTGTGGGGTGGGACTGTAATTTCTGAAAGACAACAAAAGATAAATATATACATACATACACATATATATATATATGTATCATTGCCCTCCTGGGGTGACAATTTCCTCTTCTTACCCATTGTGTGCTAGACTTTTTTTTTGGAGCAGTCATCAACGTTTTACTCATTCAAGTCCTTGATTATCCACTTGCTACTATTGTTAGTAACTGACCACAATAGTCTCCTAAAATCTTATTTTCTTGTTCATTTATAGATATGGAAACATCAAAAGTATCTTGTTAAATGCACTATTTTACTTAGTAACACTTATATTTGTTAAATGAAATCATGCTGATTCTTACATTCATTTAAGCAAGCCAAACAGAAGCTTAGAAGTATAGCTAAAAATAGCTTTTTTATTCAGAACCCTAAAAGGAATCACTCATCACTATCAGGTTCCAAAATTATAAATAATGAAATTAACAATTCATGGCTTCATTTTCAATCTGTTCTCTGAAAGGAAGCCTACAAATGCTGATTGTAGGTGGGCGAGAGCAACAAGTGAGCTCTTTCAGTTACAAGCTCCTCTTTCAACAACAAGTGAGCTCTTTCAGTTATACTTAAGTTCACATCACATGTGTTCACATTTGAAGAAAGGTCTATCTGCTTAACATCACATCTGCTCCCAGCCATCCCTCCCCACAGTTATGCTAGGAGCCTGCAAAAGAGCTCCAGAACATCACCTGGTTTCCATTCACTCTTCTGGTGCCCAACTGGGTTCTGCAAAGCTATTCCCTGTTACAAAGCCTGTTTAGCACTTTACTTCTTGCCATAACCATCCTCAATCCCTCTGTCTGGCTTTTCAGACCCTGAGCCCTCCCTACCTGACTACTCAGTCTATATCCTCCTGTCTCTGAATACTGTCTTCTGATCAGACAGTTCTCTGTAATATGCTGGGAACACTGCCATTTCTGTCTCTGGGCTTCTGCCAGTGATTTGCCTTTAGCCAAGAATCCCATTTTTTAAAAAAACTTTATTAAAAAAAAATTTTTGGCTGCGTCATGTGGCATGCAGGATCTTAGTTCCCTGACCAGCGATCAAACCTGTGCCCTCTGCATTGAGAAAGAGCACAGTCTTAACTACTGAACTGCCAGGGAAGTCCCGAAGCCCATTTTTCCTCTCTTGTGTGCATAATCAAGTTCTCACCCTATGCTGTGACCCAGGTGAAGCTTCACCTTTATCAGGAAGTCTAGCTCCCACAATTCCCAGTCCCCATCATCCATACCTCCTACCTCCCAGTCACTTCTCAGAACTCCTGGCACTTGGTCTGAAGGAAGGGGTTTTGCCCTTGATCATATCCCACCATAAAGCAGAGGCTAATTATCTTGTCTGAATAGTTTTGTTCCCTGAACTAATCAGGAAACTTGAGGGTGAAGGACTGCTAGACTACTTCTGTATTTCTACAGCGCTTACTTAGCATAGTGTTAAATGCTTTAAGTACATATTATCTAGGTACTGAAAATATTTTTCAGATTTTGAAAAAGGCCAATGAATAGCAGATCTGCAAAACATAACTTTAAAAAATACAGACCAGACAAGCCTAGTCCAACAGTGCGAGAGATCTAACAGCATAGCCTTGACAAACCACAAGCTTCACAGACCATACACCGAATAACAACAGTTATTTAAAGAGCAGTAGGGAGCAGGGAAGGATGGAGGAACAGAGAGATTTACATACACTGGGAAACTGACCTCACAGTTTCCTGGCTTGGAATGCTGTGTAATTTTGTTTCTACTATGGAGGTTCCTACTACCATTTGGCAGACTCTAAGGATGCATACAAAAAAGCCAATCATAGCACCTATCTTATGACTAAATTTAAAACCAAACCGACTCAGCTGTTTTTGCTTGTAATAAATTCCTATCCTGCCCTTACTTTTTTTTTTTTTTTTAACATAGGAGGGAACAGATAAACACTCAGGAAACACCTGGAAATAAAATTTATAGCTGATTCTATTCCTGTGCCATTGGCTAAGCTGGAAAAGTTAGAAAAATGCACAATTCTAGATGACTAAGAATAACTAGCTTTGATGTCTCACTTACCAGACACTGTAGCAAATATTCCAGTATTCCTGGGCTAAGTAAACCAATACTTGCAGGACCTAGACAAATACAACAAACACTGGATATAACTAAATGTGTCATATTAGTTGAATTGGTAACTAAGACCAACAACATCATAGAACTCTTTCATCTAGCTAAAATTTATAAACTGTGTATATATGTATATATTAGATTCAATATCATATGAGCTTAGCCTTTTCTGTTATTTTTCATTTTTAAAGCAAATAAGGAAAACTTTTTTTTTAATGTTGGTATATGCTTTATTCTCAAAATTGATAAGATTCTAAAATTTATAAACAAATGCAAATGGCTACATATATAACCAAGACAAATTAGGGAAAAAAGAAAGCAAAGTTGAAGAATTCATGTTACTACTCATCTTCATTTTGGAGTATGTATAATTATGGCTGATTTTTGTTGCTGTATGACAGAAACCAACAATACATTGTAAAAATTAAAAAAAAATTTTTTTTAATGAAAAAATAAAGATCCTGCGCCTGTACTCAGCAAGGTGTAATTAAAAAAGAAACTCATCAGCAGAGGTTCATTATCAGAAGAGACTCTGGGGAGAGATGTTTTTACAAAAAAAAAGAAAAGAAAAGTATTTCTTGTATTAATAGGAAAACTCTTTGTTTTAAATTTTCCATCTTCCCCTTAAGGTCAAACAACTTAAGGTTTTCCTTGGGGGAGCTTCCCAGAGTTACCTGCTAGTTTCTCTGCCAAGCAGCCTAGGACTGCAGATGTGTTCCTGTGTTTGGCAGGATGACCTGAGTCCTGGCAAGCTACTTCTCCATTTAGGTTGAGAATTTCAGTCAGTTTTTGGAGTGCATCCTAAAAACAAAAACATACAAGTGGATCTGGTAAATATATGATTTAGGCTTTTTATCCCCAAGGTAATTCTTTGACACGAAAGTAATAACCAGGTGTTAAATTAACTCAGAATTACCATGCAAACATGATAAAATATACCCAAAGGATACCATTATTGATGGGAAATATTATTTGATCTGAAAGTTTTCTTACATGAATTTCTAGATAACATTTCACTCAAAATGTACCAGTTGTATCAAATATATGCTATATACTCTTGGGTCATTCAACAGACTAAATCTACCCAAATGCCAATATGATTGATAACAATAAGGCCTCATGATATTGAAGTAGAAAGTTCCTTAAAAAAATTTTTTTTTATCAATCAAGAACAAATATCACCAGAATTTTTAAGGCAAATTATAATAGAAACCTCCTATAAGACTAGGCAAAGGTCAATTCATCAGTGACAGATCAAAGACTTTTTCCCTTTGTCCATGTTTTTCCATGTTGGGCCTAAATATGTAGGGCTTAGGCAAATGAAAGATGCCAGAATCCAAATTTTTAAGAAAGGATTCCATAGACCATATGGAATAAGGCAATGAAAATCTGATACTTTTGTTCTAACTTGGAATAATCAAAATTATGCCAATATACCAATATTAAGACTCAAAAGTGTTTTTGGTAAAACAGTTTTTTTTTTTCTTAATAGAAAATATTTAAAGAAAGTTTTGTCATGAGGAAATTGTTTAGAGAGAGAATCAGCTTAGCAATTGAACATTCCCTTCCAATTTCAAAGAATGCCATTATAGATACCTGGGTTGGACCCGTACACTCTTATAGAAAAACCCAAATGAACTTTTTGGCCAATCCAATATAAATGCTCCCATTTTTGACATTTAAAAAATTTTAAACTAAAGTTTTTGAGTAAGCTACTTATAGACAGAGGATGTAACAATTCATAAGTAATAAAAAACAAGTTTATACAATGAAATTAATATTAAATAAAACAGACTCAAAATACTATATATAAAGAGGAAATGCATTATACCAAATGTTCTTTGTGGTCATTCATCTTGTGTTTAAGCACAGATGTCAGTTTCATAAAAGATAATTATTAACTTACTTTAGTGGGCAATGGACATTCATCTAGTAATAATGTTATAACAGCTGGTCCCAGTGGATCTTCCAATGGAATAACTCTAATTAAAGACTGGACAACGTCTAACCATCCTTCATCTAAGAGCAAATCAAGAAGATTATATGATAAAGTCGCTATTTTTAAACTGTGAAAATATGTAACTTATAACACAAGATGACTTCACAGTAAAATAGAACCACTCTTGGAGAAGAGAAACATCCTACAGCTTTTAAGCAGCTAGTATTTGGCATGGACATGGTCATCAATTGCTGGTCATCATGGTAGAAACAAAAAATCCTAATTTACAGGAGTCTGGTGATTTAGGGGTATCTTTATTTGAAGAAAATTCAAGCTATGTTTCTGGGTTCTCAAATTATGATTAAAAGTTTCCAGCCTTTATTTATGACACAGGAGTTAAGTGAGAAAATTAAGTATCTGAAACAGTTGGCTCTATTTTCTGAATGACATTTAGAAAACTGAGGAACAAAAAATTATCTTCCTATTCTAGAAGAGTTATAGTCAAAGATCTGTCAATGCCAAAATAATTTTAATAATTCCAGTGAGATAAAACCATTACTAAAAGATGCAGTATATACTCAGAATACAATACAGTGCTTTTAATTATTGCCCTTGTGCAGGAAAATTTCCATAGACTAAGGGCTTTTTTCCTCATCATGTATGTTAAGTATTTTTGAAGTATTTTTTTAAAAGTGGCTACATTTCTTCATGATCATTAATTAATCAATTAGGAGGTCTTTTTAAAAACTTAAAAAAAATACCTGTTTCTGCCATTTCGTGCAATGTAATCATTGAATAGGGAGGTTCCTGATCACTGAAAAATAAACATTCAAGACATCAAACTTGAAGAAATAAGAAATGACAATTTCAAATAGTAGTTCAAACTGCAAGTTTGGGGGTTAGAAAGGAACACGAGTGAATGTAGAGAAAGATGGAGGAGACAACCAGAGCTATAATCTTTAAGGACAAATGCACACCACATGTACTTATTTACAAGGTCACTGTCCATGACAGCCCACAAACATTAACAAAATGGGCAGAAAAGCACGTGAAAGGACCACCATGTGGCCTGAAGTCAAAGCACAAGACTAACACTGAAAGCCAGAGCTCACTTTCAGTTTTACCTCCAACAGTTTAACCTCTCCAATGCCAGTAGAGACAAGGCAAGGAGACCAACATCATCTTCCTCATACATACCTCAAAAGTGCCAGGAAGGCAAACGCAATCCCAAATGAGGACTTACAGAAGCAACGGCCTACATAACAGCTTCGTTTTTAGGTGGCGTTCTGGTAAATATCACTATATGCTTAAACTTCATAAAATGAGGTTAGAAGAAAAAGAAACCAAACTTAATTAGTCATTGCTCTAAAATGGCATTTTCCCCTTAATTCAGTGGATTTTCAAACTGATCTCAGGAATTCAAAGAGATGCTTTAGGGGAAATTTAAAAATGAAGGAAATATATTCCATCAAACTGATCATCTAATTATTTAAAGAATATATTCACTGCTTATTTGTTTACATATTGTGGCTCTCTGTTTCACTGTGAAAAAAGAAAAAAGAACAACCAACTATCGTTTTCAATCATTTAATCCTCAGAATAACCTTGCAATATGGGAATTACTAAGTTCATGTCGGGTACTCATTAGGTGCCAGTGTTGGACGCATCCTATTCCTGTTCAAAACAAGGGAAAATTCTTATTTTAAAAAATTGTATTAAATGATATAACTAAGTAATACAAACACTGCTCTGGGGCAATCTGGCAATAATGAAATTAAGTATGCATATATTCACCAATGCTAGAGAAATAGTTGCACAGGCGCATATGAGGCTATTTGCTGCAATGCTATTTGTACAAACAAAAACTCAGAAGTAGTAACCTAAGTGACTGTCACCACATTATTGGGTAACAAAATATAGTACTTTTGAGCATACAACAGAATACTCCGTAGCAGTCTCAAACACAGTGTTGAGAGGAACTAAAACCAAAGAGACTTCTCTAATCATTAAGTAAAATTTTAAAATCATATACAAAACAATATATATAAGCTTTCTACACAGACATAAACATATGTCAGGCAGATTAGAAGAACATACCTTAAATTCAGAAGAATGGTTACCCACTGATATTTGGAGGTGGGAGGTGAAAAGGAGAATGTGATTAAGGAAGAAGGGCAAAATAAGAAAAATGACAAGGTCAGCGACCAGTAAGGAATATGAATACCTGAATTCTATACAGACACACTTAAAGGACACACACATCCTTACCCTCAAACAAACAATATAAAGACCTCCCTAGTGGTCCAGTGGTTAAGAATCTGCCTTGCAGTGCAGGGGCTGTGGGTTTGATTCCCAGTTGGGGAACTAAGATCCCACATGCCACCAGGCAACTAAGCCCGTGGGCCGAAACAACTAAGACCCAGTGCAGCCAAACAAATAAAACATAAATATTATATATTAAAAAAGAAGATGACAAAAATTCTTTGTGAAACAGAAATAGCAGGAACTTCTGGTAGGAGGCAAATGCTAAAACCGTAAGATCACTAAGCTCTGGGCCAGGAACTAGACAGAGGTCACCAGGAGCTTTACGTCTGCAAGGCAGGTAAGGGGGACCAAAGCCCCACTGTTGCAAGGGATGGAGCAGACTTACCAAATCAAGTGGGAACAGCATTCCTCTCTCAGTGAAAGGAGTTGAAAAGCTCTAAATAGTAGCCTGAGCTGCAGCTGACATAAAGTTGCAAGTCTCCAGTGACAGAAAAAGACAGAGAAAGCCAGGTAGCAGGACCTGGGCTTCCTAGAGTGGGGTGGGACCTCAGAACCACCACTTTTAGGTTCAGTTGTAGACTGAAGGCCCCTGGGCCCCAGATGGAGACAACAAAAGTGACAGAGAGAACGGGAGAAAAAGAGAGAGAACACGCACACACACACAGAAAAAACTTTCATCGAGAGAAGCCTGCGAATTAAAATTCCAAAGTCATGAGAATAAGTAACATTACTACCATCAGCAATCGGAATATATAATACCAAGAAAAAAAAGCAAAAGAGTTGAACTTCAGAATGATTTTTAAATTAAGTATATATTTCAAGTGTATTTCCTATAGCAAAGCTCTCATTATGCCATTAGGAACCATGCTGTCCTCTCAAATCAAGGTCATTCTCTTGTAAGTAACAAGAGGAGAACAATAAATATTAAGATCACTTTATAAATGTGATATCTGCATACATCCTTTTACACATATTCTTACTAAGCCCATCTGTCTTGTCTTCTATGTTTAGTTTTAATAGCCTTATAAACTTTGTAGGTTAGCAAATTATTTTCTCTATAGCAGTTTCTTAAAAAAAAAAAAAGCTCTGTAACTATGTTTACAAACTCTCTGAACCTGCTTTTGCCATTATGTTCTCCAATATGTCCCTTTATAGTTGTTCTGCACCTGCCAAATTTTTCCATTTTCAGAAGAGTTTTCACTGTAATTCAGTAAAAACAGGTTTAAGGTAAAAGTTACCCTATTATTCAAGTGTACACTACTTGCCTCATTAGTCCACTTCTAATGTGTAATACTGTTCTGAAGCTTAGAAATAAAGCTCCTGCTTTGCCCCTACACTCTCTTAACCACCCTATAAAAAATATGTCAAAGTCTATTCTGTACCTGTTTTCCCAATGGGCTTAAATAATACTGCCGTGGTTTACTTCCTTATTTGGGAAGGACAATTTTTCATTACAATTTCACAGCATGCTTTAAATGTCACCATGAAAAAACTTTACATAACAGTTTCTAGACCTTTGCTTGAATTTAGGGGATGCAAATGGCATAGATTTATATTAAATATATTTCCTACAAACATATTAAAATGACATTAAATTCAGATACCAGAACTACTTCAAAGGCAGGTTTTAATAAACTTAGGAAGGCCTTTCTGAGATGGTTACGGAGCATATTTGTAAGAATATTTTCTAGCATGCTCTATAGCAGAAAGAAACTGTGTAAAATAAATTTATTCCTATGAAGAAAAAAAAAAACCCTCAAAATAATATGCACAGGTCTATCTTGCTTTATGCTATCATTTTTCAGGAACTAAACAAAACTATTTTCTCATAAATGTGATTATCAATATTTAGATACTTAAATATATTGGCAGACCCTGAAGCAAAAAGAACCCAGATAGAACTTAAAAAAAAAAACTATCCTCTATTGAGGACATGTTCTGTACAAGGCACCATTTGTATCTGTGCTCAGCCACATCCTGACTCTTTTTGAGCCATGGACTGCAGCCCACCAGGCTCCTCTGTCCATGGAATTCTCCAGGCAAGAATACTGGAGTGGGTTGCCATTTCCTTCTCCAGGGGATCTTCCTGACACAGGGATAGAACCTGCGTCTCTTGTCTCCTGTACTGGCAGCTGGATTCTTTAGCACTAGCGCCACCTTACTAGATGATTTATATATATTTTCTCATGATAATCCTTGTCAAAAAGGTATTATTTTCTTTTCATAGATGAGGAATCTGAGGCTTAAAGAAGTGATTTGCTCAGTGTCATGTAGCTAGTCAAGGGGCTGGGCCAGAATCCGAACCTTTGTTCACTACAGTTCTAAAACTTACTGCTACTTTCTGTGCTATACGGTTGAGTTAAAATGCCTCTGTCAACTTGAACAATGCCCTTTAATCTCACTGTTATTCAATCTGGGATTTTGCACTTAGACAAAGCAGGGGAAGAAACAAAACAGGGCACAGGTGTGTCCTGCAGTTTCTTTCAATTTCCAAGTTTCCCAAATGGATCTAGGAGGGTCATCTAAGGGAAATATTGGTAAAAGAGGGAGAAGGATAGAAACTCTCCTTGACCTACGTCCTTCCATTGCCAACAGAAGTTGTGTGCAGCTACATTTTTGGTACCATGGGGTCGCAAAGAATTGGACACGACTGAGCGACTGAACCGAACATTCTTGGTAACAACTTATCTTGAATCTCCAGTCAGTACAGTAGATAGCCAAGCAAGATAAGAGTGAGTCTTCACGAAACCATTTCCTCTTGTAGGCTTCAACACAAACTCACTCTATACTGACTACATTTCCCAATAAAGATCAAAGCTTTCATTGGTGTATTCTGCTACAGAAATGTTTAGACATTTCCAGACTGGAGTAGATATTAGCAAGTAAAATGATCAAACCTTATAATTTACTCTCATGAGAAATGAAATAGTCTACCCCTGCCCTATGAGTAATGAGTCTTGGGAGATATATCTTAACGCACTGAAGGAGTCCAAGAGTTATGATTCCTGGCGTAAGGCTTTTCATTAGGCAGGAGGTGGCCACGAGCCAGATACTTACTTATCTACAAGAGTCCGTATGACTGCCAGTGTGTCCAGCACTAGCCCGTCTACATTTTGTTTTTTCCTCCTTGGCTCATGTGGTCCTCGGCCTCTCCTTGGTGGCCGAACAGGGTCCCGGGGCTGGCTCCTCGTGTCAGCGGCGGGGACTGCACTGTTATCGGCCTGTTGCTGCTGGGTGTCAACACTGTCTTCTGCTCCGCTGTCGTCTCGGCAGATACAGGAATTGCCCATGGTCGCAGTGGCACCTCTAGTCCCCAGGAAGCGGGCTATGTGCTCCTCAAGAGTCAACAGCAGACCCTGGCCAAGGCTTCTGCTTGCTAAGAACACGGCCCAACCAAAGACAATCATTTAGATAGTTTTCAGTTTTCCAGGTACTGTTTTCATAATCTGGAGTTGAGGAACTTGCATCCTATTTGTATTTAACAACTGAATGCTGAAGAAAGTTGCAGAGTTGATCTCCAACATTATCAGTTATAAGGAATCCTGGTCATCCAGTGGCAGTTCTAAAAGAGAAAAGGAAAATGAGTCAAAGGTTTCTTGGCTACTCAATTACTCAAACTTTCCTAATTTGATTTTATAGATATTAGGATTACAGTGAAGAATCATCTTTGGTTATTTTTATAGGCTTCTGATACAAAGAGATGTCTTTATGTAAGAATTAACAACCAGTGATTTATCATTATAGTATAAAGTTGGTTGCTAAACCACATCCTTGTAAACTACAGGCATTAAAATAGATTTCTTTTTTTAACGTATGTGTGTTTCTATCCATATAGAAATACATTAGAAGAATGTGTGCAACTGCTTTAAGGGCTCCTTTTGTGGATTAAAAAAAAAAACACTATTTTTTGAGTGTGTGAGAAAATTTAATATGTTTCAAATAAAATATCTAATTATAAATGTCTGTTTAAAAAAAGTTATGATACAATGTGATAGCACCCACTTGATAATAAGAATAACACAAGGATAGAGTGTTCCGTTTAAATGACCAAACTGCATAGATTTCCCATTTGGAGGACACTTGAGAATTCACAGAGATAATACAAGTAGTTACAAAGTTTTTCCTTTATGAAAGCAAGAGTTTGTTTGGGGGAAGGTCAATATATATCACAAGGTTACATTTTTCACAATGATAAGTTTGCTGCATATGTCTGCTACAAGGTTAAGAATAGGGAAGCACCAATGATCTTTGTCTGAAAATACTGACTAAGCTAATACTGCTACCAGGCACTGGGAGAAAACAGGTCGGCACTGGGAGAATAAAGAACAAGATATAGTCCCCACCCTCCAGAAATTTGTGGATGGCCATTCTCATCCCACAAAGCATGTTTATCATAAAAAAAAAAAAAAAAGTCTAATGATAGAGTCAGCCCTTCATTAAGTTGAGAAAATCTGGTTAGGTGTAAAAGGAAGTAAAGATTTGGAAGCAGAAGACTTAACACAGTAGCAAAGGGTGAAAACAAAATCATGTGGAGACCTGAAGACCAGGACCCTCAAGGACACTAACAGACACACAAGGATTAGAGACTGGTATGGAGTCTCTATGCAACATTTGCTGTTTACAAATAAATCCTATCTTGAGCACTGGCTTAGGAATAGATATAAATATTAATAAAATAACTCAGTGGGATTAGAAGCAAGAGAAAACTTGTTTCTGTTATTTTGGACAGATTTGCGGCAAATTCTTTCAAATATTTGCCCAGTTTAATTACTACTCATTAGAGAAAAAAATGGAAGGGAAAAAGTAGATGGAGATAAAAATTCTTTATATATATAATACTTAATCTAATGTAATACGTAGAGAGACGGGGAGGGACAGGGGAGGGGAAGAAGGGGAGAGGAGAGGCAATGGATAGACAGTATCTCCCTCCAGAGTACCAAGACAACAGCTGAGCCAAGTATAAGACCACAGATGTTCTTGGTTCTCCCAAAAGAGTCAGGCCATCTTCAAAATTTGGAGGTTGTATCATAAACATTTCATGCAAAGATGGGCTCGATAAAGGACAGAAATGGTATGGACCTAACAGAAGCAGAAGATATTAACAAGAGGTGGCAAGAATACACGGAAGAAATGTACAAAAAAGATCTTCACGACTCAGATAATCATGATGATGTGATCACTAATCTAGAGCCAGACATCTTGGAATGTGAAGTCAAGTGGGCCTTAGAAAGCATCACTACGAACAAAGCTAGTGGAGGTGATGGAATTCCAGTTGAGCTGTTTCAAATCCTGAAAGATGATGCTGTGAAAGTGCTGCACTCAATATGCCAACAAGTTTGGAAAACTCAGCAGTGGCCACAGGACTGGAAAAGGTCAGTTTTCAGTCCAATTCCAAAGAAAGGCAATGCAAAAGAATGCTCAAACTACCGCACAATTGCACTCATCTCACATGCTGGTAAAGTAATGCTCAAAATTCTCCAAGCCAGACTTCAGCAATACGTGAACCGTGAACTCCCTGACGTTCAAGCTGGTTTTAGAAAAGGCAGAGGAACCAGAGATCACATTGCCAACATCTGCTGGATCATGGAAAAAGCAAGAAGAGTTCCAGAAAAACATCTATTTCTGCTTTATTGACTATGCCAAAGCCTTTGACTGTGTGGATCACAATAAACTGTGGAAAATTCTGAAAGAGATGGGAATACCAGACCACCTAACCTGCCTCTTGAGAAATCTGTATGCAGGTCAGGAAGCAACAGTTAGAACTGGACACGGAACAACAGACTGGTTCCAAATATGAAAAGGAGTACGTCAAGGCTGTATATTGTCACCCTGCTTATTGAACTTATATGCAGAGTACATCATGAGAAATGCTGGACTGGAAGAAACACAAGCTGGAATTAAGATTGCCGGGAGAAATATCAATAACCTCAGATATGCAGATGACACCACCCTTATGGCAGAAAGTGAAGAGGAGATAAAAAGCCTCTTGATGAAAGTGAAAGAGGAGAGCGAAAAAGTTGGCTCAACATTCAGAAAACGAAGATCATGGCATCTGGTCCCATCACTTCATGGGAAATAGATGGGGAAACAGTAGAAACAGTGTCAGACTTAATTTTTTGGGGCTCCAAAATCACTACAGATGATGACTGCAGCCATGAAATTCAAAGACGCTTACTCCTTGGAAGAAAAGGTATGACCAACCTAGAGAGCATATTCAAAAGCAGAGACATTACTTTGCCGACTAAGGTCTGCCTAGTCAAGGCTATGGTTTTTCCTGTGGTCATGTATGGATGTGAGAGTTGGACTGTGAAGAAGGCTGAGCGCCGAAGAATTGATGTGTTTGAACTGTGGTGTTGGAGAAGACTCTTGAAGGTCCCTTGGACTGCAGGGAGGTCCAACCAGTCCATTCTGAAGGAGATCAACCCTGGGATTTCTTTGGAAGGACTGATGCTAAAGCTGAAGCTCCAGTACTTTGGACACCTCATGCGAAGAGTTGACTCATTGGAAAAGACTCTGATGCTGGGAGGGATTGGGGGCAGGAGGAGAAGGGGACGACCCAGGATGAGATGGCTGGATGGCATCACAGACTTGATGGACATGAGTCTGAGTGAACTCCGGGAGATGGTGATGGACAGGGAGGCCTGGTGTGCTGTGATTCATGGGGTCGCAAAGAGTTGGACATGACTGAGCGACTGAACTGAACTGAACTGTAAAGGATATGATGAAGCATAGGTAGGAGCATGATGCAAGGATTCAGCTGAAAATGACCTTTTGAAAGAGAACACAGTGAGAGTTCCCTGATAATCTAGTAGTTAGGATTCAGTGCTTTCACTGCTGTGGCCCAGGTTCAATCCCTAGTCAGGGAATAGATCCTACAAGGTGTGCGGCTTGATCAAACATAAACAAACAAACAAATAAATAAATAAAATAAAAGAGAACACACTCTAAACCAGCAAAGAGTGCAAGTAATACCATATCATTCCTATCACTCCAAGGATGGGAGTGATTGTGAGGAAAGCAGTGGGTTAAAAAGACATTTGAAGACATGGAAAACCAGTGGAAAAGTATGAGTCATGATACACACGTGATGTGATGATACAATTAACTATCCAAGTAGAGGGAATGAGATTCCTATCACAATCACAAGATTCCTCCCCATATTCGAAAATTCCAAATGGATAAAAAAATTTTAATTTAAAAATAAATATATAAGGAAAATAAGTTTGTTGGATCTCAAATTCTTAAACTTTATTCTGTCCAAATTATTTTTGCTAAGGCTTAAACTGAATGTAGAATAATTCATGCACATTTCTATTTAGTACATTTCAAAGCAAATGGAAGAAATAGGTACGGGTATTTCCAAAAATCTGACTAATTTGGAAGAATTATATGTGGTGATTTTTTTTTCCTATTCCCAAAATGAACTGAAGTATAGTTCAGGTCAATTTCTTCCAAAAGAGTCATTTTCTTTAAATGCCCTAGAAAATGATGTCAGCTATAAAATTTGTTAAGAGAAGGAAATGTAAAAGAAAAAAAAGGTTATATTTTCAATATTTTAAAACCAAAGACCTTCTTTTTTTAAGGACTAGCTATAAAGACCAGGTGCAAAGAAGTTAATTAGGTGGGAAAAGCCAGGAGGCATTTCAAAGGAAAGACTATGAAACAAACAAGGGAAAAAAAAAAAAAAGAGCTGTTATCTTCAAATTTTTTAGCCGTGATCTTTAAATGAGGACACAGAGTGCTCTTGAAGGTTAAAGGCAAAAGCAGGACAATTAAGTGAACATAGTGTATGATCTTTCAGATTTATTCAGGACTAAAACATGGATAGCTTTTCATCTGGAAAAGCATCCCTCACGACACTTCTCAGAGACTAAACTGTGAATACTTTAGGCAAAAGACTGAGTGGTGAAGCTAAACAATTACACTTTATACAGCTTTGTTTTATCTCATTCCAAAAAGCATTATGTGGTTCACTTTCTACAGACTGTTGTTTTAAAACAGTAACATTCATCTCACACAGGACACCAGAGGCCACCTAGAGTACAGGGCACAGGCTTTGCAGTCAGTCTGGGCACAGGTCCCAGCCCTGCAATATTTACAGCTATGCATTCTAATTACGCTGACTACTGACACACTTCAAAACATGGAAGATAGTAACAGTTCTTACACCTCACAGTAGTTCTGTGAGGACTACATGGAACAGTACCTGTAAAACATGGCACGGAGCCCAACACTTAAAATGATCCCCACATGCAAGATGTTATTATCAAATGAGTACACAGCTAATCAGAAGTAACCAAATAATCTGGGATTTGGGGGCTAGGAATAAGACCTGTCTTAATTATGAGCACTAAGATAACTAACAAACTTACCTTTTATAGAACTCATCTACACTGCACTGAAACGATGTTTACTTATCTGTGTATTTTGGGGAAAAAACCTTGGAAAAGAATGTAGCTTAACAATCAACCCCAAAGGTGATAGGCATTAAAATCACTTAGGTGCCTCTTAAAATACCAAGTCCTGGTTCTATGCCAAATAGGCAGCATCTGAATTTCTAGGATGTGGCCCAAGCAAGTGTTTTCTTAAAGGCTCCTCAGATGATTCCGATGGTGGCCATGTCTGGAAATCACTGTGCTATAGAACCTAACACAGAAACTGGGTCTGTACGCAGGACCTCCTGACTGAGTGAAGGGACAAACTGGGAACACTAAAGAGTGATTCTTCTGGGGTCTAAAAGATGAATCTCCTTTCCCAGAGAAATGAACTGAGGCTATCTTTGAATATACCCTTTTGGAGAAGCCAGTCAAAAACCCACCAGAATACAGTTACATCTAGTACGGATGATGTACAGTACATGTCAACACAATGGATGAAGCAGTCCCCTGTATTTCCCACCACAGCCCCCTATGAAGCATCATACTGAACCAAGATGGTATGCTGCTTATGGGTAATGTTATTCAAGGGCTGACAGACGGCATGGGATAGAAAATGAGTAAGACTCGCAGAGTCAGACGCGACTGAAGCAACTTCACTTTCACTTTTCACTTTCATGCATTGGAGAAGGAAACGGCAAAGCACTCCAGTGTTCTTGCCTGCAGAATCCCAGGGACGGGGGAGCCTGATGGGCTGCCATCTATGGGGTCGCACAGAGTCGGACACGACTGAAGTGACTTAGCAGCAGGAGAGATTACGTAAAGGCAACACATTTGTAATATCTATATACTTCACCCTAACGTTTAAGACTACTTAGCATTAGATGGTCAAGTTAGTTTTGAAACAAAACAAACAAAAAAATCTAGTCACATAATTTAAATATATACAACTATCAGATCTGCAACTGTGGCAACCATCAACTGATTTCATGATGGATGAAATTATTTTCTGATAGATGAAATGGCACTGGATGCCATTACTTAGTAGAAATACTTCTCTTACCATCTAAATGGTAACGCTTTTAAAATCATCTCAGTGTTCATAACCATTTTGCTGAAAGGACCTAATTACAATCAAACATTTCCTCTGCAAATCTACTTCTCTGAAGTGCAGTATGATTTATTTTTATTCTCCCCTTTGAAAAAAAGAAAATAAAGGCTATTCTTTCCATTTCAGTATCATTTATGACTAATTCTCCATTTTATATATTTTAAAGCTGCTCTGAGAGGGGGAAAAAGTCAAACTTGGGCTCTCAGTAAGGTTAGTGTTAAAGCAGCGAGGACTGGTACTCAAAATACAGACCTCTACCATCATAAATAGCTCACCACAGAGACACCTGCCAACTGATCTAACCCTCTCTAACAAATGGTCCAGGAATCAATGATTCATCTATTCAAATATTTGCTTGAATTCAATCATAATACAGCTTAGTGACTTTAAGAACATTTTCTTTTCTCTGAAAAATAAAATCTCAGGACTATGCTGCCAAGAAAGGAGAGGCTGATTAAATGAAGGAAGAAAAACCAAACTTTGGGTATAAAATTACTATTGCTGTCATTTTTACCTTATTGTTCCAAAACAGTGAATGTAGCACTTTTTTCCAGTCCACCCTACAGAGGCTAAATTGTACAGCATGAACAATAACAATATATTACACACTGGAAATCTTAATGATTTTCTCTTCTTAAAAAATGTTTTGGAATTTTCTCCTAAGACAGTGAATGCATTTACAAGTGATAGCTTCTAGTGTTATGTTTACTATGATCCTCCAATATTTCATTATGAAAAATTTCAAACATACAGCAAAGTAGGATTTTACAGTGTATACCTATATTCCCACCACCTGGATTCCACTATTTACATTTTACTGTACTTGCTTTATCACATCTGTACACACCTTTATCCATCATCAATCCAGCTTTTTTTCTTGATGCATTTCAAAGGCATCTATGAACTTCCCCCTTAAAAAATCAGCATGTATATCACTAACTGGTTTCAATATGTTTTGAGGTTACATTTACATAAAATGTACAGTTCTTAAGCATGTAGGTACTGAACTCTGTCTACTGCATATACCTGTATGACCCTATCAAGATAGGGAAGCTTACTCCATACATTTGCTTTTAAAATATCCTGCTGGACACTCCAAAGACCACAGTTTTCCTGTGTTTAAATGGGAGGTTAACGTGTAAATCTTGGAGGTCAACGAGATTATTTGGTAGCAAAATAAGTAGGTAAGAAAGATGTATTGTATATCAAGAGTACACTTGCCGTTTGAAACAGAAACCACCTGAGGACATTTTAACAAGAGCATGTTTTGCCTCTAAAATCTAAGATATCTCAGAGGAAAGGGAAGGGAAAGATTGTGAAATATTTGGTTGGAGCTTCACTTTTCCCCCAAAAGGAAGGGCAGCTCTGATATTTTTACATGCCACTCAGGTGTTGAAAACTATTTGTCTGCAGTGGCACTGGGCACTTGAGGTTTAAGTCACATAAGGTATTCTTATCCACTGGATTGTAACTTTCAAGTTGTCTGGGAAAAAGCACTGAATGATTCTAATACTTCTCTTGTGCACTGAGGTTGAGGTTGGTTTAAGAAAGTACATTTTTGAGGGAAAAGTAGACAATTTTTTTGGTTGAACTGTTGGAGAAGTACTTAGGGTAGGACAGAGTAAGGGATTTTCAAAAGCAAATGACAGTAAAAATGAGAGAGGGGGAAAAAAAAGGAGTAATGAATAATCCTGCCTGGTCTCAAAGGCTGAAAACTTTGCCTTGGACCCAAAAAGGAAACGCTAAGGGAAGAACTGAGGTAAGTGCTAATGATAGCTGCCATCCAGAGGAGAAAAACAAATGTAATACTCCACACTATGGGGAATTTTTCACCTCCAGAAGACCAAATAACAGGAAATCATATAGATGTGTCATTCAAACACATGATTCACAAATCTAAAAAGATTCTTCTGTTATAGAAAACTCTTTGCTGCTAAGAAAAGCAAACAAAAAGTAAACAGTAGGAATAGCAACACCTTTCTCAATGAAATCTACTTAAAATGGTGTCTGAAACACTCAGTTGCACACTTGACTGTATATCTACTGGAACCTAAAAGAAAAAGTGTTAGTTCAGGTATGTCCGACTCTTTGCGATCGCGTGGACTTGAAGCCCATCTAACAGATACTCAGTAAGTATTTTAAGTGAATTCATTCTAAAATCTGTAATTGAAAAGCTGAGAACACATCACTCAATAAATATGAATCCAATGCTAATATGCTAGGCATAGAGCAGAGATGACAAAAGGTCCCTCATACTTTTCTTAAAGGGATGAACGGCAGCCACAGACAACAGAGTGCCCAATCCATAATCCAGCACCTGCCACAGAAGCCCATGCGTACAGTGTCAGGTCCACCAGAAGGAAGCCTCTCGCTCCACCATTTTTCCAGTGGAAAAGGAACTTAGTTAACATTCAAGTATCTGTACAAGGAAGTTTTTAGGTGACTATATACATTAGCCTTGGCAACAGGGGAATGAAGGATTTAGATCTGCACTGCAACACATTCATGTCTTAAATGATAAGCCAAAATATCGTTGGTACGTATATCCCCGACCATGCAGTTGAAAGGTTAACCAAAAGTCCATACACTTAGTTGATAAAGATGAAGATAATGGTAACGCTAATGAAAAACAAATAAAAGAGGAAGCACAATGATAAACTAAGATCAATTTGAGACAATACTGATGATAAATCCCAAATAAGCACCTTTCCTGAATACTGTAAGGACCCCCATTCTGCACATGACATGGTAAGAAGCTCTGTGCTGCTGCCAAGTGTCTCACGACAGTACTTCTGGGAAAACAAGGTATCAGAGACAACGTTATGCTAGTCTTGGTTCATGAACATCATGGTTTAGGGACCTGTTAAATTATTAATAAGTAGTCTTTAGGTGCAGGTAAGTATGAACAACTATGAAGCAATAAGAATTGAAAAAAAAGCCACATTTTCAACAAGGCAGGGCAGGGTAGGAGACATACTCTGAGAATCACTGCATTAAAGGAGCACAGAAAAGGAAACTTAATTCTTTAGGAAGTAGGAGTAGGAAAAAAAAAAAAAACTAACACTGAAACATTAAACTGAGGTAATAATAAACCTGCCAAATAAGGTATTTCAAAACTTTCTACTTGATGTATATAAGACCCATGAAATTATGCTTGAAAAAGTTACATGCAGGGTTCATTCCTTAACAAACTTAAGGAGTGTATCAATCCTCTGCCGTCTCAAATGCATTCTTAGTTTTCCAAAGCTTAGAGAGGGAGAAAGTGGAATATTCTCCAAGAGTTCACCACTACTTATTAGGTACTACCTCAGTTAGCCTTGTATATATCATAGTTATCTATAGTAAAAAAATGATTTTACATACTAACCAGCAAGCATTCCCTATTAAAATGGACACTGAGACCCAAATTATGGCATTCACTATTTCTCAACTATTCTGTTTTTCAATTTTATAATTTGAATACCAGGAAAAACTATCCAAATTCAATGGGAAATGCTTTGAAAATGCCCAAATATTTGAAGAGAAGCTAAATAGTTTACTACCCCCCGCCCATAACTCTTTTGAAATAGATTACTGGTTCCAGTGTGGTTCCCGTTTGTGGTGTTTAATGACTTTTCACTTACTTTTGCAACCCTATGACTGTCACATCCTACAAGAATTCCACCACAAAACAGAAAATTTCCAATTTTAAGTAACATAGGTAAAGTATCTGCCTGCAATTCGGGAGACCCAGGTTCGATCCCTGGGTCAGGAAGATACCCTGGAGGAGGGAAGGGCGGCTGCTCACTCCAGTATTCTGGCCTGGAGAATTTCACGGACAGAGAAGCCTGACAGGCTACAGTCCATGGGGTCGCAAAGAGTCAGACACAACTGAGCAACTTTCACTTTTCACACAAAATGCTAGGTTTTTATTTCCCCTTGATTCTTTACTAAGTGAAAAGTTATTTTGCTGATGAAGCAGAAAAAGTCCACATAGACTATGCTGGAACACTTCTATAATCAATAAAGTAAAAATAATCATGAAGTCCAGAAATAATGAAGGGTTTATGAAAATGGCAAAAGCAGGACTCAGATTAAAGCAGCAGGTCTGGACAATGTGTATCTTGGGAACCAGAAAGCTCACAGAATTACCACAGGGATTTTTTTCAAAAAAGACTCATGGAACGTAAGATTAGAAAAACAGGAAATTCAAGTCAGCTTTTTGTTTAGGGAAAAAAAAAGAAACTTCAAAAATCACAAATTACTCAATATTTGTTAAACCAGCTCAAACAATTGCAACTAACCAAAAATTAGGAAAATGTCATACATGGACACAGTACTTATAACCTCATAGAGGGATTTACAAAGCAAGATGTCATCCCAGGAAGTGCAAACTATACATGGGTGAAAAACAGAAACAACTGTTGTGGGAAAAAATTTTTGAAGCCATTGCTAATGTGCCTCATAATGTATGGTTTGGGGTGACTACAGGCAGGCATAATATTCATGGAGAAAAAACAGAGGTCTCATTTACAAAATCAAAACTGAGGGAGAAAACATGATACTCACTATCTGTACATAAAAAGGCCACAAATATATATATATGGAAAAGGGAGGGTGGTTTACAATAATGAGATTAAATTACCTGGAAGAAAATTTCAGCTGTCAGAAAAAAAAAAAAAAAAATTCCTGAAGGAAAAGAGTGTACCA
Organism: Capra hircus; assembly: GCF_001704415.2. Lineage (NCBI taxonomy): Eukaryota > Metazoa > Chordata > Mammalia > Artiodactyla > Bovidae > Capra > Capra hircus. The sequence goes on along the minus strand of NC_030825.1, from coordinate 26,572,517 downwards.
TAGTGTTATCTCTTGCAGTATCATCAGAGGTTCAAAGTAAATTAAAACTCTGGGAAAAAACCATCCTCCACCCCCATCTAAGCAGTAGCTGAAATCATGGGTTTAGACTATATGACCTAAAAAGCTGGAAACCTTGAAGCTTTCAGTACAATATGGCTCCCCTACTCCATAGGTGATCAACAACGGTATTAATGCTAATCCCTTACATCTACATACTGTTTCACAGTTTAGAAAGAGCCTTCACTTTCACTCCTCAACGGCAACCCCTTTGATGGCAGAATCACAATACTTTCACACAGCTTGTAGTCTGAAAAACACTTTCACACACTGTTATTTTACAGAAGAGACCCAAGGAGGTTGAGGAGGAGGAGATGGCAGGTAAGGGGCCTGGACAACCAGGGGACTCCCTTCAGTCAATTAAATAGACTCTTCTAACCTTTAGAAGTTCAAAGTACAACACTCCAGGGGGGGCAACCTCATTCAGGCAGCTATACAGGATAGAACTGAAGAATCTCAGTGGATCATTTCTGCCTCAGTCTCCGACCCCAAACACAGGGAAACTGAGGTAGCAGGTAGAACAAAAGCCTGATAGAAAAGTCACGTACGGAGTGTCGGTGGGACAGACTTCCCACCACTCCACTCCACCTGCACTGTGTCCAAAAATGGCTGATTCCTATGTTTCGAAGGAAAAAGCTTGCCATTCCCGCTTCCCTCTATTTCCCACCCGGGCTTTCCTATGGCTTGGGGAGGGGGGGAGGGGGATCTTCCTCCCGGAACCGCGCAGCAAACCCCCTCTCCCCAGGCTCTTACTCATTTTTCACGTCGGGCCTCCGAAGTAGGGAAACCCGCTAGCTCTGGCTCCCAACTCCTAGTTTCTTGCTCTCTCTGAGGCGTTTCTTGACCCTAAGGCACGTCTAAGCCTCCCGAGGGATGGTCTTCTGCCACTCCTGCCACCTAAACCTCAAACTCCACAAAAGGAAACCCTCTCCAAACATCCTCCCATCTACCCTTCTATCCTGGCCACCCCTGAGGAGCACCACTATATATCAGGAGCCTCCAGGAGCTACCTGCCTCTCACCTGGGCCCCTCTGGCCTCGGCCTCCGCAGAAGGGCGACCCCCAACAATCTCCTCGGTCAAGAAACCCCTAAAGCGGAAACACCCTCTTCCAGGGTCCTCTCCCGGAGCCTTAAGCATGGGCCTCGCTAGAGAACCTCCGGGCTGTTTTCTGGGCTCTGCCCAACGCCACCCGCTCCCAGCCCCCTCCTCAGAATCTCCCCCAGCCCAGTCCTGTCTCGCCGCCGCAGATTCAGGCGGCTGTTCCCCTCCCTCACGGACGTCCCCAGCCCTGGGACTCCCCCCGCTTCGCGTTCCTAGGGGCTTCCCGGCTGGGCTGCGGCACTGACTTTCTCCAGCTCTCGGGCGCACTCGAGGGAGGGGGCGGCGGCGGCTGCGGCGCGACTCCTTTGTGACAGGTCCAAGAGAGCGGTAAAGATGGACGCGAGGCCACGGCGCTGCCATTACGTGCTGGGCCCACCCACCCCCCGCTTTGTACCGCCCCGGCCCTCCCTCAGTCCCCTAGGAAACGCCCCTTCCTCGGTGGCAAGCCCTCTTACTCACATCCAATCAGCTTTCAGGAAACATATCACGTGACAACACGACTCTGCCCGCCCTCCTTGAGGGAGCTGGCCAATCCCCTTGCTGAAGTGTGAATGGCCCAATCAAATCTCTCCCGCTAGCTTTCAAGGCACCGGATTTCCATCTGGCTCCACGGGAGGAAGGGAGGTACGGATTGGGTTACACCGCCGGAAGAGGGGCGGAACTTTGTTGTGGCGGTGAGGAAAAGGAAGCCCTGAAGGGTAGAAAGAAATACCAAAGCAAAGGCTGTTTTCCTGCTTTCATTCTTTCTGTTTTCCTTCTTTTTATTTTTTCTTAAGAGCGAGCGGCGTTTGCGGTGGCAGTTTGGGGTGGGCGCCGCCGAGGTGAGGGGGTCTCGCCTCCCGCACGCTGGTAGGTGAGTGCGGCCTGGGCCCTGGCCAGGCAGCGAGACCAGGGCGCCAGCGTCCTCGCTGAGGAGGTGGGGGGCTGCGTCTGACGTGAAGTTTAGGGCCAGGCCTGCCCTTACTCTGCGCTCTCGCCCGGGGTTCTGAGTCACCAGAGACAGGGGCTTGTGGGGCGCAGCCTGAGGGAAGCCGAGGGAGCCCGCGGGAACGCCTCCAGGTCCTGTGGAGGAGGATGCCGACCCTTTCACGCGGTCCTGGGGCTCTGGGTCTCTTGTCGGCTCCCCTCTTTGTTTTCTGCCAGGTGGCAGGCTTCCAGCGAGGAGTGGGCTCTAACAGAGGTCTTGGAACGGCTCCAGGCTACTCCGGAGATGTGGGGGTGCCTGCCTGGTTGCGAGTTTCTGAGTCAATTAGTTTAGGATGGAAACATTAATTATGTTCCATGTACCAGTCTCTGTGCTCAGTGCACTCTCTTGTAAAGGAAATCAAACTGGCGTGTTCGTCTTGCAGAAAACTTAACTGAGGGTTGAAGGGTCTTGAGAGCTGCTGACCCAGGGTGAAAGCCGGAGCGCATCGCGGGAAAAGGTGGAGACCTATTCCTTCTTAGCACTGGTTTTGAAACTAGCAGAAAACAAGAGCTTCTGTGGCCCTTTTGAAATGCAGATTCTCGGACCCTCCACCCCAGCTAGTCCGACTCAGGTCTTGAGTGGGACCGAGGAAGTCAAGTGCAGGTCTGCCGGTCAGAATTCCCAGTGACCACTTGTGTACCAGCTGTTGGGTAAGATTAGTTGATAATTCAGCTGTTTGCCTTATTGGTGTGTTAACAAGGACCCCATAAAAATGGTTTGGAAAGCACTGCTTCTGAACGCCTTGAAAGGAATTAGTGTGTAGACTCCTTTTTGATACAAGGAATTGAGTAGAGATAAAGGCAGCTTTTACAGTCTTAAAAATAGAGCTTGAGATGAACAGTTTGTAAGGGTCTGAAAGCTGAGGCTGCCCAGTTATCTTTCTCATAGGGGTCTTGGTGCCTTTCCCTCATGAGGAAGTTCTTCGTGGTTGTAACAGTTATATCAATACCTTTTACCTGGTTAGCAGTCGTTCCCGTTTAAGAATCTTGCTGTTTTGATTAGAATCAAGCTGCTGCTGCAGAAATTGAAAACCTTGTATCTGGTAAATAAAGTGATTTAAACGCATGGTTCAGCTGTAGACTCAATCAGCGTAGTTATATCTTCATGGCAGGTAAATGAAGCAATTTCAGTGTGCTCACTATTGATCTCCTTTTGAACAGTGCTCTGTCTTCATTCTCAAATACCACCTGTTTGGCTTTATCTGTAGCATGTGTTTTACAGTTTATTTCGTCTTTGGTTTTCTGAATTTTCCTTATGATGTATGCAACTGTGGATTTGTTTCTGTTCAGTTTGTTTGGTGTCTATTACACGTCTAAATTTTTGGATTAGTGTCTTTCATAAGTTCTGTAAAATTCTTAGTCATTTATACTCATGTACTGTTTCTGCCCTGTTGTGTACTTCCTTCTTTACTGATTTAATGTAGACCTTTCCCCCTCTCTTCTTTATGCCTTTTCCTCTTTTTACTTTTCTATACTGCATTCTACATAATTTGTTTTTTATGAATTCTCTCATAAATTATTTCTAATCTGTTACTAAACTCATCTGTTGTGATTTTAATTTATTGCATGTTTTAGTCACTGAAGTTCTGTTTTTTCTTTTCAAATGTGCCTTGCCACTTTAACGGTTTCTTATGCTCTGCTGTTAATTTTGAGGCCTGGTTTTTATTTCTTTAAACATGGTAAGCATAGTTGTTTTGTAATCTGTATGTGTTAATTCCACTGTCTGGATTTCCTTTGGTCTGTTTCTGTTGCCCATTATTTCTGCCTTTTTTCTTACCAGTTCACCTTTACCTGATGCTGTAGTTCTTTGGGGTACCAGATTAAGATGGAGAAGGAGGTGGTTATCAGACCCCACACACCCTACCTGGGTTCTCTGCTTTTGACTTTTACTTCCCAAGGGCACCAAAACAGTAGCTTTCAAGATCAGAGAAATGTTCAGGACGAAAACCAGTTTGAATATTGGGCTCGGTTTCTGCTTTTCACGTTGTTTTGGGTTTTTGCCGAATTCTTTACTGTCTTGTTAGCTTTTCTATTTGTTTAAGAATTATTTTAAAAAACTTCTTCCAGTTTAATTTGTTGCAGAAGTGAGGGATTGGTCTCAATTACCTAGCTTGCTATTTGTGGAAATGGAAGCCCCTTTGATTTTAGGAGTGAAATTTGTCTTTCAGGCAACTTTGAGTTAAAGGTTATTTTTCTTCACCTATCTAAAACTTCCACCACCTTTCACAGGGCAGCATCCTTCTATTCAGTTGCCTACTCATATCTGACTCTATGTGACCCCTTGGACTGCAGCATGCCAGGCTTCCCTGTCTTTCACTATCTCCCAGAGCCTGCTCAAACTCATGTCCATTGAGTCGGTGGTGCCATGCAACCATCTCATCCTCTATTGTCCCTTTCTCCTCCTGCCTTCAGTTTTTCCCGGCATCAGGGTCTTTTCCAATGAATTGGCTCTTCACATCAGGTGGCCAAAGTATTGGAGCAGTGTCGTAGCTGCTATCAAAATTAAGCTTCCCCAGTGCTTTTTCCAGTCTTCCTTTTCTGAACTCCTTAGTGCTTAATTTCTTTTCTCTTAGAGCATTTACTCTCATTCTCCATTTCCTTAAATTGCTCCTGTACTTACCTTATCTCTTCTTTTGAATTCAAATTCCTTATTTGCTAAAAAGTAGTGCCAGTTTAGTACCTAGCACTGTGACTTGCACATAATGCTATTGCTGCTTGATTGTGTCCGAGCCTTTACGACCCCATGGACTATAGCTCAGCAGGCTTCTCTGTCCATAGAGTTTTCCAGGCAAGAATACTGGAGTGGGTTGCCTTTTCCTATTCTAGGGAACCTTCTCTACCCAGGGATCGAACCCACATCTCCTGCAAGTCTTGCATTGGCAAGCGGATTCTTTACTACTGAGCCACCTGGGAAGCCCTGCCTTGCACATATGTTCCCTGTAAAGATTTACTGCAAAAATACAACTGAATGAGTGGGCCTTGTATGTTTGGTGTAGTGTAAAGTCCTTTTTTTTTTTTTTCTCTTAATTTGGTTTTGGAGAGGAGATCCATAAAGCTTGGAAGGTGGGGGTGGGAGAGAGTATAATTTAGTGTGGGTTAGGTTCCAAACTCCACCCAGATGGTAAACTAGTGTGTAGTCAAAGCTATCCTCACATCAAACTGTGGAAAATTCTTAAAGAGATGGGAATACTAGACCGCCTTACCTGCCTCCTGAGAAATCTGTATGCAGGTCAAGAAACAACAGTTAGAACTGGACATGAAACAACAGACTGGTTTCAAATCAGGAAAGGGGTACGTCAAGGCTGCATATTGTCACCCTGCTTATTTAACTTACATGCAGAGAACATCATGCGAAATGCCAGGCTGGATGAAGCACAAGCTGGAATCAAGATTACTGCGAAAAATATCAGTAACCTCGAGATATGCAGATGACACCACCCTTATGGCAGGAAGCAAAGAGTCTCTTGATGAAAGTGAAAGAAGAGAGTGAAAAAATTGGCTTAAGACTCAACATTCAGAAAACTAAGATCATGGCATCTGGTCTCATTACTTTGTGTCTAATAGATGCGGAAAAAATGGAAACAATGAGAGACTTTATTTTGGGGGGCTCCAAAATCACTGCAGAGGGTGACTGCAGCCGTGAAATTAAAAGATGCTTGCTCGTTGGAAGAAAAGTTATGACCAACCTAGACAGCATATTAATTATTTTGCCAACAAAGGCCCATCTAGTCAAAGCTATGTTTTTTCCAGTAGTCATGTATGGGTGTGAGAGTTGGACTGTAAAGAAAGCTGAGCACCAAAGAATGGATGCTTTTGAACTGTGGTGTTGGAGAAGACTCTTGCAAGTCCCTTGGACTGCAAGGAGATCCAACCAGTCCATCCTAAAGGAAATCAGTCCTGAATATTCATTGGAAGGACTGATGCTGAAGCTGAAACTCCAATAGTTTGGCGACCTGATGGGAAGAACTGACTCATTGGAAAAGACCCTGATGCTGGGAAAGATTGAGGGCAGGAGGAGAAGGGGACAACAGAGGATGAAATGGTTGGAGGGCATCACCTACATGATGAACATGAGTTTGAGTAAACTCCAGGAGTTGATGATGGACGGGGAGGCCTGGCGTGCTGCAGTCCATGGGGTCGCAGAGAGTTGGACATGAATGAGCGACTGGACTGAAGTGAAAGCCAACCTAGATGGTAAAATAATGTGTAGCCAAAGCTATCCTGGGGAATCTATTAGGGAGGCACCATGTTGGGTATGGCACCCCACTCCAGTACTCTTGCCTGGAAAATTGCCTGGACGGAGGAGCCTGGTAGGCTGCAGTCCATGGGGTCGCTGAGGGTTGGACATGACTGAGCGACTTCACTTTCACGCATTGGAGAAGGAAATGGCAACCCACTCGAGTGTTTTTGCCTGGAGAATCCCAGAGATGGGGGAGCCTGGTGGGCTGCCGTCTATGGGGTTGCACAGAGTCGGACACGACTTAAGTGACTTAGCAGTAGCAGCATGTTGGGTATAGGTATACCAGTGTAGCAAAATTCCAACATGGCCATATTTTTCTCCAGCTTTGAAACAGATGCTATTTTTTCCCTTTGAGTTTTAGATAAAGTAGTTGGTTCGCATTTAAGAATCACTGTGTGTAAAAAATATAGCTCATATTAGAATTACATATAGTGAGGGAAGTGCTTATACTCTTGAGAGGCACGGATGAGGGGAGTTGAGGATCAGCTAAGGGAACCAATATTATCTTTTTTTCTTCCAGTGTATCTATCAGTAGATAAATTCAAGGTATTTGTACATATGATGAAACTGTTTTTATGCTGTGGAAAAATACATGGCATGTGTTTTCTAGATGTCTTGCAAAAAGAGGTTACTTCAAGTTGCTGTTTATAGTAAACATTGTACGTATGAATTGCATTTACTAATGCTGTGACCTCATTTTTAGATTCTTTTAGTCCTCTTTGCTTGGAGAAGGCAGTGGCACCCCACTCCAGTACTCTTGCTTGGAGGATCCCATGGACAGGGGAGCCTGGTGGGCTGCAGTCCATGGGGTTGCTGAGAGTTGGACACGACTCAGTGACTTCACTTTCCCTTTTCACTTTCATGCATTGGAGAAGGAAATGGCAACCCACTCCAGTGTTCTTGTCTGGAGAATCCCAGGGACGGGGGAGCCTGGTGGGCTGCCGTCTGTGGGGTTACACAGAGTCGGACATGACTAAAGCGACTTAGCAGCAGCAGTAGCAGCAGTCTTCTTTGCTAGTGGAGTAGTAGTTGTCATGCTCTGAAGTTTTATAGGGGAAGTTGGCTTGACTTAAGTTACTGTAGATTGATAGAAGTGCCTTCTGGCCAGAAAGCAGTCTTTCCTAGAATGATTTTTAGTTTGCCAAATTCCTCTTAATTTCTGTCCTACATTTTAAAATCTCACATGACTTGAACATCAGGATAATGTTGGAAGAGCAATACTTAAGTATATTTACTAACAGAAAAAACGTGGATTGGCCTATTGTTTTTGCTCCCTTTGAGGAAATGTTAGAACATTGTGACACAGAGATCTGATCTGCCCTGGTGTATTTTTACAAGTACAGTGTATCTAATGTTAGAAGTTAGGAGGGTATGGTGGCCAGTGATGTAAACACTTAAGTAGTCTGCCATCACAAAATTCAATTCCAGAGGAAACCAGATCTCATTTACTTGCATCATGGCATGAGCTAAATGGAATAATTTTCATGTCAGCAATGGCAGTTATCTTGGGAGCAGTTTTGTTTCTTGAAATTTATATAGCATGCTGTGCATAAACCCATTCTGTCTCACCAGACTGGAAATTAAATACTACAATCTCCAGTACAAACACAGTATTGCAGTGTTTAACAGTTATTTCACCTTGAAATATGAGAACATTGTTTGTTTGGCTGTCACGCGAATTTGAATATTTGCATCAGTTTGAAACTTTTAAGTTGGGACAAAGTGATTTTGGTATGGTTTTGGATTTCCATGAATTCTCTATTTGAATAACTTATATAATCCTTTTAAAAATACTGTAATGTTTAATTTGATAATTGAACTTGAATCACTATAAAAATGCTATGAGAGTAAAGAAAAGTTGGCACAGTTATTCTTTCTAAAATTAAATACAATAAGGACAAAATAAGCATTCTCAACGTAAATCTTCTTCATCCCTAAATGAATTTTTATTATTAAATCCCCAGACCCCTGGGCTTTTGTTTATTTGTGTTTTGTTTTTAATTATTCTAACAAAGGAGGAAAATAAGAGACTTGTGAAAATTTAGGTAAGCTGTAGGAATTAGAAATAAACACTTTAGTTTCTGATTTCTCTACTTCTGGAAGAAGGTAAATAAGTTGAAGTTAGAAATCACCTTTTGCAAAATAAACAGCTAATGAATGTTGGACTCTTTAGAGAAAAATGCTTTGTCTAAGAAATTTTTAGTATGAGAGCATTTTTTTTTAGTTAGCTGAAATTAAAAGGAAAGTAGCAAGAGTTATTCTTGAAGATGTCAGTTATCTAATATAGTAAGGTGATGAAATCTTTGGTCCTGTGTTTCCTATTGCACAAGTTGTATGATGTTTGAATAGAATTCCCTGTGGGACAAAGACACGTTAGTGAATGCTTATTTGATGACTATTATTTTCTATAATTTACATTGGACAGTATCTAAGAATATGTATGTGAGAACATTCCTCTCTGCTTAAAATTCTTCAAATTCTCTTCCTGGTTGGTTTATCCAGTAAGTGTTTCTTATATACTTAATGTATGCCAGACACTGTGCTAATAAGCACTGTGGATACAAAGAGCTGTTGGAATAGTCCTAAGTGATAAAACACAATGAATAAATGCTGTAGTGGAATTAGAAATAGCTGGAATGGGGGCCAGAGGAGAAACAGAAAGTCTTAATAGAATGCTCTTAGAGTAGTTTGTGCAAGATGAGGCCCTGAAAAGAAGAGATTAGAAAAGAAAGGATAAATTAAAGAGAGATCATTGTGAAGTAGAAACAACAGAACTTGGTGACTAGTGGGATATAAGGGAATAAGGAAAAAGGAGTCTTAAGTATATGTCCAGGTTTTCAGTTTGGGAAACTGGGTTGATCCCTATTTGTGCCCTTCATTACTGCCGCTTAGCTGTACCGTTTACTTTGGTAGTTCATTACATACACTGTTTACCTGTTAGGAACTAGTACTAGCTTTTTAAAGTTTATTTTCTTTATGCACCCCCATATAATTTGCACAATGCTGGACACAGAGTTCAGCATTCAGCCTGATGTTGAGTTTATTTAATTTGAATTAATAATAAAACAATAAAATAACTATGGTAAAGGGGAATTATAGAATTACCAAATATGTATACATGGAAGCTTTTCCTGATTTCCCTCAGTTTCATCTGGTCTCTTTCCCACTTCACTTGTCGTGGTTGTTTATGTCACTGATTTATTTCTCCTACACTCCTTGAGCATAGGGTAGTATATTTCTCTCACTCCCATAACCAGAGCTCAGCATAGCTCTTTGCAATAATGACAGACTTTTTAAAGCATTTTTAAGCAGGTCCCAAACACTGTGCTAAGTACTTTCCATGAATTATCTAGTTTATCTCACAAAAGCTTTATGTTGTGCAGTACTCTCTTAATCTCCATTGATGAGTGCAATCTATGGATTAGGAAACTGAGCCTTAGATGAGTTAAATGACTTGCCCAAAATCATACAACTTACAAGTGGCAGAACCAAGGTCTCTTGATCTCAGAATCTATACTCATCATTACCTGTTTTCCCTCCTGTAAGGAGACTGCAACAAAAGGTATATGTTATATGTTGGTTGAATTAGATTAGGTTGTCATGAAAAGTGTCTGAAGTTAAGCTGGCTTCTTGGCAGTATTTATTAATAGGGAAGTTTTGAATATTTCTGGAGAAGAAATATTCTGAGTATTATCTAGCATACTGAGGAGTATGACCACTTGTTCATAAACATTTTCTGTCCTTTGACCTCTCCTAATATAGAAAATTCATTAACCAGAGGGCCACTGGTGGCATTGCAGGCAAGAGGGGAATAGTAGTTGAAGTGCCAGGGAATGAGGACCTATAGGAGATGTGCAAATTGAAAAAAGAGATGGATGAAGCAGTCTGTGTTTAGTGTTGGTCCTTTTAAATTCACAGAAATGTTTTATAATTAGGCATGGCACATCTAGCTTTATTTTGGGAATGAGGGAATGTCGGGTTAGGTTTAAAGAACAGATTTTTACAAGTGCTTTTAGTTTTGACAGTGTGACTTTTCTCAGGAAACCAACCCATAGAAAGAATTAGAATTTTTTTCTGTCCAATTATGAACCCATTGTCTTTAAATTTCCTTTTTAAACGTGCTTCTGCCTGATTTTCTTTTCCATTGACCGTCCGTGATTCTTGATTCAGTGCTACATGGGAAAGACGGGGAAATAGCACAGGCTAAACTCTTTGGGTGAAAGTTCAGTTCTAACACTTGAGAAAAAGATGAAAAGGAGAGTAAGAATGTCTTGGAATCCCATAAATTCATCTTTTTCCAAAAGTAATTGATAAATGTTGGGAAAATTCTTATTCTCTAAGAGTTTCTATTTCAAATTCAAACCTTTGTTTACATGTGTCTTAAAGGCTCTGACCCTTGAGTTTCAGGGATATTTTTTTAAAGTCAAATGAATTATTTTTTAAAGTCAAATTCTTTTTTTTTTTTAAGTCAAATGAATTCTTCTTTATCCAAAAACTCAACAGGCTATGAAAATTAAATAAATGGCTTTACTTCCTTAGTTTTGCATTATAAGAATAAATCTTGAGTCTAAATTCTTACTTAGATGGAAGCATGTAAGATTCAAGATTTTTATTTTGAACTGTAAGAAGAGTTCTTTCGGTACTTATATATTTTTTATTTTTTCAAGTGTAACAAGAGTAAAGAGATGGATTCAATGGCATGCCAGTTGTATTACCATATCCTAATATTGCTTTCCCAGGTTTAAATCATAACAGTTTAAGTTCACTGTTTTGAGACAGTTTTTTCATGTTTTTATAAGATTAAAGGAACTAGGAATGCTTGACCTAGAAAAATGACAAATTAGGAGGAAAATGGGAGTTGTTTTCAAACAGCTGAAGCATTGTTGTGTTGAAAAAGGGATTTGGCTTCTTTTGTGTAGTCCCAGTGTATTTAACCTATCTGTGGAATTTATAGGAAGAGAGATTTCAGTTCAGTTTAAGGAATAGCTATCATGCTAGTCAGATCTGCTTAGAGAGAGAGTCAGCTGCCTGAAGGGAGCGCAGTTTTAAAGTATGGGTTGGATGAAAATCTCCTGGGTATGAATGGTGGGTTCTGTTGCCAGATGGAGAATTGTTTGAGGTGGGCTATGAGGACCCATCACATTCTGAATTATTTCCCAGTAAATAAGGGTAAGAGGAGGAAACCAGACAGCCAGTATAGGATGAGAAAGGAGAGCTACAGCCGAGAAAGAGGACAATGAGGGTCTAAATTGTCTCTCCCATCCTTTAAAGTTCTACATCTTTGATGTTTTCTCTGCCAGAAACATTTAAGAAAATGTTGGCCCTTGTTCCATAAGAGGTCGTTCTGCAAAACTTGAGGAATTTTTGTCATGGTCACAGAGACAGAACAATTCTCTCTGTGATAGGCTGGAGACATTGAGTAATGCTAAGTCAGAAATGTCCAGGGTTGTGGGCTTTAGGTAGGAGCAACAACAACTTGTGTCCATTGATTTGGTTTTCTTTCTAGTAAATTTAAAAATTTTCTGTGTTGTTACGATGTGCTAAACTTCAACAGTAGGTTTTAGGCAAAAACTATTGTTTTGTTCTGCATGTTTGGATTTATTTCCTCCATTTCCATTTTCGTCTTCACTAGAGGAAGATGTTCCATGAACATTCTCAGCACTGGAATTTGATATAAGAAGAAAGCTGAAATTGACATGTCCTTCTTCTTAAGGAAGATCCCTGGTTTCTGGGGAGGGGTATGATTAAGTGGGTAAGAGTATGAATTTTTGCCTTCAGCTGATTCTCAGCTCCACCATTCACCACCTTCCAGGCCCTCTTGCTGACTTTGTAGATAAACATAGATGTTGATAAAACTACATAATACATTAAGAAAATGTAATCCTGTGCTTTTGTCAGTGACTTATGAGTTAAACTACTTGAGGATTTCTTAGTTCAAGGCTGAAGGAAGTTTTGAGGTAGTCCGTTGCTTGGGGGAAACAGAGGTCAATCTCCTTGTTTCTCTTCAGAATTTTAATTACAGCTCTCACTTGAAATATTTTGCTTGTATTTTAGACTGTTCCATTATGGATGGAGGGGATGACGGTAACCTTGTTATCAAAAAGAGGTTTGTATCTGAGGCAGAGCTAGATGAACGGCGCAAAAGGAGACAAGAAGAATGGGAAAAAGTTCGAAAACCTGAAGATCCTGAAGGTATAGAGGCTCACAGACCTTTAATCCTCACAACCCTGCAGGCTGTTAACATCACTTTAGAGTAGCAGAACTGAGGCTGAGGGGGTGAAGGGACCTATGTAAGGTCTCCATACCTGAGAGCAGACCAGGATCTGTGCCTCCATGCCCTTTCCACTCTACCACACTCTATTCCAGAAGATTCCACTGGTCTTCCAGCTATTCAGCTCCAGAATCTGAATAGCTGAGAGTGCTGCTACCATGCAGGGTTTGTTTCGGGTGGATCCCTCATCCAGTTAGCTGTCTCAGTCCATGGGCCCTGTTCACACTCATTGGCTTTGAGAACTGCTGGCTCCTGTCTGAGGTCTAGAGGGAAGCTGTGAACTTTGTACTATTTTTGTGTTCTTTGCCCTCAGATCATGCAGAGACTTGACTTTATCTTTAAATCCTTTGTGATTCCAAAATAATGTGAATGGATTATAAAGTATGTATTTTTTCCCCCTCCCTTTTCTTTCAGAATGCCCAGAGGAGGTTTATGACCCTCGGTCTCTGTATGAAAGGCTACAAGAACAGAAAGACAGGAAGCAGCAGGAGTATGAAGAACAGTTCAAATTCAGTAAGCTTCAGAAAAAACAGCATCTGAGGGACTCTGCGGGGCCTTTTTGGTGCACTTTTACCTTGTGCAACACTTTTTCTAACCAGCCATGAAATTGTCTTGATTATCTAGTCTCTAGGTGCTCATTTGGTGGAAAAGAGATAGCTTTCTACCATCTAGACCACATTGAAAATTTTTGCTTAGAACTCAGTATACCCGTTTTAATTTTATGCTAACATTTAGTAATGGGAGAGATGCTTTGATTTTATGCCATGTTATCTATCCAAAAGCTTTGGTGTTTACAAATTCTTTCTTCTAATCCCCTGAACAATCTGCTGTTTATTAAAAAATAGGACAAGGAAAAATCTTGACTATATTTTCCCTTTAGCCTGCTTTAAGTGTTCCTTGTTTAATTATTTCCTCAGAAAACATGGTAAGAGGCTTAGACGAAGATGAGACCAACTTCCTTGATGAGGTTTCTCGGCAGCAAGAACTAATAGAAAAACAGCGAAGAGAAGAAGAACTGAAAGAACTGAAGGAATACAGAATATCCTTTGTACTTTGCTAGGAATCTATAAGGTGTCAGTTTCTCATCAGCATCTATGCATTTCAGTTTTTTCATTATAGGATGAGGGTCTTCTGCCTGGTCATCTTTAGTTCCCTTTCAACTGTGATGTTCCTGTGATGCTGAATAACTGGCAGCGATACGTAGAGTTATGTTGCGTGCAAGAGTCTGTTGGCAATCAAAAGTCCAGATCCTTCAGGATTAACTAAAGGCCTAAATCCTAATGGTCAGTACCACAGTATTCTTGCCTTGTGAGATTAGACTCTGAAACAGATGGGCGATGCAGTAAACCTCATCCAGGGGAGAAACTGGCTTCTAGGTTTTTTAAAGGAAATTTTTAGCAGCCTTCCTGTGTCCTCAGACCTTCCCTACAGATACAGCCTGGTCTGTCTCTACAGAGAGGTAGGGAAAGCAGCCAAGAGGACTTTGCTTTGGCTCACTGTTATCTTTCTGGCATCCACGTGCATGTCTTACTAGGCATCCCAAATGTAACTTGGCTCAATCAAAATTCTCAGTTCCATGCCTCACTACTCCTACCTTCACTACGTTACCTCCCTCCAAATCTCTTCTTTTTCTGGCATCTGCCAAACTGCCTCCAAAATGTACTCCCAATCCTCCAGCTCTTGCTGTCTCTGTTGCCACTGCAGTCGTCCTAGACCTTCTCGGGACTACGTGACCGTCTAATTGTGTCTGCTTCTGTGCTCCCTCCCAGTCCATTCTCTAGACGATAGTGTGGGGAACTTTTGAAAACGTGGGATCATATAACTTTCCTGTTTCAAACACTAGTGGCTTCCTGTTGCATTTAGACTTAAAATCTGCATTCTTAATCAGGCCCTACAAGGGTCTGCATGATTTAGGCCAACTCACCTCCCTGTTGTATCTTGAACTACTCTTGTTCTTGTTTACCACACTCCAGCTTACTGCCTGTCTTCATGTTCTTCTCATACTGAGCTCTGTGATTCCATTTCAAGGCATTTGTATTTGCTATTTCCTCAGGCTAGAATGCTCTGCCCTCAGATTTTACAGGGCTTGCATTTCATGACACTTGGGTCTCAGCTCCCTTCCTCATAGAGATCTTCCCTAAGCACTCCAGCTAAAGTTGCAGCCACCCCCATCACTGACTATAATGTCATTTTTAAAAATAGTATGTCACTACCTGAAAATCTTAATTTATATACTTACAGGTTTGTTTGCCTCTTTAGTGCTGGAATATAAAGTAAGCACCATAAGAACAAAGACTTGATCACCACTGAATTCTCCAGTGCTTGGTATATAGTAGGTTCTTAGTATATGTGTGAAGAAATTAATGAATGACTCATAGAAGAGGTTAAAAAGGCCACCTTAGCGACTTCCTCCTGTGAGAAAGCTTATTTGAGTATTTCAAGCTTATATGTTGAATAACCTCACTAGTGTGGTAACAGCCTTTTTTACCTCTAAAATTGTTGCTATGACTGTGTGTGCACTGCTGCTGCTGCTGCTAAGTCGCTTCAGTCGTGTCCGACTCTGTGCGACGGCATAGATGGCAGCCCACCAGGCTTCCCCATCCCTAGGCAAGAACACCGGAGTGGATTGCCATTTCCTTCTCCAGTGCATGAAAGTGAAAAGTGAAAGTGAAGTTGCTCAGTCGTGTCTGACTCTTAGCGACCCCATGGACTGCAGCCTACCAGGCAAGAGTACTGGAGTGGGGTGCCATTGCCTTCTCCAGTGTGTATGCACTAGTTGGTATTTTTTTTTGCAGTGTGTGTGCAGTGGGTTCCATTAAAGAGTTATGTAGGAGAAAATGTGAACAGATTGCCAGGAATTTGGTTAAAGACAAGGTGACCGATGGTGGTTGAGATAAGGTAGCAACATGCTGCCACAAAACGTGCTCTGAACAGGCAGTGAAAGACATGGCTTCCAGTCTCTGTTTTCCAAGTGGAATTCTGGTATAACACTAAGATAGAACTTGATAGAAAAATCACACCTCCATCCCAACTGTAGAATTGAGGTTGATTCTTTTGAAGCTTCCCTCCCCAACTCTATTGTGTCATGACCCCAGGATGGTATTATGCATTGATGTTTGCAGAGATGGGCAGGTATATATACTGCATTGTTTCAGGCATCCAGCTTTTACCTCTAAGGAAAAAATACATTTTCACTTGAATTACATCTTGTTTTTGCTTAATTTGGCAGGCAAGCAAATAAGACAGTGTCTCCCAAGGCCACATTCTGGAAAGTATTGTTGGTGTGGTATGAGTATGAGAGGCCCTTGGGTTTTCAGTTCAAAGGAAAGGATGAACAGGGCAGCCGTGAGGCAAAAGAAACTTTTCTGTCCTGATAACATTGCAGTACAACATTGAGGAGGCTCCAGGGTAATTAGTGGCTTTTATTGGAGACTTGGAAAGTTCTGTCTAGAAAAACTGAAACAAAGCCTTCCAACCCACTGATGTACAATGTGCTAATCCCAAGCATGCATGTAGCCAGAGACATGTTGAGGTAGGAATTGAGGTTTAGACATCTGTTTATTAAAGCTCTAAATCAGGAGATGGTTCTTGGTTTTGCTTGGTTGGTATAAGATATATTTCATAATGTGATACTTGTGAATACAAGTAAGCTGCAGTTTGTGCCAGTATAAACAGAACTTTTGTTTTCTTTACGTTAGAACAGTATTTATTAATATGTGTGTTCAAATACGATGTGACCTTTTAAAAACTGCTTCGTGTAGTCTATTCCTTGAGACTTTGAAATGTATTTGTATATTTAAAACATTTTAGGGGGAGAGGGTCTTAAGGGGGAAAAAGGACTTGGGCCTTGGATGTGGATCAAAAATATTAACACCTCCCTACCTGCCCACCAAAAAAGAGGTTGAGAGCTTTTCTTCACTTAAGAAGAATAAAAAGTTAAATGTTGGTTTTTGTCTTTGTCTTGGTATTATAAATGTGTGATTTTGTTAAATTTTTTCTGTTGTACTTGAAAGTTTCTATCCTTTATGGTGGAGTTGTAGGTAAAAATCACAGCATGCTCATGGATTTTGATATTCTGTACTAAAAATGAAATTTCTATTTCTATTTCATTTTTATTCTTAAAAAAATGAACATTTAGTATGAACATATCAGTTTCCATGATTACCTTAAAAACATCAAATATAAATAGATGAAACTCAGAATAATGCTGAGTATAAAGTATAATCCCTATTGAATATTACAAATGTTTAAGATAACTGGTTCCCACAAGAATTGAGCCCCTGAAAATTAGACACTAGAATTAGAAATTAAAATTTCCTAATTTCTGGTACCCAGTTTTTCCATTGTTCAAACATACAGGAATAGCTTAGACCATGTAGTTCCACCTCCACTCCTCTGGGCTGTAATACATACGTCTTGGATATCTTGAGCACTAGATGTCGCTGTTGTTCCAGCAAGGCACCACCTCATCTTAAGTAAGGAATTGCACCATGTTCCAGTACTTATTTATTGACTAATACGTTGTGAGAGAGCATGAAAGGGAAGGAGAGGAGGCAGTTGGTGAAGAGAACAAAAGAAATTGACAAACCTTGGGAGCCATAGACTGACATCAAACTTGAAAACAGTATGTAACAAATGAACTGGTTGTTTTATGCTTTTAAACAGCTTTTGTGTATTGTCTGTGCACAGGGGTTTCTCATTAAAATCACCCTCAGAGTGTTTAATACAGGTTCCTGGGCCTTTGGAAGTCCTCATTCAGTAAGTAGGTTTGGGACAGGGGAGAGACCCTGTTTTTTAAATGAGCCTTAAGATGATTCTGATGTCTTACATCCACAGAATAGGAGTTAGTCTTCATAATATCTAAAGCTGAATGCTACTGATAGTCATAGGACACTCTGCAAAATTTTATTTTATCCTTAGAGGGAAATCAGATAATTTTTCTGCATTCAGGGGAGCTACACTTTTTTCTGTTGGATTCTTCAGGATCTTCATTTTCCCCAACAAGTATGATATTGGCCATGTTTTTGGTAATAGCACGTGTTCTGGTCATCCTCAGGATTTTCTTTGGGAATCAAAGGGAGAAACATTGCTTCTCTGTATTATTTTGGGCTTGCTTTGCCATCTTCCTCCTCAGTTCAGTTCAGTCGCTCAGTCGTGTCCGACTCTTTGCGACCCCATGAATCGCAGCACGCCAGGCCTCCCTGTCCATCACCATCTCCCGGAGTTCACTCAGACTCACATCCATCGAGTCAGTGATGCCATCCAGCCATCTCATCCTGGGTCGTCCCCTTTTCCTCCTGCCCCCAATCTCTCCCAGCACCAAAGTCTTTTCCAATGAATCAACTCTTCGCATGAGGTGTCCAAAGATCTTCCTCCTAGTCATCTTCATTTCTCTTTAAATCAGCTGGATTTGACTGGCAGAATAAAGGTGGGGGGGCTTTTTTTTTTTCCTTTGGCAGTGCTTCTTGGCATGTGGAATCTTAGTTCCCCAACCAGGGATTGAATCTATCCCCCTGCAGTGGAAACATGGAGTCCTAAACACTGGACTGAAAGAAAAGTCTGGGGAGGGCATTTTTTAAATAAGTAGGCCAAACATTCCATGGCAGAGCTGAAGTGCTCGTCTTGATTTATCACTGTCTTTGTATAGCTCTTCTTTTTACTTAGTTTGATCCTTAACCTGTAACTCACAGTAATCTCAACAAGGTTGGAATTTCTTCAGAAAACAAGAAGGAAGTGGAGAAGAAAGCTGTGAAACCCATAGAAACCAAGAACAAGTTCTCCCAGGCAAAGCTGTTGGCAGGAGCTGTGAAGCATAAGAGGTCAGCCTGCATTCACACGACTTTAATCTCCCTCTGACTGTGTGCCCCAAGATGCCAGAGTAATGGTAGTCAGAACAGAGTTACCTAAGCACAGGGCTTGGTGAAGTTCCTTGTGGCCCTCCCTCGCTCCCCTGTCAGATTTGGTGTTTTCTGACACCTTTGACCTTGGTGTCTCTGTTCATTCAACATAATAACCACTCTTCATTAGACACTTAAGTACTTTCGGTGCAGGTGATATTTTATTCCTCTATGAAGTACAGAGACTGAGAATCTCAGAGGTTGAGAACCTTTGTCCAAAGTCAAAAAGTAACGGGAGAGGTGGAATTCAACATTTGAGCATCTGTGTTTCTAGGCAAACAAGGTAGCAAGTTCTGTGGAAGGATTTATATAGGGTGTAATGAGAGCAGGGAGGATGGCATATTAAAAAGCAGAGACATTACTTTGCCAGCAAAGGTCCATCTAGTCAAGACTGGTTTTTCCAGTGGTCATGTATGGATGTGAGAGTTGGACTGTGAAGAAAACTGAGCACCAAAGAATTGATGCTTTTGAATTGTGGTGTTGGAGAAGACTCTTGAGAGTCCCTTGGACTGCAAGGAGGTCCAACCAGTCCATCCTAAAGGAGATCAGTCCTGGGTGTTCATTGGAAGGACTGATGCTAAAGCTGAAACTCCAATACTTTGGCCACCTCATGCGAACACTTGACTCATTGGAAAAGACTCTGATGTTGGGAGGGATTGGGGGCAGAAAGAGAAGGGGACGACAGAGGATGGGATGGCTGGATGGCATCACCAACTCGATGGACATGAACTCCGGGAGTTGGTGATGGACAGGGAGGCCTGGCGTGCTGCGATTCACGGGGTCGCAGAGTCGGACATGACTGAGCGACTGAACTGAACTGAATGAGAGCAGGGAGGAGAAATAACTGCCTGGAGTGGGTATATGTGACTTGTGTTGGGGAAGTTAAGGAAGGCATTAGAAAGACGACTGATTATATAGGACTATGAGGGCTTTAATAGGCAGACAAGGAGAGCGGAACATCCCAGGCTGGGAGAAGAGCTGGGTCAAAGGCCCTGAGGTCCGTAAGAAGGTGGCAGCTGGGACAGGGTTACACACCTGGCTGGAACTCTGCTTGTTTGATGTGGGGTGGCAGCACTTCCTAGAGGTTTTGGTAAGTTCTCTGTTGTTTGTTCCTCCCCTTTCAAACCCTGAAATGACACCAGAGTGATTAAATTTGGTCATTTCAATTTGACCAACTCTACTAAAAGCAAAATGATACTAAGCTGAAGTGCAGTCTGTTAGGAAAATCAATATGGTATTTTGGCAGCCAGCCACATGTTTTGAAGAAAGTGCTTTGATGGAGTTTTGTGGTTTGTAAAACACTGAATGCTGGAACAATTTCCTGGAAACATTGCTTGCAACATTTTTTACATGTAAAAATGTCATCATGGCATAGCAGCAAAGGGGAGGCGTATCAGAGGCCTGAAAAGGGCCAGTTACCCAAGCCATGGATTTTTTCCTTTCAACTTTTCATATAAAGTTGCTTGCCAGGTCCAGTATCCTTGGGGATTCGGACTTGGGTGGGTTGTACTGGGCTGCACCAAGAGGGGGGTCTCTAGGTAGTCCGTCAGTGTCTCTAGTGCCTTGCTTCTAGCAGAATGGGTGTTGTAAGTATCTCTCCTAGTCCTTGTGCTGTGCTGTGCTTAGTCGCTCAGCTGTGTTGGGCTCTTTGCGACCCCATAGGCTGTACCCGCCAGACTCCTCTGTCCATGGGGATTTTCCAGGCAAGAATACTGACATGGGTTTCCATGCCTTCCTCCAGGGGATCTTCCCAACCCAGGATCAAACCTAGGTCTTTACCATCTGAGCCACCAGGGAAGTCCCTCCTAGTCCTTATATACCACCTTTTATTAGATATCCTTTATTGTTGTTTTGTGCAGCAAGGTAGTAAATGATTCTCCTGGGGCAGGTGTTCCTAATCTACCCAGATTTGGGTTTATTAGAGTCACCTGGGAGTTTATTAATCCTGTGGATTGCCTCACACTGATGCTGGCTCAGTATGGAGTGAGGTCTGGGAGTCTAAGTTCGTGGATGACTCTAATGCTCAGTGAAAGTCTGATGCCTGATGTGTGTATGAAGAGAGAGAGAAGTCGCTCAGTCATGTCTGACTCTTTGCGACCCCATGGACTGTAGCCTACCAGGCTCCTCCATGCATGCGATTGTCCAGGCAAGAGTACTGGAGTGGGTTGCCATTTCCTTCTCCAGAGGATCTTCCCGACCCAGGGATCAAACCCAGGTCTCCTGCATTGCAGGCAGACACTTTACCGACTGAGCCACCAGGGAAGCAAGCATAGTAATAAAACAAGAGCCTGTGAACCCCTCACTCATCTTAAGACCTAGAGCATTAGTGATACCGAGTCTGCCTCTGTGCTCTTCCCCATTCTGTCTCCCTGCCTTGTCACCTCACACCACTTTCCTAAGTCTAGTTCAATATTCTTTAGTCTTTCTTTACTTAGTAGGGTTCTTTTTTTGCTTCCTATATAGGTATCCATGAACCATGTAATAACTTGCTTAGTTTTGAACTTTATTAAAAATGTTTTCATGGTCAGTACACCATCTTCTGTGAATTTGGCTTTTTGCTCAGATTGTTTCTGTGACTAAGACAGTTTTGTGTATGTGCAGCTGTAATTCATTCATTTTCACTGCTGTATAATAGTGCATTATTTGAGATAGCAAACTTTGTTCATTCTCCTGTGAGTGAAGGTTTGAATTATGACACATGGTGCTGATGGACAAACTTTGTACATGTGTGCATGTTTCTCTAGAGTTATGTGTCCAGTATGATAGCCCCTGACTACCTGTGGCTGTGTAAAGTTAAATTAATTAAAATTAAATTTAAAATGCAGTCCCCTAGCCATAGTAGTCACATTTTAAGTGTTAAATGACTCCATATGGCTTGTTGCTACCCTAGGGGATAGCACAGATACAGCAATAAAGTGATTTATAAAATAGTATCTCCTTATGGTCTTAATTTGCATTCCCCTGTTAACAAATGTAGTTGACATTTTATATGTTGGTTTGCCATTCATGTGTCCCATTGTCCTAAAAGATCTATTCATTTATATTGCCATTTTTTTTTTACTGTGTTATTTGTAATTTTCTTACTGATTCACACGCCTTTTTTTTTTCTTAACATTTTTTTCTACAGTTTAAGCTAACCTTTTTAATTTTAAAATGGTCAAATATATTTAATTTTAAGATGGTCGGTTTTAAAAAACTGGTATGTAATTGATGTATAACAGTTTCAAATATGCAACATAATGATTTGATTTTATATATGTATATATAGTGAAATGATGGCCACGATAAGTCTAGTTGACATAGTTACGCAACCATACATAGTTACACACTGTTTCCTTGTGATGAGAACTTCTAAGATCTACTCTTAGCAGCTTTCAAATATACAATAGTATATCATTAACTATATTCATTATAATGTACATTATATTCTCAGAATTTATCTTTTTGATAGAAGGTACATTCTTCTCAGGGATGTCATGTCTATTTTTGGCCACTTCATTCTTCTATATAAATTTTAGATGTAGTTTTAAGTTCTTTAACAGTCCCTATTGGGATTTTTATTGGAATGGTATTAAATTGCTTGATAAATTTATGGAGCAATCAGATCTTTATGTTTTTGAGCGTTTATTCATGGTTTATATCTACATTTGTTTGTTTCCTTTAGTTAAAGTCATTCAGTAAAGTCTTAAGAGTTTTGTTGTTTTTTTCAAAGATGGTGTACATGTCTTTGATTAGATTTATTCCTAGGTATTTTATATTTTTTTGTTGCTGGTAAATAAAAATGCATTTTAGTATATTTGTATCCAGCCACCCAACTTTTATTAACTTTACTGATAATTCTTATCAACTATAATAATTTATTGGTGGAGTCTCTGAAATTTCTGTGTAGAAAGTCACTAAATGATGAGTTTTTTCCTTATACCTTTTAATCCTTTTTCTTATTGAACTGGTTGGGACCACCAGCAAAACACTAGAACAATTCCTGTGCACATCCTTGTTTTATCTCTAATTTTAAACTGAATGCTTATAACTTTTCACTGCTAAGGATGGTATTTATAGTTCTGTCCCTAGTTTAAGAGGGTTTTTTTTTTTTTTGTAGCCATGAATTATTAAATTTTGTCAGTTTTTTCCTGCTTTTGAATTGATAAAATAAATTTTTCTTTTTTACTGTTACAGTAAAAAAATAGATTTTTCTGATGTTGCATTCCTGGTGATAAACCCAACTTGCAGTGATATATTTTCTTTTCTGTTTTTAAACTTTGCTGGATTTTGTTTGCTGATGTTTTGTATAGGTTGTTGCATTTTTGATCATGATTGAGACTGGCCTGTACTTTTTTCCCCCACTTTATCTGATTTTGATGTGAAAATTAAATCTAACATCACAGAATGATTTAGGGAGTGTTCTTTCTTTTTCTGTTTTCTAGAGCAGTTTGTATAAGATAGTGTTCTTTTGTGAAGGTTTTGTAGAACTCGGTAAAATCACTTTGGGCCCTCTTTTTATTTTGTGACTATAGGACTATCTACCTTTCTCCAGATCTTATTGAGTCAGTTTTTTTAGTTGTATTTTCTGGGAATTTGTTCATTTTGTCTTTTTTCAAATGCATTAGCTAAGTTGTCAGTATTCTTTATTTTTCTAATTGCTCTTGTCCCCTTTTCACCCCAAATATTGATGAGTTGTACTTTTACTCTTATTTTGACTATTTTCTTGAGAAGGTAGTCTCTGTTTTATTAGGCTTTTCAAAGGCCTTTTGGATTTAGTTCTTATTATTTTTGCTCTTTAATATCTTCTACATTCTTTCTTTGAAATATTCTTTACTTTCTCAAGCTTATACTTTTATTATTTCTGTTACAAACAACTGTCAGATACGAAACTTAATTAATTTTCAGCTCCTTTTCAGTTATAGACATCTAAAGCTATAGTTTTTCCTCACCTTTCATTGTGTACAATTTTGTTTCCAAGTAAGTATTTTTAAATATCCATTTTGATTTCTTTCTTGACTCATGACTTAAAGACATTTTAAAAAATTTCCAAACATACTGAGGTAGTTCAGTTCAGTTCAGGAAGTAGCTCAGTCATGTCCGACTCTTTGCGACCCCATGAACCGCAGCACGCCAGGCTTCCCTGTCCATTACTACTGGGATACACTGAGATATACCAAGATACTGAGGTAACTTAACCGTATTTCATTGATTCTAAGATGAACCTTCTTCCCCCCACATTTTAATACCTTGTAATCAGTGATGGCCTGGAGTCTCTAAAATATAATCTTTCATTATCAATTTCTGCCTTAATTGCTTTGTGGTTTCACTTCAGTCGCTCAGTTGTGTCTGACTCTTTACGACCCCATGAATCGCAGCACGCCAAGCCTCCCTGTCTATCACCAACTCCCGGAATCCACCCAAACCCATGTCCATCGAGTTGATGATGCCATCCAACCATCTCATCCTCTGTTGTCCCCTTCTCCTCCTGCCCTCAATCTTCCCTGGCATCAGGGTCTTTTCCAATGAGTCTTTCAGTTCAGTTCAGTCGCTCAGTCGTGTCCATTTGCGACTCCATGAATTGCGGCACACCAGGCCTCCCTGTCCACCACCAACTCCTGGAGTTTACCGAAACTCTTGTCCATCGAGTCGGTAATGGCATCCAGCCAATTTCTGCCTTAATTGCATTGTGGTTTATATGTACTAATTCTTTTGAAACTACTTAGATTTGCTTTGTGACCTTTTCCCGAGATTAATTTTTGTGTATGTTCCAAGTTAAGGAGAATTTGTGTTATGTGATTGTTCTGGGTCGTATGTAGGTACAACAAAACAAACTTGTGGATTGTATTGTCAAATCTTTTGTGTCTTTAGTATTTGTCTGCTTGTTTTATTAGTACTTGAGGGGAGTATTTTGAAATCTCCCATTATTGTAATGATTTGATTTTTCTTCAGATTCTATTGAATATATTTTTAAGCTCTTTAATTAGAAGCATAGATGTTTGGGATTGTTATTTCTTTGTAGTGATTTAAACTTTGTTTCATTATAAACTAACCTTCTTATCCCTTGTACTTTTGGTTTTAAAGTCTGTTTTCTTAATATAGGTGCTCCAGCCTTCTTTGGGTTAGTATTAGCTATGCTGACTCTTTTTCCATTCCTTTACTGTAAATCTTTCTAGGTCATAAGTTGTTTGTTTTGCTTCTGTTAAGTTTTTAGTTAATCATAAATAGCTGACTTGAAATCATCTGTTAAACTCTCTTTAAAGGTAGGCTTGGACTTACTAGGATTTTTTTGTATAGTTTCTGCTATCTTTTCTAAAATTAATTTTTTGGTCATCCCACGTGACTTGCAGGATCTCAGTTCCCAGACCAGGGATTAAATATGGACCATGGCAGTGAAAGCCTGGAATCCTAGCCACTAGACCACCAAGGAACTCTGCAGTTTCTACTATCTAATGTTATTTGTCTTTTTACTTGAAAACTCTTTTCCTTATATTCTTTTATTAAAATTTTTGATTATAATTGTAAAATTTTTAATTCTTTTTTTCTTTCTATTAGTTTGGGTTTATGTATTCTGTTTCTGTTCTTTTGTGCCTTAAGTTGGCAATTTACCAGGAATACTTAGCAAACCAGAGGGTAAATAGCTGTCTTACTTGCCCACAGAAGTATCCATAGATCCTAGAACTTTTAGCCACAATAACCTCCTTGCTTCCTTACACGCTGTCCAGGACTTTAGTATGGTCATGTTTAATGCCACAAATTAGATGGTTTTTATATAGACATCTAAATATAAATGTTTATTTAGATTTGTATTGGCCAGTGTCTTTGTTCACCATCTCTTCCTTTTGGGATTAAGGCCTTCCTTCTAGGACCATTTTCTTCCTCTTTGAATTGCATTCTTTTTTTTTTTTCTCACTGTCCAAAATTGTTTAATAGGTACAAATTTACAAACATTACATATATTAGTAGTAATGGTGGACCTGGAGAACATTGTGCATTTTCTGAGCTGCATGGTGAGAGAAGTACATTCTTTAGATAATCTTTTAGTGAAGGTATTTTGGGTGACGTTCAGACTCTCTAGCATGTCACTAAAGATACTTCCTTTAGTCTTTAATAACTACATTTTTGTCATTTATAAACATGTCCAGATATTCTTGAAATCGATCTGTGGTTCTAACCAAGATGAATGATGACAATAAAGAATCTGACTTTTAAGTGATACTTGAGGATGTAATACTTCACCCCTTGAATTGGTCAGAGGTTTAAATTCTTTATAACAATAATTTAATTGTTCTCTAAAGCAATTGTCCTTGAATTAAAAAATAAATTTAAAAAATATAATTGGAAAAAAATAATATAATTGGAAGGAGGTTAAGAAGCTGACATGAAGACTTTTCAGATCATCTCAGCTCCTTGAGGCTACCTAAAACCCATATAAAATGGTTTTTGGAGCTCCTGATTCCCAAAGCTTTGATCCCTAAGATTTGACCTATCTCAAATCACGTATTTTTTTTGTTTGTTTGTTATAGTTCAGAGAGTGGAAACAGTGTGAAAAGACTGAAATCGGACCCTGACCCAGATGACAAGAATCAAGGTGGGTGGCAGCTTTCATATCATTCTTTACCCATCATACACACGAACCATGGTAAAAGGCTGGAATGCATTATATCTGCGGAGGAACGCGTGTATCCACGAGCAAACCTGCCCAAACTTACCAAGCCATTTTAAACCATGCGGGATTTAAACCTAGGATTATATCAGCTGCCCAACAAAGTAATATGTGAAACCATGGAACTGATAAATGACAGTTGTGTTCTCTCAGGAGTGCTAACAAAACCAAAGCCCTGGTGATATGAACCTCTATTCACAAAGGGTTTTTCTCTTTCTCCCTTAAATGTCAAGTTTCTTCTTTTTACCTGGCTGGCTACCAGTGAGAGGTGGAATACGTGGCTCCTTCTGTTGGTTGGATTGGGTTGGACCAAGAGGCTAAATAGTTTCTGAAGAGTATACTTTCTTTGGTGGTTTCTTTCATGTGATCAAATCTGGTACTGTATTAAGTGGCACCAAGTTATAAGTGAGAGTGAGTGTTACTCAGGACTGAATCAGGGATAAGAAATTCAAGAGTGTTTGCAGTTCTTCTGACTTCCTGTGGAATTGAGGCTCTGAACTGAACTCAAAGGGTCGTCATTGAAACAGGGCTTACGTTTATTTCTCTTTTATTTTTTATTTTTTTACAATACTGTATTGGTTTTGCCATACATGAATCCACCACAGGTGTACATGAGTTCCCAACCCTGAACCCCCCTCCCATCACGCTCCCCATTTCATCTCTCTGGGTCATCGCGGTGCACCAGCCCCAAGCATCCTGTATCCTGTATCGAACCTAGACTAGCGATTCGTTTCTTACATGATAGTATACATGTTTCATTGCTATTCTCCCAAATCGTCCCACCCTCTCCCTCTCCCACAGAGTCCAAAAGTCTGTTCTTTACATCTGTGTCTCTTTTGCTGTCTCGCATATAGGGTTATCATTACCATCTTTCTAAATTCCATATTTATATGTTAGTATACTGTATTGGTGTTTTTCTTTCTGGCTTACTTCACTCTGTATGATATTTTAAAATATTTTTTTTCTTTCAAAAATTAATGGATATTTAAAAATACATATATACTGAAGTCCAATAAAAGTGGGCTGTTGCTGATACCTTTTTGTTCTAGAATTTACTTGTGAAAAGGATCTTCAGTGAAGAACTTTCCTTCTCCCTATATGTCCTCTTCCATCCAATTCTCCTTCCCAGAGGAAATACATTTTTTGCATGTATATCTGGATATATGTGTATAGCCAGATTATTCTATGTGTGTGTCAGTTCAGTCACTCAGTCTGGTCCGACTCTTTGCGACCCCATGAATTGCAGCACGCCAGGCCTCCCTGTCCATCACCAACTCCCGGAGTTCACTCACGTCCATCGAGTCAGTGATGCCATCCAGCCATCTCATCCTCTGTTGTCCCCTTCTCTCCTGCCCCCAATCCCTCCAAGCATCAGAGTCTTTTCCAATGAGTCAGCTCTTCGCATGAGGTGGCCAAAGTATTGGAGTTTCAGCTTTGGCATCAGTCCTTCCAGAGAACACCTAGGACTGATCTCCTTTGAAATGGACTGGTTGGATCTCCTTGCAGTCCAAGGGACTCTCAAGAGTCTTCTCCAACACCACAGTTCAAAAACATCAATTCTTTGGCACTCAGCTTTCTTCACAGTCCAACTTTCACGTATAGGCAATTACAAATATGCTCTTTTTTTAAAAAGTGTTATTATAGCTAACTTAAAACATATTTAGATATTGAGATAATAGTATGATGAACCCCATCATGTACTTTCAATTTTTAACTGCCAATTTTCTTTTCTTTTTAAAGTTTTATTTTCTTATTCTTTATTTTGGCTATGCCACGTGACTTGTGGGATCTTAGTTTCCCATTTGCTGTGGCTAAGACTTTCAATACTGTGTTGAAGAGAAGTGGTGAGAGTGGGTATCCTTGTCTTGTTCCAGATTTTTAGCAGAAAGGTTTTCAGCTTTTACCATTGAATATTATATTGGTTGTGGTTTTGTCATAAAAGCATTTTATTATGTTGCGATATGTTCTTTCTATACTCACTTTTGCAAGGGTTTTTATCATGAATGGATGTTGATTTTTATCAAATACTTTTTCTGCATCTGTTGAGATGATCATGTTGGTTTTGTCCTTTCTTTTGTTGGTGTGGTGTATCACGTTGATTTCAATACACTGAACCATTGTCGTGACCCTGGAATGAATTCAACTTGAGTCGTGGTGTATGACCTTTTTTATGTGTTTTTGGATTCTGTTTGCTAGTTTGAGAATTTTTGTGTCTATATTCATCAAAGTTACTGGCCTACAACTTCCGTTCTTGGTAGTGTCTTTGGTTTTGGTATCAGGATGATGGCTTCATAGATGTCTTTGGTAGTGTTCCTTCCTCCTCAGTCTTTTGGAAGAGTTTGAGAAGGATAGGTGTAAGTTTTTCTTTGTATGTTTGTAGAATTCCCCAGTGAAGTCATATGGTTCTGGACTTTTGTTTGTAGAGAGTCTTTATTATTACAGATTCGGTTTCTAGTGATTGGTCTGTTCAAGTTATCTGTTTCTTCTTGGTTCAGTTTTGGTGGACTGTATGTTTCTAGAAAGTGGTCCATTTCTTTGAGGTTGTCAAATTTGTTGGCATATAATTGTTCATAGTATTCTCTTATGGTTTTTTGTATTTTTGTGGTATCTGTTGTGATTTCTCCTCTTTTATTTCTTATTTATTTGGGTCTTCTCTCTTTTCGTCTTATTGAGCCTGCCCAGAGGTTTGTCAATTTTGTTTACCCTTTCAAAGAACCAGCTCTTGGTTTTATTGATTTTTTTCCTATTTTTAAATCTCTTTTATTTATTCCCTCTCTAATCTTTATTCTCTTCTTCCTTCTGCTGACTTAAGTTTTGTTTGTTCTCTCTCGCATTCTTTTAGGTGGTGGGTTAGGCTGTTTGGTTTATCTTGTCTTGAAGGCCTGTATTGCTATGAACTTTCTAAGAGCTGCTTTTTCTGCATCCCATGGATTTTGTGTGGTTGTGTTTTCATTCTCATTTGCCTCAAGATATTTCTTTAATTTCTTCCTAGATTTCTTTGCTGATCCATTGGTTTTTTAGTCATGGTATTTAGCCTTCCTGTAATTTTTTTTCTTGTTTCTTTTTCTGTGGTTGGTTTTTAGTTTTATATACCCTTGTGGTCAGAAAAGATGCTTGAAGTAATTTCTATACTCTTAAATTTGTTTAAGCTTTTTTGTGTTTAATCCTAGAGAATGTTCTATGTGGACTTGAAAAGAATGTGTATTCTGCTTTGGGGGGATGTAATGTTCTGAAGATATCAATTAAGTCTAAATGTTCTGTTGTATCATTTAGGATCTCTGTTGCCTTTTTCTGTCTCAAAGATGTGTCCATTGATGTTGAGTGGGGTGTTAAAAGTCTCCTACTATTACTGTATTCCTATCATTTTCTCCCTTTTTATGTTATTTATGTATTTGGGTGCTCCTGTATTGGGTGCATACATGTTGACAAGTGTAATATCCTCTCCTTATATTGATCTGTTTATCATTATATAGTGTCCTTCTTTATCTTTGTTTATAGCCTTTGTTTTAAAATCTATTTTGTCTAAGTATTGCTACCCTTGCTTTCTTGTAGTTCCCATTTGCATGAAATAACTTTTTCCGTTTCTTCATTTTTAATCTGTGGGTGTCCTTTGTCCTAAGGTGGGTCTCTTGTAGGCAGCGTGTTGTAGGCTTTCGTTTTTTTTTTTAATCCAGTCTGCCACTCTGTGTCTTTTGATAGAGCATTTATTCATTGACATTTAATTATTGATAGATATGTATTCATTGCCATTTTAAACTTTGTTTTCCTGTTGATTTTATTTCTCTTCCTTTTTTTTGTTTTTCCTTTTGTCCATTATGCTTATGTTCTCTTCTTTTTGGATTTGGTGAATCTGTTGTAGGTTTTTGATTTGTGGTTGCCCTGTTTTTCAAGTATGTTAACCCCTTCTTTATCTGCTTGCTTTCGACTGGTGGCCATGTAGACTCAAACACATTGTATATATTTTTAAAAATCCATGTTTTCTTACTTTCCTCTCCCACATTTTATGATTTTGATGTCCTCGTTTGCATCTTCATGGTCATCCTTTTGCTGTTTATTGTGGTTATCATGGCAGAGAAAGTTTTAATTATTTTAAAATCTGTGTAATGTCTTACTTAAGTGATTTATTTCCTGTTGTGATTTTCTCCTCCCTATAGATTCTTAGTACTTTTCTATTTAGAGCTGACCTTTCAATATTTCTTTTTTTAAGACAGGTTTAGTATTGCTGTATTCTTTTACTTTTTGCTTATCTGAGAAATTCTTCCTCTCTCCCTCTGTTCTGAATGATAATCTTGCTGGGTTGAATATCCTAGGTTGCAGATATTTCCTTTTCTGGAGTTCAAATATATCTTGCCATTCCCTTCTGGCCTGCATTGTTTCTGTAGAGAAATTAGCTGATAGCCTTATAGGTGTTCCCTTGTAATTAATTTTATTTTTCTTTTGCTCCCTTTAGAATCCTCTTTTTATCTTTAGCTTATGCTATTTTTATTATAATACATTTTGATGTAGGTCTGTTAGGGTTTATCTTGTTTGGGACCTTCTGTGTTTCCTGTATCTGGATATCTTTTTTTTTTCTTTCGGTTTAAGTTTTCAGCCATAATTTCTTCAAGTACATTTTCAATCTCCCTTTCTTTTTCTTCTCCTTATGGGATCCCTATTATGCTTTATATTATTCCATAGGTCTCTTAAATTGCCTCCTCTTTTTTTTAAATTTGCAGTTCTAATTGAGTGATTTCCATTATTTTTTCTTCTAGATCACATTCATTTTTCTGCATTATTCATTCTGCTTTTCTTAGCCTTTAGTTCAGCTTTTATCTCATCAAATGAATTCTCTAATTTTTCTTGGCTCCTCCTTGTCTTTTCTAATTCCTTTTTGTAGTAATCTATATTTCTGTTGATATTCTTAATTCCTTCACTATTTTCATTATCTCCTTTTTGAACTTGGTGTCTGTCAGACTGAAGAGGTCTGTTTCATTGTTTGCTCTTTTAAGGGGAATTCTCTTGATCTTTAATTGGGAGTGATTCCTCTGCTTCCTTATTTTACTTACATTTCTCTTGCTCTATGAGTTTAGGAGAAGCAATTATCTACTGTAGTCTTGGAGGCCTATTTTTATGTGGGAACAACCCTTTGTAGCCTGTGTGGGTTTAATTTTTTTTGATGTGAGGGCTGTTTTTAGTATTGGATGCCTGCCACCTCTTTCCTTAGTGTATGCTGGCATTGTCCCCTTGAGAGGAGGTGTGATTGATATTGTGGTGACTGGAGCCGGCACTGGATATTGAGCGTGGCCTCCCTTTTGCTCTCTGGTTGTCACTGCCCTGTCTGGGGCAGGATCTGCTCCCTAGTTGTTGGAGTAGAAGCCCCCAGCTCTATTTCTGAGCTGCATTTCTTTTTAAAAATCTATTTATTTATCTTCTTTTTGGCTATGTTGGGTCTTTGTTGCTGTGAATGGGCTTTCTCTAGTTGTGGTGAGATGGGGCTACTCTCTAGTTGTGATACACGAGCTGCTCATTGCAGTGGCTTCTCTTGTTGTGGAGCACCAGCTCTAAGACGCATGAGCATCAGTTGTTGCAGCTCGCAGGCTCAGTAGATATGGCACGGGGGCTTAGTTGCCCTGTGATATGTGGGATCTTCCCAAACCAGAGATCGAACCCCTGTCCTTGGTATTGCAAGGCAGATCAGGGAAAGCCCCCTGAGCTGCATTTCTGATCTGTGGTGTGAGGTACATGGGATTAGAGTATTCCCACTGGGAGAGGAGTCACTGAGTATTTTCTGTTAGAGCTGATCACCTGTGTGTGCTCTGCTGTGTCACTCTTCACCTGTTGTGGGCTCACAAAGTGTACTGTCGTTGGCACCACCTTCTGCCCCACCTCAACTGTGAGTATCCTGGCAGTTGGCCCTGGTGCCTCTCAGGCTTTGTTTTCACAAAGCCTCCAGTGCAGATCCACTGAAGTCAGGTCCCAGGACTTCAGTAGTTGCACATCTGGACCCTCTGTGGGAGCTGTGCAGGCAGCTCAGACCCTAGCCCTTCCTGGTCTCAGGAGCAGCAGTTGTCCATTCAGATGTTCCACAGACACTGAATTCACAAAGCCAGCCGTAGAGGTGTAAATCTGTGGTTTGTGCAGTTGTGGGGAAAGATTTCAGCTCTGCTTTCTAAGTCCCATGATCCCTGGGGGCTCAGCTGTGATTTAAGCCACACCTCTGTTGGGCACCCCACTAGCATCTACTCCCAGGGCTGCTGAGGCAGTGGCCAGCTCGCTGGAGCCTACCTGGGCGGGCCCTCTCCTGGAGGAGAGGAGGCAGGAGCCGCAAGTGAGGAAAGAGGCTGCAGTGGCAACCCCACCCCTCTCTTTCACATGCTGATTAACAATGGTGCTTAGCTTCGCTGGTGGCCTAGGATTCTTCCCTTTACACTCCTGGTTTTTGTGCCCTACACTTTACCCCCTTCAAGCTGTCTCTGCACAGTCAACAGCAGTCCTCTCCCTGGGTCTGTCCTCTGGAGCCTGCATTCCAATACCCAGCTCCCATCCATACCAGCAGACATGTGTCTTAGGCTGGAGCATACAGGATGGTGGCACAGACCATCTCTGTAAGTCTCTCTCCTGCCTGCCACTAACTCATTGTTGTGCTTTCATCTGAGCCTCTTTTTCGTCCCAGGTGACCTCCTTGCTGGTGAGGGGACTTCCCCAAGGCGCCAGAACTTCTGTTCTCCTTCAGCTTCCTCCCAGGGGTGCAGGACCTGTTCCACTTCTTTTCGTTTTCCTTTTGTACTAACTGGTTACCTAGAAATCTGTCTTGTCTTTTCAGGTGTTTGAGATTTTCTATCAGTGTTCAGTAGGTGTTCCGTGAGATTGTTCCATTTATAGATGTATTCTTGATACATTTGTGGGAAGAGGTGAGTTCCATGTCCTGCTACTCTGCCATTTGAATTCTGATCTGACAATTGGTTTTTTAAAAATCAGTATCCAAGGAAAGATTAGACATTGTATTTGGTTTACATGGCTTAAAAAAATGATTCAGATATAATTCACATACCATAAAATTCACCCTTTTAAAGGAGACAGTTTAGTGGGTTTTAATAGTGTGTATTTATCACCACTGTCTAATCCCAGAACATTTTGTCATGCCAAAAATGAAGCCCCACCCATGCCCATTAGCAGTTATTCCCCATTCTTCCCTCTCCCGAGCCCTAGCAATCATCAGTCTACTTTCTGTCTCTCTGGATTTACCTTTTCTGGAAAATTTTATGTAAGTGGAATCATGCAACCTATGACCTTTTGTGTCTGACTTTTCACTTAACATGTTTTCATAGTTCATGCTGTGGCATGTATCAGTACTTTTTACAGCTGAATATCCCACTGTATGATACATTTTTGTCCACTCATCAATTGATGAACATTTGGGTTGTTTCCACATTTGGGCTTTTAGGACCCATGCTGTTATGAACGTTCATGCCCAAGTTGTGTAAACAGCTATTTTCAATTCTGTTGGGAGTAGACCTAGTTGTGGAATTGGCTGGGTCATACAGTAAATCTATGCTTAACTTTTCAGGAGCTGCCAAACTGTTCTCCACAGTCGCTGCACCATTTTTATATACCACCAGCAGTATATGTGAGGGTCCAGTTTCTTCACATCCTTATCAATACTCATTACAGAAACTTCTCTGGTGGTCTGGTGGTTAAGACTTTGCATTTCTACACAGGGGGCATGGGTTCCATTCCTGGTCAGGGAACTAAGATCTCACATGTCATGTGGCACACAAAAAAAGAAGAAAAAAAAATAGAACACTTGTTACTGTCTTTCTTATACCCATCCTATGGGTATGAAGTGATCGTTTATTGTAGTTCTGATTGGAGTTTCCCTAATGACTAATGATGTTGGCATTGTGTACTTAATGACCTTTGGTTTATCTTCTTTGGAGAAATATATACTCATATCCTGAGCCTACTTTAGAATTGGGTTATTTTTCTTTTTATTGCTGAGTTATAAGAGTTCTTTATATGTTCTAGATGCTAGACTTATTTGTCAGAGAGGTGATTTACAAATATTGTCTCTCTGTGGGTCATATAGAAAGAACACGTGATAATGTTCTTTGGAGCACAAAAGTTTTAAATTTTGATGCCATCAATTTATTTTTCTTCGGTTGCTTGTACTTTTAAGAGTCATATCTAAGAAACTATTGCCTAATTCATGGTCATGAAGATTTACACTTAATTTTTTTGAAGAGTTTTATAGTTTTAGCTCTTAAATTTTGATCTTTGACCCATTTTGTGTTAGTTTTTTGACTCAAGTTTGCTGAAAGGACTTCTTTCCTCCACTGAATTGTTGTGACGCTTGTTGAAAATCAGTTGAACAACATGTATGGGTTTGTTTCTGGACTGTCTTTTCTCTTCCGTTGATTTATATAGCTGTTCTTAGGCTGTCACCACACATTTTTGACTTGTTGTTTGTTTGTGCTCCACGGCTTGTGAGGGCCCAGAGTCCTAACCACTGGACCGTCAGGGAAGCCCCATACGCAGTTTTGATCATTCTGGTCTTGGAAGTTTTGAAACTGGAAAGTGTTAGTCCCACACGTTTGTTCTTTTTCAAGATCATTTTGGCTACTTGAGGTCCTTTACATTTCTGTTTGAATTTTGGGATCAACTAGTCAGTTTCTATGGAAAAGGCAGCTGGGATTTTGATAGGGATTGTTCACATCTGTAGATCAGTTTGGGAGTATTGCCATCTTACAGCATCTTAACAGTAGACTAATATGTCTTTTAAGTTTCATTTAACCTGTGGGTTCTTCCTTTTTCTTTATTTTTGTTTCCTTTATATTTTACTTGCAAATAAACTGGGTCTCTGTCTTATAGAGTTTTTTACCCTCTAGTTTTGCTAATTGCATCCCCATGGTATTCCTTTATACCCTGTGTTTTGTGTAAAATGGTAATTAGATCTAGAGCTTGATCAATTCAAGTTGATTTTTTGGTAAGATTACTTCATACGTTGTTTCGCATTTCCTATCATCATCATTATCTTAATTAACATATGCTTCTGTTTGTTGCTTAGTTACCTTGGGAGTCATAGCATACTTATGCATAAAGAGCTTCTTTATTCCTGTTTAAGGCTATGTAATCCATAGTACCACAGTGTATTAGTTTTTTTTATTGATTAACATTTAGATTGTTTTTATTCATTTTCTAGTATGATGTTTCATTAAATAACCCTGTGCATCCATCATTTTTTACATAAAATTATTGAGTCAGATATACATTTGTTCAGTTCAGTTCAGTCGCTCAGTCGTGTCCGACTCTTTGTGACCCCATGGATCGCAGCACACCAGGCCTCCCTGTCCATCACCAACTCCCAGAATTCACTCAGACTCATGTCCATCAAGTCAGTGATGCCATCCAGCCATCTCATCCTCTGTCGCCCTCTTCTCCTGCCCCCAGTCCCTCCCAGCATCAGAGTCTTTTCCAATGAGTCAACTCTTTGCATGAGGTGGCCAACGTGTTGGAGTTTCAGCTTCAGCTCATTCCTTCCAAAGAACACCTAGGACTGATCTCCTTTAGAATGGACTGGTTGGATCTCCTTGGAGTCCAAGGGACTCTCAAGAGTCTTCTCCCAACACCACAGTTCAAAAGCATCAATTCTTAGTTTAGATAATATTGTTGAATTGCCCTTGCTAAGTTATTCCAGTTTATATTCCCATCAGTGATGTAAGAGTTCATTTTAACTGGGATCTTTTTAATACATAAGAAACTTGCTAAACTGTGGCTGCTTAAATAGGGTAAGTATATATACTGTGTGTAAAGTGTCAATAGAAATCTAAAATGTATTACAACTAGTTACCAGGGAGCCCTATATCTGGTGCTTATACACTGATAGGAACTATCTCCATCAGTCAGTGGAAAGGAAAACTTGTGGGCTTCTTTAAACTCTATAAAGGCAGACAAATTGTATTTAAGAGCCATCTTTTCTTTGCTATTCTTCTTCCTACCCTTTCATTCTTATTTTAGAAACTGGACAAGAAATATCCTCTTGCTAGGAGCTAAGGCCCGGTGAGAAGACTGTCCCCTGAAGCTTTAGGGTCTTGACCTTGGTCAATAGAAAGCTTTGTCCCTTGAGTCCCCCAGAAGATAGCTCTGTGGTCCTTATGGAGATTCAGGCTTCCCCACTGGAGGCACTGGCTTAAGCTCTGAGCAGACCCAGTGAATGTACAAGTTGGCCCCATCTACTCTCATGTCACGCATCTGTCTGAATCCCAGGAATGTTCTCCATTAGTAATTTTCAGCGTCAGTTTAGTATGATAATGTGGTCCTGCAAATACAGAAGTTGGCAGGAAACTTCACCAAATGGGTGAGATCAGAGGGCACCATCTTGTTCTCTGTGGGCATTTAACTGCTTTTGGAATGAAATTTGTTAGAGCTGCCATCTCTTTTATTTCTTGAAACTTCCTAGATAATTGGGAGATTTGGTTCTTTCACTTAAACTTTGCTAATGCCATCATGGTCCCGATTCCTTTGGTTACATTTCTGTGGCTGGCTTCCATCTTTCCTTTAGGTCAGCTCTAGTCCTCCACAGGTGCTGTGAACTTGACCCTTCTTTTCTAAAATTCAATTCACCCTTGAAATACTTAATAAAATGACACATCACACTGAATGCTGCTAAGTCACTTCAGTCGTGTCCGACTCTGTGCGACCCCATAGACAGCAGCCTGTCAGGCTCCCCTGTCCCTGGGATTCTCCAGGCAAGAACACTGGAGTGGGTTGCCATTTCCTTCTCCAGTGCATGAAAGTGAAAAGTGAAAGTGAAGTCACTCAGTTGTGTCCGACTCTTAGCGACCCCATGGACTGCAGCCTACCAGGCTCCTCCGTCCATGGGATTTTCCAGGCAAGAGTACTGGAGTGGGGTGCCATTGCCTTCTCCCACACAAATTACTTTTCTAAGTAACTGGTTCATGCCCTTATGATATCAGGGGTTTTTTTTATAAACAAAAGTTTCTCACAAAATGCTGAAAGCGTCATTGTATGTGTGAGCATAGTAATACAATGAATGCTCAGGTAATGAATGAGATATAGTTTGATATTATGTCCTAAATTTTCACATTCTCCTCACTCCCACCTCCAGAATCTAGCCATTTGCAGTGAAACTCTGTAATGCATTTTCCTGCATTCTCACACTTTATGAATGTTGTCCTGCTCTGTGCCCAGGGGATGGGATAGAGAAAAGGGCCCTTACTTTCTGGAGACTTCCAGTCTGAAGAGAATGTGGATAAGGAGAAGAGAGACATTAGGACTATCAGTCTTCTGTAGCCTTCCTGGCTATAATACAGGAGTTATGGAGCTAGAGGGGCTGTCCTTCCTAATTAAGTACCCTACGATACTCTTTAAATT
Source organism: Capra hircus (assembly GCF_001704415.2). Lineage (NCBI taxonomy): Eukaryota > Metazoa > Chordata > Mammalia > Artiodactyla > Bovidae > Capra > Capra hircus. The sequence continues at coordinate 26,534,969 of NC_030825.1, read as the reverse complement.
TTTGCATTTGGCTTTCTTAAAAATTGTGTGAATTAGGTAGTCATATGCGTCTGAGTGAACTCCGGAAGTTGGTGATGGACAGGGAGGCCTGGTGTGCTGTGATTCATGGGGTCGCAAAGAGTCGGACACGACTGAGCGACTGAACTGAACTGATGCACATAATAACAAATTGAAAAGGGACAAAAGAGTGTGGAATGAAAAGTTATTTTATCTTAGAGATCATTGAATACCAGTACACACAGAGATGCTCCACTCTTAATGGCTGGATACTAGTCCCTTACATTGGTCCTCTATTAATGCACCTTTTGGTTTTTCTTATCAACAGTGTTGCTTGAATATCATTTAAGTGTGAAGAACATGGCCACATTGTCCTACATTCCCTCAGCAACATATATGAATGCCTATTCCTCCTTACATATTGTTTATGCTTTAAAGTCATTTGTTTCTTTTTTGGTGAACTGTGTCTTCTCTCTGCTTTTGTATGTAGTTGTTGATTGGTTGTTGGTTTTGGAATAATTTTTATATCATAAAGAAGTTGGCTTTTGTGATACTAATTGTAAATATTTGCCTGCTTTTTTGTAACCTTGTTACCACCTCTTCTGCAGTCATTGTCATCTCTCATGTCGCTTTTTGCATCTCCATGTTTTCACATTGCTGATCTTTAGCAGCTCCCTTTTTCCTTATTGGTAATTCCTGTATGAGCAAGTGAACTGTGTGTACTGGCTGATTGAGATCTCTGTCTGCTTCTCAGTGGTACTTTTTTACTTACTCCTCATTTCATCTACTTGGATCAGTGTATCCTTTTCGCATTTATATGAGGTGTTAGGGGCTTGTTGGGTCGCTAGGAGTCGGACACAACTGAGCGACTTCACTTTTACTTTTCACTTTCATGCATTGGAGAAGGAAATGGCAGCCCACTCCAGTGTTCTTGCCTGGAGAATCCCAGGGATGGGGGAGCCTGGTGGACTGCCGTCTATGGGGTCGCACAGAGTCGGACACGACTGAAGCGACGCAGCAACAGCAGCAGCAGGGGCTTGTTAAGGCAAAACCCTAGAAGGTAATATGCTTGTCAGCCTGAGACAATGAGTTGAACTCCAGCCGTACTGTGTAGTGAGCTCTGGGAACATTTTAGAACATTATCTTTTGATTCAGGCTTAGTGTAATGTTTTCTACCCTAAGTGGCCTTTATCTTTAGGCGGGTCTTTGGACCTCCGTCATCAGCAAAATGGGGGATCCCTACATACCAGGTTGTTTCAGTGATTAAATGAGGCTGAAACAGGGAAGAAGAAGGGGGGGGTGGTGTGGAGGAGAGTCCTTAACTTTTCCTCTAACCTAGGTTGAGGCTTTCTGTCATGGAGGTGAAGCCATGACAGTGGGTTTCCTTGGGCGAGAAGAGCCTCAACTACTTGGTGACATCCTACATGGTCTTAAAATGTTCTCTGCTGTGGCTTTAGTTTTCTCAATTGCAAATGAGGTGCGCAACTTTGAGATGAGTGTGACGGTAGTGTTGGCTGCATAGTGTTGTTTTGAGGCTTCCAAATGTGAAGTCCTCAACGCATGGAAAGCAGGCTATCAACTTTGGAAAAGGGTGCTGAAGTAACAATCCCCCCCTGCTTTTTTGCAGAAGCCCCGTCCTGTGTGTCTCTGGGAAGCACCTCCCTGAGCAGTCCCTCCATCCACTGCCCGTCCGCGGCTGTCTGTATCGGCATCCTCCCAGGCCTGGGCGCCTACTCTGGGAGCAGCGACTCTGAGTCCAGCTCGGACAGCGAAGGCACCATCAACGCCACGGGCAAGATTGTCTCCTCCATCTTCCGAACCAACACCTTCCTCGAGGCCCCCTAGCTCCTCTGTTTTCACCGCAGGGTGCTCCTCCCCATGAGTAGACTGGACAGTTTATTCTGCCTACAGGCATTACTTCCCACAGAAAACTCCTTTGCCTGCTCCTTATGCGCACCGTGACATTTTTAACTGCATCTAAGAATGTGCCAGAATCCACTTGTGGCCAGACTTGTGTTTGGTTTCTCTTTCTACTCCGGTCCAGATGCCCAGACCAGTCCTGCAAGTTCTGTCCGCACTGATGCAGATTTCGGCCCAGCCAGAATTTCACCAAAAACACCCTGGGAAGATAGGTACCATGCAGCTTACAAAGAGTTTGGATTCTGTTGCCTTCTTGTTTTTTCTTTTTTTTTTTCTTTTCCAACATCATTAAGAAGCAGGGACAGTTTATTGAATAGATATCATTTAAACATTCTAAGTGATTATATTGCATTGTGGAGTGTGTGGCAGGCAGGGGTGGGGAGAGGAGAGCCCTAGTAATGGAACAGTGCGCAAGGCCCTGGAACTAGCTGATTCTTGATGTTGTGTGACTAAGTAAAGATTCTAAATTACGTCCACAGGGGGTGTCACTTAACATTTATTGTTCATTGATAAGTTTTTTCATACCTTTGGCTATTCCTTCTCCCTCCATCTAATCCCACTTAAGATTCTAAATCTTAGAGAAACAAACATAGGCCTTATTTTGTTGTAGCCAGAAATCAGAAGTACTGATAGTGTGTGGACAAGATGACTTATTTCTGGCAGCTCCTGATTCTAATATTGCCAGTCAGTGGGACACCACCCTCTCTGTTGGATACATTTATAGTTGTGTCTTCAACTGTGGAAGCTGTTTCTAACCTAAAGGTGCTGCCCTCGTCCTTTCCTCTGCTTTGGTCTGCTGCCCTTCCTGCTCTGCTCTTCCCATTCAGAGCAGCCGAGACCTGGAGGTGCTGTTCCACCCCTCTCCTAAAGTGGGGCAGGGGCTCTCCCTTTGGGAGGGAAGGAAGGACAGGAGGAGACAAGGTATGGAGGCACTGAGGACAGAGGTGACCGTCAGCTTTTAACAGCAGCAATCTGGAGGCTTCCCTGCTTCAGAGGAATGAGCCCATGGAGTTCTTTCTTCCCTTGGGTTTGTACGTCAGTTGTTTCTACTTCCTTGGGTGTGAGACAGAGAGACACACAGAATGTGTTGACACTGTGATGCTGGCAGGCAGAGAAGCTACTCTGTTTTATCGTGGGCAGAGAGGCCCCTGGATCTCTTCCAGCCCACCCCTTTTCCCTCCCAAAGCACTGACACACTGGTGCCCGCTGGCAGATGGCGACTTCCCTTCACCCATAACCGATGCCTTGTGAATTCTTTTTCCTTTTCAGAGCTACTCTGTGCTAATTGTTCCTGACTGTCAGTACAGGCGCATCAGCTCCATCCTAACAAACAAGACTGAGGTAAAACTGGAGGCACCTTCTGCCTGTGCTTCATTGTTCCTGTGATTGTGCTCCTGTTATTACAGCCCGTACCCAGGGCAACCTCGGATCATCTCAGGAGGCAGACAGAGGAGCCAAAGTCACGATCTTCATGTGGTTTGACTTTTCAGAGGCCATTACTATGCCTCATGGCCTCTGTTGATGTTGGGAGAAGCTGAAAAAGGGTTGCATGGATTAAAAGCCTCCATTACTTTGATAGCTAATCCACCTGTCAGAGAACAAGATCTTGCTTTTCCTGTACTGGAGCCTGTGCTTCCAACTCCCTCCCCATCCATTGTAACAGCTAGATTGTGTCAAGGAGGTTGAGACTCTTCAGACTGCGATTTCTGCTCTTTATATCACAAGAGCAGTTGAAGATGACCGGTAATCATCTTTCCCCATACCTGTTAGTGGAGAGCCCTGGAACTGAGACGTGAGTTCTGTAGAAACTACCAGTAGCAAAGCAGGATCTGGTTTGCCTAGTGGAGGAAGCTCCCCTGGAAAAACATCTAGTGTAGACTGTGTGTTTCAAACCCAAAGAACAGGAAAACCAAAGATAGAAGGAAACACTGCCTAAATCACAAAATGCAGCTCTCCTGCCTTGGTAGATAATTAGGATTTTATAACCAGATAATAAGGAATAAAACTGGGGTTTGGGGTGGCTTCTTAAAACCTGTTGCATTGTCCTGAGTGGTAGTCTTCTTACAACTTTGAACCATGTGAGGGAGAAGGCTTGTCTATGAGGAATGCTGTTGCCAGCCCTGTGCCCAGGAGGAGAGAAGGCTGACTTCTCAAACCCAGAGTTGGGAGGGCATTCTAGACTTTTTCAGGAGCATTCTAGACTGAAAGTCAACCCCCTAATGAGGAGTGGCTTAGGCTAGTCCCTTGCATCCTCATTTCTTTCAGTCTTCACCTTGTGGGTTATTCCCTTCTGGCTACCTCCCAGGAATCCCAACCTGGTTTTGCCTTCTGTGGATATATCACAGTGGCTTTGTGCTTGGAGCCAGACATTTTTACTAGCTGAGTCACTTAGGCGAAGTCCTTAACCTCTCCGAGCCTCAGTTTCCTCCTTGGTAGATAGGAATAAGGATACTAGCTTCACAAGTGAGGGTGAAAGATGATCTGGATTAGATACTTGGTGTGGTACCTGGTGCTCAGTAAATGGTAGCCATCCTAATGGTAGTAGTTATCCTCGGCCTCCCCCATCTGGGTAGAGTGTCCAGAGTTTCTGTGAGTAGTGATTTATGGCAGGTTTATCTGTCCTGCTGGCATTCCTCAGTTGTAGCTTGAACACTGATGTGATGATGGGTCAGATCTGGCCATCAGAGCTCCAACCGCCTGCTTCTCCTGTGTGCTTTCCTCTCAGTTAAATGTTAATTGCTCAGGCACACCCAGTTCCTTGGCTCGGGTGTCCTAGCCGTGGGTATATGGCTCAGCTGTCGTCTTTAAGCCCCTCCAGGAAAACAAAAAGGAAAAGCCTGGTGGCAGCGTACAAAATCACTTGGATTTGGATGTTTCTTGATTTCTTGGCGTGCCCAGCCCACTTAGGCGTAACAGTATGGAATGCGAGTTCTACTCAGTGGGAGGCTAGATCTTGGCAATACTTCCATAGCGTTGAACCAAGAATTCAGTCTCGCATTCTTGCCTTAGTGATGCTGGCAGGGGCTGATATTTTGCTCCCTTACCTGCTGGAGCAAGGGTTTAGGGAGAGGCGTGTCACAGCACGAACAGGCAGAATGGGGCCCACCATCAGAGCTCCGCATAGCAATGGACAGCATGACCAAGAGACAACATCCGCTCTGAGCTTCAGGTCATTGGCTGGGCGTCTCCTTCAGTTTTAGGCATGGTCATGCACATCCATATCCCTTACGTTGATTTGTTCATCGGTCAGCATTTACTGAGGGCCCGCTGTGGACGGGCCAGGGGTGTTTGGGATGTTTGCAGATTATAGTGTCTTCCATCCTGAAAAAAAAGTCCCGTGAAGCAGCTCTTCTCTACATTTTATAGAGGAAGCTAAAGCTCACAGTGATTCAGTGACTCGCCCAAGGTCACACAGGCAGATGTCAGAACCAGAATCTTAATTTGAGCCTGTAAGTCTGGGTTTCTGTGGTTTCAATGAAACTTTAAAACAAATGCTCGTGCCCAGACCTCAGTGACTCGAGTGAAGGAGTCTTTTAGTCAGATTTCTGAGTTCACTTTTCATCCTGCTATCCACGTGCAAGAGCCAAATAGCACCAAGATGTGGTTTGTTCTTAGTGAAATACAGTTGACATATAACATTAGTTTCAGGTGTACAACATAATTATTCAATATTGTGTATATTGTGAAGTGACCTATCACCACAGTTACCAAACCATCTTTTTCTTGTGATGACAGCATTTGAGGTCTACTGTCTTAGCAAGTTTCAAATATACAAGCTGGTATTATTAACTATAGTCAACATGCTGTATATTACATCCCCAGGACTGACTTATCTGGTTTGTTTTTTAAGTGGTGATTTACCTGGTCAGGAGTTTAGTACATTCCTTTCCCCAGTGAACTCAAACCAACTGGGAGTAGAGGGCTTGCTTGACTGATCCATCCAACATCGGGCAGAGAAGAGGGAAGAAAGACATGACTATAGATCTGTTCCCTTGTGCAGCTGTGAAGTGGGGGTTGCCGGCAACACACTGAGGTAGGTGGTCCACAGGAGCTGGAGCATTTATGATGGGCGTGATGCAAGGCAGGGACTCTGCCTTAACCCGTCCAGCAGATGTCAGTCTCCATAGCTTCACCAGTCTGGTAAATTATTCGCAAGGGGCGGTGTATGGGAGAGGTCTGCATCAGAAGGTGTCTCCCCAATATACGCATCCCCTGGGGACTAAGGAGAGGATGTGGGGCTGGGAGGAGAAGGCTGTTCCACTAGAGAAGCCTCTGGTCAATCTGAACTTGAAAGATTCTCCCAGGCTGAACTGGGTACAAACTTCCCTGGATGTGACATCCAGCTAGACTCACTTCAGCTACCAAACAGGAGGGTAAAGTCAGCAGTCGTGGGGTGTTATTTCAACCACCATGCAGTCTTGCAGCCGGCCTGAGCAAGGGCTGGGTATGAACCAGAGGTGCCAGTCCTGGGATTCTTGGCTGGTGGGCTGTGACTTCCCAAAGGTCACTGAAGCTCCCTGCAGTCCTGCGGCCCTCTCAGGAGAGGTGAAGATGTCCCTCGAGAATGTTTCAACTGACTTGGTGGCCATGGAATCAGCAGAGGCATCAGAAGCCTAGGATATACATGTCCCTCGCTTACTCCCACCAGATGGACACCGGCTCCTGAACTTACCAGGAACCTGGAGGTAGCAACATGCCTGGTGCACCATCCCGGTCTAGCGGGCCACTGCTAAGAATCGCTGACCTGGGAGAGTAGGTTTAGATGACTGACTGCCCAGTTCATTGGAGAGGAAGGGCAAATTCATTAGCAGCTTGAGCAGAAGACAGCTTTGTAGAGTCTCAGGAAGACAGTGCAGTTGAACAAGTGCAGGCTCTGGAGATGGCCAGACCTGGAGCTGCGTTCTGGCTCTGCCTCTCATAGATTCGATTAGTCTCTGCTTGTTTCCTCATCTCTGAAATGGTCATAGGCAGGGGCTAGTGGAAGGGTTCATCAAGATTATGCCTGTAATATGCTTAGTGGGGAGCTGGAAGCCTAGTGCTTAATATGAATGTCTGTTGTTGATTGCACTCAGGCCTGTGGCGTAGGGGCTGACTGGACCTCCAAGGAGGAGGTGGAGAGGAGAGAAAGATGTTATGTTGAGGAGGGAACTGGACTTCTGGGGTTTCAGAGATGCGTCACCTGGCTAGTTTCATGAGGTTGGGCCTGAGCCCAGGGTGGGGCATGCGAGAGAAACCAACGGCTGCTGTCGCTGGGACAAAAGCAACCCTGTTTAGTTAGCATCCTGAAGCCAGAGAGGCTTTCACGTGCTGTAAACCGCAGGGTGTACCCTAGTGCCTGGAGGACCTCCAGGAGAAGCAGATAGGTGGCAGCCACTGCAGTCTTGTGGTGGTGAGCAGGTTTGGGGAGACATAGGCCAGGGTGTGGACCAAGAGGGAGAAGAGCAGGGCACCATGTGTGTTGGCTGGGACAGCATGGGCTCTGCCGGGGCCCCGAAGGCCTGCGATCACTGGTGAGGGCTCATGCATTCCATCCTGCTGCAGATGTTTATTGAGCGCACACGGTGTGCCAGGCTGTATGCCAGTTTAACAGCTGTATTCTGTTTGTGTGGAATGCATGTCCCCAAGTGGAGGTGATGGTGCTGACTTCACAGGCTTGCGGTGGGGAAAGGCGTTCTCATGTTTCCTTTCCCAGATCAGTGAGCCTGTCAGGTCCCAGCTGAGGAAGGAGCTGACACAGGGACATCCAAAACTCCTTTATTACCCTGAGTATAACAAATAGAACATGGTCACAGTATAAAAAACAGCGAGAATTAGGTGCAGGCTACCACAGAGGCACCGGGGACACGTTCCTTTGAGTCTGCAGCTAGTTACTTGGAAAAAGCCAATTATGATTGTAAAAATTTTATTCTCTAATAATAATTCCACTAAAATTATACAAAGTACATTCAATACTTAAGAGTGGAGAGGGTGGGGAGAGGAGGAGAGGAAGCCAGTTTGGCCTGGAAGCATCATCAGTCAACTCCAACAAAGGAAGCCCAGCTGGGCTGGAGGAAGTTGGGGGTGGAAGTCCGGTTGTAAAAAATAAAAATGTGGATCATTAAAAAAAAAAAAAAAAAAAGGGCCACCCACAAGGAAGCAGGGTGAGCGTGCATGTTCCTGGGGAGGGCAGGAGGCCCAGCCGGCATGCTGCTGCTGGGTGAGGGCTGGCACTCAGGCGGGCTCCGAGTTGGTGGGGGGCAGGTTTTTATGCTTGAAATACTGAACAACTTGTTGGGGCAGTTCTGCCAACACAGCTTTGGCCAAGGTCTCTTTTGCCGCCTGCAGGGTAGGGTGGAGAGTGAGGAGAGAGGATTACTGGGTGAAGTGGGGAGGCGCACCATACCCAGGCAGCTGGTAAAGAAGGTGTCCCTGGAGGAAAAGCTGGACCAGAAGACCAGAGCTGTCTAAAACTAGCATCCCTCAGTCCAGCCCAAGCCTGAAATCCCACCCTCAGCAGCGCTTTCCTTTGCCTTGACACTAAGTGTGACTCTTAACCTGAGCACTCGACGTGCCCGGGAGTAACATTTCAGGATGAATTTGTCTGTTGGAAGCTTTTGGGGGAAAGAGATGGTGGAAGCGGGCTGCACAGCCTACTTACTCATCTTGCAAACATTTCCTGATCTCCTCCTTGGCTGGGATCAAGGGGCTGTGACTGTCTGATTCGCTGCTCATCACCCAGACACAGGCCGGGCACACCAGGAGCTTGGTCAGTGTCCATGCGGTGCCTGGATGGGCAGTGCTCAGCACTTGTCCTCAGGAAGCTCACATTCCAGAGGAAAGAACTGAACCAGCTCAGGCAAACCCACAGGGTACTGGGCAGAGAGGTGAGTACCAGTGCTTCCAGACTGGAGTGCCCAATTCTTCCTGGGACTAGCTCCCAGGACCTGAGCCACAGCACCCCAAAGTCCTTTTGGTTGAGGCCAGGAGGAGAGGAACACAGTCTGCCTCTCATCAAATGAGAGGTAGGCTCCAGGCTGGCAGTACAGGGTGGTATCTGAGAGCTCCCTCTGGGGCTGCTTGTGGGCCCTGCTGCAAGGGCAGTGCCCAAGAAGTTAATGCCAGCCTCCCTGTAAGCAGACCTGGGTCCCCTGCAGAAAGACTGGAGTCAACTCTAGAAGCATAGAAGGCCTCCAGTTCCCCCTTAGAGAAGCCCTCAGGGAGAGGAGGCCATTGTAAGGTGGGCCTTGTTTTCCACATGAAGTGAGGAGGCTGGTGAGCTATGAATCCCAGGAAAGCCCCTCGCACCTCAGGGCCTCTGCTCTCATCTCTTTCTCCTGGGATGCTTTGCCCCACGTGGATAATTCTGACTTGGTTCAGGGTTAGAAGGCAGGTCCTCCCGGAACCCCTATCCTGAAGCCCCAGTCTGGACTGGGCACAGCTCCCCTGAGTTGCTGAAGCAAGTGCTCAGTGACTGTCATGTAGCCTCATCTGGGGACAGGGCCTGACCTGGCCCTGGGCACGTAGTAAACCCTCAGGAAGTATGTAGTCAATGGAACTGAGGGTAGAGGAGCCTAGGACTGGGCAGGCAATCCCAATGCCTTCAGCCTGATTATTACCTATGCTGGTTGGCGTCCTGTAACTGCCCCCTCCCCAGTCCGCGCCCACACTCACGTTGCGGAATTCTCGAAAGGGCACGAACTGCACAATATCGCGGGCTGCCTCCTCTCCCGTGTGGGATCGCAGCATGCGGCTGTCCCCGTCCAGGAACTCCATGGCTGCGAAGTCGGCGTTGCCAACGCCCACGATGATGATGGACATGGGCAGCTTGGAAGCCTGCACCACGGCGTGCCGCGTCTCCTCCATGTCACTGATGACACCGTCCGTGATGATGAGGAGGATGAAGTATTGCTGTGGGAGGGGGTCAGCAGGCACTCAGCACAGCCCTGGGCCCCTGGCTGCCCTTCCCCTCCCTCCTTTCCCACCCTCCCCAACCCCTCTGACCCCCGGAAGGAAGGCGGCGCTTCTCCCAGAGCTGCTGCCAGATCGCAGGCGCCTCCCTCCACGCTAGGGCCCTTCAGGCCTCTCTATCACAGCTGGAAGCACAGACTGCTTGCTCTCTTCCTCTGCCTTTCCCAGCTCAGGAGAATCTGAGAGCTCCAGACTCCAGGCCTGGCTCTGATAGTGGCTACACTGTGGGACTCTGGGCCACTGTCTCAACTGGCTGTGCCTCAGTTTCTTCATCTGCAGAATGGGAGTTCCCACACCTCTCAGAGACCATGCCGGCCATGTGGTAGCAGCTCAGTAATTGACAGCTGTGCCCCTGGCAGAGTGAGGTCCACAGCTGCTGGGGAAGATGCCTTCTGGCTTGTGGACTCTGAGACAAGCCTGCCCTTCTCTGCTGTACCTGCATGTGAACTCCTGTGACCCTGCTCATCCCCCATCAGCACAGCCGACCTTGTAGGAGCTAAGCAGGTCATCTAGGTCAGTGCTTCTGGGAGTGTGGGGTCTGCTGGCAACAAGCAGACTCTGGGCACACCCCAGACACAGCATCAGTCACAGTGGGGAGGGTACTGGTCTTGCAGTGGTCTTTGAATTCTACAAACTGTACCCAGGAGGAAGTCTGTCTGGTGCCAGTGTGTCACACTTGCTAACGCTCCCTATTAACAAAGAGAAGGCAGGAACCTAAGAGCTCCAGAGACAGCAGGCTCCAGGTATACCTTAACTACCACTGTGCTGCCTGATGTATTTATTTTTAGTTACTCTCTATCCTAACTCTATAACTTTTCCTGTACAGTGGGTTATAGTTTCTTTATAAAATTAAGTGAAAAAAATACTGAATAATAATTAGTGTAGGTGACAGGTGGCCATAGCACAGACTGTGGAGATGGGGGGTGAGTAAATGAAGTTCCAGAAAGCTCACTGGATGATCTCTGGGCAGAAGCCCCAGGACTGCCAGCTGCCTGAGATCTCATCTTCAACTTGGGCTCTGTGCCTGGCCCCAGTCTTCCCCATCCATAAAATGAACAGAAAAGCCCCTGTGGTCTTAATAGTCTCTGTTTAGGGCTTCTGCCTTTTTGTCTGACCCTTCTGATTCTTAGGAGAGGCAATGTGGACCCAGAATAGTCAAGGTCATAGAGGTAAAAAGGACAGAACCAAGCCAGCTCCCAAGTCAGCATCTGGTGACCTTCTCACTCAGCAAAGCCGTTCACTGCCTGGGAAACAAATAGAGACCACAGGTTCAGCCATAAAAGATTCCTTACTCTCCTGCCTGTCCCCCAGGCACAGCTGTGGAAGGCAGGAATGAACCACACGGAGGTATGGACCCCACCATCCTAAGCCCCAACCCCCAACAGTAATCCAACTTCTGCACTGTGCCTTTAAGAGACTGATCACTTGGCTAAGGATGGATACCTGTTGCTATGGAGATGGCAGCCTCTCCTTGTAGTGGAGGCTGCTGCTGCCAGTCCCCATTCCTCTGGTTGGGGGTCACCTCATAAGCCCTTCCAGACTCGTCCCCTCACAGCCCACTGTCATCCCAGCCAGCCACATTGTGGTCCTCTAACCCCACTGCTATCCTACCACAAATGGTCCAGGACAGTATTTCTGGGGTACCTAAGTTGGCAGGAGAAGACTGGCAATGAGGGCAGAAAAGAACACTTGGCCTTGCGTGACAGGCTTCTCCTCTCAGCGGGTGGGGCTGGTTTCCAAGCCCCATCCAGCTCAGACCACAGTCTCCCACCCTGCTCCTGACACGGCCCTCTTGACTCTTCCCTTTCAGCCAGCCGTGTGTCTGCACTTGGAGACTTGAAGCACGCAGGCCAGGGTTCCTGCAGAACTGTAGGCACCAACTAAAAGGCTGAGTCATGGTGGCAGTGACCACACCCTCCCTGTCACCCTCACACTGGGATTCTCCTTTTGGAGATGGGGAGACAGGCTGAGGGGGTCACTGACTTGCTCAAGGACTCAGCCAGGAAGGGCATAGTCGAGGTTCAAGCCCAAGCCTGGGGCTCTTGCCACAGTGCTATCGGTGGCCAGTAGCTGTCTCTCCAATAGTGGGGACTGGCAGGGCAAAGGTTTCTGCCCCCTCTCCCCCAGCACTGCAGTGTCAGGAGGCCTGAATATCTAGAACAGCCGCCTAGGGCAGGGCCCAGAGGCATGGCACGGGACTTCCAACCCTCACTCCTGTGCACCAGCCAGACACCCACAGTGCCCACACCTATGTGCCCAGCCTCAGCATCTGTGCAGCTGGGCCTGCTGGGGAATAGCCTGGGCCAGCCTTGGCACTGGAAATGCCGCTGACAAGTCCTGGGCTTCATGCCCGTCCCAAGCAAAAATGAGGTTGTCCAGGAGCCTGAAAGTCTACTGCAACCCCAGGGGTCCACGATCCCATCCCTAAGACATCAAAGGAGAGATGGGAAGGATGCTGTGGAAGGGGAGAAAGAAGGGAGGAATCAGGCAGGAGGAGGTGGGCGGGGCCTCTGCTGTCCCCACAGACAGTCCTGGTCTCCCCTACCCTAAGCTTTCCCACCTCCGTGCCTTTCCTGGTTTACCTCCTGCCTGGGAACTCTCCCCAGCCACAGCGCCGAGACTCCCTGGAGGCCTGAGCTCTGCTTCCACTGCCAGTGACTACCCCCTGGGGAGGGCTCCTCTGGACACACCTCCCCGCCCCGCCTCGCACCCTAAGAGCTCCTCAGGGCAGCCCCTCCCCCCAGGCCTTCGGTATCTCATGGGCCTGGCACCCTGTGCGTGCTCCATAAACAGGACCAGCTGCCACCAGGTCAAACCCAGATCCCCAACACATGACAAAGATGGAGTGTATCTTGCCCTTACCCAAGAGGCTTTCAGTTTTCTCAGGCTGTGAGTAGCCACTTCCCCCAGCACATTTAATGTGTGACTTGATTTATATGAAACTGACTTGACCACAGAATTCCAGGCAGAGTCCGGGAAAGTTGCACTCATTCCTCCCTAGCTTACTTCTGAGAAGTTGGCAGCTGAGGGCCCTGGGGAGTGGAGGGAGAGTCCCAGGGTGCTGACTGCTTCCAGATTGCAACCCCCCCGCCCCTCACCATTAGGACACTGGTTGCCTAGGCAGCCAACCAACAATGGACCATGGATGGGAAGGCCCAGGGCAGAGGGGAGGATGAGGAGCGCTCCACAGTAAGAACCCTGTAGCCCCACCCAAATTTAGTATCTTTCAGTGACTGTCAGTGCCCTCAAGAGAAAGTCCAGGTTCCTCACTAGCTTAGAAGGCATCTCTGGGACCTGGCCTACCTTTCAACCTTACCCCCACCCACCCCTCTTACATCACACCCCTTCCTTCAGTTACGCCACACACCACACCTCCAAGCCTTTGCCCTATTCTGTTCCGTCTGCCTGGGACACCACACACACACACACACACCCTTTGTGAGACCAACCCTTAAGCAGCCTCCAAGTCTCAGTTTGGACATCACTTCTCGAGGAAGCCAGCTCTGAGCCCTCTGTCTGGGGTAGGTGCCACCTTTATAATCCTGTGCTTCTGCCATCACAGGTTTAATCGGTTGGCATTACAGCTGCTGTCTCCTGGCCCAGCTCCCCACTAGACCACTGGCCCTGGAAGGGCAGAGGCCACGGCCTGGGATCATGGTCTCCCCAGTGCTGGACAGAAACACACACTGTAGAACTGAGCTGTGTGAATGAATGGGAGAGCGCGGAGAGATGCTTCCGCCACCTGCTCTTGATTTCCTGTGCGTGGGTGTGCGTGCATGTTCGTGTGCCGGGGACAGGGAGGATGAAGCCACACCAAGTGTTTCCCAAACAGCGGCTGTTCAAAAGCATCAGGTAATGCACAGATCACTTCCTTCCGCTTTAGGCCTAAATGAGCTCAGCATCACCAACTGCCGGCCCAAGAGGTGTCCTCAGAAGATTCCTCAACCCACGTTGATTAGGGGCTGTCAAGCGCCAGGCTCTGCTGAGCAGTTTGGATGCCGATCTGCTTGGATCCTTGCAGTGCTTCCCTTAGGCAGGCAGCGTTCCATCATCCCCGTTGTACAGGTGAGAAAGCCGAAGTTCGGAGAGCTTAAGCAACTGCTCTGGGTCCCACTGTGAGGAAGTAGGGGAGCTGGGATGTAACCCAGGTCAGTGGGCCCCCAGAGCTTGAGGCTGAACCATCAGGCAGCCTCACCTTCGGTGCAGTGATATGGACAGAGTGAAGGCAGGAGGTCTTCTTGGACAGCAGAGTGGAAGGGGCCTCTTGCAGCCCAGAGATGCTGGCCCGAGGTCACACCTAGGGTGGGTGACATGCTTCCCCAGGGTGAGGGAGCCAGGGTTGGGAGGACTTGGTCATGACGAAAGGGGCTGGGGTATTGTGAGGATTAGGACTGGTCAGGATTAAGACTGACTCAGAGCAAGGGCCAAGCTCTTCCCTGTGAGGGCCCTCGGCAATTGTTCCCCAGAACACAAAGACGCCTTCCTGGCAATCCCCAGAGCCCAAGCCTCTCCAGACTGAGGCTCTAGCGGGTACTGGCCCCCTTCTCCTCAGGACCTCCACTCCTGCCCCTGCTTGGCAGCTGAAAGAGCCCAAGAAGAACCCTGGGCTCCATTCCTGCTCCACCCCATTTTTTACGCTTAAACAAGAATGCAGGCCATTCTTCCATCCCTCTGAAAGCGAGTCCAGGCAGATAAAAGACTAGGCGGGACAGCAGCCCCGGCAGCAGCAGGCATCCAAACGGTGTGTGAGGTGAGGGGCTGCCCTCCCTCTGCCCTCTCCAATTCTAACCCAGGAACATAAAAAATGCAACTTGCAGGTCCTCCCCAGTTACCTCCCATTCAAGCGGGCTTACTTGTCCCGTTTCATAAAGGAAACAGGCTCAGAGCCATCAGCTGCTGCCACCAAGGCCAGGACTAGAGCAGGTCATGCTCCCTGGAGCAGAAACGACCGGGACCACCTTCCTTCGAACCGACCTCGTGCAGTGACCTCCCTCCTGTCCCCTCTGCCTGGGGGCTCTTCCCAGAACCCTCTGCCACCTTTCCTCATTCTCAGGTCTCACTGGTTGCCAGCTGGTGTGTTATCACATTTTAATCCTAATACCACCACCTCATCACGAGGCTCCGAGAGGGTAAGTGATTTACCCAGGTCACACAGTGATGAACAGGCAGGGGCAGGATTCACACCCTGGCAGGCTGACCCCAGGACCCCCTTTCCCACAGACCCTCTGCTGCCTCCCTCAGTCAGACCATGTGCTGCTGTCCTGTCCTCCCCAGGCTGACCGGTGTCGTCTTCTCTCATAACCTCCCCTCCGTCTTCGGGAAATCAACCTCTACCTCCTAGGCAGGTGCCTCCCTCCTCCAGGCAGTCCGAATTGGACCTGGGCCCTTTCCCTTTGAGAGAGGCCCTGGCTGAGTCACCTCCTCCCAGCTCCTCGTGCAGTGCACAGCACACGACTGGGGCCAACTTAAATCCGTCCATTCCCGAACACGAGCGTCTGCCGCAGCATAGGCCCCGGAGTAGATGAGAGATGACACACACACGCTGCGCGGCCCCACAGGGCTGAGGGTCCAATGCGGGAGACACACCATAAACAGAAACGCAGAGTGTGTGAAGGAGATGTTGCCGCCACCATCAGAGTCAAGACAGGAATAAACAGAAGGCAGGAGAGAGGCTCAAGTGAGTGTTCAGGGAAGGAGCAGTGGAGGGGACGCTGAGGGATGGAACGGAGCCAGCGTCAAGACGAACCTCCAGGCAGAGGAGACAGCAGAACAAAGGATCTGCTGGCAGACAAGCTGCTGTCTCTGAGGGGCAGGAACAAGGTGGAGGTGGGACGGTCACCGCAAGTGAGGAAAGGGGCATGGGCCCGCGGGGACCAGGGAGAGGTGGCAGTGGCCATGGCCGCAGGGCAGCCGGCGAGTGGAGGCAGAGTGGAAAGGGCAGTCAGCAGAGACTGCAGCACCTGTGCAGCAAACCCTTTCCTTCCAGAGGAGAAGGAAACCTCCTTCCGCCGAGGGCTGGGACTGTGGCAGGGGCTCAGGGACCTGGTCAGGTGGGAATTGGACCCATGCCTCAATCACAGTCCAGGTTCCACCACCCCAAAGCGGGTGCCGGTTCCCAGTCTTGGCTCAGCCTACTTGTGGCAGAAGACCCCACAACTCACATCACAAGCCCTGGTGGACAGCAGGGGAGGGAGACTTGGTGACCCCAACACTGGCACTGGGAAGGAGAGCGGCTGGGATGCACAATGCCCAGGACAGCTATTTGCCATATATTCCAGATGCCACATGGCAGCCCTGTCACTGACCGCCAGACCTGGGCCAGACAGTGCCAAAGCCCTCAGTGTGAGATGGGAGCTGCAGGGACCCCAGGCCCAGGTTTCCCTCTGCCCATGAAGGCACTTCCTAATAATCGCAACCCTATTTTCTGCTAAGCACAAACAACGGAATGGCTCTCTGTCCTGCAGTCTGTGCTCGAGGAAGCCAGAACCAAGGCAAGCTTGCCCCAAACCCCTTCCATCCCTGCAGGTAAACTAAAAGTGGAGAGACACCGGGCTCACCTAGGATCTTAGGACATGGAGAGGCAGAACACCCAGCTGGTGCCTGCCCCACCCTGCACATCCACACCATTGGTCACCTACTCACCGTGGCTGTCTGCTGCTGCGTGGCTTGGGCTGCAAACCGGGCCACATGGTTGACAATGGGAGAGAAATTGGTGGGGCCATAGAAGCGGATGTGGGGCAGGCAAGCCGAATATGCCTGGGCGATGCCGTCCACACCTGCCTCAGAGAAGAGGAGGCTCTGCATCAGCCTGGTCCTCCCTGACCCTGCACCCACTCTCTGCTGCCCCCACCTGCCGGGCCCTGGGGTACTGGAAGCTCCCAGAGAGCAGTTCCAGGGTAGATAAAGAGCCCTGAACATGGAGTCTGACCTGAGTTCCAATCCTGCCCTTACCACTTCTTAGTCATGGGGCCTGGAGGAAGGTACTTAAATCTTTCTGATCCCATCAAAGGGGCTGGTAATCTCCACTCTTGGGAAGCTGGCAGGAGGGGGTCTAGCAGGCTCCTGTAGTGACACTCTGGGGTCCCAGGGAGCCATCTGGGGGTCCATTTTGCATATGCCATGGCTTCTCAGCGTTGGTGAGGGGACTAAGGTTTGCACAGCCCTGCAGACAGAAGGTGCTCTGTCAATAGCTGCCATTACAAGCCTAAGAATACCGCCTGCCCTGCCATCCTGTCCAGAAGGCCTCTGGCCAGAGATGAGGTAAATGGACAGAATGTCTCTGCTCTAAACCAGACAGACCCCAGCTGGAGGACAGGACCACACTTCCAGCCAACAGAGGCCCATGGCTTCTGAGTCACAGCATCATCCCTAAGGTGGTGACCTGATGCAGTCCCCTCCCAAATACAAACCTGACCTAGCTTCAGGGATCCCCAGGGAAGGCAGATGCTACATCTGAAGCCAGCTGAGGCTAGAAGCTCTCATGGGGTCAGGGACCACCCTCTTCCAAACCCCTTCTCTTTCACTTTTTTTTTTTTTTTAACATCAAACATATTTATTTAATGCCTACAATAGGCAAGGTCTTCTTGTGGGTGCTATGGTTTAGTCGCTAAGTCATATCCGACTCTTGCGACCCCATGAACTGTAACCTGCCAGGCCCTTCTGCCCATGGGATTCTCCAGGCAAGAATACTGGAGTGGGTTTCCATCTCCTCCTTTCGCTGACTCTGGGAGGCTCAGAAATCCTCTGAGGCCTGGGGTGGGGAGAGCACAGATACCACGCTCGCTGCCTGCCCCTTCCTCTTGCCCAGCACCCCTGCCCAGGTGGGGCAGGACAAGGCTGGGCTCTCCCCACGAGGGCAGGAGGCAGGGGAGAGGCAGGTGTGTAATTTGCTGCCCTTACTTCCTCCTGATCTACACAGGGCTTCCTGTCAACACTTCCCTTTATTCTCACCCGACTCCTCAGTGAGGTGAGCTCCCTCCCCTGGAGCAGGTGAAGTGGCACAGGCCCAGTGGGCTGCAGTGACCTCTCCAACTCACAGCCAGGAAAGGGCACAGCTGGCCCTGAATGCCAGGCCACCTGACTCCAAATTCCAGCTTCTCCCCATCTGCCATCCTGAGCAAGTGTGATGGGGAGAGGAGCGAAAAACAGAAAGCTGTACTCCGCCCCTCTCTCCACCCAGGGAGACCAGGGCTGATGCAGGGGGCTTGACACTCACCCGAGCAGAAGGGGTTGGTGGGGTTGAAGTTGATCGCAAACTCATGGGAGACCTGAAATGCAGAGAAAATAGTGAGTCAGAGCCTCCTGGCCTATACCTGGACCCAGGCAGGCTCACCCGCTGCCAAGCAAGACTCCCTCTGAGGGAGACTGGCTCTTTGCTGCCTGACCCCAGGTCAAGGCTGTGATACCCCACTGCATCTGCTTTCACCCCTATTGCTGGCTCTGAGTGACCACGAGGCCCAACCACCTCCACTTCATAAACAGAAGAAACTGACACCCTTCTCTCAGTCGTGTCCGACTGTTTGCAACCCTGTGGACTACATCCTGCCAGGCTCCTCTGTCCATGGGATTTCCCAGGCAAGAATACTAGAGCAGGTTGCCATTTCCTACTCCAGGGGATATTCCCGACCCAGGGATTGAACCCGTGTCTCTTGCATCTCCTGCACTGGCAGGCAGATTCTTTACCACTGCGCCACCTGGGGAACCCCCAGATCCTTCTACACCACCGCGGTCTCTTCTGGGGGGCCAGGGCTGTCTCTGCCTCCTCGCCCAACTCAAGAAGCCCTGAATAGGCAGAGATGTGTCTGAGGGTGACGGGTTCAAGGAGCAGCTGGAGCACTCCTTCGCCACCTGCTTTCACAGTAGACTTTCACATAACTAGAATTCCCCTTCTTCAGGCCTCGAAGGCCTTCCCCCATCTCACTAATAAGCACGAGTGCTTGGAAGAAAGCCCACCTTATGCCAGCGACCCAAGCTGGGGCTTAGCTGAAAACCCACACAGAGCAGGACCAGGGGATCGGGAAACGTAATGGGGCCAGAAGGGCAGGGAGTAGAGAGCTCTGTCCCGGTTCCTGCAGACCCAACTCCGAGCCTGGGAGGGTCACCAAAGTGACCCTGCACACTCCCAGAAGCTGCGGGCCCGCACAGGGACCCATAACCAGACCCCATTCAGGGCTGTGGGTAAGACTGCGGTGGCTGCAGAACCCAGGAGCCCAGGAGGCCCAGAGCTCAGGTGGAGGTTAGGGTCTGCCTTCTCTCCCTGCCACTGTCTCCCAGGCAGAGACCCCACACAGCCCTTTCCCTGAGAACTGGGTGCTTTAGCCCATGTCCAGCCCCTTGCCAGCAGTCCCCTCACTCGTTCTTCACAACAATCCAGAGAAAGGTCTGGTGTCACCCCCTGTCACAGATGTAAAACTGAGACAAAATGGACCAGATGACCCCATGGTCTCACATCTACCGAAGAGGAGTGCTGGGACCAGAACTGAAGTCTGGCTGTCGCCTGCGCTCGTATAAACTCACTAACCTGAGAAGGTGCTCCTCTCCTGAGTATAAATAGGAGGGTAAAGAAATGCCTGGGGGAGGGGACCACCGCCTTCAGCTGCTGGAGGAATGTTCCAGTCCAGACACAAAGAACTCCAAATACTGTAGCTCCGAGACACTACAGGGAGGGTGTTGGAAGCCCTTGCCAAGTCCAACATCCCCATTTCACAAGTAAACTAACTGAGGCCCAGAGGTACCAAGACCACACAGCAGAAGAGACCTGAAGCCTAGGATCCTCAAGCCGGGTAAAAGGGTTGGTTGGATCTCTGACCTTGCAGAGCCCTCCTGGCCCAAGATGGGAGGGGAATTCAACCCAGCACTGCCGTATGTCTGCTAGCCTGAGCAGCAGACCCCAGCCTGTTCAGGGGAATGGGCTTTTCTGTTCTTTGCCCCCTCAGCCCTAAGTGCCTGGCATGGAGCCATTCCCCTGATGTCCCTACTGGGCCCTTCCCCTGCCCAGGGGCCCTCTTCACCCTGTCCCCAGCCTGGGCTCCAGGTGTGGGGGGTTGGAGGTCCTTGTTGCCATGGAAACTTCATGAGCCTCTACAGAGATTAAGAGGGGGGCTTGTACAGAAGGGGGCTGAGAGAGGAAAATGGTTGCCAGGGAAACAAGTCTCCCTTGGGCTGGCTTCCTGCAAAATCAGATTTTAGGAGATTTTAGAGACCAAGGGGGAAAAGCCCCCTCCTGACAGGAATGGATTAATATTCCATTTTCTCAGCCACCCACATTCTTCATTCCCTATTCTTTTCCTCTATTTAGGGGAGAGTAGGGCCTTTGGTCAAATGGGTGGGGCTGTGGGAGATCACCCATCTACTCTGGATGCCTCTCAGGTCACCTATTCCACCCAGCAGCTCCATTTCACAGGTGGAACAACTGAGGTTCAGAGAAGCCCAAGGAATGCCCAGGTCACATGACTGAGCCAGAGCTAGAGCAGAGCCAGGACCGGATCCAGGGGATAAGAGTTCATGCTACCTGTGGCAGCCCAGCCCCCTCCCACACTTGCTGCCCTGGTTTGCCTGAGAAATGCCAACAAACATGACAAGCTTCTTGGAGGCCACCTCAAGCTGATTAGGAGCCCCTGGGGACTGGCCAGCCACAGAGCTTTGTTCTGGGACTCTACTGCCTTCTGATGGTCAATGGTTCCATTGTCCCCACCTGGCTGGGCACAGCCCATGGTCCTGAGTTACTTCAGAGGCCATTCCCTCTGGTCCTGGCAGGGCAGTGTGTTGGGGCCACATAGGGGGTTGAAAGGACCTCAGTGATCATCCTCCCTGAGCCTCAGTTTTCCCCGTCTGTAAAGTAAGAAGAGACCTAAACTGTGCTCTTTCCCACTCCAGGCCTTTTTGCACAGGCCAATCCTTTGGCCCAATCCCTTTCTTCACCTAACTCTGGCTCGTCCTGAAAGGTCAGTCCCTCCACCTCTACCCAGGACAGGGGTCTTCTCTGTGCTCACCTGGACCAGACTCAGGCAGGGACTGAGGTCCTGAGGGCAGACCACTCACTGAGTCACATGCTTCTTCTAGCTCCTTCCAACCTCCCACTCGGAGAACCAACACCTCTGTCTGCTCAGGCCACCAGGCCCCAAATTTATGGTCCACAGTCACATACTGCACACTGCGTGTGTGCCTGGAGCCCGACACAGCAAGAAGGAAACCAAGAGCCTTCCCTGAGCATTGAGCCTCCCTGAGACAATGAGAAAACCAGCACAGAGTGCCCACAAAGTGCTGGAGGACAACGCCAGGGCAGGCAGGAGAGGCCTGAGGAAGTCTTCCTAGAGGAAATGACCTCTAGGCTATGAAGCAGCATGGGAAGTCAGTGAAAGGGGGCCAAAGGCCGGGGGAAGAGCACATGCAAAGGCCCTGAGGTGGGAACGAACAGAGGAAGGTTCATGTGGGAGGGCACGGCAAGTTAGCTGAGAGGGAAGGTAAGGGGCTGGGAGTCAGGCCTGGCCAGCTCCAGCAGCAAGGGGAGGAGGGGAGAGCATTGCCCTTTCCACGCCTCGCCCCAGCAGCCCTCCTGGCACTGCTGGGCACTCCGGCCTGGCCATGCCCACCCTCCCCAGAGTTGCCCTGTGACATTTCCAAGGAGGCTTTTGCACAAGAAAACATCTCATTCAGCCAGAGTTCTTTGAAAGCTGGCTGGTGTCCTAGCAACGAGCTCATGCCAGGCCTGGCCGCGCCGGCCTGCCCTCCCCCCAGCGGCATCACTGTGTCTGCTCAGAGGCCCAGCTTTGGCCCCACAGTATCCTGTCCCCTGCCACATGATGGCCAGCATGCCACAGAGCCACTCCCTGAAGTCCTAGCTGAAAACTGCCCTCCCAGGAGAGGACGAGAGGGGAATACTCAGTGGAAACAGCACATGGTACAGGATGACAGGCAAGAGAGGGCACTGGCTGAGACATAATGTAGATTTAGGAGCCCTCTGTGCTCACACCCCCAGGCTTCTTATCAGAAAGGTAGCACATTCTGAGAACAGATTTGAGAGTCCACCTGCCCAGCTGGAATTCAGGCTTCCTGCTATGAAGACGTCCTTGGACAAGTCACTGAGCCTCTGTTGTTATTTACCAGTGACAGATAATGCCCCTCTCTCCATCCCTCCATTCTGCCCAGCATCACCCAGACCGCTCCCACTCAGCAGCCAGAGTGGGCCTTCAGAGTGCCAGCAGCACGTAGACCCACTCATAGCTTGCTGCATGCCTGGCTCCCCACCTCTTCAGCCGCATCTCTATCCTGCCCATCTTTAATGGAGAGTTCACCACGCCCACCTTCTTTCAGTTTCTCCAACTCACCCTGCTCCCTCTATCTCCCAGACTTTGCACAGGCTCTTCTCTCTGCCCTGAACACTCTACCTGCCACACCACCACCTCAAGTCACTCTGCAAATTCCTACTCTCCCTTCCCTTCTTGGTTTAGACCATGCCTCCTCCAGGAAGCCTTCCCTGATATCCCCAGGCCAGGTTGGGGCCCTCCTCTAGGGACTGCTGCCCCATCTCGGCACTGATGACACTGCCTGTCTTTAGGGCTGCCAGACAAAGTATACAACGCCCAGTTCAATTTGAATTTCAGGTATATAATGGATAATTTTTTATTATAAGTATGTCCTAGGCAATATTTGTTGTTGTTTTACTCTGCAAACCCATGGATTGTAACCCGCCAGGCTCCTCTGTCCAGGGGGTTTCCTAGGCAAGAATACTGGAGTGGGTAGCCAATCTCTACTCCAAGGGATCTTCCTGACCCAGGGATTGAACCTGTGTCTCCTGCATTAACAGGTGGGTTCTTTACTGCTGAGCCACCAGGGAAGCCCTAGGCAGTATAAACGCCATACTTAACCTATTTATCTGACAGTATCTTCCCCTACATGACTGGATCCCAGGGAGTAGATAGGATAACTTATTCCCTGCTCTAGCTCTACCTGTGCGAGGTTCAGGATGAGAAATGAGTGTGGGTTTGGGATAAACATGAGAATGCAGGGAAGCTAGGCCCCAGCCCAGCCTTTCCAAGGCAGATTCCAGATAGGCCATACACAAAAACCTCATCTCAGCCAAAAGGAAACAATCTGGCTCCACTTACCTTCCAGTCTGGGGGTAACTGTGCCCCAAAGCCCAGAGCTGGAAACATCTTATCACTAATCAGAGAAAGGAGAAAAAAAAAATTACTGTGAGACAACCAGGCAGGGGCCTCCTCTCCCCATGCTCACCTTCCCCACCCCCTCCTCAGGGCTGGGCCCACACTGCTGTGCACACTTCCACAGACAAAAAAAAAAAAAAAAAGCTCACCGCCTCTAGAAAAAGCTCTGTTTGAATGATCTCCAAACCCACTTCTGCGTATCTGGTGAATTAGAGTCTTCACCCCATCTACACCTATGGCAGACATTGCTAATCAATCACAGCACTTCTAACCAATGGGTCTGAGTGCCTTGTCGAGATCCTTCTCAAACTGGGACCTTGGAGACCACTAAACCACAGTCACGAAGCAATTGAAATGTACTGGCTGTCTCTTTGCCTCCCTTTTATGACTGGGAAAAATTCTAAAGTGAAAACACTGGCTTGGCATCCAAGACCTTTCCTCACCTCTTCCAAGAGTCTAGTCTCTTCTACCAGCCCTCCCTCATTCCCCATTCCCGGTCACTGGCTACTCGCTCTTCCCCAAACACATAGAGGAATTATGTTTAGGTTTCAACTTCAGCCCTGTTGCACCTCTTCTTGAAATACCTCTCCCCAATCTCTTCCCTGTGGCAAACTCCTACTCATCCTCTAAGGCCCAATTCAAATGGCCCCGTCTCTCTGTGGGTTTCCCTGAGACCCCAGGCTGCCTCCCTCTTTGCTGCGCCCATAGCTCCTGCCTCACACATAAATTGGTCTCTGGGAACTGCAGTGATTTCCTGTCTTCTTCCTCGAGTGGGAACTCCCTGAGCACAGGGACCATGTCTCATTTGTTCATTCAGCATGCATTTACTGAGGAAACCTGTGGCTGCCGTGTGGAGAACAAACTGTCAGGGGCTAGGGCAGAAGCAGGGAGACCAGTGAGGGGGCTGCTGACTCAGTCACTCTGGGCAGGAGGTGATGGTGGCTCAAACAGGCTGGTGGCCACGGAGCGGGGAGAAGAGGTTGGATTCAAGTACATTAAGAAAGGATTTCCTAAAGGAATGATGGGGGAGGTGAGGGAAATAAAGGAAGCAAAGGGCTTTCAGTGAGTGGCACAGGTGTCCAGTGCGTCTGAATGCCCATGAGACAGCCCAGCGAATACAAGGGTCTGGGCAGATGGGTACAAGGGCCTCTGGAGCGGCAATGGTAGGCTTCCCCACCCAAAGATGCAGGTGGGGACTTCCACCTCCCTTGCGCTGCTTGCTGTACCTCTCTCAATGTGGCCTGGGGTCATAGCCACCGCTTAGACCCTGAGCTCCTGGGAGTCAGAAGCTGGTCCTCAGGGTGCCTCTCTCAAGAAGGCCAAGTGCAGACAGACTTCCCAAGCCTGCTCTTGTGCCTGCCAAATCTCAAGGACCCACTTCCCACGTATTGGCCTCCTGGTCATTCCACCCTCTCACCTGGACGTTCCGACAAACACCATCTGTGAAAATGACACCATGACCCTCAAGCGACTTCTGGATCCTCCAAGGCCCTCTTGACTTTGCATGTGGCCCATCCTGTCAGTGGTCACACTCTCTATACAGCTCTCCTTCACTGACTCTCCACTGTCCTCCCAACCACAGATCTCTAGGAAGCGTGGTCACGGGTTGAGGGCCCATGCAGGCGGGCTGCCCCTCTGAAGTTTCCCACAGGAGTGAGACTGTTAGGCCATTACGGGGCAGGTGCAGGAATCGGAATGTCTGGGTTCCAGTTCCCTGATCTGTGTGATAAATTCTCTCCCCACACTGTAGGCCTGCTCTTCTCCAGCTCTAACAGTGAAGGTTGCAGCAAGAGCAGATGAGTTTCATTTTCTGTCTTGACTCGTTTTCTTACTGGCTACGTGGTGTACGGTATGGAGAAGGATCTCAGGATGGAGCTAGAACCAGCTGGTAAGAGATCAGCAGTTGATTAGCAATGTCTGCCACAGGACATGCATGTCCTGAGCTACCCATCCCTAGGTTTGATGATCTCTGGGTCTCTTCTAGCTTTGACAACTGAGCTTCCTGGAATGGACGGAGTCCAAGCCGACCATCACAGGCCCTTCATAACCATACCTGTCATAGTCCTGAATGATCTGCCCAACAGCCCAGATGGCCGACAAATATTCGTTGGTGCCCATGGGGTTGATATAGTGCAAAGAGGAAGGGTCGAGGGGATTTCCATTGGAAGCTGTGAAGTCTATCCCAACCTGCAGGAAAAGGCCAGAGACCCCAGATCCCTATCTTGCCTCCAGGGAACAGAGAGGCTGATGGAACATGGGAAGCCCCATTCATCACCCCACCCTGACCCCCCTTCCATAAGATGGTCCCAAACCTGGAAACTGACCATGTCACTCCTCTGGCTCTAATGCCATCTATGGCTCCCTATTGCCAGAGCATAAAGTCTACCGCCTAGATGTGATATAAAACCAACCTATAGCCCCAACCCTTTTTGCTGTCACAGTTCCGTTTCCAGGCCTTCATTCATGAGGTCCCCTCTACCTGAAGAGCCAGGCCATTTTTTCATTCTCCTCCAATTTTCAGGCCCAATTCAGATGCCACTGCCCCACTGAAGCCTTCCCAGATACCTCGCCCCCACACCAGGCCATCTCCCCATTGTCCCTCAGATCTCCAAGGGGCACCAGGACCTGGGGCAATGCCTACACATCTAGTCACAATGGATGCTCACTGCAGGTAAGATGCATGGTCCCAGAGCCAGGTCCACGGCGGGGCACAGAGCACCAGGCAGGTGCCCCACATGGACTGAGACTGGCGGATGGGCAGGATACTGAGTTCCACCTGCTCTCTCAGCCCTAAGGGTTTCCAACCCAGCCTCTGGATGCGAGCAAGAAGGGGTGGGCAAGGCTGCCCAGCCAGAGAGAGACCCAGGGCATGAGATGGCCACCCAAGGACTCAGGCACAGCCTGGAGCCTGGCACACAGAAGGTGCTCGATATCGTCTGCTGAGTGAACACAGGAGGAATAGCAGGGCCTGGCCTCTCTGTGGGGTAGTGGGGCTATGACAACTAGCAGGGTTACAGGTCAACAAGACCAATCCCCTGCCTCCTAAGAGTCCTACAGATGACTTCCAGCCCCCATGGGGTCTAGAGGTGGTGATGGGAGAGTGGGGAGGCTAGGTGGGAAGTGGGCAGAGTGTAGGACCCCTGCAGGTTCTCCCCTGGTCCCGAGCCTTCCCTTTGGGTGAGGAATGGGACAAGTCTGGGGCATACACTCCAGGCCACTGGCAGAGTGACCACTCATTCTCTCAGTGGGTATTTACTAAGCATGTGCTACATGCTGGGTACTGAGTGATACCTCGAGGGTGGAGAGGAAACAAAACAGCAGCCCCGCACTCAGGACACTCAGTCAATAGTGGGGCAGGGACAGTGAAATATACTTGAGAATCCACTGCAGGGGGTGCAGGTTTGAGCCCTGGTCAGGGGACTAAGATCCCACATGCCACGTGGTGTGGCCAAAAAGTAAGAAAATTTTTAAAAAATACTTGAGAAAATTTCAGAGTGGCATGTGTCCTGAAGTTACTAAAACAGGAGATGGGATGGAGAGGAATAGGCGGCCTCGGCAGAGGTGACCTGTGTTACGGCCTGCAGGGCAGCAGACACAAGAAGGTTCTGGGGAGAGTGTTCCAGGCAGGAGAAACAGCAAACACAAAGCCCCAAGACAGAGCAGAGCTGAGCTGGTGCGTGGGGAAGCAGTGAGGATCAGTGTGGACGGAGCTGAGTGAGCAAGGGGAAGGGTGCAGCAGATGAGGTAGGAAGGAAATGGGAAAGAACTGGCTTTTTTTTCCCTCCTGAAGAAGTGTAGCCTAACCAGTGACGCTCAGGGCTGAGCAACCGGGCTCTGACTCAGACCCATCCACCCATACTGTCTCCTCTGGGCCAGTCCTGGGAAAGCCCATGCCCTGGGAAAGTCCTTCCTGAAGTCTATCCCAAGTCGCTCCTGCTGAAGTCGTAGCTCAAGCCCTTCAAGAGGATCCTCACTGGGGAGGGGAGAGGTGAGGTGGGGTGGTGGAAATCTTACGGTGAACATGAGCTGGCAGCCTCCCAGGATGTAGTCCAGAAAGGAGTAGTCCCGGGTTATCTGGAAGAAATCAGAGAGGTCAGTGGGCCCCCACCCCACACCTGAGGGCCAGCCCTCATTTGGCCATGCTCTCCACAACAACCTTTGGGGAGCTGTCACTCTGGGCCCGGATGGTGGTCAAGGAGGCCGCAAAAAGCAGATGTACCTGATCTGATTACCACAGAACCCTAATCCCTCTGTAACAGTGGAGCAACGGTTCCCAATTGGTGGAACATCTGTACACACACAGATGTACGATAAGTTCACACAGTGTCCCAGGGCCCAAAGTCAGTTCAGTTCAGTTCAGTTCAGTCGTTCAGTCGTGTCCGACTCTTTGCGACCCATGAATCGCAGCACGCCAGGCCTCCCTGTCCATCACCAACTCCCAGAGTTCACCCAGACTCGTGTCCACTGAGTCAGTGATGCCATCCAGCCATCTCATCCTCGGTCGTCCCCTTCTCCTTCTGCCCCCAATCCCTCCTAGCACCAAAGTCTTTTCCAATGAGTCAACTCTTCGCATGAGGTGGCCAAAGTACTGGAGTTTCAGTCAGTAACAACTACCAATTATATGACAGCTGCTGTTTAGTCACTAAGTGGGCTTTGTGACCCCATGGATTGCAGCCCACCAAACTCCTCTGTCCATGGGATTCCCCTGGCAAGAATACTGGAGTGGGTTGTTGCGCCCTCCTCCAGGGGACCTTCCCGTCCCAGGGACTGAACCTGCGTCTCCTGCACTGGCAGGTGGATTCTTTACTGCCGAGCCACCTGCGAAGCCCAATTACATGACAAAGAAAGCCTCCATTTGTTGCCATTTGGTCCCTAAGTCTCTCTAGCTCTTACCGACCTCGACTTGGAACAGAGAGAGGCCAGGCCACCGGATCCAGACCTTCTGCTGTAAATTACTAAAGCTGTTAAAACATAGTTTGGATGGTCTTTGTCTCCTTTTGGCTGGCCTTCCAATATTGGTGACGTTAGAAGGGTTCCTTGCAAAATAAATATTTTTAAGTAAAAAAGACACCAAAATGGGAGGAGGAGGGGGGCTGAATACAAAAAATAATAAGGCAGGAGCCAGAAATCCAGAAGAGGGATGTGAGTGACACAAGTTTCAGAAACAAGGACGTGAAGTCACGATGCTGCAACCCACCAGCTTCACTGTCACAGGGTACTGCTGCGTTGTGACCGCACTGATGCTCACGTAAATCTTAGTCTCCAGGTGAGGAAACTGAGACCTGGGGGCTGCCAGCTGGTAGAGCAAGTGACAGGGACCTTCAAGCCTGGTGTTCAGGGCTCCTGCTGCCCTGGCTGGCGCTGCCTTCCTTAACATCCCACCCGATTCCAGCAGACGTGTGGCCACCAGACATCCAGGGGGCCTGGCCCCTGGCCTCAGCCTGGCCACAGTGGTATGAACATTGTCACTGTGGGCCTCGGTGGCCCCAGTTAGACCACAGGGCAGGAACCTGAGCTCCCACTAATGTCACTGCCAGGGGATAGGGTGCCCCGGCCCAGTGCTCTCTCCCTCTCTGATGCTGAACACGCAGGGGACAAGCATGGGAAAAAGCAACTCCCTACAATTACCCTGGGCCTCCCTGGTGGCTCACTGGTAAAGAATACCCCTGCCAGTGCAGGAGATGCTGGTTCTATCCCTGGGTCGGGAAAATCCCCTGGAGGAGGAAATGGCAACCCACTCCAGTATTCTTGCTGGGAGAATACCATGGACAGAGGACTACAGTTCATGAGGTGGTAAAGGTTGGACACAACCGAGCAACTAAACAACAACAGTTACCCTCCAACCAGGAGACCCTGGAAGGTCATCTCATGCCCTCCTTGACCTCGGCACAGGAACAGGATATGAGACTTCATATGCTTAATCATGTTAACATTTCCATTCCACAGATGAGCAGACTGAGGCTTAGAAAGGTTAAGCTCAAAAGGTCTCAGAGCCAGGACAGAACTGGCAGAACCAGGATTTGAACCCAGGCCTTGCTGGCTCCACTACCCACCCACTCCAGTATGTTTGGGCTTCCCTTGTGGCTCATCTGGTAAAGAATCCGCCTGCAATGGGGGAGATCTGGGTTCAATTCCTGGGTTGGGAAGATCTCCTGGAGAAGGGAAAGGCTACCCACTCCAGTATTCTAGCCTAGAGAATTCCATGGACTGTATAGTTCATGAGGTTGCAAATCGTGAGTTGGACACGACAGAGCAAATTTCCCTTCACTTCACTTGCTGGCTCCACACCTAATGCTCTCTCTCTTCTGCAGTGATATCTCTCTGTGTGACCCCAAACCTTGCCCCTGCACCACGCCCACCCAGGCTGACTCACCTTGCAGGAACGCAGGATAATGACGCCTGAGTTTTTATAGTTCTTCTTCTTCTTTTGCTTCTTGGGGTTGATACACTCAAACTCCCGCTGTGCAACACAGAAGGAGAAAGAGCTCAGCTTGGGGCTTCTGCAGGGACTGACCCTCCCCTGGGCCCCAGAACTTATTCTACAGCATTGACCAAGGGTTAGCACACCTCCTCCAGGAAGCCCTCCCAGAACTGGTTCCTGCCACCCTGGGCTCATGCCTCCCAGAACTGGTTCCTGCCACCCATGGGCTCTAGCTCATGCCTGGAGTCAAATGGATAGCTCCTGAGGGCTCACTATGCACTTCACCTATATAATCTCATGTAATTCCCTCTCTACTCTTTTGCCTCTGCTTGACAGATGGGGAAACTGAGTCTCAGAGAGTGACTATCTTGCTCAAGGTTATAAGGCAGAGAGGTGGGATCTGAGCCCCCGCCTGCCCCTGATTCAAAAACTCCTGCCCCTTCCCCGTCCCCTGTGGAGGTCTTGGGGTCATGCCCTTGTGCACATCTTACCGGGACACCGTCGCGAGCCTCACACATCTGTGACACCGAGGTCTGGAACTCACCGATGAAGTCGTGGCCCCCATCGTTGTCGTAGTCATAGCACATAACCTGCAGTGGATCCAGCGAGGTCACCCCAGAGCTGCCCACAGCAGGCACTCACAGCTCCTCTCAGTTTCCTGAGCAAACCCCATGTCTTTTTTTGGGGCGGTGGTGCCTCCCTCTCCCTCTCTAGATCTGACTACCTGGCTTGGGGTGATGACTGTAGCTCCGGAACTGCCTCCTACAGGAAGCCTTCCATGATTGCTGGGAAGAGGAGAAAGGGTGTCCACTCCAGTAATGGAGACTCCTCCCTCTGGTGCAGGAAGCTGCACACCCCACACACCTGACACTGGGCTGCTACTCTTGGGTTGTGGCCCACTTGGCCTCATGGGCCATGGCCTGGAGTCCTCCCTAGACTTGTACTTCTTTTCCTGAGATGGGCACAAAAAGTCCCAGCTTGATATGCTAACTTAGCTGCCATGACAGTCCTAGAAGGAGGGCAGGAATTACTGTACCCATTGTACTGATGGGTAAACAGATGCTCTAAGTGGGAAGCACTGGCCCAAAGTCTTACAGTGGCAGCCGGAGAGGCAGGACCAGAACCCAGTTTCCTGGTGCCCTGTCTGAGGGTCCCTACATGGCCTTGCTGCCTTACCCCACCCTGTCTGCTCTCAGACCCGGCCCCAAGGACTGAGGGCTTTTAGAGACTAGTAATCACCATCTTCATCACAGCGACAACACTTGGTTGTTTCCAAGGTGATTCTGCATTCATTAGCTTAGCGAGCAGCACACAGCCCTCCAGGAAGAACAGGGCAGTCACTCTGTTCCCATTTTAAACAAGAGGTTCACCGAGATGAGGGCCCTGCCCAGATCAGTCAGAGTGTCAGGCAGACCTGGGACAAGGACTTAGGTCACTTGCCCCTCCCCACCATGGGTTCTTTTTCCATCTTAATAAGAAAGAGCTTTGCCAAGGCATCCCCAGGAAGCCTCAGGCGACCAGGAGGCCAGAGCTGGCAGGGTGGGCAGCAGGGTTCCCTCAGCCCCCCTCACACACCTGGATGGGCTTCTCCATGTCTCCATCGCACAGGGACACCAAGGGCACAGTGAACGGCTTCCACACGGGGTCCAGCGTGTACTTGATCACCTGCAGGACAGTGAGGAGGTAGGGGTGAGCTGGGACCCAGGGGTGGCAGTGCTCTGGGATCGGGCCAAACCAATGGGACAGGGGGAGGGCAAGGTGGAGAGACCCACAGCCACACTTCTGGGCATGGACGTGAGCACCCCTGTGATGAGGAGGGAGCAAGTCTTTAGGGGCCATCAGGGTTTTTCCTGGGCACTGTAGGATGTGCCTGCCTGGTCCCATCCTGAGCTGTCAGGGTGGCCAGACTGCAGGCCCACTGGCTCAGAGACCCCTGGTGCCCCACACACCCACCTCAGTCCTATGGACCAGCATCCACTTGCCGTCATCTCCTGGTTTATAAAACTCGAGAAATGGGTCTGACTTCCCGAAGAGATCCTGGAGGAAGCGGGAGGATGTGGGTGAGGGAGGCATAACTACCGGATTCAGATGGGGTGGGGGTGTGGCCCAGCTGTCTCCCCACCCCACCCCACCCCCCAGCATCAGGAGCGGGAGCTGCTGGCCCCATCCCCTCAGCCTCTGCAGAGCTCAGCAGAGACCCGGGCAGTAGCAACCTCCTGGAACCAAGCAGCATCCCCAGGAGAAATCGCCCCATCCTGGGGTGACCAGAGCTTGTGCTCAGAGAGCCAGAGGCCTGGAGCCTGTAGAAGTTACAATTCCAGCATCTCAGGTAGGGCAGGATGTCAGAGAGAGAATGTTCAGGGCAGGGGGAGGTAACCAGCAAAATGGGATTTTAATTTATTTTAGTGGGGTTCTGAAAAAATAAAAGCAAATTATCCTAGCAGCAGAGTTCTTTAAAACTCCATTTAAGAAAATGTGGACTCTATAACAGGCGACATTCAAGAGGGGGGAGACGTAAAACAAATGAGTAAATAATATACATTGGGACTTCCCTGGTGGTCCAATGGATAAGAATCCGCCTGCCAAGGCAGGGGACACAAATTTGATCCCTGATTGGGAAAGATTCCATGGAGCAACTTAAGGCTGCACACCGCAACTACTGAAGCCAACACACCTAGAGCCCGTGCTCCTCAACAAGAAAAGCCCAGCACCACAGCTAGAGAGCAGCCCCGGCTCAGCGCCATTAGAGAAAGCAGCAACAAAGTGCCAGCACAACCACACACACACACAAATAACAATAATATACACTAGGCAGGAATTAGTGATAAGGAGACAAGTAAAGGAGGAGGGGGGCAGAAGGTTAGGGACCACTGCACGGTCCTTTAGGGAAGGCTTAATTAGAAGGTGACATTATAAGCAGAGGCCTGATGAAAGTGAGGGAGGGGCCAGTCATGAAAAAATTCAGGGGGAAAAGCATCCCAGGCAGAAGGGACAGCAAGTGCAAAGGTCCTGAGGCAGGAGGGTGCCTGGTTTAATCCCAGACAGTGAAGAGGCTGATTTGACTAAAACAAAATGAAGGCAGGGAATGTGGAAGGGGCGAGGTCAGGGAATCAGGGGGCTATGGATGCATTAGGTGGGATCCAAGCATTTACAGAGATGGGGACCCCCCATGAGTAGGCTTCCAGCCACATCTTGAATACCTTTAAGTGATAAAAAAACTCACTACCTCAATGGTGAAGCAGTCTTAATTTGGAGTGGCCTGCAGGGCAGTGTGTGATGGACTTGTCCCTGGAGGGGCAAGAAAGGTGGTGGCCGGAAGTCCCAGGCCACACAACCCCAGAGCTGGGGAGGGTTGGTGCCTCTTGATGGAGAACCCCCTCCCCTGCCTGTCTCACCTTCTTGTCCAGCTTCCTGCCCGCCAGGCTCAGTGTGATGACCCGGTTATCTGACAGCTCCTGAGCAGCAATCTGCAAGGCCAGAGGAAAGTTGGGGGTTGAGGCCTGTCTCCAAGACTCCCTCCTCTGACCTCCTTTCAGGCAGAGTGGACATGGGATGCCCTAGCAGTCAATTCTCCGGGGTGGGGCGGGGCAGGGAGAGGAAAAGCAGTACCATGTGACTTGGCATAAGCCTCTTGTCTTCCTAAAATCTCAGTTTCCATCTTCAGGAAAATGGGGCTAAATAACTCATCTGGATCTGAGAATCAGAAAGTAATCCCAACGTGGCTCAAGACAGGAATGAGATGGTGGGGGAGACAAAGCGGGGATCAGACACAGGGATGGTCTAGAGCCCTGGGGAGAGGTTCTGGGTAGGGGAACAGCCTGCCAGGCTTCCTCATCCCCCCACTGCTCTCTCGGCTAGGACTCCCTCTCCTCCCACATCTCTAGGATAGCCCTACCTGCTGAACAAGTTATTTGACTCTGAGAACCAGGGACAGAGGCCAGGCCGGAGGCCCCTCTCTCCTGCCTCCCCTCCAGCTGAGACCTTGCTCAACAACCCTGTAGGGTAGGCCCTATCATTACCCCTATTTCAAAAGAGGTGGGTACTGAGGTCTGGAGGGGAGCTGCTGGAAATGCTGGGGAAGGGCACACCAGCTGGGTTCCATGTGGAGGACAGCTGACCAGTGGAAGCACTTAAATGGGGAGGTTTTGCACCCCAAGAGGTGGGAGGAGGCTGGGAGGGGACACTCAAGGTGGCAGAACAATGGATAAGAGCCCGGGGTAAGTGCTCCCTGGTGAGCACTCCCGGGGTAAGAGCACCACGGTGTGGTGGCTCACACCGTAAAGAATCTGCCTGCAGTCTGGGAGACCCAGATTCGATCCCCAGTTGGGAGGGAGAGGGGCAGGGAAGATTCCCTGGGGAAAGAAACGGCTACCCACTCCAGGAATCCCATGGACAGAGGAGCCTAGCGGGCTCTACAATTCATGGGGTTGCAAAGAGTCGGACATGACTAAGCCACCAACACTTTCACTTTGTGCTTAGAATTCAGTATGCCTGAACTCAGGCCCATGGCCATGAATGGGGTAAAGAAACAGCTGAGATTGCTGGGTCCCTCCCAGCCCAGAACGCACGGCTCCACAGGCAGTGGGGAGCCAGGAATGTCCCCGAGCAGGCAACTAATGCTGTATGAGGGAAGAAACACAGGTACAGCCCTCCTCCTCCTCCCAGCACGGCCAGTTTCCCTGGCGTCACAGGCTCCGAAGGGGGACAAGCCAGGAGAGAAGCTCACTGGCTGAACCGCCCCAGGGCACTTTTTGTCCGGGCTTCTGTTCCCTCATCTGTAGAAGCAGACTCTGCTTTCCCAGAGTCTGAGGACCAAAGAGCTCATCTGCTCAAAGGGCCTGCGCATCGCAAGAATCACTCTGCAGCGTAGGGATCATTGCACATCACTGAATCTTTGCGTATCAGAGGAATCATTGCGCATTGCAGCCATGAGCCAAGCTAAGAGGGGCAAGGAGCTCCTGAAACCTCCTGAAAAACCCCCGAGGGAGGACAGCAGGGGCCAGGAGGGGATGTAGGGAGGGGTAGGAGCGCCCCAGCCCGGGAAGACGCCGTGGGGACCCCTGGCAATCCTCCTCACCCCCCAGCTTGGCAGCCCTGACGCATCATATATGGAGCCAGGAGCCCGTTGCTAAGAGACCTGTTGCTAAGTTGTAAGTTGGGCCTTTTTACTCCAAACAAAGCTGGTTATTATCTGCCAGTGAAGCGGCCCATTGATCGGGGAGGGCAATGGGCAGCGCGGGTTGGAGGTGGGGAAGGCGGTGGCGGAGGATGCCTTTAGAGAGCGGGACGGGGGCTGGTACCGTAATCAAGCCCTTCCCCGCAGGCTTGTCATTCATCAGCAGCAGAGGCCGAGTGATCTTCTTGCTGGAGACAATCTGGAGGGAGAGAGGAGGGAAAGGTGCTAGAAAAACACTCAACAGGCACTGCTCGCAGCACAACACGCCATCCCAGGAGCAGGTTAAAACCTCCCCCTGTGGGATCCCCTCCGTGGGAGACAGACCGCCACCACTGCTAGCTCCACTGGGGCCAGAGAGGCGTCTGCCCTATCAACTTTCTGGCGACTGAGGCCCGGAGAGGTTGAGACACTTGTCCGAGGTCTCACAGCTGGGTTGGAATTCAGGCAGTCCGATCCCTGGGGACCTGCAAGCCCCCAGGAAAAGGCTCCTGGAAGGCTCACATTCTGGAGGCTGGCCAGTAACCACCTCCCCCAGAGTTATCCAGAGACCCCCACCTCCCTCTGGGTGTGATCCCTGATGGAGAGGATCAAATCCTGACTCCTTCGTGTGTTTTCAATGGTTTGAATAATGAAGACGTTAACACAGGATTCAAGGATCAGTGCAATATGGGGAGGACAAGTGGATCACACTGTGAAGTCCCCCTCCCACCTGCCTCTGTACCCCCCAGTCTCACCCCCTCCGTGTGCCACCACGGTTCTCTGTTTCTCGGGGGAAATGCTCGTACTTCTTTGTGCTGATGTGAGCACGTTCTTACTGTCTCTGTGCTAGCTTTTTGTCCCCACCAGTTCCACGCTCAGCCTTCTCTGTGCCACTGTGGACTACCTCACCTGCCTCCCCTGTCTTCTAGATTGTGGGGGTTCACTCCTCTCCCCAGTGGGGGTCTAGCAGGAGGGGAGAAAGGCTAGGATGAAGCTTTGCTGCTCATCATCGGCCTCAGTTGCAGTCCTGGGGCCTCTCCATGGTGGTGACAGCTCTCCCCTGGCCCCTAGCAATACCACTTCCTGCACTGCCCCTCCCTCCAGACCAGGGGCAGCCCGGCTTCCGGCTTCCGCTTCAGCTGGGGTCAGGCCCTGTGCAGGTTTCCCCACCCCTGTCGGTTCCTGCTCCGCCCACTGGTCCTTCAGCTCTCTGCTCCCTTTAAGGGTGTAGACACATGGTGGGGACCCTGCCAGACACAACCTCACTTCTTAGGCCACTGCCGGGCCCTTGCTTTTTTCATTGAACAGCATTTCCTGGAAGGCCCAGGGTTTCAGTCTCCACAAGAACCTCTTGGAGCCATTCCCATTTTATTCACCTACTATCCCTATAGGCTGAGCAGAGCAGTCATCACTGTTCCCAAGTAAAACAGGAGGCTCAAAAGGCCGTGGGGCTTGCCCTAGAGCCCAGAACTGTTAACACTGATTGGAACTTGTATCAGGAAGTCTTAGCCCTGTAATTTCCATAAGCACACCAGAGAGTGAGCCGGAGGGGGAAGTGTAGCCCAAAGACGGAAAGGAAGTTGCCCAGAGTTGCACAGTGAGCCAGCTGCGGAAGTGGGACGACCAAGGGTGTCTTCCGTGGCTGGTCAAATGCTCCTACCCCAGGAAGTCAAGACCACACCTGCCTGCTTCTATCACTCAGAAGCTCTGGCCACAGGGGCCCACACCCCTCTTTGCCACTATGCTCAGTGTCTTGGGATGAGAGCGCTTCAGCCCGGCCCCAAGCCCACCTGGCTCCTTCCCCCTTTTGGTGCCTGCGGGCCCCCAAGGCTGTCTGCATTTGCGTTGCCACCTCCAGAGGCAGGTGGGGAAAGTGGGACCAGGGAATGCAGCAACAGGAGACTCCCTAGGAGGTGCTCCATCCTTAGGAGCCAGGTGACCCCACTGACCCCATCCTCCTGGGGGGGCGCCCGGCTCACCGTGCCCAGGCTGCAGGAGAACTGGCCCAGGAAATCATGCTCCTCCAGCTGCATGCTTGACTTGTCCTGGTCAAACAGGGCAAACTTGAGCTTCTGCACCTCCTCAAAGTGGTAGTCAAGCACGAACTTCTTGGAGAAAGCGGGGTTGAGGTTGTTGATTGCAGTTTCTGTCCTGTCGTACTGGCAAAGGAGCAGGGAACAGGAGTGAGAGTCGGGTAGCCAGTTCACCGCTTCTTTGTCATTTAGTCACTAAGTGGTGTCATTCGTGACCCCAAAGATTGTAGCCTGCCAGGCTCCTCTGTCCATGGGATTTCCCAGGCAAGAATACAGGAGTTTTGCCATTTCCTTTGCCAGGGGATCTTCCGAGCCCAGGGATCAAATCTGCATTAGCCGGTAGCTTCTTGACCACTGAGCCACTGAGAAAGCCCTGTTAACCTCTTCCTGGGCTACAGGAAATCATGGTGTTTATTCATGGAACACCCATCTCCGTGCCAGACACTCAGGGCAGTTATCCGCGTGGCTAAAGCAATCATTACTCCCAGATCACATAGGAGAACACTGAAGCACAGAGAGGTTAAGTGACCTACCCAAGGCTGAACAGCTAGAGGGCATGGCCAGGATTTGAACCCAGTCCTGACTCCAGCCTTCACGCTTCTAACACACTGGCCCTGGCTCCATGCCCAGGTTCTAGGATAAGAGTTCAGACCCTGTCCCTGCCAAGGTTAAGTGACAGAGGGAGTCTCATTTCCCATCGGAACCTCAGTTTCCACTTCTGTAAAATGAAAGGATTTGAATGTCTGTGACTTTGCTTCCTTTTTATTTGTGGAGAACCCTTTCTTCAAACCATGTTTTACATGAAGCCGAGAGAAGATACAGAAGGAGGAGGGGTACTTAGGGGGAGGTGAGGTCGGGGTTCCCTGTCTCCCATGGAGGCAGATGTTTGTACCTTCACGGAATCCTGGGATGTCAAAACTGGGAACTGAGCGGCCCCCACCCCCCATTTAGAGTGGAAACTGAGGCCTGGGGAAGGACAGGGCCGTACGCTGGGGGCCACTGGTGGGGCTGGGACAGGAACCCCGCCTCCTGGCTTCTCTGCACTGAGGCCCCAAACCACGGAGTGGGTGACCGTCTATTTTGGGGCCTGGGCTGTGTTGATTTTTCCTCCCACCCATTCCATTTCCAAGGGCCAGAGAGCAGCAGGGATGGAAGAGGTCTTGGCCCCGGGCTATTTTTGGCCAGGGTGGCTGGCCTGGGTGGGAGAGAGATTGTAGAGGAGGGTGAGGGAGTGAATGGAGGTGGGTGCCTGGGAGAGGAGGGGGTAGACATCACCCCCTGAGGGGTGGGGCGGGAGTTCTGGAAATCTGGCAGATAGGACTCAGGCTTCTCCCAGCAGTCCTTGGCTGACCCCACATCCCACCTCTCACTTTTGGCTGTATCACCAATGTGCTGGGTGAGACAGGTCAGCCCCTCCCCACTGTGGGCCCCATTTTCCCCCCTGTAAAATGGGTCAACAAGCCCATTTCCTTGGCATCCTAAGAAGGAGCCAACATCTGTGAAAACTCTTTGTAAACCACTGTATGTTCTAGGGAACACCCACTGAGGCCTCATTAAATAACTATGAAAATTAAGAGACATATTTTGGAAAGTTTACATGCATGCAAAATTATCTGGAAGGCTGGATACCAAACCATTCACAGCTGGTTCTCCCTGACAGGTGAGTTCCCAACCACTTTGATTTTCTGGATTGTCTCAGTTTACTACAATGCATACAGATCCCTTTTGGAATAGGAAACAAAGCCATTTTTAAACCTTGAAAGTGTTAATGGTTTGGATTTCCCAGTATCCTTCCTTAAGCTACATCTTTCCCCAGTCCACAGGCCAAAGTCTTCTAGCTCAGAAATCCTTGGCTGTGGCACCATCAGCATCCTCAGCTCTGAGGCTCTTGGAAGGTAGGCATAAAAAAAGAGAATTTCACAGATGAGGAGACAGGCTTAGAGAGGGATAGCCACTTGCCCAAAACCACACAGCAGGGAGTAACAGAGCTGGGTCTTGGCTCAGCTCTGGGACCAAAGCCTAACAGAGTTCCCTGTTTCTCTCTTTGCTCCTCACTGACTGTGCTCATTGAGGAATAAGCGGGGAAAGTTATTTTAAAAATGGAAGCAAGCATTTTGCAAAACTCTCTTTTAACCATTATAGTAACTATTATAGTATTATAGTAACTGAAGGGCTTCCCTGGTGGCTCAGTGGTAAAGAACCCACCTAACAATGCAGGAGACACGAGTTCAATCCTTGGGTTGGAAGGATCTCCTGGAGAAGAAAATGACAACCCATTCCAATATTCTTGCCTGGGAAACCCCATGGACAGAGGAGCCTGGCGGGCTACAGTCCATGGAGTCGCAAAGAGTCGGACACCATTGAGTGACTAAACAACAACAGTAACTTAAAATATAATAAACACCAAATATAAAATTATGTAAACCTAAATCTACAAATTATTCAGTTCAGTTGCTCAGCCGTGTCCAACTCTGCAACCCCATGGACTGTAGCATGCCAGGCTTCCCTGTCCATCACCAATGAATTATAATAAACAAATATAAATATTTTAACTAATATTATAAACATCTCAGAATAACAATTTTCCAGGTAATCCCCAGCTCCCACTCCAAGTACTTCCAAGGGCCTGACCCCAGGGAGGCAGGGGGAGCGCTCCCCAGCGACGTCACGCATCACCCAGGGCATCTGCACACCAATGGGCCTCACCTCCATCCACCTGCCATCCGTCTCTGTGAAGAGGACACAGAAGGGGTCGGACTTGGAGGTGACATCCCGGTCCAGCAGGTTCTGGCCACTGACCGACAGCTCCACCTTGCACACGCAGTACTGGGAGCCGACGGGGGCCGCCCCCGAGGCTGGGGCACCTCCACCGGGTATGTAGGCCATGGGGGCTGGCGGCGGCAGCAATGCCTCACAGTCTAGGGGGACAACGCTGAGGGTCAGAAAGGGGACAGACATCTGCTGTGGCCCTCCACACCCTGGGGAGGCACCACCGGGCCCTCAAGATGCGGAGAGAGAAGGGTGTGTGTTGGGGAGGGGAGGGGAGTGGGGATGGGGCAAAGCCTGGAGAAAGAATGCAGGAAAAGCAAGAGAAAGGAGTCTCTGTAGGTGAGGGTTTAGTTTGTCCCTGAAGTTGTTCTCTGCTTTGGTCTGGCTTTACCCGTGAGATACACGCAGGTCCAAGTTGCTCCTGTCAGAGCAGTGACACATCACGGTGGACACAGGCATCCCATTCATGTTGCCAGGAAAACCTGGGCTTCTCCTGAGCAACTGACACCGTGGCGCCTTGCGACACCGAGGCTCGCTCATTCACTCCAGAGTGTTTACCAAGCGTCTGCTGAGTCCCAAGAACTGTGCCAGGGCTGGGCCCAGCAGTTAAGAAGATGGCCCAGCCTCAGCCCTCTCTGAGCTCCTGTTCCAGCCTGGAGGGCAGCCAGGTGTTGTGGGCTGGAGGCTCCCAGGGGGAGCCGGGGCTTTGTTCTGAGAGTGATGGAAGCCTTGGAGGGTTTTAAGCAGAGAGGTGACATGATCTGATTTGTGTTTTTAAAAGCTCACTCCAGCCCCTGTGGGGAGAATGGGTTGTTAGACAGAGGAGAGGCAGCAGGGAGGCCAGCAAGAAGGTGGCTGTCATCCAAGCAGAAGGATGGAGTCACAGTGGCAACCCAGGGCCCAGCCCACTCCCTGAGCACCAGCCTCTCGCTGGGCCCAGGTCTCAGGAGGCCTGGGCGAGTGTGGGGCTCCAGATGCAGCGCCCGGGGCGTGCCTGGCAGGCAGAGGATCTGGGCAGAGACAAAGCCAGTGCTCAGCCCCCTCCCTCCCACCGTCTGTCCCTAGAACCTCATTATAATCACACGAGCCCAGAGCATCAGGACAGCACTGCAATTTGCCTGCAGGATTTATTCATGTCGTGTAAAAATTAGTTTCCATCGGAGGGGCTGGAGCATCGCACTCCCGCTCATTGTGTGCAGCTGGGTGGCCGTACCCCGTGGGGGAGGGGCGAGCAAATCCTCGACTCAGCGAGAAGAATGGGGAATAGTGATGTCCCGCATAGACATACATCATGGACTTCCCTGGTGATCCAGTGGCTAAGACTGCGCTCCTAACGCAGGGGGCCCGGATTCGATTCCTGGTCAGGGAG
Organism: Capra hircus; assembly: GCF_001704415.2. Lineage (NCBI taxonomy): Eukaryota > Metazoa > Chordata > Mammalia > Artiodactyla > Bovidae > Capra > Capra hircus. Next base: position 26,494,195 of record NC_030825.1, on the reverse strand, counting down.
CTAGATCCTGCATGCCCCAATTAAAGATCCCGTGTCCTGCAACTAAGACCTGGTGCACCCAAATAAGTATTTTTTTTAAAAAACAGGACATCTTGCCAGGGGGCTGAGAGAACACCTGTTTATGCTTACACCTACCCATGGAGGATGGGGAGGGGAAGCATGACAGCCACTCCCATTTTGCAGATAAGGAAACTGAGGCTCAGAAGCAGAAGTCACCTGTCCAAGGTCACATAGTCAGGAACCAGCAGAGGCAGGCGTGAGCCAAGTCTCCTGACTCCCAGGCCAACGTATGGCGTTCTGGCCAGGTCAGGGGGACTGCTGGGCATGGTGGGAATCTAGAACCTAGGTGGGGGCTATCTGGGGTGTCAGCCAAGCCCAAGAGAGCCTGAGGCTAAGAGAGCCCCAGAGCGCCCAAGGTCACTAGTTCCTCTGGGGTTACCCTGTCCACACCCCTGCCTCTCCCATCATCACGGATGGAGTGGATTCCAGCCCACTCACCTCCTCTCCACCTCGCAGGCGCCCTTCCTAACAGCTGAGATGCCACTTGGGCCACCATCCGCCCCACTGCCAAGTCAGAGACCTCTGTTTTCTTTCTGGGGGGCCAGGTTCACACACTCCCTGGTGCATGTACACACAGATACCCACAAATACTTAGGCCCCCAGACTAACAAGTGTGAAGGCAAGCACTCAAGTGATCACTCAGGGGCCACTTCTTCCCGCTCTCCCCCGGATCTGAGCCACCATCACCACGCGGTTCCTGCACTGTCCTCCTTCCCCTCACTGGCTCTGTCCTGGCTGAGGGTGTGGCCAGGAGGGCCAGGTCCCACAGGAGGGTCGGACTGGGTGGGGCTCCTCAAAGCCCACTGCCACCCCACCTGGATCAGCTCACAGGCCCCAGAGAGCTGGAGCGATGGGTGGGTGGGGAAGGGGCACTCCTCCCCCAGTTAGGGGCAGGTCCCCCATCCCCAACTCACCCTCTGGCTGGAAGCTTCTAGATGCCCGAAACGGGGAACACATGGTGTCTGGAGTGGGGGCAGGCGGGGGGTCAGAGTGGATCCCTCTGTGCCAGCCGGCAGCGGGCAGGCGGGCCGGACCCTGAGGCCTGACGCAATGGAAAAAGAAACCACAGCCTAGGCTGGGCTGGGCCCCCTCCCCTCCTACTCCAGCAAGAGGGCCGGCAGGCAAGGTGTCATTAAGGGAGGGCTGGGCCTGCCATGCGCATCTGGGCAGGGCAGAAAGCTCCCTGATGCAGCGCCCATGCGCCCCGCGCCCCGCAGGTAATTGGAGGCTTCGGGCTGGAGAGGGGGTCTGGGGAGCCAGGGCCCGCTTGCGGATGGTCCTGACTCCTGGCCCAGATGGACATAAGCCTTCTGGGGTGACCAGGGCCCCAGGGAAGGAATCCGAAGGCAGGGATACAGAAGGGATAGTATTCCTTTTTACAGAAAGCTGGGCCGAGAGCAGGCAGGACTTGGGAATTCCCCTTCATGCATTCAGTCAACATTCCTTGAGCACCTTGGGCTACAACAATGGATAAGACTCAGGCTTAAGCTCCCACAGGGTCCACTGGCCCCAGGCTTCTAAGGCATCTTACTCTTTAAGCAGAAAAAACAGAATTTAGGGACCCTGGTGCTGAGCCACACGTCTAGAACATTCCAGTTTCAGCCAGAAACCTAGGAACCCATCCTTGGCCTCTCTTTCCTTCGCCCCCTGTCCTACTACTGTGGTCAGCCCTGCCTCCCAGATGTGCCCAGCGTCATCCCCATCTCCCGCTTCCACTCCCCTGGCCAACGCCAGGCCTCCCTGAGCAACCCCAGGCTCTCTTTTCCACACCAGAGCCAGAGGGAGTCTTGAAACGTGCACTTTGGGGGCAGGGGCTTCCCTGGTGGCTCAGTGGTAAAGAATCTGCCTGCCAATACAAGAAACACATTTAGGTTAGATCCCTAATCCAGGAAGATCCCACATACCATGGAGCAACTAAGCCCGTGCGCCACAACTACTGAGCCTGTAACCTAGAGCCCGGGAGCTGCAGCTACTGGAGCCCGCTTGCCTAGAGCTTGTGCTCCGCAACAAGGGAAGCCACCACAGTGGGAAGCCTGAGCTCTGCAACTCCACTCTCTGCAGCTAGAGATGGAGCGAAGATCCAGGACAGCCAAAAATAAATACGTTAATTAAGAGGAAAAAACATGCAAATCAGATGCTACCACAGCTCTCCCTGAAAATCTCCCAGGGCTTGCGCTTCCTGGTCACACAACCCAAATCCTCTCCCGACCCTCCCCCCACACCACGCTCGCCCTCGCTCCCTGTGCCCCAGCCGCACTGGTCTCCTCCCGCTCTGCAAATGTGCCAACCTCGCTCCTGCCTCAGGGCCTTTGCACTTGCTCTTCCCCCTGCCAGAGATGCCTTTCTTCACACGACAGATCTTAGTTGTCAGCTTAATGTCACCCCCCCAGAGGCCTTCCCTGGTCACCCAAGCAAATGGACTCTCAGCCCCACACCATTTTCCCCGCAGATCAATGTGATACACAAGCATTTTACTATCTGTCCATCTGCCTTGTGTGCTGCCTGGCCCTCTAGAGTGTACATTCCACAAGGGAAGGATCACCACAGTTTTCCCAGCACCTAGAAGAGCATTTACACTGTGGGCAGGTGTGGGATAAATTCGTGCCAGATGAATGAGGGAGGGACCGCCCCCTCCCCCGCCAGCCCCAGAGGAATCACAACCACTGCCACACCGCACACATCACTCAAGAGACCACAAAGCCCTTTCTGAATCCTGGGACCCTCATCACTGCTCCAAGAGGCCAGCACTAGAGGGGTTCACAGTCCCACTTCACAGAGGTACAAACTGAGGCTCAAGAAGGGGCAGTGGTGCCAGGGAAGGATGGTGCTGAGGCTAAGAGCTGTGGCCACCCAACTCCATCCTTCTCCCTCACTGCTGACCCCAGTGGCTCAGGACCCAGCAGCTGGGTTATGCACCCCACCCACTGTGGGGAAGAGACGCCAAGGTGGCCTGCAGAAACCCCAATTCAGAGATGGACAGTGATGGGAGACACTGAGAGGGGCAGGCTTAAGGGGCAGGCGCGGGGAGAGGGATGGCAGGGGCAGGGGAGGCAGCGGCGGGGGGTGGAGACAGAGACCCAGATGGCGAAGAGGGAAATGGGAGGTGCTGCACAGGGAGGCAGCAGCCTCCACTGCAGAGTCTCATCTGGTGGCGAGCAGGGGGCAAGTGCAACAGCAGGTGGCCTGTCAGAACTGGGGGCCTCGTGTGCCCTCTGAACAAGCCTGCTCAACCTGACACCTAAAAAATGAAATCCTCTTTTCAGTGCTAACCGCACGAAGTGATGCTCTAGACTTGTCGTGGAAGTTAACAAGGATAGGAGTGAGGTCCTCTGGACAGTACTGTACCAGAGTTGAGAGCACAGACTCTGGACTCAGACCGTCGGGGTTTGAATCCTTGGGGCTTTCATTTACCTGCTGTTTGGTCTCAGGCAATTTATTTAACCTCTCTGGTCTTTGTTTCCTCTCTATAAAAAACAGGAACAGGGACTTCCCTGGTGGTCCAGAGGTTAAGAATCTTCCTACCAATGCAGGGGCCAGGGGTTCCATCCCTGTTAAGATTCCACATGCCTCACAGCAACTAAGTGCCATGGGCCACAGCTATTGAGCCTTCGTGCCTAGAGCTCCTGCCCTGCAACAGGAGAAGACACTGCAATGAGAAGCCTGTGCACTGCAATGAAAAGCAGCCCCTTCTCACCACAGCTAGAGAACGTCTGCATCCAGCAATGAAGATCCAGTGCAGCCAAAATTAAATAAATAAGATACAGAAACTGTAAAAAAAAAAAAAAGGAACAATAAAAGCACTTTCATCAGGTATTGATATCGAGGATTAAGTGAGGTGAAGCGCTTAGAATGACACTCTGCAGCTCCTGCTATTAGCAGTGATTCCAGATGGCTGGGGTCAGGGGGACAGACCTGTGAGGTTTATAGTGCGTATAAAGGGGACTAGCGGTTAAAACTGGTTGAGTATATGGTCCTAGGCTCCCCTTCTCAGCTGGAAGACACAGCTCAGAGATGCCAAGGGAGACCAGGATGGTGAATGCAGGGTCAGGGAGGGAATAATAGACTCAGACCCCACACACTTCAAGGTCTACACTCCTGGGCCATGGCCCCCAGGATCCTGAGGGCATCTGAGCCTTCATTCCGGCAGCAGACCGTGCTCACTGGGGTCTGGTCACTGACAGCAGAGGTTCCCAGAGTGGCCTCTACTGTCATCGCTCCAACTCTGGTTCCCAGTTGGGCCTCCTCCCTCCCTCCTGCAGGTTCCTGGGCCCCAAACAGACCCGCTTAGTCAGAGTCCCCAGAGTGGCATTTGTGTTTTAACAAGCCCTCCTGGTGGCAGGGCTTCCCTGGTGGCTCAGACGGTAAAGATTCTGCCTGCAATGCAAGAGACCTGGGTTTGATCCCTGGGTTGGGAAGATCCCCTGGAGAAGGGAATGGCAACCCACTCCGGTATTCTTGCCTGGAGAATTCCATGGACAGAGGAGCCTGGCGGGCTCCAGGTCATGGGGTCTCAAAGAGTCAGACACGACTGAGCAACTGACACTTTCACGTTCCTGGTGACACTAGCAGTGGGTTCAGGACACACAGATCCCAGAGGGGTGGGTAGGTGGGGCATCTTGTTAAAATGCAGTTGCCAGTGCCCACAGGTCTGGGGAGGGAGCTAAGAGTCTGCATTTCCAATAAGCTCCTGGGTGCCACTGAGGCGGCCCATCTGAGACCACACTTTGAACACCAACCTGCTCCATGGCCCCCAGTGGCTGACCACACCCAGGGATGGCTGTGGTTTAGCCTACTCTTGGCATAATGAGGCAGTCATCATACTTGGTCCCCATAAAAGCCCTGCCAGCTTCACACACTGAGTTCCTGCTGTGTCTCGACAGACCTCTGAGTCTGTAGGCTCTGGTCTTAGGTGGTGACACCCTGGTAGCCGGAACCCTTGGTTGGCCAGCCACATGCCTGGTCCCCACTGGCCCTGATGGCTGTGTTTACTGAGCTTTCAGGGTGGGAATGTGCCTTGAATGCATCCAGATCTAAGTTGTCTCCTTCACCCCATTTCCCAGAGGAGAAGACCCAGGAAGAAAAATGGCAACTGTGTTAGAGTTCTCCCGAGAACAGAACCACTAGGAGGATATCTGCATAAAGAGAGATTTCTTTTAAGGAATCAGCGCATGCATTTGTGGGGGCTGACAAGTCTGACATCTGCAGGGTGAGATGCAAAGCTGGAAATTCGGGTTACAGTTGATCTTGTATTCTTGAGTCCCAAATCTGGGAACTAGGCAAGGTTTCTCTGTTGCAGTCTTGGGGCCAAATTCCTTCTTCTTGGAGAAACCTTAGTCCTTTCTTTTAAGGCCTCTGATTGATTGAATGTAGCCCACCCACGTAATGGAGGATTAACATAAGTCTACCGATTTAAATGCTAATCACATCTGAAAAATACCTACAAAAGCAACATCAGATAGGTGTTTAACTGAACAACTGGTCACCATAGCCTAGCCAAGTTGACGCATAAGATTAACCATCAGAGCAACCTTCAGGTCCTAGGAGACCTGCCTGGGGCAGGAAAACAAGGTGCTGAGGCTGGAGTTCTCAGCCAGCCCTTCCTAATCAAGGGAGCTAGGAGAGCCCACTCCTATCCTGTCAGCTGGCAGGGAAGACAGGTGGTGGTGTGGCTGGGCAGACAGAGACAGGAGGTAAAACAAGAGTAATAATAACACCTGCCTGAGGCACTGGGCCCAGTGTGCTACAGACTTTAACTTCTATAGCTTCACAACATCCTTGAGCAAGGAGCTCTCACCACTCCCACTCTCCAGATGAGCAAACTGAGGCTTGGAAGGATTTGCATTCCAGAGCCTCTGCTAATATGACTCTGGACAAGTCATAGGCCTTTCTGAGTCTTCACCTTGACAGCCCCCCACCTCACACTGCCTCAACACATTTCTGGTTCTAGCTATGCTGTTCACAGGGTCCCAACAATACTTTTTCACACCTCCGTAATTTTGCACATGTTGTTCCATCTGCCTGGAATGCCCTTCCCTCTTCTTGAGTTAGCTCTCTCCTTCTTCAAACTCAGCTGAGCAAAACCAAACAAAATCAATGTTGCTATGCTCCCACCCCCAGGATAAAATCTTAAAAGTTGGTCCAGTGGTTAAGTCTCCGTGCTTCCACTGCAGGGAGTGTGGGTTTGATCCCTGGTCGGGGAACTAAGATCCCGCATGCCATGCGGTGTGGCCAAAGGGAGTAAATAAAAAAATATGTTTTAAAAGCTGGCAATACCAAGTGTCGGCAAGGATGTGGAGCAACTAGAACTCTCATGTGCTACCAACAGGAGTGAGGACTGGGACAACTACTTCGGAGAAACGTCTGGCAGCGTTTACAAAGCTAAATAAAGGTATCCATTATGACGATCCCAGCAATGCCCAGCAGAAACATGCAGTATGTTCCCCAAAAGACACACCTGAGAACTTCCAGAGATAGCCCCAGGCCAGGAGTCCCCTATGTGCCTATCATCAGGAAAGGGGATAAATAAACAATGACTGCGCACACAGTGGACTGAACTGCCCTGAGCCCAAGGAAGCACAGGGACACCAACATGCTGAGTGGAGGAAGCCAGACACAAAGGAGCACGTCATCCTGTACCATCTCATTCTGTTGCTGTTGTTCCGTCGCCCAGTCATGTCCAACTCTTCACGACCCCATGGACTACAGCATGCCAGGCCCCCCTACCCCCCACCGTCTCTGGGAATTTGCCCAAGTTCATGTCCATTACATCAGTGAAGTTAAACACAGACAAAACAAATCTATGTTGTTGGGAGTAGGGGTTGCAAGATAGTGGGGGAGGGTGTGAGTGACTGGGAGGGGCTACCAGGGGGCTTCGGGACGGTCATGTTTGTGTCTCAGTCCAGGGAGTGCTAACGCAGATGTTTTCCGTTTGTGAACAGTCATTGAGTTGTACACCTGGGAAGTCTGCTCTATATTGTGTATTATACTTCAACAAAATGTTTTAAAAAAAAAACACACAACTTGGAGACTGCTCTACAAATCGCCCCCTGAGCCCCTGGCCCCAGACAGGGATGCACTTAAATTGTCACCATATTGCAACCACTGACTTAGGAAATCCAGGTCTATTTTCATCTCTGTTGTTCCGACCGCAGAGAAGCATAGAATGCGAGCTCGACAAACCTTTGCTGAAAGTACAGAAGAGTTAGGGTGAAGGGGAGACGACCCATGGCATCTTGGAATTGCAGAGGCCCACGACTAGAATGCAAAGAATCCAGAACCCTGGGATTCCAGAAATTAGGACTTCACTGAATCTCTGAGCTTGAAAGGCTTTAGAGTTTATCTGGTCCCACCTTCCAGCCACAGCCCCACCATCCCCATGTCCCACAGCCCTGGTTCTCTGAAGTATATGTGTGTGGGGGTCCAGCCCCCAGCTGCTCATGCCCCCTGGGGCCCTCCCTGCCCACCCACTGCTGCACTGGCCCCCGCCAGCAGGCATGCAGCCCCCAGAGAACAGCCCAGTGCTCTTGTCAAGGTGGAGGGGGCCAGCATTTTGACACAAATCACTTCTCCACTTTAACTAAGGCTGCTGTGCCCTGAAAATGCTGTGCTCCCGACAGGCAGTCAGACTACTGTAGGGATAAATATAGATACAGACAGTGTGGGGAGGAGGCTGCTGCAGGGGTCAGCCCTGATGCCCCCTTCTATCCTCTGAGGCCCCCAGCTTTGGCCAGACCACACCCAGAGGGAGATTATTCCCTGCAGCCCCCACCAAATCCATAAGCTCTAGACTTGGGGGAGGGGCCTCCTCTAGGATCCCAGGGACCCTGGTTCCACTGAGCCTTGTTCGGAAGGGCTTGGTCCCGGGGTCTCCCAGCCTACCACCCTAGGGGTTGGCCCAGAAGGCTGAGCGGCAGCCTCTACCCTGACCTCCAAGGAGTCAGGCACCAGGTTCTGCCCATTTTTTGCCCCCACCCCATGTCTCAGCTCCTTTATCTGCAAAGTGGGGCTGGCCATACCCTCGCCTCTGGCCTACAAGTAAGCACTCTAGGGGATGGGCGTAGTTGGACTCTGGGATGCAGAAAGTACATCAGGGACCTGGGAGGGGGGTCTGGCCAGACTCAGAGTGGGGAACAAGCTAATGGAGGGTGGAGGGCATGGTGACAATGACCACCAGCCAAAGTCATTCCAACCTAGCTTCATTCGAAGGGTAGCTGCCTGTAGTTACCAGGAGCTGCAAGTGGGGCAGCCTCAGGGACTGGGGTATAGCCCTGGGGCTCTAACCTCTGGTGCCCACACCCACCCAGGGGCCCTCCGTGGGGAGACTAGGAGACAAGGGCTCCCACCTCTAGATGTGAACTCCCTACAAGTCGCTTTCGCTCTCTGCCTCAGTTTCCCTGCCTGTCAGGTTGCAGGCTCCTCCCAGCTTTGGGGAGTCTACATACACGCCTCTGTCTTTGCTGGGCTGCACCAGGCTTCTAGCCCAAGCTCCCACCCAGAATCTCCAGGCTGATTGTGTCTGAAAGGTCGTCTGGGCTCAGTCAAACATCTGAATGGCCTTGTGGGCTCCTACCATGGCTGGGCACCCTAGCTCTCTGCAGATGGGACTCCCCACTTTTTGTCAAGGGCTTTCATCCTACCACACTGAAGAGGCACCCAGCCACCCCCTCCCATCCAGACAGTGTGGAGGGGCCTCTCCAAGCCTCCATATCCCAGGTCACCCGGCCCCCAGTCTGCCTCAGCAAGTCCTTCTGGGCACGGACATGGCCATCTGCTCCCCAGCTCCTGGTCCCAGCTCTCAGGAAGTCTTCACGCAGGAGATGGAAATAATAGCATTGACTGAGTGCCTGGCCCTGTCCTGAGGTTTCCATCATTCCATTTAGGCTGCCCTGCAAGCCTGGCAGATGAGCCCTATTACTACCATTCCATTTCACAGATCAGAGAGCTGAGGCACAGAGAGGTCATATAACCCACCTATCAGAGGCAGAACTGTGTCCCCTGGAAGAGGTGTTAAACCTTCACCCCTGGCACCTTAGAATGCGACCTTATTTGGACACAGGGAAGTTGCAGATGTGGAGTTAAGATGAGGACATCCTGGAGCACGATGGGCCCTGATTCCCCCGTGACTGATGTCTGTAGGGGAGGATAACGTGTGAGACACAGAGGGAAGGCGGTCATGGGAAGGGAGCAGAGACTGGAGTGACACTGCCGCAAAGCAAGGGATGCCTGCAGCTACCAGGAGCTGGAAGAGGCAAGGAGGCACCCTCCCCTAGAACCCGCAGAGGGAGCACAGCCCTGCCAACACCTTGAATTTGGACTTCCAGCCTCCAGAACTGTGAGCGAATACATTTCTGTTGTTTGAAGCCACCCAGTTTGAGGTGCTTCATTACAGGGGTCCTGGGAAACTAATACTCCACCCAAGGTCACTCAGCTAGGCAGGGGCAAAGCAGAGTGTGAAGTGAGGCAGGGCCCACTGTGCTCTTGCCCAGCCCAGCACATCCCTCGGGGAGCCGATGGGGATGGGACTTTGACTCGGGAAGATTGTTGGGACCCTGAAGGAGGGAGCAGTTGGACAGCACCATCTGCTGGGAGCCAAGCATGTGGTCTCCCATGTCATGGGGAAGGGGACAGTCAGGGTTCAGTGGGCAGGCCAGATGCCCCAAGTTCCTGAGGGGACACAAGAGCCACCGAAGGAGACAGAGATGGGGGTGCTGGAGGGAACAGGCTCTTGGAATACCCTGGGCAAGTTCCTACCTCAGGGCCTCTGCAGGTGCTGCTCTCTCTGCCCGGACACCCCTCCCGCCTTCATTCATTCAAAAACACCCACGGAGCACCTGCTGGGAACCAGCCATGAATGTCATGCCATCCATTAACATCTCAGCTTGAATGTCACCACCTCCTTCTCCAAAGTCTCCTTGACCCACGTCTCCCCCTACCCCATCACATCTCAATTACTCACCTGGCTTTATTTTTTCTATGGCATTTTTGACCACCTAGAGTTTTCCTATCTCTTTGTCATTTTCTTGCCTTCCTCTGTCCCCTCAACTCTATTTGGAGCTCTGTAGTTGTGCCTCAGCTTTGACACAGTCCCTGGCACAGAGGAGCTGGTTCAGAAAATATTTGTTGAGAAGTCTGCCCAGACAAGATGGCAAACAGAAGGATCTGAGCTCACCTGCTCTCATGAAAACATCAAAATCACAACTAACTGCTGAACAACCATTGACAAAAAAGAAGTGGAATTTACTAAGAAAAGATCTTCTACTTCCAAAGACAAAGAAGAAGCCACGATGAGATGGGGAGAGACACCAGAAGCAAGAGGAACCACGACCCTGAAGCCTGTGAGACTGCAGACACAGCAATTAGATAAAATGAAACAGCAGAGGAATATGTTTCAGATGAAGGGACAAAACGGAACCCCAGAAGAACAACTAGGTAAAGTGGAGACAGGCAATTGACCTGAAAAAGAATTCAGAGTAGTGATAATAAAGATAATCCAAGATCTTGAGAAAAGAATGGAGTGCACAGATCAAGAAGATATAAGAAATGTTTAACAAAGAAAATTCAAACAGTCAGAGATAAATAACAACATACCAAAAGAAAAAATACAGTGGAAGGACTCAATAGCAGAATAGATGAGGCAGAAGAATAAATAAGTGAGCTCAAAGACAGAATGGTGGAAATCACTGCCATGGAAAAGAATGAAGAAAAAAGAATGAAAAAAAAAGAAGACTCTGGGACAACATGAAATGCATCGATATTCACATGATAAGGGTCTTAGAAGGAGAGAGAGAGAAGGGGTCTGACAAAACATTTGAAGAGATAATAGCTGAAAACTTCTTTAACATGGGAAAGGAGACAGTCACCAAGTCCAGGAAGCACAGAGAGTCCCACACAGATATACCCACGGAGGAACACACTGAGACACATATTAATCAGACTGACAAAAATTAAAGACAAAGAGCAAATATTACAATCAAAAAGGAAAAAGCAACAAATAACAAAAGAGAATGCCCATAGGTTATCAGCTGAGTTTTCAGCAGAAACTCTGCCGGCCAGAAGGGAATGACATGATATATTTAAAGCAATGAAAGGGAAAAAGCTACAACCAAGAATACTCTACCCAGCAAGGCTTTTATCCAGATTCAATAGAGAAATCAAAAGCTTTATAGACAAACAAAAGCTAAGAGAATTCAGCACCATCAGACCAGCTTTGCAACAAATGCTAAAGGAACTTCTCTAGGGCGAAAAGTAAAGCCCACAACTAGAAGCAAGAAAATCACAAACAGGAAAGCTCACTGGTAAAGGCAAACATACAGTGAAGGCAGGCAATCATCCATATGCAAATATGATATCAAAACCAGCAACTGGGAGGAAAGTACAAGTGCAGGATATTTGGAAACACATTGAAGTTAAGAGACCAGCAACTTAATACAATCTTGTTTATATATCAAACTGCTATATCAAAGCCTCATGGGAACTGTAAACCAAAAATCTACAATAGATGTACACAGGAAAATGGAAAAGGAATCCAAACACAACGCTAAAGATAGTCATCAAATCACAAAAGAACAAAAGAGGAAGGGAAGAAAGCAGACCTACGAAAACAACCCCAAAGCAATTACCAAAATGGCAACAAGAACGTACGTATTGGTAATTACCTTAAATGCAAATGGATTAGATGCTCCAACCAAAAGACACAGACTGGCTGAATGGATATAAAAACGAGACCCATACATATGCTGGCTACAAGAGACCTACTTCAGATCTAGGTACACAAACAGACTGAAAGTGAGGGGATAGAAAATGCAAACAGAAATCAAAGCTGGAATAGTAATAGTAATACTCATGTCAGACAAAATTGATTTTAAAATATTGTTATAAGAAACAAAGAAAAATACTACATAATGATCAAGGGATCAATCCAAGAAGATGCAACAACTGTAAATGTATATACACCCAGCACAGGAGTATTTTAACTTATAAGGCAAATGCTAATACCCATAAAAGGAGAAATCAACAGTAACTGTGGGGGACTTTCACATGCACTTGCATCAATGAACAGCTCATCCAGACAGAAAACTGATAAACAAACACAGACTTTAAATGACATATTAGACCAGATGAACTAAATTCATATTTATAGAGTATTCCATCCAAAAGTAGCAGAACACACATTCTTCTCAAGTGCACACAGAACATTCTCCAGGATAGATCATATGCTGGGCCATAAAGCAAGCTTTGATAAATTTAAGACAATTGAAATCATATCAAGCATCTTCCAACCATAACACTATGAGATTAGAAATGAACCATAAGAAAAAAACCGTAAAGAACATAAACATGTGGAAGCTGACCAATACGGTACTAAATGACCAATGGGTCACTGAGGAAATCACAGAAGGAAAAAAAAATACCTAGATATGATGAAAACAAAACACGGGGATCCAAAACATACGGGACACAGCCAAAGCAGCTGTAAGAGGGAAGCTTACAGCAACACAATCTCACCTTAGAAAACAAGAACACTGCCAAATAAACAACTAAATTTACACCCAAAGCAGCTAGAAAAAGAAGAACAAACAAAACCCAAAGTTTAGCAGAAGGAACGATATCATAAAGATCAGAGCACAGATACATGAAATAGAGATAAACAAAACCAATGAAAAGACCAATGAAACTAAAAGTTTCTTTTAGTTTCTCTTTGAAAAGAGAAAATTGATCATCCTTTAGCCAGACTCATCAAGAAAAAAAAAAAGCAAGAGTGCTCAATAAAATCAGTAAAATCAGAAAAGAAAAAGGAGAAGTTGCAATGAACATCATGGAAATACAAAGGGTCATAAGAGACTACTATGAGTAACTATATGCCAATAATATGGACAACCTAGAAGAAACAGATGAATTCTTAGAAGGGTACAGTCTCCCAAAACTGAACAGGAAGAAATAGAAAATACGAAAGGCCCATCACAAGCATTGAAATTGAAACAAAACTCCCAACAAACAAAAGTGCAGGACCAGATGGTTTCACAGGTGAGTTTCATGAAACATTTAGAGAAGAGTTAACACCCATCCTTCTGAAACGATTTCAAAAGATCACAGAGGAGGGACTTTCCTGGTGGTCCAGTGGCTAAGACTCCATGTTCCTAATGCAAGTGGCTATGTTCAATCCCTGGTCAGGGAACTAGATCCTATTAACACATGCTGCAACTGAGAGTTTACATGATACAACTAAATATCTGAAGATCCTTCATCACACAGCAAAGATCAAAGACCTGGCACAGACAAATAAATAAATAAATAAATATATACACACACATACACACACATATGTGTATATGTGTGTGTGTATATATAGTTAAATTGCAGAGGAAGGAACATTACTAAATCCATCTATAAAGCCACAATCACCATGATACTAAAACCAGACAAAGATATCTCTCTCACACACACACACTATTATAGACCAGTATCATTGAGAAACATAGATGCAAAAATCTTCAACAAATACTAGCAAACTGAATCCAACAATACATTAAAAGGATCACACACCATCACCAAGTGGGATTTCCCCCAGGGATGCAGGGATTTTTCAATATCTGCAAATCAATCAGTGTGATACACCACATTAACAAACTGAAGAATAAAAACTATATGACCACCTCAAAAATGCAGAAAACACTTTTGATAAATTCCAACATTCATTTATGATAAAAACTCTCCAGAAACTGAACAAAGAGGGACTATACCTCAGCTTAATAGAGGCCATATATGACAAAGCCACAGCCAACATCATATTCAGAAGTAAAACCTTGAAAGATCAAGAATAAGACAAGGATGTCCACTTCCACCACTTTTATTCAACATAGTTTCGGAAGTCCTAGCCATGGCAATCAGAGAAATAAAAAAAGGAATCCAAATTAGGAGCAAAGTAAAACTGTCACTGTTTGTACGTGACATGATACTATACATTTGTTGCTGTTTTTCAGTTGCTAAGTCATGTCTGACTGCAAAATACCTAAAGATGCTACCAGAAAACTAGTAGAGCCCATCAGTGAATTTAGTAAAGTCACACGATAAAAAAATAATACAAATCTGTTGCATTCCTATACACCAAAAGCAAAAGATCAGAAAGAGAAATTAAGGAAGCAATCTTATTTACCACTGCATCAAAAAGAAGAAAACACCTAAGAATAAACCTACCTAAGGAAGCAAAAGACCTGAACTCTGAAAACTATAAAACACTGATGAAAGAAACTGAAGATAACACAAATAGATGGAAAGATATACTGTGTTCTTGGACTGGAAGAATCAATACTGTCGAAATGACTATAGCACCCAAGGTAATACAGAGATTCAGTGCAATCCCTATCAAATTACCAATGGCATTTTTTGCAGACCTAGAAGAAAAAAATCTTAAAATTTGTGTGGAAACACAAGACTCTGATAATCTAAAGCAATCTTGAGAGAGAAAAACTGAGCTGAAGGAATTAGGCTCCCTGGCTTCAGAATATACTGTAAAGCTGCGGTAATCAAAACAGTATGGCACAAAGACAGACTTAGAGATCAATGGAATAGGACAGAAAGCCCAATAATAAACCCATGCAGCTATGGCCAACTAATCCATGACAAAAGGAAGCAAGACTATAACGGAGAAAAGACAGGCTTTTCCATAAGTGGTGCCAGGAAAACTGGACAGCTACACGTAAAATAATTCTTTTACATCATATACAAAAATAAAATAAAAATCAATTAAAGACCTAAATGTAGGACTGATACTATAAAACTCTTAGAGGAAAACATAGGCAGAGTGCTTTTTGACATACCACAGTAGTATTTTTTTTTAATTCATCCCCTAGAGTAATGAAAATAAAAACAAAAACAAATGGGACCTAATTAAAAACTTATGCATAGCAAAGGAAACCATAAACAAAACAAAAAGACAGAATGGGAGCAAATGATGCTACCAACAAGGAATTAATTTCTAAGATATACAAACATTATGCAGCTCAATATCAAAACAAATCACCCAATCAAAAAATAGAGATCTAAACAGACATTTTTCCAAAAAAAAAGATGTATACATGGTTAAAAAGTATATGAAAAGATGCTAAACATTGCTAATTATCAGAGAAATGCAAATCAAAACTACAACGATGTATCACCTCACACCAGCCAGGCCATCATCAAAAAGTTTACAAACAAATGCTGGAGAGGATGTGGAGAAAAGGGAATCCTCCTACACTGTTGGTGGGAATGTAAACTGGTATGGCCACTACAGAGAACAGTATGGAAGTTCCTGAAAAAAACTGTAAGTAGAACTACCGCCCGATCCTATCCTGTCACTATCATTCACAGCAACACGGATGGACCCAGAGATGATCACACTAAGCGAAGTAAGTCAGAGAAACACAAGTATCATGTATCACTTATATGTAAAATATTTTAAAGGGTTATACAAATGAACTTATTTACAAAATAGAAATAGACTTCTCAAACAAACTTACCAAAGGAGAAAGGTGTGACAGTCGGGGGTGGGGGGGGAGATGGATAAATGAGGAGGTTGGGATTAACATATACACACTACCATATATAAAACAGATAATCAACAAGGACCTATTGTATAGCGCAAGGAACTCTACTCAATATTCTGTAATAACCTATATGGGAAAAGAATCTGAAAAAGGATGGATATATGTATAACTGAATCACTTTGCTGTACACCTGAAACTAACACAGTACGATAAATCAACTATAATATAAAATAAAAAGTTTTTAAAGTCTGTGAATAAACAAATCATACCTAAAACAGTAAATAAACCCTTGGCATATTGACATATGCTATTACAAAATATTGTTGAGGAACGAATAGATGGCTGCATGATGAGAAAAGCCTTCCTGAATGGCAGGGAGCCAAAGCCACCGGTGGAAACCACACTACCTGGGCAAAGCCCTCTTTGGTTTACAAGCCCTTTCATAGCTGCCTTTAAGGACCACGTGAAGAAAGCAAAGGAACAGCTCCTGATGGAAAGTTCCTGCATGTCTAGATGAAGAAACTGAGGCCAAAGAGATTAAAAAACGTGGCCCAGGTCACCTGGAGAATGGGTGACTCTCCCCAGAACACCCCAGATCCCTGAGTCTGCAGACAATGACCCACCCAGGTCAGCAGCTGCCATGCCCTCCTCCCCCAGATCCCAGGGTGGATCAGTGCTGGATGAATCTCACCTCTCCCAGACTCACACCTTTCCCTTCCCCCAGGCCAGCGCTTGCTCCTCCTCCATCAGCAGGGCCACCGCCCTCAGATAGTGCCCCAGCACTCAGCACAGTGAGACAAGGATCTTCCCAGAGTCCCCAGAGGGTGAGCTCTGGACTCTTCCGAGTTCCGTGACCTAACATCACAGACCCATTCAACAAGGAGGGGCAGACTCAGCCATCTTTCCAACACCAACCGAGTACCTGTAAGTGCAGGGAAAATGCCCTGAATAGGATGGACGTAAGATGCCCTTGTCGTCCCTGGAGCTGACCCTCTGGGGAGGAGGGCAGAGAACAAGCTGACATACACACACCACCCCCGCCCCCAGGTGAGGGGAGAGTGGCCAAGAGCCCAAGAAAAACTAAGCAAGGTGATGCAACAATGAGGGAGGGATCAGCCACTAGTCGTTTCATCTCGCCACTTGTGGAGAAATGCTCCAAGCCGTGGGCCTGCACACCCCTTGGCTTCACCACAGAGCAGAGGCCGGGTGGCCCAGCGAAGGGAGGGGACACTGGTCTGGGAGCCAGGAGATGCCGTGGGACTTCAGGAAGCCTTGAATCCCCTTGGGACTCGCATCCTCCCTCTGGGGAACGGGGGCGGGCCATGATTCATCTTCCCCACCTGCTGCCTTCCCAGATCCTAGGGTGACCTGGCCTCCCAGCTCCCAAAGAGCCCACCCTGTGTTCTGTGGTGGGGGGAGGGGAGCAGGCAGGAGGGGAGGGAACCCTGCCTCCTTTCTGAGGCCATATTCTCCCAGCTGGAGGGGGCTGGATTCCTGAAGTGACCACCGGTGACTCAGCAGCCCCTGCAAGTATCTGAGGAGGGGACAGCATCAGGCAGATGAGACCCCGGCCTCGGCTGAGAGCTTCTCAGACCTTGCCTGGTGACCCTACTCCTGCGGGAATTCCTAGAGAATGCTCTTCTGTTTTCCATCACACATTAGAGCCCTGTGAGGCTGGCCCAAGGTGGGGGAAACGGGACCACTCCACTGGATGTACCACCCCCATGGTGCTCTCTTCAGCCTATTGGCCCCTTCCTGCTCAGGACCTGCCCCTGGAATAGCCTAAAAGTCTGCCATCTGGATCCTGAAGCTTCTCTCTCCAGGAAGAAGGGGGAAGAGAGAAGAGCTGAGCTGGCCTGACAAAATCCCAGAAGGAATCCTCAAATCAGCAACCCACATCAGGCTTATTAATATTCCCATAACCATGATAACCATGGTTAACGCTAACCCAGCGCTTATCACCGACCAGCCACCGCGCCGGCGCATGAACCCTCTGTTGTGGAATTTAATCCTCACGGCTTCCTTTCGAGAACAATACAATCACCCTTAAAAGATTATGAAGGTGTAGAGTAGTGCTCTCACTACTTTACTGGTACAGAAACTGAGGATCTCTCTCCGACCCTCTTCTTACATCCCTGAGTTTTTAAATCTATGGCCTCTGGGAGGACGGTCCCATGTCCACCAGTGCACCCAATTTTGCAGAACACCTGCCCCCTGCCCCCAGTTCTAGTCTCCCAGCAGCCCGGTAAACTGGATTGAGTCATATTTTGCTTCATTTTACCACCGGAAAAGCCCTTAAGCCTTAGGAGTGGCAAGGCACCTAAAAAGGGACGGGGCAGAGGGACAGAACCCAAGAGTATCCATTCTTAGCCCACGGTTCTTTCCACAGAGAAAACTGCCTGGGTGACCCCTCTCACCCGGGCCAGCTCTGTCACGTGCCTGGGGCATTCCCACTCACTGGGCTCGACGTCAAGGTACTGCAATAAAACCACTCTTTATGCTTACACCCTGCCTCTGTATGCATAGACTGTGGACAATCCGCCCATTTTACAGATGATGACCTGGAGACTCAGAGGGAAGGTTTCAGCCAGGGGCCCACTGCTGGCTAGGTGTTCAGACCCAGGTCTCCCCAGCTCCCCATGAGGGCTGGTCAGAGGCAGGCTGCAGCTCCCGAAGGTTACAATCTGGCTTCTCTCCCCAATGACTGAAGCTGTGGGTACCCCCAAGAAACTGAAAAAGTTCCCCCATCCCTCAGTGACAACTGACACCCCTAGGGGAGCAAAAACTAAGGGTCAGTGGGACAATTCTCCCAGATCCTCCGCCCCCTCGTCACTTCCCCCAACACGTAACAGGGCCGGGGGGGGGGGGGGGGGGGAGTCCCAAACAGCAAGCACCACCTCCACCTGGCTACCAGAGCCCTGAGTTCCACCTGTGACCCTGGGCAAATCACAGCCCTCTCTGAAGGAGCCCCTTCCCCAAAGAGGCGTGCCCAGCGAGGCTGGGGGATGGAATAGGAAGAGGAAAGTCAGAGCCCTCTATCTTTTCAAAGAAACAGCGCTGCGGGAAGACGGGGACCTGGAAGGAAGAAAGGGTCTTGCTCTTTACCCACACTTCCGCCCTCCCCGCCCCGCCCCCCGTTCCAAACACACAGGTGCCAGACAGCTTTTGCAAAAAAAACTAGTTTGCAAACACACTCCGACTTCTGGGAAGCTGCCCAGTTCCACTCCCTCTCTTTACTCCCCCTTCCCCGGCAGGGAACTGATTCTCTAGCAGGTCCCAAAGGCTGCGGGCGGAGGCGGGGGTGGTGGGCCCGGGTGGGAGCAGGGCAAAAGTTGGCGAGGAGTGCCGCGAGCCAGCCTGACTCCAAGACTTCCGCAGCTGCGACGGTGGCGGGACTCCACCTTCCCGACGCCCTCCCTCCCCCCAAGGGTCCTCGGGCGAGGTAGGAGGGTCCGGACGCGGCTGGGCTCGGACCCCGGAGGGCACCTCCGTTCTCCAGGCACCCTGCCCTCGGCTCCCCCGCGGTCCGGGAAGATGCCAGGGCGCCCCCGCGTGGCCGGGTCGGAGCTGAGTCACCGAAACGCTGGAGTCTGGATGCGAGCCCGTGGCAGGGGCTTGGGGCTCCGCAGCCCCTCGAAGCCGAACCCAGCTTCCTTCCAGCTCGCCACTGGCTCCAGAAGCCAAGTCCCCAGGCCGAACTTGAGCCCTCGCGCCACGGGCCCCAGCCCGCCCCTTTGCCCGCCAGGGCCCCCGCTCACCGCGGGTCCGGCGGGCGCCGCTCCCCGTCACCGCGCGGCTGCCGCTCCCTGCGCTCCGGGCCACTGGGGCATCCCAGGGCGCTCCCCTGCTCGGCCGGGCCCGCGCGCGCGGGACGGGCTCAGGGCGCTGCCCCTGCGGCCATGGCCAGCTCGCGTGCGCTCCCAGCCGCTAGCG
This sequence comes from Capra hircus, assembly GCF_001704415.2. Lineage (NCBI taxonomy): Eukaryota > Metazoa > Chordata > Mammalia > Artiodactyla > Bovidae > Capra > Capra hircus. The sequence continues at coordinate 26,474,678 of NC_030825.1, read as the reverse complement.
GTCCGGTCCTCCTCCCGGGCCGGGCGGGCGGGCGGCGGCGGCGTTGGCTGCCGCTCGGGCTCCTCCCTCGGCCGAGGAGGGGGGCGGGCGTGGGGCGGGAAATGGGAGGCGAGGTGGGCGCTTCCTGGAGGGGCGAGCGCTCCCACGGGCGGAGCGGGGGCGCTGTCCCGCCCGCCTCCGGTGGTTCGGACCCTGCGGCTGGCGCGCCCTGGTGCTCGGGGCTCCCAGCGCCTCGGGGCCCCGTGGGTTCGAGGCGGGGATCCGAGGGTCCTAACGTTGCCCGCTAGGACTCCGCAGATCGGAACGCAAGGTGGCTCGCACTCGCCCCAGGCCGGCCTAGTCCGAGCTGCGGGCACCTCCGAGTTGCCTGCACTGTGCGCCAGGGTCCAAGGGTGGGCTCTGCCCGGGCCTGGGGGGCCGTAGGGCGCCGCCTGCTGCCTCGACCCCAAGGGCTGTTGGACTCAACGCTGCGCCCTCGGGGGATGCACCACGGGGTTTGGTTCTGGACTGTACTGACAGCACTGGGATCGCCGCGTTTTCTCTCCACTCCTCCCCTTTTTTCCTTTTTTCTTAGTAAAAGAGCTCGGCGTTTTCTTGTCGCCGCCAGGAACTGGGAAGATGACACATACCACACATACGTATTTCTCTGACAGAGACAATGGGATAAAGACAGTTCGAACGGTGCCTGGGACTAGGCAGCGGGAGGGCGACTAGGCGGGCCCCTGAGAGCCTGGCGCCCAGTCCATCCTTCGGCGGCGGCCTTCTTTCCCTATAAGAGGCACGGGTTTCGAGCTACAGGTCACTCGACAGTATTTCCGTGCCTGCTCCCCCGCCCCTCTCCCTAGTCCAGTGCTCCAGACAGGAGCCTCATTTAACCAAACTGTGGAGGACAGGTCTCCGGACCTCAAGTCCACGTCCAAAGCCCTTGGCTCCGGGGCTCAGGGACTGGAGTTAACCCGGAGCACTTGGGTTGTGAGTTTTCCATTCCAGGCAGGCGAGGGTTAACTGGGAGACTCACGTTGCAGCCAGCGAGCCTCCCTCCACTTCTGAGTCACTGGCACTTTGCAGCCTTAGAGGGCGGCTGTTAAACAGCCCCAGGGCTCTGAGCTTTGTTCTCTGCCTGCTTGCTCCCCTATCCATCCTTCTTTGCTACAAACTCTCTCCTCTGTCTTCCACCTTAAAGTCCTCAAAGCCCTCAGCCCAGCTGTGGGGCAAACCAATCCAGAGTCATTCTTAGAGTCAGCTGCAGCCCCTCTTCCTCCAGGAAGCCTTTCCTGATTGATCTGACCCCTAGCGTCCCTCTCCTCTCCTCGCTCCAGAGCAGAAGAGCCAGGCGCTGGGATAGATGGTGGTGAATCCAAGCTGAGAGCCCTTCCCTTAGGGTGCTCACCTCTCAGAGGCAAGACCGTGGCCCGGGCAATCATACTGCTGTATGAAAAGTACAAAGGGAACTTCCCTGGTGGTCCAGTGGCTAAGCCTCTGCACTCGCGTGCAGGGGGCCCCGGGTTCCATCCCTGGTCAGGGAACTAGATCCCACAAATAAGAATTCCTGTGCTTCAACTAAGGATCCCACATGCCACAAAGAAAATCAAAGATCCTGAGTGCTGCAACTAAGACCTGGCTCAGGCTAATTAGTTAAAAATTATAAAATTATAGTGATGGTTACACATCTGTAGATATATTCAAAACTATTGACTTGTATACTTTAAAGAGGTGAATGTTATAGCATGTGAACTATATCTCAATAAAGCTTTTTTTTTTTTTAATGTCAGGAATTAGGAGAGCATAGAGGTCAGTTGTTTAAGGCCAACTGTCCATCACGGTGGAGTCTATAGTCTGTCTTTGATCCACACACAATACAGTGCTGTTACTACAAAATGTTGAAGTCTTTTCTTGCCCTGATAGAGACTTCTCTGTGCACAGTTGGGAAGCCTCCATTTCTCTAAAAAGGGCTGATAGGAGGGTGTGTGTGTCCACGTGCACCTATGGCCCGTGGATTAGACTGACTTGAAGCAGCACCACCTGTGCCGGAGGCCCTGGCTGGCCTCAGGTGTGTGTAAGCAGGGTGAGGATGGAGCGTGTCCAGTAATCTACACTACCTCTTAAATCACCCCAAGCATTGTCATCTCTCAGGGCTCTGGGGGCCTGCTGGCTCAACTATGGGAGTTCTTGCTCAGGATTTCTCACAGATTTGCAGTTAGGCCGTGGCCGGGCCTGGAGTTATCTAGAAGTTTTCTTACACATTTATCTGGCAATCGATGCTGGCTGTCAGCTGGGACTGCGGCTGGAACGCCTACCTGTGACCCTTCCATGTGGCCTGGGCTTCCTCATAGCGTGGCGGCTGGGTTCCAAGTGTGAGTATCCAAGGGAACCAGGTGGAAGCCTTATGCCTTATCTTTTCTAGGACTCGGCTTTGGAATTCGTATAACGTCTCTTTGACTACAGTCACTGGCTCGTTCCATAGGCCCCACCTTTAGATGAGAGGAGGTTTTAGGAATTATCTTTATCTTTAGGAAGACCATGTGGGAGGGGAGATATTATGGTGACCATCTTTAGAAAATACCATCAGCCCACAAAGGGGGTTGATGTAGAGACACATTAGTGATAGAGACATCCCACTCCAGGATCTCAATGAGAGTTGGGTGTGGCTCATCCCACTCCTACATCTCAGGCACGGAGTTGTGGCCCCTGGTTTGCATTCCAGCCTGTCCAGTGACCACCTAGGTGAGATCACTCAATCCTCTGGGCCTCAGTTTCCACCTCTGTAAAAGGGAAGGACAGAGTTAGTATCTGGTGTCTAGCCTGGTACCAGGCAGGCCTGGACAACAGGGCTAGCCTGTTGTTATTACTACTTTAAAGATCCAGGGTTGCAGTCGCTCTAAGGCAGAGATAGCTCCTTCCAGGGTCAGGATGCCCAGGACTCCCCCACTTCCTTGGCCTTGCCCTTTATCGGCCTGACATGCCCACCAGCCCCGGTCTTGTACTGCAGGGTGCAAGTGGGTGCAGGGGTGGGGACTATGGCACAGAAGACTGAGGATTCTGGCCTCCGAGACGCAATCCAAGGACCCCATCTGGTGTTTGCTCTCTAGGGAAAGTTCCTCTTCTGTCACCTCCCCCTCAGGGCAAAGGTCAATTTCCGGGCAGCCAGGGCAGGGCTGGGGCTGGTGTGGGATGAGCAACAAGGTGTGGCTTCCAAAGGCGGAAGGTGGGGTTGAGGGGCCAGGGCTCCAGCTCTGGGGTCACACTGGGTGGGGGTGGGGTGCTGCGCTGGGGTGGCTGCGGGAGGGAGGAAGACCAGCTGCCCCTGGGAGCTTTACCAAACCAGCCACTGCAAGGTCTCATCCAGGGAGCTCCAGATATGTCCAGATGGCACACACAACTCTGTCTGGGGCCACCGCCCTCAGGCCTGGCCTTGCCCACATAAGGGTGGGGCTGAGGGCCAGAGGCAAGGCTAGCAGGTCATAGAGCCCCTGTGCCTTCCTAGGGGGCCTTCTCTTTGAGGAACACACACAGACCCCAGCCAGGACCGCCCCGAAGTCCTCCCTCCTTAAATGCTCCAAAGTTGTAATTGGAGCTCCGCTAAATACTTGCTGTGTGACTTTGGGAACATCTGTGCGTCTCTGGGCCTCATTTGTAAAATGGAGGATGTTGTCACTGAGACTGTGGCTATGGGCCTTGAGGAGTTCCCAGAGGGTGAAGTCCTACAGAACTCTCACCAGGAGAGGCAGCCAGCCGAGGATTCGGACCCCAGCTGAGGGAGTGCAGTGATGAGCCATCAGGTCATCTTAGCACCTGGAGAAAGTAGGTCCTTGCGCTTTGACTCATTTTGCTCATGCCCTCACTAAATAGATGCAGAAACTAGGACACCGCCTGTGGGATTCAGTCGCAAAATTTGAAAGTTGTTAAGAGAGTAGATCCTAAGAGTTCTCTCAAGGAAAAAACATTTTTTTAAAAGGTTTGTATCTATAGGAAATGATGCATGTTAATAAACTTAGCATGGTAATCATCTCACAATGTATGTATTCATAAGTCACTTTATCATACATTTTAAATTTATACAGGGCATGCGTGCTCAGTTGTGCCCGACTCTTTGCAACCCCATGGACTGTAGCCCACCAGGCTCCTGTGTCCATGGGATTTCCCAGGTTGGAGAAATCCCATGGACAGAGATTGGGTTGCCTGGAGTGGGTTGCCATTTCCTCCTCCAGGGGATCTTCCAGACCCAGGGATTGAACCTGCATCTCCTGCATTAGCAGGCAGATTCTTTACCCCTGAGCCACCTGGGAAGTCCTAAACTTATACAGTGCTATGTGTCAATTATATCTCAATAAACTGTAAAGAAAACAAACAAACAAAAAGTTTGTAAAGACCCAGGTTTGACTCCTGGCACTAGCATTTACTAGCTTTCACACACAGTGCTTACTAGACTGCCTTTGGGCAAATTAGGAAGAATCTCTGGGTCTCAGTGTCCTCGTCTGGGGAAGGAGGGTCACCAGGATCTAACAGGACAAGATAAGGAACATACATGTAAAGGTTTACCTCGCCTGAGGGGCAGCATACTCTAGTGGGTCGCCAACGTGGCTGCACATCAGAATCACCTGTGGAGCTTTCGAAGTACCACTCCATTCTTAGGAAAGGAGGTTAAAAACTCCTCAGGTGATTCTAATATGCAGTCCAGCTTGAGATCCACTCACTGGTCTGTGGTTTTACTCAGTGCAACCAGCAGCACTAACATCACTCAGGCGCTTCTTAGAAATGCAGAATCCCAGGCCCCACCCCAAACCTGCTGAATCAGAATTTGCGTTAATGAACTCCTCAGATGGTTCAGTGCACATGACAGTGTCTATAACGGTGATTTTTTTTTTTTTTTTTTTTCTTTTCAGCTGGAGAGGTACTGGCTCGGAGCGTGAACTTCAGACATGTGTTTAGGGGAAGGATGGAGGGGGCAATTTGGGAGAATCTGAGACCTAAGTTCTACGACTCCCTTCAGAAAGGGAGTCTGTAAAACCATAGGATGGAGGCCAAGGGACAAAGTAGAAAAATGAGCTGATCCCAGCCTTGCAGTTAGACCTGGGAACTCACCAGCCTGGTCACATTCTTCGTGAGAAGACTCAGGCACAGAAACGGGGAGCATCTTTTTAGTATATGTGCTGCTGGAGTGAGCACATGGAGCTCCATTTTGATTACTGGCCCAGAGCCTTAGGTTTCTTTGAGTTTTATCTGTTTTCATTTATCTGTTTAAACTGAGGCTTACTTTGGGAAGGAAAGAGTGTGGGGTAGAAAGATAGTCCTAGCCTTGAAACAAGTTGGTTGCAGGAAAGGTAGTTTCTTTTTTTTAAACCAAGTGAATGTGCTTGGTCGCTCAGTCATGTCTGATTCTTTGTGACCCCATGGACTTGCAGCCCACCAGGCTCCTCCATCCATGGGGATTCTCCAGGCAAGAACACTGAAGTTGCTATGCTCCAGGAAACCAAGTGTGGCCATTTAAAAAATATTTATTTATTTGGCTGCTTTGGGTCTTAGGTTGTGGCATGCGGGCTCAGTAGCTGTGGTGCATGGGCTAAGTTGCCCCATGGCATATGGGATCCTAGTTCCCCAACCAGGGAGGGAACCTGGGCCCCCTGCATTGGAAGGAAGATTCCTAACCACTGGACCACCAGGGAAGTCCCCAGAGAGTAAGTTTTTTAGTAATAAGAGCATGGTAACGGTCCTTGACGTCAGCCTGGGCAGCTCTTCAGGGCTGACAGTACTGAGGTTTATTTCCAGGCATTTGCTACAAGTTTCTTGGAGTTTAGAACTTGGACAAGGACACGACTTCACTTGCAGTTTTCACTTTCATGCATTGGAGAAGGAAATGGCAACCCACTCCGGTGTTCTTGCCTGGAGAATCCCAGGGATGGGGGAGACTGGTGGGCTGCCATCTATGGGGTCGCACAGAGTTGGACATGACTGAAGCGACTTAACAGCAGCAGCCAGCAAAGGGGAAAGAAGAAGGGAAGACAAGCAGCAAATGAAGAGTGGCTCTGAGCTCTGGGTTCTGCTTGGTGTGCAACCCACCTGGCCTGGAGCTTTCGATCCACGCTGTTCCTTCCTCAGCTGTGACCTCCATGGTCAAGGGCTCCTCAGGCTTTGAGGAGTTCATCCTCCAGTCTTAGACAAGAGAAGGCAGTACAAACCCCCTCAGTGTGAAGGTGCACCATGATGGCCTTGGCGTCATTTCCCAGAAGGGAAAGACTGAATTGGGGCTCAAGGTTTCCAGGTAAACTTCTTGAATCTTCTACCTGCCCACCCTTCTCCCCCATGACCAGGCTGCTGGCCCCACTCCATGCCAGCCTCCAGCATCACCACCTAACTTCTGGATTCAGTGCTGAAGCGATCTCAGGACTTGCCAGTGGGCCAGCCTGCCCTCCAGTGGGGCTCAGCAGTAACTGCACCCTCCCTGCTCCACTTTTCACAAGGGACTGCAGCTCTGGATGAAGGCTCCCCAGATACCAGCTTGTTCAACCTACAGGTGGGTGATGGACAGGGGGTGCTCTCCACCTTCCACTTCAGACACCCCTCCACTTCATATGACATTCAGCCCTAAAAGGGGTACGTAATGAATGAGTATGTGACAGATACCTCCTTCATCCTAGGGACTCTGTGTACTTGCTCCCTGACCCCTCCAGAAGGCCTGGGAGGCCAGGGGTGTTACTCACACACAAAGGATCAGCTCCTGGCCTTGAGGGCTGGTGGCAAGGGGTCAAGTCACATTCCATTCCATGCCCATCTGACTTCCAAAGCCATATTCTTAATGTACCACCTGCCTGTGGAAACCTTTTAGCCAGGAGTTCCCAGGCAAGTAGCAAGAGGGAGGGGAGGGCTGGGGATGGTGACAAACTGAGGGACGTGCACCACATCTAAAGGACACCCTTAGATGTCCCCAGCAGATTACTCTTGAGTAGGAATGCTGGGCTAGCACCTAAGAGAAGCTGAAAGGCGAATTTGAGGTATAAGTTCCCAATTTAAAATATCGACAAATCAGAGAAGAGTGTAGATATACCGCAAGCCAAACAAAGACTCTTTAACACTAAGAGCTTTTACAATAGCCTTATGGTATAGGTAAGCTCGGGCTTCCCTGGTGGCTCAGATGAGAAAGAATCTGCCTGCAGTGTAGGAGACCAGGGTTCGATCTCTGGGTTGGGAAGATCCACTGGAGAGGAAATGGCAACCCACTCCAGTATTTTTGCCTGGAGATTCCATGGACAGAGGAGCCTGGCAGGCTACAGTCCGTGGGGTCGCAGAGAGTTGGACATGACAGGTAAGCTCTGGAGAGAGGAGGTGACTTACCTGTGATCACAGACCATGACAGGGTCTGGACCTGACCCCGTGTCTCCTGACTCCCGGGCCAGTGCTCATCTCAGCATGTTTCTCTGTGTTCTGGCTGCTCTCCAGGCCCCAGGGTGGGGTGGGAACCATTTCTGACTTTGGCTAGGTGGCAGAACACATCAGAATAGAGACTAGAGGCTGGAAGACCACCCACATTTATTGGTCAAACTAGGCTTACAGTGCAGCAGGACCACCCTTGGCCCCGCTTGGAAGTAACGAGGACATGGTGTGGCACGCAGCCCCTGGGCACGTGTGCAGGTTGTGCTGAGGTAGTGGCTGGATCCAGCGGTCTTCCTTGACTGTCTTGACAGTCCCCGCCCCCTGCACCCTTAGGCCTAGCTTTGTCCCTTACACCACACAGACTGGGCCCGTCCAAGGTCATGCTGGCTCGACCCAAAAGTCCTTAGAAATTAAGGGAGAGGGGGTGATCCAGTTTACAGATGAGCAAACTGAGACTTGAGGCAGGAAGACACTCATTCAGAAGCCTCATGGCTAAATCCCTGGCTTGTCAGTGCTCGGACAGTCTCCCCAGCCCATTCTGGGCAGAAGACGTTCCCTGGTTTAGCTGCTCTGGAAATGCAATTTATAAATACAGATTTGGCTTTAAAAAGTAATAAATTAGATCTTGGACCAGCCTGAGGGAATATGGCCAGTCACATGGCACAAGACCTGGACGTCTGTCACGTCTCATATACGCACCACCCATCACATGTAGTGCCGGGACCCATGCCATTGACCCACAGGCCACATTGCAGGTATCATGCAATGTCACATGGAATGTTGCCACGCGTGACCTTCCACATCACACGCCACACCATGACATGCTCATTGTGCTTCATGTTCCTGACTGGTCATGCATGTCCCAAGGGATGTAGGGTAGTCATACTCCACTCTTTGTCACCAAAAATGTCCTCCCTGAAGACTGTTGCAGGAAAAGCGTGTTCCTCCCTCTTGATCCAGGGACAGCCAGCTTTTTTCATGAGCCCTCTATCCTCGTGGATGAAAACTGGCATCACTCGGCTGGATTCAAAGGGACTTGAGGGCACCATCAGGTACCCCGAGGGATGACCTGTGGCTGGTTGTCAAAGAAAGCAAAGTCCAGCCTGGGCTCCTGGTTCTGCAGATGCTGGGCCATGTCCGGCGGAATGGGGTTATTCCAGAGGCTGCCGGGCACAGAGACAGACACTTAGCACTGGGCGCTGCTCACTTACCCTCTTCTCTCTGCCCTCTGTCCTACCTACAGATGGGGAAACCGAGGCCCCAAAGGGGAAGAGCTGCTGTCAGAGTTAGGTGGCAGGCAAGAGCAGGTGGAAGGCCAGCATGGCTGCCTTCGGGAGATGGTATCCCCCACGCTCACCTAACTTCTTCCACTCCATCTTTTTTTTGCTGCACTTTGCAGCATGCAGGATCTTAGTTCCTGGACCAGGGATTGAACCTGTGCCCCCTGAAGTGGAAGCATGGACCTGTAACTACTGGATTACTAGAGAAGTCTCCTCCACTTTCTTCCCCAGAAGCTAGCCTCTTCCCCAGAGCCGTGCTCATATGACACATTGTATAAATGAGAAAAAAGCTCCCCTTCTTTATGACACCACTTCCATTGTCTGACTGTCGTAATATGTTGAATTTTATAGAGAGAGACACCTCACTACCACTAGAAATGTAATACTTCTACTATGTGAATGGTGTCCCTTAGATGCTGTGCCCTGGTGCAGTACACAACCTATACAGCTGGCCCTGATTACAGCTACCATGTTATATGCTTACCATGTACCTGGCATTGTGCTCGGGGCTTAATCTGATCGTTTAGTCTGCAGAGCAGTGCTCTGACGTAGATACTATCACTATTGCCATTTTACAAATAAGGAAACTGAGATTCAAAGACGTTGAGTTATTGATGTGAAATTGCACAGTTGTTAACTGACAGAGCTGGGGTTTGATCTGGGTCTGTTTGCTGCCAAATCCCTGATGAGTGGGTCCAAGTCTCCTTAAATAATCCCCAACCCAGGTCCTGCCTCCTCCTACAGGAAGTCCTCTTACATTGCAGGGCTGGTGTGCTCACCCCACCCCCACCATCTCTGCCTCCACAAGCCCTGTTACCGAATGACTTGGATGCCAGATCCCTGTGCCAGCCCTTCAACCAGGAGCCAGGCTCCATAAGCTGTGATCCGATTTTTCTCCAGGCTTCCAGATGGACAACAAAGGGAAAGAGATTGAGATGAGATGGGGAGGGGATGGCCTAGGGGGTTTCCCTATGTCTCTTCCCCAGGACAAGGTTGGGGAACATAGGCTCCCCACAATTCTGCTTAGAGAACTCAACATTCAACAGTCCAGTGGGAAGGCTGAAGACTGGGACCCAGGAGAGCTAATGGACAAAGTGGGGAAGTCCAGGAGGGCTTCCTGGAGGCAGGGGCCTGACCCAGTGGCCTCCTGGCTTTCCCCAGGACACAGGGCCCCCTTTGGTCCTCCCATTCCCTTCTGGCTTCCCCAGATGTGCCCATCATACTCCACTCTCTTTAGCCGGCCCATCTGCGGCAGGACCCGGGCCAGCTCAGCAGCTGCCTCATCCCCGAGCAGATTCCAGGACAGCCTGCAGGGTAGGGAGGGGTCCAAAAGTCAGCAGCAGGAGAGCCGAGAGGGAGAGACAAGGCGGCAGTGGGGAGGGCTGGGGGCTGCTGTGCAGGCACCAGAGAGGTGCCTGATGGGGACCTGTGTGCCCTCCCTGAAGACTGTACTAGGCACAGAGGGCTCCTCCCTACTCCCCCCAGCCCCCTTCCCGAGCTGGTCATCCCACAGGAACCCAGACAGCTTAGGAGCCGGCTGTCCTGAGAGTTCAGGACACGCGACTGTGGAAACGTCAGGATCTAAACTTCCACCATGCACAGGCCTCCCTCCTGACTTTGCCACGTCCATGCACCACCACCTGTATTATTATTTCACATTTTTCTTTAAATCAGTCCTCTATGCCCTCTTTTATTCACTTTAAGAAATTCATATTCAGAAACATCTATCACTACTATGAATGAGAAGCCTGTGTTGGGGACCCTAACCAGAAAGTAGTTACAAGGATACAACAGGGCAAACAATGGCATTCACTCCTAACTGGAACCTGTGTCCTTCCTAAAGTGCTGACCCTGTGGTCTGCCCCCCTGCTGACTAAAAAGGGGCAATCACCCATGTTGGGTGAGTGAGCACTGATCTGAGACTTTCTCTTTGTTGTATAAAGTAATGAGAAGAATTAAAATCTTCAGGACGCAAACCTAAAATCTTATAAAATTATATATATCCTGTACTTAAGGAAATCACATTTTCTTCTGGTATGCTCAGGGGTCCAGGTTGGTCCTGGCAGTCTAGTTTATCTCTGAGGCAATACTGCCAGGCCCCAAGGTCCAAGCACCTCTGATTGCCAAGAGAGAGGTGGACACAATCAGGGGGCAGGTCAGGGGGCCTGCTGGTTCCAGCCACTCTTCACTACCAACAGGTGGTTTGAAAATCAAGACTCCATCCGCCAGATGGGGTGGTCCATCCAGGCGCCTCCCAAAGGGAGAGTCAGGGGCAATGGTCCTGACCATCCAGCTCATCTCCACCTGGTCCACCTTCCCTCCCACCCTCCTTAGCTGGGGAAGAGGCTGAATGGCTTAGAGCAGGGGTCCCCAGCCTCTGGGATCTAATGCCTGATGATATGAGGTGGAGCTGATATCATAATAGAAATAAAGTGTACAATACATGTAAGGTGCTTGAATCATCCTGAAACCATTCCCCCCAACCCCCATAGTCCATGGAAAACTTGTCTTCCAGAAAATTGGTCTCTGGTGCCAAAGAGGTTGGGGACCTTCGGCAACTTAGACCAACAACACTTGCAGCTCAAGTGTTAAAAGTTCTTCGAGAGGAGGTTTGAGCAAGAATGACCTTCCCCATGTAAGACCAGAAGGCCTCCAAGGAGGAAGGAACCAGGCCCCCAGGTGGCTGCTCTTCCCAGCTCCGGGCTAGCCCCCCAAGCACTCACGTGATATTTTCCAGGGCCGGACAGAGCACAAAGCTGGCAGCGAGGGGCTTGGCGGCCTGGTTGTCAATCTCACACGACACCAGGCTGGAGAGAAGAAGGGGATGGGATGGAGGTATCTGAGTCAGGGGTGCCCCAGCCTGCAATCAGAGCAGGAGGGAGTAGAGTGGCTAGGGGCTGGGACATGCTGGGAGTCTTAAGAAAGTGCCCCCTCTTTTTTGTCCCAGGCTCCCCCCATACCTGAGGTCTCTGTCACTTCGAAAGCCTTCCCAGGTGTCAAGCTTAGCCAAAGAAGGGCTGCCTGCCACAGCACCCCAGCTGGTCAGAGCAGGCTACTTACTCAAGCTGCCGGAGCACTGGGAGCCCCTGATGGAAACGCGGGACCCCTCCGGCCAGGCTGTTCTCTGCCAAGCTGCAAGGCAGGGGAGACAGCCGTGAGCGGAAGCCCCAGACCCTCCCGGCCTGTCCCCCTGCCCAGGTTCCAGGGCCCCTACTCACCTGATCTCTTCCACATGTGGGCATCCATCCAGGGCCTGGCCCAGACTCAGCACCCCCTCTGGGCTCAGATGGCTGGATGGCAGGCTGGGGAAAGGGAAGGGGTGAGGGCAGCCTGGAGGGGCAGGTATGGGGGTTGGGAGGGGCTGGATCCCCCCAGCCTCAGCCTGTATCAGGCTGCACTGCCACACCTTAGACCCTCTCTGGGTAACTGCCACCCCAACCCCCCCCCCCGCGCCCCCCCCCCCAGCCCCACACAGGACATAGCGGGGTATGAAGGGGCCCTGGCTTTGGGATCTGAGATCCCAAGTTCAAGGCCTGGCTCCTCCACGTATGAATAGGGCAATAGGGTAAGCTTTCCATACTTCTCCTGGCTTTAGTTCCCTTGCCTGGAAAATGGAGCCGGTAGAAATCGCGGTCTCAGAGGGCTCAGATAAGACCCTGGACATAAACTGTAAAGTGCCGAGGCCATGCTACGGGGTGCTTTGCTCCTGCATAGCCCTTTGCTGACACTTCCTCCTTTACCCTCGGAGATTGGCTCACAGGGACACCAAGCTGGGATCCTTGTTCTTCTTTTACAGACGAGGAAACTGAGACTCAGAAAGGGCAGGGGCTTGGCCAAAAGCTGGTGGCTGAACCCAGACTAGCTGGGTCCCCTAATTTCCCGGCCTCAGAGGTAGGGCAGTTAGCCCAGGACACATCCCAGTTTCTCCTACGGCATGGCCGTTCAGCGATGGGGCCTTGACCCCCTAGTGCTCCTGGCTGGGGTAGGGGGGGCTTTCCGCTAACCCTGCACACACCACAGACAGGGGCCACTCACTGCAGGACTCTCAGGTGCCGGGGCAGCCCCTTGGCCAGACCCAGGGCTGTGCAGTCTTCCAGGGCATTGCAGCCAAGCCTGGAAAAAGAGAAGGGATGAAATTGAGCACCAGGCTGGCCCACTCCAGACCCCTGCCCTGTGCCTAGTGGGGGACCCAAGTACCAGGTGGGCCACAAGGACACAGAGGGCAGAGGGCAGCCCACCCGGGCAGACACTCACATCAGCTCCTCGAGGTGCCTGCAAAGGGTGAGAGATTCTGCCAACCGTGCTCCCCCTGCTGGGCCAATGCCATTCGCTGAGAGGCTGAAGAGGGGCAGATGTCAGACTCTCGACTCCCTTATGCCTCACCCCACCACATCCGCTGGGCCCCCCACCACCCATAGCACCCCCACCACCCACTGATGAGGCAGAGAGACCCAGAGAGGAGCAGGGGCTGGGCTGGCTCAAGGTCCCCGAATCAGCAGTGTCAGGAGGTAACCAGCCCCACTGCCTGAACACCAGGGTTAGGGGGGGAAGCCACAGTCTCCCCAGACCATAGCGTGGTTGCCGAGGGCCCTTGTCTGGAGGGCTGGCCACTCACTCTATCTTCCTGAGCTCAGGGAGCCCCGGCAGGACAGCAGCTAAGTCCTGGGCACCGGTGTTTCCGATCTGGTTGTGGCTCAAGCTTGGGGAGAAAACAGCAGGAGAACCGGAAGTGTCAGCCCACCACCCATCTTGTCTCCATCCCAGAAGAGGAGGCTGGAGTCTAGAGAAGGGCTTCAAGCCATGATGGTAAGTCCCCTCACCCTGTGATGGGTGAGGATTCCAAACTCTTGTCTTCTGTTTAGGATGATCCCCCTGGTGTCTGACCTAAATCCTTCTTGCTGCAATCAATATCCTATATCCTATCTTTGGGTCTCCCAAGATCCTGGGTCTGGGGTTATGCAGCATAGAAGTGGGTGAAGGGGACAAGACTAAGAAGTGAAGAGTGTCCTCAAAGAGCCCCTTACTTTTGTCACCTTGCCCTGCCAAAGTTGTCTTGGGTCTGGGGGAGGGACAGGCAACTCACCTCAGCTCCTCCAAGCTGGTGGCAGCTCTGAGAGCCTTTGAAAGGTGGCAGCAGCCGACATCATCGATGTTGCTCCTGCTCAGACTGGAGAAGCAGGCCTCAGTCAGGAGTAAAGGCATTTGCAAGTGCTGTGCTCAGCGCTCTACAGTTTGCAAAGCCTTTACACATCCAAGAACTCATACACCAGTCACAAAACTTTCAAGGGATGGGGATGGGCAAGGTGGGCAGACTGTACCCAATATCCAGACAAGAAATCAGAGGCCCAGGGAGGAGCTGTGATGGGCCAAAGACTCCCAGGGACTCACAGGCAAGGTGGAAATGGAAGCCCAGAGCCATTGGCCTGGAACAGTAGCCTCATTTTTTGGTTTGGCCAGGCTTCACCTCAGCACCCGAGTGGGGGATCTTCAGGCCAGCCCGGCTGAATGTCAATATCACGTGTCTCTCACAACTCACCCTGCTCTAATCTATACAAATAGTGGGCTTTTCCTTAAACCCAGTCAATTTATGGTCTTTTCTGCACTTGACCACACCCTGCCTCTGTTGAGTAGCAGGGGGTGAGGGTGGGGGTAAAGGAGGGAAGGTGGGGATGGGAGGGACCGTGGGGAACCAAACAAAAACAGCTGACGCAAAGTATTAGTCTGAGGGTTGTTTTGCTGTCTTTGGTTTTGCAAACTAATTTTTAGGGAGCCTCCTTTAGGTGAATTAATTTAGGGTGAAATGGCCTGGTCCCCCAAACTCTCTGAGCTCATATCCTACATGCTCTACCCTGTCTTGGGTTTGTTTGGAGTCACAATATCTCCTCTTTTGAAAGACTACACGAAAAGAACATGGGCTATTTGTTTATCAAAGTGGCCAGGGGCACAGGGTAGAATATCAAGGTCATCAGCTCTGAGACGAGACTGTCACTGCTCAAAGTGGGGTCTGTGGCCCCCAGAATGGGCATCCCCTGGGAGCTTGAAATGCAGAGTCTAGGCCACCCACATCATGAATCAGAAACAAGAACACAGGATGAATCTGCACACGGAGGGCTGCCCCAGGACTTGGGCCCAGCCCCTTCCAGCCGTTCTCCAGGAGGAGGCTGCATGTGCGTGCTTGGTCGCTCAGTCGTGTCCAGCTCTTTGCAGCCCTGTGGACTGTCACCCGCCAGGCTCCTCTGTCCATGGGACTCTCCACGTGAGAGTACTGGAGTGGGTTGCCACTTCCTCCTCCAGGGGATCTTCCCAACCCAGGGACCGAACCCACGTGTCCTGCATTGCAGGCAGATTCTTTACTCATTGAGCCACCTGGGTAGTGGAAGGCTGTGACACTGACCTGGGAGGGTACAGGAATGTCCCGAGGACGGGAGCCATGGAGGTTCTCAGGAAGGTGCCCCAGGGCTCCCCTGGACGGGTGGTCCCAGCAAAGCTGGGCAGTATGCCCCCCACTCACTCCCACGGGGTCACTCACCGGAGGCTCTGCAGGAGTGTCATGTGGCCTAGTCCTTGAGTGAGCACAGCCAGGGTGGAGCCGCCCAGTGGGAGGTGGCTGAGGCTAGAGGAGAGGAGGCCATAGGAGGACTTAGCATAGTGGGCTTGGGTCCCCAACGTGGACCCCGAGTGCTCAGCAATGACCAGCGATCTCCAAGACAGCCACGTAGTATTTAACAAATAACTGTACAAACAAACCTGCACTGGGAAATTCAAATGCTGGTTCTCTGTACAAATGATTAAGGTCATTCAGGCAGCAGTTCTATGCTCTGAATCACACTGGACTCAGACTACTGATTGGTAAGCAAGCACATATTAAGGGCCATGTAGAGATAATGTGATACACAGTCATCTCCGTTTTACAGATGAGGATGAAGCCAAGGTGGGGAGACAGAAAGAAAGAAAAAGAGGAACAAATACAGAACCTGGATCCAGCCAAGCCTGAAGTCAGTTGCCTTGTCATTTTCCATGACATGAGTTAATATAGTTCTGGGTTGGGTTGCTTTGAGTGGGTGTTCTGTTTCTTATGAGCTGGTATTTTAGTTAACACTCAAGAGCCAGGTAAGGAAGTAAAAAGGGAGGGCGTTCAGCTCACCTGGGTCCATCCAGGACAGTGACAGTCGTGTTCATAAGAGATACAACAGTTTTGAGGCATGCTCCCAAGACCCCTGCCCCCACCCCCATTAACCACCACCACTTACTCAAGCCTCTTCAGCCTGCACTTGCCCTCAAGGGCCCCCAACAACACCTTGGTGCCCTCGTCTCCAAGTTGATTGTTAGACAAGCTGGAGGGGACCAAGCATGAGATAAGGGTTAGAAAAGCCTGCCCAGCCCCTGGAGCTGAGCTGTCTCATCAGCGCCTCCACACCCTCTGAGTCACCCCTAGGAGACTAGCTCTGGGTCTGCAGGCCCCAGACCACGCTTCCTATCCAGGCTCCATGGGGGCATTCCTAGCCCCAAGGGTCAGGCTCAGGGGTCCCCAAGGAGGGGCGCATTGTAGTCATAGCTGACCCACCTGAGAAAGGATGCTCTGGATGATGGCTGTACCAGAGGAAGCCAGGGACAAGGGACACGTACACACACACACATTCAGTGATCCCTTCTGCCCCTAAGCTCTCTCTGTACCCAACACCACTCTAGATAGAGAAAGGTGATGAGCCCCAGTTTACAGATGAGGCTGTAGGTCTACTCTAGTCTAAGTCTAGTCCAAGTCTAAAGAGGCACAGTTACTCGTTCAAGGTCACGCTGAGAGACTGATAAAGTCAGGACCAAGAACGCAGCACTCAGCCTTCCCTAAACCACACTCAGAGTTGCTGGCCTTCATCAGGGAAAAAAGTAATAGTCTGAATTCCCACCACCCACTTCAGCAAAGGCCCAACTGTCCTCTCCACCCCTTCCCTCAGCTGGGTTCCCAGACCCTTCCAATCTGTGACTCACTCCAGCTCCTCCAGAAGGTGACAATGGCTCAGACCAGATGCCAGGTGGGCTAGCCCCTTGGAGCTCACACAGCTGTAGGTCAGCCTGGTGGAGGTCAAAAGGCAGCAGGTCAGGGAGGAGCTCTGGGTCTGGGAGCTCTTGGATAGTAGTGGCAGAGGGCAGGGAGGTGGGGGTGGGGAGTGGTTCCTGGGGCAGTGGGAGGGGACCCACCTTCCCTTCATAAACCTCTCCCATCAGGCAATCATTAAGTCAAGATACAGGTTGGAGGCAGGAACACAGACTAGTTGAATAGTTCCTTAAACCAGTCATTCAGGTAGCAGCTTCACAATGTCTGCCATAATCAGGCATCACTTGTAAACTCTAGCTGCTGCTGCTAAGTCACTTCAGTCGTGTCTGACTCTGTGCGACCCCACAGACTGCAGCCCACCAGGCTCCCCCGTCCCTGGGATTCTCCAGGCAAGAACACTGGAGTGGGTTGCCATTTCCTTCTCCAGTGCATTAAAGTGAAAAGCGAAAGTGAAGTCGCTCAGTCGTGCCCGACTCTTAGCGACCCCATGGGCTGCAGCCTACCAGGCTCCTCCGTCCATGGGATTCTCCAGGCAAGAGTACTGGAGTGGGGTGCCATTAACCTCATTTCCCACGAGCCCTGCATCTTTATTTTATTTTTAAACAACAAAAGAGCATAGCAAGTACTGGAGAGGGTGTTTAAAGGCACAGTGGCACCAAAAGGAGAATTTCCCCTGATGCAGTTGGTTTAAAAGAGAACTGACAGTTAGAAAAGCCCCATTTTGCAACCATCATACTGATATTTGATTCAGGCAGGAATGATCAATGGTTGCCAAAATTTGTGAGTGAAAGTTTGAGGGAGAACTGGATATTTACATTGTCTTCAAGTGTCTTCCTACCAGACCTTAACCTACTTGGTTAATTACAAAAGGGAAAACAGTAGCTTTGCAAGTGAAGAAACCTGGCAGACACCCCGCCTTAACCAGGCGATCACAGGTAACATCACGGGTAAGGAGACAAGCAGACATCATGAGCTTCCCAATGTGGCACACGTGATGTGTTCCTGGGAAGAGCACAGCAGCACCTCTGTGATATTCCTGCCCCAGACGCAGGAATCGAAGCAGGAGGAAACAGCGGAGAAACCCAAGCACCAGGGCATTCTGATACAAAACACTCATAACTGGCGTAGAAATGTCATGACAGGATCACGAAACAAAAAAACGGGTTGAGGACACGTTCCTAATTGAAGGGGACTAAAGAGAGATGACAACTAAACGCACTGTGTGATCCTGGATGGAATCTGGGACTGGGGGGAAAAAAAAAGCAATAAACATTACTGGGACAAATTTGCAAAATTGGAATATGAACTGTAGTTTAGGTAACAGTAGGGTATCAATGTTGAATTGCCTGAATTTCATACTTTTACTGGATTAGGGGAGAGAATGTTCTTTCTCTTAGGAAATTTACTGAAATATTAGGGGTCAAGAGGCATGACTATGCAACTTACTTTCAAATGGTTCAGAAAAAGAAAGTTGGGGCAGGGAGGAGAGAGGGGAGGGGTGAGGAAGGAGGGGGGGAAGAAAAGAGCAAACATGAGAAAATAATGATGGAAGGTGAAGTTGGGAAAAGGGCCTACAGAGCTTCTTCTCAGTCTTCTTGCAGAGTTTCTATGAGTTTGCAATTGTTTTGAAATAATAAAGAAAAGAAAAGAAAGAGCACTGACAAGGCCCTGCTCCTCGCCACGTGGCCACGTTGATGACTGTGCACCTGGGCATCATCTCCAGGGCTGAGTGGGACGGGGACACGGAGCTCCTTTGAGCCCAGGGTTGGAGGGGACAGGAAGCATGGGGGTGGGGGATGAAAGAGGTGTTCCCAAGTGAATGTCTTGTCCACGTACCGGAAGTTCTTCAGCTCAGAGAGGGACAGCAGGAGGCTTTGCAGCAGCAGAGAGCTGGCATCGCAGAGGTTCACCTGGGACAAGCTGGAAAGGTCCAAGCATATTCCAGAGGATTTCAGGCTGAACACACTTCAGGGATCAACATAGGGATGGGAAGGCCAAGAGAGGGGAAAGGCCCCACCAAGGAGCTCCCAATGGGGCAGGACTCCCCTCTGCCACCCTGGGGCTCTCCCCAGCTGGCCCAATGAGAGAAGCCAGAATGCCGGGGTTAGCATGGCCCCAGGCTCTGTTCACCCCCATCCTGTGCTGGCCAACCTCTCACCTGTGGCCTGAAGCAGGCACTGGGGTCAACCAGAGAACTCAGGGCCTCAGTGTCTCAGGGTACTGACCTGAGCTGCCGCAGCCGGGCACACGTCTCCATCAGCTGCCTGGCAAGGAGGTTTTGGTGGGTTCCCAGGTCACAGTGGGCCAGCCTGGAGGTGGAGAGGGAAGCAGCAATCCGTAAACACCTGGGTCAGTATTGAGGACTCAGTCCCTGCCTGCAAGGAGTGTGTCTGAAGGTGGTAAATAAATGCTAATCAAAGAGAGTCCCACAATTTGCCAGTTGACTGTGGGAAGTACTGTGAAGGAGAGGTCCAGATGGGGGGCCTGGCACGGCTGTGCAGGTTGTTCACTGCATGAGGGGGTCCAACCAAGGAAGTGAGTCGGGGCTGAGATCCAGGCATGGTCTATGCCTCACAGTGTACACATGCAGGGCTGCACTCACCCCAAAGAGGTGACATTTTAGTTTCCATGAATGTGCTATATGGATTGGAGGAGCTGTGAGCCCAGGCATCTATAAGAATGGATAAAGGGAGGACTTGACTAAGTCTGGGTGGTTGCAGGGACCTCCCTGAGATGGTGGCATTCAAGCCAAAGCCTGAAGGATGGGACTGAGTTAGCCAGGTGAAGAAGGATGAAGAAGGAAAGAGAGGAGAGAACATGCTGAATTGGGGGGAACAGCCTGTGCAAAGGCCCTGAAGTCAAAGGGAGAAAGGTGGTGTTTGAGGACTGAAAGCTAGCGGGGATGGCTGGAGCCAAGACCAGGCTTTGGGGTGGGGATGGACAGCATGGAGAGGCAGGTCAGGCCAGGTCTCACAGGCCTTGGAGAGACTTTAGGCATCAAAGGATTCTGAGTAGGGGTATGAGAAATATTGGTAAGAAGCGGCATTGTCCCTCCTCTCCCTTCCCATCACCATTCAACCTCTTTCTTGGGGTTCCAGGTACTGGGTCCCACCTGAGGGCCACGGCTTCTGGGTTCTCCTGATGGGGAAATTCCAGTTGGATACAGAGCTGTTGCTGGGTCTCGGAGATGCTGAGGAGGGAAGGGATGGTCAGCGTGAGGTTCACAGGAGCTTCCCCTGTAGGCTGTGCTGGGCCTGGGCCACTCAGCTGACAGCTCCCAGACCCAGTGGGGATCCAGACGTAGATCAACGGGACACCAAAGCCTTTGCTCTTGGCTAATCCATGGGATTCTGATACCTCTGGTCATAGAGCCATGGTGTGTGTGGCTGTCACCAGGGGCCACTTCCAGACAACCAGCATGGACTCCCGGCAGTGTCCATCTGGGACCTAACAGCCCATTGTCTTGGATCTAGGGTTGCCTTCCTCTCTCCAGCACTGCTGCCTACCTACTGCACAAGTCCCAGCAAGCATGTGTGGCAATGTTGTTTAGTCGCTAAGTTGTGTCCGACTCTTTTGTGATCCCATGACTGTAGCCCATCACACTCCTCTGTCTATGGGATTCTTCAGGCAAGAATACTCCAGTGGGTTGCCATTTCCTTCTCCAGGGGATCTTCTCAGCCCAGAGATTGAAACCAAGTCTCCTGCATTGGCAGGAAGATTCTTTACCGCTGAGCCATGTGGGAGCCCCACAAATACGTGTAGCCCCTCACATAGGTCCCAGGAGCTCCTGCCATCTTGGGGACCCAGGGAACCCACTGGGGACCCAGCTATGACACCACAGGACAAGAGACCAATGGCTACATAAGGGATGACCCCAGTGGTCATGAAACGATGAAAGAGTCTGAGGGGCCGCCTTCCTGGACTTACCTTATTTCAGTGATGTTGCCTGAGGCCTGGGCACAGACTTCCAGCAGCTTGAGCACCCTGGCTCTGCCCACCCATGGCTCTTCCACCCTGTCAGAGAGGTGACAGTGACAGTCGCTCAGCCGTGTCTGACTCTGCAACCCCGTGGGCTGTAGCCCGCCAGGCTCCTCCGCCCATGGGATTCTCCAGGCAAGAGTGCTGGAGTGGGGTGCCATGCCCTCCTCAGGGGAGCTTCCCAAGCCAGGGATCAAACCCAGGTCTCCTGCACTGTAGGCAGATTCTTTACCGTCTAAACTACCAGGGCAGACACAGAGGTGGATACAGAGGTGTCCCTTGGGGGGCAAAGGTTCCCCCAAGGTTAATGTGGGAGGCGAGGAGAGTACTAAGGGTTGGCGAGGGGTGGCTAGAGCCTTTTTGGGTTTTGCTGAATAACAATAAAATTAAAAACTGGGCATAAGCATAAAACAGAAAATTAACATCCTTGTTCCAACAGTTCAAAGAGAAATTTTTTTTTAATAGTACTTTTAGGTTTACAAAAAGTCTATATAACATCACGTTGCAAAGATAAGGAAATTAGATTATATATAAGACATAATCCCAATTTAGTATTTCAAAAAAGGGAAAATATATATAGAAACATATATGGTGAGGAGGAGGGAGATAGAGCTATGAGAAAAATATATTAAATGTTAATGGTGATGGTACAATTGCAGAATTCTCCTGGTTTTCTTTTGTAGTTGTCAATATTTTCTGAACTTTCTACAATGTGCATGGATTAATTTAGAAGAAGGAAAAAAGAGATTTAAAATATTGCTGCTTTTAAAGTTATGCTGAATTTTTCTTTCAAAGTACTATTTTCTTATGTTCTTCTGGATTTTCCACAAACTTCTATGAGTACATACTATTTTTAGAGTAAGGCAAGTTTTAAGTAAAAATATTATTTGGGGCGATCCAGTGCTCCTGGGTATATACCCCAAAGAACGGAAAGCAGAGACGCAAAGAGATACGTGTACAGATACATCAGAGCAGCATATTCACAACAGCCGACAGGTGGAAGCCACCCACATGGCCACGGATGGATGAATGGGTAAAAAATGAAAGGGTAAATGAATGTGGCTTATACACATGGTGGAATATTATTCAGCCTTACACAGAAAGGGAGAAGGTATGTAAAGATGAACCCTGAGGGTACTGTGCTAAGTGAAACAGACCCATCACAAAAAGACAAATACTGTATGATTCCACTTGGTTATGGCACGGAGAGGGGTCGGACCCATAAAAGCAGAGTAGAAAGGTGGCTGCCAGGGGTTGGGGGGGGAGGCCCAGTGGGGGCCTTAACGGGCAGTGAGTTTCAGCTTTCATGAAGTGTTTTGGCTGTACAACGTGAATGTTACTTAACACTACTGAACTGTACACTTAAAAATGGTTACGATGGTAACTTTGTTATGCGTATTCTACCAGGATCTTTAAAAATGTCACGCTGGGGAACAACCAGACTTCATGTGTCTCATCACCAGCGGCGTTGGGAAGTGCACAGCCTTGGCTACCAAGTAGGTATTTTGGGACACAAATATGTAACTGAATCTCATGGAGCCTTTCCAGTTCTAGGAAAGTCAGGGGTTCAGAGGAACAAACTCAATGACCTCACAAGGAAGCACCAGACAGAGCCAGAAAGTGGCCCAGGGGACCGGTTTTCTCACCAGAACTGGACCACTGGGGAAGTGCCTGGGTGTCGAAGTCTCCTTTTTTTCCTGAAGTCCCCAAGGACAGATCACCCATTAAAAAAGTCCAAAGAGCTGTCACCTTTTTGCCACAAAAATGTGGACCTTTGGATCCTGGATCCAAAGAGCCAGCTGTGCCATATAGGGGCAGTGGGAAATTTCAGTCTGGCTTGGCTAATACCTGACACTAAGGACTTGCTACTCATTTTTGTAGGGGTCCTAGTTCAGCTGTGGTTATGTAGAAAATGTCCTTGTTTTTTAAAGACTTGCAGTGAACTCTTTTGGTGTGATAGTTTATGAGATCAATAACTTGGCTAAAAAATACAAAGCAAATATGGAAAAAACATGAACTGTCAAACCTAGGCGATGAGTTTTCAAAATTGCTTTTCTCCTTTTTGGAATCTTTGTTTTTCTGAAAGTTTTCAAAAGATCAGAGTGAACATATTTGTTACATGTTACTTCTGACCTTGGCTGGGGGGGTCTTTCATTTTTATGGCCATGTGGTGGGGCATGCGGGATCTTAGTATCCTAACCAGGGATCAAACCTGTGCCCCTACAGAGGAAGTACGGGAAGTCCCCGGACGTCCTTTTAAGTTTCCTTTTTTCCTGAAGTCCTCAAGTACAAGTCCTACCTTGGGCAGGGGGTGGGGGAGCTGTTCTACAGCTGAAGGGGTTTCTGGGACTAATGGGGGGTGGGGGGCTCTGTATCCAGATGGCAGGGTTCTGGATGCAGGAAATGGCTAAGACTGTGACCTTGGGGGAAACCCTTCTTCAGAGCCCACTTCTGCCCTCCATTCCTACCACAGCCCCCTCCCAGAGTCACGGGCAGGCGATACCTGAGAGTGAGCACCCCTGTCGGCCACGTTAGCAGACCCAGGAGGACAATCAGCTGCTCCAGGCCCGGGAAACACCAGGTCAGCCTGTGGACAGAGGTCGTTCTGGCAGGGAGCCCCCACCCCTCAACTGCCCCCATGGGCTGGGCCCAGTCACTCACGTGAGCTCCGCCAGCTGCAGGGCCTGGTTCAGGCTGGCAGCCAGTCTGGGCATGTGCTCTGGCTTGAAGCGGCACTCGCTCAGCCTGAGGGCAGAGGGCAAGGGGCAGAGCTTGGGCAAAGCCTGTTGGGACTACAGTCCTGCTGTCCCTCAGCCTCCCCCAGGACCCATGGGGGAGCCCCCACTGGGTGCAAAGGCCTGGACCAGGACCTGAGAAAAGGCCCAAGATGCAGCCTGTGCTCTGGGAGCTTCTCTTTGGAGAGACCACCTCCCAACAAAGTGCTAGAGTCATCACTCACTGAGCCCCGACTCTAAGGCCGGCCCTGGCCCAGCCTCTGGGTGCACCCGGTGAGCAAGCAGGCATGCCAGCCGTATGTGTGGCATCTCACTGAACCCCAACAGCATGACCTACAGGCAGAGAGACTGACCAACCCAAGGACGCACAGTTGGAAAAAAGCAGCCACAGATCTGGGTTTCAATCCAAGGCAGCCTGACTCCAGACCCTAAACCTGTAACCACTTCCCTAGTCTCCAGGCCCACTCTACTCTAGGCTCCCTTGGGTGCGGGGGGGCAGGGGTGGGGCTGGGATTCTTGCTATGGCCCTGTCCTCCCAGGGCCCAGCCCGTGTGGCTGGCAGACCGGCCCTGGAGCACTTTCTCACAGACGGGCTGAGAAGAGAGCCCCGCACAGCACAAGAGGGCCGCTCCCTCTCACAGGACAGGGGCCACTGGAGGTGTCCAGGAAGGGCTGACGTGTGAGCTGGGTCATACAGCATTGGGAGAATTTGAGCTCAGAAAAGGCAAGGAAGAGAACGCCAGGCTGAGTACCCAGAAGCTGGGACACTTCCTCAGGCAGTGCGTGCTTGGTGAACAAACATCCCTTGTGGCTGAATCTGTGTGCACACATGTGGGGTGTGAGTGGTGAGTGTGATGTGTGCATGTTATGTGGGGCGTGTACAGGGGGTATGTCTGGTGTATGTGCATGTGTGTGGTGTATTATGCTGTGTACATGCGTGTGTATGTGTGGTATGTACATGTTTGGTGTGAGGGTGGTGTGTGTAGGGGGGTGGGAGAAGTGAGGAAGGACACAGCGGGAGGTGGCAACCAGATCAGACTCTGAGAAGACCAGGCTAAGGGTTCGAACTTTATCCTCAGGGCACTTGGGAGCTCCCGCAGGGCTCAGAGCAGTGGAGCACCACGGGCAGACGTGCATGGTGGGAAAGCCCCTCTGG
This sequence comes from Capra hircus, assembly GCF_001704415.2. Taxonomy (NCBI): domain Eukaryota; kingdom Metazoa; phylum Chordata; class Mammalia; order Artiodactyla; family Bovidae; genus Capra; species Capra hircus. Next base: position 26,450,108 of record NC_030825.1, on the reverse strand, counting down.
GGGCTGCGGGGGGATTGGAGGAGGCCTGGTCAGAGGCAGGGGACCAATTCAGAGGCCACGATCACAGGTGAAGCAAGACATGTAGAGAAACTCACCCAAGGCTGAGAAAGACAGAGCCTGAGGCTCCCGGGGGTGGGGATTAAATGAAAAATAACTGATACAGCAACTCAAATAAGGCAGGTCTTTTCCAGGCACTTTAAAGACATTTACTCATTTAATCCTCACAATAAACCTAAAAGGTAGGTCTCACTCTTATTCTCATTTTACAGGTGAGGAATTGAAACACGGAGCGGTCAAATCACTGGTCCAAGGTGACACAGCTATTACATGGTAGAGCGGAAGAAGTGAAAGTGTTAGTCGCTAACTCGTGTCTGACTCTTTGCGACACCAGAGACTATAGCCCGCCAGCCTCCTTGTCCATGGGGATCCTCCAGGCAAGAACACTGGAGGGGGTTGCCACTCCCTTTTCCAGGGGATCTTCCTGACCCAGGGATCAAAGCTGCGTCTCCTGCATTGGCAGGTGGATTCTTTGCTGAGATCTACCCCAAGCAGCTCCAGAGTCTGACTATTTAACTCAGAAGCCTCCAGACTCAGTCAGGCTGTGGCTAAGGAGCACAAACACCACTCGAAGGCCTGGTCCAGGGGCTGAAGGTGTGGGGAGACTGGGGGCAGATGTGGGAGAGAAAAAGCCAGGCAGTAGCTCCAGGCAGGGTGTGTGAAGGAGGAGGGGACCCCGGGAGGAAGGAGGCACGGAGGCCACCACAGGGTCAGCCACCTCTCCCTGGTTCCCCCGCCTTTCCTGTCACCCCAGACCAGGAATTACCTCAGTGTCTTCCCAGCCTCTTCCTGTCGGGAGAAGTGAATCCAGAAGCTCTGCTTGGAGCCCAGGCTGCAGAGAGAGGGGTGTATGGAAGCCCAAGACCCAGCCTTGCAGCGTCCCCAGGACCCAGGTGCCAGGGGGTGTGGGGAGGGATGGGGGCTGGGCCCACAGGGGCACAGGAGGGTGGAAGCCACAGGAGAGACCCTTGCTGACCAGAGGAGGCCCCCACCTCCTCCTTCGAGGATGCTAAACCTGGCGTTTCCCCACCCGGTGGCCTCCCTGGGCCCCGTGCATGTGCACATGGGCCTCAGAGGATGAAAACTGTGATCCCACAATCAGTGAACTCTGAGACTCAGAGAGGCTCAGAGGTTACCCCAAGTCACACACACAGAGGGCCACTGAGCATGCGAGTCTTGCTTCCCCACCATTAGCAAGCGGCACCAACGTTTCCTTACTTCACTGAGGCCTCCCGGACACGTGGGCAGGAGGGGAGAGCCTCCACCAGGCACAAGACACTTTCCTGAGACATGCTGTTGCAGCTTAGACTAGAAGAGAAAAGAGGTTCAGGATGAGAGGTGAGGCAGCACCTCAGTGGAACCCTGCCCAGCCCCCTCATCTCCATTCCAGCCGTCATCCCCTAGAGGGGAGTCCTCAGTGTCCAAGTCTCCATCCTCCAGGTGGAGACACTGAGGTCCAGAGAGAAGCCAGAGAGACGCTATCATCACCTGGCAGGCCAGGCAGCATACTCTGAAATCTTTGAGAGTCACCCTGACTGTGCCTGCTGCCCCTGTGGTCTGAGACCGGGGATGAGGGCAGTGATAAGGCCAGGCTGCCACCTCTAGCTCCATGGGGGCCAGGGATGCCTGGAGAGCAAAGCTCAGTTGCCTAGCAACGGGCTGTGTCCTGGGTCTGGACGTCAGTCTCCCAGGTCACTGGGGAGACTGAGTGACTGAAGATGACTTCCCTTCCCAGGGGCCCTCCCTGCTGTGGTGACATATCCAAATCTGTGTCCCCTAAGTCTGGTCAGAGGAGCTTCAGGGATAGGATGGATGGACCAAGAGCCAGGACAACTGCGATTTCTGCAGCTGATTGGGGATGAACTGTTGCTCCCTGCCTGGAGTCAACTTGGGCCACTGAACATTAGTCACAGTCTCTCGCGGGTATTTGGTGAGAGCTCTGCCAATAGTGGGCAATGAAGGAAGGAGGAAAGGACCCAAGGTGGATGGGCAGGGGGAATCACGGTAAAAGTCACCCCCTCCCCAGCACTTGTCCCCTGGAGTTCTTCAGGGGTGCCTGAAAAGAAGCCCACTAACATTCTGGGCCCTGGTGAGTCTTCCTCCTAGTTGACCTCGGGGCTGCTCATCACTTACTTGAGCGAACCGGAGATGGGCACCTTGGGGAGACATTCCAGGAGGCACCTGAGCCCATCATCACCCAGCAAGTTTGCTGAGAGGCTGCAAGAGGTACGAGGAGGAGGTGGTTGGTGCTCTGACGTGCCTGCTCTTCAGTGAGCATCACTGCTACTCTACCCACCCCCCACCGTCATCATCACCTCCACCATCACCTCCACCACTGTGCACAACTTCTGTTCCAGCAGCACCGTCATCACCACCAGCGCCACCCCATCACTACTACTTAGCATCCCTGTCTGTATCCCCATCACCTCCATCAACACTAGCACGATCACCCCCATCCCCTCACCAGCACCACAGTTAACCAGTCCTCATCTTCCCCTTCAGTATCTGGTGACCACTCCCAGGACTCCAGCAGGCTTTCAGGAATTAGAGAAAAAGCAATTAGCTTTTTACTGAGCACTTGGCCTCTGCCTGTTGGGAGCCGTCATTTTTGAACCAGAGTAAATTCAGGAAAAACACAGACATTTGGAGGATGCATTTACCCAAAATACTTCTTTTAATTTGGGAATGCAATATTGGAAACTGCACTTAACGACTTTATTTCCCTTCACTCGTAGCATCCTATGGTTTTAGCTACAGTTTCAGGAACAAAATAATCAGTGTGCCTGGGAATATCTGATTTTTACCCTGCAAATTTGAACTCATTTTGCCCCTGATGATTAGACTTTTGAGGCTTATTTATTTGCATCTTTTCCTGAGACACTTTAAAAACGAAAAAGTCTGTCTCAGGAAGCCACTTAATGAAATAATTTTTAGAATATGAAAAAGTTCCCTCTAGAATGAAAAAACTGAAAAACTCAAAAGACATCTTTGCTTATTCATCCTTCTTTAAAATCCATGATTTTCATCAGCCACATTTCTCTCCTTGGCCACACCACAAGGAATTGAAATTGTGGTTTTTTCGGTGAATAGCTCTCTGTATGTTCTGCTTGTTCTAAGCTGGACTTCTAACAGTTCTGAGCAAAGGCTCTGCATTGAACTAGGTGTGTGACTTGACACAGATTTTTAAACTCTCTCAGTCTGCTCATCGATGGTATTCAGGGTTGTTGAGAAGGAGGATAAAAAGGATATGTAAAGCACTTAGAATAGTAGAAAAAGTGCTCAAAGCTCTTTTTTCCCTACCCATGCAGGGCTGCACTATTCAGGCACCCAAGACAGGCCACACTGATACCACTTCTCATCAGCCGGAGAGCCCACACATCCGTACTCTGGCTGGCTCTGGGCCCTCTACGAGCCGAGGCATTGGCTATTCTTAACCACCTGCACAGCAAGACAACGGATCCTTCATTTCAGGCTCCACCAGCCAGCAGAGCCCCAATGCCTTGAATAACAAGAGGCCAAGGGGCTCCTGTGGCCCTTTGCAAAGTGAAAGTAACTAAAAGTGTTAGTCTCAGTTGCGTTTGACTCTTTGCAACCCCGTGGACTGCAGCCCGCCAGGCTCCTCTGTCCATGGGATTCTCCAGGCAAGAATACTGGGGTGGGTGGCCATTCCCTTCTTGAGGGGATCTTCCGGACCCAGGGATTGAACCGAAGTCTCTCGCATTGCAGGTGGATTCTTAACCATCTGAGCCACCAGGGAGGCCCATTCCTTTGCAAAGGGCTCCCCTAAATTGATCACGGGTACACCCTGAACTAGCTCTATGTGGTAGCAGTGGAGGATGGGAGGGATAAGATGGGGACAGAGAAACTTTACAGATGTTACTGAGTCCCAGGCATCCTCTCCTCTGTTAGGTGGTCCTGAGAGCACGCATGGGTGTATACACACAAACACACACACACACCCTTCAGGTGCTACGCAGGACGGGCTCCAACTTACTCCAGTTGGTTGAGGTCTTCACACTTGCTCAGCAAACAGCACAGCGGCTCCACGTGCTCCTGGCGGAGGCCGCAGTCAGTAAACCTCCTGTAGGAAGGGAGATGGGGTCCCTAAGCTGGGTATGGCCTTGAAGCTCCAGCGGGGCTTCACTCAAGCTTGGACTCTCTAGAAACATCCAGCACCCACGCATACCATCTGCCCCTCCCAGCAGATCGCACCTATGTTTCCTCTTTGAGGGGATGGTTCTCAAAGTGAGGTCCCTGACCAGCCCCAACAGCACCCCTTTGGGAGCGTGGTGAGAGGCACATCCTGGGCACACAACCCAGACCCGCTGAACAAACAGCTCTAGGAACAAGGCTCTCCAGGGTGATTCTGATTCAGTCAAGGTGAACTATAGCTTTTAGGGTCACTTTAATGAGCAGACACAGGGGTGGAGTGGAGGAGACCCAGGGTGATGTCTCCTTATGTGGAGGGTTATTCATACTGGAATCAAAGTAATAGTAAAGTCTGTCTTTGAGAGGCCTACACGGATACCACACAACAAGATAAATGAATAGCTTAGGGCCAGCCAGCAACTTAAAAAATAAACTTAGAATGATAAAGTACCTAAAATAAGTAACTCAGATTTTTATCATTGTTACTTTCCTTTTTTTTTTCAGTCCCAAATTCCTTATTCTACTATTATTTATTTCTTATTTTAAAATCAGCTCATTCTTTTTATTTAATGCACTTATCAGAAGAGAAAACTCTGTATCACTTACTCCAGTGGAAAACCGGCATTTCCTGTCCCGAACAGACTGTAAGGATGAGGATGCAGGAAATGAGGGCAAAATATCATCATTAAATTCAAGCCAGACACTGGCACCTGCTGAGGGCCCTCCTTCTACTTAAAAGGGAGCTTAGCAGATGTGAAGAGGTGCCACAGACACGCTGAGGCAACTGGAACTTCCTCTTGGCCTTGTGCGTGCTTGTTGCTTCAGTCATGTCTGACCCTTTCTGACCCCGTGGACTGGAGCCCTCCAGGCACCTCTGTCCGTGGGATTCTCCAGGCAAGAATACTGGAGTGGGTAGCCATTCCCTTCTCCAGGGGATCTTCCCGACCCAGGGATCTAACCCAGGAGTCTCCTGCATTGCAGGCAGATTCTTCACTGTCTGAGCCACCAGGGCCTTAATCAAACACAGACTTGAAAATGGAAGAATTTGATGAAAGTGAACCAGTAGTCATGTATGGATGTGAGAGTTGGACTATAAGGAAAGCTGAGTGGGGAAGAATTGATGCTTTTGAACTGTGGTGGAGAAGACTCTTGAGAGTCCCTTGGGCTGCAAGCAGATCAAACCAGTCAATCCTAAAGGAAATCAGTTCTGAATATTCACTGGAAGGACTGATGCTGAAGCTCCAATACTTTGGCTACCTGATATGAAGAACTGACTCATTGGAAAAGACCCTGATGCTGGGAAAGATTGAGGGCAGGAGGACAAGGGGACAACAGGGGGTGAGATGGTTGGATGGCATCAACAACTTGATGGACTTGAGTTTGAGCAAGCTCTGTGAGTTGGTGATGGACAGGGAAGCCTGACGTGCTGCAGTCCATGGGGTCACAAAGAGTCAGACACGACTGAGCGACTGAACTGAAGTATTCTACCATCAGCCTAACCTCTTAAAAATCATCCCAACCTGGTCTATGTCCTACATTTTGGAAATCAGATTTGGAAACTATGAAGGTATTCTAGAAGTCTCCATAGTGCTGGGTTAGGATAGGAACTGGAAAAACTACCACCTAAGGAAGCCTGTTTTATATGACCAGCACGCTAAGAATGGTCTATCCGTTTCCAAACAGTTGAGGAAAAAAGTCAAAACAAGAGTAACATTTCATGACATGTAAACATTACATGAATTCAAGTCTCAGCGTTCACAACTCCAATTCTACTGGCACACAGACACGCCATTGCTTATATATTGTCTGTGCTGCTTTCAGACTTATGATCTAACCCTTTACAGGATGCGTTTGTTCACCCCTGGGCTAGGAGCGCTGCAGTACTGCCTGGGTTCAAGTCCTAGCTGCACTCCAACCTGCTGCGTGACCACAGCTGAGAGGCTTCTAGGATGTAATGTGCGTGAGGCTCTCAGAATGGTGTCCTGCAGATGCTCAACAAATACCAGCTCTTCGTTTACTCTTATTTCACAGCTGAGAAGGCTGAGACACAGAGGAGGAAGGTCTGGTCCATGGTCACTTGGTGAGCCCGTGGCATTGGACAGCCACCAGAAATGGCATCTGTGCCTTTAAAAGTTGCCCCCTCAGCCCATTATCCTGCCTCCTGTGCAATGCCTGCCCCCTGTCACCGAGACAACCACAAAGCATTGGTCCAGGAGTCAGGGGAGGGGGGCTTTCATATCTGTGAGTGCCTCTTGTGTTTTAGATGTTGCCTTGTATCATCTTTGCCAACAGCCTGCAATCTACCATCTGCTATCACCAGCTCCCTCCTCTCAGGGGAAGCTGAGGATCGGAGAGCTTAAGGAACCTGCCCAAGGTGCCAGATCCTGCTGGGATTTTTTTTTTAAAGATTTTATTTATTTATTTTAAACCATGCCGCATGGCATGCCTGATCTTAGTTCTCTGACCAGTGATCAAACCCATACCCCACTGCAATCGAAGTGCAGAGTCTTAACCACATGGCTACCAGAGAAGTTCCAGAGCTGTTAAAGCCTGGGGGCAGGTAGTGGAGTCCTTTTCCTTGGAGCAGCCCTTGAGCTCTAGTCCAGTCTGCTGCGGACTCCTCATTTGCCCGTGACAGTGCCCGGCCCTCTCAGGCTGTCCTCTGCTCTGGACATACAGAAGAACTGTCTGTTTGTTCCTGATCATCCCCTATCATACCAGGGCCCAGTTCCGGGGGACTTACCAACAGCACCTGTCTTCCTGCTCCTCACTAGACCTGAGGTGCAGGGTCAAATGACGCAGGGACCTGGAACAGACAGCACCTTCATCAGCCACCTTCAACCACAGCTTCAGGATGCCCCCAGGGGCAGGCTCCCCTTCTTGAGCAGCTGAATCTCTGATTTGGGTCCCACTGCCTCACCCCCACTCTTCATATCCAACAGCCTCCAGCACCACCCTCCCAGCAAGTTCTGGTTGCCCCAGGGCAATGCCCACCTGAGATCCACCTTCTGAACCTGTGGGCACAGGCTGAAGAGGTCAGCTAGCAGGAGGGGGCTCCTTGGAGGCAATTGCGTCTGGCTCAGTCTGACAGGGAAAGAGGTGGGGTCCTATGTGAGCAAGCTGGAGCCAAGCAAGATTGGTGGGCAAGAAACCTGGACACAAAGGATGGGGGCACTGGCAGGCGAGCCAGGCAATAAGGCAGGAGGCAGCGACTCAAGAGGGAAAAACAGGAGCTCGGGGTCAAGTGGGCTTAGGTTTGGCTCTAGTCCTGCTTATAGGCTGTGTGTCCTTGGACAAGTCACTTAACCTCTCTGAGCCTCAGTTTCCTCATCTGAAAAACAGGACTACTTATGGCACACCTTCCTCTAGGGTGTTGCGAGTACTGAAACATTAAGCTATTAAGCTTGTGCACTGCCTAACACAATACCCCATGCTTGTTGTGTTGTTATTATTATACTGCTTCTATCCCAAGGACTAACAGGTGAGCCCTTGCTGACAGGGAGTGGGAAGATGCAAGCCGTGAGAGTTTCTCAAGGTCAGCACTACCAAGATAATTCTTTGGTATTGGGGGCTGTCCAGTAGGAAGTTTAGCAGCATCCCAGACCTCTACTCACTAGATGCCAGGAAAGATTGAGAGCAGGAGGAGAAGGGGATGACAGAGGACAAGATGGTTGGATGGGATCATTGACTCAGTGGACATGAGTTTGAGCAAACTCCCAGAGATAGTGAAGGATGGGGAAGCCTGGCATGCGGCAGTCCGTGGGGTTGCAAAGAGTCAGACGCGACCAAGCGGCTGAAGAACTCCCTAGATGCCAGCAGGAGCACAACCTCCCACCCCCTCCACCAATGACAACAAAAACGTCTCCATCCTGAACGTCCCCTAAGGAGCAAAATCACCCCCAGTTGCGAAGCATTGCCTTAGAGAAAGTGACATGCTTCCACCTTGCTCCTGGAGGCATCCTTGGTGCCTCCATCTGCCTCGCTCCATCAACCTTCCATCAGTGTCTTGTCAGTTCCACCTCCGAGGTCCACCCTGAATCTACATACTTCCCTCTCCTCTTCCCATTCCCAGCCCCCTCGTCTCTTATTCTGGCTGCACAGCTCCTCGGTGCTCTGACTTCCATGCTTGTCCCGGGATGCCCTTCTCCACCCAGGCGCCAGACTAAGCTTTTGAAAACACAAATCATTCCTCTCCTTTCCAGGTCTCCTTGGGCAAAATCCCAAATTCCTCCCCACGGCTACCAGGCCCTGTGTGACCAGGCCCAGGATCATTTCTCTTCCTTCTCTCCTACAACTCTGCAGGCCACTGTGCTCTGGCCATACTGGCCTCCTGCCTGTTCCTTGAACACACAAAGCTCCACCCTGCCTCAGGGCCTCATGCATGCTGTTCCATCTCCTTAGCATGCTGTTCCCTGCTTTGCACAAGGCTGGCTCCTTCTCCTCCCTCTGGCCATACCCCAGTGTCCCTCCTTAGAGCTGTTCCCTGACCACTCTCACCATTGTCTTAATCACCTCCAATAATCACTCTCTACCATATTACCTAGAAAAATACATTCTCACTGTCTGAATTCATCTTATTTGCTTTCACTCCGCTTATTGACCTCTCCTTCTACTACAAGGTAAGCTCCAAGAAGACAAGGGTCTGGTCATTTTCTCCCTCTCCGCTGTGTCTCCAGCACCCCAAACAGTGCTTCAGAGCAGTGTACAAACAGTACGGACTGAGTAATACAAAGCTGAAGCGCTGGCGAGAGTCAGGCTGGTCACCTCATCCCAAAGACAGACGAAGAGTCGGGCACTGATGCTGTGTGACCTGGGCACAGAGAAGGCCTCTCTGGTCTGAGGTTTCCTACCTATTTATTTTAACCTGCAACTTATGTGTCCCAGGGAACCCGCCCTTTCCTGGCAGGGAGGAGCCACAGTGGGTTCTGTATTTTGACATGGGCTCTGCCACGCTTGGGGCTTCCCTGTGGCTCAGATGGTAAAGAATCTGCCTACAATGCAGGAGACCCTGGGTCAGGAAGATCCCCTAGAGAAGGGAATGGGTAACAACTCTAGTATTCTTGCCTGGAGAATTCCATGGACAGAGGAGCCTGGCAGGCTACAGTACAACACTTGCCCACCTCTGAGAAGTCTCCTTCCTCTCCCATAGAACTCAGGGATAAGTAAGATCCTGGGTGTGACGAGAGCCGTCTCAGGTGGCTGAGAGATCCTTAGCAGGAGTACTTAATGTTGCTGTTCTTAATGGTACAATTTAATTTTCTGCTGTATTTTTCCATCTCAGCTACAGCTGCTTTTGCTCTCTGCTAGAAAAATATTTAAAGTAAATCCTTTTTAAATTCTAAGCAGTCTGAGCTGAAATTAGAAAACAGAGTTTTAAATACTTTGGGGGATGCTGTTTAAATTCCCCTTTTACAGAATTAGCTGGTGACCTTTCAAAACGGGTGTGTGATGTATACATGACCTACAACTGTAAAATCTCTTTAGAGGAGCAGGTGACCTTTCTGTGGGTAGGAAGAGGTACATTGGCCCGGGTGTCACAGGCCTTCCATTCTTCAAGGTGCTTTCAGAGCAACTGTCTTGTCTGAATCCCAACCCTGGGGGGAGAGTGAAGACTATTAGTTCCATTTGTCAGATGAGGAAACTGAGGCTTAGAGGGGTCCAATAACTCCTATGAGGTTGATAAAGTATTAGGGAAGAGCTGGAAGCAGACTTAAGCTCCAAGTTGTGCCAGGTAAAATTATGAAACAGCTCAAGAGAAGGATGGAGGGACAGAAGGGAATGGCTTTCCAATGCAAGTGCCTCAGCTCTGCACAGGGAAATGGGGAAACCGGTCTTACTGCAGCAGGCTTAGCTGGGGGAGCTGCGGTAGGTGGTGCAGCAGGGTCTCCAGGCTCTGGTCACTCAGCACCTCGCAGGACAATCTGAGAAACAAAGCATCTGAATGAGGTGGGGGAAATCGGGAAAACCTAGATGGGTTCTATACCAGGACTGCCCAAAACACCCCCTCTGAATACTGGGTCCTTGAGTTATCATTGAGGCTGGAGGAAAAGGAAGGTTGCACATGCTTGGAAAATGCCGGGTTAAGTCACATTAGTTTTCTTGGCTGCAGGACTTCTCAGAGCTTTTAATCTGCCCTTGTGCCTTGTGAATTTCTAAGGGGCTATAGTAGGTATCTTTTTCCCCAAAAGACATGGACAAGAAGGATCATGTTTTTGAGGGCCTTGCGGAACACTCCTGTTAAGAAGAGAATGCTGCCTTAACCCAAAGTAGTGAACAGACCAGTGGCAATTCAGGTATTTAATGGGTCAGCAAAGAAGAGACGCAAGGTAGCTTGGATCTCCAACTGTCCATGAAAACCAGACCAACCAGCTGATCGCTCATCTAGATAACTCATCAGAAGCCAGCCCACTTAGGAGGAACTCCTCATGCCCACCCTGTGCTCTCTGCTCTGGCTGGTGGACTGTGCTGACTGCATCTCCCAGCACTCTGGGATTTACATACAGCCCTCCCTGGGGGTCGGGAGCCACCACCTGCCCCCCAGAGGCATTGCACAGTGTTTTCCTTCTGCCTCCTCCCCTCTTGCTTCCCTTCTTCTCTCTGTCCCTGTTCTTGGTCCCCTGAAGGCTGCCCTTTTCCCCTCACTGGGGTTCTCAGGAGCATCCCAACATGTGCTTTTCTGGCTGGCGGGGAACCCAGCTTGTGGGGAGCAGTGGCAGGGGCCTCCTGTGGTTCTGGAGTTGGAAGCGAGGAGCCTGTCAGGACCCAGGCTGTAGGCTCCGCTATGCCTCCTCTGTCCTAGGACTGGGTCTGGGGCTCAGGGCACAGGCAGAAAGGTGGCTTTCATTGAGGGGTGGTCTGACCACAAACACCAGTGGCTTTCCACTGGACCCCCAACAGACAGTGCCATGGCTTCTGCTTGGGTCAGTGCTGGGTTTACACACTGTTGTTTTTTTTTTTTTTAAAGCAACAGAACCTTTACCCATTACATCTCACAAGGAATGCTGAAACGTACACATCATGTACCATGATATAAATGATATTAACAAGCAGGGGTAAGTGGGTGAGGAAACTCTGGACTAGCTTTGCAGCTTTTCTATAAAGCAAGTCATCAACTGTTCTAAAATAAATGATTCGTTTGAAAATTCATTGGTTCCACATGTCTCGATATTTCAGGAAAGCCACAATGTTCTGTGATAGACAAAAGGTTGTTGAGATCCTGTGTCTGTTAACAACATCACACCCCCTTGTCCTCTGTGTCCATATGTATTTGAACAAGAAGAGAGGCATGAAAGGACACACTCCTGGTGTCAACATAAGGATATTGTTAACAATGATAATGTTAATAATAATGGATAATGAGTTTGTTGCAAGGGCCAGAAGGGCATTTGAAATGGGAGCCAGAAAGCAAGGGGAAAAAAAAAAACTAGCAAAATGGAAAAGAAGATATGGGGCAATGTAAAGTGAAACTGCAGAACGTAGCTGGCCTATGACTTCAAACAGGGAAAAACTGTATACACAAATGGAGAGGGCCACCAGGACAAACAATGATGCTGAGTTATTTAGGTGAGGCAGGTTTGTCTTGGGTTCCTTTATTTTACAGTAATTATTATAAGAAAACGACAACAACAATGCTGAGGGTAGGAAAAGTCTGACTGACCACTTCACAGACGACAAAGCTGAGCCAGGACTCCTGATTCTAAGCCTAGCCTCTGATCACAGACCCAGGTATTCTGGGGTGAGCTGGTATCTGGGGTGGACGGGGTCCCCTGAGGAGGGGCCTTCAGAGAGACAGGCTCCAGCCACAGAGGCAGGCCCGGGTGGGAGCCAGGGTGGGGCTCCCGGGGTGGAGTGGGGGCAGACTGGGGATTACGGGTGCCCTGAGTTGAGCAGACAGGAGATGAAGCCCCAGGCCCGGCACAGCCTGTCTCAGGGGGAGGGGTGAGGTGCCTGAAGCTGGGGCCACTGGGAGGCAGCGAGCCTCCAGGAACTCCCCTGGGGTCGGGCTTCGGGGTCTGGCAGGAAGGGACCAGGAAGGACTCACCTGGCCTCTAACCAGGCCACCCCCACCCAGGTCACTGGGCAGGTGCCCACGTTTGGCCCTGGGCTGTGTCCTCAGTACTTACTGGACTTCCAGGGGCCCCGGGCACTTTTCCAGAGACTTGCAGAGGTGGGAGAGGCTCAGGGGCTCCAGCTGACATTCCTTGAGGCTGAAAAGGAGCAAGCAGGCACGATGAGGTCAGGGAGGGCTCAGGGCCCCTGTCCAGCCCCTAAATCTGCAGGCCACCGGCCCCTCCCCTGACACAGAACACCCTACCCTCTACAGGCCCCAGGCCCCCTACTCTGACAGTCACAATCAAGGCTGCCTGACTGCTCAGCAGCTCTGAACCAGTCCCAAGTCCTCCTGGGACTCCTGCCTACATCCAGGCCACCACTTTCACTCACCTGGGCTACTTTAACATCCCCTGGGTTCCCAATCTTGCCTCCTGCAACTCTCCACCCTGCTGGCATCTTATCTGTAACAGTATAAAACTGACCACCCTCTCCTGTGCTGAAAACCCTCTGTGGCTCCCCAGTATCCTTACGCTAAAAGTAAAACGCCTCTCCCATGTCTCCACTCACCTCCACTCTCCCAATATAAGCTCCAGCCACCCAGAAATGCTCCCCAGAAGCCAAGCCTTCACTCCCCACCACTGCCCCCTCCCCATGAGGTGTTCCCACCCTGCCTGGTTCCTGCCCCTCCCCGCTCCCTGATAACCCTGTTCAGGCACCAGCTATGAGCTACGGTGTCTCTCTTCTTAGGTGAGGAAATCAAGCCCCAGAGACAGGAGGGCCCAGCCAGGGTCTCACAGCCCCTCACGGTAGGGCTGGGAAGTCTTCCGAGAAAATAGCGTGACTCCTCCACAATGGGAATGTTGGATCCTGCAGCCCCATCAGCAGCCCTCCCAGACTCTCCACTCCCTCACCCCTCACCCCATTGTGGTTACCCCCAAACAAGAAGCGGTAAGACGGTACCAGAAGCTCCTGGGGACGTGGCGCTGACCAAATCCCAACCGGGCTCCAGCTCGGAACTCTGGCAAAGATCCAGGAGCCAACAGATCCCTGCAAGCGGGGAAACCATCTTGAGAGGAAAATTCGAAGCATCCGCACTGGAAGACTCGACTCATTAGGGCCGGAAGGAGCTCTTGTCACAGTCAAGCCCCTCCCTGGACGGATGGGGCAACTGAGGCCCAGGGAAGGGAAGTCAGAGCAAGGACACCCACAGCTTATACCTGCCCACGTGGGCAGCACCTGACCAGGTCGGGGGATGCGAGGACAAGAGCCCTCCTCTTTCTGACCATCACTGTGGGTAGCATTCACATGACTTCCTCTCTCTGCGCCTTGATCCTTCTGCTTTCAAAAACCCAGAGAGTCCCTAGAAATGGAGACCCTAGCTCGGCAAACAAGACCACCCCGGCTTCAGGTAGCCCACTTGATACCGCGAGGCTTTTCTCTAAGGCATTGTCTGGACATGCACTCTGCCCAGCTGGCCCCACCTGAGGCGCCCTTGTACTGGCCAAGGTGAGACCAGGTGGCCGGCCTCCACTAGGGGGCAGCCCGGAGCCCTGGCACAGAAGGAACTTGTTTACGGCAAAGGCATGGAAACTTTTTCAGAGCACCAACGGTTCTTGGTTTCTCAAATGTGATTCTCAGCGTGTGGAAGGGCAGTGATTCACAGGAAGGCAGGAGTCTGCACAATTCTACAAAGGTCTCCGGAGGCAGAGACGGGGCTGCTCCCCACCACCTCCCACACAGCCGCAATCTGCCAGCACCTGTTTTGTGGTGGCATCACCGTCGGCTCCGCCCTCCCTCCCACGTGCACGCCTTTTGAGAAGAGATTTAAGGCAGCTGACTACTGCACATTAATATGGGGAAGAGGACTACAGAAGTGATCCATTCCAGCCTGTCAGATATGGGTGGTTAATCTATAGCTAACAGTCAGTATGGGCCTGGGGGTGGGGGTACCTATAGAAAGTGGGGACCAGAGAGAGAGGGGACCATACCCTGTCCAAACCTCAGAGCTTCCTCCTTACCTGCCTCTTTTGTCCCCTCTCAGGATGATGTGTTGGCTCGCAGAGCTGTAGACAGAGAGAAAGCAGTAGCGTAAGAAAGGGCCAAGGGCTCCCCTCCTGGGCAGTGGCAAGGCAAGAGACCAGACACGCTGGCTTAATTAATGGTGGCCTGTTTTCTCAGCAAACAGGATAATAAGCATACTGCATACAAAGCACACCACTGACATGATCTTTGATGCTCACAATAAAATCGTGAGGTAATGAAGTATTCTCACACTTCACAGAGGAGGAAGCTGAGGTATAGAGAGCCCTAGCGGTCTGCTCAGAGTAACACAGCCAGTGAGCAGTGAGCCTGGACTTCTGAACCTGGTCTTTCTGCTACTGCGCCACCTACTCTCGGAACGGGGAGGGGAGGAATGGGCAGACTTTACCGGAAACCATGGAACATCTGCTTTGCCTGGCCCAGGGCTGATAGGCTGGGTGCCTTCCCTTCTTCTTTTTTTTTGAAACTTTAAGTTTTGTATTGGGCCATAGCCAATTAACAATGTTGTGATAGCTTCAGGTGAACAGGGAAGGGACTCAGGCATACATATACATGTATCCATTTCCCCCCAAACATCCCCCCCATCCAGGCTGCCACATAACATTGAGCAGAGTTCCCGGTGCTATACAGTAGGGCCTTTCTGGTTATACATTTTAAATACAGAAGAGTGTATCAGTCCATCCCAAACTCCCTAACTATCCCTTCCCCTGATCCTTCCCACCGGCAACCATGAGTTTGTTCTCTGTGAGCCTGTTTCTGCTTTGTAAGCTCATTTGTACCATTTCTCTTTAGACTCCCCATATAAGGGACGACTGATGATATTTCTCCTTCTCTGCCTGATTTACTTCACTCAGTATGACAGTCTCTAGGTCCATCCACGTTGCTGCCAGTGGCATTATTTCATTCTTTTTAATGGTGCCTTCCCTTCTACACTCTCATCAGCTCCAAAGACCCCACCATTCAGGCGGGTCCCTGAAAATTCAATGGCTACCAGAGAGCTCTCAGTTTCCTTAGAAGTCTCCCGGGGCAGTCCAGAGAGTAAGTATGGGACAGTATACGGATTGTGTCCCACGGTGAATTTCGAGAAATTTGAGCATTCCTGGAGCTATATTTCACTCATTCAGCTATTCAGTCATTCCACAGACACATACCAGTTGTTCCCTGGGCCTGGTATCACACCAGAGCCCTGAGGATGCGGCATCATGAATGGGGCAGACAAGGGACAGGACAGGGTCCCAGGGGCACTCTCACCTGAATTCCAAATGCAGAAGCCACCGCAGAGTAGAGAAGCACTGGATCAAACTGAACACGCCCTCCAGGGACAAACGGTTCTCACTGAGGCTGGAGAATCAGAGGGATGTTGCGGTCGAGGTGACTCAGGACTCAGTAACACCCTCTTTGTGGTTAGAGCACAGGGCTGGGGAGGGCTGCCCCTCCCTGTACCAGACAATGGAACACTCGGAACCCCAGAGTTACTCAGAGTGTCTCTGCTAACTCCCCATTGTACAGACGGGGAAACTGAGGCCCAGAGAGCAGCAAGGTCTTGCCCAAGATTAAGAGACAAGTTGGTGACAGAGCTGAGATTAGAACTCAGTGGTTCCCTCTATCTATAATGAATCTGGGGTGACTTGTGCCTCGGTTTCCCCACCTGATCCAGGAGGGGCAGTGCCCAGTGCAAAGTGAAAATGTGAGGCCCCTTGTTGAAAAAGCAGAACAGAGCTTTTCCTCTTTCATGGCCTGTCAATCCATCCTAGTGGTTTAATATCTGCCACTTAACAAAGCACTCCTCAGGCACTGGGAGACTGGCAGGTGGGTGTAGACCCTCACCCATACCAGGAAGCCATACCAGGCATTCCCAGTATTGACAAGGTCACAGGAGGATATTCTTGAAGGCTCCTTGATGGCTCAGCTGGTAAAGAATTCGCCTGCAATGCAGGAGACCCCGTTTTGATTCCTGGGCCAGGATCTTTTCAGGAGGGAAAAGATCCCAGGAGAAGGGATAGGCTGCCCAGTCCAGTATTCCTGGGCTTCCCCGGTGGCTCAGCTGGTAAAGAATCCTCCTGCAATGCAGAAGACCTGGATTTGATCCCTGGGTTGGGAAGATCCCCTGGAGAAGGAAAGGCTACCCACTCCAGTATTCTGGCCTAGAGAAATCCATGAATTGTATAGTCCATGGGGGTCATAAAGAGTCAGACACGACTGAGCAATTTTCACTTCACTTCACATCTGCATAACATTTGCCTGCATCAGTGAGGTCTTCCTCCCCACCCTCTGGAGGCTGTGAACAGGAACAGAAGCAACCAGCCTCCCAGTGAAAGGCGGCTGGAGTGGGCAGTGCTCTCAAGCCACAGCACGGGTTATAGCCCAAGCCACAGCCACCCCCTTCTGTGTTTCCGTGTGAACTGACTAGAACCAGGAGCTCGGAGAGGTGATGTAATTTGTCCAGGGACACTGGGAACCTAGGACCTGTAACCAAGTTCCTGCGGCCAGGAAGGCTCTCCTCGAAGAGCCAGCGAGGAGGAGGGGGCGTGTGAGCCTGGAACAGGGATCATTAAGGGCCTAGAAACTCTGGTTGGCTGCAGGTAAAGTCTGGGGGTTCCTGGCCTTCTTCCAGGGCCCCCCTCCCGTGGTGAACTTCTTCCCTCTCTTGGCAGGTGCGCAGGGCTCTCAAGTGTCCAGTCACACTGCTTTGGGTGTCTTCTTTAGTTCAAACCGTCCCTGCCAACCTGGCCAGGGCCCCATCAAACAGCCCCTTCCCACACCCCAGGGCCAGAATAGCTGCCAGGTGTTACGTTAATCAGGCAAAACCCCAGACCTTCCTGCCTGGGCCTTCCTGAGAGCATGCGCAGAGACAAGGAGCCAGGTTTGAGAAGTGAAACCTCAACTCAAAAGCTGGGTTGCAGAGTCACAGAATCTAGTTTCTCTTTTAGCGAGAATCACAGTAGTAGCTACACTGTCCTGAATAGGACCACCTGTTTGATTTGATCCTTATGATAATCCCAGGTGGGAATGAGATGGGACACAGAATCTCCCCCCACCCCTTCATCACCATCCCCTCTGCCCCCCCTCCCCGCACACACACCCTCATCTTGATGAGATCCCCTCTCAGAGGCTTTGCCCAGAGGGCTACTCACTTCAAGGACTGCAGAGAGCCCAGTCCTGGGAGCAGCCGAGCCAGCAGGGCCACACCTTCATCCCCCAGAGCATTGCCTGATAAGCTGGGAGGGGCAACGGGGACGACAAGTCAGTGGAGGGTGGCAGGGGTGGAGATGGCAAAATTTCAAGTCTCCATCCCTGCTTCTCAGCCACTCAGTGTCTCCCGGAACTGGGATACAGTCCTGGGCTGCCAGGCTGGATCTCAGCCCCAGCACTGGGTCAGGTGGGGTCCCTCCAACCCCAGGGGTTCTCATCCTCAGGTTTGTGACCCCTGAGGGATCAGAGTTGGGCTTCAGAGTGTCAAATGTTGGGGGGGGGCTATGTTCTAGGGGGATGAGTCACGACTTTGACCAGGTTCTCTAAGAGGATGCAGCGGGGAATGAACACATGATCTAAATCTTAAGAAACAATACAAAATGCGCCACACTAATACCTACCAACTGATGGCCCCACCCACCCACCCGCCAGCCACAACCACTTACTCAAGGTGACCGAGGCGGCAACTTCCTCCCAGCGCTTTGCAGAGCAGCTCCAGGTGCTGGGCTTGCAGAGCACAGTGCGTCAGCCTGAGAAGGGCAGAACCACAGCCCTGCAGCGCCTGCACCGCTCGGCAGAGGGGCCAGAGCGGCCTGCCACCCCCAGACACACAGGCGGAGGGGCTGGCAGAAGGGTGTGTCTGGCACCCAGACAGACCAAGAGGGACCGACACATGGCACACACAGGATGTCACACGGGCACATAAGAGTCAGAGTCAGCAGGCGTGCTTAGCTGCTTCATGTCTGACTCTCGGCGACCCCATGGACTGTAGCCCTCCAGGCTCCTCTGTCCATGGGTTTCTCCAGGCAAGAATACTGGAGTGGGTTGCCATGCCCTCCTCCAGGGGATCCTCCCAACCCAGGGATTGAACCTAGGTCTCCTGCATTGGCAGGTGGATTCTTTACCCCTGAGCCACCAGGGAAGACACAGAGATAAGAGAAGGAGAGGAGAGAGAGAGAGATGGAGAGACAGACTGATAGCCAGAGTGGGAAATTCGGATGGACACTGACTCAGAGAAAAGGCTGGAAGAGTTGTGATGGGAGCCCTGTGGGGCTGAGCTGAGCCCCAAGGCCTAGGCCCCTGGATCAGGAAAGAAGGGGCTACATGCTACCCATTCTCTGCATCCAGAGTCCCCATAAGTCCTCAGCTACTGGAGGTCTGGGGGGCTAACAGGGGTGGGGACCTTGGGCAGGGAAGTGACTGAGGGCTGCCCTGTGAGCCCCATGTGGGGTGGGCTGGGCAAGGGAGGTGACAGGCAGGAAAACCAGGCCTCGACAGCAGGTCATGTCCTCTGGGAGCACCTGGGGCTGGGGCCCGGGGACAAACTCTGCACCCAGGAAGGGAGGAGGCTGGAGCCACGGAGGAGCCTACAGGCCATCACGGTGGTACCTGATCCTTGGAGAGCGCAGAGACGGCTCAGAGGGCATCTGGAACGTCAGGCTGTCAGGAAACGTAGCCCTGGAGGGACACATCCCAAGGCCAGTCTCAGCAAACGCCTTACCCACTGTCTCAAACTCCAACCTTAGTGCCACTCCCCACCATTCAGTCCCTATATGAGGCCTGGGGACAGTCAGATCTTGGTTTCAACAGGTCCTCTTGAATTCCTGGCTGGGTGGCCTGGGACAAATCCCTCAGCCTGGCACTGGGAGAATATAAGTGAATTGCCGTAGTTTGCTGCCTCTCAGTTAACCTTGGCTCTTAGTATCTTTGATCTCATCACCGTCTGTGCCTTCGAAGATGTCAGCCTCAGTGGCAAGCAAGCCTTCAAAAGCTCAGATCCTACAGAAGACTGTAGTCAAGCACTGAGCTGAGTCTCTGCCTGTGTGCTGGGCTGATCAAACCCAGGAAGGAACCCTGGAGGAGGCAAACACCCTCTAAACGGTCCTTGCACCAAAGGGAGCCTGAAGTTCTGACCAAAATCAGAGCTGCAGACCAGGGGGTCCTCTGGGTTTAGGCTGCAGGGCCTCAGTCTCCCAGGAGGAGCTCTCTGGCTACTCCATCCCTGTCCCAGGCTGCATCTGGCACCCTAGGGCTCTCTTCAGGTTCCACTTTGGGAAAGGGGGGAGGTGGTTCATCCTTTGAGCCTCCCCTTTTGGGTAGCATCCCAGCCGAGCCTGCTGACTTCCTGAACCTTCGTGAATTTGTCATCCCCACCCACCGCCGCTGAGTTGCACAGTCCAGCTGTGGAGCTTAAGGAGGGGATGGTCCGGGCTGAGGGCTGGGCCAGGATGACGTCAGGGCCCTACCTCTTCTGGATCCCCTCCTGCTCCTCCAGCTCTGGGGCAAACGTGAAGACCACAGTTTTGTGCAGCAGGCTGCAAAGAAAAGAGGGGAGGGAGGAGGCAGGAGGTTTATGGGGCTCCCTGAAGTAGTTTTTTCAGCTGGGCCTCTAAGGGGTCACCCCCCTGCCTCTAGCTGTAGCACTTCCTCTGATTTGCCCTAATATCCTCTGAGCTTCCTGGGGGCCTAGAGTCTTTCTACTGCAGAAATTTCAAAAAGGTATGGACCCTCATTTCCTGGTAAGTCTTTTCTTTCTCTGAAATCAAACTTCAGCTCTGCTTTCTCTCTGCCTCAGGCTGAAACCTCTCTTCCTTCTTCCTGCTCCTCTGTGCCTGGAGGCTGTGGGTGCTCGGTGCCACATGGGGAGGCCACTGCCGGGCCGGATGCGCACTGGGAGTCCAAGGGAGGCTGTGACTGACAGTCAGTGCAGCCCTAACCTCGCCTTCCCAACTGAATGTTATAGACACTGCTGCTGCTGCTGCTAAGTCACTTCAGTCATGTCCAACTCTGTTCGACCCCATAGACGGCAGCCCACCAGGCTCCCCTGTCCCTGGGATTCTCCAGGCAAGAACACTGGAGTGGGTTGCCATTTCCTTCTCCAATGCATGAAAGTGAAAAGTGAAAGTGAAGTCGCTCAATCATATCCGACTCTTAGCGACCTCATGGACTGCAGCCTACCAGGCTCCTCCATCCATGGGATTTTCCAGGCAAGAGTACTGGAGTGGGGTGCCATTGCCTTCTCTGGTTATAGACACTCAGTTCAGTTCAGTTGCTCAGTCGTGTCCGACTCTTTGCAACCCCATGAATCGCAGCACGCCAGGCCTCCCTGTCCATCACCAACTCCCGGAGTTCACTAGGTTGTCCCAAAAGTTCATTCGGGTTTTTCCATGTAATGGAAAAACATGCATGAATGGAAAAACCTGAATGAACTTTTGGGACAACCCAACATATTTCCAATTACAAAAGTCATACTTCTTCCCTCTAGAGAACTTAGAAAACAGAGTAAAGTAAAAAGAAAATAAAGAAAAATCACCCACAATCTCTTCCACATATCAAGTACCACTGATGGTATTGATAACATGTGGAGTGGGCCCTTCAAGTCTTTTCTCTTCTTAATGCAGTTAACAGTCTTTCTTTTTCTTTTCTTTTTTCTTTTACATTATCAAACCTCTGAATTTTATTAGTTGGCTCTCACCATCGCACTAACAGACAGTCTCCATTTTCCACAGAATTTTCTATTTCTTAAACAATGGATATATTTACAGGTTCTCTTTTAAAAATTAATATTTCAAAGGACAGATGAAGCAAGGGTTACATGATGTTGACAGTTATTGGTGGGAGCTGGGGAGTTCATTATACTATACTCCCTTTCAGTGTGATTGAAAAGCTTTATTATATGAACAATGAATTAAAATTTTTATGTTTACTTAATAGGCCACAGTCTTCCCTCTGCACTAAAGCTGCAGCTGTATCATGGTTCCCTCGAGTTCTCTCTGGAGCCAATTTAGTCTATTTAACTAATAGCACTAATATTCTATTGTTAAAGATTTGTTATTTTCAGTTTTTCCTATTACAACCAAGACAGAGACAAACACCCCTGCAGGACCAAGTGTTTGCACGATCATGGTTACCTCTTCATTATAAATTCCTAGAAGTGAATGGAGTGACATTTGCATACCACAGGGGCCTTTGCTCAATTATTATATACAGCGAACCAAGGTCCCCTAATCCACCTCTTAGGTGAACTTGGTCTCCCTTTCCTCCTTTGAGGAGCGTTTAAAGCAGGGCCTCCCAACTAAGTTGAGAGCCCCTATGGGTGGGGACCATGTTGACATTTATTAACATCTGTCCTCAGCTGCCCAGATTGAACACAGAGTCTTACAGAAATAAGGTCGGGCCCCGTCTAAGGTTAGGCCCCCTTAGAAGCAGAGTCTCTTGGTCACCACGTACATGATGTTCTGAGGGTCTGATCTCAGGAGAAATCAATAAGGGACAGAGGGAAGCATAACAGGGCAGATCCTCGGCCAGATCCCTTGGGGTGCATGCATCTCACTAAAAGTTTGCCCCACCTGAGGCAAGGGGGCTGGTAAGTTACACCTCTGCCTCCGTCATTGGCTATTCCTGGTTGGGGGGATAGGGTGGAGGTGCACCCTCCCAGGCATCACTGGATCTTATCCGCCTGGGTCAGTTCTCCAGAAGAGGTATAAACTGTGAGCGGCCAACACCTTTAGTAGCTGGGAACAGGTGCCCAGCTGTAAAGCGGCTCTGGGTGGGCAGCAGCAGCTTCTTCTATAGGACCCAAAGGCCCACGGCCAGAAAGAATGCAGAACATTTGGAGAGGGATGACGGGAGAGCCTGGGCACTCCATGCTGTGGGTGGCAGTGGGTGACGGTGGCCCACTGGGAGTTCCTACCTGATATGTAGCTCTGCCAGGGTTTGGCACGTGCTCACCACACTCAGCACACTCAGCACCCCGGCCGCAGAAAGCCCATTGTCGCTGAGGCTGTGGACAGAAGGAGGGAGGCAACCATCAGCAGGTGGTTGGAGTCCCCGGCCCCAGACAGCTCCAGCTTCTCCTCCTGGCTCAGCAGCTGTCACTCTTGGAATGTCCTGGGTCCCTAAACAAGTGGTCTCAAAGGCTTCTGGCCCAGGTGGATGAGCCAAGAGGCATGTGACCCCCTGCCCCACACAGAGAATAAAGTTCTCCAGCTGGAGCAATAAGCACTGACTTACTGTTTTTGCCTTTCTGATCCTCAGTTTTCTGATCTGAAAGATAACCACCATTTTAATCCCATTTTTATCAATGGGGGAAACTGAGGCCAAGAAACACTACGTTACTTTCCCAGGATCACAGAGCTACTGAGTGCCAGAGCCAGGGTCTAAATCCAAGGCTAAGAATCCAAATCACTGTTAACTTCAACACCCTCCTCCCCACATAACTCACACTTGATGCTAAGAACCCAACACATCCCCCTCAAACAGCACCCTACCCCACACCATGCATCAGCACAGCACACCCAATAGCCCGCTACCCTTTCTTTTCATACCACCACCACCACAACCCACCCTTTCACCTCCAAACCATATCCCCACCTAACATACTACTTTCCACTCCAACATCCCAACGCAACACACCAGCACCCATCCACCCAATACCCTAAAGCTGCGCCAATAAAATGCTGCACAACCCCCATCCCCCACCATGGGGCAGCTGTCAGGGCAAACTGGAACACAAGCTACTGGTGTACACTGAACACGCTCTACGTGTACAAGGGGTTTTCATAACAGGACCCAAGTGGCGCATGCCAGAGACGAGGGCAGGACGTGGCTGAACCACTCCAGCCACACTGGAGTTGGGAGAAAGCATGGGAGGTCATGGAGTGGCATCATTTCTGGCGACTGTGGGCACGGGGATCGGGGGTGGCAGGGACCAGCTGGGGCCCTGCTAGACCCTCCCTGGTACCCGACG
This sequence comes from Capra hircus, assembly GCF_001704415.2. Lineage (NCBI taxonomy): Eukaryota > Metazoa > Chordata > Mammalia > Artiodactyla > Bovidae > Capra > Capra hircus. Next base: position 26,426,869 of record NC_030825.1, on the reverse strand, counting down.
GTGGGGCAGGCAACTCACTCCAGCTTCTTCGTGATGTGCAGTTGGGGAGCAGCCTCTGCCATCAGTTGACAGCCTTCATCTTTGAGTTGGTTCCCTGAGAGGCTGAGACAGAGGGGTCTGATGTCCTGTGCAGCTAGGGTGGGGTGGCCCCTCTACCCTCAGCATTCACACAGTCCCTCAATGACTTTAGTCAAAGCATCACTCCAATAAATGAGACTCAGTTATAAAGAACATTGAAAGATTGTGTACCATATGCCTGAAACTGTCCTAGGTGCTTTCACAATGTTTGGATATTTAATCCTCATAACAACCCTATGAAGTAGGCACTATTATTATCCTCACTCTACTGATGAGTAAACTGACTTCCAGAGTGGTTGAAATATTTGATCAAAGTTGGACCTGGGATTTGAACTTGGGCAGCCTGACTTCAAGGCCCCACCATCGACTGTTTCCTTATGCCACAACCTACACAATTACTTCTTGTGATGAGCTCCATGCTTTTAGGGGGATCTGATTTAATCTGGGTAAAAGAGAAGACTTCCCTGATGTTTGAGCTACTTGCTAGAAAAACGAGGAGTTCAACAGGTAAGGGGTGGGAGAGAGGTGGGAAAAGGGGGTTCCTGGTAGCAGGGAGAGCACAATCAAAGACCCTGAGGCATAGCACATTCAAGGGCCTGAAAAAGAGCCAGTATGTCTAGGCTAAAGATTGAGTGGGGGCTTCCCTGGTGGCTCAGTGGTAAAGGATCCACCTACCAATGCAGGAGGCATGGGTTTGATCCCTGGTCCGGGAAGATCCCACAAGCTGCGGAGCAACTAAGCCCGGGCGCCACAGCTACTGAGTCTGTGCTCTAGAGCCTGGGAACTGAAACTACTGAAGCCTGCGGGCCTAGAGCTGCAACGAGAGAAGCCCGTGCACTGCGACTAGAGAGGACCCCCCCCCGCCCCCCGCTGCAACTCGAGAAGAGCCGAGTTGAAAAAAAAGCTGCAACTAGAAAATCCTAGAAAAGTGCAGCAAGGAAGACCCAGCACAGCCACAAAACAGTAAATAAATTAAACAAAGAAATAAGTAAATAAAATTGAGTGGGAAAGTGGGGTCAGATGGGGCTTGTGGGGTTGCGGGCTGGTTCTAGATCATACAGTATTTAAGGATTTGGGCTTTATCCTGAGCAAGGGGAAGGGGCAGGCAGCAATAAAAGGCAGTTTACTGCCAGGTGGAGGTGGCCAGGATGGAAGCAGGGAACCTAGTGAGGAGGCATGCAAGTGGAAGGTGAGAGTGGTTTAGATTAGGTAGGTGGATGAAGAGGACGGAGAAAAGAGAACGGTCGTGTCATGCCACATGTGGGATCTTAGTCCCAGATCATGTGCGGTTTTAGCTCCCCTATCAGGGATCAAACTCATTCCCCCTCCAGTGGAAGTGTGGAGTCTTAACCACTGGACCACCAGGAAAGTCCCAAGAGAATGTCCCAAGGGAACTATATAGGGGGAAGGACAACTCAGGATAGACTGGCTATAGGAGGAGGACAAGGGGCTAAGAGGTTGTCTGATCTGTGTAACCAGGTGGGTGATGAGGCCCACCTGCAGGTGAGGACACTGGGGGAGGGACAGGCCTTATGGTGGATGGCTGGAAGCTGGTGGAAGCTGGGTGGAAGTATGTGAGTTTGGTAAAAACCAGCTTTTAATCCTGTCTTGGTTTTTGCAATGGGACAACATCAAGGTTGAAACTTTGGTCATCAAGGCTGCCTTCACCCCATCCAACTTGCCCCAACCCAACTTCAAGCCCATTTGACTTTCTGGGATGATCCTGGCAGGGGTCCCTTCCTGGTGACATAACAGGACCTCCAGTTTTCCCCAAACCACACTCTCAAAGGCATCACCCAGGAGCTGGACATCCTGACAATTTTCTCCAGTCCCAAAAAGATCATCTCATGCTACTCTGGGAGGAAGACAGGGTGAGGGAACCTGAGGGTTGTGGTTTAGAAGATAAGACCTAAGTGTCATGAGCTTTCTGCTTTGCAGACCTCTGGGAGGATAAGGACAGGAGTCAGACTGAGCCTGAACCCTGTCCTGGAGTCTTCCTAGCTTTGTGACCATGAGCAAATTTACCTTTCTGTGGCTAAATTTCCTCCACTATAAAATGCCCACAGTAGCAGTACTTACATCATAGAGATATAAGGATTAAATGAGAGGATGTATGTTAAAGTGCCTGGTACATGACAGGTGCTAAATAACGGTGGCCGTCCTGATGATCTGATTCCCCCAAATTCTTAATGAAGAGCATGCCCTTCCCCACACCATCCACCCAAAAGGCCTTGCCTATGCTGCCCTGCCCTCCCCTTCTGCCTCCTGCCCCAGTGCTCCCCATGATACTCACTCCACTTCATCCAGTTGTGGGCCCTCCTGCAGCTGGGCTATGAGCACCTCCACATCATGGACCCCAAGCTGACACTTCTGGAGCCTGAAGTGGGGGTCAGAGCAGAGAAGCTCAAGGTCAGAAGCTACACTATGGCTCCTGTAGCTCTGAGTGTGGCTACCGGGAGCTGCAGGAGCCAGGAGGCCAGCAGACCTGGGTCTAATCTTGGCTCTGTTTTTCAGCAGTCGAGTGACCTTAGACAACACACCTAGCCTGTCTGCAACTCAGTTTCCTCCTCTACCAAATGGGGCTAATAATGTGTACTTTGCAGGTTTTCAAAACAATTAAAATGAGGTAATGGATATAAAATATTACAGTGCCAAGCACAAAGCAGAGGGCCACTGAATAGCAGATTTTAGTGTTGTTCTTATGCAGATGCTCCTGGTTCAGGCCAGGATGGGTTATTCATATCCTTCCCCTGCCACACATCTGCTTTTCCCTTTATCTTCCCTGCCCCTGCCATGACTTCTCTGGGAAGGTACCATCTCCCCACATCATATCCCTCCCCTCAAGGCAATGAATCCCACCAAGGTACCTGAGTGCCAGGCTTCTCCTCTGAGCCTCTTTCCTCTGGTTGGCATTTCCCTGTAAGTCTGGGTCTCTGGCAAGAACAAATCCAACATTGGCTCAGGAGACCAAGGCATGAAGGACCAAACCTCTTCCCTTAGTTTCTAGGAAATGGTAACCCTACAGCATGACCCACAGTCAATGAGTAGCAAAGACGGTTGCTTGAAAGTACTGAAGGTGCTATTCAACAAAGCAGCAGAAAACAAGGTCTGCAGCCAAGTGGGACCTTGATTCAAATTCTGGTTCTGCCATATTTAGCTGTGTGGCCTTGGGCAAGTCACTTCATCCATCTGAGCCTCCATTTTCTTTTTTCTAAAGTGGGATGACAACATCCAACACATAAAGTGATTGAATGAGACAACATATGGTCAAGTGTCTGGCATAGGCATAAAACTGAAGCTTAGTAAAAAGAAGCTGTTACTGTTCAAGATGTGATTGTCTTCACTTGTACCATCTGTGGTTCAGAAGGCTGGGAGAATGGATGGGATGGTACATAGGTGCATATGGTGGAAAACCAAGAAAGGACTGAGGGCTGCAGGGAAGCTGGGACATCATAGGTTTTCACCAACTTCTAGAGCGGTGCTGTCTAAAAGAGCTTTCTGCAATGATGGAAATGTTTTCTATTTGTGGCATCTACTATGGGAGCCACTAGAGTCACTCATGGCCATTGAGCCCCTGAAAAGTGGCTAAAGTGCTGATGAACTGAAATACTCATTTTACTGAATGCTAATTAATATAAAATTAAATGGCCAGAGGGGCATCATAGCTGTATGCAGTCAGAGGGTAAAAACATATTGGTCCTCCCAGATCCTTATGAAAAAAGTGAAAGTGTTAATTGCTCAGTTTTGTCTGACTCTTTACAACTCCCTGGACTATAGCCCACCAGGCTCCTCTGTCCATGAATTTTTCCAGGCAAGAATACTGGAGTGGGTAGTTATTCCCTTCTTCAGGGACTTCCCAACCCAGGGACTGAACCTGGGTCTCCTGTATTACAGGCAGGTTTTTTTTTTTTTTTTTTTTTTTACCATCTGAGCCATCAGGGAAGGCCCCCAGATCCTTGAATAGGTGAGCAAATTGAGGCTCAGAGCTTTATGAGGACATACAACTTCATTCATCTCTTGAGTCTCACAAGGGGGAGGTGTGAGAGAAACACAGAAAAAAACTTTAATGGGATGGTAACTTCCCTATTTCTGCCCAGCCAGGAATGGCCAAGCTAGACTCCATGGACAGCTGAAACAGCCAGCATTTGCATGGCAACTGGATGCCAGCAGTGTTCTAAGCACTTTGAATGTGTTTATTCATTCAAGTCTTAGAACAAGTCTAAGACGCTGAAACCATAACTGCCTTCCTTCTTTTTCAGTTGGAAGTGTTTCCCTGCCTAGTAATGCCGAACTCATTGTGTCTTCATGCCCTCCCTAAGGGTCTGATCACTCTGAGACTTCTGAGGATACCTTCTCATCACAGGAGCTGGATGTGGTCCAGGGACACTAGAGGAAGCTAAATCCTTGGCCAACTCTGAGAAGTAAGTCATTTCTCAGGGAAGTAGTAGCAAGAAAACCCCCACATTCCAGTTCTTCTTAAGTTCCTTTGCAATTTTCCCCACAGCTGCCTAAGCCCAGATTGCTTCTCAGAATGAGCCCAGATCCGCTCCATCCCTAGTTCCTTACCCTTGTAGCTCAGCAGCTGTCTCTGTGGGCGGGGAGAGGAGGAAGATGAGGTCCGTCTCCCTGTAAGGTCAGACACTGAGCTGTGAAACCAGTACATCACCCCACCTGTGCACCCCAGGCTACCCCAAATCTCCAGAGAAAGCTGATTTGTAATTCACAGAGAAATGGCAGAATTGGCAAAAGTGCTCAAAATTAGACAACTGCACAAATTGCTGAAAGTGCTCAAAATGTACAATTGTGACTACGACATTGCTAGATGAATCCTGAGTGTTTTAAAAAATCAGGAAAACACTCTTTTTTTTTTTTTTTTTTTTTTGCTAGAAAAACAATAAAAATTAGGACTGCTGAGAGTTTCTACAGGAATCAGTGTTTCAGGATTAAAAGGCATGACATTTGAGCTACCCCGTGACCTAAACTGGCAATGCTAGTTCAGCACCACGGAGAGCGACATGCGACTCAGGATTCCCTCCGTTCTGCCCATAGTTCCTAGATTTGCTGATTCATTCCCTCATTCATCCACTCATCCATCTATTTATTTTTCCATTCATTTATTGAGTACGAGGTGTCAGCCTAAGTTAGGCTCTGGAGATATCAATGTGAGTAAAACAGACTCACGCATACACACATAGGTCTTACAGACCAGTGGCCTCCTCCTTTTCCATCCCCTACTTTCTCCTTCCCTTTCTTCAAGACCCTGAAGGCCAGGACCCCACTTGTGCTCACCTGACCTGCAGCATCCTGATGGTAGGGCACGTGACTGCCACCTTTGTCAAGGAGAGTAGTGTTGACACGGAGACATTGTTGCGGCTCAGGCTGCATGATTGTGGCAAGGGTGCCAGGAATGAATCTCCCTTCCCATCCACCCCAGACTCTCTTTGTCTCCAAAGAATGGGTTGGGGGGGGGGGTGTCTTAGGTAGGGGCAGTAGAAAGACTGCTTACTCAAGTTTCTGGAGCCGTGGTAGGCAAGAGAGTACCTTCACGATGTTCAGCACTTCCTTGTCCTTGAGCTGATTGTCCTGGAAGCTGCAGAGAGACCAAGGCCCAGTCCCTCAGCCCTGGAGTTGGGAGACTTGGAAGCCTCAGTTGGCAGGTGACAGGCATGGCCATCATCATGCAGGAGACATGAGACAGGGGCCCACAAGAAGTTCATGGTATCCAGCAGTTCCAGGTGGGAGGAGAGGCCCTCTGATGGCCTCACTTCTGTCCCTGTTCAGTCCCCCTGGGGGAGTTTCTGCCTGGTGCCCCAGGGGATGCAGATGATGGACAGTGAGGCCTCGTGAGAGGTGTAAAGACCCAGGGCCCTGCGCTCAGGGCTCTAACTCAGGATCTGCCTGAGACCTGAGTTCATCAGGGTCTCTAGGCTCCCAGGTGATGAGCAGCCTGGGACACAGCAGAAGTGGCTCCCGGCCTCATCTCTGGTTCTGATTCATCCAGAATCCTAAGCCAAGCACTGTCCTTTCTGACCTCACATTTCCCACCTTTCTACAACTAGCTCTGCCTGGATTCTGAGCTGGAGGGACAAAAGAGATGAAGAGTGTAAGGGTGGCTCTGTGTGGAACCACTTGGTCAGGACAAAGGATTGGTGACAGTGAACTTGTTGACATTTACTTTCCTTTTGTAATTATTAAGAGTGATCTTTATCTTTTCTCCAATCACCCAGATTGACTGTGAACAAAGACACCCAGCAGAGGGGGCGGAGTAGAGCCCAGTCCCGCTAAAGCTCCTCTCAACAAGCAGTGCACCCTGAGGCTGGCTGAATCTGCCTGGATGAAGGGGTGACTTCTAAAGCTCATCAAGGTGCCATATAAGGTAGCAGAGGTCCTGCTAGGGAACTGCTGGAGAGGATCCCTGGCCCCACCCTTCTCAGGTGACACATCACAGATACAAGGCAGGAGTATATTCGTGCGTATGTGTTTAGATGGGTATATGGATCTAAGTGTGCAGGCATAGTCTGCTGCATGTTTGCATGCAAGTGGGGCATGTACTTAAGCGAGCAGGTGAGTTTAACCATGTATAGACATATGTGCATGAATGTGAAGGTATGTGTATGCTTCATGCCTTTATGTGTACCCACCCAGCACCTGCCTACACACTGCCATCCCTTCTCTCAGGGTCACAGAAAGAGGGGAGGGAGCCTCAAAACTCAAGTTCCTTCAAGATGGCCCAAAATATTAGCACTTCTCTGGGAGCCTTGAGTTTGGACCCAGTCCCAACTGTTTCTCAGGCTGATGCCTCCTCTGTCTGGGTCTCACTGAAGAAGTACTGGCCACACCCTAACGGAATACACAGCACCCAGTCCAGGCCCAAGGGGGGCCCTGGGCAGTGAATTCTCTCCTCAACCAGCGAGCCCTCCTGGAGATCACTCACCTGACCTCCTCCAGCTGTGGGCAGAAGGGCAAAGCCTGCACCAGGTGGCTGATGCCTTGAGCAGTGATCTTACTTCCTGCTAACCTACAGGGGAAGCGAAGATGGAGGGAGGAATAGGGATGGGGAAGGGGGTGACCAGGAATCTTCCCTGTGTAGGGCTGAGGGAAGGGAGGGGAGTTTCAAGCATCCCCAGCTGAGGATCCGTCTTGGTTCAGAGGCCTGACTCACCCCAGCTTCTTCAGGCTCCCCATCGTTGGCAAGCTCCTGGAGAGGGCTTCTGCAAAGGCGTCTCCACACTTCCTACTCTTAAAGCTGCCACAGGAAGAGGCAAAGTGGCAGAAGATCAAGGATGGGCAGGGCTTAGAGGAGGTCATCATTTATCCCTCCTCTGAGAGGAGGAATTTAATACAGTAACGGCAGTAGCAGCAGTAGTAACAGTTGTTGTAATTGCTGCAGTAGCAACAAATACATATATGGCAAACACTGCTGACTTTCCACCAAAACCTTCCCTCCACTACAGCTGCGACTGCGAACATAGTTTCCCAGACAGAGGTGGTGTTTCCCAGCCTCACCTGCAGCTCAGTATTGACCATACAACTCCAACTATGTCGTCACTACTGGAATGGGGGTGGAAAGGATGTGCCCTAGTTCCAGGACCAGCTTTAACACATTGGGCATGACTAATCCATCTTTTCACCTTTCCCTCACGCCAGAGCACAGATGTGTCTGTGACCACGCAGATCAAGATACCCTAGGAGATGGAGCAACCATGGAAGGAACCCGGGTTCTTGCATGATCGTGGGAGCTGAGCTATCCCACTGACCTGGACCATTTACCTCTGAGTCTTCTATAAGAATAATAATAAACTACATTATTTAATCCACTGTATTTGACCAGGGAAGAGAGGGGTTCTTTGTTACTGTACCCTAACCTTTTTTTTCTAGCTACTACACATATTGAGCCTTTACTCCTGCTGGGAATTGTGTTAAGAAGTGTTTTTCATGCATTCTCACAACAACCCTATGCGTTAGGTACAATTACTGATTCATCTGAGGGATAGGGAAACTCGGGTTGCAAGGTTAAAGAACCTGTCCAGATCCAATAGGCTCTAGTAGCACAGCCTTGATCGGTGTTCCAGCCCATGACTGAGGGAAAGAGAGGGAAAGACTGAATCCAGGAACCATGACTAGAGGACATCTAACTAGACCTCAGAGTTCCTGGCAAGGCATGGAGCTTCCTCACTGTGTTACAAGCTAAAGGGCAGTAAGGAGGGGCCCATCTGTTCTTTATATAATCAATTAATTAATTCGGTCATGCCATGTGGCTTCTGGGATCTTAATTCCTCAACCAGGGACTGAACCTGCACCCTTGTCATTGAAAGCATGGTGTCCTAACTGTTGGACAACCGGATGAGTCCCTGCTATGATATTCAAGATTCTTGCTCTGCTTCTCTCAGCAGGAGTCTGCCAGACTGGCTGGCCTCCACTTCCCCCAAAGTCCAGTTCTCTCCCAGGGATGTCCCCAGGTCCTCCCCAGAGGTCCCCTGTCCTCACTCTCACCTGAGATTCTCTACCTGCCCACAGCCTGCCAGGGTTTCAGGGCAGCGGGGCTCGAGGGGGCAGCCCTCAAAATCCAGGTGGATGGGGCCATCCCTGTGCCCCAGGATGTTGGTCAGGGAGGCCATGTCGGCGTAGGTCAGCAGGAAGTTGTGGAAGGGCAGCTGCTGGGGGAGGTTGTGGGCCATGAAGCTGGCCAACTCAGGCTCCTGCGTCTCACCCACACAGTGACACAGCTCTACAATCTTGGGCCCCGTGAGCCGACGGGTGGCCAACTTCTTCAGCGCCTGCAGGACTATCTCCTGCCTGGCAGCCACCCACTCCTCCTCCCGCTGAGCCAAGAGGCTGAGGAAGGAGCGGCAGGCGCGGGATGCCAGGCCGGCCAGAAAGGTGGGAAGGTGGTCCGACAGGCCCAGTCTGGCTTTGGTCCGCTGCACCCAGCGAGAATGGAGGGTGACGTGTTGGCTGAGGGCCTCTCTGTCCACCTGGGGTCTGGTCATCAGGTGCAGGGCTGCGAAGAACTCCTGCAGGCTGAGGTGAGAGAAGGCGTAGCCTTTATCCTGGTGCCCAGGCCCCGTGCACACGCAGAAGGAGGTCAGCAGACCGAGGGCATCCCCAAAGGCCAGGGTGGATGCAGGGATGTCTCCAGTGGAGAAGATGACCTTCCCTGACTCCAGGCCACTCAGGGCCACCTCCCCAAGACCTAGCAGGGGCTCGGCCTGCAGGACCCCTCGGGGGTCGAGGGCGAGGAGCATCTGCACATAGTTCTGCGTCATGCTAGGCAGGAGGGCCGCAGCCTGGCCTGGAGACCTGCCCGGGAGCAGGTGATGGAGGCAGAGGCAGGCGACTTGGCACAGTGCAGGCACCGCACACATGCTCCAGAGGCGTCTGTCCACCCGCAGCTCCGCCAGGGCTGCCTCCCGGGACAGCTGGTCGCTGAAGAAGTGGTTCACGTACTCCTCCACCCGCGGACCATCAAAGCCCCACATATGGACAGTGGCCGCCTCGGTGGGCAGGCAGGCGGGCAGCTTCCCTGGACGGGAAGTGGCCATCACCCAGCAGCCAGGCAGGAGGGTCCCACGGCAGAGGCGGGAGAAGAGGGTGAGGGCTGACGCCGGGTCCTCGGGGTCCGCGGTCTCCTTGTCAGAGCAGGGCTGGAGGATCTCGTCCAGCCCGTCAAAGATCAGCAGGATTCCCTCCGCGTTCTCCTTCAGGTGCTGGAAGACGGCCTCCGGGCTGGCCTCAGGCCTCAGGTGCACGTCGAAAAGGAGCTGCGGCAGTGTCAAGGAACCTGTGATCAGGTTGAGCTGGCGGAATTCGAAAAGGAACACGGCCTGGAAGCGGTCCAGCTCACCGTCAGCCCACTTCTGGCAGAGCCAGTGGGCCAGCGTGGTCTTGCCCATGCCTGCCTTCCCCAGAAGCACCGTCACTCTTGGGCCCTTGCTGGCCTTGGTACTGAAGAGGTCCCGAATGTTCACATTGGTGCCATCTTCTGCCTTGGGGTCCCCTGTCGTGGCGCCCTCCTGAGTGTGGAAGGGCGCCGAGGCCCGGCTCCATTGCAAGATTGGAGGGACATAGACTTGGTGGAAGGCCAATGGCTGCCCCAGCCCAGGGGTCCTGTCACCATAGCGCTGCTGGACAGAAGTTCTCAGTAGCTGCAGGTACCTCTTGGGCAATTCTGCAGGGGACAGGGAGACGGCATGAGAGCAGAATGCCTCCCTGCCCCTAGCTTCCCTCTTTCCCCCCAACCCCCCTCCCCCTCATCAGGTTGTTGGGAGCCTGCAGCCTCAGCTCTGCATGTGTGTGTGGGTGTGGGGGCAGAAATGGTGAGGGCACCCAGGTGGTCTTGTTCCACCCAAATTCCCAGAATTAACTGGCTGCACAGAAGCACAGGCTTTGGCAGCCATTTACACATGGAAATAAAGAATGCGGACGTGTGGATCATGGCTCTTGTCTGTTTTGCAACAACGCAAGTGGCGTAAAGTTTTCAAAAAGATGGGGGAGAGGAAAGGGGGGCACTTCCTTTGGAATATCTTATTGGAACAAACTTTTACTATGATACTGGAGTAACCTGCCTTTGCCACCACCTCCCCCCAACAATATTTCAGTTCTGCGAGGTCGAGGATGAGTACCAACCACTTATGGGCCCAGGTTCTGACCAATCAGAACTTCCAAACCGGTCAATAGTCAACACCTACAGTGCCAGGTGTTGACTTTAACTGCTGAGTTATTTGGGAGATCTTTGGTAGCTCAGGGAAAGGCTTGGGGTCTTAGGGAGGGTTCCAGTGTTGAGGGACACTGGAGTTGCCCACAAAGAGGGGGGACCCCTGACATAGTGTCCTATTTTATATTGATGCAAATCTTCTGACCAGCTGTGAATCCTCTGGCTATGCCTGATGGGGCTGGGTATCACAGCTGGTGGGACAACTGGTGGAGAATGAGAGAAGCTTCTGTCTGTCCTGACTGGTTCTCAGTAGCCTCCATGTCTCCCCAGGGACCCCTGAGGCTTCTATACCGGCATCCAGCTCAGCTATCACCTGGTCATTGAGAGCCCAGTTCTGAGGTCATGCTTGTCACATCCCTGGGGCTCCTTAAACCTTGAGGACCTGGAAGCATTCCTAGAAAAGCCTGGGTGATGGAGCTGCAACCTCTAGGATGCTTTGAGCTCCCTCATCTCTGCAGAAGCCCTGCCCCTGGGGGCTTGGCAAGGCCTCCCTGCCAGATCCACCTCCCTCCTCTGCCCACCCAGGACCTCCTGGGAGCCAGGAAGACAAGAGCCCTTGACCAGCTGGAAGCCTGTGATCAGGGGACAGAGTCCAGGGTCTGGGTCCTTGCCCCAAGGCAATCCACTTCCTACCTTGGTACCTACCTTGTTGCTGCTTCCTGAGCTGTTTTCGGCGAGGTGAGGACCCACAGCTCTGATAAGTCCGCTTGAGGCCTGGAAGGAAAGAAAGGAGGAGTAAGGGGTGAGGTTTGGGGTCTCAGGTTGAGGAGGTACCCAGCACTTTCAGGGAGCTCCGATCCACAGACAGGCAGCAGCCAGACAAGTATATCTACACTCAAGGACTGAATGAAGGCCGACAACAAGCAAAGGCTGTGCCCACATCAGCTTCTGTCTGCAGAGGGGTCCCTGGGCCTGGGGACCTCCCAGCCCAGAATGCAAGGAGCCGGGCCCACAGCCAACAGCCTTAAGCACTAAATGGCTTGGAAAGGACCCAGCTCTGTCAAGGGCACTCTTGGTTAGAGAAGTGGCGCTTTCCCTAGGCTTGGGCAGGCCTGTGCCCTCCCTCCTGCGCCCGTGTGCTTTATCCCCCTTAGTTCCCTCTTCCACACGTCCTCACCACTCTCACTAGTCTCATGAGTTCTTGTCTGGGTGCATGGATTTTCAAGAGCTAACAGTTTTCTGAAGAGGATGGGAAAGGAAGGAGAACAAGAATGAAGGGGAGACAGAAAGGAAGGGAGGAAGAAAGAAAGAGGATGAAGAAAGGATTTTAAGAAGTAAAGCAGGGGACTTCCCTGGTGATCCAGTAGTTAAGACTTCGCCTTCCAATGCAGCGGGTGCGGGATGGGTCCCTGATATGGGAGCTAAGATCTCACAAGACTTAGGACCAAAAAACCAAATGCAGAAGTAAAGTTGTAACGAACTTTATAAAGACTTTAAAAAATGGTCCACATTAAAAAAAAAAAAAAAGTCTAAAATAAAAGAAGTAAAGGTGGATACTCCTAAAGCCAGGCTTTAGTGATCAATCAGAATGGCTCTGAAGGAGGCCCCCTACCTGCCAGGTGTTAAATTTTTAGTTGCTGGTTTGCAGGGAAAGCCAGGGGTCCCAAAGAGGGGCTGCAATCAGGGTAAGAGTGTGTGCATATATATATGTAGCCAAGTGTGTATGCTTGGCTACACTGTGTGGCTTGCAGGATCTTTGTTCCCTAACCAGGGACTGATCCTGGGCCCTTGGCAGTGAGAGCACAGAGTCCTAACCACTGGACGGCCAGGGAATTCCCTTGTATTTCAATATTTTAATAAGTCTTCTACTAATAAGGGACTCATTAGCTAAATATCAACCAGACTTGGTTACAGCCAGGTGACAGTTATGCCATCTCAGTGATAAGGGACAGAAGGACCAGGTATCAGTTTTGATTTGTTGGGGGGCTAGGATGGGGCTTCCCTGGTGGCTTAGTGGTAAAGAATCCACCTATAGTGGAGGGAACATGTGTGCGATCCCTGGATTGGGAAGATCCCCTGGAGAAGGGAATGGCACCCCACTCCAGTATTCTTGCCTGGAGAATCCCATGGACAGAGGAGTCTGATGGGCTACGGTCCAAAAGGATGTTTTCTGTTAAAGCCTGGTGATGTTATTACCATGTACATCTTTAAGTAAAAAGTCAGTACTTCTACAGAAATAAAGGTTCTGAAGCCACAGAAACATCATATACAATGGTCAAAGACTACAAGTTTTTCCTCTAAGATCAGGAAAAAGGTATTCACCACGTCTATTCAACACAGAACTGGCAGTTCTAGCCAGAGCAATTAGGTGAGAAAAAGAGATAAAAGACGCCCAGATTGAAAAAGAGATGTAAAATAACCTCTGTTTGCAAGTGATAGGATCTTATATGTAGAAAACCCTAAAGACGCCACAAAGAAAAGCTGTTAGAACTAATAAATGAAACCAGCAAAGTATCAGGGCTAAAAAGTCAACACACAAAAGTCAGCTACGTGTCTATGCATGAACAATCTGAGAAAAAACTACCACAACAATTTCATTTACAATAGCATCAAAAAGAATCAGTAGTTAGGAATTAACCAAGGAAGTGAAAGATTTGTACAATGAAAACTACAAAATGTTGCTGGAAGAAAAGAAAGAAGACATAAATAAATGAAACGGTATCACATACTCACGGATTGGAAGACTTACTAATGTTGAAAATATCAGTACTATCCAAAAGTGATCTATAGATTCAATGCCCTTATAATCCCAATGCCTTTTTTTTTTGCAGAAATAGAAAGTCCATTCTAAAATTCATGTGGAATCTCAAGGGAACCCAAATAGTCAAAACAATCCCACAAAGGGAAAAAATCTGGAAGATTCACACTTTCTGATTTCAAACCTTACTAAAAAACTACAGTGATCAAAAACAGTGTGGTATTGGCATAAAGACAGACATAAAGACCAATGGAATAGAGTAGAGAGCCCAGAAATAAACCCTCACACATACGGTAGAGTGATTTTTGACAAGGGTGCCAAGAGCACTGAGTGGGGGAAAGGACAGTCTTGTCAACAGTGCTGGGAAAACTGCGTATCCACAGGCTGCGGAATGGAGTTGGACCCTTACCTAACACCATACACAAAAACTAACTCAAAATGGATGAAAACCCTAAATGTAAGACTTAAAACAATAAAACTGTTAGAAGCAAACATAAGGTGAAAGCTTGTGACGTTAGGTTTGGCACTTATTTCTTGAAGACGACACCAAAGGCACAGATATCGAAAGAATTAATAGAAAAACTGGACTTCATAAAAAAATTAAAAATCATACATCAAAAGGCCCTTCCCACAGAGTAAAAAGGCAACCCACAGAACAGGAAACATATTTGCAAAACACATATTTGATAAGGGGTTAATAACCAGAATACAGAGAGAACTCCTAAAACAAAACAAAACAAAACAAAACAAAACCAGAGAAGTCAATTCAAAAACAGATAAAGGACTTGAATAGACATTTCTCCAAAAAAGAAATATGAAGGCCAATAGGCACATGAAAGGATTCTCAGCATTACTAATCATTAGGGAAACGCTAACCAAAATGACAATGAGGTACCACCTCACACCCATTAGGATGGCAACTATCAGAAAAGAAAAAAAAAGTGTTGGCGAGGATGTGGAGAAACCGGAAGCCTTGTGGACTGTTGGAAGGAATGTAAAATGGTGCAACTTCTGTGGAAAACACTACGGAGGTGTCTCAAAAAATTAAAGATAGACTTGCCATGTGAACCTGAGTCCTGGACATAGACTCAAAAGAATTGAAACAGGGTCTTGAAGAGATATTTGTTTATCCATATTCATGGCAGCATTAGTCACAATAGCTAAGTTATGGAAACAACCCGAAAGTCCACCGAAGGATGAATGGATAAGCAAAATGGGATTTATATATACAGTGGAATATTAGTCAGCCTTAAAAAGGAAGGAAATTCTGACCTATGACACAATACAGATGAGCCTTGAAAACATTATGTTAAATGAAATAAGCCAGTCAAAAAAGACAGATATTGTATGATTCCACTTATACAATGTACTTAGAGTAAAGTCATAGAGCTGGAGAGTAAATGGTGGTTACCAGGGGCTGGGAGAGAGATGAATGGGGAGTTATTATTTGATGGGTATAGAATCTCAGTTTTGCAAGAAGAAAAAAGAGTATTGGAGATGGATGGTGGTCATGGGCTTCCCAGGTGGCGCTAGTGGAAAAGAACCCACTTGCCAATGCAGGAGACATAAGAGACGCAGGTTCAATCCCTGAGTAGGGAAGATTCCCAGGAGGAAGGTATGGCAACCTCCTCCAGTATTCTTGCCTGGAGAATCCCATGGACAGAGGAGCCTGGTGGCTATCGTTCATGGGGTCCCAAAGAGTCGGACATGACTGAGTGCCTCTCACATGACATGATAACTGTGCAACAACGTGAATGTGTTTAATACACTGAACTGTACACTTAAAAATGGTTAAGGTGGTAAATTTGATGCTATGTAATTGACCATGGTTAAAAAAGAAAGATGGAACAAAAAGGAAAGAAAAGTTCTGAAGAGAGAGTGGTGAATCAGTGCAGTGGACCATCTGATCACTAACCTCTCTGCGCTGCACCAGAAAACCAGTCAGAGGCTCCCTGGGTGTGGACAGCAGACTGTGGGTCAGTGTCAGGCCTGAGGGTGTCTGAATGGTGAGAGGCCTGAGCCTGTGGGCTTGGAGCCTGAGGCCCTGAGGTTTGGGGACAGGGAAGTGAGAACGGGCTTCCCCAAGTGAAACCAGGTGGGGGATTCCAGCAGTGGCTAAGGGCTGAAAACCTCGAACTCTCCCAGGAGGCTCCAGGCAAGACTCATGGGAAAAGCTTTCAGACAAGCCAAAGCCTTGAGGGGCAGAAATGGGGTGCAGGCGAGGCCGGGAGCTCTGGTGAGGGGCCTGGGAAATGTGCAAATGGGTCCAAGCATGAGGAGGCTAGTTTACGGAAAATGGCTCTGACCAGCCACCACCAGCCTGTTCTGGGTTTGATATGGGGGACTTAGTGTGCACCCACCCTCCACATCCCACCCCTTCCCCCAAACCCCAGGCCTTACCAGGGTGGAGCTGAGAGTCTGATCGGCTTTCCTTGCCAATTTCCAGAAGACTGGGGAAGCCTGGAAGAGGGAAGGAGATGACATGTCATGGGGATGAGCTAGGATGCCCTGGGACCAGATCTGGCCCCGTGTCTGGCTCAGGGCTCATCCCTTAGGGGGTGTTCCTAGCAAGCCAGAAATCTATACTTGGCGATCTGTGGAGGGCACAGCTGGAAGTGAGCCCTGAAGGCAGCTGGGGGCAGAAACACATGCGTATCAAAAATTCTGTGCACATACAAGTATATGGGTGCATGCACATGTTTATTCATGCCTGTGCACAAGTGCACACCTGTGTATCCCCACCTGCCCCGTACTCTGCCTTGTAGAGTTATTGAGTGAGCTCTCACTTCCTCTCCATGAACACAATCAGTGTTCTGAGCTTCCCTACAGTGCTCTGTAAATGGAAGAGCCCAAGGGACATTCACTGAACAGGACAGAGTCCAATCAGCCTGCCCCAAGTGCCGGCCAGAGGGCTCTGCCTAGGACTGTTTCTTTGCAAAAAGAAACCTCTTAGGCAGTATGGGCTATCAGGAATTTCCTGGCAGGAAGGAGTCAGCTGGTCCTTTCTCTCTGCATCCTGCCTTTCTGGGCAACTGGGGTGGTACAAGGTGGAAGGAGGAGTCCTCCAGGTCCCCAGCAGATGTGGCGGCATTAGGGCGTTTGCTCTGGGAGGCGCACAGAAACACGGAAGTTTGTTCCTGGCTGGGCCACACGTCTCTGTGTGACCCAGGCAAGTCCTGGCCTCGCCTGGGGCTCTCCGGCTCCCCAGGCCCCGGGCACTAGCTGGCGGCACTGCACCTCCCACAGCCACTCTTACCGTCTTCATGGCCCCACATGCTCATCAGCAGCACCTCCATGTCCATCGGCACATCCAGCTCCATGCACACGCACTGGATGAATGACTTCCAGGTGGTCGGACCCTGGGTATGCAGTTTTTGGAGATGCAGGATGGCCCTCTGTGTGGGGTCTAGGGCCTGATATTCGGAGCCCAGGTCCACGTTGGGGAGGAATAGCTTCACCTTGGCGTCTAGCCATTCTAGGTTTCTGCTGAGCAGCCTCACAAGCCATCCATGCAGGTTCCTGGTGCCCAGTTGGAGGCTAATGGGGTCCATGAGGAGCTGACCCTACAGGGACCAGGTAGGCAGGTGAGCTGCGAAGTAGGTGAGCTGGGGGACAGGTGAGCTGGGGGAAAGCCAGGAGGGGCAGTCAGAAACCACTCCCCACAGCTAAGGGGATGGACACAGAAGGTAGAGAAGTGGTCTCTCTGTAGTGTCTCGATGTCATTGCCCAGAGCTCAGGCCCAGAAATTAATCTCCTTCTTCTGTATTCTCTGCCAAAATAATCCATGGGGATGTCATGGGCCCGGATGGTTTAGTTCATCCCCTGTGGATAAGCCTGATAATGCTTTATTTGTTCTTGTTTCCATGGACCCATTTGTGCTGCTCTCTGTCTGAGCTAAGTTGTCTCTGGCAGAGACAAATAGCTGTCCCCCCGTATTTGTTCTTCTCTTCTTTCTTAGTACTAGAACCCCTAAATATTTCCTAGTTATCTGAAATAGACTATTTCCCAGCCTCCCTTGCAGCTAGACATACTCATGTAATTAAATTTTGGCCAATGAGATGTTGGTGGAAGTGTTGTATATCATTCTTAACCTCTTCTTGTTGGCTGGAATGCTGATGTGATGGCCAAACCTTGGGCAGCCATATTGGATTGTGAGGTAGAAGCCAGCACTGAGGAAGGTGGAGAGTAAAGCTTTCCTGTCCTGGACTCTCTGACTTTGAATTTCTAATACATGACAAGGAAATTCATTTCTATTCTGTTTAAACTACTGTTGCTTAGGCCCTTTTGCTATTCACAGTGAAATATAATCCTAGATAATACAGACCCTCTCTTCTCTCTAAGCAAATTCTCCCCTTCTAAACTGGAACTCAAACAACTTGCTGGTAGGAGTATTAAAATGAGGCAAGGAGAAGTTATTTTGTGAAAGCTTAAAAAGTCTGAAGGCCCTTTGATTCAGCAATTACATTTCTAATATGCTGGCCTTGGGACACAATCATGGACTTAAACAGAATTTTTAGTTACAAAGCTGTGCACTGCAAGAGTATTTTTAATAGTTAAAAATTGGAAGCAACCTAAATATCCAACAGTAGAGATTAACTGGTTATCCATCACATGGTGGAATATGCTAGAACGTTTCCAAATGTACTTTCTGGCACTATTGTCTTAATAATAGAGATAACCACTCAGAAAGCACTTACTGTGTGTTAGGCTTTGTTTTATGTGCTTTATTTGTCTCATCGAATCCTCACAACTCCAGAGACTTCATTTCTAACTCTGAAAAAGATAGGAGGCCCATGCAGGGGCCAGCCTTATCAACTCCCAGACGCTGGGGCCAACACCATGTGTTCTGGGGTTCAGGCTCCAGCTTCTCCCTTGACCCCCAGCAGAGACCTACTGGACACATGTCCCCAGCTCCTCTGGTCACCCCTCTTCAACCAAACTAATAGCAACAACTCCTTGCTCAGGCACAGAGTTTGAGACTTCAAGAAATATGCTCACATCCACAGTGTGGATCACCGCCCCCACTCAACAGATGAAAAGGCTAAGCTGGGGAAGGGTAAAGGACATACCCAAGATCATCATGTAAGTCCATGGAGGACACATGCTCAGAACTGAGATTTCTTACCTCTCAGGCCAGTTAATTTCCAAGGCTTGGGAACCCTAGGTGGCACCAGACAAGGGCTAATCCATGGCCTCTGTGTGATCTTGGCGCCTATGGCATGGCTTCTTTTCCGGGCTAGAGTGTCCAAAGTCCATGCGGCCCATAAAGAACTCATCCAGGGCAGCAAGGTGCCAGGTGGAAGTGAGGAGTGCCTGGATGGTATAATTGCTGGGAAAGTCCTTCAAATTCAAATTTCTCCCCCAGCCCGTCTAACATGATGCCTTTGTTTCCACCATGAGTGCTCTTTCCCCTTGGAGTAAGACATTAAACTCTTTAAAAATAACCAGCCCTGGAAGAAAAAACACATTTTATCATTATTGGTCATTGTGAACGTCAGTAGCAAACAGCCTTGGAGACAGAGGATTATATTAGAAAGATCCTCAGTGAAGGGATGGTCACTGACCTGGCTCCCTGGTTCATCATAGATATTCTAGGATGTCCACAGAGAGGGTCTCCTGAGTTCCTGGGCCAAAGTCCTGGAGCTGGATTTTCAGATTCTTTCCTTAGGCTAGGCTCCTAAGAGAGAGAGGAGACAGACCGCTTTCTCATCATTATTCCGCATTCCAAGAGGAACTCTGTAAAGAAGGCACCGACCCTCACTCCTAACTCCCCTGAGGACATCAACCCAGAAACAGCCTTCTCATCTTCATGTACAGATCTTATTCTTCCTCAAGCAAGATTCTTCTTGTTCCTGGACTGTGCACAGTCCAACCCTCCTCAGTGTCACTTCCCTGGACCAGAGGATGCCCCTCTTACTCTTCCAATTTGAATATTCCCCTTACAGTGACTTGTTCCATCACTACATACCTCTCCAATCCAGTAGATTTATTATAGCTAATTTATTAAATGAAGATGGAATAACTCTTACCAAAGATGTCAGCCTTCTTTCCTAATAAAACCTCAAAGAGGTTAGAATGTGCAGCTTTCTCTCTTCATACATCATGAAGAAGTTTTTAAATAATTGAGAGTAAACGTCCTTCTTTTTTTTTTTTTTAAACATCCTTCTTAATGAGAAAACCCAGAGGCACTGATCACTGTCTCACCAAGAGAACAATAAAATGATGGTCATTTAATCAGTTTTATTTTATTAGCACCTTTATTATAATAACTATAAATGAAGTATGACCTGTAGAAATTGTGAATCACTATATTGCTATACCTGTAACTTATATAATATTTTATATCAACCATATCTCAATAAAAAATAAAATAAGGACATCCCTCATGGTACAGTGAGTAGGAATCCGCTTGCCAATGCAGGTGATGTGGGTTTGATCCCTGGTCTGGGAAAATTCCACATGCCATGGAGCAACTAAGCCCATGTGCTACAGCTCCTGAGTCTGCACTCCAGAGCTCCTGAGCCTGCACTCCAGAGCTCCTGAGCCTGCACTCCAGAGCTCCTGAGCCTGTACTCCACTCCAGAGCTCCTGAGCCTGCACTCCAGAGCTCCTGAGCCTGCACTCCACTCCAGAGCTCCTGAGCCTGCACTCCAGAGCTCCTGAGCCTGCGCTCCAGAGCTCCTGAGCCTGTGCACCACTCCAGAACTCCTGAGCCTGAGTGCTACAACTGCTGAAGCCCATGGGACTAGAACCTGCGCTCTGCAACAAGAGAAGCCACGGCAATGAGAGGCCCACGCACCTCAACTAGAGAGTAGCCCTGCTCACCACTTTTAGAGAAAGCCCACGCACAGTAGTGAAGGTCCAGCATAACCAAAAACAAAAACAAATAGCACTTCCCTGGTGGGTAAAGAATCTGCCTGCGAATGCGGTAGATGCAGGTTCAATCCCTGATCTGGAAAAAGCCCACATGCTGTGGAGCAACTAAGCCTGTGGGCCACAACCATTGAGCCTGTGCTCCAGAGCCCAGGGGCTGCAACTACTGAGCCTGCGTGCCGTAACTAGTGAAGCCTGTGCTCTGCAGCGAGGAAAGCCACGGCAACGAGAAGCCCAAGCACTGCCACCAGAGAGTAGCCCCCGGGGCCACAGCCAAAGGAAAAAGCCCCAGCAGGCATGAAGACCCAGAACAGCCATAAATAAACAAGTATAAACTAAAGTGGCACTGGTACGAGTGTCTGTGTAACACAGCTTCAGAGATCTTGTCTAACAATAAGGAACAGACAAAAGAAAAGATGGCTAAAAAGTATATGGAACAAAGGCAGAAGATCAAAGTACGCACTGATGGAGTATCTGAGAAGTAGGAGAAGGTAATAGCAAAGCTCCAGACTTTAGATCAATCCACATCAAGAGGGCACATTTTATAGACAGCCCAGAAATAAACTCACACAGCTACATTCAATCAATCTTTGACAAAGGAGGCGAGCATACAACGGGGAAAAGATAGTCTCTTCAGCAAGTGGTACTGAAAAAGCTGGACAATTGTATGTAAATCAATGAAGTTGATTTACACCTCACACCATGCACAGCAATAAACTCAAAATGGCCTAACAATTATAGGACATGACACCATAAAACTCCTAGAAGAGAACATAGGCAAAACATTCTCTGACATAAACAGCACCAGTATTTTCTTAGGTCAGTCTCCCAAGACAATAGAAATAAAACCAAAAGTATAACAAACGAGACCTAGTCAAATGTACAAGCTTTTGTATAGCCGAGGAAACCATAAACAAAACTAGAAGACAACCTATTGACTGGGAGAGAATATCTGCAAATAATGCAATAGACAAAGGCTTAATTTCCAAAATATACAAACAGTTCATACAATTCGGTAACAGAAGAAACAAACAATTCAATTAAAAAATGGGCAAAAGATCTAAATAGATATTTCTCCAAAGAAGACACATAGATGGCCAATAGGCACATAAAAATATGTTTAACATTGCTAATTATTAGAGAAATGCAAATCAAGACTGTGATGAGGTACCACTTCACAGCAGTCAGAATGATCATCATTAAAAAGTCTACAAATAACAAATGCTGGAGAGAGTGTGGAGAAAAGGGAACCCTCCTACGCTGTTGTAAATCGGTGTAGCCACTATGGAGAACAGTACGGAAATCCTTCAAAAAACTAAAAATAGAGTTACCATGTGATTCAGCAATCCTACTCCTGGACAAAGCCCAGACAAAACTATAATTCAAAAAGATACATGTACCGCTATGTTCATAGCAGCATTATTTACAATAGCCAAGACATGGAAGCAACCTAAATGTCCATTGACAGATGAATGGATAAAGAAGATGAGGTACAGATATACCATGGAATACTACCCAGCCATAAAAAGGATGAAATGGTGCCATTTGCAGCACCAGGGATTGAGCTAGAGATTATTATACTAAGCGAAGTAGGTCAGAAAGAGAAAGACAAAGACAATACGATGTCACTTATGTGTAGCATCTAAAACAGGACACAAATGGCAATTATATCAGAGACTATTCACTGGGAAAGGCAGGCAATAATGGAGAGACTTCCAAACAAAAGCACTTTATAAAGTAAATGTCATTAAAACCTGATGGTGCCAGATTTAAAATAGAACAAATTGATCTAAGGAATGGAAGAGAATTCAAATTAGCTTCACACCCATTTAAAATCCACTATTTGATCAATGGTATTGAGAGGGAAAATATGGAAAAATACATAGTATTAAAACACATAGTAATACAAGTATTTTAAATAGGGAGAATTATTACTATTGGCTGTGCCACACTACTTATGGGGTCTTAGTTCCCGGACCAGGTATTGAACAAAGGCAGTGAGAGTACAGGGTCCTAACCACTGGACTGCCTGGGAATTCCTTTTTTTTTTTAAGAATTATTTTTAAATAAGTAACTTATTTATTTTTAAATAAGTTTTCTTATTAAAACTACAACCAGATATCATTTCATACCCCCCTCAAATATCTACAATGAAAGAGAAGATAATACAACTGCTAACGAGGTTGTGGAGAAATAGGAACCCTTATATACTGCTGGCGGGCATGCAAAATGGTGCAGCCACGTTGGAGGAGTTTGACAGTTCTTTAAAATGTTACCCAGTTATAACTCAGCAATTTTCTACCCTTAGGTTTATACTCAAGAGAAATGAAATATATGTACTTACACAAAAACATACACACAAATGTTTATCATCCCTCATAGCCAAAAAATGAAAAAAATAAAAATTTCCATAACTCACAGATGAGTAAGCAAAATACGGTATGTCACTACAATAGAATATAATTTAGCAACAAAAAGGAACAAAGTAACATTGTGTTCAGTCACTTCAGTCATGTCCACTGTTTGCGACCCTATGGACTGTAGCCTGCCAGGTTCCTCAGTCCAGGGGATTCTCCAGGCAAGAATACTGGAGTGGGCTGCCATGCCCTCCTCCAGGAGATCCTTCCGACCCAGGGATCGAATTTGCATCTCCTGTATGTCCTGCATTGCAGACAAATTCTTTACTGCTGGGCCACTGTTACGTACTACAAGGTGGATGAACAGCTAAAGGATGCTAAGTGAAAAAAGCTCCAAAGTATACCAGTAAGTGAATTCAACTTTTAAAAGCCTTGGCATATGTCTGTTTTAAACGTGCTGTGTGAATCTGCATACAGAGAGACCAACTCTAGGGTTACACAAGCAAACTGGTGAGAGGATTGTACCCGGGGAGTGGACGTGGGGGAAGCAGGCAGAGGAGAGCCCTTTACACCGCACAGCTCGCTCTCTGTATCTGTGGATCTGAATCTTCAAGTGTGGAACCCGTAGATATGGAGTGCTGACTGTGCTGTGCCATCTTATATAAAGGACTTGAGCATCCGAGGATAGGGACACTGAGGGCCACCCGCACTCTTTGGACCACTGCGTACATTAAAACTTTTCAACAGGTACAGTTGTTTCAAAGCCATAAAATGTTCATATTAAAAACTAGGGTTCAATCCCTGGGTCAGGAAGATTCCCTAGAAAATGTGTTACCTCTAAGAATCACCAATGCATTCCTGGGACATGGGGCTCAGAGAGAGGTAATGAAAAGCCAGCATCACACAGTAAGATTCCCAAGGGAATCCAGGCATGTGGGTTTGCGGTCCCATGCTCCTGCCACTCCAGTCCAGGTCCAGACAGCAAGAGGGAAAAAAGGTAGGGGGCCTTGTTGGGGTGCTGGTCTCACTGAGGGGTGGGCATAGGAGGCTTGCCCAGATGGGAGCTCCATCCTGGCTTCCGTCGCCCTCATCGCTGTGCTCTTGCGGAGTCTCTCTTGCTATCCGGGGCATCCCGTGCTGTGGAGGTTACGGGACCCAGTTCCTTTGCCCAGTCCTTTGCGCTTGCTGCTCCCTATGCCTGGAGACCACCGCCCCCACCAACTTCCAGTCCACACTCACGCACATGCGCACACATGCCAACGCGCACGCCTCTGGCCGGAGTCATCTCTAAAACTCAGCTCTGGTCTGGTCTCTTTTCTGTCTAAACCTCCTATAGCTTCCCGTCACCTGCAAGATGCAGGGTGGCACCACAGTTAGTATGACTTCCACAAAGCAGGTCCACATCAGCTGCTCATGAAAGGGTCAAAGGATGAGTAAACAAACGGTCCTTCACCATCTGGGTCCTGGCCACTTTCGGGCCTCTCACGCCACCCCTGCCGCCTGCCACGTGACCACGCTCCCGGCCCCACCCTGCCATCCTCTTTCACAACTCCCCGCCTTGCACACATGCCCTGCTCTGCCTCGAATGCCCTGCCCTTTCCCTTCCATCTTGCAAACGCCTCCTTCTTCTTACGGATTCAGCTCCAATCAACTCCTGTTCCCTTCTCAGGGAGGTCCTGCCGGCTGCCTTCCCAGACTGAGTCGCCTCGCTACCACTGGGCTTCCCTCCTTAGCAATGTCTCCTTCCTCCCCCACAGCAGGGCTTGTCATTCTGCACCGTCATTTCCTCTTGGTCAGTCCCTCCTTCAGCAGCTGGGAACACCACCTGATTCTGGACAAGAACAAACGCCTTGGCAACAGGGCCCTGGATTGGAGTCTCTACTCGGTACCGGCTCGTGTGGCTTTGGTTTGGTTACCCCATGGCTTGGTACTTCAGTATCCTCATCTATAAAAGGAGGATGTTCGAGGTCAGGCTGCTAAAAGCAGAACCCAAGATAGGGGTGTCTGTTGAAGTTTTTTATTAAGGCTGAAAGGGAAGCAGGACGGGCAAGGGAAGAAGTTAGGCAAAGATGCAGTTTCAGGAGCCTGACCACGGGGAGCTCTGTGAGTGACAGGTCAACAGACCTATCCTGCCAAGAGGCAAGGGGGCTGGGCTGCTGTTTCCCACCCCTCCAACAGCCACATCCGCCAGACACTGGCTATGGGCCATATCCAGGTAGTGGAGGAGGGGCATTCCGATGGGCCAAGGGCAATCCTTAAGGGCAGGGTGCAGTGTGAGCAGCCTACGCCCACAATGGATGGGGAATGGGGGTGGGGGGTGGGGTGGGGTGGGGTGGCGCCCAGTAGACTGGAGACCTGGAGCACCAGCAGGGTCAGCCTTGGGGGTAATAACAGTTAACTGGCAAGGGCATCGGGAGGTGAAGCAGGCAAACCCCCTGACGCGGCCTCTGGCACATTAGCTATTATTACCAGTGTTGTTTCCTCTGCAGCCCCGGCCCAGCACAGGGTAGAAGGGAGGGAAGGAAGAGAGGATGTGGTTGGAGTCACAGAGCTCTGGCTGCTTCTTCCTTCTTCCTGCTTGGATTGAGAGGGAGGCCCCTCGAGGCTGGGGCTTGGCAGTCACAGCTGCTGGCCGCACCCCCAAAGCTCACTTGTTGGGCTCTGTTTCCTCATCTCTACAAGGGGGGCATCATGAGCCATCCCTGTTCCCCGGGCTGTCTGGGAGGGTCAAGCCAAGCATCAGGGCCCGTGGGTGGCTGGAAGCCCTGTCCTCCGGCTGGTTCTGACAGACCTGGGGTTCTGCCCCAGCACCAGGGCCCTGGTGGGAGGAAAGAGGACAGAAGAGGGTGACCAAGGTCAGACAGCGGGAAGAGAGGACCAGAAATAAGAAGGCTAGAACCCTAACCTCAAGATCAGGAAGGATATGGTTGGTGGGGACAATAAGAAAAGCATGGCCTGGGCCATGACAGCCACTCCAGACGTTTGGACCAAAATATCTGAAGGAGGGCAAGCCAGGTGCTGCTGGAGTCGGTTTCTCAGGACCGAGTGGACAGGTCAGGCCTGGGGACCCCGGGGTGGACCAGAGTCCACAGAGGCCCTCAAGCCCTCTCACACCAAGTCCTACAGGGCTGACGACAGAAAACTCAGGGCCTCTGCATCCCCCAGGGTGGATGATCACAGTCCAAGGCTTTGGAGGACGCCTGAGGCCAGAAGCAAATGCGAACCTAGCTGGAAGAAGCCATGCCAGCTCCCACTCCCCCATCCCCGGCCTTTTTTTCCCCTCTGGCCACACTGTGGCCATATGGGATCTTAGTTCCCTGACCAGGGATCGAACCCCGTGCCCCTTGCAGTGGGAGTGCAGAGTCCTAACTACCAGACGGCCAGGGATGTTCCCAGGCCCGTTTTACAGATGGGGAAACTGAAGTCCCAAGAGGGGAAGGCCTTACTGACACTCAGAGCAAGTAAGAAGTGAAAGTGGGGCCAGACTAAGCTTTCAGGCTTTTTCTAGGTGAGGGCTAATGCAGCCCCACCCCAGGAATCATCCTCTTTTCATGGGTCCCCACGATGGGGTACCTTCAGGGAGATGTGAGCAGCCATTTCTTCCCTCATCCATAAAAGTGGGCAGAGAGGGCAAGGGGGGTCCTTGACCCGGCACATTTCCATGGAGCAGGGGTGGGGGGGGTGTGCGATGGGGATGATTTCTTTTGAAAGCCATCATCTTTGTTGTCCCTCACAATGACAGGGTCCTGCAGGACTTAACATGCACCCCCACATGTTCTACCAAAGCAGAACCGAGGCCCAAGACTTCCCTAGTGGCCCAGTGGCCAAGACTCCCTGCTCCCAGTGCAGGGGGCTCAGATTTGATTCCTGGTCAGGGAACTGGATCCCACAGGCCTCAACTAACAGCCCACCTGCCTCAACAAAGATCAAAGATCCCAAGCACCACAACTAAGGCCTGGCACAGCCAAATTAACTAATTAAAAAAAGAAAAAGGAACCAAGGCTCCCAGCAGTGAGGGGCCCTCCCCACACCACCAGCTAGAAAGATACAGAGCTGGGAGTTGAGGAAGCATCTTCTTGTCTCAAAGTCTTTGAGGAGGGTGGCACGAGCCTGTACTCTGAGCCCCAGGCCTGGGTGGTCCCTGTTCTAAATCCAACAGGGCCTCTCTCTTCTTGTCACTAGAAAACCAGGAATCTGACTCCCAGCCCCCATCACTAGAACTGAAATGGCCTTCTTTATTCCAGCCAACTTCCTGCTCAGACAGCTCAGACTCTCCACCAAAAGACCCCGTGGAGTTTCCGGGTGCACCCTTCTCTGAAACGTGGACAGCAAGTGGCTGGGGAGGGATCTTGCCTTTTCCGCTCAGCCCTGGCAGTTTGGGTCCGGCACCCACCAGAAGTGGCCGGTGAGAAGGTTCCTTCCCAACAGGGTCCTGGGCCTCCGGAGGGCCAGTGGGTCCCAAACCTGCCTGCATGTTAGAGTCATCCAGGGTTTTAAAAATTCCAATGGGCTGTACCCCAGATCAATCACAGCACAATTTCCGAGGGTGGGACACAGGCACCTTTGGAAGCAACCCAGCTGAGCTTGGGAAATACTAGTCTAGGCCACGCTGCCACCCAGCGCTCCACTCCAGGTGGGCAGAGTGGCTTCGTGTTCCCTTGTACCTGGCACCTTGCCTCCCCAGCAGAGCCAAGGCTTCTTGCCTTTAAGAGATTGGGGACAGGAAGGCCACCGAGATGGCCACGTTTAGATGGGACCCTGAGGGTGTCTGCTGAAAACTGACACTCCTCCTGCACTTCTGCCTCTGGCCTGCTCCTTGGCACCTTGTTGCCTTGCCAACTCCTCCCACGCCCACACCAAACCGAAAATGAAGCTGAGACCTGGAAATCCCCCTTTCGTCTCCAACCATGTGGTTGAAGAGGATCCCGGAGAAATTATGTGCTGGTTCGGGGGGCAAAGAAGGCTCAAGTTGTAAAGGGGAGAAATTAGATCCTGAGGTTCAAATTCACAGCCTGGAGATTGGTCTGCCCACTTCCAAAGGCAAATTGGAGGTGATTTCTAAAACTTAAAGTGTGTCTACCCTTTGACTCTACAACCAAGCTGCTTGGCAGAAAGCCCAGGGAGAGCCACACAGCCTGGAATACGCAGAGCATACTGGATAAGGAAATCCTGCAGCCGTGTTTGACCAACTGATATCTCAGTAAAGTTTGGTGTGACCACACCTCTGGGTTATGGGCATAAAGACCACTGACATGGCTGGATCCTTATATGTATTAACTGAATAAACAAGACACACGAATAATGATATGCATAATATGATACCATTTGTTTGAAGAATCCATAGAAAACAAAGCACCAACACTGTATGTCTTCATCCAGGTCTATAATCCCATGTTTTTATAACTTAGAGGTTAAGAGCATGAATTTGGGAGCCAGCTGTCTAGGTTGGAACTAAACATTTCATCATTAGCAGGCTGTGTGGCATCAGCCAAATTGTATAGCCTCTCTAGGCTTCAATGCTCTCATCTATAAATCAAGGATAGGACTCCCCTGGTGGTCCAGGAGTTAAGAATCTGGCAGCCGATGCAGGTTCGGTCCCTGGTCTGGGAAGATTACATACACCTCGGGGCAGCTAAGCCCATGTACCACAACTACTGAACCCTTGAGCCCTACAGCCCATGCTCTGCCACAAGAGAAGCCACTGCAATGAGACACTCTCGAACCACAATGAAGACTGGCCTCCATTCGCCACAGCTGGAGAAAGCCTGTGCGCGCAGCAACAAAGACCCAGCACAGCCAAAACTAAAATAAATAAATAAAAATAAATAAACCAAGGATAACTTCAGTATCTACCTCACAGGGCTGTGAATGTGTCAATACATGTAAAGTGCTTAAAACAAGGCCTTGCAGTTAGTGAGCCCAATAGATGTGTTTTGGGGTTTTTTTAAATTGTTGGTTTTAGGTTGTTTTTTTTTTTTCGGTTGTACAACATGGCTTGTGGGATCTGCATTGAGAGTGCAGAGTCCTAACCACTGGACCTCTAGGGAATCCCCTTGTTTGTTTGTTTTTTAATGAGAAGCCTTAGATAAAGTTTTGGAAGGCAACACATCAAACTGGTTATCTCAAACTAGTTATCTCAAATAATTAGTTATCTCAAAAACTAGTTATCTCAAACTAGTTATCTCAAATAACAGGCCTGGGGCAGGAAGCAGTGAGTAATAGAGATGTATGCCCCTGACATGGTATCCAGCTGTTTGCAAAGCGAATTTAATCATGTATTACCTGTGTGGTTTAAGCTGAAAACATATTTTTGAAAGTGAAAGAAGACAGAAGATCAGTGACTAGAAAGCTGCACTCTTTGAAGTCAGAAGAGGAATTCTATTTCCAGGATGGATCAACTGACCTATGTCCTCCCATGCTAACTGACAGTGCCCAGACACACAAAACGTGGGCAGAAGAAAGGCTTGGGGAGAGGGCTGGAGGTTAGTGATTGGTTGGTTGGAGCCTCGGTTCTGAGCTCCACTGCCCCAAACTGACTTGCTGGGTGATACCAGGCAAGTCCTTGCCCTCTCTGAGCCGTGACTCACTTGTACATCAAGTAGGGTTAATACCAGCCAGTCTTACAGGGACTGGAGCTGATAAGGGGTCAGGAGGCTTGGGTGCAAATCCTGATTTCAACAAGTTGTGTTGTGCAACCTAGGGCAAGTTTCCTAACTCCCCTGTACCTCCAGTTCCTCATCTGCAAATGGGGGTGATGACTCTGCATCTAGTTCACAGGGTCATTCTGAGGGTGGGGGACAATAATGAAGATTATAGCACAGTGAGGGGGACTGCCCATCTGCAGCGGATGCTAATCTCATATACTGGGCTCTTAGCACAGGTCCAGGCAACATGCTACAGCATTCCACTTGCATTTCCTCAGCAGATTCTCAATCACCCTTTCAAGGCAGATGTTACCTTCATGCTGCAGACTCTGGGAAGTCAAGAAGCAAAGAGTGGATTAAAAACCTCTGCTGAGGGACTTCCCTGGTGGTCCAGTGGTTAGGACTCTGTGCTTCCAATGCAGGGGGCATGGGTTTGATCCCTGGTCGGGGAAATAAGATCCCACATGGTAAATGGCCCAAATTTTTTTTTTTAAAAAGAAAAAAAGACATTAAAAGCTCTGCTGAGGACTTCATTGGTGGTCCAGTGGTTAAGAATTCGCCTGCCAATACAGGGGACAAGCGTCTGATCCCTGATCTGCGAAGACCCCACATGCAACGGAGCAACTAAGCTTGTGGGCCACAACTACTGAGCCTGTGCCTTAGAACCCACGCTCTGCAGCAAGACAGAACACCAGAATGAGACGCCTGTGCACTGCAACTAGAGAAAGCCCTCACATAGCAACAAAGACCCAGCATGGCCAAAAATTAAAAAAAAAAATTTTTTTTCAAAAACCCCTCCACTGAATTCAGAGGCACTTTCCTAACTGAAGCACCACACTGCCTTCAACCAATGATCTTCTTTCCAACAAAATAATCATTTCCATAGCTCTTATATTTTTATGCTAGAAAATATAATCTGCACTCATTTGATTATTTTTATGCTATAAAATATAATCTGCACTCATTTGAAAAGTTCTAAACATTTCAGAAATATATCGTGTGAATTTTCTCACAGTCTTACTCTTGAGGAAGAGGAATACAAGTTCTAAGACTTTTTTTACCTATATTGGAGAATATTTTTGCCTTATATGAGAATCAGAGTATCATTTCCTTAAACATTTTCTAGAAATCATTTCACTTTGAACTTGATTTTCTAGTATCATTTGCCTTGCATGGATGGTAACCCCTCCAAAGAAACCCACGGGAAACAAAACCAAAATGATGCCCACTGAAATGGGGTACTGAAACTGCTGCGCTGGGGCTCTGCCCTGAGGCCTGGCCTCCAGTTGTTAAAAAGGTGGTCCTCAGTGTGACAGGCATGATGGATATTAGCAGTCAACTGAGACTTTCTTCTTGACGAATCAGGAAGGATCAGAGAGAAGTATAAAGAGCACAGCTGCTCTCACTTTATGATTCAACGAATGCCCTGTCCACGCACCACTTAACATCATCTGGCTGACTCTGCTGTGTAAGTCTGAGACAAAGCTTGACTTGTCCATCTCAAGAAGAGAAATCTGTGGCTGCAAAATGCACAGGACACCTTCAAGAACATAAGGAAAAGACTATTGCGAGACACGCAAAACAGCAAGCTATTTCTCTCTTCAAACAAGATGCTGTGACAAGACCTGAATGCCTCAGAGTACAAGTTCCCCAGGGTTTGAGTCTTCCCTCCATTTGGCATGAAGAGCAGAAGCAACCTCTCAGGCAAGGAGTTAATGGGGGTTTGGGTTTTGCTGATGGTACAGCCTCCATGCCTCCCCTCAGAAGATGGATGTTGGGGCATCAAGCAGTTTTATAGCTGCCTGCAGCCTCTGTATACACACAGTCTTCTAGGAAAGAAAGTCAGCAACATGGTCTCAAATTTTTAAAATAATGGTTCATTCAGGGACACAGAAATCAGACTGTTGGCTGCCAAAGGGGAGGGGGCTAGAGGAAGGATGGAGTGGGAGGTTGGGGTTAGCAGATGTAAGTTTTTACGTGTAGAATGGATAAACAACAAGATCCAACTGTATAGCACAAAGAACTATATTCAGTATCCTATGATAAACCATAACAGAAAAGAATATTAAAAAAAAGAATATATAAAAAACGATGGCTCAAGAGAGGATTCGGGAAAGATGGCAGAGTAGGAAGCATTAGGATTCTGTCTCCTCATTTAGACAAAAGTGGTGTGAGCAGAATCTGGTATAACTGTTTTGGAACTCTGGAGTCTGTTGAAAACTTAAGTCTGGACTGTTAGATTTTGGTTAATTTTGGTCAATTTCAGCTCTTAACACAGTAATAGGTGCCTGTCCCTTACCCCTCAGACTCACGGCAGTCAGCTGTGCACCTGGAACAACCTGCACACAGCTTGCAGGAGCTGGGGTGGGTAAAAAGGACCCTGTCCTCCAGATACTGGAGACTTGGGCTGTAACTGTTGACTGCTGCTTCTGATCTCAGAGGCGCAACAGAAACAGGCAGCCATTGTTGATACACCCCACTCCCTCCATATTGCAAGCCTCTTCTCAGCTGAACTGACCTCCAGGAGATTTAAAAGTGGCTAGTGGTAAAGAATCTACCTGCAATTCGGGAGACCTAGGTTCGATCCCTGGGTTGGGAAGATCCCATGGAGAAGGGAATGACAACTTGCTTTGGTATTGTCTGGAAAATTCCCTGGAGAGAGGGACCTGAAGGGCTACAGTCCGTGGAGTCATAAAGAGTTGGACACGACTGTGCAACTTTCAGTTAATGCCCTTTGTTTCTTCCTTCAATTCTGCTTTTCCCCTTTTGGGAGCCAGACATTAAAGACAAGGACATTCAGAAACAACCGCACATATGGGGAAAATTATCAAGTGACTGCACATGCCTAAGAAAAGGTTCAGAAAAGACATAAGAAGACATAAGTTTACATCTCAGGTTGACTCTAGGCACAGAAACAGTTTACAACAATACAAAAAAACAACAACAACAAAACCCCAATAACCAAAACCAGCAACCCTGGAGGTGGGGGGGATAATCTGATTCCCAGATTTTACACATTAGATTCAAATGTCCAGTGTTCAACAAGAACAACAGCAACAACAAAATCACAAAGCATACAAAGGGAACAATGGCCCATTGAAAGGAAAAAAACATTCAATAGACTCTGTCTCTGAAAAAAATTAATGATGGATATATTAGACAAATACTTTAAAACAACTGCCTTAAAGAGTCCCAAAGAGCTGAGAAAGTAAAAGAAAAAAAAAAAAAGTTGTGCACACAAAATGTAAATATCAATAAAGAGATAGAAAACCTAAAAAGAAACCAAGAAGAGATTCTGGAACTCAAAAAATGTAATCTTGAAAATGAAAAATTCATAGAGGGATTCAAAGGCAGATTTGAGCAGGCAGAAAAAAGAATCAGGGACCTTCAAGACAGAATAAAGGAAATTATAAAGGCTGAGACACGGAAAAAGGCCGAAGAAAGTGAGCAGAGTTTAAGGGATGTGAGACATGATTAACTGGACCACCATATGCACTACGGGAGCCCCGGAAGAAGGAAGAGGGAGGGACAGAGAGAAAAGCTGAAGAAATAATGGCTGAAAAGTTCTCAAATTTGGTGGAAGAGTTGAATATAAACATTCAAAAACCTCAGTGAATTTCAAGTGAAATTAACTCAGAGACCCACATCAAAACACATTATAAGCAGACTTTCAAAAACAAAAGAGAGGGGCTTCCCTGGTTGCCCTGGTGGTAAAGAATCTGCCTGCCAGGGCAGAAGACACAGGTTCAGTCCCTGGTCTGGGGACATCCCACATGCCGCAGAGCAGCTAACTAAGCTGGTGCACCACAGCTACTGAGCCTGTGCTTCAGAGCCTGGAAACTGCAGCTACTGAGCTTGTGTGCCACAGCTACTGAAGCCCGTGCGCCCTGAGGACCATGCTCTACAACAAGAGAAGTCAGTAAGACGAGAAGGCCACACAGTGCAGCTAGAGAGGAGTCTCCACTCTCTACAACTAGAGAAAGCTCAGGCAGTAACAAAGACCCAGCACAGCCAAAAATAGATAAAATTGTTTTAAAAACACCAAAATCTCAAAGATAAAGTTCAAGTCTTGAAAGCAGCAAGACAGAAGTGAATCATCACATACACAGACTCCTCAATATGACTTTCTGCGAATTTCTCCTCAGAAACCAGAGGACAGAGGGCCATACATGCAAAGTGCTAAAAGAAACACTGCCAACCAAAAATCCTATATCCGGCAAAACTGTCCTTCAGAAGTAAGGGGGAAATCAAGGCATTCCCAGATAAACAGAAGCTGAGGGAGTTCATCATGCGCCCAGCAAGAAATGCTCAAGTTACTCCTGCAAAGTGAGATGAAAGGACACCAGATAGTACCTTGAAGCCATATGAAAAATAAAGATATCAATAAAGGTATATGGACAATTATAAAAGCTAGTATTATTGCAGTAATAGTTTGTATTTTTGTTTTCTATAGGATTTATGTATACATGTAAAGAAAAACAATTATTAGTGCAAAGACTAGTATTACTGTAATTGGTTTTTAATTCCAAATCTTGGTTTCTACAAACACTAGGAGACTAATGCATTTTTAAAATTTTTATTTTATATTTGAGGCACATAGAGTATAAAGATGTAATTTTGTGACACAAACTACGGAAACCAGTGGGAATGGAGCTGTAAAATAGCAGAGTTTTTGTACATTACTGAAGTGAAATCACTATATTCAAATTAGAATGTTATATCAGGATGTTAAATGTAATCCTCATGTTAACCACAAGGAAACTAGCTATCGAATATACTCAAAAGAAAATTAAGAAAGAATTTAAACATTTCACTACAAAAAGTTAACGAAACACAAAAGAGGAATGCAAAAAGTGAGGGACCAAAAAGCTATAGGGCATATAAAAAGCAAAGAGCAAAATGACAAAAATAAATCCCTCCTCATCAGTAGCAACCTAAATGCAAATGGATTAAACTCTCCAATCAAAAGACAGATTGGCTGAATGGATAAAAACACTGATCTAACTATATGCTGTCTACAAGAGACAAACTTGAAATTCAAGAGCAAAAACAGATTAAAAGTAAAGGGATGGAAAAAGATATCTCATGAAAATAGTAATCAAAGGAGAGAAGGAATGGTTAGACTAACGTGAAACGAATCGCCAGTCCAGGCTCAATGCGTGATACAGGATGCTCGGGGCTGGTGCACTGGGATGACCCAGAGGGATGGTACGGGGAGGGAGGTGGGAGGGGGTTCAGGATGGGGAACACGTGTACACCCGTGGCAGATTCATGTTGATGTATGGCAAAACCAATAAAATATTGTAAAGTAATTAGCCTCCAATTAAAATGAATAAATTTATATTTTAAAAATTTTTGAAAAAGATAGACTTTAAATTAGAAAAAAGGTTATAAGAGACAAAGAAGGACTTCACATGTTAATAAAAGGTTAAATATACCAAGAAGATATACCAG
Source organism: Capra hircus (assembly GCF_001704415.2). Classification (NCBI taxonomy): domain Eukaryota; kingdom Metazoa; phylum Chordata; class Mammalia; order Artiodactyla; family Bovidae; genus Capra; species Capra hircus. The sequence goes on along the minus strand of NC_030825.1, from coordinate 26,392,051 downwards.
TTATAACATTTACATGCCTAATGACAGACAACCAAAATATACAAGGCAAAAACTGATAGAACTGAAGTGAGACATAAGCAATTTTACAATCATATTTGGAGGCTTTAATACCCACTTGCAATAAAGGATAGACTAATCAAACAGAAGACAAGTGAAGAAATAGAGGACTTCATACAATAGGTCAATAAGATCTGACAGATATATACAGAATCTCCACCCAGCAACAACAGGATACACATTCTCAGTTGCACATGGGGTATTTTCCAGGATAGACTGTATGTAAGCATATTGAAAAGCAGAGACATTACTTTGCCGACTAAGGTCCGTCTAGTCAAGGCTATGGTTTTTCCAGTGGTCATGTATGGATGTGAGAGTTGGACTGTGAAGAAGGCTGAGCACCGAAGAATTGATGATTTTGAATTGTGGTGCTGGAGAGACTCTTGAGAGTCCCTTGGACTGCAAGGAGATTAAACCAGTCAAATCTAAGGGTAATCAGTTCTGAATATTCATTGGAAGGACTAATGCTGAAGCTGAAACTCCAGTAGTCTGTCCACCTGATTTGAAGAACTGACTTATTGGAAAAAAAACCCTGATGCTGGGAAAGATTGAAGGCAGGAGCAGACGGGGATGACAGAGGATGTGTTGGTTGGACAACATCACCCACTTGATGGGCATGAGTTTGAGTGACTGAACTGAACTGAAGGGCACAAATTATGTCTTGATAGATTCTAAAAGATAAATATCATACAAAGTATAGTCTCTGACCACAATGGTGTTAGAAATCAATAACGTAAAGGAAACTGGAAAACTCACAAAATCATGGAAACAAGACTGCCCACATTCAAGCAAATCAAAGAAGAAATCACAATGGAAATTAGAAAATGTTTACAGATGAATGAAAAAAAAACCCAAAATGTATTGGACACAGCAAAAGCAGCGCTAAGGAGAAATTTTATAGGTATAAATGTTTATGTTTAAAAACAAGAAAGATCTCAAATCAACAACCTAACTTTATAACTTAAGAAACTAGGAAGGAAAAGTAAATTAAATGCAAAACTAGCAGAAGAAATGAAATAATAACAATTCAGTTCAGTTCAGTCACTCAGTCGTGTCTGACTCTTGTGATCCCATGAACCACAGCACGCCATGCCTCCCTGTCCATCACCAACTCCTGGAGTTCACCCAAACCCACGTTCATTGAGTCAGTGATGCCATCCAACCATCTCATCCTCTGTCATCCCCTTCCCCTCCTGCCCTCAATCTTTCCCAGCATCAGGGTCTTTTCAAATGAGTCAGCTCTTTGCATCAGATGGCCAAAATATTGAAGTTTCAGCTTCAGCATCAGTCCTTCCAATGAATATTCAGGACTGATTTCCTTCAGGATGGACTGATTGGATCTCCTTGCAGTCCAAGGGACTCTTAAGAGTCTTCTCCAACAGCACAGTTCAAAACCATCAATTCTTCGGCGCTCAGCTTTCTTTATAGTCCAACTCTCACATCCATACATGATTACTGGAAAAACCATAGCCTTGACTAGACAGACCTTTGTTAAACAAAGTAATGTCTCTGCTTTTCAATATGCTGTCCAGGTTGGTCATAACTTTCCTTTCAAGGAGTAAGTGTCTTTTAAATTTCATGGCTGCAATCACCATCTGCAGTGATTTTGGAGCCCAGAAAAATGAAGTCAGACACAGCTTCCACTGTTTTCCCATCTATTTGCCATGAAGTGATGGGACCAGATGCCATGATCTTAGTTTTCTGAATGTTGAGCTTTAAGCCAACTTTTTCACTCTCTTCTTTCACTTTCATCAAGAGGCTCTTTAGTTCCTCTTCACTTTCTGCCTTAAGGGTGGGGTCATCTGCATATCTGAGGTTATTGATATTTCTCCCAGCAATCTTGATTTCAGCTTGGGCTTCCTCCAGCCCAGAGTTTCTCATGATGTACTCTGCATATAAGTTGAATAAGCAGGGTGACCATATACAGCCTTGACATACTCCTTTTCCTATTTGGAACCAGTCTGTTGTTCCATGTCCAGTTCTAACTGTTGCTTCGTGACCTGCATATAGGTTTCTCAAGAGGCAGGTCAGGTGCTCTGGTATTCCCATCTCTTTCAGAATTTTCCACAGTTTATTGTGATCCACACAGTCAAAAGCTTTGGCATAGTCAATAAGGCTGAAATAGATGTTTTTCTGGAACTTTCTTGCTTTTTCCATGATCCAGCAGATGTTGGCAATTTGATCTCTGGTTCCTTTGCCTTTTCTAAAACCAGCTTGAACATCAGGAAGTTCACAGTTCACGAATTGCTGAAGACTGGCTTGGAGAATTTTAAGCATTACTTTACTAGCGTGTGAGATGAGTGCAATTGTGCAGTAGTTTGAGCATTCTTTGGCACTGCCTTTCTTTGGGATTGAAATGAAAACTGACCTTTTCTAGTCCTGTGGCCACTGCTGAGTTTTCCAAATTTGCTGGCATATTGAATGCAGCACTTTCACAGCATCATCTTTCAGGATTTGAAATAGCTCAACTGAAATTCCATCACCTCCACTAGCTTTGTTCGTAGTGATGCTTCCTAAGGCCTATTTGACTTCACACTCCAGGATGTCTGGCTCTAGGTGAGTGATCACACCATCATGATTATCTGGGTCATAAAGATCTTTTTTGTACAGTTCTTCTGTGTATTCTTGCCACTTCTTCTTAATATCTTCTTAATATCCATACCATTTCTGTCCTTTATTGAGCCCATCTTTGCATGAAATGTTCCCTTGTTATCTCTAATTTTCTTGAAGAGATCTCTAGTCTTTCCCATTCTATTATTTTCCTCTATTACTTTGCATTGATCACTGAGGAAGGCTTTCTTATCTCTCCTTGCTATTCTTTGGAACTCTACATTCAAATGGGTATATTTTTCCTTTTCTCCTTTGCTTTTTGCTTCCCTTCTTTTCACAGCTATTTGAAAGGCCTCCCCAGACAGCCATTTTGCTTTTTTGCATTTCTTTTTCTTGGGGATGGTCTTGATCCCTGTCTCCTGTACAATGTCATGAACCTCCGTCCATAGTTCATCAGGCACTCTGTCTGTCAGATCTAGTCCCTTAAATCTATTTCTCACTTCCACTGTATAATCATAAGGGATTTGATTTGGGCCATACCTGAATGATCTAGTGATCTTCTCCACTTTCTTCAATTTCAGTCTGAATTTGGCAATAAGGAGTTCATGATCTGAGCCACAGTCGGCTCCTGGTCTTGTTTTTTGCTGACTGTTTAGAGCTTCTCTATCTTTGGCTGCAAAAAAATATAATCAATCTGATTTCAGTGTTGACTATCTGGTGATGTCCATCTGTAGAGTCTTCTCTTGTGATGTTGGAAGAGAGTGTTTGCTATGACCAGTGTGTTCTCTTGGCAGAACTCCATTAGCCTTTGCCCTGTTTCATTCTGTAATCCAAGACCAAATTTGCCTGTTACTCCAGGTGTTTCTTGACTTCCTACTTTTGCATTCCAGTCCCCTATAATGAAAAGGACATCTTTTGAGGGTGTTAGTTCTAGAAGGTCTTTTAGGTCTTCATAGAACTGTTCAACTTCAGCTTCTTCAGCATTACTGGTCAGGGCACAGACTTGGATTACTGTGATATTGAATGGTTTGCCTAATAATAACAATTAAAGTATAAATAAAGGAAAAGGAGAATAGAAAAATAATAGAGAAAAGTTAATGAAACCAAAAGCTGGTTCTTCAAAAACATCAACAAAATTGGCATACCTTTTGGACTAAGAAAAAAAGGGAGAAGACTGAAATTACTAAAGTCAGAATGTGGGAACATCACTACCAATTCTACAGAAATAAAAAGAATTGCAATACTATGAATAATTGTATGTCAACAAATTGAATAACCTACACAAAATGGACAAATTCCCAGGAACACAAAACCTTACAACATTAAGTCACAAAGAAGTAGAAAATCTGAATAGACTTATAACTAGTAAGTAAGTACATCAGCAATAAAAAAAAATCTCCCAATAAATAAAAGTCCTGGACTGGACGGCTTCATAGTGAATTCTACCTAAAAGTTAAAAAAGAACTGGTATCAATCCTTTTCAAACTCTTCCCAAAAGTTGAAGAGGGGGAGCACTTCCTAACTCATTCTTGGAGGCCAGCACTCTCTGATATCAAGGCCAGACAAAGACACTGCAAGAAAACTAGAGACTAATATCCCTCATGAACCATGATGCAAATATTCCCAACAAAATACTAGCAAACCAAATTCAGCAAATCAAAAGTTCATACACTGTAACCAAGTTAGATTTAGTCCTAGAATGCAAGGATAGTTCAACACATGAAAACTGATCAATGTAGTGTGTGACATCAACAAAATGAAGAGAAGAAACCACGCAATCATGTCAATTGCTACAAAAAAACTGACAAAATTAAACACCGTTTTACAATAAAAATATTCAACAAACTAGGAATAGAAGGAAACTACCTCCACATAATAAAATTATGCATGAAAAACACATAGCAAACATCATACTCAATGGAGAAAGTCTGGAAACTTTTCCTCTAAGACCAGGAACAAAGCAAGGATGCTTGCATTCATCACTTCTATACCACATGGAACCAGCAGTTCTGGCCACTGAATTGGGCAAGAAAAAGAAATAAAAGGCATCCAAACTGGAAAGGAAAAAGTTAAATTATCTGTTTGCAGATAACAGGGTCTTATATGTAGAAAACCCTAAAGATTCTACCAAAAACACTTGTTAGAACTAATAAATGAATTCAGCAAGGCAGCAAGACACAAAGTCAACACAAACAGATCAGTTGTTTCTAAATATGAATGATGAGTAATCTGAAAAGGAAATAACCAAAACAATTCCATTTACAATGGCATCAAAGATAAATAAAACATTGGGTTGGCCAAAAAGTTTGTTCAGGTTTTTCCATAATATCTTACAGGAAAATCTGAATGAATTTTTTGGCCAACCCAATACTCAGAAGTTAACTAAACCAAGGAGGCAAAAGATTTGTACAATGTAACTACAAAATATTGCTGAAAGAATAAGACATTAAATAAGACATAAATAAATGGAAACACATCTCATGTTCATGGATTGGAAAGCTTACAATTGTTATAATGTCAGAATTATCCAGAGTGATCTACAGATTCAATGCAATCTCTATCAAAATCCCAATGACCTCTTTCTTGCAAAGATTAAAAAAAAAAAATCCTAAAATTCAAACGGAATCTCAAGGGACCCCAAATAGTAAAAACAGTCCTGAAAAAAAGAACAAGACTGGAGGAATCATATTTCCTGATTTCAAAACTTGCTACAGTTATCAAAACAGTGTGGTATTGGCATAAAGACAGACATACAGACCAATGGAGTAGAAAAAGGAGTCTAGTCTTACTTTTGATGCCAAGATCATTCAATGGGGGAAAGGACAATCTTTTCAACAAATGGTTCTGGAAAAACTGGATATCCACATGTGAAGGGATGAAGCTGGCCCTTTACCTAACACCATATATAAAAACTAACTCAAAATGGATAAGGCCCTAAGTGTAAGACCTAAAACAATAAAAATTTTTAGAAGCAAACATAGAATGAAAGCTGTGACATTTGGTTTGGCAATGGTTTTTTGGAGATGACACTGAAAGCACAGACATCAAAAGAACAGAAAAATTTGGACTTCATAAAAAAATTTTAAATCACGTCAAAAGACCCTACCCCGAGAACAACACACAGAATAGGAGAATGTTGCAAAGTACCTATCTGATAAGGGGTTGATATCCAGCATACAGACAGAGCTCCTGCAACTCAACAAGAAACCAAAGAAGTCAATTAAAAAATGGGCAAAGGATCTGAAAACATATTTCTCCAAAGAGAAATATGAACGGTCAATAAGCACATGGAGAGGCACTCAGTATTACTAATCGCTGTTGTTGCTGTTTAGTCGCTAAGCTGTGATTGACTCTTTTGCGACCCTACGGACTGTAGCCTGCCAGGCTCCTCTATCCACGGGATTTCCAAAGCAAGAATACTGGAGTGGGGAGCCATTTCCTTCTCCAGGGAATCTTCCCGACCCAGGGGTCAAACCCACATCTCCCACATTGGAGGCAGATTCTTTACCACTGAGCCAGAAGAGAAACCCTACTAATCGTTAGGGAAATGGGCTTCTGGCAACTCAGTGGTAAAGAATCTGCCTGCCAAAGCAGGAGATACAGGGGATGTGGGTTCAATCCCTGGTTGGAAAGATCCCCTGGAGTAGAAACCGTCAACCCACTCCAGTATTCTTGCTTGGAAAATTCCAGGTACAGAGGAGCCTGGCAGGATGCAGTCCATGGGGTCACAAAGAATCAGATACAGCTGAGCAACTAAGCATACACACACACACACAATCAAAACTACAATGAGATATCACCTCACATCCATTAGGATGGCAACTGAAAAAAAACCCAGAAAACAAAAAGTGATGGGGATGATGTGAAGAAATCAGAACCCTCGTGCACTGTTGGTAGGAAGGTAAAATAGCACAGCTGCTGTGGAAAACAGTAAGGAGGTGTTTCAAAAAATCAAAAATAGAATTACACTATGATGCTGGATCCTGGATATGTGCTCGAGAGAATTAAAAGCAGGGTCTTGAAGAGATATTTGTACACATGTGCTCACAGCAGCTTTGGTTATAATAGGTAGAACACAGAAGCAATCCAAGTGTCCATTGATGGATGAATGAAGAAGAAAAATGTGATTATACATACAATGGAATATTACTCAGCCTTTAAAAGGAAGGAAATTCTACAACATGTTACAAGATAAATGAACCTTGAGGACACCTAGGCTAAGTGATATGTCATTCCCCCAAAGACAGTGTCTGATTCACCTATATGAGGTATTCAGAGTAATCACACCCATGCAGATAGGAGAATGATGGCTGTTAGGGGTGCGGGGAAGGCAGAACTGAGAGCTATTGGATAACCGGCACAGGATCCCAGTTTTACAAGATGAAAAGAGTGATGGGAGTGGATGATGGGGATGGATTCACAACCTCAACGTCCTTGAAAGCGCTGAACTGTGCACTTAAAAATGGTTGACAGAGGACTTCCCTGGTGGCACAGTGGATAAGTATTCGCCTGCGAGTGCAGGGGACTTGGGTTCGGATCCCGGTCTGAAAGGATTCCACGTGATGGAGCAACTAAGCCATTTGCCACAACTACTGAGCCCATGCTCTAGAGCCTGTGAGCTACAACTACTGAGCCCCGTGTGCTGCAACTGCTGAAGCCCGTGCACCCTACAGCCCATGCTCCACGAGAGAAGCCACTGCAATGAGAAGCCCGCGCGCTGTGACTAGAGGGCAGCCCCCGCTTGCCGCCAAAGAAAGCCTGTGTAGCAACGGAGACACAGTACAGCCAAAAATAAATTTTAAAACCATTAAAAATGGTTGAGGGAAATTTTTATGTGTATTTTAACACAACAACAAAATTAAAAATAAAGTCCATATACCCTTTTTCAAGTCCACAGTGGAAAACAGAGCTGAAGGAAACCATCCAGGCTGTGAGTGGCCCAGAATGTTCACAGGGCTGGGAATCAGCTGGGGCAGCCCCATCTTTCCCGAGACAGATGAACTGGCTCAGACACCCTGAAGTACCATGGCCTGGGGAAGCTTACAGCTCCCACACAGGCAGATCTCCTTGGACAGAGGGCTCCTACTCAGGTTCTGTTACATTGCAGGCAAAAGGAGCTCAGTGGCTTATCTCCCTCGCTGTTACCTGATGTCTACTGCACATCCTTGTATACTTGGGTACTGTCTGTTTCTACTGGCACATCAGCTCCCTGGGTGGGGACGCTGTCATGTCCCCAGCTGTAGCCCAGTACCTAGCACACAGCCTGGCACGTTGCAGAATCCAAGCAGATGTGTGCTGAGCTAACGAGCGCAGAGTGGAGCCGGTGCTAGCCTCTGTCGTCAGTTTCCACCTCGCACGAAGTCTGTGCATCTCCTCAATGAAAGTGCACTTTGGGCATCCTATCCCAAGGAAGTTTCTGGGGGTCTTCTTCCTGCTCAGCCTTGCTCCTCTCCCCTTCTCCTCATCCTCCCTTCTCTCCTATCTCCTCCTCCCTTCATTTCAGGAGCACATTTTGCACCCCTAGCCATCACACAAGCTCTGCTGACCTGCTGATCCCTGATGACCTCTTTGCACACAGGTCCCACTCACCCCAATCCCATCGAAGCATTTTTCCAGAAATACTTCCTTCCCTGAGAAGAATTCTGGCAAGGGTTATGGAAAGAATTAAACTGCCACATCTTGTTTTGAGGTGTTTTTTTTTTTTAATATAAAACAGAGGAAACAGTCCATGTATGCAGGAGAAAACAAGATTCAATCTAAATGTCTAACAAACACAGTTCAACCATTCTTTGGACAAGTATGTAGCCACTTAAGATGGTAGAATACTTACTGTATAGCATAGGGAACTCTGCTCAACGTTGTGTGGCAGCCTGGATGGGAAGGGCGTTTGGGGGAGAATGAATACATGTAGGTATATGGCTGAGTCCCTTCCCTGTTCACTTGAAACTATCACAACATTGTTAATTGGCTATACCTTGATACAAAATAAAAAGTATAAAATATTTTTTAAATGATAGTATATTCCTAATATAAATATATATAGAACTGGACATGGAACAGACTGGTTCCAAATAGGAAAAGGAGTACGTCAAGGCTGTATATTGTCACCCTGCTTATTGAACTTATATGCAGAGTACATCATGAGAAACGCTGGGCTAAACCTCAGATAAACACCACCCTTATGGCAGAAAGTGAAGAAGAACTAAAAAGCCTCTTGATGAAAGTGAAAGAGGAGAGTGAAAAAGTTGGCTTAAAGCTCAACATTCAGAAAACTAAGATCATGGCATCTGATCCCAGAAAGTTATGACCAACCTAGATAGCATATTGAAAAGCAGAGACATTACTTTGCCAACAAAGGTCCGTCTAGTCAAGGCTATGGTTTTTCCAGTGGTCATGTATGGATGTGAGAGTTGGACTGTGAAGAAAGCTGAGCGCCGAAGAATTGATGCTTTTGAACTGTGGTGTTGGAGAAGACTCTTGAGAGTCCCTTGGACTGCAAGGAGATCCAACCAGTCCATTCTAAAGGAGATCAGTCCTGGGTGTTCATTGGAAGGACTGATGCTGAAGCTGAAACTCCAATACTTTGGCCACCTAATGCGAAGAGTTGATTCATTGGAAAAGACCCTGATGCTGGGAGGGATTGGAGGCAGGAGGAGAAGGGGACAACAGAGGATGAGATGGCTGGATGGCATTACCAACTCGATGGACATGAGTTTGAGTGAACTCTGGGAGTTGGTGATGGACAGGGAGCCCTGATGTGTTGTGATTCATGGGGTCGCAAAGAGTCAGACACAACTGAGCCACTGAACTGAACTGAATACAAATAGATAATTTCCTGTTAGGGAAAGTAAAATGGAGGAAGTCTTGTGCAGGCTTCAGGAGAGCTGACCTGCTTCTGATCTGCCTAGACACCGTGAGTCAGAAGAGTCACCATGAGTCTTATCTTTAGATAAGAAAGGGAGTGGGTCTTGCAATTCTTGAACCTCTGAGGGTCTGGCCCAATCCCCTGCGGTCTAACGAAATCTTATGACTCACAATGTGAAACAAACAGCATTGTAAAAAGGTGAAAGTAAAAAAAGAGCTGAATTTGTGCATGCAAACTGATGATGGTATCAATTCATAGCCTGCGATTATAAGCGGGAGCCCCTGAAACGGCAATTTGAAGTCTCCCTTGTGGGGTGGATGCACCGTCCGGGACCTTTTCCCAACTGGGACTCCAGACTGCTTGCTGTTAGCGAGGGACTTCCCAGCATGCTGCTTAAGTCTAGATGTTGGGCAGCCCAGTCTGGTGATGTATGTGCTGTTACTTTTCCCTATTTTTTCTATTTCTCTTATTTTAATGACTGTGTATTGAAATTAAGTCAATTAATACTCTATTAAATACTGAAATTTGTTTATTGTATATGATGAGTCATTTGTTAATGAATCCTTTGAACCTGAAAGCAAAACTTTCAGCAAAACGTCTCCTTAATAGGTAAAGTGCATTCAAAACTCAATAGGAAAAAGACCAACAACCCAATGGAAAAGCAGGCAAAGGATATGAATAGTTTGTGAAAAGTGACCCTTAAATATTTGAAAAGATGCCTCAAATCATTCATAAGAGAATTGAAAAAAAACCCAAGACACCATTATTTGTCAACCAGATCTGCAAATACGGAAAATCTGATAACACATGTATTGCGGAGGGTGGGAAGCTGGCCCCGTCACACATGGCTGGTGGGAGTGAAAATCAGTACAAGACTTAAGGAGGGTAATTTGCCAGATTTATCAAAGTCCAAACGGCAAATATGCAGAAAATATTCCCCTTGACCTTGCAAATACACTCTTGGATGTTTTCCCTAAAGACTTATTCTCACACAGGTAAAAATGATGATTGCACAAGGATATCTGTTACAGTGCTGATTAGAATAATAAGAGATGTGAAAAGACCTAGTTGTCCAACAATAGTTAAATCAATTATGGAACAACAAGCAGTGGAAAATACTATGTAGCTCTTAGAAAGGAAAAAGGCAGATTTTTCTTGTTTTGATGTGGAAAGATTTCCAAATTACAATCAAAAAGAAAGCAAGATAGGACTTCCCTGGTAGCACAGTGGACAAGAATCCACCTGTCAGTGCAGGGGGACACAGGTTCAATCCCTGGTCCGGGAAGATTTCACATGCTGAGAGCAACTAAGCCCACGAGCCGCAACTGCTGCAGCCAGTGCTCCTGGAGTGCGCGCTCCACAACAAGAGAAGCCCCCACAGTGGGAAGCCACACACCGCAACGAAGAGCCACCCCCGCTCGCGGCAACTAGAAGGCCCGAGCAGCAGACCCCGCACAGTCAAAAAACAAGTAAGCAATTTTAAACAATTTTAATTTAAAAAAAGCAAGATAAAAAATACTATATGCAGTATACTATCATTTCTGAGAAGGGGATTTATACACAAACACTGCACACACAGAGATATATATATATATATGTCTGTAAAGGCCCACCTAGACAATCTATGAAAGGAGACTCAAGAATCTGATGACTGTTTTCAGCAACGGTTACAGGTGGCCGGGAGATGGGAGAAGGGGAGACTTACTTTTCATTACATACTGTTTTGTATGTTTTATATAATTTTACTATGTGGAATAGTAGCCTCTACAAACTAAACAACTGGGGCATTCTCCACCCCGCTTCTGATGTCTATGTCAGAAGCCTTCTCTGCCTCTCTTCGCTTTATTAAAACTCTGCAATACAAAAGCTCTTGAATGATCAAGGCTGGTCCCTGTTCCCAAAGTTAAATCTTCTTCGGAGATCACGAATCTGACACCATTCACGGTAAGCTATCATCTTGGGGGCTTGTCCGGAATCTTCAGGACAAGCTTTCAGCTTTTCAACCTCCTCATCAGTTGAAGACTTCCTATGGTGGGTTTCTCTGCTTCAAGGAAAGGACTGTCTTCAACTCTGTGATGACATCTAGCAATCTTAAGATGGACTGGTATAACATATTGTACCTTAACTACGGACATAATGTGACTTTTAATTTTGATTAGGTTTTAACTTGGTCTAATGGCTATTTTGCCTTACAGCTGTAACTGTAAAATGGGGTTTGCTTCTAACCGTCTGAAAGCTTTTAAGTTACAAAAGGCTGTCCAGGCTCCTACAAGTGCCAGAGCATCCTCCAACTATTACTCGGGGCCCCTGGATCAGAGACCCTCCATATGAGGGTCAGGAGAACATGTTGCCTCAGCACGCCCCTCAATAGCAGGAAGTAGTTAATGGAATGAAAACGATGCCCCTTTCCCTCGGCAACATAATTCTCCTGAAAGGAAAGGGGGGAATGAGAGAGTCAATTCCTAGGCAGGTTGATAAGAAGTCCGGGATCCCCAAGGAGGAGAAAGGGGTCTGGGGTTCTCGGAGATAGGGGTCTGGAATTCTCAAGGAGGAGGAAAGGACGAACATCTTTTTTTCCTCTACATTCCTTAGTCTTAATTACATAAAATGTTTTTTTCTTTAAGTCCAGAACTGATGATTATACAACAAACAACTCAGTTTAAACTCTGTACTAAGGATTATATAACAACAATGTATCCTGCTTGAGGACAGTTTCTCCTTCCTGAAAACCTTCTGGCTAATCCTGTTATCTAATAATGTACATTATGGGAGTGGGTCTAGTAAGATCTTTACAACCTGGAGACAATCTTTTGATTTATTGCAATAACTAATTAAAAAAGTATATAACTCCTTTGCTAATACTAGCAAGGGGGGTACTCTCCGCCCCCCTTCTGATGTCTATGTCAGAAGATTTCTCTGTCCCTTTTCACTTTAATAAAACTCTGCTATACAAAAAAATAAATAAATGAACAATTAAAGAATGATATCACATGGACTTTCCTGGTGGTCCAGTGGCTAAGACTCTGCTTCCAATGTAGGGGGTCCAGGTTTGATCTCTGGTCAGGTTTGATCCCTGGTCAGGTTTGATCCCACGTCACAACCAAGAGTTCGAATGCTGCAACTAAAGATCCTGCATGCTGCAATTAAGACTTGTTGTAGCCAAATAAATAAATTTTAAAAAATGATATCATAGCATTTTGTTGTTGCTAAGTTGCTTCCAACTATTTTGCGACCCCATGGACTATAGCCCACCAGGCTCCTCTGTCCATGGGATTTTCCAGGCAAGAATACTGGAGTGGGTTGCCACTGATTTTCCTCCAATATACGATCTATGTTACTTAGTTGAAAAAGTATAATTCCATTTTGGTTTTTATGAGTTCATTATAAAAAAAAAAAAAAAGGAATATACCTATGTAGAAAAAAGACCCGAAGGAGGAAAACCAAACTGAGAAAAGAGTTCACCTGAGTGTGAATACTGATATTCCATCAAGTTCATTGAAATTCTCCTTTGCCAAATGTCAGAGGCGTCCCAGCCAGAAGGGCTGCTAAAAACCTTTCTGGGAATTAGAAAGGTTCTGGGAATTTATCAGAAGACTCTGGAGTGACTTACAGGATGTAGCGCGAGTCCCATCCCAGAGAACCTGGAATGGAAACTGGTAGGGTAAACAAATGAACACAGGTTTCCCCAGGCCCACCATCTTTTTACCCCGGGTAACCTGCTGGTTTCATGCCCTGGTCTCGTAGGCAGAGAAGATGAGTGCAGAGCGAAAGCGTCTGGGGTCAGAGGAGGCCAGAAGAACCAAGCTCACAGTTGTCTTCACCTTTCAGATCCACAGAGAGCTTGAGAATACTTAGGGCTTCCCAAAGGGGTGTAAAGGGGTTTCATGACAATTTCACCCAGCTCTCAAGGATCTAGGAAACCCCAGATGGCATGGAGGTTACATAATCATGCTTATTTTATGGGTAACAAGTCCCAAATAAATAACCAAGATGCCTGCCTGCCTCACCACTTCCACCTCGTTTTAAGGGGAGTGGATGGCAGAAAGATGGTCTTTCAGGGTAGTCTCAGGGACCAAAAGCCTTCTCTTCCCCAGACACTTGGCACCAACCTCCAGCCTGATCAATTTTTCAGACTTTTTTTTCCCACTCAAATCAACTGGGTGTTTGCCTTGCAGACTGAGTTTCAGTGAAGACTTTGGGCTACCAGCCAACACTCAAAAAACAGATCTAGTAAAGAAAACCAGTACTTTACATCTTTAGAATGCCTCCAAAAAGTTTTTTTTTTTTTTTTTTTGGCCATGCAACACGGCATGTAGGATCTTAGTTCCCGGGACAGGGATTGAACCGTGCCCCCTGCACTGAAAGCACGGAGTGTTAACAAAGTTTTTACAAAATATTTGCATATGTATTTAATTGGAAAGCAGAGGGGAGATTCTGGGATGGCAAATTAGTTTTCTAGTTTTGCTACAGCTATAACAAAGGACCACAAAATGGGTGAATTAAAATGACGGAAGTATTATACTCTCATAGTTCTGGAGGCCAGAAATCTGAAATCAAGGTGCAGGCAGGGCCACCCTCCCTCTGAAGCTTCACGGCGTGGGCTCTGCCTGGCCAGTTTTGGCTTCTGGTGGTTTCGGGCAGTTCTTGAGCTTCCTTAGTTTGTCGATGTCTCATTCCAATCTCTGCCTCTGTGTCACATGGCCGTCTTCTCCCCCTGTGTATCTCTATCTTCTATGCCGGCCTCATAAGGACACCAGTCATAATGAATTAAGGGTCCACCTACTCTCCTATGACCTCATCTTAATTAATTACATCTGCTACAATCTTTTTTTCAAAGTAAAGTCACATTCTGAAAGAGAGGGATTAGAACTTCACCATTATCTTTTTCAGGGACACAATTCACCCATAACAGACAGAGGAAGACATCCTAAGTAATTTGGCTGGATTTTCTCAGAGGGGAGGTAGGTGTATGTAGGGAGTGTAGGGAGACGGACCGATGCCACAAACGTCCATCACCTCTGTATCTGTTGGAGGAATAAGGCCAAGTACATCGTCAGACTCTTCCAAAAAGCTTTCTCTTCTGCCTGTCTGCCTTCGTTAAGGACTCTCACCCCTCATGCTTGTGCAGTACCTTGAGGGTGACCATAAACAGGGCATACTCATCCAGCAACCCATAAAACACACTTGGAAGGACATATTATCATCCCTGTTTTACAGGTGAGAGACCGAGGTTCTGAGAGATACAACAGCCACGGTCATCAAGCAAGACCCTGATGCTGGGAAAGACTGAGGGCAGGAAGAGAAGGGGGGAACAGAGGATGAGATGGTTAGATAGCAGCACCAACTCAATGGACATGAGTTTGAGCAAACTCCAGGAGACACTGAAGGACAGGGAAGCCTGGCGTGCTGCAGCCCATGGGGTCGTAAAGAGTCAGACATGACTTAGCGACTGAACACCACCACAACCAAGCAAATTCAAGGTGCTGAGAGCCCTGATTTGTCTGCTTCCTATGCTAGGTGCCAGTCAAGCTGGTGCTGTGCTTTGCAGGCAAGGCAGGTGGGCATAATCAATGACCAGCCCAGTGGATGCTATCTTTCATTAAGCTTTGAGAAAAGCGCCCTAGATGGGGAACCTGCACGCACCATGAAATCATCAGCTTTATCTCCCCTTCCGTTCTCTGGTAAGAGACTGAGCCTCATGCTTTTCTGAGCTTACAGCTTCTTAGAGAGAAAGAAAAGCAATTTGGAGAAAGGAGACTCTAGGTATTGGCCCAGGATACACACCACCTTCTGCTATCCCCAGGTTTGGGAGGCTGGGAAGTGCTGGTTTTCAAATTGCTTTAAGTCTGCAGAACCTCCAACTTCTTAAAAAATAAACTTAAGAACTGTAACTTCTGAAATGGATGCAAACACAAATGGGCCATTCCAGCAAACTTCAGCTCTTGTCCTCCTCCCATGCTCTCCATGAGAAAATAGCTGAAAACGACTTGAAAAGGCAAAAAGCAAGTAACAAAAAGCCACCCGTGTATTCCCCTATTACTTATGGGGCTAAAATATTCATCAGGAATAGTCTGTGGAGATCTGACATGAAGGAGTTACTGTTAAAAAATTTAAAGTGATGGTGCCGTGGGTACGTCTGTTTAAAAACTCTTTATCTTTTAGTACTTTGTGAAAATTTTCGGTTGAGCTGCTGTGATGTCTGTTTGCCATTTGTTTCAAAATGACGTGTGGCAGGGACGAAACTAGGCTGGTCTGTTGAAGCTAACCACCGTGGTGGTTACATGGGGCTTGGTTATATCGGAACTGGCATTATTTGTAGAGCTCAACCTAAATTCTAGGGCTACTTTTGCACGTGTTTGGAATTGTCCATGCTAAAAAGCTTTTTCGGCTAAAAAGTCTGAACTGCGCTCCAGGAGCAGCGGGACTTCTGAATTCTTTACCAGGCAATTAGAAGTTGACAGGAGCGGTGCGAAGGTGGAGAGGAGTGGGAGGGAGCAGGCACGCAGCCGCGTCCCGAAACCCAACCCGGGTGACCCGGACTCGCTTTCCTCTGCGGCTCGCCACTCGTCCCCCAGACTCCGCAGGGCGGCAGGCGCTCAGCCGCCCTGCCCACCGGCGCCCCAAGCTGTTTACCCCTTCATCCGTCCAGCCGTCCGCCGGCCCGACCTCCCATACTTGACCATCTGCCTGGCCAGCCACCTCGGGCCGTGGGAACGCCGGCCTCCAGAGTCCTCCAGCAGCCGCGCCGCCTTCTCACCCCACCCCACCCGCGCCGCTCGCCCCGCGAAGCGCTGCGTACTCACCGGCTGCGCTCCCGACTTCGCCGCGCTCTGCTTGAAACTGAAAGCAGGCGCGGAGCAGCCCGGCGGCGGGCTCTGGGAGCCGGCTGCCTCTGCCGGGAAATCACGTGGGTTCTCGGTGCCCGGGCGCGGGACGGGCGGGGCGGCACACCCGCTCCGGTGCCTCCTGCGCTCAGCCACCTGTGCGGACAGGACCTGGAGATGGCACCAAGGGACGCGGGGAGCCCAAGCCCCTTCCGTGGATGTGAAACCGAGGCGCAGGGAGGAGGGTGGGCGCACCCGGGGCGCGCCGGTAGACCCCGGGCTGAGTTCCGCTATCCCTGCCTCCCTGCAGGCTAAGGAGGGGTGGGCAGGGATGCTCGTTCTGTAGGAGGGGGAGACTCAGCCCCAAGGGGGTCCTCGGTGCTCTCCGGGATGAAGGGAGGGGAGAAGAGAACAACCGTAATTGGTCTTACTGAGCCCTTGATCCTTTGGACGGTGCTTAAACACACTACCTAGGAATTTAGAGGCGAGGTCAAGGAACTTGTCCAGCTCACACAAGGGTCACAGGCAGAGACGAGGGAGGGGTGAGACAAAGGGGACCGGAGGAGAGCTAAGAGGGTGCGAAGGTGCCCCCCGGGGGGGGGGGGTCAGCAGCAGTCCTGAATGGCCACTGGTCCACTGCCCTTTCAGGACTGACTACAACCTCCCTGCGTTTTGCATTCCTCTGGGGACAGGTGGTCCTGTCCTCCTGCAGAGGGTACATTCCCTGGACAGGTCTGCCTGCTAGGAAGACCATCTGCCCACCTCACCCTGGCATCCCCACAGTGAAGCAGCGCTTACTCCCGGATCTTCTGTCCCCCTGCCTCTCAAGCCAGGTGTGTAGGCGTGAGGGCACTGCCAGGTAGTGGTCACAGGCACACCCATCGGGGTCTGACATCCTTGGGTTCAAGTCCTGTCCTCAACTTCTGGCCAAATGCCTCTACTTCTCTGAGCCTGAAGTTTGCTGTCTGTAAGGTGATGATCCCTCCACGTAGAGATCTCCAAAACTTGACTTCCTACAGTTAAGGCTGATGCAGCCTGTGCCTGAAGCGAGTGAGGCATCCTAGCGTGTTTGCTCTCCTTCTGCCCATCCCGCAACCCTGTGAGAAGGGATAAGGGAAGCTGCTGCCCTTCCAGCACCAGCTCTGATGACCAGGTATCATGTGACGGCAGAGATTCAGCAGTCGAGTGCTTGTGGCCGATTCCCAGCGCCACCACTTCTAGCTATGTGGCCTCAGGCAAATGCCCTGACCTCCCAGGCCTCAGTTTCCTCCTCTGCTAAATGGGGTATTCCCAGCCTCCCCAGCTCACTGCAGGGCATGGTGGGCTGTGACTGGGTGCACGGATGGGGTTATGTCCCGAGATTGGGATGTGCACTTCAGTGCAGCTCGTGCTCACGGAACACCTGCTCCCTGCCCAGGCTGGCGAGAGCAGACAGACGCATGGACAGATAATCACAATCTGGAGAGACAAATGCAGACCATTTTCAGGTGCATTTAATTTCAAACAGCCCCTTGAGAAAGGCAGAAAAGTAATCCCATTAAGCAGATGAGGAAGCTGAAATTCAGAGAGGTCAAGTGAGTTGCTGAAAGTCACACAGCACTCAGGAGCCGAGCTGGGTCTTGGGGCTGGTATCCTTTCTGCCCTCGAGGTACCTGGCCAGCTGATAAGATCATCATTGAAGAACTCTGGGAGAGCTACCTTCCCAAGTGCCCCTACCCTCAGCCTGGCTGGTGGCCTGAGAATCCACCACCGGCACATCGTTCCTTTGGCTGAAGGCGTGGCTGCCCCCCTGGTATAAGTTAAATGACTACCAGTCATTTACACTTGAGCATGAACAAGGTAATAAAATTTTACAGATGGGAGATCAAAGGGAATCTTGTGTGTTTGAATTTTGGGGTAGGAAACACAAGACGCAACAATCAAGGGGACCAGAGGGTGGAGCCTACACTTACTGGGCAAGCACCATTTACCTTGTGTGGGAAGTACCGTTTCCATAGAGTAAAACCAATACTTGACATTTGTAAGCACTGGTACTTACTCTAGGTACTTGTGCTTGCCCCTTTAATCCCCATGGGAGCCTTTTTATCTCCATTTTTACAGGTGAGGAAACGGAGAGGTAACATGTCGAGATTACACAGCGAGCAGTGAAGAAGCTGGGGTTTGGACCCAAGCAGGGGCGCTCCAGAACCCCTGCTCTTGGCCACCATGTTAGTCCCTCCAAACAAACTCAGTCCTTACCAGACCACTGTGTGGAAATCGTCATCCCATTTAACAGATGAGGAAAACGAGGCAGAGGGACTCCAAACTACTATTTCAAGATACTGGTATTTGGATGTAGATTTGAAGACCAAGCCTTCCCCCTGCATTCCCCATTGCCCAAGGCTGGTCCCACACAAGGGCCCTAACCTCTCCTGGGTCAGCAGCCCAGGTGGCAGGATGTGTGTCCACAGGACCTGGCCTTGGGCAGCCCTTGTTTCCTCCCTGGAGGAAGCAGCAGATGCCGCCAGCTGTGCTGGGGGACTTCCCAGTCTTTTGATGTAAGCCTAGGTCTGAGTCTCTGGGCGTGGAGGGAAGGGCAGGAGTTGGGAGAGGTGTCCAGCAGGTTGGCACTGTTCTGGCAAGCTCTGGGACTCCGCATATCTGGCTAACCACAGTGATGAGATGCTAACTGCATCTCTTGTGCAGATATGCTCTCCCGGGATGGTGAAGGAAGCTGAGGGGCTGCACTTTTGTGGAGTGGAAATGAGCCCCAGGGCCTTGTGGGGTCCTGGCTGGGCTGTGGTCCACAAGGGGAGGGCTCCAAGCAAGCTCTCTGGCACTTGTGATGGTGAAAACTTCTGTTTTGGAGAAGGAGCTGTCTGGTTATCCTCATACTGTCCTTGGGGCATCAATGTGGGGGCCTGGGCTTCCCAACCCCCTCGGAGGCGCCATCTCGGGTAGAGTCTCCCAACTGGTGTCACTACCCACAAAGGCTTACATCCCAAGGCCTGTAATTTCCATGTTGGACTCAGGACTTGGGAACTGGTGAAACCACATTGACCCCTCTGCCAGGAGCCCTGCCTGCCAGCCTGCATGAGCGCCCCTGGTCAGCTTACTGGGTCAGACCTTGCTTTGGACCCCAAGAGAAGAGAAACAGGCCCAAGAGAGCATTTGGAGGGAAGAGAGGAGGAAAGAACCTGGCTCAGACGATGGTGCTGTCCCCTCAAATCTTCCCAAACCCTAAGTAGTGTCCCTCTGCCAAGTTCCACTCTGGCCTTTGCCCCCTGGCCATCTCTCCTGCTCATCAAAGTAAAGGCCAGGCCCTCTCTGCACCTTCACAGTGTGGACCCAGGCCTCACCTCTCTCCCTCTGCTCTTTGCTACATCGACCTCCTTTCAGGTTCTTGATTCATTTTTCCTTCTACCCCAGGGACTTTGCACATACCAGTGTCTTCCTGTGCCATTTCCCCATTCCATTTGGCCAACGTGGCAGTGAGGGATTTTCTTCACACAGCTTCTCTGGAGCCTGGTACCTCCCAAGACTGAGATGGCAGAAAGAAACCTCTTGTATTCTAGACTGGGGTGGGAAGATGACATATGCTTTGAGCATCGTAAGGTGGTCTGGCTGGTGCTCATCAGCGTTTCTCTTCCATGTTAAAGTCTGATTTGCTTTTTAGAGGCTCCATCCTCCCCCTCTTCTATGAGAAACTGGACCTTGGTGACATCCCCTTACCCTCCCTACCTTCATCTGAATCTGAAGCCCCCACAGTCCCGTATTTCCTGCCCAACACTGGAACCACATGGGACAGAAAATGAGTGACCACTCATGCAGGAAGCAGGTCAGAAAATGGGATTTCTGCTGGTAGCTGGGGAAGGGGTTAAAGAGGGAGAGAAGAGAGATTGTCTGAGAGATGCTCTCTGCTGACCAACGAGGAGGCTGGGAAGCCCAGCCAGGGTAATTCTAGCTCCCGCTCCCTTCCTCTCTACCAGAGCCCTATGCACAGGCTGCTGCTGCTGCTGCTGCTAAGTCGCTTCAGTCATGTCCGACTCTGTGCGACCCCATAGACGGCAGCCCACCAGGCTCCGCCGTCCCTGGGATCCTCCAGGCAAGCACACTGGAGTGGGTTGCCATTTCCTTCTCCAATGCATGAAAGTGAAAAGTGAAAGTGAAGTCACTCAGTCGTGTCCGACTCTTCGCGACCCCATGGACTGACTGCAGCCCACCAGGCTCCTCTGCCCATGGGGTTTCCCAGGCAAGAGTACTGGAGTGGGTTGCCATTTCCTTCTCCAATATGCCGATATTCAAAAAGACTACAGGGCCAGCTCAACCTGTCCTGTGGGGAAGGCAGCAGAAAGTGCTAGGCAGGGTCTTCTCCAAAATACCTCCTACCCACCCCAGTAACAGTGCCTGAGATTCCGCCATTAGAGTCACGTCATGTGGACAAATATCTTACAAGGTCAGCATCAAGAGGGAACTTGGGGATCATTAGGTCTGACACTCTCATTTTACAGGAAGGGAAAATGAGGCCCAGGGCTGGGCAGGAACCAAGCCTCAGCCTCCCAGCCCAGGGCTCTTGCTGCCACTTGAGGTGCCACTGTGTGGACTTCCTCGGTGGTCCAGTGGATAAGAATCCTCCTGCTGATGCAGGGGACACAGGTTCGATCCCTGGTCCAGGAACGTCTCATATGCCGTGGGCAACTAAAGCCTGAGCGCCACAGCTGCTGAGCCAGCACTCTAGAGCCCCCTCCATGAGAGAGGCCACCACAGTGAGAAGGCTGAGCACCGCAGCTGGAGAGTAGCTCCGGCTCACTGCAGCTAGAGAGAGCCGGCACACAGAAGCGAAGACCCCGCGCGACCGAAAAAAAAGGTGGGTTGAGCCATCCGTGGGGTGACAGAGACAATAATCTCCACTGAACCAGGAGCCAGGGTCCGCGCTCTGGCCAGGTTGTGGGTGTGCATTGCCCCCCATGGGGAATGGCACCTTGAGAGTGAGGACCCAGGACCACTAAGCTCCGACGACTGAGAGTCAGGGGTGCTTGCGGCTCTGCCTGGGAAGAGCCTAGAAGATGAGCAAGAGCTTCACTCTCAGGCATGTGTCCCCAAACCCTCCTCCAGACCACACATTGGAGACACGACCTCAAAGGGCACCCATAGTGGTGATGTCCATCCACAAGAAGTTCTGGGCAGACTCAACACTGCTCTGCAGGTCACAGGCCCACGGTGAACCTCTCCAGGCACAGAGTGACCCACGGGGCAGACGGCCCCATGGCCTCAGGGCATTCATCCACATGTCCATGAAAAACTACATCCTAACCCATCCTCTCTTCCTGTCCCCCACTCCCAAGTGGTATATCTCCCAGGTGGTCCCTCCTAGGCCCTGGGATGGGGGCGTGTGTGTGCTGGGACTATCGTCCCGTCCACAGAGGGGATCCAAGGCCCAGGGTGCTCTTCTGCCCTCCCCATCCCCTTAATTGACATCACCAGGATCCCATTTCTCCAATCTCATTGTCTTCCCAAAAGAAACACAGGCAGAAGGCGCGCGAGATTAGGGAAGCATCACCTGGTCCTGTTGCAGACAGACATCAGGGCCCTCTTTTTTTTTTAAGACGTGAGAAAGTTTGGGGCTTATTTCTCCAGGTCTGCCAAGACCACCTACCTTGGTCAGTGTGGGAAAAAGTCAGTTTAATCCTGAAGCCAAAAAGAGAAACCTTTCCTGGTTTCTCGGTGGTATGGAATCCGCCTGCCAGGCAGGAGACACGGGTTCCGTCCGAGACCTGGGACGATCCCATGTGCCTCGGGCAGCGAAGCCCGCGTGCCGCCACGACTGCCCCTGTGCTCCTGTCGTGGGAGCTGCGACAGGAGGAACCGCCGCAGTGAGAAGCCCACGCACCGCCACCAGAGAGTGGGCCCCGCTCACTGCAGCCAGAGGAAAGCCAGCATGGCAACGAAGGCCCAGCGCAACCAAAAATTAATACATAAAGATTATTTTAAAAATCACAATGATTTTTAAAAGTATACTTTAAGAAAAGGAGAGAGATGCAAATTTGGCCCTGCGCTCCCATCCCCCAGAAAAGAAACTCTAGGAATTATTCCAAGTGCTTCTGTCTATATTTAGGGCACTCTGCAGAGAGACTTTTTGAGCACTCTCTTGGGATTTGCCATGCCTGCTGCTAGGCCTTTGCTCGGGCAGGCCCTTCCGGGTTATGCCCTCCCAACCCCCACCTCCCCTCACCCTTGCTTCCATCGTTCATGGTGCCTCTTCCTCCCAATCACGACTCTGGAGTCTTCTCCCTTGCCAGAAGTCAGGTCATAAGTCCTGGAAGGAAGGAACAGCATTTCCCCACCAATATTCTGTGCTTGACATCAGAGGGACCAGGGTGGGATTTGCTGAGTCAACCACTCACCCCACTGCAGAATCCAAGAGGTTTGAGAAAATCTCCTTCCTGGAGTAGGAGGCGTGGATGGTAGGGATGGTGTCTCATCAGGCGACTCTACAAGTTCACTTGCTCTTTGTACACGCCCCGCTCGACTACTCTCTGCTTCACCTACACCCCACTCACAGGAATACCTTTGCCCTGGGGCCCCCGGTGAGGGATTGACTGTTCAATCCTGAGGTCAGAGTGGCTCCACCTGCTAGTTTATTAAAGGTAAACACCTGCCCTCGCAGTGGTTCAGATGGTGGTGGTCCTTAACTTGAAGGGTGGTGAGGGACAGGCACTCGCTGCTGGTTTCCCTGGTGACTGATGAGCCGAATGGTGTTGGTTATTCTATAAATAGTAGCCTCCTTCTCCCCCCACATTCTCTCTACCATAGCCAGTCGCCCCAGAACCTCCTGCTTAAGATCTTCTGTCTAATAAACCGTTGATGTCTCTGTTGCTGCTTCCTGGCTCTTCTTTGGTCTCAAGGCTGGGCAACTACAAGGCTCAGAGGCCTGCAGACAGCAGCCCAATAGATATACCTCCAGGGCAGTGGGGGTAGGGGGGAAGAAACCGGGTTCACTGTGACAGGGGGCCCTCCTCAGAGCAGACAGCAACCCGCAAGCCCAGGACCCTTGACTCTCCATGGTGAGCGACGGGAGAGGTTTCCGGAGCAGTGGGCCCCAGGGACTCTTGGGGTCAGCCTAGCATCAGTCGTCTGAAAACGGAAGGGAGTTCCCCAGGACCTGCAGCTGGGGGATCACGTGGCTCTTCCCCTCCTGGATTCTCACTTATCCACATTCTCAACAGCTTCTTTCAGGTTTGAACGGGTACCAGGACTTCCCCACATGGCTCACTTCCTCCACCTCTGAAATGAAACCATCAGCAACGCCAAGTGATATGTCATCTGCTGGCAATGGATTTAACTGCATGTTTATACTCCGGAGACCAAGCGTGGCCCCTCAACCAGCAGCATTAGCACCACCTGGGAGAGAACTTGTTAGAGATGCAGACCCTAGGCTCCACCCTAAGCCCACCAAGTTAGAAACTGAGAATGAGCCCAGGAATCTGTTTTAACCACGCCTGCAGGGGATTCTGATGTAGGCCAAAGTCTGAGACCCATAGCCCTGGATGACTTTCAAATGGCCTCTTAATTTGGGGTTATGAGTTGTAGAAGCCCCTTCTCTGACCACCTGCCTAATTCATAGCTCCAGGCACAATGAGTGGTTACAGTCTTTTGTTTGGCTAGTTATTATCTATCCCTGCCCATGCCCTCTAAGCTATATGATTCATGAAGTCAGGAACTATGTGGGCCTGGCCCAGAGTAAGAACGAAATAGCTATTGTTGGAAACCCATCCATCCATACACAAAAATGCTGGGGCCACAGACATGGACTCTGACATGAATGTGACATGTGACCGTGAGCAAGCGTCCTGGTTCTCAGCCTCTGGAGCTCCCTGTGTGCAGTGAAGGACCCTCGAGGGCCACTCCTCTCTCTTATCATTTTAACAAAGGTTCAGGCTGATGCCTCCCCAGTGCAGCCATTCTGCACCAGTGGCAGCCAAGAAATGTCCTTCCACACCCCACGCCAAAGCTGTCTAGGTGCTTCTACTCCTTTCTTCTGGCCTTTAAGTCTCCTTGACATGATCTTGACCTAACTCCTGGCCTGATTTGCAACTCCTTTGCCCACCTCCCAGAAAACCACCCCTCCCTCAGCCACCCTGGGATTCCTCCCCCTGCGGCCCCCCGCCCCAGTCCTGGCACTGCTCTCCCCAGCCAGGACACATCTGCTTGGCACTCTCTCTGCTCCTGAAGAGCTGCTTCAAACTGATTTCTGGAAGCACTCCAGCACACCCAAGTCTTGGTTAACAGATTCCTAAAAAGCATGATGTCCATAATAAGATTCAAATGCAAGAAGGGAAGTCCTGAGGAGCCAGAAATAAGAGGGGGCTCCGAGAAAAGTCAGGCGAGGAGGAAAGACGGGCATTCTGGGGGACGGGGTTTACAGCTGGTTGTTAGAGGACTCTGAACTTTTCAGATTAAAAAAAAATTTAATAATATAAAATTTTTAAAGATTAAAAAAAAAACCTAAAGGCAACATGCTAACCTGGATTGGGTCCTAGGACAGAAAAAGTATATCAGCAAAAAAACTTGTGAAATTCAAAGTCTGGAATGTGGTTAAAAGCAAAGAACCCACATTGATCTCTTAGTTATGGCAAATGGGTGATGGCTGTGAATGAGCGCGGTGAGTTTTTTTCTTTATACTTTTCTCTATTTTCCACCATGTGCCTACATTACAGTTGGCTGTCGTTTTCATGCCTGAAGAGATATTGAAGGGACTTCCCTGGCGGTCCAGTGGCTAAGACTCCGCACTCCCAATGGAGAGGGCCTGGGTTCAGTCCCTGGTCAGGGCACTAGATAGTACATGCTGCAGCTAAAAGCTCCTCCATGCTGCAATGAAGATCAAAGATCTCACACGCCACCACTAGGACTGTCAATCCCATTTACAAGACAAAATTAAACAAGCTCTGAAGGCTGCAAGATTTTTCACATTTTGTCAGCAAACCTAGCCGCTTGGATGGAAGGCTGTTTATGATATTAATACAGTACTTATCTTGCCGCGTGTGATCATTCATGTGCGGAGAATATCAGTGGGCTTGATCGTAGGGTGCCACCGTGATCCCGTGGGCGTGTCCTGTAATGTGCCTAGTGTGCACGCACCCTGTACTACCTTCTAAAATCCACAGAATTCTGGATTTGGAGAGTCATGTGGTGCTAATAGAGACGGGCAGTGGTTTGGGGATCTGTGTTACAAACACCCCTGCCCTACCACTCAGCTTAAGAAATCTAATATTACTAAAACTGTCAACTCCCCTCCCTCTCCCCACCAGGGGTACCCCATCCGTGACTTGTACGATTTTGATGATCAAGAGGACAGTCATAGTTTAGAAACACAACCAGTCACAGCAGGGGGCAGTGAGAAGAACTTGGAGGTTTCAGAGGCCCATCTGTGTGGGTGGAATTGCCACCCTCCAGCCTCCCCGCCTCCATCTATCTCTACCCACCTCAACTCTTCTGAAGTGAAAGCCACAAAAAGTTGCTGCCTGGGTGTCAGGAGGGGATTTACACAATCATGGTGGAGCCATGATACTCTTGTTCTCATAGGAGAGCTTGAGCATCTTGAGGCTGAAGACAGTTGCCTGGGCCTGGTTGACAGGACGCTGTGGGAAAACAGTGGGAGACACAGAGGGGGTCCCATGGCCCGGATGGGGGCCCATCAGAACCACTGTGGTCATCTGCCTCTGGAGATGGAAGGGCCTAAGCTGACCCAGCGTTCCCAGGCTGAGAAAAGAGGAAGCCGCCGGAGCAGTTTCTGGGGCCCAGGTCACCCCATGGCTAATTTGCCAGTGATGTGGGCACCCTCTTACTCTCTTTGGCCCTTGGTTTTCTCGCCTGTGTGATAGGGAAGCAATCCCTTGCCTTGTCCACCTCTCTTGTCTAGAAAAAGGCCTCCTGGGCCTCACCTTCTTCATCTGTAAAATGGGGGTGATAATAGTAGCTACCTCCAAGGGTTGTGGCAAAGAGTAAATGAGGAAATCCACATAAAGAGAAGGAATCGCACATGGTTACTCTGCAAAAGATGCTGCCGTTGCTTTTGTGTAACAATATTCATGACACGGTGACCATGCTTCATTCCTGGGAGAAGAGGCGGGGGACAGAGCAGAGCTCAATACACTTGGTCTCTACCTTCAGGAGGCTCAAGGTTCCTCAGTTAATCCCAGACCTAAATGTAAAATGGCCCCTGAGGAGTGTCTTAAACGACAGATGCACCAGGCTGTGGTTCGGGAGTCTTAGAGAGAAAACCTCACCTAGTTAGGGTGTGGAGAGGCCTTCCCCGAGGATAAGGAAAATCAGATGGAGCACGGAAGAGGGGGAGGACTTCTAGACCCCAGGAGAACAGCATGTGCAAAAGCCCTGTGCTGGGAACAGGGCCAGTGCACGGGATGGGTAGGTGGCCAGGGACTGGGATGTGTGGCCCGAGGTGACTTGGGCAGGTGGGCAGGACCTGTGATCTGTAGACTGTCGGTCTGGGCTCAGGGAGGTCTCTCCCCATCAAAAAATTGAACCAATAGGTACCTTTTTAAAGTGTCTCAGACCGTAAAGAATCCACCTGCAGTGCAGGAGACACTGGTTTGATCCCTGAGTTGGGAACATCCTCTGGAGGAGGGCAAGGCAACACACCAGTATTCTTTTTTTTTTTTTTTTTAAATTTTAAAATCTTCAATTCTAACATGCATTCCCAAACATGAACCCCCCTCCCACCTCCCTCCCCACAACATCTAACATGTATACGGTCATGTAAGAATTGAATCGCCAGTCCATGTCTGACGTAGGGTGCAGCTTGCTTGGGGCTGGTGCATGGGGATGACCCACACCAGTATTCTTGCCTGGAGAATCCCATGGACGGAGGAGCCTGGTGGGCTACAGTCCATGGGGTCGCAGAGTCGGACATGATTGAGTGACTAAGCACAGCACATAAAGTCTCTATTGAATTTGTCAGGCTTCCACGGAGGCACAGCGGTAAAGAACTATCTTGCCAATGCAGGAGACACTGGTTTGATCCCTGGGTCGGGAAGATCCCCTGGAGGAGGGCAAGGCAACACACCAGTGTTCTTGCCTGGAGAATCCCGTGGACAGAGGAGTCTGGTGGGCTACAGTCCATGGGGTTGCAAAGAGTGACTTAGTGACTAAACAACAATTGAATGTGTTACAATGTTGCTTCAGTTTTGTATGGTTTTTTTTTTTTTTTTTGCCACGAGGAATGTGGGATCTTAGTTCCCTGACCTGTTTATCTTTAGTGTCTGTGATCATCCCTTTCTTTTGTTTGAGCTCAGCTGTATATTAAATAAAACCAACCGGGGATGGAACCTGTGCCCCTGCACTGGAAGGTGAAGTCTTAACCACGGGACCACCAGGGGAGCCCCAAACCAATGGGTACCTTGCAACAAAAGGTTTTATTTAATACACAGCTGAGCTCAAACAAAAGAAAGGGACAATCCCAGATACTAAAGATGAAGAGGGAAATGAGAGTTAATGCTGTAATTAAGATGATCCAAAGAGATGAGCATCAGGTTGTGGGTTGAGACCAAACTGGGTTGGGGTTTTAACACTGTCTGAGGGAGAGAAATGAGACAAGATGAGGAGTGAAAATACCTCCTCTTGGTTAAATGGAAACCAAATGACTTCACCCACCAAAGCAAGCTACAGGAAGTTTTGGGGTGGGTCTGAGAGGGGACAAATTGAGAACCTGAGCCAGTGCACATGCCTTTCTGAAGCGTGTATGCATCTATATCGCTAGCATGGTGCAGGACTTCCTGAGCTGAGAAATGGACCTACAAAGACAGGAATGAATGAATGATGTAACCTCGGGGGTCCCTGGCAGGTCAAATTGCAAAATTATTCTTCAAGGAAATGTAGGTGATTCAGGGAGCAGAGTCTGTCCACAGAAAAACCAAATTCCAGTAAAGGTGAGCATCTAAGAAAATAAATATCACAAACAAAGGAAACCATTTACCCCAAGAGAGAGCTAGCAAACACAATTAATAAGAGGATTAGCACCCCAAGGCTCTGATATAATAGAGCAACCTGGAAGACACTACACAGGAACTAATTTTTCAATGATTAAAGAAAGAGCACCACATGAAATCATAGGACTCTACAGGGAAGGCAAGGATGGATAGATTTGAAAAATGAAAATTTGGAAATGAACTCAAGAGGATGTGGAGAAAAGAGAACCCTTGCGCAGTGTGATGAGAATGTAAATTGACATAGCTCAGTTCAGTTCAGCAGCCAGTCGTGTCCGACTCTTTGCAACCCCATGGACTGCAGCACGCCAGGCTTCCCTGTCCATCACTGACTCCAGAGCTTGTTCAAACTCATGTCCATCGAGTCAGTGATGCCATCCAACCATCCTATCCTCTGTCGTCCCCTTCTCCACTATGGAAAACAGTATGGAGATTCCTCTAAAGTTAAAAGTAGAACTACCATATGACCCAGAAATTCCACCTCTGGGTATTTTTTCCAAAGAAAACAAAAACACTAATTCAAAAAAATATGCACCCCCATGTTCTCTGCAGTGTTATTTGCAAAAGCCAAGATATGGAAGCAGCTTAACTGCCAATCGACTGTTGAATGGATGAAGAAGATGTGATATGAATATTTTTCATTGCTTCTGTTCACTGGGCACCTACTATGTGCCAGGGTCCAATGAGCCAGGCACATCCCTCAGCCTGGCCACCCCCCGCTCTGCCAGCCAACCGTAGAGACTCCGTGTGGGAGCAGTCATGATGTAGTACAAACAGGGACTTGGAATATTTAGATGGTTCAGCCTCAAATTATGCTCTTTTGCTTTTCAGCTCAGGGTGGGGGAAGTCTCCCTTGACTCCCTGAATTTTAGTTTCTTCAGCCATAAAATGGGGGTGTTGGCAGTATCTTCTTTGCTGGGTGATTGCAAGGATTCCACAGTTAATCTAAGTCAAGTAGCTGGTTAGTAGTGAGTCCTGCAAACATTGACTTGTATTTGTATTAGGATTGGGGCAGGATAGTGCTTCCTACCTCTAGATCACCTTCTCCTCCTGTCTTGGTGCTCAGTTGCTCAGTTGTGTCAGACTCTCTGCGACCCCATGGACTGTAGCTTGTCCTTGGAATTTTCCAGGTGAGAATACTGGAGCAAGTCATCATTTCCTATTCCAGGAGATCTTGCCGACCCAGGGATTTTAACCGCGTCTCTTGCACCTCCTGCATTGGCAGGTGGGTTCTTTACCACTGCACCACCTGGCCCAGGTTCTGAGTTCCTCTCAATGGACTCATGATGTCGCTGTTGGGCAGATGAGAAACTGAGTCTGGAGTAGTTTTTTTCTTCACTGCACAGGGTTCAGTTCAGTTCAGTCGCTCAGTCGTGCCCAACTCTTTGCGACCCCTTGGGCTGCAGCACGCCAGGCCTCCCTGTCCATCACCAACTCCCGGAGCCTACTCAAACTCATGTCCATCGAGTCAGTGATGCCATCCAGCCATCTCATCCTCTGTCGTCCCCTTCTCCTCCTGCCTTCAATCTTGAAGGCCTTGTGGGAGATCCATCCCCCTTAACCCAAGGCTGCATGGGAAGGAAGGGAAGTGACCCTAGGAAAGGAGGAGTCCTAGATCTCCAAACCGCTTTCTTCCTTCTTAGCTTTCACTCGATATTTACTGCTGCTTGAAAAATACTTGAGCGTGCTCATGCTGGGGGATACCAGGGTGGTCACAGCAGTAGTAATCAGGACCAGCTGGGCCAAGTATAATCTTAAGAATTTTACATACAGTTTTTTCACTCAAATCTCACAACCACCATATGGGCTGGTGGCTGTTATCACCCTCAACTTACAGATGAGAAAACTGAGATTCAGTGAGGTTAGGTGAAGTGCCCAAGGTCACACAGCCTGTCAGGCTGCAGCCCTGAGGGGAAGCCACTTGCCATAGCCTGATCATAACCAATCGCTAAATCTCAGAGCCACACAGCAGCCCTGGAGTCCAGCCTCCCTGCCTTCCCAGAAGGAGTAGGACTCATAGTCAGTTGTGTGTTGGTCAACTGAGGAGTCAATTTCAAAATCTATAGACTGATTAACTCAGCATACAAAGAGCCAGGGGCCTTTATTCTGCCCTCAGCCCAGAGAGGGCCAGGGAGCTGTGGTCACCCTGGGAAAGCTTGCCCCCCAGCACCTCAGAGACCCCTTGAAGATCACAGATGTGTTCTGAATGGAGACACCCATGGGCTTGTCTTCCACCAGCTCTACCTGGCTGCTGGTGATGGGCAGGTGGCTGCTCTGGATGCTAGAACAAAGAGAAGAAGGGAAGGGTGTCACGGGGCCTGGGACGAGGCCAGCGGGTGTCTTTGTCACCTCCCCACTCTTTGCCATCCTGCACTGCCCAGGGACACAGTGGGCACAGCCCTGTCCTGTCCTCCTGGAGCTGAGTGCAGCTTCACCTAATATCAATCACGGTTAATTACATGCAATCTCTGCTCCACCAATGTTTACTTTGGCTAAGTTGCATATTAACGAAATTTATTCTGTGGAAGTCTGGCCTTATTGAATTGCTGGTGATTTATTCAGGGTTATATCTCTTAAGTTCTGAGGGCAACTTTGCCAGCTCTCACCCTTTGTGCTGTAGGTCTAGGATGCCTTTATCCTCCCTTTGCAGAAGGGAAACTGAAGCCCGAGGTCGCACAGAGAATGAGGGGCTAGGGCAGCCCCTCTGGATCCCCCCCCCCATCACCACTAGGTCTGGGACACCCCCTCTCCAACTGCTGGTGGCAGGTGCTTTCCTCACAAGACACAGCGGCATTCAGCATCGCCAGCGCCCCCTGGTGGTATTAAAATGATCACACAGATTTCAGCACCTGGTTATCCAGGTGACGGTTTTCCGAATCCACCTTTGTTGAGACTGCTTTTGGCATGGGAGGGGCGGGGTTAGTTTTAGGACAAACCTAAGGCCTTGGAGAAGGAAATGGCAACCCACTCCAGTATTTTTGCCTGGAAAATCCCATGGACTGAGGAGCCTGGTAGGCTACAGTCCATCGGGTCGCAAAGAGTGGGACACAACTGAGCGACTTCACTTTCACTTTCGAGGCCTCAGAACAGTATCTTCCCCACCCCGCGAGGCCTCATACACACAGAAGTGGACCCAAGCTCCCATGTAGCCTAAGGGGCCCAGAAGATGGATGTATTTTGTTCCAGGGGCGAAGTCTAGTGCTCAGACCTGGGTTAGAATCTAAACCAGCCTTCCTGTGTGACCTTCAAGCTACTTAGCCTCTCTGAGCTCCTGTTTCCTTGTTCAGTAAGCAGAGCCAGCAGTGGGATGTGCTGAAGATAAAAGGAGGCATTGTTTGTAAAGGTGCCTGGCCCATAGCGCACCCTCAGCCCAGGTAAATCTAGGAGACTCGTTTTGCCAAGAGATCTCACAACCCTGCCTCCTGCTATACCCGAGAGACCCTGTCTGTAGGCAAGAGAAAGGGTCTTTCTAAGGTCTGAATCTTATTGGGCCTGTTGGAGAGATCAATACACTACAATAAATCCCCATTAGGGCTACTTGGGGGGAGGGGATGGTGAATAGGTTGAAGAAGCTAGGTGGGGGTAGGGGGTTGCAATACCAAGCTTCTGCCCCCAAGTTGGGTGGGGAAGCCTGAGTTCTCCTGACTGTCCTTCCTCTCTGGGGGCTGAGGGCTAGTCTTAGGTTTCACTCCACCAATCCCCAACTGTGCACACCCCAGGTCTGATTCAGACCTTACCTGACTTGGCCAAGGATCGTCATGGCCCGTTGCCCTTGATATCTGGGTAGCTGGCTTGCTGGAAGCTGTCTGAATCCCCTTGGTGCTCTCCTCATTCATGAGAAGGGAGGGTAGTGGAGAGGGGTTACATGGGGTCCTTGGCCATGGCTCAGCCTCTCTGGGATGAGGGTTTGGACTGGGCCTCACTCTGGCCTAAGTTAGATGGCTACGCTCAGGGCACGTAGAGAGAGCCCTGACCTCTGACCCTGGCCCAAGATCCTGGTCATACCCTAGCTTCAGGATCCCAACACACTGGAACCCTAAGATCCTAGTCAAAATGCAGCCTCTGAATCAACCACACACTAAGTCCAGCCACCTGTCCCTCTGCTGGGACACTCCCTGCCCGAACTTCAAACTGAATCTGTAGTCTTGGGACTCAAACTTTAGAGATCATTGCATTTAGCCTCCTTATGCCTTTATTGTTTTGAGCAAGACACTGAGGCCCAGAGAAGGTAGGGGAGCTGACCAAGGTCACACAGCAGTCAGTGACAGAGCCTCTCCAGCTTGGGCTCATGCCAACCCCTGATCCTACCAAATACACACTGACCTCCTAACCTTCACCCTCTAACCTGACCCTCCACTTGGCCCTGCTCCAAGCTTCACTGGAAGCCCCGAAAACCCCTGAGTTCCAGGCAAACACAAACTCTCACATCTGGCTGTTTACAGCCACTAGGGCACCTTCTCACCAAAGAGCTTGACTTGAAAGTGAGGTCAGAAAAAAAAAAAAAAAAGAAAGTGAGGTCAGGAGAAAGAGGGCCGTCCTCTCTCTAGGCTACAGTGTGGCAGCCCCTGCCTCGGAGCTGGGAGTCTCCTTCTCAGTGGGTGCCCCCCAGAGGAGCCCTGGATGGACACCCAGATGGGTGGACAGGCAGACACAAGCACAATGGTAGGGGTACTTACATTCCAAGAAAGCAGGCTTGCTAACTCGGCACATGATGCCCACGGGGCCGGTGCAGGCACCGCACAGAAGCGCTGGGGGCAGGAGGGCGGCAGGGGCAGGCAGACCCACCTGGAGTTGGTGTCCGCACAACTCCCTGGGACACGATGCGCTTCTGAGGCCGAGCCTCTTGACTGACTGCAGCAGCCCCCGCTGGCCTCCTCTCAGGTTCAGAGGCAGACCTCCAGAGAGAGTCCCCACCTCCTGCTCGTCCCCATCTGCACTATGATGTTTGCCATCTCCTTGGTACCTGGATAACTGCTGCGGCTGTTCACTCGCTAAGTCGTGTCTGACTCTTTGCGACCCCATGGACCACAGCACACCAGGCTTCCCTGTCCTTCACCATCTCCCTAAATTTACTCAAACTCATGCCCATTGAGTCAGGGATGCCATCCAACCATCTCGTCCTCTGTTGTCCCCTTCTCCTCCTGCCCTCAGTCTTTCCCAGCATCAGGGTCTTTTCCAGTGAGCTGGTTTTTGCGTCAGGTGACCAAAGTATAGGAGCTTCAGCTTCAGCACCAGTCCTTCCAATGAATATTCAGGGTTGATTTCCTTTAGGATTGACTGGTTTGATCTCCTTGCTGTCCAAGGATAATTGCTTAATACTTTTTTAAACAAATCCATTCTTTTTTACTTAAATAAATGTATGTAAACGTAAAGTTTATTTCTCATTTGCAAAGAGGTTAACATATAATGACAATAAAGATATTTAATTCTTGCCAGATACTCTTGCTTGACAATGACCCTAACTGTGAAGCATGCTACTGGATGTAAACTAAAACAGTTGAAAAAGTGAGACAGCTTTGTGGGTTTTCAAGATACTCTAGCACTGAGACCTTTTCCCTTGCTGTAGTTGGAATGTGTTGTTGAGTCGCTAAGTCGTGTCTGACTCTCTGCGACCTCATGGGCTGTAGCCCACCAGGCTCCTTTGTCTATGGGATTTCCCAGGCAAAATTACTGGAGTGGGCTGCCATTTCTTCTCCAGGGGATCTTCCTGATCCAGGGATCAAAATCCGGTCTCCTGCATTGCCAGGGGGATTCTTAACCATCTGAGCCACCAGGAAAGCCTGTGATTTGGAATATAGGGTATTTAATGCTGTATCTGTGTATCGGATGGCATTATCTTGCATCCCCCCGGAAGTACATGTCTCACACTTTGGTATTCTGCCTTAGAGACCACAGTATTTAGCCTCCCTGACTGAATTTTGCAAGAAGCTGAGGCCCAGAGATGGGAGGTGCGTGGCTCAAGGCCACACAGCAGCCAGTGGGAGGGCCTCCCCCCACCCCCGCCCCCCCAGGCTCTTGCTTCACCCTCGCTGACCTGCCCTCCTTGGAGATTCCCAAACCTCTGCCATCACTGACAGCCTGTCTCTGGGGCAGGCGCTGTCCTGGAGTGCACCCCCATCCCCCTGCTGGCACCCTTCAAGTTCTTTTTGCCATTAGAGTAGCCTGGAATCAGAGTTTTGGGGGGTGTCTGGACCACTCCTGCCAGTTGGGTTCCCATGTCCTTGGCTTCCAGAAGATTAAGAGATAGGAAGGGAACAAGTCTGAATGTTTTGAGTGAATACCTGCCACACCCAGGCCTGGCAGCATACCCATCATCCCAGTGCCCCCAGCCTCCACTGCCAGGAGCTCTATGGGTCCGTGAACACATGGAGGGAGGCGCTGGCACTCACCTGGCACCTCACAGTTGCAGCTCGGAAAGTCTGGGGTGTCTAGGTCCAGCAGGGACAGGAGGCCCAGGACACACTGAGAGAAGGGCGTTCTGCCCCACTGAGCTTAACCGCACATCCTCGATGGTAACAGGAGCCAGGCTGACAACAATCAGGGCCCCTAGTGCCAACGTCTCAGTCTCCATGGCCACCCTCTACAGGATGCCTTTCTGGGGCACCTCATCCTTGCCAGCCCCTCCCCTTCTGAATTCTCACCCGCACCAGTCACTGGACACATAACAGCGTTCAGCTGGATGAGCTCTTGTGCCATTCAACTTTTCAATATTAATCACATTAATTTTATAAATGCAGGGGCTTCTCTGGTGGTCCAGGGGCTAAGATTCTGTGCTCCCAATGCAGGGGGCCTGTATTCGACCCCTGGTCGGAGAAGTAGATCCCACACGCCTCAACTAAGAGTTCACATGGCACAACTAAGGTTCCTGCAGGCTGCAAAGAAGATCAAAGATCGAAGGCCCTGCATGCCGCAACTACGATCCAGGGCAGCCAAATAAATAAATACACATAAAAAACATAAAATGGCTGTCTGAACAGTCAAAAGTCATAGAAAAGGAGATCACATCACTTGTTCATCCCCCCATCCTAGCGCAATCTCAGTGTTTGTGTTGAGGGGATGGGCTTTCCTCTCCCAAGTCTTTTTTCCCCTGCCCATTCATTCCACAAATATGTGGTGAGCATCTGGTCACCAATGTGACCCCCGGCAGGGACACAGAGGGTGGGGAACAAGATGCTGGCCCCTGCTCTCACAGTTCCACATTCCACTGGGAGATACGGACTCCGGGGGAGACTTGGGTACAGCGGTCTCACCCCCACTTCACAGAACCAGGAGGAGAGGTGACTATTTGCTGGATAATAACATCCACATATCCTGAGCTCTTATCTGATCTGCTAGGCTGTGAGCTCCCTGAGCCAGGATTGTGGCTGCACTGGATCTTCACATAGTAGGTGCTCGGCACATAGTAGGCCTGCCACAAATGCTTGTTGAAGAGAGTAGAAAAGACAGGTGCTGTGCTGAGGTCTTTACATGCTTTATGTCATTCAGTTCTTATGATGAGCCTATAGTATTTGTTGCTCAGTTGTGTCTGACTCTTCGTGACCCCCTGGACTGTAACCCACCAGGCTCCCCTGTCCATGAAACTCTCCAGGCAAGGATGCTGGAGTGGGTTGCCATTCCCTTCTCTGGGGGAGCTTCCTGACTGCTGAGGTCATTACACGCTTTATGTTATTCAGTTCTTATGATAAGCCTGCAAGGAGCCATCAAATATCTCCATTTTATAGGCAAGGGATCTGAGCTCAGAGAGGTACAATAACATATTCTAGATGTTCAAACAGATGGGCGTCGGAGGCAGGACTTAGACAGTAAGGCCTGTACCCTTTTCACAGGGCTTTTACAAGTTCCCAAGCCCTGAGTGGGGGTGGGGTAGGAGCACACATCGGGAGTCAGAGAGGGGGTCGAGCTGGCCCCTGACTCACTCACTGTGTCACCATGGATCGGTCACTGGCTCTCTCTGAACCTCAGTTTCCTCATCTGTTGAATGGGGCAGGGATGCCTGTTGCCCTTTGCAGCCAAGGAGATAGAGGCAGTGGGCTCTAGAAGGACCTGTATATATTGGCTTTTGCTTGATAGGAACAAATACCGCTGGGTGGGTGTACAGATGCTAAAAACATGGGCTGCCTCTGGGAGGAACTGGGTGGCTGGGAGAAAGGGGTAGGGGAATTCCATGCCTTTTGAATTCTGAGTCACATGAATGTGTTTTCAAAAAAAAAAAAAAACTATAAAATACAGTGTTTTAATCACAGCTGGGACCAAGAATTCCCCTTCGCATGTGAGACCAAATGACCGATTCCTCCTTCGCAGAGTCCTCAGGCAGGGAGCCAGGACTGCAAGGGTATGACAGGACACTGTCCCTAAAGGGAGGGCGTGTCCAGCCCCCTCCCGGGCCTCACTGATTCCCAAGGCCCAGCCAGGGGAAGCCTATGTCTCTCCCTTGGGCATCAGGCCCTTGGGGGGTACATACCCACAGTCACCGCGAGAGGTTGATGAGCAGTCATGTGCCCACCGGCCTCAACAGAGCAGGGTCAGAGGGCAGAGATTTTGCCCAGGACACCCCAGCACCCCAAACACGGCTGGGCCCGGGGAGCTGCATTAATCGGCTCCATTTCCCAGGAGGGGAAGACTTCCTGGTGTGCTATTGTTCTCCTGGCTGCCGCTCATTTCCCATTCCTGGGGTGGGTGGAGGGCAGTGACCGCCCAGCCTGGGTGGTGACAGCTGAGGCTGTGCCTGCAGTGGAGAGAGAGGCGTGCCCATCTCTAGGGCAGCCGGCTGCTGAGGGGCCTGGCAGGGGAGCGTGAGAGGCCCAGAGATAATGGATGAGAAAGTAATAAAACAAATGGAACCAACCAACCAACACCAAAACCAAAGCAAAAAAAAAAAAATCTGTCTTTGAAGGAGACGGATTAAATTAGGAATTTGGGATTCACACACTACTTTGGTCACCTGATGTGAAGAACTGACTCCTTGGAAAAGACCCTGATGCTGGGAAAAATTGAAAGTGGGAGGAGGAGACAACAGAGGATGAGATGGATGGCATCACTGACTCTATGGACATGAGTTTCAGCAAGCTCTGGGAGTTGGTGACGGACAGGGAATCCTGGCATGCTGCAGTCCATGGGGTCGCAAAGAGCTGAACACGACTGAGCGAGTGAACTGACTGACAATTCACAGTACTATATATATAGAATGGGCTTCCCTGTTTGCTCAGCTGATAAAGAATCTACCAGCCATGCAGGATACCCTGGTTCGATTCCTGGGTTGGGAAGATCCCTCGGAGAAGGGATAGGCTACCCACTCCAGTATTTTTGCCTGGAGAACCCACATGGACAGAGGAGCTGGTGGGCTCCAGTCCATGGGGTCGTAAAGAGTTGGACAGGACTGAATGACTAAGACATATAAAATACATAGGACTTTCCTGATGGCCCACTGTTTAAGAATCTGCCTGCCAATGTAAGGGACATGGATTTGATCCCTCAGGAAGATTCCACTTTGCCATGAAGCAACTAAGTCTGTGCCACAACTACTGAGTCTGTGCTCTTGAACAAGACAAGGCACCATAATGAGAAATCCAGGCACCCCAATGAAGAGTAGCCCCCACTCACCGCAACTAGAGAAAGCCTATGCATACCAATGAAGACCCAGCACAGTTCAGTTCAGTTCTGACTCTTTGCGACCCCATGAATCACAGCACACCAGGCCTCCCTGTTCATCACCAACTCCCAGAGTTCACTCAAACTCATGTCCATCGAGTCGGTGATGCCATCCAGCCATCTCATCCTCTGTCGTCCCCTTCTCCTCCTGCCCCCAATCCCTCCCAGCATCAGAGTCTTTTCCAATGAGTCAACTCTTCGCATGAGGTGGCCAAAGTATTGGAGTTTCAGCTTCAGCATCAGTCCTTCCAATGAACACCCAGGACTGATCTCCTTTAGAATGGACTGGTTGGATCTCCTTGCAGTCCAAGGGATTCTCAAGAGTCTTCTCCAACACCACAGTTCAAAAGCATCAATTATTTGGTGTGCAGCTTTCTTCACAGTCCGACTCTCACATCCATACATGACCACTGGAAAAACCATAGCCTTGGCTAGATGGACCTTTGTTAACAAAGTAATGTCTTTGCTTTTGAATATGCTATCTAGGTTGGTCATAACTCTCCTGCCAAGTAGTAAGCGTCTTTTAATTTCATGGCTGCAGTCACCATCTGCAGTGATTTTGGAGCCCCCAAAAATAAAGTCTGATACTGTTTCCACTGTTTCCCCATCTATTTCCCATGAAGTGATGGGACCAGATGCCATGATCTTAGTTTTCTGAATGTTGAGCTTTAAGCCAACTTTCTCACTCTCCTCTTTCACTTTCATCCAGAGGCTTTTTAGTTCCTCTTCGCTTTCTGCCATAAGGGTGGTGTCATCTGCATATCTGAGATTATTGATATTTCTCCTGGCAACCTTGATTCCACCTTGTCCTTCTTCCAGCCCAGCATTTCTCATGATGTACTCTACATAGAAGTTAAATAAGCAGGGTGACAATATACAGCCTTGACGTACTCCTTTTCCTATTTGGAGCCAGTCTGTTGTTCCATGTCCAGTTCTAACTGTTGCTTCCTGACCCAGCACAACCAAAGATAAATAAATAAAATAAAATAATAATAAACAACAAGGACCTACTGTATAGCACAGGGAACTATACTCAATATTTAGTAAAAACATATAAAGGAAAAGAATCTTAAAAATAATATATGTCAATATACACATATATGTAATATATATGTAATACATATATATGTAAAGTTAACTGAATCATTTTGCTGTACACCTGAACCTACACAGCATTTTAAGTCAACTATATTTCAATTTGAAAAATCTAGCCCTTCAAACTTAGAATCCTGTATCTTAAACTCTTAATAATCATCATAATATCAGCTATATTTTTGAGTTATATGCTTTTTTGCATGATCTCATTTAATCCTCCTTATTTTTATCCTGGTAAAATACACATACCTTAAAATGTACCATTTTGAAATGTACAGTTCAAGGATGTTTAGAACCATCACAATGTTGTGTGTGCAAACATCACACTCCAGACCATTTTTAGCAACACACCCCATGGACGGAGGAGCCTGGTGGGCTGCAGTCCATGGGGTCGCTAAGAGTCGGACACGACTGAGCGACTTCACTTTCACTTTTCATTTCTATGCATTGGAGAAGGCAATGGCAACCCACTCCAGTATTCTTGCCTGGAGAATCCCAGGGACGGGGGAGCCTGGTGGGCTGCCGTCTATGGGGTCGCACAGAGTCGGACACGACTGAAGCGACTTAGCAGCAGCAGCAGCCAATAAGCAGTCACCCCCCACCCTCAGCCCCCGGAACCACAGATGTGCTCCGGACCTTCTGTATAGATGGATCATACGTCGTGCTGATTGTGTCAGTGCAAGAAGTCAGCCCGGGCTTAGGACGGGAATATTTTTTTGGTGTGGAGAAGGGGGCGGGCGGTGTTACTGTCTCCCGCAGTGTCATTGAGGGAGAAAAGTGTCTATAAACCGGACATGATGACAGCCCCGGACCTGGATTATGTATTGATATATGTAGGTCCATATCGGACTGTTTGGAAGGATACACACGAGACTGTTAACTGGGTCCCCTGCGGTGGGGTCGAGGGCAAGGATGGGGGAGACTGTCACTCTTGAGTCCCGGGAGAATGACTTGCTCCTTCATATTCCATCACAAAGTCTGTGTTTACCGGGATCTCTAAAGAAATGGAATTTCTGAACGCGAGTGAACTACTTGAGTGTGGCTCCCAGGGTGGGCTACTCACCAGCTGTGCAACTTGGGTAAATCACTCACCCTCTCAGAGCCTCAGTTTCTTCAACCATAAAATGGGCACATTGTACCTACCTCCTAGAGTTGGTGGGAGAATTAGAGGCTGTACTGCTTGCCTGGCCCACAGTCAGCTGTTTTCTCATCATGGCTCCTCCTCCTCGCCGGGCTGGGAGGAAAGCTGCTGGGCATTAATACACTCTGGTCCAGCGAGGCCTCAGTCCTCAGGGCTGGCAGGGAGGAAGCTGCCCATCGCTAGGAGGTGAGTTTCTGCAGCTGTGCCCAGCGCATAGTAGGACCTCACTACATACCTGTGGACCGAAGGACTGTGAGGAGGACAGGAGATTTGGGTTAGTCACTGCCACCACTGGGCTGACCTGGGCTGCTCCTCCTGTTCATGAGGGTGGTGGCCCTGGAGGCGGGGCAGAGCTGAAGGGCTCTAGGGTCCAGTCGCCCCTGTGATGCCCATGTGGGAGCCTCAGAATGACCTACTCCCCACAAAGCCAGGGGCGAGCCCAAGGGTTTAGCAGTATCTGAACAAGCTTGGGGCTGAAAGTAGGGGAGACAGCTACAGAGCACCCCTGGAAGAGACCCAGAGCCCAGACTGCAGAAGAGCCAGCTGTGCCCCCAGAAATCAGATGCCAGCCACTCCGGGACCCCACGAGTCCCACACCACCTACAACAGCTCTCCCTTCTGAGTCCTAGGACTTTCAGAAAGCCTCCGCCAGGGCCACTGGGGCTCTCAGCAGAAGCCTGGGGCTATCAGGGGACGTGGGGACGAGGCAGAGAGGGACTTCAGAGGACCTCACGCGCCAGACAGAGGGGACCCGGCCTGACGAAGGCCCTGCCAGGCTACCTGCTGCCCGCTGGTGGCTGGTGACCAGCCAGCCCCAGGCTTCCAGCCCAGCCCAGGGCTACAACTGTAACTCAACGTGCACACACCTGCACACCTGTACCCATACACCCACCCAGACAAATCAACCTGCTGGCACACGAAAATAACCATGTGTGCATGTGCACGTGGCTGAGAACGCCCAGCCACCGACACGCAGGCTGATACCACCCCCAGCTACATCCTCCTCCGAGACGCACCTGCACCTGCGGGAGCCACCCGATACAGACAAACGCATGTGCTGGGATTCAGGTCTTCTCTTAATATTTTTTTAAACATTAAAAAAAATGTTTTTTTCTTAAAAACATTTTTTTTTTCCCCATGGGCTATATGTCACAAAGCTTTTAGTGTTTCCTGGCCTCCATCATTCAGCTGCTATGATTTCTGTCTTCTCTGCACAGGCTTTAGACTATTATTTACTTAACCTTTTAAATGGAATTTTTTAAGTTAAATGTATTTCAAAAGGGAACTTCATATCCCTATTTAAGCGGAAAAATGCACTTATCTAATATATTGAAAAATAACACTGTTCCTAAGATTATCAGTGGGACAGGCCCTCTAGATTAGTTCTGCACACCCATCCAAGGGAGGCATGATTTCAAGCTTCATGGCCCCCATGTGGTGGGCAGAGCAGTTTTATAGTCCCTGGGGGTCTATGTTATGGATGAAGAAAAGCAGGGGCTCCGGTTGTAGAGGCCCTAGGGCTCAAACCGGCTCTCTTGCCCTTGCAGCCTCTGCCCTTCCCTGCGACGACCTCTGCGGCCTCAGCCTTGCAAACACCTCCCTGGTTGCCTCCAGCGCCACCTAGTGGTGGAGTCTTGCATCAGCCCACACAGAGACACCCTCCGCGGCTCCCCTCAGGCACCCTATCCCCTAGTCCTCCCAGTCCCCGTATCCTTCCACCTGCTTCCATCATCACGGGCGCTCTGCTCCATGCCCTCACCTCCGTGCTCTGACCTTGGATTTGCGGCTCTCAGTGGAGCAGCCTTCCCTCCTATACCCCTTGTATGTCTATCATTTCTCCTCCCTCTTTCTCCATGAAATTCCAGCTCCTTGAACTGTAAGCCATCAGACCACACTGTTCCTTCCCTTGTGACTCCTCCAATGGACCCCATCTCACTTTGGCTAGAACACACATTCCTTACGAAGGCCTAGGAGGCCCTACGTGATCCGTCCCCCCGCTTCTGGATCCCTTCTCCCACCACCCCCCTTCACTCACCGCCAGCCACCTGCCACCTTCTAAGACAGTGGCTTTTCGGACCTTGCTCCTGCCTCAGGGCCTTTGCGCTTGCCTTTCTTGCCACTTGGGCAACTCTTCCCCAAATCTTGGCTTGGTTTGCTCCAGCTCATCATTCAGGTATCACCTCTCAGAGCCCTTCCCTGACCACCGTCTAACCACTTGAACTTCTCCAAGCACACCACTCTAAAATATCCCTCACCCCATCACTTTCTCTTGCTATGCTTCCCCCGCCCCAGTCCTTGCTGTTTTGGGTCCACTGGTTCCCTTGTTTCATCTTCGTGGTCCTGCCAGGGTGTGAGCTCCATGAGGGCAGGCACACTTGCCACCAGGAAGGTCCTGAGTGCGGCACTGAGTGTTGACCCCGTGGCATGTGCCTGCCTGCGTGCTTGCTGGCCAGCTATGCAGCAGGAAACACAAGCTTTTGCACAGTCAGACCTGCGTGAATACAAGAGGCAGCACAGAGTCAGCTGCTGCTGGATCCCTGGGTACCACCATGGGCAAAGTCACTCTCGGAGGTGCCAAGTCAGAGACAGCTACCATTTATCTCCCCCTGCTTCCACCCTAAGGACTTGCTTCCAGTGGAGAACTTGCTTCTACCTTTTCCCACAAGCCTGCCCTACCGCTTTGGGAATAGGAAACCTTCCTGGCGAGGCACAGAGCAAAGCCTGTAAGGAGTGGCCCCCATATGGGTTTGGTCTCAGGCAGAGCCTAGGGAGGCGCTTGATTCTAAACAAGTGACACGGTCTGTTGGCAGCAAACCCCCGTTGGCCAATATGGTGCATAAGCCTGAGGAGTGGGACCCCTAACCTCCAGAGCTGGGACCCTTTGTCAGTCAGGGTTCTAGCAAGAAACAATTCATAGGAGATTAATTATTTGCTTGTTTCTGTCTTACAAGGAATGGGCTAATGTGATTGTAGAGGCTGGTTGGGTGAGCCTGACATTTTAGGGCAGACCAGCAGGCTGGAAACTTTTGAGAAGCAGCTGACGCTGCGGTCCTCAGGCTTAATGGAAACCTCAGTCCGGCTCTTCTGATCTTTCACCTAGTTGGATGAGGCCAACTCAGATGTAGAGCATAATCGCCTTTACTTAAAGTCTGCTGACTGTAGGTGTTAATGATATCGGCAAGATAACCCCCCAGCAACACCTAGATTAGTGCTTGAATAACTGGGCCTAGCCCAGTCCACCCTTTATCAGCTAGGTACCCTCACAATCTTAAACCGCACTTACCTCCAGATCAAGTCAGTGACAAAGCCTTGCTTCCATGGAATGTGATGTGACTATCCCGCCCATAATCCAAACACACTGATCCTTTCCCCAGGAGAGGATGCCAAGTCCTTGGTTGATGGTCACTCTTCTCTATGCGATCTTGTAACTTAAATCCCATGATGCAGGGGGCTTCCCTGGTGGTCTTGTGGTTAGGACTCTGCGATTCCGCTGCAGGGAACCCTGCTGATCCTTGGCCAGGGAACTAGGACCCCACACGCCACGTGGCTAAAGGAAGAAAACATTCTGTGATGTAAAGCTAACTATTTTTAATTCATCTTATGTTACATGACAAGGAGATAAGACAAAAATATTTACTTCATATGTACGATATATCTATCCATAATATACAAGTTTGTGTATGAAGCTACCAACACAGCACAACAAAATGAGGAAGAAATACTCATAATTACGGGCCTCATTTCTGCAACTGGTCACGCAGATGTAGTTGCTATTTACAACTACTGTCTTTCACTACCCATTTCACACCCTCAGCAGCCACCTCAGCTGGTCATGGTTGCTGGGGTGACCGAACCTTCATTTCTGAAGAGTCAGGGCCATTAGTAGTCCTGCCTTCATTGGATTTTCCAGCGACAGGCAGGGTAGCCCTAGGGATCTCCTGCATTCCCATGTTCTTCCTTATCTTCATTTGTGTAGTAGCAGCCCAGTCTCCTCTTGATAGTCAGATTCAACCAGCCAAGCCAATAGGATAATGCCCTTCTCTGCCTGTTGGTTCTGGAGGCATGAGAGCCCGAAGTGGCCGGGGAGCTGAGCTACGAGTTTGATGGAATCATCATCGTGTCTCCTGGAAGCGCTTCTCCCTGTTGTGGGTTGAACTGCATCCCAAGGTTGTGCCCATCCAGAACCTCGGGATGTGAACTTCTTTGGAAATAGGGTCATTGCAGGGGTAAATCTAATGGCTCAGCAGTTACTCAGAAGGCAAGGGATTTATCTGCAGCGAATAGCAGGTGCCAATCTTTCTCTTGCTCTGGACCCCACTCAAAACAGGCAGCCTTCCAGGTCACTTGGGCCTGAAAGTAAATAAGCCAGGAGTGACACACCCAAATGAGGACGACATTGCTCCAAATCCAGAGGACAGTTATATGTTGTGCCTGGTTTCTTTGGCTATAGGAGGGGCCAGATGCCAATAACTTGTCTGAAAAAACCTATCTTGACACACACCCAACCATTGCATCACTAGAAATTTCACTGAGATGGAAGGCCCCTGACTCTTTTTGGAATTTATTTCCCACCATCTGACAATGCAAATGTCTTAACCGTCACTACTTCTTGCTCACTAGGTGGAATTCCCATTTATCATCAGTGTTCGGCCGGTGGGATATTTTGTGGACGGAAAAGGTGATCAAGGTCCCTGCAGACCAAATTGTAATTACATTGCGCGGCAGAGTTGATACACCTGAAGCAGGACAGTAAATGAATATTTTTGGTCTAGCCAACTGAAAGCAAACTGCTGCTCATGGTTTTAACTAACAGGTATTAAG
The DNA here is from genome assembly GCF_001704415.2 of Capra hircus. Taxonomy (NCBI): domain Eukaryota; kingdom Metazoa; phylum Chordata; class Mammalia; order Artiodactyla; family Bovidae; genus Capra; species Capra hircus. The sequence goes on along the minus strand of NC_030825.1, from coordinate 26,347,069 downwards.
GAAAAAGCACTAGTTGGATCAGTAGCTGTAAACCAGGAACCAGGGGATGTGTAATTTGCTCAAGTAATGAGACCACATGGAAGAGCAGCTGCAATTGGAGTCACCACCTCCAGTCACCAATGAAAATCAGTTTATGATCACCCATGTCCACACATTTCAAAAAACAAAGATCATGGCATCTGGTCCCATCACTTCATGGCAAATGGACGGGGAAACAATGGAAACAGTGAGAGACTTTACTTTCTTGGGCTCCAAAATCACTGCAGATGGTGACTGCAGCCATGAAATTAAAGATGCTTGCTCCTTGGAAAAAAGCTATGACAAACCTAGACAGTATATCACTTTGCTGACAAAGGTCCGTACAGTCAAAGCTATGATTTTTCCAGTAATGTATGGATGCGAGAGTTGAACCATTAAGAAGGTTGAGTGCCAAAGAATTGATGCCTTTGAACTGTGGTGTTGGAGAAGACTCTTGAGAATCCCTTGCACTGCAAAGAGATCAAACCAGTCAATCCTAAAGGAAATCAACCCCAAATATTCATTGGAAGGACTGATGCTGAAGCTGAAGTTCCAACACTTTGGCCATCTGATGCAAAGAGCTGACTCATTGGAAAAGACCCTGATGGTGGGAAAGATTGAAGGCAGCAACAGAAGGGGATGACAGAGGAGGAGAAGGATGTAATGGACATGAGTTTGAGCAAGCTCTGGGAGATGGAGGACAGGGAAGCCTGGTGTGCTGCAGTCCCTGGGGCTGCAAACAGTCGGACACGACAGAGTGACTGAACAACGAAAGTCATCCTCCGTGACCCACCTGTCTTCTGCAGAGAATGAGGGTTGAACAGAAATGTGGGGTCAGCACCTCTGCATCTCTAAGGCCCTGATGGTGGCGCTGATCTCTGCAGTCCCTCTGGGGATGCCGTATTGGTCTCCGTGTACATTTTCCTGGGTAGAGGCAGTTCTCATGATTTCCACTTGGTTTTCCATAATAAGCCTCACTCCACAAGTGATGGAACCAGTGTGGGGATTCTGCCTGTTGCTACGTACAGGCGCACCTCAGAGATACTGTGGGTTCAGTCCCAGGCCCCTGCAATAAACCAAATATTGTAATAAAGTGAGTCATACGAACTTTTTGGTTTCCCAAAGCCCATAAAAGTTATGTTTACATTATGCCATAGTCTATTAAGTGTGGAATAACGTTATGTCTAATAAAACAGTACATACCTTAATCTAAAAATACTGTAGGGAGTTCCCTGGTCCAGGGGTTGGTTGGGCATCTGTGCTTCCAGTGCTTCCTGGTTGGGGGAACTAAGATCCCACATGCCACAGGGGGTGGCCAAGACACTCAAAAATAAATAAAACACATCATGCTGACAAAATAGAAAGTAAATAAATAAAAGTACTGTGTTACTACCCTGAAGAAGGAAATGGCAACCCACTCCAGTCTTCTGGCCTGGGAAATCCCATGGCGAGAGGAGCCCGGTGGGCTACAGGTGAGAAGTGTGTCCTGTGGACCCTCCCAGGGCGGGTGAGCAGGCCTAAATTCACACTAAACATCCCAGTCTCCCTATGATGAATACGCCTACAGTATACAAGGTAGTTCTGCCATGTCAGCTTCCTTCGTGTGGGCCAACTCTCAGCCTGCGTTTCAGCCAACTTAACTATCAGAACCATTTCTCATTTTTCTCGCCGAAACAAACAGAATCTCTGCTTAATGGGGAGGGAGGTGGGAGGGGGGTTCAGGATGAGGAATACATGTACACCCATGGCTGATTCATGTCAATGTATGGCAAAAACCACTACAACATTGTAAAGTAACTAGGCTCCAATTAAAAAACAAAAAAGAATCTCTGCTCAGTGGGCTGTTAGCAAATCCAGCCTGGGCTTCCCTGGCGGCTCAGTGGCAAAGAGTCTGCCTGCCCGTGCAGGGGACATAGGTTTGATCCCTGGCGTGGGAAGACCCCATATGCCACAGGGCAACTACTGAGCCCGCAGGCCTAGAGCCCGGGCTCTATAGTGTGAGAGGCCGCCACAGCGGGACGCCTCGACGCTGCAGCAGGAGAGCAGCCCCCACTCACTGCAACCAGAGAAAGCCCGCGCAGCAACGAAGAACCAGCATAGCCAGAAATAAGTAAAAAAACAAATTAACAAAAATAAATCCAGCCTGATCCAACTTGCTATTGCTTCCACCACTAGCCCACACCCATTAATAGTATCCATTCTCACCCCACCCTGGAATTGGCCGTGTAAGTCGGAAAAATCATACAGTTCTTTAGGTGTGCCGCGCAGAGCTGTTCACTTCTTGAGGCCTGCTGGGACTTGAGTCTGATTATACATGCAGAAGCAAAGGGAGGCGCGGGAGGTGCAGGTCCTGAGAAGACTCAGTCACTTCTCTCAAAGGAACTCCCTCAGGGGAGGCCATTACAGTTTCTTCACCCAAAGGGTTAACTCCCTTAGAAATAGGTGAAAGAGCGTCTTTTGACAAAGATGACTTGGACCCTTTCTCTATTAGCCAGAACATAGATCCGCTTGGCTTCTGATCCCCTCCCTAGCCATCTAAAGAGTATTTACCTCCATTTCTCATTATGGATGTATAACGTCACTTCTCACCAAGCACCTATTTGCTGCATAGAATGTCAAACAAGTTGTTCATTAACAGTAACTTAACTGCATTTCCTCAGCTATGGCACATTTTTCAGTCCTGGGCAGGTCCACAGAAGGGAGAGGCCACAGACCACACACCCTCCTTCGAACGCACATCAGTATGTTAAATGCCCTCGGAGCCCTGCAGTGCAGAAACCCACCAACTGCCAGATCTACCTGGCTGTGAGACCATCTTCCCGGGGCCTTCCAGGTGGCTCAGTGGTCAACAATCTGCCTGCCAACGCAGGAGACGCCAGTTCAATCCCTGGGTGGTAAATATACCCCAGAGAAGGAAATGGCAATTCACTCCAGCCTTCCTATCTGGAAAACCCCAGGGACAGAGGAGCCCGGTGGGCTCCAGTCCATGGGGTTCCAAAGACTTGGACACAACTGAGCGATGGAACACAAGCTCATTTTCTGGAGTGTTCCTTCTATAGAACCAGGGTTCAAGAAAACACACCTTGGAAAACACACATGTAAAAGACGACCTGAGCTAACATTTGGGAAATTTTTTGGCTTATGCTTTCAGCTTTTTAATTGCTACTTAACAAGAGACTCAAACCAACAATTTTCAGAGTATTAACAGTGGTGTGCAAGCACATTCTTGTGATTGCACATTTAGTAACTGTGGTAGACACAGTTCTGCCATATCTCACACCCATCAGAAGTCTTTAAACCTTGACTCTTGTCTGAAGGTTCCTCTCTTAATGTGGCTAGGGACAATCTGAACCCTTGTCAGCTGTCCTTAGGAGCACCTTCCTGGAACTATTCTGGGCCTGTGGAATCCGGGGTTTAACTGATGCAACCGGACACCACAGGGAGAGTGAGCGGCCTCACCAGTTCAAAAGCAGGAGCCCAGCACTGCCAGCTGCCTGGGGTTCCGGGAGTCTTTTCTAAGCGATGCTGCTCCTGCTCCATAAGACGATAGGCTTCTCCACTCAGGATTTTTAAAATGACCTCGTATCAACTCTTAATGACCACTTTGATCGATGGCCAAGTACGCCAGGAATCCAGCTCCATGGCGGGAGGGGAGTCTCACCTCTGCACTCTCGTTTCGATGGTGACCCCTCTCTGCAGCCCCTTAGTCTCTTCCCATCACCCACTTTTCACTCGTAAAACTGTAGAACCTCCAGTCTCGAGTTGCTTCTTCCTTCAAGCAAATATCGCCTTTGTAACTCGTCAATCGTTAGTGGCTCCTGACTGGTCAGTCCTCTGGTTCCAGGTGTTATTTCAAACTCTATGTTATTTTATTTTACTCCTTACATGATTATCTTGGTTGGCTTTTTTAAGCACAGTCATAGATAAAATTGGAGTCCTTTCCAGGTGGTGATAGTGGTTAAGAATCCACTTGCCAATGCAGGAGACACTGGTTCAAACCCTGGGTTGGGAAGATCCCATGGACATAAGAGCCTGATAGGCTACAGTCCATGGGTTGCAGAGTCAGACACGACTTAGTGACTGACCATGTGCGCGCACACAAACACATACATGAAACGGCTTTGCCTCTACCCAGCATCTGGCTATGAATTGTTCGGGGAATGTTTATTGGATGTCAGTGATGTTTCCAGTCATCACTGTAAACAAGGATGTTTCCATGAACATGACCAGGACTTCCCTAGTGGCGCAGTGGATAAGAATCTGCTTGTCAATGCAGGGGACACAGGTTTGATCCCTGATCTGGGAAGATTCCACAGGCCGAGGAGCACGAAAGCTCTAGGGCCCGCAAGCCTAGAGCCTGTGAGCAACGAGAGAAGCCAACTCAGTAAGAAGCCCTCGCGCCACAATGAGGAGCAGCCTCCTCGCCGCAACTAGAGAAAGCCTGTGCAAAAAAAAAAAAAGCAACAGAGATCCAGTGCAGCCAAAAATAAATGATCGTGACCGTGACACAAGCTGATTTACTTTGCTGAAAGCCACAGTCCCAGGCCTTTAGCATTCTACTTACAGCATCACTCCTGTGAAAAACACACAGCACTTTCCAGATTAGTCTCAAAAATAATAAAGTCCAAGAGTAAAGCTCAGCATGACATGTGAACAGGTGAAAAGCACTTAAAGCCACTAGCTTCTTTTTTTTGCCAAATAATCTGAAATTTCATCTTCCAGACTTTATTGTTATTTGATCTTCAGGCAACCATCATGCCAAGACTGGCTTGTGTGTGATTTCTCAGTGGAAAACTGCACGGAATCCCTTGTTTTCATTGCCTCTCATTTTCTGCTTGTGTGTGCTGTGTGCTAGTCACTGCTGCTGCTGCTGCTGCTGAGTCGCTTCAGTCGTGGCCGACTCTGTGCGACCCCATAGATGGCAGCCCACCAGGCTCCCCCGTCCCTGGGATTCTCTAGGCAAGAACACTGGAGTGGGTTGCCATTTCCTTCTCCAATGCATGAAAGTGAAAAGTGAAAGGGAAGTCGCTCAGTTGGGTCTGACTCTTCAAGACCCCATGGACTGCAGCCCACCAGGCTCCTCCGTCCATGGGATTCTCTAGGCAAGAACACTGGAGTGGGTTGCCATTTCCTTCTCCAATGCATGAAAGTGAAAAGTGAAAGGGAAGTTGCTCAGTTGGGTCTGACTCTTCAAGACCCCATGGACTGCAGCCTACCAGGCTCCTCCGTCCATGGGATTTTCCAGGCAAGGGTACTAAGGCACATCCAACTCTTTGCAACCCTCCCCGCCATGCTGCCCCCAACCCCCGCTCTCCCAACTGTAACCCTCCAGGCTCTTCTGTCCATGGGATTCTCCAGGCAAGAATACTGAAGTGAGTTGCCATTCCCTTCTCCAGATCTGCCTGACCCAGGGATCAAACCCGCATCTCCAGGGTCTCCTGCATTGACAGGCAGATTCTTTACCACTGAGCCAGCTGGGAAGCCATTCTTTTCCTTAGCTGGAGGTCTTCTGGGATCTGAGACTGGGCCGCGTGGGCTTTCCGCTGTCCCGGTTTCCAGCATGATGGGCCTTCCCCTGCGCTGGATTTTCCTTGCGTTCCGCCTCTACCGCAGGAGCTTCGCTGAGTTGGGCTCCGGCTGTGCTTGGCCTCTTCCACGCAGAGGTTGTTTCAGCCAGGTTATATCCGAGTCATGGCACCATAGATGTCACGCGAGTACATGTTCCTCAATTCTTTGTCTCGTCACAACAAACATTTGGAGTGACTGACATCAAAGCCCCCTCGGTGAGTCACAGCTCTCAGGTCTTGGATAGACTGTTATAGCTCTCCAACAAATCAGTGTTACAGCTCAGTGTTTCAGCTCTATTTTATTCAGAAGACAGCAGGAAAATCCATCTTCGAGGAGTGAGGGCACGTTGATCTAAAGACAGGAGAAGAGCGCCCCAGCGCGCGGGAGAGAGAGCAAAGCCACTAACTTTATTTTTTATTTATTTTTTTTTTTACAGTGCACTTCATGGACTGAGTGTATGTGCATCTCATCTCCTAAGTTTTATGTATTCTAAATATAATTTTTTTTTTTTTTTAATTTTAAAATCTTTAATTCTTACATGCGTTCCCAAACATGAACCCCCCTCCCACCTCCCTCCCCACAACATCTCTCTGGGTCATCCCCATGCACCTGCCCCAAGCAAGCTGCACCCTACGTCAGACATGGACTGGCGATTCAATTCTTACATGACAGTATACAAGTTAGAATTCCCATTCTCCCAAATCATCCCACCCTCTCCCTCTCCCTCTAAGTCCAAAAGTCCGTTATACACATCTGTGTCTTTTTTCCTGTCTTGCATACAGGGTCGTCATTGCCATCTTCCTAAATTCCATATATATGTGTTAGTATACTGTATTGGTGTTTTTCTTTCTGGCTTACTTCACTCTGTATAATTGGCTCCAGTTTCATCCATCTCATCAGAACTGATTCAAATGAATTCTTTTTAACGGCTGAGTAATACTCCATTGTGTATATGTACCACAGCTTTCTTATCCATTCATCTGCTGATGGACATCTAGGTTGTTTCCATGTCCTGGCTATTATAAACAGTGCTGCGATGAAAGCCACTAACTTTAAATAGGGGGAATTTAGAGCTGATGGGTTACAACATAAGCCAATATTATTTAAATCAGGAAATGGGGAGTGCAGGGCAAACAGAGGCATAATCTCAGTGCGTTAAAACTTCCATGGCTTTACCTTATCTTTTTAATCAGTACAAATGGTCCTTTTATAAAAAGAATTCAGGCTGCAAAACATTCAGGTTACTCAAAAATCGGCAACTCAACTGCTGACCACCCAGTGACGACAGATGCGGAGTAAACAACCAAGATGACAGGAGTCTCCGCCAGGGTCCTTCATAGTAAAACTTTATTGAACAGAAAACCCAGCAAAGGTTTTCACCTCTGCACAGCTCCTCTTGGTTTAAAGTAAAGCACTGCATTTTAAAAAGCAATTATACATAAGTCTTTCCTAGAAAAGTCCTGCTAAAACATGTCTAGCAATTTCATTGATTATATAAAGTAGTACACTTAGTGTAATTTAAACATTCCAACAGGAATCAAATCGTACCAGCAGAACCATTTCTGCGTCTATGACATCTATGTACAAACACTCATGCAGACACACACATCTGGAAAAGTTCCTCAGGCATAAACATGCGAAACTAATGCCTTCTACTTACAATGCCTATTAAACTACAACAGTATATATTAAAGCTCTTCAGAACAAAGACATGAGAAGCCTGTAGGCATTTTTTGTTCATCAATTGTATCATGGCTTCATGTCTTACTTACTGCTTTTGCTTAATCACAAAAGCATATCATCCTCTTTGTAGATTCTTATACTATTTCTGTGCCACCGCCACGTCCAGGTAAGGAAATCGAGCCAGCATCAGATGATCCAGTCCACGCCTGTCAAAGCCTCCAGCAGCCAGAGAGGAAACACTGTCAGTTTGCTATGGCTGGAGGGCCTTCTGGAAGGAGAGAGGCAAAGAAAGTCTTGAAGACAAGCCAGGCTGTGCTCATAAATGAAGGGCTGGTCTGCTCGTCACCTCGTACATCCCTGTCTGGAGGGAGGTGGCTGGGATCTTCACTTTCAGGATCAGGGCCCCCCTGTAGGGAATAAACCACAAGGAGAAAACAATTAGGACTGTGACAAGCACCCAGTAACATTAGGCAAGGGCAGAGTGACTCCCTGGGTCCCTTCCCATAAACCAAGTGATGCAGGCAGGACGCCGGGGGATGACGTCCCACACTGGACGGAGCTCCTCCTCCAGCCTCCAGAGCACAACTGTGCTGAACGCGCTCCTGGTTTTCAGTATCCCTGGCCACAGTATCAAATGAAGTAACTAGATCTTCAACTATTATTAAGTTAGTAATTAAGCTTGACACTTATTTATTTTTTTCTTTCTTTTTTTTTTTTTTTTTACCGTTGCTGAAAAAGACATTTAATAACACATCTCTTCTCAGTTGTTAGTCAAGTAGTTTGTAATAAAAACTAAACAAGTGAGAAAATTTAAAGTTATATTTCTATCTCTTTCAATTTTCTTCTCTTTCAATGATCTTTCTTTTTGACACTTATTTAAACGTGGATATTTTTCTAACTTTGGCAGTGTTCCGAGTTTTAAAAAAAAGCAACTGAAACTGGAAACACAGGATTCTAAAAACAAATACTACAGTGATACTTATATTAAAAAGAATCTCCTTTAGGATTGCGCATTATATTGCCTTATAGAAATTCTATTTCTGTATGTTATTTTCCAAGAAACCTATTCTGTGAGAGAGACAGGCACATGTTCCTAACTCTTAATTAGAATAACTCTCCATTAGCAGTTTCCATGGTATAATACATTGTTACTGAGCATGAACACTCAAAATAGTGAATTTCAAAGTCCATTTACATGTCCCAAAATGCAAACTGCCACATAACAAAAAGACCTGACAGATGTTGTGACACTGTTTTAAAAATAGCTACTGCTCTAAGAATAAATTGGAAAAAATCTTGAAATATTTAGTCTAATAAAATGGAAAAAACCACAAGGCATTTAGAGATGAAGGACTCCTGGGCCTGGCACTTCACACCGGGTTCTCTGGGCTCCATACCTGGAAGTTATTGTTGGGGTCTTGATTCACAGCCTCCTGAGGACCACCATCATTCGGGAAGTTCTGAACTGGCCTCTGCCGAAACGGAAACCACCCGACGTGATGCCTTCGAAGGAAGCACATTAAGTCCATCTTAGTGAGCAGAGTGAGATGTACTCAAGAATTTAAGGGCCCTCTTGATGAGATGAGGTCCCCCTCGCTCCCCTCCTCTCATCAGAACAGGATGTGATTAGAAGCTTGAAGCCAGACCCATTTGCAGACGCATTCTAGCAGGCCAGGTGGAATGTGAGGTTCTCGACAGTCACTATGGAAACCATGCCTGATTCATCACCGTGCGCCCAGCAACATAAAGAGCACTTGGTACACAGTATGCGCTCGATACATTCTTGCTCACCTGAGCTAAACCTTACACTTGAAAACTTGAACAGAGAGGAAAAGAGGAAATACACACACGGCTGTGACTGTATGTCATAACACACTAATTAGACCTAGACTTAGTCACCTAAATATATGATTCTACAGACTACAGAATTCAAAAAATTACCTATAAGTTTTATCTGGAAAATCCACTTAAATCCAAGTATTGAAGCAAACATGACAAAATATTAACCATGATTAATACTGGGTGTGAGTACTGAACGCCTTTTTCTAAATATTTCTTTAAGATTTTCTAAAACTAAAAAAATCCATTTTTCCTATAGAGGAAAATTGTTTTCAGTCAGTTTTCGCCACAAATAAGGATGTATCACTCCAGGCCAGGGTCTCCCCACTTCGGCACTGCTGATGTCCCAGGCTGGGTGTTTACTGAGGGGCTGAACTGCGTACTGTAGGATGTTTAGCAGCTATCAACTAGATGCTAGTAGAACCACCTCGCCCCATCATCTCTGCTGAGAGTTAACGATGTCCCCAGACACTGCCAAATGCTTGAGGGTAAGGGTTAGGCTTAGAGGGAATGTAAGACCATTCTGGCTGAGAACCACTAGCACCATGGATACAGCCAAATGCCAGGCCCGCAACAGTCCCCTGCCTCTTTAAGACTATGCCACGGCCAGTGGCCTTCATCCTAGGAGGCAGCTGTAGCCTGGGAAAAGACAAATGTGTTCTTATTCAACACAAACACAATTTTTCTTTCCATGCCCCAGTATGGAAAGAAGCCTGGCAGGTAGCGTAACTAGAGGAAAAGAAGAGAATGTTGTTCTTGTATCAACACAGATGTAATCGCATCGTCGGCAATGCACAACCAAGCCGTCGATTCTTTACACTGAAAATGCCAGAATGACTTATTAAATATACCTCCTTAAATGCTGACTGAAACTGCTCAGAAGAGGCAAGTCTGTACTTTGTTTGAGTCACCACATAGTGCAGTTTACAGTAAAGAGGGAATAAAAGCGAAATCATCTGCTTACAGGTACATAACCACGGTGGCCCCCATGACCATGAGGAATCGGCTCAGGGAGGAGTAGAAGTAGAGGATACTGAGAAACACGGAAAACGTGGCGGCTGAGTAGGTCCAGTCCAACCAATCTCGGTTTATCTCGTCATCTTCTTCCACAATGGGGCCTCCTTGAGCATTCATCCGCAGATTCTGATTGGCCCCAGGGTTAACCACCACTTGTGGAGCAGCGTTCTGATTGGCAGGCTGGTTTTCAGCTGGAAATTGGTTGTGGATCGGGGCTGGAGTAGGTGCAGTGACCACAGGTATCTCTTGCGCACCTGGTGCGGGGACAAAAGCCCCTGATGCAGCAGTGGCGGCTAAGCTAAGACAGAAACAAGAGGCAGATACTGTTGAGAGCGAGGCATCCTGAAGGCTGGCTCTCATCATCTCCTTTACATCTTTTACTACTAAGAATTATAAGCAGGGATGTACAAATGCCGATTTTCTTTAACTTAGCGAAGAACTTCTTTACTAGCAATCATATCTTTAAAAGCTTTTCTGCTCCTAAGGGAAGCCACTTGGTAAATTTCGTCTGGAGTTAAACACCAAGGCTATCATGAAAGTACAGTGCAATAGTAAATTAAAAATTTCTTAAACCATTAAAGACACCACAAATTGAAAAGGAAAGAACGTATTCTCCACAGTCATCAAACCATGGATCACACATAAGCACACCTGTGTCAATACACAAGTTGGTAGTTACCATTTACACTGTCCACCCACAGAACCAGACACACCAGGGCTCTGCAGATAATAATGAAAACACACTCAGCCCTCCACTTCTGGCTTTACAGGAAACATGGGCGTGAGCTCTTCCGCTCCTGGGAGCCCTGGCCACACCCAGCACGGCGGGGAAACACTCACTACTGCATGTAGTACTGCCGCGCGTACATCTGCTGGAACCAGGAGAGCTGCAGCCACCCGTAGGTCGTGTACCCCGAGAAGCCAGGCCCCAGGCCTTGGAATGCCGGCTGGGCCGCTTCAGGCCTATGAAAGATGTTAAAAAATGCTCGGTTTGAGTTGGCTTAGTATGAATCAATGAAAACCAAGTTTAAGTCACAATCAGGAATTCAAAACAGAAGGAGACAGAAGACTGGACTTTGTGACAGTTACACGTAGTTTCCAGGCGAGGCACAGTGCAATGCAATCACAGAAGGTGCTGACGAAGCCCTCCTGCCACAGTCTGGGTCCCAGGGGAGAACAAGGGCCCTCGCCCAGCACCAGGGCCTCATGTCATTGCCCTGACGCACAACCAGGCCGACCTTTTCAGTCTGAGCAGATCCCCACCCTTATTTTAGGCTTGTGGAATCTCACTGAAGGTCTGCTGCTGCTGCTGCTAAGCCGCTTCAGTCGTGTCCGACTCTGGGACCCCACAGATGGCAGCCCACCAGGCTCCTCTGTCCCTGGGATTCTCCAAGCAAGAACACTGGAGTGGGTTGCCATTTCCTTCTCCAATGCATGCACACATGTAAAGTTGCTTCAGTCGTGTCCGACTCTGTGCAACCCCATGGACAGCAGCCCACCAGGCTCCTCTGTCCACAAGATTCTCCAGGCAAGAATACTGGAGTGGGTTGCCATTTTCTTCTCCCACTGAAGGTCTAAACCCCACTATTCATCCTACAGGAGCAGCTCAAAAAAGTCACATCTCTCCAAAGCCTTTTCTGCAGGAAATACTCCCCTTCTAACACCATTTTTCTCCCAACCCTAGATCTGAAATATAAAGGGGGCAGAGTTAGGTGTGGCATCACCCAGCCATGCTTACTGACCACTTGTGCCCTGTGAGGCCAGCAGGCTGCTATCTCACTGGATCCCCAGCGAGTCTGTGGAGCTCTGCAGCCATGCCATTTACAGAGGGGAGCCTGAGGACAGCTCAGGGAGGACAAAGGATCTGGACGAGGCTGCCGAACTCCTAAGCAGTTAGGGCTGGATTGAAGCCCTGTTTATGTGACACCAAACTCATGCTTGTCATTCAGCACAGCCTGGGGCAGGGTGTGTGTGGGAGTCATCTTCCGCCTGTGAGCCCTACACAGTGAACTCCTTTGGCATCACATCACAAACTACAAACTACCAGAACTGCAGGAAGACCAGAGTAGCTGTGTGGTCATCTGTGCTGGTCGACTCATATCCTTAAACAAAGGCGCATGCACTGTCTGTCCAATAAATATTTGTTGGATGAAATCAACAAGTTTTATGACAGTGAAATTCACAGAGATATGAGCCTCAATTTTCAAATCATACAGTCAAAAAGAGATGCAGTTTTAAGAGCATCTATCCAATAATGGATTCAATTATCCGACTTGTACACTGACAACAGTATTTTAACCAAATTCCACACCCAGAGTACTTCAAAAATTGTATTCTAATACAAGGATGTCATAGTACGATACTGTTTTTGACTATTTAAAGATACAAGGTCCTAATGTATGATGCAGGGAACTATACTCAATATCCTGTGATAAATCATCGTGGAAAATAAAAATTTAAAAAGAATGTATATATGTGTATAACTGCATCACTTTGCCATACAACACAGATTGGTACAACTCCACAAGACAACTATGACTTCATGCTCAGTTGCTCAGTCGCGTCCAACTCTTTGCTATGCTATGGACTGTAGCCCTTGGGGCTCCTCTGTCCATGGGATTTTCCAGGCAAAAATACTGGAGTGGGTTGTCATTTTCTCCTCCAGGGGATCTTCCCAACTCAGGGATCGAACCTGGATCTCCTGCATTGGCAGGTGGAGTCTTTACCACTGAGCCACCTGGGAAGCCCCATGTCAATAAAAATTGCAAAAAGGTACAGTGTGTGTGTAGAAATGACAAAATAAAGTATTTTTGTTAGCTCTGATGACAACACTCCAGATATACAAGGTAACTAACTACAAGGTTTTTAGAGTTATATCCTGAAGCATATGGGGGTGAACTGACAATGTCTGAGAATTATTTTTAAATACCTCAGGATAAAAGGAAAGGAGGAATAGAGAAGGCAAGTATGGCAAAAAATTTTAATCATTACATGAAAGATCGATTATACAGTTCCCTCTACTTCCATGTATATCTGAAATTTCCATTAAGAAAAGAACCAACTCTTCATTCCTCAAATGTCTGACCAGCAACAATCAGGTATTGAAAACTAAGAAACAGAAGGCAGGGGACTCAAGAGAGGAAAAGAATTTCAACTCATAATTAATAAACTGTTTTCTCCCATAGCATCTTTCCTAAAAAGGTGTTCTGCTGCTGCTAAGTAGCGTCAGTCGTGTCCAACTCTGTGCGCCCCACAGACAGCAGCCCACCAGGCTCCCCCGTCCCTGGGGTTCTCCAGGCAAGAACACTGGAGTGGGTTGCCATTTCCTTCTCCAATGTATGAAAGTGAGAAGTGAAAGTGAAGTTGCTCAGTCGTGTCCGACTCTTAGCGACCCCATGGACTGTAGCCTACCAGGCTCCTCCGTCCATGGGATTTTCCAGGCAAGAGTACTAGAGTGGGGTGCCATTGCCGGCTATAAAATACAAACAGCCCACACCATTTAGACACTTCTGGCTTTGGCTCTAAAGAAAAGCTCTAGTTGCACCCCCTCTCCTAGCTTCGCCAACACAGTTCCTGGCAGAGCATTTCTCAAATGATACCTTCACCTTTTGTCACCCGCTGTTACGACAAAGCACAGAGCCACTCAGCAAAGCGGCTGCACAGTGCTGACCACAGCCGTTCCGGCAGCAGCACCGACTCCCACTGTGAGGTCAGCGCTGTGCCTGGCACACCCACGGAGAAGGAATGCCCAGATTTGCATGATGCGCCTCTCTGCTTTTCAGATGTTCCCAAAAGGCCATGTATTAAGTTAAATACATAAGAGGTCTTTAAAGTGAGCCCTTATCAAGCAAAACTGCGTCCCTTTTGAAGTTCCATAGTACAAACACAGCTTATAGTACAAACACAGCTTATTCGCAAGTTGATGCAACTGATGCACGTGCATGTTCTTTATGACGACACTCACCTTGAGATGTTCTCCCATCCAGAGGGAGAAGGGTTCCGAAGAACCTCCCTCTGCCTTAAACCATCACTTGAGGAATCCCCAGGGGACTGTCCCTGATTAAGGCCAGTGGGCTGCTCTGTGGATTCAGCAACCTAAGTGCAACATGAACACAAGAACAAAAGGCCTGATGCAACTGTCTGAAATCGAGATTCAAGGCTTCTTTCGCTGTGAATGGATGCCTCAACCCTGACCTCTGAACTTGACAAAATCAAACAGATGCCATGTTACATAAAGATATTCTGAAATTTTCTCAACACAGTATCAATACAGAGATACTAAATCTATACTTTTTCCCTAGAGTAGCTAAGCTGTAGTTTCACTAAAATCTTCCAATGAAGTTATCATTGCTGAGAAAGCAATAGCTTCCTATTACTGCTCGATTCATCTTACGGTGTTAAATTTACTAAATCAAGAAATTAAATTCGATTGATAAGGCTTATAAATACAAGTATTTTAGTATATTCAGATGTTTCAGGATGTACTGCTGTAATGCAAATTTAGCGTGTATCACATTAGAATACTAATAGAGTATATTTGAACTAATACTGTGAAATGAAAAACAAGGGACTTTAACCAATTAACACGAGTCTTTATAAAGATTGTGGTCTTTTCCTATCCCAACAAATGAAAATTTCCAAAGGAAATAGTCACTTTTTTACTCTATAAAAATGAATGATTCCTTAGAAGAAATTTATTCTGTGCTAAATTCATGACTGCCTTGCTAGTTTGGCGATCTGGACACCAAGCCACTATAGGTCAAACTGTGTCCCAGAGAAGAGAATACTGCAGAACTCCATTTTTCCACGACGAGACTAATAGAACAGTCTACTTCTATTATAGTGAACTCTCATTTGTACTGATAGCAGTTTACTCCTGAGACAAAGTTATTACATGATAAAGAGGCTCGCTTAGGAGTTTAACCCAACTTCCTTTATTTCTACCTTGACAGTCTGAATGACACAAACTGCCACGCAGTCATGAAAGAGCAGAGGTACCTTTGCACTGGCTTCCGGCGTTTTTGAAGTACTCTTCACATTGCACACCAGATGCATAACATGCCGTTTTTCCTGCTGAAAGTAATAAGGAAGTACTTTAGGCTTGAATTCCACCTGGTTAGTGCTTAAAAACATTCAAAAACTTAACAGTATTAAGTGATACCTTTGGAAGCAAGTCCCTGAGACACTGGTGATCCAACAACAGCTTCCCGGAATAAATTAATCTCTGGTCCTCTGGACGCTAATGGAAAGAAAGAGTAGCACAGGTCAGCACTTAGCCCTGCAAGTTCCCAAACAGAAGACACCGTTTTATACAAATATTAAATTTTTTCTTCCCCCAGCATCATAGGAGAACATTTTTCCAAAGGCCCCATATACTTTTATTTAGAACATTCTCAATAAACCGATTTCTAACATACAAACAAATTCAGGAGGGCAAACTACATCCAGTCCACAAAGCCTATGGCAACACCAATCTGAATTTCCTACAGTAACCAACTTCAAAACCTCCTTTGGTCTCAGAGAAGTCAAAGCTAGCCTTCACTAAAACCACAGAACACCACCCCAAGATAACACGAAGCAGTTATAAACTTAAGCCCTCCAAGAGACTTTTCCCAACATACAAATGCAGCTAGAGAGGGGATGCTGTGTGGCAACACTCCACACAGCCCTGTGAGATATTCAGTATGCCTATTTTAACATGGGTTAGGTCTCTGGGTCAGGAAGGCCTATTCCAGTATTCTTGCCTGGAGAATTCCATGGACAAGAAGAGCTTGGCAGGCTACAGTCCATAGGGTAGCAAAGAGTCAGACATGACTGAAGCACCTTAGCAAGCAATTCTAAGGGGGAGGGGGAACGTCTAAAATTCACTGGTCCAAGGTCACCTGCTGCTAAAGTCAAGATTCCTAACCCTCTTTTCCATTCCAGTGATTTTAAAACCACAGTGGTGCCACACACTTTTATACAGATCTCACTTTTAAAATCTATTTTTAATTCCCTTAAAAGCTGGACTTAAAGGCTTCAAATGGTATACACCAAAGTCAGTACACTGGAGTACACCACTAACTTCTTAACCTACTCTTGCCAGAATAACCAACTATACAAAATTTGCATTCCTGTGAAGCAGCCAGAGATACAAAGCAAGCTGTTTAAAACAAAACAGTAACAGTATCTATTTATCTGTGTAAATCAGGACTTTTTTTTGACACTGGGCAAGTATAACAAACTACAGAAATATACTGAATGTTGGGTTCACCATCATTCTCACCAACTGAACTTTTTAAGTAAACGCTATACACTTGGATTTGTAAATGTTATTGCATAGGTGGGATCCTGCATAATTAAAGAGTTCCACGCTAGGAAAGGTTTGAAAACCACAGGTGCCTGTGATTTGAGGCCTGTTAAAGGCCTGAACTGACACTGGTGTCTTTACCAAGAATGCTGATTTGAAGAAAAACATATTAAGCAAACCACTATCAAAAGAAAGGGTTCTCACATTACAAAGCAAACGACGAGTGTGCTTCAGCCATAATTTTTAAACACAAATTTACATACCTCAGACACCTTTTACTTACAACTTTAGGTCCTCAGATTTAATAAGAATGATGCTCCTCACCCAGGGAAGCCCTAAAGGAAAGTTCTCTTTCAAAACACCGCCTTTCACCAAATGATGCAACAAGAGCCCACACCTGCCTCGCCAATTTGTGCACCTAATAGCCATTCTCATAGCAGCTTAACACCTGGTTTCTTGGAAGCAACTATGGTGACCTTGCAAAAGTGCCAAGATAAATGCTAACAGAATGGGAGCTTCTTAAATAAGTAAATTTCAAAAGAATGGCTCAGGACGGACACTCACACTTCCACTTTCTTGACAACACAGAACAAAAATAACCTGACCCATTAGCCATGGCACGTTCTAACGCTTCAGATAAGGAGGAACAGTTTCACAATCTCGTCCTGACTTGATGCCCTCTCCTGTTTGGCGGAGGGGAATTACAGCCGTGGGCAGCGAAGAACACTGCCGACACTTACATAACATTAGAGCAGAAAGTGAATACAGAAGGCCCAGTTCACGGCCTCCGTCACGTGGTGGGGAGGGAGGGCTGTCGCTAAGGGTGATGCTGACAGATGTGTCAGCCAAAACAAAGCAAGGAAATCTCTGTAATTGTGGGACCAA
Source organism: Capra hircus (assembly GCF_001704415.2). Lineage (NCBI taxonomy): Eukaryota > Metazoa > Chordata > Mammalia > Artiodactyla > Bovidae > Capra > Capra hircus. The sequence goes on along the minus strand of NC_030825.1, from coordinate 26,329,770 downwards.
AGTCTTTAAAACCCAGACTCGGGGAGGTTCCCTCCACCTATTTGCGTTCTAAGTCACTCTTTACCAGAAAGCGCAGGAGGCTCCTCCCTGGGACTAGGCAGAGGCTGTGGAGTCCAGCTCACAGGGAGGGGCCCCCGTGGCGGAAGGTGGACGGGGAGAGGAACAGCCACGTCCTTGCTCCTGGGTGTGGGGCCTTAGGTACACACGGCCGGGCGCTCACCATGCTTCTCTATAGCCACTGGCCTGGGCTTAGCCCCTGCACTCTCCTCTCCGCAATGAGAGGCCACACCAGAAAACTCATTTTGCACCCTTCACGTTTTCTTATTTCCTTATTTCTTTCTAACTTAATCGGATACGATCCTAACCAGGAACACGTCGCTCTGACGTTTGGGGAAAACTGAGGTTTGGAGGATGAAATGATTCACCCAAGGTCAAACTGCTGTTTCAGCGGCTTGGCTAAGGCTGGAAGCCAGATCTACGGGACGAGAAGGAGTCTGGAGAGGTATATGGCAGAGTTTGGGGGCCTAGAAGGCGACGTGACAGGGGAAGGCGGCCCCGTCAGGAAGGCGGGGCGATGGCGGCCTAGAAGGAGGAAGAGACAGTCGTGGGGCCAAGTCAAGGGGCGCCTACGGCGGCAGGGCACTAAAAGGGGGAGACCGCAGGCCTGGGAAACTGGACTTGGGGGGAGCAGCCATTGGAGGCCGGCCGGCCAAGGGAAAGGGTACGGGGAGAGGGGAGGTGGACATGGCCTCTCTAGTGGGAAGGGGCGCGAAGAGCGCTGCGAGGATGACAGCCGGGGTTGAGGGATGCTGGCAGCGGGAGTCGGGGCCCCCCTCTCACCGGGCGCTCGGGGTAGACGCGGCTCAGATGGGCCTTGAGGCGGCCCACGCTCCAGCTGCGTTGGGCGCTCAGCTCCAAGTCTCGGTGGCGCTGGTTGGGGCTCTTCACCAGGAGCGTGACGGGCTCGGGCTCGGGCTCAGGCTCCATGTCGGCGGCGCCCCCAGACAGTAGGGAGGAAGAGTCCCAGCCGCCAGCAACCCCCGCAACGACGGTTCCAGTCTCCGGGGCGCGCGCCCCCGCCTCTGGCACCTTTTATAGACACCCCGCGCCCGGACTCTGCGGACGGAACCCTTTGTGGCTGTTGCCCATTGGCTGAGGCGGAGGCCCCTGCCCTAACGTGGCCCAATCGGCGCCCAGCTCCGTGGGCGGAAGGGCGGGCCAAGGTCCGTGGGCTCCGGCTGATGCAACCCGCCGCGGTGGCGTCACCCAGAGTCGCGGCTGCGGCTGGGGAGCCCGGGTTCGGTGACCATGCTGGGGTGCGTGCGCCCCGTGTGAGGCGCCTCAGCCCTGAGGACACTGGCGTGCTCCTTGGTCGGGTTGCTCAAGGCCGTTTAGGGAGGGCCGTCCCTGTAGCCTCCCGGTTTGGCAGCCTCTGCAAATTGTTTCCTCACAAAGCAGCACCCCCCGCCCCTTTGCCCCCAGTCCCACTTACTCTTTCCCTTCCCAGGGGTGGCCCCCAGACGTCAGGCCCCCAGGGCAGGCCGCGCCACCCCGACCCTTGCCGCGGCTCAAAGAACCGCTGAGCGGACCCAGTTTGCGGCGCCCTAGGAGGGCCAGGAAGAAGGGCGGATCCTTCCTAGGTTAAGGATGCAGGAATCTGAACCAATGTGGCCTGTTCATCTGTGACCTCAGTCTTGAAAGTTACACCCCCAAGTGTGGGACATCATACTAATGAGTGGCAGGCAGGGCACAGTCTCGGTTAAGCTGGGGGCTGTTTGAAAAAGTCCTCAGTCTATAGGATACTAACATGCTTCCTTGAAACGGGCTGAGAAGGGAAGGCAGGATTCTGTTATCCTAAAAAGTGACCTCAAAGACCTTGCTGCTGTAGACACTCCCTCTCTCTGTAGCAAAAAAGGTCTTGAAAAAATAAAACTGCCATTGTGCTTAGCCCATCCTTGTTCCAGTCTTGTTGGGGTATCTGTTTTGTCAGGTGTCAGAAGTTTGGTAAGGGCAAGAGAGGAACAGGAGGAACCTGGTCTGGTTGGCGGATGTAGTGCCACAAACGGGGTGGCTTAAAGGACAGAAATGTATTAGTGTCTCACGGCTCTAGAGCCTCGAAGTCTGAGATCAAGGTGTTGGGCAGGGTTCGCCCTTCTGAAGTCAGTGCGGAAGACTCCCTTCCCTGCCGGCAACCTCTGACATTTGCCGGGGTGATGCTGCCTTCATGGTCAGCGTGTCGTTCCTCCCCTCGTCCCCAGTGTTCATGCCCTCACATCATTTTCTTTATGCACGTCTCTGTGTCCCAGTTTCCCCCTCTTTTTTATAAGGACACCAGCCATATGGGATTAGGGTTTTACCCTAATGACCTCATCTTAATTGATCATCTGCAAAGACCCCATTTCCAAATACAGTCACATACATGGGGTGGGGGGGATGGTGATGAAAGTGAAAGTTACTCAGTTGTGTCTGACTCTTTGCGACCCCATGGACTATTCTCCAGGTCAGAATACTGAAGTGGGTAGCCTTTCTCTTCTCCAGGGCATCTTCCTAGTCCAGGGATCGAACCCAGGTTTCCCACACTGCAGGCAGATTCTTTACCAGCTGAGCCACAAAGGAAGCCCAAGAGTACTGGAGTGGGTGAAAGTGAAGTTGCTCAGTGGTGTCCGACTCTGCGACCCCATGGACAGTAGCCTGCACCAGGCTCCTCCGTCCATGGGATTTTCTAGGCAAGAGTACTGGAGTGGGTTGCCATTAGCCTATCCCTTTTCCAGCAGATCTTCCTGACCCAGGAATTGAACCGGGGTCTCCTGCATTGCATGCGGATTCTTTACCAACTGCGCTAAAGTTGGAGGATGTTGTTCAATGCATAACAATCAACCTTAATGTAACACAGAACAGGGGTGGTTTCCATTTTAGCAGTCTTTGTACCAAGAAGGGAAGTGGAAGGCTTTGGAGATTGTTGGCCCCATGCTGAACTTTCTGTGATTGGTTTTTGTCAGCTGAGAAGGGCTCAGTCCCTTTTTCGTCCAGACAGGCTTCACTGGTGTGACATCTTTGGGCCCTACTCTTGGTTTAATGTCCTTCTAAAAATACTGAATAAATTTTGAACAAGGAGTCCTGCATATTCATTTTTCACACGGTCTCACAAATTATGTAGCTGGCCCTGTTTTTCATACATCAGGATGGAAAAAATGACCGATTATGATCTGGTAGTCTTGCAACTAGCGAGAAGCTGACCAGGGAGGCCAGGCCAGATAAGACAAGCAGAGGCCTTGGAGGAGGCAGCCAGGCAGAAGATAACAGCTTCATTGGGTAATTAATGATGCCACGTAACATGGTTTCCTGTAGCCTACAGTGACAAGAAGCAGGTCCCCTTAAAACAGCACATTCATTTTCACTCAGTAGTAAGAAAGTAAAGGGATGTGTTTTTCCCTAGGGAAAAGGCAAGCGGATTTCTTGATTCCCTGCTGAGTTATCTCTCCAAGACAACAACTTGTAAAGGACTTCTGTGATTCTGCCTGTAGCACAGAATTGCTCCTCATATGCATGGAGGATTGGGTCTAGGACATCCTCCACCCCATAGAAAAATCCTTCGCTGCTCAAGTCTCTTCTATAAAATGGTGTAGTATTTGCATATAACCAATGCAACATCCTCCCATATATATATTTTTAAAAACCTTTTGGCCGCGAGGCATATAGTTCCTGACCAGGGATGAAGCCTGCAAAATTTGGAGTCTTAACCACTGTACCACCAGGGAAGTCCCATTCTCTCAATATGCTTTGAATCATGTCTAGATTACTTATGATACCAAATACAATGTAAATGCTATGTAAATAACTGTAAATACAGTTTAAATGCTATGTAAATAGTTGCCAGAGTGGCAGCAAATTAAGTTTTGCTTTTTGGAACTTTTTTCTTCAGAATATTTTCCATCCGTGGTTGGTTGAATTGGTGGATGTGGAACCCATGGATACAGAGGGGCAACCGTATTTATAAAAACATTAAATTCAGGTCAACATGCTGGGACTAGAAAGATAAACATGAAGTGGCCCTAATCTCAGTGACCTTACAAATATAATGAACATGATAAGACAGTGCAAAAACAGAATAAAAGTCAACCCAAAAGTCTCATACATTGCTGAAGGACTTATGTTACACTGAGGGATTACACAGAGGAAGAAGGAGAGGGGGAGACAGAAACCTGGATAGAAGAGGAGGAATTTGACCTGAATTTTGAAGGATGAGTGGGATTTGAATAAAAATAATGACAGGGATGTCCCTCGCGGTCCAGTAGTTAAGAATCTGCCTTGCAATGTATGGGATGTGGGTTAGATCACAGCTAGGAGAACTAAGATCCCACACGCTGTGGAGCAGCGAAGCCTTAGGAACCTGCTAGGGCCCTGTGCCACAGCTGAGTCTGCATGGCACAGCTAGAGAATTCATGCTCAGGGAAAGATTCTACATGGCGCAGTTAAGACCTGACACAGCGAAATCATAAATAAAGATTTTTAAAATATAATGTCAGCAATTACTGATTAAGCCCAATAGGGCACTTATACACAATTTGTATGGGCAAGTAAGTCAGTGGTTCAACTGATGGATGAAGAGCCAAAGTGCCTATTTCAAACCCAACTTACGTCGCTTATGAGCTATGTGACCCTAGGCAAGTTATTCAGCCTCTCTGTACCTAACTGTCCCCATCTGTAAAATAGAATCATAGTGTCTCTTTCACAGAGTTGTTGTGATATTTAAATGATATAACATTGATAAAGATCTTGGAAAAGAGCCAGACACTTAGCAAGTGCTCAGTTAATATTAGCTAATAATATTCAGGGAACTGCAACTAGTCCAGTCTACAGGTTTCTAAGCCTGATTGTGAAACTGAATCATCCAAAAAACTCTTTTTTTTTTTTTAAGTGAAGACTCTTACAATACCAAGTATTGAAAAAATACGGAGCAATCAGAACTCTCATACGTGACTGGTAGGAGCATAAAATTATACAGTCCTTGTGAAAATCAGTGGCAGCCACCAGGGAATTTCCCCAGAGTTTATTTTAAAATAATAATGATGATGATGTCAGCAAGAGGTAAGACTGGAAGGAATTCTTGGGACCAGCTCAGGGAAGACTGTATGCTCATCCTTGAGAGTTGGTTTTATTCTGTGGGCAGTAAGGGTTTTGAGGAGCAGAAGGCACATGACCAAATCACGTATGGATCCGCATCACGAGGAAGGCTGGGTTTGAGAAGAGACTTGGGGTCTGGAGGCCTGAGTGTTTCATTCAAGAGAAAACGTAGATCAGCGCTAGGATAGAGTTAAAAAGGAAATGTGAAAAATGATAGGGGAAAAAAGACATAGCAGAAATAAGGCAGGAGGGAAAGAGGCTTGGGAACAAAGATGGGTTCATGAATAGAGCTAACGGCTAACACAGGGGAGTGCTTACCCGGTGCCAGACACACGGCTTCCAGAACTTTGCATTTGATCCTTACAGCAACATTATGAAGTAGGATGCTTTTGTTATTGCTATCTCACAGCTAGGGAAACTGAGGCACGGGGAGTTTAAATAACTTGGTTGCGTGTATGCCTGCTAAGTTGCTTCAGTTGTGTCCATCTCTTTGTGACGCTATGGACTGACTCTAGCCTGCCAGGCTCCTCTGTCCATGAGGTTCTCCAGATAAATACTGGGGTGACTTGCTATGCCCTCCTCCAGGGCAATCTTCCCAACCTAGGGATGGAACCCAAGTCTCATCTCTTCTGCATTGGCAAGCAGGTTCTTTACCACTAGTGCTACCTGGGAAGCCTGGCTAACTGCATGAAAGTGAAAGTTGCCCAGTCGAGTCCGACTCTTTGTGATCCCATGGACTCTACAGTCCATGGAATTCTCTAGACCAGAATAAAACCCAGGTCTCCCACATGGCAGGCAGATTCTTTACCAGCTGAGCCACAAGGGAAGTCCAAGAATGCTGGAGTGGGCAGTGTTTCCCTTCTCCAGTGGATCTTCCCGACCCAGGAATGAATCGGGGTCTCCTGCACTGCAGGTGAATTCTTTACCAACTGAGGTATCAGGGAAGCTAATCTGAGATTTCACAAGGTTTAAAAATGTACCTGGGGTTAATTTACTTGATAAGCTAAACAGAGAATTTTCATATGACCCAGCAATTCCATTCCTAGGGACATATCCAAAGTAGCTGAAATCAGGAATTTAAACAAAAACTTGTCCATGAATATTCACAGTAGCTCCAGGTTCACGACTCTCCTGGCTGCTTGGGTTTGACTTCTGGGCAAACAGCACTCAGGTAGGCCCTGCCCTCCAGGCCTGCATCCCGGGCAGGATCATGGCTGAACTCTGGGGTCCAGGCAACGTCAGAAGCCCACGGTTCCTCATCACAGCCACCAGTCCAGCCCTCTTCTAAATATTCTGATTGTAGTTCAGCATTTTGCTTTAAAAAGAAAAGGAAAAAAACAGGGTTTATTCATCTTAAGTTTTATAGTGCCTTTTCATAAATAAAAAAATCTTTCCTATACTCCAAGTAGAATTTTGACTGTGTGTTAGTTTCTTTCTTTTTTCTCTAGCAAAACCTCCAGCTTCCCCAAGCTGGTTTCAGACTAGATCTAGCACTTAAGCAAAGATGTATAAGATCACAGAGATAGCAGTGTTCTTGCTATAATGGTGGGACTTACTACTCTCCTCCATGAATTTTCTTGCTCGGCCCTCCCACTGAACTCTGGGCTTCTCCTTTCCCAGCCCATAACAAACATCTCTGTTCATTCCTCTGCTTATCTCTCTCCTGGTCTGGTCAGCTTTTCCTGCCCCAGGCCTAAGTCAATCACTCAGGTCAGCAAGATTTTACCCATGGGTCTGGTTCTTTATAAACAAGCTCTGGCTCTATCCCCATGCACCTTGCCCCAGTTCCCAAAACCTCCTCACATTAACCAACCCTACCTTTCTCTAAGACAAGACTTTTGAACATTTCCCATTGAAGGCAGCCCTTCTCCTGTCTCCCCCTCCCCAGAGCTTCTTCTAAGCTGGTGTGCATCTTAGCAGCTTCTCTCTTCTCCTGAGAAGGCTTACCTGACTGCAATTACAGTCCTTTGATGTCTAGAAGTCTCTTCCAAGGTTACAAAGTTCCTTTACATCCTTTGCTCATCTCTCTCTCTCTCTCTCTCTCTCTTTTTTTTTTTTTTTTTTTTTTGGCTGCATGGCATGTGAGATCTTAGTTCTCTGACCAGGGATCAAACCCAGGTCTCCTGCATTGGGAGGGTGGAGTCGTAACCACTGGACCGACAGGGAAGTCCCATCCTTTGCCCATTGTAATGGTTCTAGCTTCCCGATCACACTCCCTTTCATTCGTTTCCACTTATCTCTGCTCTACTGTGTTCCCACTGCCCATTGTACATGATCCATCCATCCATTCATTCACTTGCCAAGCATTTATTGAGTGCCCTCTCTGTGCTAAGCTCTGTGTTGGGTGCTGGGAAGCAAAGATGAGTCAGATGTGGTCACCATCAGGGCTGAAGAGCACTCACTCAGCCATCTCAGTGGTTAAGATATTCAAATACCCCCGTGCCAGCTAGTAAACATGCCATGAATACCCTCCAGCTGCTCTGGTCCTCAAGGTCTTCCTGCCACCCAGTGACTAAAAGGTTCATGTCAATTGCCACCTTCACAGAGCTCACAGTCAAATGACAGACACCCTCGATTTTGCTCCAACACCGCCCGCAGAATGCACGTTGAAATGCACACATACCGACCACAAACTCCCCTGTAGTCTTCCCATCTGTCTCTCCCACTCCCCCTGAGCGTCTTTTTTGTCCTCCTGCTACCAGCCTCTCAAGTGTTCTCAAATCTTGTGGCTCACTTCCAGTCTCTCCATCCACTTCAGAGCTCACGTACTTTGGTCATTTTCCTTGGATTTTTCATACTTTGACCTTCCATCCTTCTTGCTTGGCCCATCCCATCAGTGGAGAACATGTCCCTGATTATTCATTCTGCACATTTGCTTTATGACCTGGTGCTTAGGAGCCTTGGCAGAGACTGGCACAAGGGCAGGTGTCCTGGGAATTTTGCACCCTTGAGATGGCAGACATTAGCTATGCCTTCCTTGTTGTTCAACTCTTTGCATGTCGTGTCCAACTCTTTGCGACCCATGGACTGCAGCACACCAGGCTTCTCTCCTTCACCATTTCCCAGAGTTTGCTCAAATGCCTTCTGTGTTGCTTGGCAAAACTCCCCCCGCATTTTGTTGATTCTCCATTACTACCTTTTCATCAATTACTCTCTTGCTTGCATGTTAAATCCTTCCCCTCTGACCTATATTTCTCTTTCTCATTCCCACCCATGACAGAGACATTTATAGCCCAATGAATACTTCTATGGTCCTCCCAGTTTTCCAGCACTCTTGCAGCAAGGTGGTGCCATGTGCATTATTTGGCTCGTGGACTTTGAGTGGAAGCAACAGGTCACTTCTGAGCAGAAGCATTTGAAAGCCAGTGCACGACCCTCCTGTTCTCTTTTCCCCTTCCTCAGTGAGTTGGAAGCTACTGGCTGAAGTGGTTGCCTCCCAAGATGGAGATAATTACTGGGACTTGAGGTGGACAAGAGGGTCTACCCAGCATAGGAATATTTGCAAGAGAGAAATGGATCTTTATCATATAAGCTGCTAACATTTTGAGGGTAATTTATGACTGAAGCAGAATCTAGCATTATCCTGACTGACACACCCCCTAAGACAACAACAATCTCTGTTTCTCCTCCAAGGTCCAGCTTATTTTTCCTCACCATATTGTTGTTTTCCTCCCCATTGCTGGGTCACTAAAACACAGGTCTATATGTATATCTGCTGCTTTCCTTCCCCCTCCACCGACTGTTCCTCTGTCTGGGGTCTCTGGCCCACCACCTCACTGAATTATTCTAAGGCTCCCAGTGATGCCCAGAACCACAATTCAGCAGTGACTTTACATCTGCCAACTGGGTAACAAGAGAGCCGACAATTCTGTGCTTCTTGGACCCTGGCGCCTTCTGAGGCCCTTGGTTACCCGGGTTTTCCTCCTGCCCCACCAATGTTCTTTTCTGAAAAACCTTTATTGGAGTTTAGTTGATTTACAATGTTGTGTTAGCTTCAGGTGTGCAGCAAAGTGGATCAGTCATACTTGTATATGTATCCATGTATCCACTCTTTTTCTTTAAAGATATTTTTCCCCATATAGGCCATGACAGAGTATTGGGTAGAGTTCCCTGTGCTATACAGTAGGCTCTTATTTGTTATCTAATATATATATATATATATGTATATATAGGTATGTATATGTTAATCCCATTCTCCCAATTTACCCTGCCCCTCTTTATCCTCCAGTAACGATGAGTTTGTTTTCTACGTTTGTGACTCTGCTTCTGTTTTGGAAGTTCACTTGTACCTTTTTTAAAAAAAGATTCCATTTATAAGTGATATCATATGCATATAACATTTGTCTTTCTGTGTCTGACTTCGCTCAGTGTGACAATCGCTAGGTTGCTGCAAGTGGCATTATTCTGTTCCTTTTTCATGACTAATACTCCCCCACTAATGATCTTTCCTAGGCTGCTTTGTCGGCTGCCTCTTCTTCCTGCCCCTAAATGGAGCCCTTCCGAGGTCCAGCCCCTAGCCCTCTCCATTCCCTGCACCCTTTCTTGGTGATCTCACTCAAGCTATGACTTTGAGTTCCTGTTCATGAGTGTGACTCCCGAATCTACTTGTGATCTCCGCTTTCAGAGTGTCAGGCTGAAACAGTGGACACCATGAGCTCTTCCTGAGCTCCAGGACCACATTTCTGACCCTTGGGGTGTCTCCATACTTTAAGTATCCGAAACCAAACCCACCTACTTGCTCATTTCCTCCAGCAGGAAGCCTGATCTCTCAGCCTCCATGTGACATAGTTTGTTCTTACAGCTGCCCAGGCTCAACTTCTGGGGCCCTGTTCCATCTACACATACATCCAGGCCATTCCCAGTTCGGGAAGATGCCATTTCTTCCTCCTCTTTCCCCTGCCCTTTGTCACTCTCAAGAGTGCTGAGGCTTGCTGGCTTGCCTTGGCAGTTCTGCATATCCTCCTCTCTGGGCACCATGCCTTTTCTCCCCCAGCCTCCTCCATCTCCTGTCTGGCCAAACTTCCTCAGGCTCAGGCTGCCCCTTCACCCTCAGTGGCTCCCTAGTGCCTCTGAATCAGTTCTGAGCTCCTCAGCTTCCCCATGGGGGCCTTGCACTTGAAGACCTTTTCAATCTTATTTTCTCCCAGTTCACAACTCTCTTAAACCAAGAAGAATGGTTTATTTCTTGTTCTCCAAACATACCTAGTTTGGAGAATTACTAAAGAGAGTTACATAGGAGAGTCACAAAAGAAAATGCTCTAAAGAGGGAAAAGAGGGCGCAAAGACTAAAGTGGAGGATGGAGGGAATTATTACTTTTTATTATTTATTTGGCTGTACTGGGACTTAGTCGCAGCATGCGGGACCGTCGATCTTTGTTGTGGCACGTGGGATCTTTAGTTGCAGCGTGTGAGATCTGTTTTTCTTAGTTGCGGCACGGGAGATCTAGTTGCCTAACCAGGGGTTGAACGGGGAGCCCCTGCCTTGGGAGCATGGAGTCTTAATAGTCCCTGGGAAGTTCCCTCCACTCTCCACCTTAGTCTTTACTCTCTGTTGTCCCTCTTTCACATCCTTAGAGCATTTTCTTTTGTAACTCTCCTATAAGCTGGAGCAGAAAACACTTGTATTTTCTTAGTGTCTTTTAACCATATGACACTCTGCTGTTTTGCCTCCCAGCCAGGTGGTTTTTCTTAACACTAGACCACGTGGTATTTTTAGAACCTGTGTTTGTTACGGCTCCCTTTCAGGCAGGGGCACTCATGTCATGCTTGAGCTTTCGGTCATAAGTTTGACCCTCATTTCAAGTGGGCAATTACCAACAAAGCCGGTGGCCGGACTTTCCTGGGCCCCGTTTCTGTGAACACTTCTCAAGTGGGTGGTAATTTTTCTTTTTTTTTCCTGCTCTCCTGAGCTATACATGGCTACAAGCAAAACCTGGCTGCTTTGCATGTACTTGGGGACCTCTCAACCAGCTGGTGGTTCAGGAACATTCCAGCTAGTCTCATCCGTGTGAAACCCACCTCGCCCTCCAAGCCACACGAGAGGCCAGGCAGGTGTGTAAAAGGGAATTCAGTCCAGACGGGGCTTTCCATGTTCTTGTGAGACCCACAGCTCTCTGCCTGAGAGGGGAGCTCAGAGAGCCTGTCTTACATCAGAGTCACAAGTCTGGGCAGGAACTGAAAGAGGACATGATCTGGAGGCTGAAATGCCAGGGGGGAAGTCAGGAGCTATCTGAGCAGTGGATCCTGGGGGAGATAAGTGAGGAGTCCCTTCTGCGGCGGCAGGGTGGCTGCTGGCAGCGTTGGGCTCCAGCTCTGAGGACCACCTCTCTGCGGTTTCCCGGGCACGGTGCCAGGCTGGACTCCTCACTGACGTGGAGCATCTTATCATCCAGACGCAGACACACAGACAGCGGACCGAAGCCTCTTCATCTCTCAGTGCTTCACACGCCCAGCGATGACGCGGTGGGGTGGTTGGGGCGTGGTGGGGGGGGGTGTCTTCACAGCCTCTGAACACACAGTAGGGCCAGAAGTGGTGGGCCACAGTGGGGGTGGGGGTACTGAAGAATGTGTTCTCCACCCCACCTGGTCCCCCTCACTTCCATAACACTAATCAACCACACGTGGGGACTTCCCTGATGATACGGTGGCTAAGAATCCGCCTGCCAGTGCCGGAGACACAGGTCCCATCCCCAATCCGGGAAGACTCCCCATGCCTTGGAGCAACTAAGCCCACGCGCCACGACCACGGAGCCCTTGCTCTAGAGCCCTCGAGCCACAGCAAGAGGAGCCTCCACCAAGAGAAGCTGAGCACTGCGGCGAAGAGTAGCCCCCGCTCACCACAAGCAGAGGAAGCCCGCGCAGCAGCAAAGACCCCGCACAGCCAAAACAAGCACACACATCATTAAAAGACAACACACGGGCCAGGCCAGTCGGGCCAGGCCAGCTGGCTGGTGACACCTGCTTCAGTCCCAGTCTCTCATTTCAGACTGTGGCTCAGAGAGGGTAAGGGGCCATATGTGAGGTCACAGCCAGTTCTGGGGGGAGACAGAAACTCAGATCCAGGTTCTTTGGTGGCCACGCTCTGGCTCTTTCCGCTCAGTCTCTCCGCCCCTTGGTTTGAGGCAAGAGTGAAATTCCTGTGAGACTTTTTAAAAGATAAAGAGGACAGGTTCTCTGTGCATCTTCAAGCACGTGTAAGAGAAGCAAAGGGAAAAGAGAGTGACCCCTGTAAACGTCCACGTGGAAATCTGGCACTATGACCTACGGGACCAGTGGGAGCTCAGAAAAGTTTAATCCAGGGTCGAAAAAACAATACAGTTAGCTTTTCCGAAACACTCAGCAGAGTTGAGAAACAGCCTGTTCCAAAACAAATACATTCTGTTGACTGAGTAAATGTATTTTTTATTCATTTCATTGTTTTTGACCTCACTGTTAACTCAAGACTTTTTTTTTAAAACAAAGCTATTATCATTGTTCAAAATTTAGATTCCAACATGGTGAAGTGTTTTATTTAAATTCCCAAAGTCAAAGCATTCTCTGTTCTTGGATCAGAGTTTCCTTGAGGTCAGAAGAGGGAGCAACCATTTGCCAGGAAGTGGTTTTCCATGTGGCTCTAGAAAGGCTTTGCCTAATCTGGAGTGGGAGTTGGTCCCGATCCACTGACTGGCTCAAAGGCAGCCCCCTCTCCCTTCTTCAAGTGCTCGGCCAGGAGCTCTGTCTTTCTCAGCAAAGGATAAGGATTGTTTTGTGACACTTTCGTTTCACTGTATTTGTTCCAAGTTTTAATGTCAAATAGATTTCTTACTGTGGGTTGCCATCTAGAAAAGTTTGAAAGTCTCAGTTTACCAAAGAACCAACCAAAACAGTTTAGACACATTATTGAAAGTGAAGGAAGTGAGAGGCAGTTAAATAAATTTGCATTATTATGGAGGCTCAAGGGGCCCTGTATTCCTCCCGTAAAGGCTGCAGGTGCATGTGGGGTGCCCACTCGCCTGACGTTGGAGGGGGTGGGGCGTGTTTAGGGGGTGCTCCCAGGAAAGGTCTGTAGAAACTGCCAAGACACACATCCAGAAGTCTGACTCAAATTTGTACACAAATCAAAGACTGAAATCTTAATTTGTTATAATCAAGAGCAAAAGAAAACTTGAAAGGGATATGGACCCGCCAGATAGAACGGACAACTCTATCTGCTACTTCTTTAGCCCATAAAAACAAAACCTAGAGCACACGTCCAATGCAAGTGGGGTCCAGCCGATGTTTGAAAATCTACCAACTTCTTCCACCAGATCATCAGATACTACACGTGACAGGGTATGCTTTCTGTGCCCATGGACAGGTGGGCATCCCCTGTGCTCAGGCTTTGGGCAGGTGCAGCCAAGCCCGAAGTTACTGGCAGTAAAAGGTGAGCACGTTCTCCTGGTTTCCTCGGATCAGGATGACTGGAGGTCTGAGGTCCTGGGACAGCGTCTCCAGCCAGGCCATGTACAGCGAGCTCGGGCACTTCCCCTTCCTCCCTATGGGCAGGGTGCTGTGGGGCAGGAAGAAGCAGCAGATGGGAAATTAAGCAAGGGCCTTCCCCATGTGGCCCAGCTCTTGGTCTGCTTCCTGAACAGCATCTCTCTTTGTTGGCCCTTTCAGCGCTCCTTCTTCCTAGCCACCCTAAGAATGACCTGTGGCTCTTCTTGAAAGCGTGACTTGAAATGTAAGTTCACCCACAAAGCATTTCTAAGCAAAGCCATGGCTTGTGAGGCCCCCGTGATCCTGGCCCCACCAGCCTCCACAACCTCCCCTCCCACTGCCCTCATGCTCCCTCACACCCCTACAGTCACAGAGGCTTCCTTTCCACTCCTGAAATAAAAGGCCAGCTTGTTCCTGCCCCGGGGCCTTGGCCCATGACATTCTTTTTTTATTTTTATTTTTTATTTTTACTTTACTTTACAATACTGTATTGGTTTTGCCATACATTGACATGAATCCACCATGGGTCGATGACATTCTTTCCACCCAGATGGCAGAGCCAGCCCCTAGCTCTTCACCTTGCCTCCCTCGGGTCTTGGCCCAAGAGCACCTCCTTCTCGGATCACCCTCTTCAATCCCATCTCCCCCTCTTTATCATGTCACCCTGTTTCATTATCTTTGTAACACTTCACACTCTCAAATCCTCTTCTCGTTTATTTGTTTGTCGTCTGTCTCCCCCCACTAGAACGTTTGTTCACGCGTGGGCAGGTGGGGTTTGTCTGATTCGCCTGTATGGAGAACACAGTCAGACTCACGGTGAGGCTCACGCATCCCACTCCTGCAGCCACTCGGATCACACCAGCCTTGCCTCTCCAGCCACCCCTGCCTGCAGCCAGAGCAAGTGATATGCTCATGCGTTTCAGCTGAGTGGCCTAGTCCTGGCTCCTGCCACACATGTAAGGCCTTGGGAGCAGGACTCTGCCGTCTTCCTGAACTGTCCTGTCCGAATTGCTATGCTAAGCAAATAACCACATACCCTGGGAAGGCTCTTCAGCCACATTTTCATGGCTATTTCAGGAAGCGACGTTTCCACCACCTTGAGATTCCGAAGACGCCTGGTGATGTCTGCCACTGCCCTGCTTGCGGCTCTTGCGGGAAGGCGGCATCACACTGACCCCGCTGGTGTTGCACAAAGCTGGGGCACCAGCATGTTACGTGGGCCTAATCCTTGTTTGTTTTCCCAAAGTACACCCACAGGTACTGTTTCATCTGCACCTCAAAACTACCCCGGGGAAAAAGCTGAGGGAACCGGCCAGACAGGAGGATGCTGCGCAATGCTGGGCTTCAGAGGCTGGCTCTGGGTCAGAGAAGCTGCTAGAGTCGTGGCTTGCCCCTTCCTCAGCCATGTGGCTGTGACAAAAGGCTCATTGACCCTAAGCCTCAGTTTTTGTTTCCCCAAAGTGAACACACATGATTCTGTCACTGGCTTGTGAGTTCCAAAGAAGCCCCAGCTCATGAAGGGTACTGCACAAAAACACTGGCGTGGAGTGAGCCCTTCGTAACGTCAGCAGTATTGTCACCTCTTATAACTATTTACCAGCTCGAGATGACCCAGCTGGTGAGTGGCAGAGCTGGGACTTGACCCTGGGTCTTGGGATCTTTCCATCCCCATGATCCCAGCTCACTGCAACCCCTCCTCTGCTGAGGATCGACGTCCCCAAACAGCTGTCCCTTTTTTAAAAATTCCCTTCTCAAAGCTTCGTGTGGGACAAACAGTATCCTCCCTTATAAAGCAAGGTCTCCAGGATTGCGGAACCTCATGGGAACAAGGACATTCCATTAAGCCAGTGTCACCTTGGTTAATAGAATGAGTGTGTGTTTTCCTGGTGCCTTTCCCAGGAAAAGGGAAGTGGGAATATTGAAACCAAATTTTCCTGATTTGACAGTTACACTAAAGGCTGGAAATGCCCACTGTTAACTACTCATTGGAAAAGACCCTGATGCTGGGAAAGACTGAAGGTGGGAGGAGAAGGGGACGACAGAGAATGAGACAGCTGAATGGCATCACCGACTCGACGGACATGAGTTTGAGTAGACTCCAGGAGTTGGTGATGGACAGGGAGGCCTGGCGTGCTGCAGTCTATGGGGTCACAAAGAGTCGGACACGACTGAGCGACTGAACTGAATTACTGGTATTACACATCCTTTCCAGGGACTGCAATTAGAAATGTCAAAGGCTTGGGGGCTTAGTCACTGCACTATCCAGGGCAGGGGAACCCCATCATTCCTGCTGTGGCTTTTCCAGCCCCAACAAGAAGTTCCCTCTCAGAGCAGAGCCTGTCCATCTGTCTGCCAGTGCAAAGGACAGACTCCCTTGGCACTCTCTCCCAGTGCCAGCAAACAACACACTCTGTTTCTGCCCACAGGATGTGTGTGGTGTAAGCGACTAATCTTTTGAAATCAAGCTGCTCTAGAACAAAGGAGCTTTTTGCTCAGAACTGCATCGCTTAGCCACAAGGAAAGGCAGCCTTGGATCTAACCTAGATGCGGAAAGATAACCGAGCTTCAGAACCAGCGTCTCGGGCTTCAAACCCCAGTCACCACCTGGCAGATTCTGAATTTCTCTGAGACTCAGCTTCCTCGTCTCCCTAGGGTGTGTGCTGCGGTGGGGATGGGGGTAAAACAGTCACTTAATAGAATTCTGAAAATTAATAAGGCCCAGTGGATTTAGGAGTTTGGGATTAGCAGATGCAGACCATTATGTATAGGGTGGATAAACAACAAGGCCTTACTGTGTAGCACAGGGAACTATACGCAATATCCTCAAATAAACCATAATGGAAAGAATATGAAAAAGAATGTATATATATATGCATAACTGAATCACTTTGCTATACAGCAGAAATTAACATAGCATTATAAATCAACTATAATAAAATAAATTTTTTTAAAAATTAGGACTTCCCTTGTGGTCCAGTGGTTAAGACTCTATGCTCCCAATGCAAGGGGCACAGATTGACTCCCTGGTGGTAAACCAAGATTTCACATGCTACTCGGTACAGCCAAAAAATAAATGAAAAAAAATTTTTTTTATTAATAAAGCCCAATGCCTTGAGTGTCACAGAGGCTCAATCAATAAACTACAATTTGATTACTGTTATTCTGACTATTACTGTTTGTCTTTGGTGACTTCCAGGTGCCACTAGTGGTAAAGAACTTGCCTCCCAAAACAGGAGACACAGGAAACCCGGGTCTGATCCCTGGGTCGGGAAGATCCCCTGGAGGAGGAAATGGCAACCCACTCCAGTATTCCGGCCTAGAAAATTCCATGGACAGAGGAGCCAGTGGGCTACAGTTCATAGGGTTGCAAAGAGTCGGGCACAACTGAAGCAACATGCATTTAGCACACACGCGTTTAGCTTTGAGGAGGGAGTCTTTACAAGAAAGAAGAGGGGCCTAGACCCAAAAGTTACGCCAGAAATATGTACTTAGTGTGGTAAAGGTTGTTGGGCTAGTTACAAGGCTGGTTTACTAGTGTGCAGTTTAAGTGGAGCTCAAAGAAGGACTGTAAATCAGATAAACCATTGATAAGTAGCAGCAAACAAGCCAGTTCTGCCTCAAAGCTGCTCTAGAAAACAGCCCATGTGTGCTCTCTGATGTGCTAGAAAATGTGATTTTTGTCATTTCCTGGAGGCTTGGGAGGATTTTCTCAGTCTTGGGATTTCTGGGAAATGTGGGCTCCTGGGCTCAACCCCAGACCCTGATCTAGAAAGAATTGAGGAATTTGCTGTTTTCCACACCTCCCCGCGCCCTCAATGGTTCTGAGGCAGGGGACCCTCAGAGTGAACTTTTAAAGGCATGTCTCCGGGTTGGAGACAGCAGAGCAGCTGCTCCCTGTGGCTTGACATCCAGGGCCCTTTCAGGCAACAACTGTGGCAGACGCCATGGGGTGGGCCCTGTGCACAGGCCTCTCCTCTAAGGTGACTGACTCCTGTTTATTTGTATCAGCTAATCCCAGAAAGGCTGGTGGGTGGGGATGGGTTTCCCCTGTGAGATCCAGAAGGTGGGGAAAGGAGGGGAGAGGTGACAGCAGGTGGTCCCTCCCCAGATGAAATTCCTCCTCTTCTAGCTTGAGAGACTGACTCATTTTAGTGGCAAACTTAGGGTCATAGCATGTTAGAGTGAAAGAGAATCTTGGAAATAATTAATTTAACTCTTCTCTATAATCAGGGAGGGACTTCCTTTATGGTCCAGGGGTTAAGAATCCGCCCTGAAGTGCAGAGGACATGGGTTTTATCCCTGGTCAGGGAACTAACATCCCACATGTCTCTGGGCAACTAAGCCCAAGGGCCACAACTACAAGTCTGGGGGTCTTAACTAGAAGAGAAACTACAGAGCCCATGCGCTCTAGAGCCCATGCACCATAACCAGAGAGAAGCCAGCACGCCACGATGAAGAACCTGGGTGCTGCAAGTGAGACCCGACACAGCCCCAAAAATAAACATTCAAAAAAATGTATAACAGGGAAGCTGAGGCTCAGAGAAGGAGAGTTACTTGCCCAAGGCCACACAGTGGGCTAATGGCAGAGACAAAATGCAAATCTGCTTCTCTGAACAGAGGTGGCACTCAGGAAGAGGTGCACACCCGCGCCCCAGATGGCACATCCCAAGTACCACACCCAGGGAAAGTCGGGGAGCCATCCCAGCCTGAAGCCGCTGTCACCATCTTACCCGCTGACCTGGCCCACAACCAGGCTAACCTGGCCCTAGAAACATTCTCTGCAAGATGTTGGCCAGCGGCTCGGAGATCAACCTGCTTCTCTTACACCACAGTTCCCACACCAAAGGAAACATGGAGCACTTTCTTTGTAGAAAAGATTATCTCCCCATGAGCCCCAGAAAGACCGGCTTCAGGCAGAGCCAGCTTCGTGGGCAGCCACCTGTGCGGCCGTGAAGCCCCCACTGAGACGGGTCCCAGGCTGGGCTTCACGCTCTGCTGTCAGCATCCTGACATTCTTAATCGCCTGTGAGCAAAGGGCCCCACACTCTCACTGCGCACAGCCCCACAAATTGTGTGCTCCATCCTGGTCTCAGGGTGTGAACAAACTGGTTCGGCTGGTTTTCCCGCTGTCCTGTGGAGTCTGCGGGTGGCTCGCCCCAGGAAATGTCGGGGGCTCCTCTGAAGGCCGCATTCCCTCTGAGCCGGCTGGTCCCTGGGAGAGGGGGCTGGGGGGCCTGGCTGACCGTGTTCTGCCTCTTGGCCTCCATGAGACTCTCCGCGCCACTGTCACCTTCCCCTCTTCTTCCACTTACTCAGCCTGGGTCAACAGCCACCAGAGGTGGCTCCTAACCTGACAGGGCCAGCAGCAAGAGAAGCTGGAGTGTCTGACGGGCCCAGAGGCTGGAACAGCCCCGGCCAGGGCAGGGTTCTGATTCCACTGCCCAGACCTGGCACCAACATCAGCTGGGGGTGGCTGGTGACCAAAGAGGGCTGGCCAAATAACTAGGAATCAATTTTCTTCCAGAACAAACTGGGTCCCCTTTGCCAAGCTGAGTTTGGCAAGAAAAAGCAATGGACAGGGGAAAGCAGGGGTCGGGGGAGTCGGTGAGGCCTGGGACACAGGGACCCAAGACCTCGGCCAGCTGCTGCACAGGCGCGGGGCGTGGGGCATGGGGTGGATGCAGGCCCGGTCACGGAGTAAGAAGCCACTCAGATAGTGTGTCTATGGGCCTGGAGCCCCTCATCCTCACAGAGGAAGGCTTAGGTCCTCAGCCAGTGACCAGCCCTCTGAAGCTGACACTCTGGCCTGGGCATCAGGCTTCTCCAGCACACAGGTCACTACTTACATGACAACCAGAGCAGCATCTCGGGAGTAATCCAGCAGAATCTCATTCAGCCTCACCTGCCGCAGGGACTGGGCAAGGAAAAGCCACGTATGTGGTCATTCCCCACGTCCTCTGAGCGATCCCCGCCAAGCCCAAGTCCACATCCTTGAATATCTCAAACTGGGTGTGTGAATTGTCCCCCCTAAATTATGATAGATTCTCCCACTCCGAGAAGGTGACTGAGTGCCAAGCTTTCTTCCTGGCCTTATTATTGTGGGATTGCGGTGGGAAAGATCACCTCCCGTGGGGTGGGGAGGGCTGGGTTCACATCTCGGCCCTAAGAGTTTCCGACATTGAGCAGGCACCTTGCCTTCCTGAGCTTCACAGTCCTCAGCTGTGCAATGGGTGCAGCAGCGCCCTCCTCGGGGAGTCTGGGAAGCCTGAGTGAGATGATACATGCAAAAGCTCCAGGGGAAGCGCTTGCTAAGGTGCACCCAGCAATGGCGATGGCTCGATCTCCTCTGTGACAGAGCAGGCAGGAGCCTTCTGCGGACACGACGCATTACTCAGCCTTTTCTCAGGACTGGGTGACTCTGGAAGGCCCAGGGGCCAGGTTAGGGAACTCCGCAAAGCTCAGATGTGGCTGAGCTGTGGGGCGGACTCCCTCCCCTTCTCCAAGGCTTGTCTCTGAATTGTTTAGAAGTGGCGGACACTCAGGGTCTGATTGTGGACGGATACCCCATTGGAGAGAAAGGAAAACTGAGGGCAAGTGAGTTCACCCACATCTCACATGGGCAGCATTTGGGTGGAATCACTGCGTTGTGGAAACTGTCCACTGTGGGCTGCAGGATGTTTAGCAGCATCCCGGGCCGCTACTCGCTAAGTGACAGCGGCCGTTCCTGCTGGCAGGTGACAGCCAAAACTGTCCCCAGAAATGTCCCCTGAGTCCTCAGAACTACCAAATGTCCCCTGAGTCCTCAGAACTACCACCATGGAACTCACAGGGAGCAGAACTGCTCTCCCCACCTTAAAATGGGCATGGCAGCCCCTCTCCTTTAGTCCTGAGCAGAGTCCTGAAGACGCTGCCTGGGAAGGGCGTGGGGTCCATAGTGAAGGGGAGAAGCTCAGGCAGCTTTGTGGGCCCACAAAGGACAAACTCTACCTTGACTTTCCCCACCTGCCTTATGAATGCCTTCCTGCAGCCATGGAGGAACAGGGGAGGAGAGGGAGAAGGACCCCAGGCAGTCCATTGCCATGGCCCGGGAGACTCAAAATGGACCGAGGGACCAGGCTCCCGCACCAAGGATGGCTCTGAGATCAACCCCTGGGTCACTCGTCAGCCTGCGGTGTGTGGCTTGAGGACACCTCAGAGGCTTGGTGTGGGGAGACTAGAGTTGAGGGTCAGGGAAAGGGGTTCAGGAAGCCCAGGACAGATGGGGGCACAGGCCCTGACCCAGGGGAGCACCCAGACCCCCACCCCCACCCCAGCAGGGCCCTTCTTTCTCCCGCACCTTGATTCTATTCTTGTTAATCTCCTCATCCGAGATCTTCCAGGGGCAGTCCCGCCTCATCTCAGTGACGGTGGCCTCGTCCTTGAAGCCATCGTTCAGGCGGAAGGGTGCAATCATGTCCTCAAAGCGCTTGATGCTGGGGGCAGAGAGAGCCAGTGAGACCGGGTGAGGTGCCCATGTCCAGGGGAACAGGGTCCTCAGAGGGAGATGGAGGTGGCGGCCGCGGGGACACACATTTCAGGCTGAAACCCTTTCTGATGCTGCTGTTTACATCAAAGCAGCCTCTGTGAATTCAGCCCTGACAGCTGCGTCTGACTTTGAACAGGACTTCCACAAGTGGCCCATGAAGCCTGACTGGGGTCCACCTCCACCCCCTGACCACTCCCGCCCCAGGGTGTTTACTGAGCACTGCTCTGTGCTACACAACAGTGAACAAACCAGACAATATCCCCAGTCCACACAGAGCTCATGGTCTGCTGGGCGACAAATAAGCAGGTCAATATAGATCAGAAGACTTATGAAAGCATACGCTGAGTCCTGGGATGGGAAATAATTGGGCAGAAAGTCCTCTCTGGACCCAAGGATGCCCGTCCTTCTGAAGCTAGCTACGCACAAGGCAGGGGGTGTTGGAGCAAACAGAATGGAAGGTGCAAAGGTCCCGAGGCAGAAGTGTACTTGGGCTGCTTAAGGAGCAACAGAGAAAGCCTGTGTGGATGGAGCAAGGTGAGTGCAGGGGTGAATGGAGGCCATCAGGTAAGTCAGGGAAAGGAGGCAGCACCAGCAAAGGAAACTGAAAGACGGATCCCTGAAGTGGGAGGGATCCAGCAGTGGGCAGCATCTTGGATCCAAAGGGGCTGTTTCAAGAAGGACCGCTGTGTCAAATGCAGCTGCGAGGCAGAGAACGAGCAGGACAGCAGCGGGCCCTGAAGATCCGGTGGTGCAGAGGTCACGGCCCAGGCTGGCGAGAGGGCCTTCAGCGGAGCTGCAGGAGGGCAGCCAGACTGGAGTGAGCTGGAGAATGAGGGAGGGGTGGGAGGAAGCAGCCACAAAGAGGGTAGCATCACTCTGGAGTAGGCTCGCTGTGCAAGGGAGGAGAGAAATGGTCCAGGAGGTGGAGGAAGATGCAAGAGCAAAGAAGGGGTTTAAAGACAAGATGGGCTGGGGGCTTCCGCATGTGGCTCCCACTGTCCTCTCCACGGGGGAAGGTCTCCCCCTCCCATCTCTGTTCATGGCCTTTCTCAAGGTTCTGCTCCTCCACTAGCAGAGATGGCCCTGTTCTCCTTTGCATTCGAGTCCATCTCTGCACCATTCTGATGTCTCTTGACATCCTCCCTGTACCTCAACCAAGGTAAACCACGCAGGGCAGGGCTGCAATTTACTCATCTCTGTCCCTGCAGCTCAAGCACAGCCCTGAGAGAATGGGGGAGTCAGTATATCCATCACTATTAACTAGTTCCTTCCTTCAAAAAAATATTTACTTATTTATTTGGCGACACTGGGTCTT
Source organism: Capra hircus (assembly GCF_001704415.2). Classification (NCBI taxonomy): domain Eukaryota; kingdom Metazoa; phylum Chordata; class Mammalia; order Artiodactyla; family Bovidae; genus Capra; species Capra hircus. Next base: position 26,307,349 of record NC_030825.1, on the reverse strand, counting down.
AGTGGCAGCATGAGGGATTTTTAGTTATGGCCTGGGGGCTCTTATTTGTAGCATGTGGGATCTAGTGCCCTGACCGGGGATTGATCCTAGACCCCTTGCACTGAGAGCTCGGAGTCTTAGCCACGGGCCCACTAGGGAAGTCCCCTTTCCTTTCTTCTTGATGTCCTTCCTTCTCCATGTAAACAAGGGCTAAAGAGGTCAGGACGGACCTTACGTTACTGAGAAGACAGAGTCCTGGAAAACCTCACTTGGACAGATTTACGTAAGGCAATCCTACCGTAAAGGTCTTCTTTTAAGAATATGCAACTGAATCTAGGAAAGTAACTCATTCCTTCTGGCCCCACAACTGAGCCCTGCTACAGATTCACACAGGTGTTTGCTTCGAGTCTGCCCACTTGCCATTGCATGGGTGAGCAGGGGAGGGGGTCAACATCCGCCACTCTCTCGGTGCCAGTGAGCTAATACAACATCAGGGGCGGCAGCTGCCATGCTTCTGCCTCAGGGCCTGGGGAACTTCCGTTCTGTTTGCTGCAGTGCCCCTCAGCCCCATGGAGGGGACGTGCCTCTGCCGTGGCCTCTGCGGAAGGAGCACCCTTCCAGTGGTGTATTTCGGGGCATATGATCCTGCCGCTCCTGGCCATGGCCAGCTGGACTAAAGGTGGCCACAGAATAGACCTTCCGGTGACCTTTACCTCGGCTTGGCAGGAAGCAATGAGCTGGGCTGGTCACAGTCCCTTTTTCAGACACTTAATTTAAGCAATGTCCGGAGAAGGAAGGAAGCAGTCTGTAGCAGAGTTAGGACTATAGGGAAAGGTGGAGATACAGAAAGACCTCAGAGGCTACAAGTGGGCAGCCACAAATCCAGCCTTGACTGATCATTGACTCTGGGCAGGGCGCCCTGTTAAGCATGTTACATGGATCGTCTGAGACTGTGGTTCTCAAAGTGAGGTGCCTGCATCAGCACAGGAGAGCTTGTTAGAAGTGCACATTTTCAGGCCTCACCCCAGACCTAGTGACTCAGAATCTTGGGGCTGGGCCCACCAAGTTGTGAGTTCACAAACACTCCAGGTGATGCTGTTGTTTGAGAACCAGTCTTTTATGAAAACGATACAGGAGTTGGAGAAAATTTAGAAAATCAGAGTAGATAAATCAGCCTTTCATGAGTACCAGCAGCCTGAGCTCGAGAGGTGTGAAGCTGGAGACTTTCTCAGTGCCAGGGTGTGCGGGGTGGGTGGGAGATCCCTGGCAGATGAAACACCAGCTCTGCTCTAGGGGCAGAACGGCCATGAAGAGCTTCAAAAACACTGGGTCTGTGAAAAGCATGAATGGGAACTTTCATTGACCTTCAGCCAGGTGTGTTTTTGGCAAAGACCACAGCCCTGATATGCAAAGGACCACCAGGCAAGGGGAAAAAACTCAAACAAAAATTAATAGCTGCAAATTCTCTTTCCATGAGCCCAGTGTAGGCGGGGTCAGGTGACCAGGTTGCCCTTGGTTCACCAAAGAGAAAGGGCCAACCCTTCTCCCTGGAACCCTCAACAGAAAACTCACTGCTCAGCCCGTGGCTTCTGGTTGATGTCAGGAAGGACGTGAACTTCGTGGAATCCCAACCGGAACTTACTCAGCAGAGAAATGATCCTGGAAGACAGAGATTTTTTTTTTCTTTTTTTAACGCATTCATTCCTTCAGGATATGTATGTTAGTTGCTCAGTTGTGTTTGACTCTGTGACCCCATGGATTGTAGCCCACCAGGTTCCATGGGATTCTCCCAGCAAGCATACTGGAGTGGGTAGCCATTCCCTTCTCTAGGGCATCTTCCCAACCCCAGGATCGAACCTGGGTCTCCTGCATTGCAGGTGGATGCTTTACCATGTGAGCCACTAGGGAAGATAGAGCAGTGAACAAAACAAACTCTGCCCTCGGGGATTTCACATTCTAACCTGCGAGGGAGGCAGACAATAAGTGAAAATTGATAAAGCAGGTCAGATGACGACGAGTGACAGGAAAAAGGAATTGTCCTAAGTCTCCGGTGGCCATCTCTGGGCTAGAGCGCCTCACATTCTAATGTCGTGCACCTGCTGGGGAGCTTGTTACGACGCAGGTTCTGATCCAGCTGGCCTGGGTTGGGACCTGGGATTCTGCATTTCCTTTTTAAAAATCTTTATTTATTTACTTTTGGCTAAGCTGGGTCTTTGTTGCTGCATGTGGGATCTTTCTGGACCAGGGATCGAACCTGTGGCTCCTGCATTGGCAAGTGGATTTTTAACCACTGAACCACCAGGGAAGCCTGGGATTGTGCTTTTCTAAGAAGCTCCCAGGTGATTTGAGGCTGCTGGTTCACTGGCCACACTTTGAGAAATGAGGGTGTAAGGAATGGGAGGTGAACGGCAGGAAATTCCTCAAGGCGGCTGAGGGAGCAGGTAACACATATGAGCTAAGTATAGAACCAGGAGTGGCAAGCCAGGCAGCCCTGACTTTGCATCCACAAGGAAGAAGCAGTAACTGTGGTTTGAAGTGGTCAGGGAAGGCTTCACAGAGGAGGTGGTGGTCTGGCTGGATGGTGAACGGTGGGTAAGACTGTTATAGACTGAAGAGGTGGATAAGGGTGTTCACACCGGAACCACACAAGGAGGCTTCTAAACAGTACTCGTGCCTCGGCCCTAGCCCGTCCATTGCATCAGAATCCCTGGGCAGGACATGGCGTTGGTGATGCCCCAGGACTAGCTGGTGGGGAGCAAGCACCCCAGGAGGAGAGTCTAATAAGCAAAGACATGGGGGTGCATGGGATGGGGTGGGAGCAGCCAGGGGCTGCTTGGGACGGTGTGGAGCTTGCCAGGGGACAAAAAGGAGACGAACTGCCATTGGTGGTCCTGGAACTTGGGAGTGAACTTAGGAGAGCAGAGCCGGGGGCAGCACAGGGGTGCCCTGGGGTCACAAGGAAGGCAGAGGACTTGGGCTGGTCCAGAGGCAGCCGGGAGGAGAGGAGATTTCACAATCTTTGCTTGCAAGACATCCTGTGACCCCACAGTGCTGCGGCCTCGATCTGAACCAACGCTCCCTGAACCCAGCTTTGAGTGGGAGCTGGAACAGGAAGCCAAGAGGGCAAATCAGCCTTTGCGGTGTGTTTATCTTCTGGAAAGGAGCACAGAGAAGCAGATGCTGCGTTTCCTGGGCAATGTTCTCCGCATTAAGAAGGGCCCTGCAGTGGAGAAGCTCTCAACAGGGGTGAGGGCAATGAGATGGGGTTGCTGGTCACCCTTAACTCATGCAGCAGGGGTCATGGGGATGTATGAGGTCCTGGCATAGGACTAGGGTGGCACAGGCCACGGAGTCCTGCCCCTGGGGTGTCACAGCAGGCACTCAAGGCTGTGCAGGGTTTTCTCTCTGGCTAACTAACTGCACAATTTGAGGCAAGCCACCCACCCCATCCTCCCCAGCCTGCCCACACCCTCCAGCAGTCCTCGGTCCTATGGCCTTTGACCTCACTTGACCTTGCTCTAAAGCCACAGGGGCCTGAATCTAGCCCACGTGTGCCACCTGCCTGACCCCTGCCACCTCCACACCCATGTACGTGCCTGACTGTTTACTTCCGTCTCAGCTTAAGCCAACTCACATTCTCACTTAGATACGTCTTGAAAGGAAATGGCTTCACAATTTAATCAGCAAATCAGCAACTTTTGCCAGAAAGATGCAGCCAATAAAACCGGTAAACCAACATCACTCAGTTCTGGCAGATGCCACCACCTGCCAAGCACTTGAACCAGGCTGCCCTCCTCTTGTTTAGACAGAGAATCAGCCATGGAGTTGAAGAATGGAGTCCCTTCTCACCAAGAGATTCCAGGGGATTTGCTGCCCTTCATCCTGGCCACTGAAGTCACCTCTGGCCTCACCAGGGGCGGCACCTGAAGCTCGGGAGTCGGGGGCTGCAGGGGGTGGGGTGGGGAGTGGGGGACGTTGCCCTGAAGGATTCTAAGCTCTGCCCTCATTTCTGAGAGGCAAGGCCTTCTCTATCCTTCATTTCACTGCAAATCTCCTGGAGATTTGTGGATTTAAAATTTACCAGCCCTCCCTGCTATGGCCAGGACTAGGACATGCGTATCTTATTAAAGGGGACAGGACACCAAAACCACTTCTGAAATGGAGAGAAACCTGCTTCTATCCTGAACTCTCTCACCACTGCTGTGACCGAGACCCCCGAGGGGTGGAATGGGGAGTAGGGGCAGGTGGGGGCAGGCAGGTCGGCGCTCCCCACTTACGCCTTTCTCTCCTGGTCCATCCTGTTGATCTGGCCCCCCACGAACACGCGGATCCTGCATTTGCTCCATCTCTTCTTGCGGCCAAGGAGATACGGGATGAGGAGGGTGAGGCCTGGCAAGGAGGGTGCCGTGAGTTAAGAGAAAGATGCTCTCAGGATACAGCCTTCTCTGGGTCCTGCTCCACTCTGCCTCTAGCAAACCCCACCCCTTCTCTTGACCTCAGTGTACTCATCTCTATAATGAGTTTGCCAGGTGAAACCAGGGCGAGACATGGGCTCTGTGGGCTGGGGTTTATTTGAACGGCATGATGCTTTTATTTATTTTTTAAAAATCTGAGGGGCTTCCCTGGTGGCTCAGTGGTAAAGGATCTGCCTGCCAATGCAGGAGGCATGGGTTCGATCCCTGATCCAGGAAGATCCCACAGGCCTTGGAGCAACAAAGCCCGTGTGCCACGACTATCGAGACTGTGCTCTAGAGCCCGGGAGCTTCACTACTGAGCCTGCACACCCTAGAGCTGGTGCTCCGCAACAAGAGAAGCCACCACAATGAGAAGCCTGCACACCACGACTAGAGAGTAGCCCCTGCTCAGCACAACTAGAGAAAAACCCACGCAGCAACAAAGACCCAGCAGAGCCAAAAATGAAAATAAATTTTAAAAAATCTATTTTGGCCTTTCAGAATCTTATTTCCCAGAATCAGGGATCCAATCTGCGCCCCCTGAAGTGGAAGTGCCCACCAGGGAATTCCTGTGCACAAGGCTTTTAAATACATGAGTTGGCATTTAGGGGGGGATTTCACATGCAAATCTAGATGGCTGTCATTTATCACTGTATGATCCACACACGACTTCCCCACTCTGTGCCTCAGTTTCCTTATTTGTAAATGGAGTTAATAATCATTTTCACCTGGGGACTGTATTAGGTTAACCTATGCAAACCCTTGGCATCAAGCATATAGTAAATGCTCAGGATATCTTTGTATCTAGGACTCTATCAAGGTTGGGAACAATAAAGCTGAGAGTCACAAGAAAAACGAGAGAGCGTGTTTTTCTTTGGTAAGTGGTGAATATGCCTACAGCTTTGCTGCGCTCCGGCTCATCTCTCCCACTTACGTCATGTGCTGGTGACCCCGACGGCCTGTCCAGTCTGAAGGTCCCTCCTCACGCTGACCTCACCTGCTCCTTTAAGTCCCTCATTTTACAGCTGAAAACAGAGGGCCACGAGAGGGACCTGGCCAGGCTCCCGTGAGCCCAGTGGCGGGCCCAGGGGCCCCATTCCTTTTAGCTGGGCCCCGAGGTCCCACTGGTGGCCTTGTCATCAGCGGCCAGTGAGGGAGGCCGAGAGAGGAGGTCACGGAAGGGAGACAGCCAGGGGAGAGCCAGCATCTTGGGGCGCTGACCTCCATCGTCGAACAGCCAGTAGATGTCAATGGTCTTCTTGCCCTGCTCCGACTGGAAGACTGTGCTAGCCTGCTCCTCCTGCACCAAGGCCTCGGGGTCCACTGCAGGAGGAGAGGGGCAGGTCAGGTGGGTGCGGAGCACAGGGAAAAGCCTAAGGCTGTCTGGGAACACAGCATGGGCTTGCGCACACGGTGGCTGGAAGCCCTTGCTGTACGTGTGCGCAGGGGATGCCCTCCTGTGGGGGACGCCCTCCTGTGGGGGACGCCCTCCTGTGGGGGACGCCCTCCTGTGGGAGGCTCCCGGGGCAGGGACCCTGGACGAGCAGTGCTGGGATGTGCCCCTCCTCTGCTCCCAGCTTCTCTCTCCCTGGATTCTGGCTGGCTCCAGGGGGTGAGACCATTCTCTTAAAAATTCCCCTGTGTCCCTCACAAATGCCCACAGGATGCTGCCAGCCCCTGCACTGAGTGTTTCCTTGCTTCCCAGAGTGTTTTTGCCCCTCTCTATCGGAGCATGGCCGGGGGGCCCTTGGAGGGGCAGGACTTGGGCCCCAGAGCCTACTGGATGGGATCCCACAATCCCTGGACCCTGTGGGGATTCTCCAGCAGGGCTGGCAATCTTTATCTCGCCCCCAGTCCCACTGCCCTACCAACTCCCTGTGACCCAGTCCTAGGGGTCTCAAGTCACTTCCACAAACAAAAACCTCCTGCCCTTGGCTGAGTTCCCCCGTGGCCCACCACTCAGTGCCCCCCAGGGTGAGAGCTCCCTGTGCCTCTGAGTTGGGGCGGGGGGACTGACCTGTGCCGGAGACAGACAGCTGGGCTCCACCGACCCTGGCTTCCTTGCCGTCCTCTGCTGGATCAAACACAGGGTTAACTGAAAAAGAGGGGGAGCTTTGTTCCCAGGCTTCTCTGGGGGCCCTCTTACCCTGGGGGAGGTCCTGACTCCGCAGCTGCCACTGATCTGGTCTCTGCCTCCCTGCACGTTCCATGCACCAACACCGCCCCCCGCCCCACTACCAGCTTCCTGTCTGCTCAAACAAGCCATGCGCCTTCCTACCAGGCCTAAGTGGTGGGTGGATGGCCCCAGAGCCAAGGGCCCTCTTTCCCCAGCCCTTCCCTTCTAGAAATAAGCCCCCTCCTCAGAGAGGCCCTCCTGCCCGCATTCCCCCCACTCCACCCCGTGTGGGCCTCCTCAGGACACCTCATGAGCTATCAATGCCTGCAATGAGTCCTGGGTCCACTGCGTTTCCCCCAGAATGTCAGCTCCTCCAGGGCAGACTTGGTTATGTTCCCTGCTGCACGCCCAGTGCCTAGAGCCACCTCGGTCAGGAGTGTGGCTGCTGCTCTGCAAATTCTGGTTGTGTAAATATTCATTGAACTACCAGCTGCCAGGCACGCCCTCAGCCCATCGGTGCCCTGGGTGAGCAAGACCCAGGCTGGCCTGCGGCCTCTGCTCCTCTCAGCCTCGCAACCCCCACCCCTATTTGTCTTCATATGTGTTATTTCTATCACGCTTCTAAAAGTAACTAATTCAGATGTTTACATGTGAACTTAAATGTAGCTCACACCCCTACTCTATGCCCCAGCTTTCATGGCCTCTCTGTGGGCGTTTTCATGCTCTGGAGTCTTTACGTGGCTCTTCTCCCCCATCTTTTTCTCTCTCCTGTCTTAGTTTCTCTTTATCCCATCTGGTTACGAACGCTCTCATGGTGATCCGCAGAGCTGTGATCCAGTCAAGCAAGGATCATCCCCTTTCAGGACTAGTCACATCCCCTTTCAGGACCTCAGTTTCTCCATTTAGAAATCTGATGATTTCCATCGAAAACTGACTTTCTAGGAGTCTGTGACCTTCTATTCCTTACTAATTTCCCCCTGTCCTCCCTGAACCACTTGGGAAAAAAAAATGGGTTCTAGCACTTCCTGGGATCCTGTTCTGTCTGTGACAGGGGTGTCGAGAAGCGGGGCTACTCACTGTGTGCCTGCATCACCTCTGAGATGTTGAGGCCCTCACGCATCCTCATGACACAAACACCGTAGTTGAAATCAAAAGCGTCGCTGGAGAGAGAAGTCATGGAGTCAACCTGCTCTTGACCCCCAGCCTCCAGCCCCCAGCCCCCAGCCCCCAGGCCCCAGGCCCCAGCCCCCAGGAGGCCTGTCTAGAGCTGACCCTGCCTCCCACCATACCCTTCTCCTGTCTGGGCCTCAGTCTCCCATCTGTATAATGTGCAGGCAGGACCGGAGAGACAGCTAGGAGGCCTCTAGCTCTACTGTCTGAGGCACTATGGATTCTGCAGACCCTCTTGGGGGAAACTGAGTCAGGCCAGTTTCAGAACCAACCCTGTCCTCCTGATTGTTGCTGTTGTTCAGTTGCTAAGTAGTGTCTGACTCTTAACCCCATGGACTAGACTGTAGCATGCCAGGCCTCCCTGTCCTTCTCTATCTCCTGGAGTGAACTCAAACTTGTGTCTATTGAGTCGGTGATGCCATCCAGCCATCACATCCTCTGTTACCCATTTCTCTTCCTGCCTTCAATCAACCTTGCCCAGCATGAGGGTCTTTTCCAATGAGTCAGTTCTTCGCATCAGATGGCCAAACTATTAGAGTTTCAGCTTCAGCATCAGTCTTTCCAATGAATATTTGGGGTTGATTTCCTTTAGGATTAACTGGTTTGATCTCCTTGCAGTCCAAAGGACTCTCAAGAGTCTTCTCCAGCACCACAGCTTGAAAGCATCACACGTGGCTAATCTTCACAACTCTACCAACAGAGGTGGGGATGGGAATTGCTACTCCCATTTGACAGATGCAAAATCTAAGTTTTAGGGAGTAACTTGTCTATGGTTACACGCTAAGGAAGTGGCCAGTTCAGATCAGAATTAAATAGCTGAAGATGGACACGCACACAGGAATGGCCTCACTCATGAAGACAGCAATGGGCTGCCTGTATGGTATGTCTGGAAGACTCCCAAGCCACAAGTATATTAACTGCCTGGTTGACACGGTGCCCAAGAGCCCACGACCAGGGCTAATCTACTTGGCTAAGGACTGCCCTCTCTGAACTCTAGTCACAAATCTCTGGGACAGGGCCCTTTAGGCTTCAGCCGTTTGGAGTTTTGGCATATTGAAGCCAATATGTAGGGGTCCCTACAGAGCGGGTATGTACTGCCTCCTGCTGTGATTTTGCTAGAGGCAGTGAGATGCACTGCTCGGTCATACAGCTGGTTCCCAGCAGACCTGGAAGCCAGGCCCAGGTCCCCACACTCAGCCTCGTGTTTGTTAAATGCTCCAGCACACTGCCTCTCGATACCCCACCAAGGCACAAAGGCAGCTCAGGCAGGTGTTTTCTGGAGTTTGCACAGCAAGAAACAAAAGAGAAAGGGTTTGGCGTTAACCCTGAAATCCCCAGGGAGTTTATCCCTGGGTCCCATTCCCCAGTTTGTCGCCTCCTTGGAGGCCTGGTTTCAGTGGTACCACCTCACAGCTTGAGAGCTGGGCATTTGCAGGTCTTTGCAGCCCCCAGGTAAGCACACGATTTTCACCTAAAAACTCACATTTTCGACTTCTCTGAAAAACTAGAAGATCTGGCCACACTAGGTCCTCATTTCTGCCTGGGCACGATTAGCTGGAGCCAGGGAACACCTGTTCTCCTCCGTTTGCCACAGTCCCCACCGTTCCCTGATGCCCCACACCTGGCCCACTTCACTCTGTTACTTGCCTGTTCTCTGACAGTCTGGGTGTCTATGGCCCGCAGGGCAGAGGGGGACCCTCCATCTGCCTTTTTCTTCCTCAGCTTTGAACCAGTGGACTCAGCTTCTTAGAGTGTCCACTGCTTCCCCTCTACTTCCCAAGGCCCAGGAAATGCCAAAGGCCCAGATCAAGAGACCTCAGGCCCTGGCCCGCCTGGCGACCTCACTCACTGCAGGATGCCAATGTAGTCTTCCACCGTGGCTGGGTGAGCCGACTGCCAGTTCTTCTTGAACCCGACCACCAGAATGTTGGGCTTCATCCTCCCGAGACCTGCAGCCTGCCAGGGGGTGGGGATGAGGTGGCGGGTCAGGCCTCTGTTCTGTGACTAGGGTGGAGCTTGGTCTCAGCCCAGTTTCCCTCTCCGCCATGGGGTGGGGGCTCAGGAGAAATATCCCCCAGTTCAAGGTCCTGGCTGCCTAGATCCACTCATGAGAAAGGTGAAGCTATAGCCAGAGTTACTCCCTGAGGCCTCTGCAAGCAGGGCTAACGGCTGGGCTGTCCCATCAGCTCTGGATTATCCCAGCTACTGTTTCTTTATGGAATTATTTGCTATAACAGGGGACTTGAGTTTGGATGTCAAGCTTGGAGTATTCCTGGGTCACCTAATCCATACATCTTTTATATTCATCTTTTTTTTAATGTAAAAAAATTTTTTTAAATTTTTGAGGTAAAGTTTACATAACATAAAATCAACCATTTAAAAGTGTATAATTCAGTGGCATTTAATACATTTAAAATATCACACAATCATAACTTCGACCTCTGCTCCAAGTAGTTTTATAATCCCAATAGGAGACCTTGTATGCTCTTTTTTAATTTTGAGAAATATTGGAAACTATTGAAAAGGAGTCCCCTATGTTGACTCAGAATTAACAACTATTATTTTATCCATGCATCCCCACTTTACGAATAAGAAAATTGAGCAATAAAATGAATTGCCTGGAATGGAATGTTCTAGAACTTGACCCGAGTGGTGGTTTCATAGCACTGAGTGGTGTCCGCTTTTGTAAACATATATTAAACTCTACACTATTTCACTTTGCTGTCTGTAGATTATATTGTTAAAAAGTCCCCAAACCACAAAATGTGTCATCAGCTCCCACCGGTCTGCAAGGCAGTGTCCCTGGAGTCCTGGGCACTTGGAGAAAGTGCCCTAAATCAGCACATCCAGAGAGGGGGAGAAAGGTGGACTCCTATCGCAGCAAAAGGGGCTTCAACTAGCCCACCAGGGCATCCCACTTCAGGTTGCCACAGCAAGTAGTAAGGCCTGTGGGGAAGCCCCAGGCCTGCCCACCTGCATGAGAACCTGGACACCGCTGCGGAGGTCCTCGGCGAGGACGTCGGAGTAGAAGGCCTTGATCTTCCTCTTGTTCAGCCACTTGGTGTGCCCACTGGCGATGACCCGGAGCTCAGGCATCCTCTGTTTGCGGGGGCCCTGTGGGTGGCAGGGACACATGACCTCAGGGGTGCCTTTACCCTCTGACCTGAGACACAGCTCCTCTCTTGCCCTGGAGGTTGTTCCCTGGGCTCACTGGTGGTTTCCTTTATGGAATTAGGGGGAAAAAAGAGAAAGAGGAGGGCTTCCCTGGTGGCTCAGCTGGTAAAGAATCCGCCCGCAATGCGGGAGACCTGGGTTCGATTCCTGGGTTGGGAAGATCCCTGGAGAAGGGGAAGGCTACCCACTCCAGTATTCTGGCCTGAAGAATATAGTTCATGGGGTCACAAAGAGCTGGACATGACTGAGCAACTTTCACTTTTTCACTAGGCAGGGGGAAGGCCAGGAGGAAGATGGAGGGAGCAGGTGAGGGGTGGGGCAGTGGGGAGAAGCCAGTGAGAGGAACAGGAAAGGGGAGAGAGCCTGTCCAGGCCCCACAGCCCCTCCTCCGGCCCCTACCTCACCCCACCCCACTCCCACCCTCGGGGGTGGACCAGATGCCCGAGGCTCCTCCAGGAATACAGCCCCACCCTCTCTGCAGAGGACACGCACCATGAGCACGTGGCCACAGATCATCAGGCTGAGGTTCCGGGTGAAGGTGCCCACAAAGTCCACCAGGGCCGGGCGGAAGTTGGGGGGCCCTGTGAGCACCAGGCACTGGGGGCTGAGGAGGGGAAAGGAAAAGAGCTATTAGGACAGAGTTGGGGGTGTGGATGCCAAATAGAGTTGCTCCAGGCGTTGCCCCAGCTCCAGGACTCCCCTCCTAGACAGAGGAACCACCCTGTGGTCCTCCCGTCTGTGACTCCTTTCCAGCTCTCTCTGTGGCCAGCCACCACACTGGGTGTTCCTTGTCCTTCCTGCTCTGACCACCACAGGCTCTCCTGGGGCGAACCTCCCTCCTGCTGCTCCACCTAGGGCCCCCGCTCCAGCCAGCACAGCATGGTGTGAGCAGAATCAAGACTGCGAGTGGGGAGGCCCCTCACTCATGAGATCACTGTGTTACCGGGTAGAAGAGGCAGCCAAGGCTCACAGTCAAGGGTCACTACCAGACTCAGTTGGAACCAGACAAAACTGGCCACTCACCAGCTGTGTGAGTTGGGGCCAGTTACTTAACCTCGCCTTGCCTCAGTGTTCTCATCTGTGAATGGGGTTAGCGGTTTTATACACCTCAGAGGGTTGTGCCGACACTGTGTAGGTCACCTAGCACGGGATTGAAACCCAGATACGTCCGATTATTAACATTGTGATCTGTTGGGAAAGGGATCCTGGAGGCACAATTTTCCTCACTTAGGAGGGGAATCAGCTTCGAAGAGTACTTGGGACAGGCTCAGAACAGTCAGCCTCACGAATTATAACATCAGATCACCTTTACGAACACAGGTGGCCCTTAGAATCTGTAGGTTCTACATCTTCAGGTTCAACCAAGTGTGGCGGGGACTTCCCTGGAGGCCCAGTGGCTAAGACTCTGTACTCCTAATGCAGGGGGGTCAGGTCCACCCCTGGTTGAGGAATGAGAGAGATACCACATGCTGCAACTAAAGATTCTGCACATTGTAACAAAGATCAAAGATCCCACATGCTGCAAATAAGACCCAGTGTGGCCAAATAAATATTTTTTTTTAAATCAAGCATGGAGATTGAATCTGAATGTCGGACCATGGACAGCAAGGGCCAAGGGTACTAGGCTTTCTACATAAGGGACTTCAGCACCTGAGGATGTTGATATCTGGGCAGGGGATGGGGAGGTGGGGCTGGATCCAGGCCCTGGTAGACACAGAGGGATGTCTGTGTTGTCTGTGTTTGTATCGCCCAGAGCATATTCCACTGTGGAAACTTAGGTACAGAGAGGCCACTAGACTTGCTTGGGCCCCACTGGGCAGTGTCTACTCTGGTCTCTTGACTGCTGGGCGATGCTTCCCGACCCTGCTCCCTCTCCGAGAAGGGGCCGTGCCCATCCTGGGTCTGCTGGTCAGGTGTCAGGTCTTGGCTGGGGATCTCCAGAGCAGGGTCAGGGCCAGCCCTGCACCCCAGGCACCCCAAGGCTGTGCTCACCGGTAGTTCTTGATGTGGTCCTCCACCTCGTTGAGACCCACAGAGTAGCTCAGGGCCAGGTTGTAGGAGCCCGCCTGTACCGAGGAGCCCCAGTTCACCTCTGAGGTTAGAAGTCACGGGAGAAACCAGACATTAAGTACGAGGGAGGGAACGTTGACCTTTAGGAAGCAGACACTCATGGGAGCAGTTGACAGCATGTAGTTCTGTTCCTAACCTTTGCACTTACAATATGGCTACAAACTCAAACATTATACATTACATCAAGCTATTGAACTCTACAAACTAGTCTCCTCCTTTGACAAACAGACCTTCACAATGGCCTGGAAGGCCAAGTTCAACTTGAGAGTTCTAGGCTTTCCTGGAGTTCTTTATCTCACCCCAAGAGTGCTGTCTCCTGGGATCCTTGCCTGCCTGTGTGTTGACACCCCTGCCCCTGCATCCAGGCTCTGCCTGCCTGCCTTTCTGTCAGGCAGCCCCTGGTCTGGTACGCACACCAGCAGGCCGGCCACTCTCTGGAGGTTGGACCTGAGCAGGCAATTCCAAGCCCTGGGTGTCTGGCAGGGGGTGGGGTGGGCTCTGAGTGGGCACACTCCCCGGGGGCTCCTCACCCCGTGGGGAGGGATGAGGCTGGAGGACCAGAGGGAGCCCTTGGGAGCACAGACTCTGAGACAGACCCTCTGGCTGAGCTGACAGGCAGGCTGGCTCGGCAGCCTCAGGGCGAGAAGGGGATTCCTGACCTCCAGGGGCCGCCTGAGACACACACCTGGCTTCTTGTAGATCACGTAGAGCAGGAGGAAGAGGACCACGCCGATGGCAATGAGGGCCGCCCACCAGGTGAGAAGGAACATGATGACCACAGAGATGATTGCCCCAAACAGCGCTGCCCACTTGCTGTAGTATCGGAACGAGGGTCTCCACCCTGGTGGGGGGCACAAGGCACGGGGGTACCCTCAACACTCTGGAGTCTCCCTCTGAGCCAGCACAGCTGGGCAGGGTCAGGGTGGCAATGCCCATAGTGCCCAGAGCGGGGGTCCCAGCCTTTGCCCACCCATCTTGCTTCCTGGGATTGGGCTTGGAAACACTGATAGGGCCACATGCCTGCCTTGGTTGGCATCCTCCCATGTGAATAGGCTGTACCAAAGGACAGACATCCGGCTCTGGCCAAATACGGCCACAGGACATCCAGTGTCAGCAGCAGTGCTGGCTTCCGGGGCTCGCACAGAGCCGAGGGGGTGAGTGCAGGGGAAGGAGCTGACTCTGCATGGCCCACATCTGCAGCTGTGCCAGGGCCACCCCACTGCACAGCTCCAAGGCACCGTGCTCCACGGTCTAGGGAAAAGTGGCTCGGGGGCCAGCTTATCAGCAGTTTCAGGCCAACTGGAAAAAGTCTTCCTGGAAGACTCTTTGCTGCCGTCTGCCAGAGAGTGTTCATAATAAACATATAAATCTATGACGTCATGAGTGCGCCCCCTGGAGCTGGGCAAGTGCAACCTGTAGCCACTCTGTGACCGGTGATTTTCTTCTCTCTCGGGAACCAGGGTCCTGACTCCCTTAAATCTGGGGGAGGAAGGCACGAGAAAAGTCTCTGCACACTGTAAACAGTGTATGAATCCATGCAGAGTGTACATTGTAAGTGCCTGATAAAGGACAGCTGTTGCTATTATTATTATTGGAAAGTTACCTTTAATTGACTTCAGTTTGACAGGTGACCTTGGTCTTCCCGCCTGCATCCATGTCTTCCATGCCCCCTCTTCATACCCCAGCCCCAAGTGTCACTTCCCATGGAGAGGTGAGGCCCTTGCTTACCAGGCGAGTTGGTGATGGAGGCATGGAAGCAGCTGAAGTTGATGAGGGCGTAGGAGCACAGGAAGAAGTTGGAGATGATGGGGGCGATGGTGTTGAGCTCAGCTTCAGGGACCCAAGGGAGAGAGGAGACAGTCTGTTGGGCACCTCCATCACAGAGTCACCAGAACCCTCCCTCTCAGGGTAAGGGAATGCCAGACGGGCCGCCGAGGCTCAGTGAGTCTCAGCTTTCTCATCTGTGAAAAGGGCCCATCATTTTGTGAATCTCAAAGCCCATTGTTTCATAAGCTGTAAAGTGTCAGCTCTATGGAGGATGGAGAGGAATGTGAGGGTGGATCCTGGCAAGCTACAGGATGACCCAGGACAGAGACTGTCACTTCTTTTGTGACCACAAATTGTAATAAGAAATACATCTTACAATGTGACCCAAGACCCATGCCATCTGTTATCTGAAACCTTGAGACCACATCACATTTCCATCCACAGTGGAAGCCTGCTCAAGAACTGACTCCTGCCCTTCCCTGTCTCGTGAGCCCCCTGCCCTGGCACCCCAGCAAACTTCTGCACATGAATCCTTATCTCGGGGCCTGCTTCCACACGATCCCCGAACAAGATGAGCACCTCTGTGTGCTGAGTCTTCTGTACACAAGTCTATTGAATCAGCACCAGAACCTGCCCAAGAACATCTGAGATCACTGTCCTCTGTCTGAGGTCCAGTCAGAACAACCCAGATGAAAGGACATCAAATTGGAGGAGGGGGTGGACTGAGGTTGATCAGGAAACACCGGCAACACCTGGGACTCCGGGCCTGGCCAGGCACTTCCAGCCCTGGGTGTGGCCCACCTGCCTCTTCCTCTGGTGTAGGACCCAGTCTGGAAAGTTTCCCTTGAGTGGAAGTGGGGCTAGACCACTAGGCTACGTTTCCTGGGTTGGTGGTGCCAGCCCAAGTCGCAGGGATTCAGCTGTGGCAGGAAAGCGACCCCCAGCCAGGGGAGGTTCACCAGTCACTGACCCTGGCCCCATTCCTGCATCAGGAGGAGGGTCAGGGGTCTTCATGGCCACTGCTCTTGCTCGGTCGGGTCACCTCTCTCCTAGCACTCTCTCCTAGCAGGTTCTGCCTTGTTGGCTAAACTTCAGAAAGTACTGGGGAGTGGGCACACATGAGTGTGTGCATCTATGAATGCGTGTGTGTGTACATACGTGGTCTCTTCCTGCCCATCAGCGACACACCCTCTACGCATTGTTGGTCCCATTTTGCAGACAAAGAAACCGAGGCTCTGGGAGGTGAAGTAACTTCTCCAAGGTCACTCACCTGGCACATGGCAAAGCCAGGATAGAGGTCAGTCTAGCTAACTGATTAACTGGGATCTTTCTCCAAGGGCATCCCCTGTCTCGGACCCCAAGGGACCCAGTAGCTCAAGGTCTGAGAAATGAGGTTGATGTAGCTTCTGCACCTACAGAGATAGTGACCCAGCTGCTTGTATCAGCTCCCGAGGAGCAATCAGTCGCTTGCCCTGTGCTCCCGGTGTTTCCTGGGGGCTGGTTCAGACCTGGGGGCGGGGAGGGCCCAGATGCTAGCACACAGGAGGGCAGAACCAGGGAAAGCAGGTCAGGCCCTGCCAGGTGGCCGTCTGGAGAGGTGGCGGCCCTGCGTGCCCTCGGCTACTCACCGATGATGATGAAGGCCACGGCGATGGCATAGGCCAGCAGGTAGCCGCGCACCGGTTCATTGTTTTTGCCGTAGCCTTTGCCGAAGAAGCCGATCAGCGGGTACAGCTGGTCCAGGCACAGGCACTGTGGGCACAGGGCGATGCGCTCACCCCCTGGCCAGGACCTGCCCGTCCCCTCCCCTGCAGCCGCCTGGACCCCAGCCCCTGCTTGCTCTCTCGGTGACCTCAGCAGGGCACTTCCTGGCTTCTGTCTCTGTGAAAGCGGGGGATCTCCTGCCCTCCCCACTTCACCATGAAGACTGAAAGGGGGCTGATCACATCGGAGGGAGACTGGGAGGGTGGGCTGCAGACAGGGTGCCAGACTGTGAGGGAGGGTGCGGGATGGGAAAGGTGGGTGCTCGTCAAAGCTCAGCACAGCCAAGGGGCTGCTTCCTGCAAGCCTTTGCTTTCCCAGCTCCTTTCCCTCCCATCCAGACACCAGGTCACATGACTCCTCCGGCCTCTGGAGGTCACCTGGCCTCCCAGACCCTCCCGCCCCCTCCTGTGGCCTCACCTGGAAGACTTTGGCAGCAGAGACGAGACAGGCCAGGGCAGAGGAGAGGGTGGCACCAAAGATGCCGGCTGTGATCAGGGGTGCGAAGCCCGACACCATGCTCATAGTCTGCAGGGACATGTGGTTCAGACCCCTGAGGTGAGGAGTGGGCCCAGAGCCCCCACCTGGGTCACCCCAGTCCCCATGGCAAGCAGGGGCTCTGTCTGGAAGCTTCCACCTGAGCCTGCAACCCTCAATGGGGCCCCTATCTGAAGCTCTTTCCCTACCCTAGAGCCATCCCCCAAGCCTTGTCTTTTCCAGCCCATTCCAGCCTCCACCCGGCCCTCCCGGCGTCTGGCGGGGCCACGCATGCCTGGTAGTAGTTGATGAGGCCGTAGCGGCAGCTGTGCTGCTGGGCGCACTCGGTGAAGTTCCAGCCGTAGCCACAGGCCAGCCCCTCGCAGGCGCCTGAGCCGGGGGTCACCGTGTCATTCAGCCCCCCAGAGGCATCTCGAACCACACAGGAGCCTGGGGAGGAAGGAGGGCGTGGGGAGATCTCCCTCCCCTCCTCCGTCCTCCCCTGCCACCCAGAAAATGCTGGTCGCTTCTGCAGAGGGCGAGATGCTGCTGCTGGGCCAGCTCTTCCTGTACTTTGTAATCATGATGATCATTTTAGCTCTATGCAGGAGCACTTTTGACACGCCAGGCCCTGTGTTAAGCATGTTAAACACTTCTGGGAAGCAGGTATTTCTATTATTTTTGTTGTTGTTGCTATTCTGTAGAGGCACAAGGAGCCTAAGTGACCCAAGGTCACAGTGTCCTCCTTATGATGGGGGCCTGACCCTTAGGCCCCAAGAGGCTATGACTGGGCCATGTCCCTTGGCCATCTGTGAGCAGCTCACCTCGCACAGTGGTTACTGAGAGCAAGAACATGTGTGAGGGTCTCAGTGAGAGGCAAGTGTCAACAGCCCAGGCCTGGGTCCAAGCCCCACCTCTACCACTCAGGCTGTGTGACCTTGGGCAGGTCACTTGACCTCTCTGAGCCCTTGCTTTCTCCTCCATCAAAAGGCAGAAATGACCAGTGCCTGGATTAAATGTAATAAGGCATGTAAAGGACTAAGCACGTGATAATAAGTCAGTTGCTAGAATCATCTTCCCCGTCCTCAGCATCACTCTTTTTATTATTCTTAGAGTTGGAGCTTGATTTTTCCTACAGGATTTTACACCCTTGAATCTGTAACCTGAGGTTTGAAGGGATCAGAGGAGCCTCGTCTGACCCCACATCTCCACCACAAACTACCTCCCACTGAGATGTTCTGGTTGCCACCACGGTGCCCAACACAAAATAAAATCCATGGCTCCACTTCCTGGTGTTGCCATGTCCTCCCGGCCCAGCCCTCCGTGTTAGAGAACCGACTGCACCCTGCGGCCCCGCCCGCGCTCTGGGCTGGCGGCTTACCAATGGTGGCCGAGATGGCCAGGTAGGAGACGGTGGTCCAGAAAATGGCCATGAGTGTTCCCTTGGGGATGGCTACTGCAGGGTCCTGGAGGAGAGAGGGAGGGAGAGGGGGGTCAGGCAGCCCCTCCCAGGCTCTGGCCTTGTCAGGCTGAGGGTGGGGCCGCCACCCCTGACCTTGGCCCCTCAGAGCCCCTGCCCAAGGGGCACCTAGAGATTGAGCATCCACAGAGGAGGACGGGACAGAATGAAGGTGGCGGCTGAGACCACACCCAGGGCCCTGGGAGCCGGAGGCAGGGAGAGGAACTCCTAGCAATTCCTCTGGTCCCTGAGGACACCTGGCCAGTGCTTGCCCTGGGGGCGGCGAGGGGGAGGGCTCCTGAATCAGCCTTTGTGCGTGCATGAGTGCTCAGCTCTCTTTGACTCTGTGCGACCCCATGGAATTCTCTAGGCAAGAGTATTGGAGTGGGTTGCCATTTCCTTCTCCAGGGGATCTTTCTGAGCCAGGGACTGAGCTCATGGCTCCCTCATCTCCTCACTGGCAGGCAGATTTCTTATGACTTAGACACCTGGGAGGCCCCTTGAGTCATCCTTCCTGAGGTCAGATTCAGGTGATCACCGGGTAGCCTGCCTGTCCTCCCACACCTCAGCCCCTCCAGCCTCACAGGGATGCTGGCGAAACAAATCCATCCTTGTTAAGCTCCTAGACCAGGGCTCAGCTCATCAGTTGGGTTCGCTGTGTGTAATCCCCATTACGCATCAAG
The DNA here is from genome assembly GCF_001704415.2 of Capra hircus. Lineage (NCBI taxonomy): Eukaryota > Metazoa > Chordata > Mammalia > Artiodactyla > Bovidae > Capra > Capra hircus. Next base: position 26,288,239 of record NC_030825.1, on the reverse strand, counting down.
TGATTTGTTTGATTACATAGCCAGGAATATATAGACCAGTCCCCAACTTCCTCCTTCCTCTCAGACAAAGATCTCTGCTGGTGCTTTCCTGGCAGTAACAGCAGACCTTCACACCCACATCACATTCACTCTTCCAGGCACTTCTCCAAGTATAGCTTCCTGAGAGGTGGCTGGTGGGGAAACTGAAGCCAGGGAGCCAGGAGGAGGGCCCAATTTGTAGAGCCTTAAGCAGCTCGGCCCTGACATGTCAAGGTCCATAGCCTCAGGCCCACCCCTGGGGGGCACTGGTCCTGGGTGGAAGGATAGAGGCTGGGGGTTTTACAACAAGTTTCTAGTCTAGGTATGGACCCCAGCCTGGAGGGCAAGGCCACATCAGCCATGGGAAGTCAATTGGAAAACCTGCCCGCCTTCCCTGGGCCATTCTGCTCACCACTCAGCTGGCAGATGCAGAAAGCATCAGAGGTGACACAACCTGGATAACTTGGAGGGACCGTGACACTGTTCAAGTTCATGGACAAGTCAGACAAAGCTGGCCATGGTCCAGCTGTCTGCCTCAGACACCGGGGGCCTGAGGTGGGACCTGTGGACGCTCTGTGATGACGAGGCCCTGAGGCTTGGCCCAAGGGAGAAGGTACAGTTGAGATCCTGCCCACACAGGGCAGATGGTGTGCCCACCACAGGGAGGACCGCAGTGCACTGGGGAGCAAGGCTGGGGAGATGCACCCAGAACCCCGGAAGGCCTCATGGTAGAGGGGACGACTAAGGTGACTCTGAAGGTGCTGGGTGAGGAGGAAGGGGGTGGCAGGCCAGAGAAAAGTGGGAGCAGAGGTGCCGAGCTGAGGGAGGCTGGAGTCTCTGGAGCATCCTAGCTCTGAGGTCTCTGCTCTGCAGCCATGGTCCAGCCAGCCCTGCCCTGAGAACCAGGAGGGCTCGCTAGGTCAAGCACACAGGGTCCCTGGGCCCAAGGCCAACAGACCAGGTCAACGTCCATCTCACCTACGATGGGATGAATAGTGTCTCCAAAAATTCACATTTATCTAGAACCTTAGAATAGGGCCTTATGTGGAAATAGCATCTTTGCAAATGCAGCTAGTTAAGATGAGGTCATACGGGCTGAGGTGGGTCCTCCATCCAATGACCTGGTCCTTGTAAGAGGAGGCGAGACCACAGAGACAAGCAGGGGAAAGAAGGCCATGTGAGGACAGAGGCTGAGACTGGAGGGAGGCAGCTACATGCTGAGGAGCCCCGGGATTGTTGGAAGCCTCTAGAAGCTGGGAAAGATTAAAGGCAGGAGGAGAAGTGGCCAACAGAGGACGAGATGTTTGGATGGCATCCCCGACTCAATGGACATGAGTTTGAGCAAAGTCCAGGAGATGGTGGAGAACAGGGAAGCCTGGTGTGCTGCCGTCCATGGGGTCGCAAAGAGTCGGGCATGACTGAACGACTGAGCAAGAACAAAAGAAGTTGGAAGAGGCAGGGAAGGACTCTTCCCTAGAGCCTTCAGAGGGGCATGGACTCTACAGACACCTTTGTTTGGACTTCTGGCTCCTAGAACTGTGTGTGAATAAATTTCTGCTGTCATCAGTAGTCACTAAGTGGGTGGTAACGCATTATAGCACCCACGGGAGGTGAATGCACGAGGTCTCCATCCCGCCCTTACATCGGTCTGAAATCTCAGAGCCCAGCTCACAGATCAGGGATATCTGAGTCCACATCCTGCCTAGCTCTTTCTGGCTGTGTGCCTTGAGACCAGTCCCTTACCCTCTCTGGGCCTCAGCAGCCCTCCCTCCTCACCTATGAAATGAGAGAGTTGGCTGGCACATAGCAAGTGCACAAGCAAGCTCGCCAATGTGAGCAGTTAGGTGTGAGCTGTGTGGTCACACAGCCTGGCACAGATCCCACGGCAATCACTAGGAAGTCCCTCGTCTCGGTCCCCATCTCCCCATCAGAAAATTGACATCATAATAATGCTTTCCTTGGCCTTAGCACAGGGTGGTTGTGAAAAGGAGACCTCCCTGATATTGTGGTCATGAGACTGCTCTGTGAGTACTAAAGGGTTGGGGGACGTACGGGGTGAATGGAGACAATGCCAACTTTGTCATCACCCCTTTAGGGCTCGGCTTACATGTCACCTTCGCAGGGGCTCTGGCCACCTTAGCCCCACCGCCGCCCCAGGGATTCTGTCCCTGCTTCTCTGCTTGATTTCTCTCCCCATCACTCAGCCACCATCAGGCAAACTACACGTCTTACTTATGTATTTGCCGATTGTCTCTCCCACGAGGCATGTGAGCTCCGTGAGGGTAGGAATCTGTGTGTTTTGTTTACTGCTGCTTACTTACTGTCAACAAGATACTGCCATCAAAGCAGGTGCTCAAAAGTACTGGTTGAATGATGAAGTTGTAACGAAGGTGAGCCTTCGGTATTCTGGAAACTTGGTATTCCAGCTCCTCTGCCCCTGTGTGCAGGGCCCTGGGCAAGCCCCTGACCCCCTCAGAACTGGGTCTGCTCCTCTGTAATGTGGGGACATGATGCTAGAAGACTATGGTGGCACCAGGATATTATTTGTAAAGAAGGAGGCACCCAGATGTCCCTGGTGGTCTAGTGGCTAAGACTCTGAGCTCCTAATGCAGGGGGCCTGGAATTGATCCCTGGTCAGGGATCTAGATCCCACATGCCTCAACTAAGGCCTGGAACAGCCAAATAAATAAATTAATTAAAAAAAAAATAAGGAGGCATTGTGTTGGCCACAAAATGACACTGACCTTGACAACTGGCCCTTGGCGCTTCCTCTGGGCTGCGCACCGTGCTAGCAGTTTATGTAAATTAGCACGCTGAACCCTTCCTGCCCTGTGAAGACATGGCTGCGTGAGTCCCATTTTACAGCTGGGGAAGCTGAGGCCCAGAGAGGTTTTAAGAGACTTGCATAAAGTCCACACGAACAGGACTACTCTTTGCTGAGGACGTGCTGTCCCAAGGAATGGGCAAGGGACCAGAGCCAGGAGGAAAGGGCCCCTTTAGGGCTCAAAGGCATTTAAGACAGAAGAAGGTACCCCTACCACCCCCAGCTCTGAAACAGCTGCTGGGCCTTGATGACTGCACACTGGGCTGGTCAGTAATCTAAGAAGCTTGATGAAGCATCTAGATAAATCCCCAGGCTACGATTTTCTACGACAGGGCTGGGAGGGGGCACCAGGCCACTGACCACATGCCTGAGCTCTGCCAGGACCTCAGGACAGGCAGACCAAGCCCCTGCTGGCCGCTGCCCAGAGAAGGGAGGGAAACAGCAAACCCAGCCTCCCTCTGAATTCCAGAGCCAGGCTGCGTTCGAGAATGCTAACGCACGATTCCTAATTCACTCGAGAACGTGATCAGGGAGCATTTTCAAGCAGAGCTGGTGGTGGAGGGTGAGGGTTCCCGGCACAGAGCCAGGCTCCTCTCTGTCCTCCTCCACGTGAGTACCAGCTCCTTGGGTAACCTGTGCGGGAGAGTCCTCCTCCGGCACCAGCTTCACCTCCACCCAGAAGTGTTGCTGGAGCTCCTGCCACCTCAGCCTGCACGTCTGCCCTACTTTATTACACACTCAACTTCTGCTCTTACACTTCCCGTTTGCCATATCCCACCACTATCCACTTGACAAACCGGCACCAGGCACCTAGTGCTAGTCAGACTCAAAGCTGGGAATGGGACACAGAGTGAGCCCCAGCTCTCCAGATGCAGGGGGACAGAGACGCAAGTGGCCTGACACCCCTACCCTAGGGGAACTGTGACGCTGACAACAGGGCAGGGAGAGATGTCAGGATGGAGGTGTTAATCTGCAGGAGGGACAGATCTTTGCAAAGTGAAGAAACGAAGAGGGGGAGCCCCAGGTGGAGAGCACAGCAGAGGCAGCGGTGGGAAGGAGGGACAGGGGAATGGGGGCAAAGTGGTAGATCCTGAGGGCTGGGCAGGGGTCACGGAAACAGCAAAAGTTCCTGTGGGGCTGGGACCTCCCAGGCCAAGACAAGGAGCCTGCCCGATCAGGAGGGTGGAGGGCCCGGGGAGGCTGTGCCTGAACCCGTCTGAGTGTTGGAAGTCAAGCTAGCTCAGTCTTCCCCTTAGGCTGGGAGTGTCAGGGTCAATGGAGGAGACCAGCCCATTTTGGGGGTGGCATTCAGGGCCTTGAGCGTGGTGGTGCCAGTAAACGCCCTTGGAACTGAATGGGCTGAACAGGATGGATTTGGGCTGCTCTGGATTGAGTTGAGCTGAAGTTTACAAGCTCTGGCTCTGGGGGCTCAGTGCCCAGCCCAGTAGGACATCCTGGGAGGAAGGAGCAGGAAGTGGGAGGGATGGACGTCCTGCTCACCTTGAGGTCCCCAGAGATGTTGGCTCCTGCCAGGATACCTGTGGCCGACGGGAAGAAGATGGAAAACATCCCGAAGAAGCTGCCGTCCATGCCTCTCCATTCAGGCACCAAGTTTTGGACAAAAATGTCCGCTGGAAAAATGAGGCCTGAGTCAGGGCCTCCTGGAAGGTCTGGCACCCCTTGCTGGGCCCAGGCAAGCAGGCAGGGGGCTCCCATGGCAGCTCGCGCCTCCCCGTGTAACCGAGCAGGATCCTACGAGGCCTTCCCGGAATAGACCCCTGCCCACGTCCTCTGCCTGCCTTTTGTCTGGTAGGGAAAAAACCTTAGTCAAAGAAGAAATTTAATCAGAGAAGTGAGAAGATGCAGAGAGAATGGAAAACAGTCAAGCAAGACATAATAATAATAATTTAGCCATTAAACAAAGTACTTCCTCTTTTGCCGCAAGGGCTGTAGATAATATTCTGAGCCAAATCCTTTCAACTGTTCTGCAGCCACTGACACCCCCAGCAGGTGGGAGAAGTTAACTGCGTGCTGCCCAGACGTACGCAGACCCCAGACCAGCTGGAGCCAGAAGGTTGATGATGCTGACTCCCGACCCACCTTACCTGGTTAGGCACCCACAGCCCCCTCCCTCTCCCTGTCTTTATAAACCTTTCCCTGAAAGCCTTCAGGGAGTTTGGGTCTTTTAAGCATTGCTGCTGCTGCTAAGTCGCTTCAGTCGTGTCCGACTCTGTGCGACCTCATAGATGGCAGCCCACCAGGCTCCCCCGTCCCTGGGATTCTCCAGGCAAGAACACTGGAGTGGGCTGCCATTTCCTTCTCCAACTTTTAAGCATTAGCTGCCCTGAACTCTTTGCTTGGTGCCCTGCAATGAACATTGCACTTTCCCTCACCACAACCTGGCATCAGTAGATGGGGTTTACTGCACACAGGCAAGTGGACACAAATTTGGCTAGGTAACGGAGCCCTCAGAATGGGCCAGGTTGGTGGGCAGACTGTCTCTGTCTCTGGAGCCACAGGCGGGGTCCCAACCCACACGTACCTCGGTAGCTGAAGAAGCCTTTGGAGGCCTTCTCCTCAGATGGGGGGATCAGCGTCCCCACTAGATAGTTGGCAAATGAGACCATGATGACGAGGAAGAAGAGCACCTGGGCCTGGGGGAGAGGAGCCTGGAGGTCAGACAGTCTGGCCCTGCCTGTTCAGGGAGCCCCAGCGGTGAAGAGCTTGCCCAGGTCCCTCACTCTCTCATTCATTCTTTCATTCAACACCGATTATGCTGCAGCCAAGCTCCTGTCTTGCAGACAAATAAGGAAGATGAATCTAGTGAGTGAATGGGGGTGTCACGGGGGCTGGGTTGGGGCTCCTTTAGGAGGATGGCCTGGGAAGATGTCTTCAGGTTCCTAGAGGAGGAGAAGGGAGCAGCAGCGTGACAGGAGCAGCAGCTTGCTGCATTCAGGTAACTGGGAGGAGACGTGGAGTAGGAGGTCAGAGGGTGAAGGTGAGGAGGGGATACAGGGCCATGATCGCCAAGCCTGCCGCTAAGGCCCGACTTCTCTCCCCTCGTTTCATTCTGAACCTCTGATCTGGGGCTGGGCACAGGTCCGGATGATGCTCACATTCCCCTAGGCCCCCTTGCAGTAAGGTGTGGCTATGGACCGCATTCCGGCCAGTGGGACGTGAGCAGAAGGAACGTGTATAACTTCCAGGCTGGGCTGGAAAAGTAAAGGGGGGCAGGGATTTTCTCCTTTCCACCCCCTTTCCCCTTCCTGGGGCTTCCCTGGTGGCGCAGTGGGAAAAATCTGCCTGCCAATGCAGGAGACACAAGATTCCATCCCTGGGTTGGGAAGATCCCCTGGAGGAGGAAGCGGCTGCTGGCTGGGCTGTGGCCAGGGAAGTGGGGGCCGTCACCGGCCAGGCAGATGAAGGCCGCACCCCAGGGGTGGAGAGGCCACAGGGTGGAAGGAGCCTGGGTATCCCCCCCGCCCGCACCCTGGGGCCACACACACGAGAGAAGAGCAAACGACTCTGGCTTGAGGCTCCCTTCCTTGGGGTCTCTGTCACAGCGGCTGAGCTCAGGACCCAGCTGATACACACCAGAGGCGGAACCAGGAGCAGGTCCCAGGACTCCGGCTTCTGCACTTGACCTTGCCCAGGCCCCTCTCCAACCTCCTGCCCTCACCTTGGACTCCCACTCCATGCCAGCAAGGGAGATGGCCAGCAGAACCGTGACGGTGGCCACACCGATGATGCGGATGTCATTGGTGGGGTCCACGATGGGCGAGCCGTACTCCTGGGGAGGGGACAGGCCAGGCTGCGTGCCGCCCCCGCACACCCCACCCCTCCAGGCTCCTCCACCTTGATTCCCCTCACTTATGGGTGTCTGCTCGCAGGAACACACACACTCAACCCCCTTCCCTGCCAACAGGTCCTCCGTAGCAACTACTGCACAGGCCTGGACAATTTGGCCCTAAAGGCAACACGCACCCTAGAAGGTGGTTTCTGGGAAGTCTTTATTTGCTGAGATCATCATAGTCACCTGGTCAGACTGTGGCTTTGGTCCCTGATGGGAAAGCTGGACAGAGGGGCAGGAAGGCCTGGCACAAATGGGGTGGGGGAGGATGCGGCAGGCCACCTGGGCTTCCCCTGCCCAGGCTCCCACCCCTGCCTCACCTGCAGCAGGTCCCGCACAGTCTCTGCGAAGCCCACGGTGTGCATGGCCACGCCCACGGCATTGGCGAAAGCAAAAATGAGGCCAATGGAGCCGCCTAGCTCTGGGCCAAGACTCCGGGAGATGAGGAAGTAGGTGCCACCTGCAGGGGACAGAGCCAGGAGCCATGGCATGAGAGGAATCGTCTGGCTGGGATGGACTTGGGGTGGGCAGAGCTGAGGCTCAGAGGAGGTGAGCGTGGGACCCAGTGGTCCATGGGGGAGGAGAGACCCAAGGCCACCCCGTGGGTATGGAGAGACTGCCCAAAGCCTGCATCTGCAACCAGAAGAAGCATCCTCTATTTGGGCCTGGGTGGAGGGTAGGGAGTGGTTCAGAGATCTGCCCCCAGGGTGAAGACTCAGGGTCCTACCAGAGGAAGGTCTGGAGGCTGGGGTGGGGCCCACCTGACTTGACCTTGCCGTTGGTAGAGATGGCGGAAATGGAGAGGCCCGTGATGGAGGTCACGGTGACCGAGAGCAGGATGATGATCCAGGTCAGGACTGCGGGGGTGGGGGAGTCATTGCCCCAAACTCAATCAGAACATTTCCAGAATGAGAAACCCGAGCCAGCCAACCGATTCACCATGGGACTTGAGTTACTTTCCTTCTCTGAGTCTCAGTGTTCTCATCTGAGAAATGGGTCTCTGTCTACCTCATGGTATATTCTGAACAGCCAGGGAGCTGATAAGGCAACATGTAAAGGATCTTTACATATGGATAGGGAGGTATTTTTTTCTTTAATAATAAGAAATACAGTAATAGTTACCTCTTGCTGAACATCTCTGGTGCCAAACCCTCTGCAGTTTTATGCACATCAGAGGAACAATTATTGCCACATTTTGGTAATGAGGAAACTAAGGCTCAGAGAGGTTAAATGCTTGTCCAAGGTCACACAGCATGCTATGGAACCAGCAGCTGCTCTGTCCTCAGTTAGAGATCCTAACCCAGAAGCTCTGTGGGATAAATTTGGCTCCAAGAGGTTGACTTCCTGAGGGCAAACTGAGCCAGGGAGAGCCCCCAGGCCTGCTGGCCCACATGCAGTGCTCCTCGACCGTACTGTCCTCAACCACACTGCCCTGACCTCGGCCACTGCAGGGGCCCGTGGGCTCCATAACCCTAGTTCAAGACTGGGAGGACCAGGCCCCTTCCCCCGCACCCCAGAGGCAGCACTCACCAATGCCCGCTTGGGCGGTAATCCAGGGGAGCCGCAGGTAGAGAATCACACCCCAGATATTGAGCATGCAGCGGATCTGGGAGGAGAGGGGGGTCAGAGGCCACCTGGGGGCCAGGTACCCCAAGATCAAACACATACATCCCTGTTCCCAGTCATGGCCTGGCATCAAGCACCTAGGGAACACCTGAGCTCTTTCTTTGCTTCACCCATGTGAGCAGGTGCCCTCTTCAGTGCCTCTCTGGTTCTATGGGGCAGGGAGGGGAGGGGTACCCAGAGACCCACCTGTCCCTCCCACCACTCTCCTGCCCTCCTTCCATCGAGGCCTGAGGATGGGCAGCAAGTCTATCATCCCTCACCCCGCTCCAAGCCCAGGGTCCTGTGTCTGCCAGCCCCAGTCATGGCCCAGTAGCCAGCTGTTGGCCCACAGCCTGGCATTTACGGAGAACTTGGCAAATGCCAGCTGAGCTGATGCCCCACATACAAGCAGAAGTCAGGGCTCAGGTTGCTGTGATGTCAGCTTCCAAATTTAAAGCCAAGCTGGAGACCACAGCTGAGGCTGGAATTCCCACATGGGAGGGATGCGGTGGTCTTTGGAGTGGGACAGGTGGCAATTACAAGTCCTGGAGATTTCTTTTTTCTTTTAGTCTTTAAAAATTTTAAATTTAATTTAATAAATTGAGGTATAGTTGATTTACAATATTATATTAGTTTCAGGTGTACAACAGAGTGACCCAAAATTTTAGGCCAGATGGCAAAGACCTGCATATGTGCTGAGGCACTGAATGGGGCCCACACAAGGCTTTGGGCACCAAGGGAGGGAGGGAGGCCAGACGCTGGATCTAGAGGGAGGGGTGACCATTCAGATGGAGAAAGGCACAGCCTGCAGGGAGTTAAAAGAGTTAAGGTTAGAGCCCAGGCCTCCTGCCTCCCAGAGTGAGGCTAAAGCTTTCTCCTAGACCTCATGTGACCCCCTCTGTAAAGTCCCATAAAGTCTTTCAAAGCCAAGTTCATTAGGTTGTTTGCCATCTCGGTGAGACCTAACAGGCAAACCAGCTCCTTCTCATCGTGGAGAATGAGAGCACAGTTGTGGAGCTGTGTGTTAGGTGCTGCCCTCTCATGGCTCTTAGGGGGAAACGCAGTTTCTCCCAATAACTACAAGGCAGGCATTGATTCATGCACTTTGTGTCTATTAACTTGTTTAATGCTGATGATTTCACAGATGAAGAAAGTGAGGCATGGACAGGCCACATGATGAGCGGAGCAGTCAAACAGAGATCCACCCCAGGGCCAGGCCTCAGTCTGGGGGGTAAATGGAGGTCAGGAAGCAAAAAGGGAGAGAAAATCTGAGATCGCTTTGCAGATGGGGAAACTGGGTCGTGGGTCTGCTTTGACCACTGCCTAATGAGAGTCAGAGCTGAGCTTGAATGGAGCTCTGTATCCCCAACCCCCACTCCTGGAAGACCCATCCACTCACCATCACCCCTTTGACCCAGCCAAAGCGCACGGGCTCCTCGGGGTTCTTCTCGCCATTGGTACCTGCCTCATCCTCCACCAGCCCATCAATCATCTCATGGCTGGGCTGGCTGTCAAAGGCGAGGGCATGCAGGTGGCTGCCTTCCTGCTGGGAGCCCAGAGACCATGGGTCAGGCAGGCCGGGGTCAGGACAATCCAGCTCCCCTAGCTCCTCCACCATTCAGCCTCCAAGGCAGCAAACCTAGTAAGCCCCCTCTCTGCTGCAGACCTTCCCTACCCTTCTTTCCTCATCTCCTTCAAGTGTGAAATCTCTCTAAACTACTAGGAACTCATTACTTCTCTGGGAAGTCAAGCTTGCTTGACTGGGTTGCCAAAGACTGGGCAATAAACATTACAACAGGTGCCCAGAGGCTTACAGCTCCCATGCCCACATTTCACACGGGCCTCTCAGCCCATGAGGAAGACCGTTGTCTTCCATGGAGACCCCTCTGTGTCCCCACGACACAGATGACAGAGCTGAGGCTTAGAGAGGTCAGGTAACTGGCCGCGGTCACACAGCAGGAAGGCCTGCTCCTCTGGGACGGTGTTTACCTTAAGGAAGGAGTGCAGGTCGGCCAGCGTGGGCCGGGCCTTTCGGGGCTCGCCGGGCAGGGCGCTGTTGGCATAGTGCTCGTAGGCGGGCACCACATCGATAGTGTTGTAGCCAAAGGTGCGATTGTAGAAGGTATTGCCGTGGGTCAGGTGGCTGGGGTGGCTGCTGTCATAGGCGGCTGGTGGGGGGGGTTCTTCGCCCCCCAGCAACGTGCTGATGGTGAAACGCCCACTGCAAAGAGCAGGGTCCCTGGGCGTCTCGGACACTGGCAGCTCTGCCATCGTGGGCTCTGGGCATCAGGGGAGGGGGCCAGGGTCGGCGGGGACATGCAGGGTGGCTTTATAGGCTGGGCCCACAGCAGGGAGGAGACGGGGAGGTTGGCCCAAACCGCCCACAGCTGGTTAGCAAGGTCCCTGGACAGGGTGGGAGGCAGAGCACGTGTCCATTGCTGTCCTGCCCACCATCTGATCGCAGAGATAGCAACTGGCCTTGGACTGGGAGCTGGGGCTGGCCCAGCCCCTGGGTCCTAGGGAGGCTCTTCTGAGTCTGGGGGCAGCAGACATCTGCAGCTGAATCCCAGGAAGGAGTGGACCCACAGGGACACTATGAGGGACCCCGTTAGGGACCCCAGAGACAGCCTGATGACCCTCTCAGAAACTTTTTGTGTCAGTTTTATTTAGTTAGCATTTTGAATAGCTGAGTGGTATGACATTTAAAACAACGTGTGTGTGTGCTCACTCAGTCGTGTCCGACTCTTTGCGACCCCTTGGGCTATAGCCCTCTAGGCTCCTCCCTTTATGGGATTTTCCAGGCAAGAATACTAGAATGGGTTGCCATTTCCTACTTGAGGGGATCTTCCCAACCCAGGGATCAAACCTCCATCTCTTGAATCTGCATTGGCAGGCAGTCTTTACTGCTGCGCCACCTGGGAAGCCCCATTTAAAGCAATACACACACAAATATATAAAAGGTTAGTCTCTCTTACTCAGACCCGAGTCTAGTCTCATTCATCCTCCCAGAGGTATCTCAGAATGTTTACGCCCTTAGGTGCCAGCAGCTCCAAGCAGAGTTCAGCAGGTACCAGGTATGATCTGCAGGTACCAGGTGTGATCTGCAGTCACCAGGGGACCAATGAGCCCCTGGGGCTTGTGGCTGCAAGACTAGTGGACACTGACCCCTGCACACCACTTACAGGGCCACTGGGGTGTGGAGCCCAAGGAGCCAGCCCTCACCCCCTACCCTGGGCCAGCCCAAGAGCAACCAGCTCCCACGGCAGGCAGCGGGCCAGGCGCCATCCTAGTATTGAGCCAGATCAGCCTCCAGTTTTGCCAGCATCCCTGAGGTCAGCCTTTGAATGCACAGTGGCCATGAGGGCGTCAGTCTGGTCACCAGAGACACCAAAGCCAAGGCGGGGTGGGGAGCTGAACTTTGAGTCATAGGGGATGACACAGAAGTAGCTCAGGGTTTGAAGAGATGAGTTAGTATGGTAGATGCCTGATGCTCTGCCTGAAAAGGACATCCCCCCAGCTGCTGGGAGGAGTCTCGGCGTCTGCCCCGATGGGAATGGCCTTGCCTATGGCCGAGCTCCCCCGTGGCGCTCTCGTCCAATGATGGGTGTGGGATGCAGAGGCCTGGTGCCCTGCCCCCGGCTGCAAAGGCCCACCCCAGCTCCAGAGGTGCCTGGGCTCAGCTGAGGCTTTGTCTCCACAGCAGCCCGTGCCTCTCTGTTTCTGTCCTGCCGCCTCTCTCCTCCCTACGCCAGCTGCCAGCGGGGTGAAGGCTCCGTGGTGAGGACTCCAGGGCCAGGACTCTGGGTCAGTTTTCCACCTTCTCTGCAGCCCCCACCCCACCTGCCAATTCCTCCTTCCCTCCCATAGGGCCTCAGGGCAGAGCTTACAGATCTTATCAGCCTCTCCATCAAGAGAAGCTGATTAAACTGCCACTTGACTGGTGAAAATCACAGCTGCCCAACACCCCCTCACACTGTGTCCCCGAGCAGCTGTGGAAAATTCCTGATTAAGATCTTAGGAGAGGAAGTGGCTGGATTCCAGCAGCACCTGGGGCCCATGCCGAGTGAGGGGCCACCGCTTTGCTGGGTGACCTTGAGAAAGCCACTTCCTCTCTCCTTCGCCATTCCCAGGCCTGAGTCAGCTGCGAGGTTCCTCCTAGCACTGGAAGCATTTGCTGTTTCAAGAAGCCTTCCCCATAGTCCTCCCCCATCCCTACACCTCTCTAGGAATGGGGTGGGATTTAAGCAGGAAAGGCTTACCAGTCAGAGAATTGAAGGGACTGTCAGAACTCTGTCCCAAGGCACAGACTCCCCACCCACCAAGAAAGGGGCTTCCTGCCCTTGAGTGGGCATCAATCACTTTGAGAAATGTTCACAGGGGCACTCTTCTTGATGGGGGCACAGCGTGGTCACACATGACTCCTGCCTTCCAGGGGTCTGAGACCTGGGAGAGGGAGTCGCAGGAACCCTGAGCGAAGCCCTGGGATGTGGCCGCGGGGGCTGTCAGTTGATCCGGGGCTCTGAGCAGGTCACCCGGTCTTGCTGAACCTTTGGCGTTAGTAGCCACACGGAAGCGACACCCATGCTAGTGCGGCTCTTACTCACCCAAGGGCCCCTGGCTGGTGATTTAGGGCCCCTGTCCTCTCCTGCTTCTCGGAGGAGGGAGAATAGGGGCAACAAAGGAACAGAAAAGACTCACTGCTGGAAACTCCCTGGGCACAGGGGGCTGAAATGGTGAGGGCAGGAGGGCCTGTGTCTTCACGGCCTCAGAGGCGCCTAAGTCTTTATTAGAACTGGTGTTCACAGCCTAGCCTGGCAGATGAACCAGCAAGGAGATGGCAGCAACTGGATGGTAGAACAGGGAGGCTGCCCCGGGAGGGAGGAGAGCTGGGAGGGGAGATGTAGGCAGGGATGGAGGGGGTTCTGGGACATGGGACCCAGGAAGGCATGATCAGTGGAAGGGACCAGGCCGTGGGACTAGAGCTCACGGAACTGGGGGGAGGCGGAGGGGAGAAGGGGTGGTAGATGAGGCTGAAAGGGGTCCAATTATTTCTCCAGTCACACACATTTATTGAGTGCCTACTGCATACCATGCCATGTGCTAGGCAAAGGAGGTACCACAGGGAACAAGACAAAGGCCCTGCCCTCCTGGAGCTCACATTCTAGTGGGAGAGAGACAAGCAGTAATTACAGTACATTCAGTGATAAGTGTTATGAAGAGAACGTTTTTTTGTTGCTGTTGTTTTTCTAAAGGAGGGGCACTTAGGCTTCTCTGAGAATGAGAAATTTGAGCTGAGCTCCAACAATAACGGGGAGCCACCCATAAGTGAGCAGATGTGAGCACAGGGGTTCCAGGCAGAGGAGAGATCCTGAGCAAAGGCCCTGGGGTAGGAGTGTGGTTGGGGCTTCAAGATGGCCAAGGGACGAAGGAGACGGGTTTGAGACATGGAAGCGGGGACACCAGGCCTTAGAATCTGGGGTTAGAAGCTTCATGTTCTATTATGTGATGGGCAGATTTATATTTCTCAAAGGTCACTTTGGCCATTGTGTGGAGACTGGACGTAGGGAAGCAGAGTTAGCCCAGCGGGGCCACTGTGGGTACGTGAAAGTGGTGGCTGGGCAGTAGCTGTGGGTGACAAGGTTGTGAGAAGTACTGGGACTTGAGATACATGCTCAGGCAAAGCCAACAGAACCAGCACACGGATTCAGGTAGGAACAGGGAGGACTCTGTGGGGAAAGGTGGTGTCATTTCTGAGCAGGGAAACCCGGTAAGGAGGACTCGAATGCCAGGGTAGGAGGCTGGCCTTCGTCCTGGGGAAATCAGAGTTCGTCTGCTTCTGGAAAGCTGGTGGGGGGCATGATGAATGGTGTGTGAGCAGTGCCAGAAGAAGAACAGGGCGAGGGAGAGCCAGGAGGGGTTATGGCAACAGTCAGGCAAGAACAGACAACTGCCCAGCTCCGAGCCCTGACTGCACACACACTTCACCGTCTCACTGTAGCCTCTGACAGATGCTGACTCTGTGGCCCCCACTAGGGATTCTATGGGCCTGGGGCCCAAAGGGGGTGAGGGGTTGGCATGAGTATTCTCGGAAAGCTCCCCAGGTGGTCCTGAGGGGCAGTCAGACTGAGACCCAGTGGGCTAAAGAGAACGATCTTTCACACACAGCCTGTCCGCTCCCGCCCCACCCCACGTCCACATCCGCCCGGGTCCCACGAGGCTCGCCTGGAGAGGATGGGTATGATGCAACCCTGGTGTCGTGAAATAGCCGGGTAAGAGGATGCGCTGCTCGTCGGCCTGATTCACAACACCAGCTGCAGCAACAATACCAGAACTCGGCGCGCTTCCTCCTCTGGCTGGTGCTCCGAGGCTTCAAGGCAGCGATGACGGGCCCGTGCAGACGCCCTCCCTGACCCATGGCTGCCCCGGGCCAGTGCCATGCAGAGGCCTAGGGCTGCCAATGAAGGAGGCTGGGTCCCTGCCCCCCAAGGGGTGCACAGACTTGAGGTGAGGAAACGGGGACAAACAGAAGGCAGAGAAACAGCAGAGGGGTCAGGCACCAGAAAGGTCTGGAAGCCACAGGCTGACTGCAACCTCTCCAGCAACCAGAACCACGAAACCTGGGGTTTCTCTTGGGCCCTGCAAATAACTTAAGTGTGTCTACTGTAATTCTGGTCTTTCTATCCAGACAGTGTAATAGCAGTTGAACACTGAATTATCTTGAAGCTACTGGCAGCTAAAGCAAAAGGGAAACATGTTTGATGATTAAGATAGTTTTGGTATTAAAGGAACAAATTCTGGTTCCTTTTTCTTCATGGTTAGTCTTACTTAAAAAAAAAAAATCTATCCAACATTCACTCCACAAGTAATGGCAGGTATTAATGATGTATTAGACTCAGTCCAGGTATTTTGGAGGATACACAGAGATACTGCTCTCAAGTATCATGTAGTTCTTCAGAGGAGGTAACAGCCACAAACCGAGGCATAAAGGCATAAACCCCTGGATAAAACACTACAAGGCTTCATAGAAGGGATGCCTTCCTCTGGCTGGGATGATGATGGAGCAGGATGTATGAAATACCACAGTTAGAAAAAAGCAATCATTTAAGGAGGGAGAGTGCCATGTTAGCCCGGAGCTTCCTGGCAGCCCAGGCAAAAAGTAGAACTATAATCAGCAGTCACTATCTGATAAAGAGTGAGATTTCGTTTTCTCCCCTCTCTCTTTCCTCATAAAGAAAATAAATCTCCCTCAACCCATCATCCCCCCCCAACCCAAGCTTGGAAAAGCTGCCCAAATGAGAATGGCTTGAGCACATTCCTGCTGCATCAACACAAACCGAAGCAGTGATTCTAATAGAAACTTGGTCCTGTAGTCACAGGCATACGACCACTAGGTCTTCAACCCAATGACTCTGCCAGTGTGTCCTCCAAGAGACCAATCCCATTGTTTTTCCTACCCCTAGCCTTTCACTGTTAAACACAACTTTAGTTTTTCTAACTTTCCTATAAACCTTTGTACCTTTCTTAAAAGCAATAGAGGAGACATGTGGTCATTGTGCTCAATCTTGAATTCCACGGGTACATTTCTCATTGGAATCCTCTTCAGTGGCGTCTTTTGAAGCTTAGGAGTCTCTCAGAGGACCTGATCCTGGAGCTGGGACCAGGGGCCCTGGAATCATGGAACCGCTGTACTAGCTCAGCTTGCCCCCCACCCCCTCCCCCAAGCTGGGCCCAGCCATGGACACATGGGGAGAGGGAGAAGGATAGGAGTCAAGGGAGGCCTGGACCACCTGGCTCTGCACCACCTACCTCATGACCTCAGGCCTGTGTGCCTTAGTTTCACCATCTGTCAAATGGGTAACTCTTCTCAGTCAATGAGTGTTTTGCTGATCGAGAGAGGGAACTTGTGCAAGAAGCATTTCAGAAGACATCAACAAAGTTCTGCAAATATATATATGTATTCTGCCCCCCACCCCTCCTCCAGCTCTTCAGCTACCAGAAAAGAAAGGTGGGGGAAAACCAACTCACCCTTGACTATTTAAGGGGATGCTTTTTAGTAAGGGCAGGTGCTAAAATTTATTAACAGACAAAACAGGGCATTAGGAGGAGTTGAGGGGAAGAGGTGCTCAGGATCAGAAGGTGGAAACCCAGAGAGTTGGCTTTGGTGGTTTGCATTCATCAGAACTCAAGCTTCAACAGAGCAGACAGAGGATCCTGGATGCCCAGGGAGACTCCTGTCATCTCATTGCGCCTTTACCAGAGACTTGAAATAAGCTACTGACCTCCTTAATATATATCCCAAAGGCTCTTCTGTGGGCGGTCACCCAGGTTTCAGAGGCAAGATGACACTTGCATCGAGGCTGGATGCAAGGGGAGTCTGTTCTCCAGACGGGGCCCCTCAGGCCTGGTGCAGGTGCCCTGGGTGTGGAGCCCCCCAGCAGGAGGGCTGCATGTGGAGCAGACCTCGGGTTCTCACTCCCTGGAAGCTTAGCTAGCAGCAGCACTAAGCACGCTGGAGAGGCTCCTAGTGAGCCTGGTAAGACTAGTGCCCCCCAGAGGTGGACACGGGAGGCTGGGGGCAGGGGGACACTGGGAAAGAGAAGCCTGGATGAGGGCCCAGGGATTCAACCAGAGCTATCAGACGGTCTTTCACTTGTGATTTACTGGGAAATGGGACACTGCCAGCCCCTCTGATTCTTTCACCCCCTTGCCACCCACCCCAACAATAATGCACTTCAACTGGTGCCATTTTTAATTGATGAACCACCACCAAGAACCATCCTGGACAACTGGCTTTGACACTGGTGGGTACACAGTGGGCTAGATGACCCAAGGGGCCGTAGGTATGGTACGTGTTTTTCCTAACTAGTTAGAATTTTCATCTCCCTGTTTAGTGCATCTCTGACACTCTGATTTATTGACAGCCTTCCTTGAGGAGTGGGGAGGGGGAGTCCACATTTAGACGGGCCCAGAGGCCTCCTTCACCCCCTGCTTCCAGTCAGAACAAAGGTCTTGACCCTGTTCTTGACTCAGGACATGAAAATCACCTGGGGAGCTTTAACAACCCAATCAGTACCTGGGCCCCTCCAGAGACCAATTATGTCAGAAACTCAGGGGGCAGGGGCTTGGAAATCAGTGTTTTTGAAAGCTCCCCAGGTGATTCTAATACATAGCCAGGGTTGCGAATGGCAGTGTTGGGGCCGAAAGCCGCAGAAAGATGTGTTGACTAAGGCTGTGTACAGCACAAAATCTGGCTTTTCTTAATAAAGATAATGCTGACTTAGGGTTTCTTAAAAATAATCTTTCCTGTTGTAAACAGATTTTAAAATGTTTTCTTTTCCTGGGTAGATTCATGAATACATAAGTAGGCTATCAGCCCTTTGGGTTCCTTGCCTAAGACCAACAGACACCTGTACAGTTACTGATTTGTACAGGTAAGTGTGTGTCCCCCATCAGACCGTCCCTCATCGCTCTGCCTGATGGACTACACACCCCAGGTGCAAACCCCACGTACTCACCTCTTGGACAAGGTGGATGCCCCACAATCAGGTTTCTGCTCCAACAGGAAGGGCTGAACACGAGGCCTGCGACCTCTGGCAGGTCTCCACCTGGCTTCAGAACCCCTCAGCTCCCCTGAGTCCTGCTGTCTCCCCAGCTTCAAGGTCACGAGAGAGATTAACAGTAGCAGGAGATGCTGGGGCCCCAGGGGGAGCTGGAGTGGAGCTCACTGTTACCATTCTGGGCTGGCAGGATGGCCGCCCCCAACCATGCCGTCCCACCCCCCAGCCCCCACAAGTCTGTGGGTTTGGATCCTGGTCGTGCAGATGGCTCCTGCATCCCCCGGCCACAGGAAACCCTGCCTCTGATCTTTGCTTGGCCCTTTCTTGTGGCATTTCCAAAAGGCTTCCTGTTCTATTATGGTGTCTGTGGGTACACATAACTACCTCTCTTTCCCTAACCACACCATGAGCTTACACAAGAGTGGCTGCAAATCAATCTCAAAAATCACCACATAGCTCTTGGCCCCAGGTCCTTGGTAGGTGCTGCAGGGCTTTAAGCTCTTGAGTTAGCATAGGGTGGGGGTAGGGAGTGGGGGCAGAAGAGGCCCTTTCCTGTAGGTCTCACCTCAGTAAAAGGTAAGCTCCTTGAGGGCAGGGATGTCGATTCATCTCAGCTCTGTGTCTCCAGCACCTAGAATAATGCCTGAAACAGCACAGATGCTCAAACATTCGCTGAATTGCGTTATCCATTTAGCAGTCACTGAATCAACAGGAATCACAAGTTGAACTTGACATGCCAAGGTCTGTCCCCTAGTAGCAAAATTTTGGCTTACTAATTTTAACCCTGTCTTCTTGTTAAAAAAAAAAAAAGCTATCACCAGGGTGGGGATAACTGATTCCACCCTGCACCCATGTGAAAAACCTGTTGTGAAGGGCAGAAGCCAAATGGTAGAGGAGCCCCTAGCTTCAGAGCCCCAACTAAAGGTTGGTAGCAGAGTGGCCAAAATTAACCTTGAGGCCCAGAGTGTGTCAGGCACTAGGTCAGCGATTTCTAGAAATTAACTTCACCTTCTCATTAGCCTGATGGAATAGCAACTGGACCCCTGCTTCATACCTGAGCAATCTAGTTTGCAGCAGTCAATAATCTGCCCTCAGTCACATGATTACCAGATTGTGAAAGGAGGATTTTAGCCGGACTTTCTGGCCACCTCCAAGATTTATGTCTCTTGAAAATGCTGGGTCTTGAGGCCTGGTGGGCTTGTTTCATCTAGGGCTCTGTGCTTGGAGAGCCTTCAAGCCTGAACATCAGGCTGGCCCTGTAGGAGAGCGAGGCATCTGCAGCAGCCGAGGAGACTTGCCCCAAGGAAAAGGTCTTCCCAGGAAGAGCAGCGCTGCCGCGTGCAGCCCCAGCTCCAGGCCTCGCGGCCCACTGTCAGTCCTGCTTCCCTGTGCTCCCTGGGGCTTCTATGGAGACCTGGGGCCCCAACCCGGGGGTGACCAGTGGCCCTAACCTGGTCCTCTTTCCTTGCCACCTGGGTGGCTTTTATAAGTATTTTAACTGAGGACTCCACTGAAAAGCCTCCAGTTGCGAGACTTGTATGAACAGGGCTATACTTCACAGCAGCGGCCAACTCTTCATCTGGCCCTGCTCCTCAACAGCCCCTGGCTCCAGGAGGTGCTGCAGAGCCCAGAAGAGACCACTGGGCCCTACACAGGGTCGGGGGCACTTGGATGAGGCCCAGATTTCTGGGTGACTCATCAGGAAGCGGCCTCCCCTAGGCCTCGGGGACCAGAACAAGCTGAGGGCCCCCAGGCAAAGGGAGTGGGCTGCAGCTCTTCCATGTGGCCCCTTCAAGGACAGAACATTAGGGCCACAAGGCAGCTGGAGCCCCTCTCTCCAGGGCTTCTCGTTAGGGCCAGGTACCCCAGGTGGAGAGAGATGAAGACCCCCGACCTCCTTAGCCATTTGGACATCCCCAGACAGAAGCCCAGGCTCCAGACCCTGAAAACCCCTCCCGGTCAGAAACACAGGCAGATTTGCTCGAGAAAGTGGGAGTCACCCGTCCCATGACCAGGTCCAAGTCTCTCCCCTCACCAGACCCATCCTGCATCCCCTCCCCCAAGGCCAATAACTGGCTCTCAACCCCCATTTAAAATTCTTTCCACTGAGCACCCAACACCAATGGTCACAGACTTTCCACAGCTCCCAGCCCTAGAATGCATGCCACATGTGGGGTTACCACACATATGCTCTGGATGGTCTAAGTCCCACCACGCTTCCAGCCTGACCCTCCTCAGATCCCTAGCCAGGGAACTTAACTCCAAAGCTGGTGGGGGGACAGCGAGACTTCAGAGCTGGAAGTCTTGTACTTACAGAAACCCTGGGGGCTTTGCAGACCCAGGGGCCCGGCAGGCCTCAGTCCTCCTTGCAGGGAGTGGAGGAGGGGCCTGGTGAGGTCACCCCAGACACGGGGAAGAGGCATTTCGGCTGCCTTCTGAGGAGCCCCAGGCTGTGCCTCAGCTAAGGACATCCCCAGGAAGGGAGCCTGAGAGCGGTTCCTGCTCCACTGAAAGACTGAACAAAGGGGGCACTTGGGGAGAACATTCTGGAAATTTACCGGCTACAGACAGGGGTGGTGATGTAGGAACCATCCTAAACACAGTAAATGCAGAAGTTACTGGAAGGAGCATGAGAACACATTCACCAGCTCTCTCCCACCCCGTCCCGTCCCCCCACAAACACCACACAGAGTGACAGTGTCAGCAAAGCAAAGACGAAAGGAAAATGATCAGCCAAGTAAACAAAGCAAAACATTCTCCCCCCGTGCATTTCTCATCAGTTACTGACCAACTGAGCAAAGGTTGTACTTCGCCTCTTTGCGCCCTTTATAAAATACACACTTGAAATGCCGGGTGGAAAAATACCCAGTAGAGGCTAGCAGCTGAGGTCAAGGGGGGCCCACACACATGGGCTCAGTCAACTTGCCTGGCTCTTCAGAACTGAATTCTTGTTTCCGCCCTTTCTCAGGTGGTGCAGTGATAAAAGAATCCACCTGCCAATGCAGATGTTAGAAATGTGGGTTCAACCCCTGGGTAGGGAAGATCCCCTGGAGGAAATGGCAACCCACTCCAGTATTCTTGTCTGGAGCATCCCACGGACAGAGGAGCCTGGTGGGGTCCATGGGGTCACAGAGTTGGACACGACTGAAGCGACCGAGTATGCATGCACGCCCTTTCTCAAGTGACTGTGTAGCTGTCATTTCCGCTGCCCACAGAGGCACAAACAGTGCAACAAATCAGGGCCATCGATTTAGCTGGAGAGCTCCTGGCAGCCTGTGCCAAGCCTGGAAGCCTCTGCACAGCAGATGCCCGCAGAGGCAAGCCTGAATAGGGTAGCCAGATAAAACTGGGACAAACTTAGAGAACTATTGGTTGTTTATCTGAAATTCAAATATAACCAGGTAGCCTGTATTTTTATTGGCTAAATCTGGTGCAGATGAAGGGGCCTGCCTAGGCTGGCTCTGCTGGGGCCACCCAAGAGGCTACGATGTGTCTGTTTCTCTGTTAGAAGTCCCCTCTGGGATCGTGTGCTCCCCCACTTCCTGCTCAAACAGAAGCCACTGTTTGAGGCAACTCTTCCACCCTCCCCAGAATCTCAAGGACCCCAAAGGCAAAGGCAACAGGGAGGACAGATAGTGCGCCAATGCATGCTGGGTTTCTGCCCATCCCTCAACCTTTAGTTTTTTTAAAGATTTGACCTTTTGCAAAGAGTCAGACCCGACTGAGTGACTTCACTTCACTTTCACTGTTAACGGTGAATCAAACCTCCATCCCCTTCTTCTCAACGTTTCCCTGCAGACTGTGCAGCTCCACAAGTTTCCTTCTTTGAAGGATCAGCCCTGATCTCTCTGACCCCAGGAGACACTCCCCTCTACCTTCTTTCTGGCTGAATGCCTATTAGAGGCCCCTGAGTCTGAATCCAGGCATGTGGAGCTGGGACAGAGGATGTGGGCAGGGGACTGATACAGGAGACGGAAGCAAAGGACCTGCTTGTTCAAACCTTTGCTAAACTAGGTGGGTGCTAAACTAGATTCCCCAGAGAGGGCACACGGAAACCATTTCAAAAATCAAGGTTAGGACAAAAAACTTTTCCTCCTTTCCTGGGCTAGCAATTTAGAACGTACAGTATTTCTACTAGGTGGTTCTGGACAAAAAAGGAAAGGTCCCATTGAGACTTCTGAATAGATGGGGACTTGATTACCGTGGCCATTCCCAGTTCCTGAGCACAGCTTGGCACGTGCAGGACTGTAACAGCTGAAAGGAACTAAGGCGGACTCATCAATACACGGGGCCTGTTTGGCCAGATCCTCAATTATAGCCAGTCACAAGGCAAGGAGACGTACAGATCATTTGAAATTAATGTTCAAAACATTTTAGGTAGTGGTTTTAAGTTTTTTTCCCACCAACCTTTTTAGTTAGAAACAAGCGGTAAGAAGACAGATTTAGTTCCCTCCTGTCCCTGTCCTGTGAGGGACACTAGGATACTATGGAGTTGTCAGAAGACGGGCTGGAGGCAGGTGATGTCTCAACTCCACCTAGAAGAGCGAAGAATGGGGGACATCTGGGACCTCAACACAGCCTCACTGCCTCATTTCTCCAGGGAGCTACATGATCTCTGTTTAACGACATCCTGATATTCTGAAAGGCAGGCACAAAAGTTTTTGTTTTTTTTTTTTTAACTGATACTAAACAAGCATCTTGAATGATACCATAAAGTGTGCATTTCCATTAGGAATTTTATAACATTTTTTCCCAGTTTGCTGGACAGAAGTCTCAGTCTCCAAGGCTGACTGAGGCTGAGTGCGAGCCCAGTCAGGCTGGGGCTTGCCAGCACTTTGGCAGGCCTGGGACAACGCCCCAGTCTGGGTTTTATGCAGTCTTCGGTATGCTGTCACCTCCTGAGTGGTGTGATGTGGACTGCCGAGTGAGCTGGACACAGATTCTGACGCCCAGTGGAGAAACGTGGACCGTGGTGGTCCATGTAAAGCAGCAGGGCACTGGCACATCTGCATGTAATGGCTTAACTGAACATCAAACAAAGCGGGCAGGGTGAGAGTCCAAAGAGGACAGAGTCCACAGTTTTTTCCCCTCTATATCAGCAACTGTGGGATTCTGTGGGAAAGTCTATAGTATTGTGCTTAAAGTAACCTAAACCCTAGACTTTAAAGTCATTCATCAAAATAACAACAGGAGTGATAAACCCAAATGATTCACTCTGAGAGCACACTACTCCCACTCCAGCTTTCCCCTAGAAGTCAGGTGGCCAGGGCTGTTAAAGAAAAAAAAATCAAAGGAACAGAATCTTTGTAATTAAATCTTGAGGCCTCTGAAAAGGCCCTAGACCAAGTGAGTACTTCCCTTTGAGTGTCTCAGTGAGTTTATTATAAGCCATTTGGAGGCAGGCACTAACCCCATCAAGCTCCAAGTGCCCTTGATTTTGTTAGAAAGATTGGAATCTCATCCGGGGAAGACGACAGACTCCCAGGGCCACTTTCTGTGTTTCTCTAGATAAATGGTGAAATCACAGACCAGTATCAAGGGAGAGGATTTAGTTCCGTGACCGAGTGAGCTGAAGATGACTTTTAACCTAATAACCTGTTAAAGGACCATGAATTCTGAACACAAGCTGTAACCATGGGTAACGGTAGCCTGTTGATGCTGTGGCCTTGCAAACTCAGCCTCGTGTCTCCTGCATCTCTGCACCCAGCTTTATTTTACCACAGTCAATCGGACAAGCACTGGGGTTTGCTCCAGGAGCCTGGCCCTCCTGGAATAAACAGAGTTATCTTATTTCTCCTATAAGTGTCTCTCACTAGGCAGGCCCTCAAATGCCAACCAGGGACTGCATTCCTCTCAATTCCACACAGCTTCCCCATCAGGGCAGTTTTCCCCTCCCTCTGTCCAAAGGTGGAGGACCTTACCCCCTATGCAGGGCTCCAATGCAGCTCTCCTGTTTGGAGCCAGCAGAACTGCATGATGCAAAAAAGGCAAATCCACAATTAATTCCCATGATGTAAATGACGAACAAGAGAAGAACTAGGGAGTAAATACATATTTAAATCCCTTGAACCTTCTGTCCTTTATGGTAATGTTACATTTCTATCTATAAGATCTAGCATTAAAAAAAAAAATCAGAACTCTTAAGCCACATTTATGAAAAGTCCTCAGAGAACTCTTTTAAGACACTGTTAAAGCAAACTGTTTGCTTTGTTTAAAATATAAATCAATGCCTATAAAGAGGTTACAACTTGCTAAATCAAGTCTCCTGCAGCACCTGTCTTCTGAGACTTTCTTAGTAAAGCTCAACTGAAGGTGAATAGATGCGAGTTGAGGAGGGAGACAGCCCCTCAGGCTACATCCTTGATAGATATAATGGGATCCGACTGAGAAGCAGCAGATGGCCCCATTATCTATAGACGAGCTCTTTACTACAAGCAAAGGCAACAATTTGTATTTAGAGAATTATGAGGGTAACTGTGCCCTGTGAGCAAAGTTTTCTCTCTAGAAGCAAAAGGTACCTTGGGAGACTCTGGGGACTTTAACACTCTCCCCCTGGGAGAGCTGCTGCAGGAGCAGTCCATAAAACCAGCAGAGCCGACCATACCCGATCCTGTAGCCCCGGCTGGCACATTCAGGAACATTCGTCCTCCCGTCTTCTCCAGCTTAGCCAAAGGCATCAGAATAAAGAGGGCCACCGATGGGGACAACCTTGCTCAGGGATCACATACCGATGGTATTGATGCCCAGTGGAATGAGACCCATGAGCTGACCTGGCCAACTGGCTTTATGAATGGAGACAGGGAGAGGAGGCTGTCCAAGAAGAGGAACCAACTGGTGGAGAAGAGAGAAGAGGTGCTGAGAAGTCCTCTTGAAGAGGGGCACGCACAAGGCCAAGCAGGCGCCTCCCTGTGGAGCAGCCAGAGGGAGAAACGGCCAGGTCTGCCCTGCCTTGAGCTCCAGCTGAGACCCCGACAACGTTCACTGATCAGACTATGGGTCTCCAGGACTATGTTTTCATCTCCAGGGGGATTTCAGCAGAACAGCAAACATTAATCCCGGCATCAGGGCAGACAGTTTGGAGGTTGGTCTTGGAGAAACATCAACAACCTTAGATATGCGGATACCACTCTAATGGAAGAAAATGAAGAGGAACTAAAGAGCCTCTTGATGATGGTGAAGGAGGAGAGTGAAAATGCTTAAAACTAAATATTAAAAAAAACTAAGATCATGGCATCTGACCCCATTACTTCATGGCAAATAGAAGGGGAAAAGGGGGAAGCAGTGACAGATTTCCTCTTCTTGGGCTCTAAAGTCACTGCAGATGGTGACTGCAGTCATGAAATCAGCAGACGATTGCTTCTTGGCAGAAAAGCGATGACAAACCTAGACAGTGCGCTGAAAAGCAGAGACATTACTTTACCAATAAAGGGCCGTATAGTCAAGGTTATGGTCTTCCCAGTGGTCACATACGGTTGTGAGACCTGGACCGTAAGGAAGGCAGAATGCCAAAGAACTGATGCCTTCGAACTGTGGTGCTAGAGAAGACTCCTCAGAGTCCCTTGGACAGCGAAGAGATCAAACCAGTCAACTTGAGAGGAAATCAACCTTGAATACTCATTGGAAGGACTGATGCTGAAGCTGAAGCTCCAGTATTTTGGTCATCTGATATGAACAGCCACCTCATTGGAAAAGTCCCTGATGCTGGGAAAGATTGAGGGCAGAAGGAGAAGAGGGTCAGAGGATGAGAAGGCTGGATGGCATCACCGATGCAATGGACATGAACTTGGGCAAACTCTGGGATGTGGTGAGGGAGGCCTGGTGTGCTGCAGTCCATGGGGTCACAAAAAGCCAGACATGATTGAGCGACTGAAAAACAACAACAACAACAACTTGGACCTCAAGGCACACCTTGGGGAGGTAAGAGGGAGGAGGATGTGGAGTGCCTGGTATTTCACACACAAATCTTAACTCACCCAAGGCTGAGGCTGGCTCTCACATTCAAATAGAAATGTGAAAAGCTAACCGTGACCCTGCTATAGGGAATGTTATATCTAAATAAAAGCAACTCCCAAAGGCTTCATTTCCTTGCTCATTTTGGGTCAATTTTTAATCATATCAGGTCAACTTTAATCAACTCCTGGATGCCTATACAAGTCTGTCATTTTCTGGCCCAAGCACTAGTGAAGACAATTCCTCTCACACAAATAAAAATTTCAACAAAATTCCAAAGGGGGGGGGGGAAACAGTGAAATAAAAAGAATGTGAAAAAAAAAATACAAATCAAAGAAATTTATTGGTGTTGACAAAAATACATAATACAGAAAAATGAAACAAAACAAACACAACAGAAACAAAACCAGAAACCACTCCCTACCCTGGAGGGCCCTGAGGTACTGACAGCAAGCAGCCCCATGAGCCCCTCAGAACATCACACTTAATTCATGAGGACCTCCATCTGCACCAGCCTTGCGTTGGTATCCCCAGATGTCCTGTAGGGTATCATCCCAGCAAAGGTGATCAGGGCTCGGGCTTGGCTGCGGAGTTGCTGAGAGAAAGGGGAAGAAGAGAAGGAACCCAGTTAAGTTTTGGGTCAGGGCACTGTCCTGGGAACCAGCACTGCATCCTTCCATTTTCTCCCCTCGGTGGTGTAATGACAGATTCCCAGTGGGTGGATGACCGTCTTGCCCTCCACTGTCACATTCCTCCAGTGTGGTGCAGAGTTAGCGAAGGAGGGCCG
Source organism: Capra hircus (assembly GCF_001704415.2). Taxonomy (NCBI): domain Eukaryota; kingdom Metazoa; phylum Chordata; class Mammalia; order Artiodactyla; family Bovidae; genus Capra; species Capra hircus. Next base: position 26,261,648 of record NC_030825.1, on the reverse strand, counting down.
CCAGGCCTCCAGTTCCAAAGCCCTTTTACTTAGCAGAAGATGGATGGGTCTGCCAGGCAAGCCGCCCCATTTGAGCAGCTGCTGACCTGGCTCTGTGCTTCAGACTGCCTGCTCCACTTTTCCGAACCTCTCCCTCCCCTGACTGGTGAGGACCTGAGTTTCTAGGACCCCCATGAAGCACCTGCACTGCCCAAGTGCAGCCCATTCCAGGTCTTTCCTCTCCTGCGTCGTCCCCTTTCCTCCCTTTCACTCCTTTCATTTCTCTTTCTAATGGAAGTGAGTAGTCCTCTTTTCTCAGGCAACAATATTTATGAGATTCCTGGATTGCTCCAGGAGGGAAAAAGATTTTAACTCAGGTGTTTCCAATATTAGAAATAATAACCTTCACTCTGATTTCCAAGTGATAAATTACTGAGTAAAGAAAAAACGAAATCTGAGAGAACAGCTTCAGGTTGCCCACACTGAGCTGTACTGGATGCTTACAGAAGAAAGGAAACCACAGCTAGGACAGGAAGGGTGGCGGGGGTGGGGGTGGGTTTTCTGGACTAGTAACAAGACTTAAAAGGAAAATTCAAGGACCGCTTACTAGGCCTCTTAAGGACCATTCAAGAAGAAAGCTGAAAGGCAGCTGCCTTTTCCCTGATCCGTGAAGTACACTGGCAAGTCTAAGGTGGAGGTTCTGACAATGACAGGACCTGTGGGGGCCATAACTGAGAGAGCCCAGACATCTTTGGAGGCAGGAGATAGGTTTTCAAGGCCCCAGTTTCTTGATTGCCAAAAGCAGGTATGGCTCTTAACACATCATACTGAGAGCCTCATTAAATGTTAAGGGAAAGGCAATTCTAAAACGCCACCAGTTTTAATGGGTCAAACACGTGTCCCTTTTTGTCAAATCAACTGTACAGTATATGCTGTTTGGGCCCAAGGGTTCTATCTGCCTGGACTCCGTGTGGCCCAGGTAATGCTGGAGGCCCCACAGGCAGTGGAAGGGGCACTGGCCCCGGTGTCAGACAGACATGGCTTTCAGACACAGCAACTGTTGACCAAAAGTACGGTTTTCGTGGAAGTGCTGAACTGAGACTCATAAAATGACTGTATATTTTAAAGTGGGCAGGAATTCTTATGGAATCAATATAAACTAGTATTTTGATTGATTTTTTTAAGACCTGATATTCACTGACTTGGCACATCATTATTTTTTAGCTTGAGAAGAGGAGCAACCCCAGTAATGTTCAATTTCTTCTGGAAGCGCTCAACATAAGCTTTACCCAGATGCCAGGTAGTAAAGAAACAAGCACTTTGGGTCATGAGCAATGGTCTCATGAGGAGCAATCGAAGGCAAACCAGAAAGGCGGTTCTCAGCGATGGCTGTGGCCAACGCTGGGATCTTACAGAGTCACGGTCCTCGATGACTCGCTGAGGCCTGGATGCTGAGGATGGACTTGTCCCCTTGAGCCTCTTAAACTGTGTGAACAAGATGTTCATGGTGGCGAGAAGCACTTCTGAGAGGTTGTGCCTGATCTGCAGAGAGAGACACAAGGAAGTAAGAAGAAAGAACCCAGCCCTGGGGCCAAAGACAGGGTGGGGGAGGGGGGACTGATGCTCCAGGAAGGCCGGGTCACGCCATATCCCCACAGTTGCCAGCTGGTGTACTACACAGCCACCAAAAAGGAGCCGACGGCACTGGACTGTCAAGCGTGAAAGCAAAGCCCAGGCAACACTATTCAGAAGGTCAGATCGGTCATTCTGCTCTTTTTAAAAATATTTATTTGGCTGCACTGGATCTTGGTTGCAGCACTTGAGGTCTTTTAGTTGCAGCATGTGGGATCTAGTTCCCCAGCCAGGGATCGAACTCTGGATCCCCTGCATTGGGAGCATGGAGTCTCAGCCACTGGACCACCAAAGAAGTCTCCTCTGCTCCCTTCTTTATGCAGGGACGTGAGCAGAGAGCATGCTAACTATGTCTGGGCAGCAGAGGGATTAGCAGAAGTCCGCATCTGAACATCAGGAGGTAGGGACGCACACGCTGGCTCTTCAGTCCCCATCACTGCCCACCATCTCAGACCCACCACACTATCTCAGACCTGCACGGCCTGAGCAGAGTCCTTGGGAGTGTCTACGAGGACAGGCCCTGGTACCCCACTTCAGTCTATAAAACAATGGATGATGTAACCAGGGGTTGGCAAGAAACAACAAAAGGAGGAATAGCTAGGGGCAGAATTGTAGTAGGTGTGAAGGGAAGGTTGGCAAGAGGCAAGATTTCTTAACTGCCTATACCATAGGAGGCAGACACCCCACATGCAGAAGGTGGCCTTCCTTCTTCCTCTAGAACAGACACACGCTTCCATAAAAGGAATGTGCTCATTGAGAAATGGTTTTAAATCGAAACACTGTCAAGAACATCCTGGGACCAGGCAGCTGGTTCTAGAGAAGAGTCTTACTCTAGCCACACAGGAATAACCAGGGGAGTTCTGGGCTGCAGGCTCAGATCAGAGAAACCAGAATTTCTGGGCCTTGGCATGAGGATTTTTTTTAAAGGTCTCCGAGCAATTCCAGTGTGCAGCCCAGCTGAGTAGCCTTGGGCTAGGCAGTGGCAACATGCTAGAAACCCTGCATAGAGAGGAGCTCTTAGGTTCTTGGGCTGATAACTGAGACCATGGTCACTGCAGCTGCTTCTTGAGACAAAACTTCTCTGCTTCAGAGAAGGGAAAGAAGGAAGTGAATCACAATGTATGTTTCATGTACCCAAAGGAGCTACTTAATAAAAGATCAGTTAAGCACTGACACACCCTCTAGAACAAGTAGATAATAAACAATTAAGCCAGATTTCATAGAATCAGTAAGAAACCTGTTTCTCCCAAGAATATGTCTGATCACTAGAGTGAGAGTATTTTCTGAGTCAGGAATTCAGACAATAATCTGATGGGTATATGCGTACTCAACAGGAAAACCAGTCCAGGATTCCTGAAACTGGACTCGTCTTAGAAAATTCAGTCTGGATGGTGACTGTACTAGGACTCTTAAGAGTTATTGGCTACATTAAAACAAAAGCTTTCAGCAGAAGGGTGGAAAAAAGAATTTTGTAATTCAGGCAGAGAAGGACTCACCTCATCACTGAAATTTCTGAAGGCAGCCACTCTCTCTTCGACACTTTCCTGATTCAGGGGCACCAGCTTCAAGCGATCAATTATCTGTTTAACACAAAAGCCATCAGCCCCATATGATACAATCATCACAGTCATTCCACTCTTCAAACACATGTCAGCATCTAACATGTTCATAGGTGGCTTCTTAGTAGGAAATTCTACTCCCCTAGTTCAAAGGCTTTGATTCCAACTTGCTGACTGACTCAATTCCTATCCTCATTTTCTGAGGCAGTTTTCACAATTCAGAGACTTCAAATTATTTTGAGAAATTCCTCTGTTTTTAGATTAAAGAAGAAAGGAAAAGAAAAAAGGGGAAAAAAGAACAACATAGAAATCCCTTTTAAATTGCCAGGATCTTACTTGTCCTTTTTCACTTAACAGGCATACTGGTGACATTTCCTTTGTTTTAAATGAATCCCACAAAATGTTTTGATTTTTCAAGGGCATACACTAAGCAGTACTTCAAACACCCCTCCTGAAACTTACATCAAAGGCTCTGTCAATATGCCCACTGTGATACTCGTCAAAAAAGGTGATCAAGTCCAACAGAAGATAGAATGTCGAGTCCACAAATTTATTTGCACTGATTCCCTGAGCCCTATACCTGAAGGACAAAAAAGAGGGAAGGGAGGCAGGGGTATATTAGGCATTTCTGTGCAATCTGTAATTTGAGGACAACATCTAAAAAATGTCAGAACCTCTTAGGCTCTCTAGATGAGGTGAACTAAGGAGTGGAAAATAGTGTCTCTTTTATAACGGCCGAGCATTTGATGGTGGATTTGACAGAGATCGACCTATAAACGTTCTGTATGAAGCCCAGTTCTCCAGCTTTGGCCGCCATCTCAGCAAGCACCCTGACCCAGTTCTCAGGCAGATTTGGAGAGGGCACAAAAAGTAACGACTGCTGCCCAGCCAGGGAGTCACACTGGTTGGAGTGCACCTCCACTCATGGGGAGAGGGGAGATTCCGAAACACTGGCCACCACACCTTGGAGAATCCCCCATCCACCCATCCATCCATCACTAGCTATTACCAAATCCCTTTGAGATGGCTGCTAATGGTGCAGAGATGAGTATAATGCCTTGAATTAAACTGCAGGATTAGAATGCTGAGATATTCTTAGATCCCCTTCTTTTTGGCAAAAATGTTTACCAAGTGACAGCTGGTTATGATGGTTATTAAGAACTCTCGAAACTGTCAGTGCCAGTGGGACGGTGGAGCCCCTCTTAGGGACTGTGTGACGTTACAGTGAAGCTGAAGACACACCTGGGTGGGGGCTGGGAGCCCGGGACCCCGAGAGCTTCTTCGGCCTTACCGTTCTGCGATGGAGAGGGCCATGTTCTTCAGCCGCTCCTTGTTGGACTGTGGTGCGCTGATCTGGGGCACAATGGGGCTAAGCAGTTTGTTCATCAGCTCCAGCACCTTGTCAGCATTCTGTTTAGTTTTTTAAAATTAAAGAAGGAATTCATTACAAATAATCAATACGAAGACAAAAACTAAATCATCAAGACAAAGAGGGAACTTTTTGTTCTGGATCTTGACCTGGGTGATGATGACACAGACATATACCTGTGGAAAATCCATCAAGCTGTTATGTATGCTAAGTATCTACACCTTTTTCTATTTTTTCACTAGACCTCAGTCTCAATAGAGGACTCCCCTGATGGCTCAGCGGTAAAGAATCTGCCTGCAATGCAAGAGACCTGGGTTCGATCTCTGGGTGGGGAAGATCCCTTGGAGAAGGAAATGGCAAGCCACTCCAGTATTCTGGCCTAGAGAATTTCAAGGACAGAGGAGCCTAGTGGGCTACAGTTCATGGGGTCACAGAGTCGGACATGACTGAGCAACTAACACTTTCCCTTTACTTTCAGTCTCAATATTTTTAAATTAAAAAAAATGCATTACAATCCTGTTTTGCGAACTTCTATGAGGTGATAAAAGGAGAGAATGCAATCTTCTCCAGGCTACAGTTACTAGTATTTCCCAAATGTTCTAATGCAGAACTCCTAACTCCAGGGCTCTCAGCACGCCTTGGCTGTGGTTTTGTTCCCAAACATCCATCCATCCCCAGTGGGTCTGCGGCTGCTTGGAGGATGAGCACCAGCACTTTCACCAGCGGCTTTACTGTCGAAGCATGATGGAGGTTTATTCTGCTGCTAAGTGAGACTACAGCTCAATGCCCGCAGGACAGCCTTTCAATATATCGTGCTCTCGTCTGGCCAGAAACACCTTATGGGCAGAAATAATTCTGTAAAATGGGAATTTCACCCTGACTGGATCATTAACTGCCTAAGCATTAGGAGACAATGCCTCAGCAGACAGAGGGGTACAATAACAGCACCGCTGAAATGGTTGTGCATTTAATGCAGCAAGGCTGACAGATCTATTAGGTGCAGAGGCAAGAAAAGGACACATTTACCTTGGCAAGGTCGTAAAGCTTTGCTGCTTCTTCAAACAGTCCTTTATTTTCTGCCACGGAAGCAACTTTGTTGATAATAGGCTTTGTGTCACTGGTAAACTTATCTATGACTCCAGGCTGACAAGACAAATTATGGAAGGGAGGAAGAGAGAAACAGAGGGACAAAGCTGTCATTTTAAACACAGAGAAGCAATTGGGGATCTGAAAACTAACTGAAAATGCTTGCTCTGGGCAATGCATATATTTCTATCAGCCAGACTCTGGCTTTCCTGAAGATATAAGGGCCTATTAAACATATGAAAAGGACCAAGATGAGTGCCCATGAAGAGGCAGACTCACAGGCAGCCCAGAGGAGTCAGCGGTAAGACTCCATGCTTTCTCATTTTGCAAAATGACCTACAAGTATGTGAAATCATCAATGATTTTAATTTTGCAGATGACCCTAGTGGGGGCAAAAAAATCAGGAGGCTCAGAGAAAATATCTGAAAGATTTTGGATCTGCTTTATAAGACAGACAGCAAAAGAAACCTACTCCTGAAAAAAATACATGGCAAGTGGTGCCAGGATACTAAAAACAACAACAAAAAAATCTGCGTCATCACTCAACAGCAACCCAAGAGAGTATGAGACAGGCCTTAGGTAACACAGACTCCGTGACGTCTGACTGGCTGCCCAACTCTTCATCAGCCCTGGACCGAGTCAGGCGACCGACCTTCTCTGTCACCCTGGCAGCACAAGAGGTCAGTGAAGAGCATGGGCTCTGGGGTCAAGAAGGACTGGGTTCCAATTCCAGCTCATTTTCTTACTAGCTGTGTGACCTTGAAGACAAAAATTAACCTCTCTTGTCTCCACTTCCTCCCTTGAAAAACAGATAATAGTTCCGACTCGGTGGGGTTCTTGTGACCACTAGGTGAGAACATATTCATCGAACATTCAGCACAGGGCCTGGCAGTTGTCACTGCTCCATCAGCATGGCCATCATCACATCTTCACCAGCACCGCCACTGGTCTTCCTGAGCTGGATGGTGTAAGCAGTGTGAGCTCATTTCAAGATTTCTGGGTCTAAACCACCCATTTTTGTAAGCAGGGAAAGTGAGTCCCTGAGAGAGGCACAAGGAGCCCCAAGGCGGGTCAGGAGGCGCCTCCATGCCAGGGTCCCTGCCCATCCACATGGCCCCAAGTGGGGTCAGGAGGGGCCTCCCCGCCAGGGGCCCTGCCCAGTAGCCATGATGGGTCTCAGGGAATCGCTGAGGCTCATGGGAGCAGCTGCATCTCTGGGGTCAGTGCAGGGTTCTGAGCCCTTGAAAACTACCTTTGGAGAAAGGTCAAGTGCATCTCTAATTTCCCATCTGGGGAGAGTAGGTGTAGTAATCAATTTCTTTCTTGGATATTTTCTGAGCCAAGAATGGCAGAAATGTACCCTTCTCAGATGAAAAAATGGCAGGTGTAAGCAGATGAGTATTTTGAACATAATTTAAAAAGCTATCTCACCACAAATTAACATATTTCAAGGAGAAATGTATCTAACATCAAGGTCATCACTTGGGACCTGTAATTTTCATTCTTTGTTTTTTAACACTAAGCAACTTCATTCAGATCTGTCTCTTTAGTACCTTGCATCCTAAAATGTAACTGTATTTTTTGGGACAATTGTAAATCCCCACCTGCAAACTAACATATCTCCAGGGGTGTCTTTAACCTACCTTTCTGCTTCCATCATTCTCCAGTTTCCCAAGAATCATATCGAACTGCAGAGGCAAAAAAATGTTTACCCAGTTTACTGGATGAGGATATACACATAATCCACAATTCTTAGGAGATGAGAGAGGACTAGGGGAGGTGGCAGAAGTCTCGAGGATACTGAGACTGAATCAACAATTTCAGAAACCAAAGAATACTCTAAAGCTCCCCGCCTCCCCACAACCCACACTGAGGTGATCAGCATGAGAACCTGTATACTGGAAAAGTTAGGAAATATACCTCTCGACTTTCTATCACCAGCTCGCTCACACAGCGCAGAAACATGTTTTCTCCTTGACTATCCTTCTCATCCCTAGGAGGAGACAAAAACTGGTTTCTGAAGGTACGACTTTAAGGTCTCTAATCATCATTCTCATAACGGCAGAAACCAAAATCAGCTGAAGTAAATGGTCAAAAGCCAGTCTCACCTGAGGAAGTAAAAGTACTGGAGGGCCTCTCTCGGGTCCGTGGACTCAAACTTCCGGGTGTAGAGCATGAGCAGCCGCACAAAGTTCAGCCTCCGCATGCAGGGAGGGTCGCCGGGCTCATGGCTGACTGCACGGGGTGGGGGGGGGTCAGAACTGGTCACAACCACACAACCAGGAACTATGGGAACCAAGCCCAAAGACCCAGTGGCACCTACTCCTGCAGCCCAGCCAACGTCTGGCAATGCGAGCTCAGCCCAGTCCCTTCACCACCGCCCTTGAGTTCGGCCCAAGCACAGAGCGGAGACAATGGCATTTTGTAGTGAATCATAGTATGCTGGTCTCCGAATGAAAAGGTGGCAACAACCTACTATTATGAAATGTGTTCCAGGAGGAGCGGGGGGTCTGCTGCACTACTCACAAACTGCAGCCACTCGGGCACATGTCTTCTCTCCCTCCTGACTACCACTCCATGCCATGAGCAGGCATAACTGATGGCTCGTTGGGCCTTCCAGTGTCTCCAATTAGAGCTCCAATGGGAACCAGTCTCACTAGGTTTATATACTGAACTCCCCAGGGAATCTGAACGGAGGAGGGAGGGGCAAGACCGCCTCACACTGATCATCCCAGAGGCCCAACTGTCTACAACCCTCTAAAAACGACTGGCTCTGTTTGTTGGATCCCTGTCAACCGCAGTTCTGCGCCCACTGTCACCTGATGGGGGATGTGTCATGCTGTGGAGGTGTGAGGGCCAGCAAATACTCACGGAGCTGAGCACTCTGTCCTGAGGATTTTAAAAGCAGCTTCAGCTCAAAGAGCACCAGTGCCACGTGGACAGCATGGCAGCGCAGCCGCTCCATACGGAAGAGAAAGGCAATGGCGGCTTCAAACTGCGCCGTCAGGAACAGCACTTGGAAGTAGAGGAAGGGCTGCTGGTTCACCGTGAAGTGGGACTCGCCTGAGGGAGAGGAGGGATAGCTGACTCAGAAGAAGTGAGTGGAAGGAGCAGCCGACCAGCAGCCCTGAGTGCTTAAAGAGCGGGATGAAAGCACCAGCCTAAGCAGGAATGGACCTGGGGTCTGGACACAGTGGACGCCACTCCAGCTTTGCCGTTTCCACAGCCTCCTGACCTCCCAACACAACTGGAGAGTGGGGGGCCCCTGTTGTAAAACCTGGACTACTTGCATTAGGTGGGAGAGAAACAGAGAGTAGGACCTTAAAACAGAATGCAAAGGGTCTGTTTATCTCCTGTGTCCTGATGAGTCACTCAGTAAGGAGAGGAATGACTTCCAAGCTGCAGTTCCCTCAGATTCACAGCATTTAACATTGCTGACCACCAGTGGGAACTTCTTTCTCTCTGTGTTCAGATGCAGTCACTTTGAGATCTCTGAGGGAGCTGCAGCCAAGTCCTCTATCTCTCTCTCTGAGCCAGTGTCCACCAGAGCTGCTCAAAGAACTGTCCGTGACTATGTAAGCCACATCCACTACTTAAGGCCATGGGTGCGGCCTCTACTTGAATCTGAAATAATTGTTTTGTTGTGCTGTGTTTTGAAGGTTCACGGGGTTTTGAAGGAGAGACGGAGTTCAGAGATGAAGGATTTTCCCAGAAAGAAGCTAACCAGTGATCTTAGGTGGATGAGAGAGACAGAAGGTGTTTATGCTTAGGGGATCTTACCATAGTCTTCCAACAGCTGTTTCTGGAACTGAGAGAGAGTGAGCCTGTCCTGCGGGGAGCTGGTGCCATCGTCATCAAAACACACCTGGTTCAACTAAACCCCCAAGAGAAAAACATGCATTGGTACCAATGGCAACCCACTCCAGTATTCTTGCCTGGGAAATCCCATGGATGGAGGAGCCTGGTGGGCTACAGTCCACAGGGTCGCAAAGAGTTGGATACGACTGAGCGACTTCACTTTCACCTTCTGAGCCAGGAGCGAACTTAGAGCTGTTTGAGCTCAAGGCTCAAGGCTATGCTAATGGCTGTGTTACTAGCTGGGAATCGTGCACAATAAAAACTGGGCCAGGAGACAGAAAAACCACTACTGCAGTCACCTTACTGGCATCATACGTTAACAGTAAAATCTGTGTGCAGAGTGTAAGCAGGGGGAAGGGGCAAATGCCCTGCTGGGCAAGGGGAGCACGCCTGCCTTCAGCCACAGGTAGTCCTCGGTTTTGTCGGCCACCTCACTCTGGTTGTCCGTGACGTCACATCTGCCAATGATACAGTACACAGCCCGTTTGTAGGGGTCCGTGTTGTTCCTGAGGGCCCTGCGGTAATGCAGTCGGAGCTTGTTCTCCGTAGCTGGGGACAATCTGAAGACACAAGGGAACAGACAAAGGCTGAAGATCCTCAAGGGCACCTGAAAGCACCCAGGGTCCAACCACACAGTAACAAAGTTGTGAAGCCTTCCTCCATGGAGAGGAACAGGCACTGTCCCACCCAAATCCCCGGGACCATCACTTTAACCTGACTTGCAGCTCCCAGGACCTGCATCTCTGCCTGCTGGCTTCCTCCAGCGGTGGCCTTCAGGGCAGAAGGTCTGGGGAATTGACCCCCCAGCCCCCCACCCCCAGCATCCTCCAAACAGTGATGAACAAGACTGAGTCAGTCCTTTAACGGCCTCAGCCCCCTCTGGCCTCTCCACTCCCTTAACCCTGTGACGTCACCTCCCAAATAAACTTCCTGCACTCAAATCCTTGTCTCAGGGTCTCCTGGTGAACCTAGGACATGGTCCCTACTTTACACTCTGATATAAGCAAGATAGGACTTATGGTTTATCACACTCTCTGGACATGGACACTGCCAAAAAAGTAATCTTGGTTTTCCACACGTATAACTGGTGTAACTACCACTATTTCTTCTATATACATGCACATATATTTAAACTAGGTTTGAATGTGAATTTAAGTCCAACTACATTAACAAAAACCAAAGAAAAACTAATGCTTTGCAGTTCCTTAATGTAAGAGGAAAAAACAAAAACAAAAAACAGCTTAATGAAGTAATTCGATGGTTATATCTCAGGTTTGCCAATGTCTAATTCTGGCCTTTGAGCTATGAAGTGCATGACAACATATTTTCATCTGGATCAACCAGAAAAGCACTAAGAGTGAACAAGTGGCGTGTAATACAACAGTTTCATTTTATAAAGCATCTCTGATGTGCCTAGGACGCTATAAGTCTAGACATTCGTGTCAGAGTGGGGCTCTTGAATTCTTCATGCTTTCCAAAGTTCATTTTTCTCCCAAGCAGAAACTTATTTGGAGCCATGTGTAAGGAAAAGAGAGCAAGGCCAGGGCGGACCACCCTGTTGATCCCACGTGGCTTCTTCTGGACTCGGCACCTTGTTCACCGTACCTTCTGTCCTTGCTGTTCATGTACTCCTGGAACCAAGTTTTGAACTCTCCCAGTTGGTGCTGGGCTCGGTTGACCACCTGTGAAGCGGCAAGCAGGTCTCCGCAGCGCATGCAGTAATAAATTAACGCCCACACAGGATGGCCTTCCACCTCTCCATCCTAAAAAAGGAAAGGTGCTCAAGTAGACAGACAAATAAAAGCTAACTGATGGCTTTCGATGTGCTGGTCCTCAGCTAAGCCTCTTCTTGTATTAAGTCACTCAATCTCACAACTCCACTAGGTAGGGACCCTGAATGGCTTCCTCCTCTCTGTTTTACAAACCAGGAAACTGAGACATGGGGCTGTTAAATACTTATTCCATGGCAAGCTAGTAAACACCAGTCTAGCCTAGAGCCTTTCCTCTACAGCATCATGCGTGCCACATGAGTCAAAGCCAGATGGTGGGTTCTCCATGGAACCCCAGGATTCACAGCGAAAGGGTGACATGTTCTTCTGTGATGATTTACAGACATGCACTCTTGCCACCCCAACAAGTAAGGGATAAAGACATTCACTTACCAATAGGAGACTATCATCATATTAAGAGTTTCACTGTGCTTGGCACTGGGGATATAGGAAAGCGGGTCTGATCCTACACTCTGAGCAAGAGCATCTCTCCTGAAAGTGGCTGTGTCCCCAGACTGTGCAGCAGCCCTGTAGTTATTCCCCCCTCTGCTCCTCCCTGACTCCTCCAGAAATGTGGACCTCAGACTTCCCTTCTTGGCCCCTCCACCCTCCCCTCAGCAGGACTCCTTCTAAAACTCAGACCTGATCGTGTCACTTCCCCACTTAAACCCCTATAAGCTGTTTGCGCTTTAAGTGCTTAGCCTGGCGCTCCCCAAGCTGGCCCCGCCCTGACACACACCCAATAGGCCAAGTGCTCTATCCTGCCTTGACAAGTTTGTTCTTGCTGCTCCCTCCCCATCAAAAACCCTATCCGAGACCACTGGCTGGCGAGCCCCTACTCTTCAAGCACTAGTATGGGCCTCACTTCCTGCAGGAAGCCAGCCTCCTGTGTATTCCACCACCCTCGGTACACAGATCTGGTTCAGCACTCTGTACACAGCAGGTATCTGAACTGTGAGCTGAGAAGAAAGGCACTTTCTAGGAACCATATCTAACTCTGTTGTGTTAGCTATTTGAGCCAACAATCTCAGAAGTCATCCCTGACTCTGTGGCTCACACCCATAGCCGAATTCTTCCACCGTCCCATTGGGTCCACTTTCAAAACACGTCCAGAAACCAATGACATCAACCCCCTGCACCCTCCTCCTCCACCGCCATCCCCTGGACTCCTGACCACCAGCCTTTCCAGGTCTCCTAGGTTCTCTTCCTGCCCACTCTGGTCTCCTCTTCATACAGCAGTCTCCACACATTACCTCATTTCAGCTGAAAATGCCTATCTGAGAGACTGACCTGGAGGAGTAACTGATCGCATGAAGGTGCCAGTACCTGAAGTCCAGGCAAAGGAGCTGGAAGTTTAATGTTCAGGAAACTTCGAACCAGCTGGTAAGTCCCCGGCACTCCGCCCAGCTGGGCTTGATGCAAGTTTCCAAAGACAGTCACAAGGGTGTAATTCTTATAACTGGAAAAAATTTGGAGGCACAAAAAAGGGAGGCGAGTTTGAAAACATATCTTACACGTATCTGTGTCCAGACCCACAACATTAGACTGTGAACTCCACATGGCAGGGCCTGGACTTCAACTGAACACAGAAGACGAAACAGAAGTGCATGCTTAATGAAGCAAGCTACATTATTGATTTGGTGGGTGGTGGATCTCTGTGAAGACTTCTTATCACTGTGGATACTCAAAAGAATTCCTGGAGCCACATAATTGTGAATTTCAAATGCAGAAGGGGCTGCTGTGCAGAAAAATAAGTGCTCCGCTCACAGCCTAATGCTCTAGTGGATCTTCTCAAACTTTTTATTTTGAAAAATTTTAAACCTACAAAAAATTAAAGAATAGTTCGACGAGTGCTCAGATGCCCTTTACTTACATTCGTCAGTTAATATTTACATGCATGCTCTTCTCTCTCTCACAAATACATGTTATCTGAACCATCTGAAAATGTTATAAAAATACATAAATCAGGCGCCACCTCATCTGTAAATGAAAAACTTTCAGGTGCTTCATATGCACTAAAATGTTCAACATCAGATTAAGTATAATAGCAGACTGAGAGAGAGAGACACACACATACACACCTCTCAGAGAAAAACATCTAAATGTCAATTACAGAAAACAGACTCATCAGAAATTGATGTAGTTTTAAAAAATGATACTGACAAAAAATTTTACAAGCAAACTATATAAAACCATATATTGTACACATTGGGATCATAAGCTATGTAAAAGATAAATATCAAACAAAATATTCATATGTCCCAGAAAGGTGGTGGGGTTGGGTGTGGAGGTGGCGGTGAGGAAATATAACAAGGTACCAGGAGCCCCTGCATGTGAGAGGGGGGGCTGCTCCTTTTTTTCAGGTCCTCTTTTTGGCATCTTTCAAAATTTCTATAATAATCATGTAGTATTTTTATGATGAAAAATAAACATAATTTAACAAATATGAGTTCTCTATCACTGGGAGTATTTAAAAGCAGAGGTTGGAAAAGAGATTGGATAAGAGCCCTGTGGCAACTGGGACAAACAATGCCCATTATGGTCTCTTCCAACTTGAATGAAGACAACCCACATGCTGGAAAGGGCCTAACTTCCTTGAGAGCTAAGAAATGCTACCTTGCTTCAAATTTGAAATACTCAAAAAATAATTTGGGGCCAGGCCTGCTTTGCCATCTGGTGTATTACATCACTTGAAACACTATATGTTGGGACTTCCCTGGTGGTCCAGTGGTGAAGACTCCGCCTTCCAACGAAAGAGGTGCAGGACCAATCCCTGGTTGGGCAGCTAAGACCCCACAGGCTTCGAGGCCAAAAAACCAAAACATAAAACAGAAGCAATGCTATAACAAATTCAATCAAGATGTTTAAAATGGTCCACATCAAAAAAATCTTAAAAAAAAAAACACACTGTATGTTATCCTCTCAGTGGATTAGTACCAGCAAAAATATTTTTTTAAGTGAGTACAGTTATCTGAAATATTCCCTTTATCAAAAGGGACAATAGATCCTTAAAAAAGAGGCCAAGAGAGAGATGCTGTTAGAAAAAGAAAATAAGCATATAATAGTTGTGCACAGGAAACTCCCGAATAGCTCCAAGTGCTGCTAAAGGAATTAATGGAACAAGATCATCCTAAAAAAACTAAATGAAAAGAATAATAGAAGAATTGGGATGGCTTACATATATAAAATCCCAAACTGCAACCTGGTACCTCTGGTGAAGTCAAACACCAACAGTGAGAATTAGGCTTACTGAAGAAAAAGCAGTCATATACTTAATCCTTTAAAAAAAACCACCCTAATATTGTTTATACACTGTGAGAAATTTTTTGATTCATATTTTGCTAACTTGTAGCAAATAAATACCACTATATATATTAGGTTTTTCATGGCTGAAGACTTAACAAAACTTACATTATAAAAATTGAGTGAAAGCCTGATGTAATACTTTATGAACTCTTTGCGCCTGTGCCAGAAAAAATGAAATACCATTTGCAGTTTCAGATTTTTCTTAACAAAAGAATGGAGGCTAGTGAGTTTAATATATCTGATGGTGTTCATCTTGTGTAGCTATTAAATAATTTAGTATTTGATATAAAAATCTGTTCTCTCTCTGCAGTATCAAGTCTTGAATTACCTTGACTTCCTAACAGAGTATTATTTTGTTGACAGAAGGTGACCACACAACAAGGCCACTGGCAGCTGCATGGGTGCAGAGGCAAAGAGCTGCAATTGAGCAAGTGTATGCAGCCTGCCTTTCTCTTCTCCAGCCAACAGAGAGAGGCCCAGCACCCTGTCTCTGAGATTAAGAGGGTCCACTGCACACTCATGACAACACCTGCTGGTCAATTCAGAGCTAGGAGGAGTGTCCACAGGGCGTGGATGAATGGCACAGCCCCTACCAACTAGGGGGCCAACAGTCAAGGCACAAGGGTACAGCCACAAACCCCTGTGACCAACTCCAATTAGTGAGGAGGTGGCAAAAACCTAGGCACAAATCAGAGGCTTTAGCAGCTGGGAAGGATCTGAACTCACAGGATTAACCAAGCAGAGCCAGAAGGAAAACAAAAGCTCAAGGGGCCTTCCTAGGGTTTGGAGGTGGTAAAATGCCAGGTGGGAAAATTAAAATGTTGAGAGAAAACCAAGAGCCTGAGGAGTAATGGCTGAACCCCGCGAGGGCCCAGGATCCTGACCCAAGGCACTGTGCCCTAATAACCCTGTCTCTGTACTGAGGGACGCAGGGTGGAGAAAGACAGAGAGAAAAGCCTAAGAGGGCTCAGGGCTCCCACTCACGTGGTTTTACACCTGTGCAGAGATAGTTCCCATAGAGAAGTGCTCCTAAAAACAGCGTAATATCTCTCAGACTTGCTCAACCTTGTTTAAATCACACCAGCTCCAGAGCACTTATCTAGAGAACCACTTCAAACAGGGGAACAGCTACCTTCAGGGGATTTTAAAGGCGGCCTCTGTGCTGCCGCCGCCTCACCTCTGCTCCAGGTACCCCAAGGCCTGCCTGACAAACTCCATGCGCACTTCCACGCTGTTGCGGCTCTTCAGGGCGTCAGTCGCTGGCACCAACAACACATCTGTCATTTGTTTCACCATGGCCCACATGTCGGAGATGTTCTGCACAGAAACAACACTGCACGTGACAACGCTGTGGGGCTGCGCAAGCGGCCTGGTTCTTCACGGTGCTCTGACGTGGAAGGGGCTGAGGTTAACGTCCTATCTGCAGCCCTCAGGCTCAAGCCCAGCAAAGAAGATGTGCCTTGGCTGGGCCAGTAGCCAGGCTCTCATCTTCCCTTAAGCAGCCCACGTCCTGAGTGGGTTTTCAGATCAATTACTATTACAGGTCCGACATAACCACCTACATAATTGAGACCACATTTATTGAATCTCAGTGGGTTATCCCTTAAGAGAGAGTGAACACATTTATAATCGTCCAGAGCTCTAGGATTTTAAACTCAAATAGCTGCATGTCAGTCCTTAGACAAGGTCATTTGAGTTTTTTAAGACTTAAAATAAGAGTCTAACCTAAATAGTACAGGCTTTGTCTTCCCGGAGGCTCTCCAGGGGCCCCTGCTCTCACCCTGTTTCTCAGCGGCATGGCCTCTCCTTTTCCTGCCTACTCACTCCCCTCAAAAGGCGCCCCCAGTGCAGCCTCCTAGAAGGGGCGTGGGTGTGCTTGCCTGTGTGTAACCACACAGACGGACTCTCACGTCCCAGGACCCTCCTGGTTGTAAACTTTGCCTTAGAAGTGTGTTCCCTGAACCCTTTGCGACGTTACAAAGTTAAGATCTCTGGAAGGCAGTAGCAGTTGGAGAAAAAGCAGGTCTACACTTTTTCCAAAGGAAAAGAGAAAATCCCGTTTTCATTGTTTCTTGGAAAAGTTAAAAATCTGTAGAAAATCCATCTAAATGTGACTCTTTCTAGGTAGTGAGAGAGTAGATAAATTCTTACTTTCTTCTTTAGATTGGTTTTATAATCTTACACTTTTTTATTGAGAAAAAAAAAAAAAAAAAAAAAAAGTCGGCTGCCCTGTGAAGGAAAAATGTGTTCAAGTGCTTGCTTGCGTTACAGACTTCCTTCCTTTTCCCATTCTTCCTGGCCACCTACCAATCTATCCATCCCCTTTTTTGATTTTTATTTTTTCCCCGAAGTGGGAGAAACTGGGCCAAGGATAAGAACTGAGGGGCAGGAATGAAGAAGGGGGAGTCAGAGAGAAACAAAATCAGTGGCATATGAAAAATTCTTGTAAAGACCCCACCTGAGTCGAGTTCAAGGGGCTCACGGTACGAAAACCACATCACCTTTACAATTCACATCTCGTGAAAGAGCCCTGTCTGTCTTAGCAGGGAAACTGACAGGGTGGAGCTGGAGCCTGACAGGACTTCAAAGCAAACACAGCTTGGCTGGGCCTTTTGAAGATGCATTAAAGATATATATATATATATATATATATATATATATATATATAGCATCACCATAAAAAAAAAACCACCTAAAAATTACTTAAAATAAAACTCTGAAAAACACTTAAATTAATCTTCCAAAGCATAGAATTTCTCTCTAGCACACTTCTGCCAAATCAGCAAGCCGCTAATCCCATCAGACACCCGACCCACACGTCTCCCCGGCCGGCTCTGGGTGCTACCTTATCATCCAGCTCTGTGACGGAAGCACAGAGGTCCAGGAGGTTAGGCTGCAGGTGTCCGTTTACGATCTTCTCGTTATAGATATAAATCTGAAAGGAAGAGCAGAGTAAATGGCACAAATTCCATTTTCACCTCTCCTTTTCAGAACCTCTTGAAGGAGTTCTGAAACCAACTTCTGCCCAATGGTCAGAAGCTTCAGTCAACCTTTCCTTCCTCACAGTGGCTGAACTATCCACACTGCCTGGAGGGCAAGGCCTCTGGCTAGCTGCTCAGTCCGGCGTCCGAGTCTCGCACAGTGGCATGAACACACACCAGAGCTAACTGCTCCCCCAGCCCTGCTAACCTGGGGAGCAGGAGCAGGGCGGCCCTCGGGGAGGAGCACCGCATGCAGTTCTGTGCTGCTCTGCCCAGCAGACCCTCGGGCCCAGAGAACAAGGACCAAAGTGGAAGACGGGACAGTGGAAGACGGGACAGTGGAAGGTCTCTAGCTGCTGCTTCCTAGGAATCTGAGCAGAGTCTGGTCACCTTTCTGATAAAAGGATAGAAGGGCCCCAGCCCAGGGCTGTGTACTGAGTAAGGACTGCCAGGCTGCAGCCCCCTACACGTGTTAGAAGAACACTTCTGCCCATTTGTAGTACCCATTTCTCTCATCAAGAATCCCAGCTCCTTAGTAAAATTTTCTCAAGAAAAAAGAACTCTGTGATGTTTAAGGAATGGAAAAGCCAATATTACTCTGGACTTTGTCTCTAAAGAACCAACACATTGATGGGGAAAACTAGTAAATTCTTCTCTTTGCATTCTGAAAGCCTTGCACTGCTGAGGACTGAACTAGGTAGTGATTTCAGACAAAACAGGACCCTGTCGAACCCTGCCCTCTGCTCTCTATGGGGGAGAGCAGCACATAGCCTCCAGGAGCATTATAAAGACAAGGTGGTGTTTATTCACTCAATGAGCATTTCTGAGGGGCCTTCCCTTGGGTACTGTGTTCAGCATGGGATATAAAGGTTCTCTCTCCACTGGAGGGGAGTGCCACGTAAACAGACATGACATTATGGAGTCCTGAGTGCTAGAAAACCTTAGTCTTATAAAGCTTTAGTCTTCACAGACACAGAAGACCCATGGTTTCTCTCCTCAGAAGCTTGTAATTTCATTAGGCCTGAATTCTGGAAATGTCTGTGACAATGATAGTCAGTCATATGATCAAAGTGAAATTTTTAAAACTGTAGATGGAGTGTGGGAGATCTAAAAATTGGAGAATAAATTTTAGTAAAACATGAGGGAGTTGGAAGAAGGTGGACTTGTGTGTGCAAAGCTGACACAACTTGCACAGTGCTTTGAGGGAAGAATATGTTGCTGCCACTGTGGCCCTCAGCATTACCAACTTCCTTTCTTCCACCAAGTCTCAGGTGGGGTGGTTGGAGGGCCACAGCGGCACCAACACATTCTCCCCTCATAGCACTGTGGAAGTCGGTCACAACCGAACAGATGTTCCTTGGTGACTTCTGGTGCAGGACGATTTAAAGGGGGTGGAAGCCCACCACCTGCAATTCAGGAAACAAGACTGTTTTTCCTTCTTGATACTTTATGCAGGAAATCAGCAAATTAGAATAAAGTACACAAGGCTGGTACAGTTTTACTCAAAAGGTCAATTCCAGGTATGTACTATCTTGAGGGCAGTTTTGTGTCGTTTTTACACCCTGTGCTTTAAACACAGAGTGTCTCAATCTATATTTACACTATCGCATGGTCATGATACACAACCAGAACCACAACACCCCAAAAACTATGAGCTTCTCCAGGGCAGTAATATCCAGTAATGGTGGGTACACTATGCTAACCCAGGCAGAAAAATATTTAGAAAATTTCTTTCTACAACGAGGGAGGGAGCAGGGTTTCTGATAATACCATTTGCCAACCAGGTGATCAGTTAATATAGAACTCCATTTGCTCAGTAGTGCAATTACTCAGAGCTTTACTGTACATGGACTGTTGCCAAATGCAAAATGAGATGCCTTGGTCAGTGTGTGAGGCAGATTTCAATTTCCCTAAATCAAACCTGAGTCATTCTATTACCCAGTTTGATAGACTTCTCCAGGGACCTAGATGGTAAAATATTAACAAGTCCTCTGAATGAAAACCCAACTTGCTTTTAGGCTCTGACTTTCACATGAAGTCTGTGTTCTCTTTTACTCTCCAGAGGGCTCATGGAAGATTTTCCTGGATTTGATCTTCCTTGAGAACATGCTTACCTGCCGGGCGTAGGCCATTTCGGTGCTGTCTAGGGAGCTTCGACCAGGGGGTCCTGCATCACTGATGTAACTTGGCTGTAGAGAAATATATATTCAGAATTGGTTCAGAACAGCATTCAATCATGTAAAGGAAAAAAAAATCACAAACATTTGTTTGTCTTTAATGGAGCTGTGAGGAGTCTGTTTCCTAGTCAGACTTCCTGAATGATTTTGGGGGTTTCAATAGAAGACGACTCTCTTATCATGAACACATAAGGGAGCAGGCATGGGACCCAATGAACTCCATAACAGGAGGCTGACCAAACTGCAGGGATATCTCAATAACTGTTCCTATCTCTGTGACATTTGGTTTCAATCCCAAGCTCCCACTTTGCCTCATCTTCCTCATCCATGTCTTTACACCAGTAAGACAGTAGTGCATGTGGGTCTTCTGTTTCCATCAATACTAAACAGCTGAGGAAATGGGAGATTATAGGGTCACAATACTGAGGTTCAGATGTTTCCTAGAGTCCACACTAAGGCAATAGCTACTGATGAACTTTCTGCCTCTGAAGATACAAAGTCAGCCTAAGTTGAGTCATTTATTTATCTATTCATTCATTCAGTAAACATCTGTTAAGTGTCTGCCTGCCACACGCACAGCATGAACGCACCCATCCCTACAGGGATGACAGGAAGACAGCCCACAGAGGCTGTCCACAAAGAGCTTACCATCTGATGGGGAGAGTCAGACACCAACACATGGGAAGGTTTATTAGTCTTTTTAGAGAAAGATTAAAGTTAATCTTTAGCTAAGTTTATTCCCTACTGTAAACAAAAATGGATCAAAAATAGATACGCTCCAATTAGGTACATTCTTAAACTTCCAAATTAGTTTGTAACTGTACTGCAGCAGAGATCAAATTCTTTAAGCTTCTCTCATAAAAGAAAAAAAAAAAAATCAATGCTCTATTCTCTAAAGTCTAAAACAAAGCAGTTTTAAAGTAGGTTTTGTGGGAGCAGATGGAAGATAGTACCAAAACCTCCCAGCACCTCCAAGGCTGGCAGAAGGTTACCAGTGTGAGCATGGGCTGGGGTAGGACAGGGAGGAAGGAGGGCCAGGAGGCAGAAAGGCGGGATGTAAAGCTTCAGCTTCTAGAACGGACACCTGGGTTCCAGGAGGACCACTCCACTCCCTGGTTTTGGGGTCCAGGGAAAAGCACATTCCTTCGGAGCCTCAGTTTCTCATTTGAGAAACCAACAAATGGGCTGTCCTAGACAATCTCGAGAAGTCCTCCCACCTCTGATTTTCTGCAGTCACTGGTATTAAAGGAGCTATAAATAGCTTACTGTTCAAAATACTGAATTTGGTCTCACTACAGTACAGCAAAAACCAGTATATTGGAAATTTAAGAATATGACTAACACCTAGTAGAACACACCTAATTTTGATCCATATTTATTTACAGTAGGGACAAAACTTAGCTAAAGGTTAACTTTGCTCTTTCTAAAAAAAGACTAAGAAACTTGTCCATAAGTTGGCCTCGAACTCTCCCTATCAGATGGTAAGCTGAGTAAATGCTGCCGCTTGGTTGACTCAATGAATATTTCACATCCCCACCTCTTACCTCTAGTCGCTGCCACTTCCCCCTCTGGCATATGGCATTTTAGATATAACATATCTAATAGTGTGTTGGTAAATGTTTAACAACTGGCTTGGGGAAGGGGACTTGATTTGTAGCATTTGCTGGTTTCTTTAGTGTAGATACTCCCACGATGGCAGAATTCAAGCTATTCCAAGTGGTATCAACAGGATAGCAAATTTTCTGAAAATCTGACAATAGGTCCTCTTGAGCTCAACCCTACACACTACCCTTTCCAGCCTCCACTGCCCCTGGGAGTGGCCATGCACCACCCTGGCTCTAGCCAGTGAGACGGAAGCACCAGCCTGGCAGTACATTCAGGCAAAGTGTAGTTTCTGCTTTTCCTGACAGAAGGGGATAAAGAGCCTGGCATGGCGTTTCAGCATTCTAACCTGAATGCAAACAGCATGCCTAGAGCAGCGGCAATCATCTTGTGAGCCTGAAGGGGCTCTCCTAAAATATGTTGGTGTACAGAGACAAAGACGTGTCTCTGATGGCACCACAGAGCAAATGAACTAAGGCCCACTCTTTCCACACCTGCAGACTTCTTAGGTGAGAAAAATAAACTCCTCTTCAAGCTACAGAAACTCAAGTTTTCAGTTATTCACAGCAGAAGGCCTTCCCATCTGCAATGACTGAAAACCGTCAGGTTACAGTGACAACAGCCACACCTTCTGAGCAACTCCTATACACCAAGCAGAGTCTTAATCCTCGTGTATTAACTCTACAACCCCATGAGAGACACACTTTTATTATGTCAATTTTATAGAGAAAGATACCAAAGGGCACAGAAAGCAACTTGCCCTAGAACACTCCAGTAAGAAGTAGCAGAGTCATGGTTTGCATCCACAGTCTGGGGCCATGCTGCCTGCCAGGGTAGCCCGGGGCAGCTGTCCAAGGATGGCCACTGGAGAACAAGTCAGCAGTGGTTTAGAAAGCCTGGCTCCACTGCTCACTAGCTAGGTGATCTTGACTGAGTACACTGATTCTTTGGGGCCTGGGCTTCTTTAGCTATAGCAATGATACAGGGGCAGCAATGATATTTACCTTGTAGATGAAAAGATTAAATGGGAAGAATATATTACCCACTTCACAAGGAGTAAGCAGGAACAAGTAGAAAGAACTCACTGTCCAGTATCTGACCAGTAAACGCTAACTGCTATCACATTAAATAAAAAATAAACCACAAGGAACATGGGAATAAACCCAACGCTGAACAATGGATAGATATGGACACTACAGTAACATAACCTACAAAATTTTACTTTCTGCTGGCTGGAGAGTCTCATCTCATTTTTCTACAAGGAGCATGCATTCCTTGTATGAACAGAATTCCCACTAGCTCATTTTCTACTTCTGAGTGTTCCCAGTAACACTGTGACAAAGACTGTTCTCTAACACAGTTATCTTTCTGGAACAGAACTAACTCTCTGAAAGCTGGTGATCCCCAAGTCTTTGAAAGAACAGAGCACTAAGGTTGTTAATTCCAGTAACCTAACTGGGGGGAATAAATAGGGATGAAAGGGAGAAATGGCACGAAATACTTCTGCAAGAACACAATTGTTTCAGCTAAATATACATAAACAGCCTTGAGAAATATTTTCCGGTACTACTAGAAACCTAATTCTAAAAATTATCCACTTAAAAAGTAGTTGGTTTTTAGCTTGCAAATTTCCATTTAAATGAATTTTGTTTAATACGCTTGTTTTCAAACATAGCTCTCCTTCATTTGCCCTTGACGGAGCTTCTATTTCACCACACACAAAGTCAATTATCCACCAACAGGATGTGGGCACGCACATGCCTGAGGAGAGGAACCAGCAAACATTCACAGGAATCTTAAAGCCAGGGGCTGCTGGAGGGCTGGGAAAGCGGACGCCGGTGTGTTGTGTGGGGAAACATTTCAAACTTTTCAGGTTTGCCTGACTGGATCACCGTGGGGATACCAGGAGCACGGAGTCAGAGACCAGGAAGGCAGGGAAGATGGGAGGGGGGCCAGGACGACAGCAAAGGGTTCACCTAGGAATCTGGAGACACTGCGGAGAAACCGTCTCTGGGAGCACAGACATGAGAAGGGTTTTCTCAGCATACATGGTGTTCCCAAAAGAGTCATTTTCTTTTCTAAAATCAGACTTTAAACTTTATTTTGTATTGGGGTATAGTTGATTAACAATGCTGTGGTAGTTTCAGGTGAACAGTGAAGGGACTCAGCTATACATATACACGTATTCATTCTCCCCTAAAACCCCACTCCCACCCAGGCTGCCGCATAACATGGGGCAGAGTTCCCTGTGCTGCAAAGTAGGCCCTTGTTGGCCATCCATTCTAAATAAAGCAGTGTGTACATGTTGATCCCAAACTCCCTGACTATCTCTTCCCCCCACTATCCCTCCTCTGGCAACCATAAGTTGTTTCCTAAGACTCTGAGTCTGATTTGTAAATGAGTTCATTTGTATCATTTCTTTTTAGATTCCACATATAAGGGATGTCATATGATAAAAGAGCCATTTTCTAAGAGAGCATTCCAGAACTGGGAGGATATGGTTGGAGTGGCAGGGGTAACTAAGCATTTATCAAGCAGCTAGTTTTGTACATAACATATCCAAGGATGGGGCTTCCCTGGTGGCTCAGATGGTAAAGTGTCTGCCTGCAGTGCGGGAGACCCGGGTTTGATCCCTGGGTTGGGAAGATCCCCTGGAGAAGGAAATGGCAACCCACTCCAGTACTCTTGCCTGGAAAATTCCATGGACTGAGAGGCTCCTCAGAGCCTGGTAGGCTACAGTCCACGGTGTCGCAAAGAGTTGGACACGACTGAGCGACTTCACTTCACTATCCAGGGATAAATAAATCTCTTTTTCCAAGGAGGGAACATTCTAGATAGGAAAAAGGAATGTAACCAGCATTCACTTTTAGCAAAATAAGTACAGAGGAAAAAGAAAATGTGATGATACTATTGAAGGAAGAGAGTTTTTAATTTCCAAGTGAAAGGTTTTGGCTTTACATAAACAAAACAGAACCAAAGTAATTAACGTACAGTAGTTGGCTATACACTCTGTACATAGAAGCTCAGTACGACTAGGAAAAAAACACCAACTGGGGACCAGAAAACCCAGGTTCTAAATGTAACCCAACTGTGTGACTTTGGGTAATGACATCAAACCTCTCTAGGGCATAGCTCTTCATGGATAAAATGGGAGGAATACTTGGGTCATTTATACAATGAAATTTATTACAGCCACTAAAATGACAGGCACCTACACATACTAACCAAGAAAAAGCTCCAAAATAAGTTAAAAAAACAAAACATAATGCTAAGCTGTAGCATCTATTATATAAAATCCTGCCATCTGTGGAAAAGATAAAAAACTGATTGTGTGTTTTGTCACTCAGTCGTGTCCGACTCTTTGCGACCCCATGGACTGTGACGCACCAGGCTCCTCTGTCCACGGGATTCTCTGGGCAAGAATACTGGAGTGGGTTGCCATTTCCTTCTCCAGGGGATCTTCCCCACCCAGGGATTGAACCAAGGTCTCTTGCATTGCAGGCAGACACTTTACCATCTGAGCCACCAGGGAAGCCCCATCCTTGGATATGTTATGTACAAAACTAGCTGCTTTACCATCTGAGCTACTAGGGAAGGCCAAATAAATTGACTGGATGGACATATATGTATAAATGTGCACATAAAGACGTAAGAGGGAACTGAAAGGACAGGATGTCGGAGGTTATGTTTGGGTTTGGGGTGGAGGACAGCGGCTGAATTTTTAAAGCGCGTTCAACCATTAGAACGCTGTGCAAGAAGCGTTCTAATCATATCATATCATGCGTGATATGGCTTGATATTAAAATGAGTTGGTTCTTTAAACTTCTTTTTGAAAGAGCAGTGCAGCACTTTCCATACTTGAAATTCTATTCAAATTCCAGTATGTGGAACAAAACCAGCCCTTTTGGAAACTACCAGGGAGCCATAAAATACAGCTTGGAATCATCTAGTCTGGGGTTTTTAAATTCAAACTTTGTCAGTCAATATTTTTGCTGTATTCCACCAAATCTAACCATCTAAGACATCATGTTTATGTACCACCAAGAAAGAAAAATGCTGACAGTTAAACTATACCATTGATTTAAGACATATCTTGATTTCAGAGATGCTAAAATATAGAAAAGATGTGTAGCTGGCAGCTGATGAAATATGGTATTAAGTCAGTTATCAAAATTAGAGACTACATTCAACATACACCGTTCACTATCTGTAATGATTAAGCTACAACAGCTTCTTTATCAAGGCTCCTGCTTGAGAAGCCGAGTCATTTCCCACATAATACAGTGAAGCACTGACCACTGACGATGTTTAACACCAACAGAGCCATGACACACTGAGGCTGGATAGAAACTTACTTTTAAATACTGTTTTAATGTTGGCTGAGGCATATCAAGGCTTCTCAGCGCTGCTCCCTGCTGTCATGCAAGCAGCACAGACTGGGGGTGTTCTTCCCCACAGGCCAGACGGAAGGTCTGGGGCATGGGGGCTCTTAGCTGGGAGTCTCTTTCTTGCTTTAAAGCCTCTCATTTTGATTGAGACCAAAACTTGGAACATTATTAACAATCTTTCAATTCCTACTTCCTTTAAAAATTGTATCTTTTTTTCAATGATATCCTAAGGAAATTAATTTCCCAAATTGAATTTTGCTATTGAAGCATCATTTTCCCTATTAAAACTTGCCAGGAACAGATATTACAATGTGTTGCTGCTCTTCTGTTATCAGAAGGCTTGAGGGAAAAATGTTTCAGGAATCACCATCTCCTAGTTCATTTTTGTTTAAAAAAATAAAAAAAGCCTCAAGTCTCTCTTCATATTAAATTAGCCAAATTTGGACATTTTCCTTCAATGTAAGGTCAGCTCCAAATGACTAGAAGCCTCTTTCCTAGCTAATGACTCTCTAGATTCCAATAATCTTATTCTTCAAAATAAAGTACCCAGAAAAGAATGGTTTAGATGGCAAGTCATACTTTAATTATTTCCTCTACTTATTGGGGGCAGGAGAAGGGGAAGACAGAGGATGAGATGGCTGGATGGCATCACTGACTCAATGGACATGAGTCTGAGTGAACTCCGGGAGTTGGTGATGGACAGGGAGACTGGCGTGCTTCAGTTCATGGGGTCGCAAAGAGTTGGACACAACTGAGCGACTGAACTGACATGATGAGATATTTTTCATTCCCAGAAACACTTCATAAATCAAGGGACAGTTAAAAACGGACAGATCCATCTTAGAATAATAAAAATAAACTTAACAACGTGTGCATGGATGTGTGCTAAGTTGCTTCAGTCATGTCCGACTCTTTGCAACTCCATGGTCTGTGGTCCACCAGGCTCCTCTGTCCATGGGATTCTCCAGGCAAGAATACTGGAGTGGGCTGCCATGCCCTTCTCCAGGGGATCTTCCCAACCCAGGGACTGAACCTACGTCTCTTAGTCTCCTGCATTGGCAGGTGGGTTCTTTACCACTAGTCCCACCTGGGTAGCTTACCAAATACCAACCACCACCATAAACATGCTGGGATGTGCTAAGCGTGCACTCTATGCTGGCTCTGGGCCAGGTACCTTACATGCGTTCTATGTTCCTTTCAACCATTCTTTAAAAGAGGCCTTTTACAGTGAGGATGAGAACAATGTGGTTCCCAGGAGAGGCCCGGGAACTCAGACCTGCTGAATTCCAAAGCCTGTCTCTGTGGTTTCCTACAGAGAGGGTAAAGAAAGTGCCTGCCCAAGTGGAGCTAATACTACCTTTCCATCTTCTGGAAGAAAATTATATGGGAAAAACACATGGTTCTTCCACACCTCCACCAGAATGGTTGAACTGTAAAAGACAAAAAATACCAAGTATGGCAAAGATAAGGAACAAAGAATTCTCACAGTGCTGGTGGGAAGGGACCGTGAGACACCATTTTGGAAAACTGCTGGGCAGCATCTGCTAAGGCAGAACACACGTGTACCCCGTGTGCCAGCAACTGCCCTCTCACGTGTGCCCAACGGATGTGCAAATATATATTCACTGGAAGACAGGTACAAGAATGCTCTCACTAGCACTCGTTATAAAAGCTAAGAACTGTAAACTATTCAGTGTGCATCCACATCAGAATGGGTAAGTACTGCAGTCATACTATCTGGCCATGAGAATGAACAGCCTTCAGCTACATGTAAAGATACACAGAATGTTAAGCAAAAGCAGCCAGACACAAGGGCGCATAAAGCATGACTCCACTTACACAGAGTTTAAAAACAGGCAGAATTAATCCATGGCATTAGAAGTCAGGACAGTGTTTCTCTTGGTGGTTGTGGTGAGGGGGCGGGGATGCTCGGGGGATGGCAGTGTGGTCTCTTCACCTGGGTGTGTTTCATTTTTGGTAACTCACTGAGCTATATACTTAGGATGTGTGCATTTTTTTCTGTATGTATGTCATACTTCAGGGGAAAAGCTCAAAACAGCAACAAACAATAAAACCTATGAGGGTTCCAGAAATGGCAATTCCCTGGATAACCTGAAGAGAGAACCATCTGCATTATTTGCCAGCTTTTTCAGCAAAGCTATCTACTCTGCTAGGTGTCACCATAGAGAACAGCAGAAGTATCAATAAGAGGGAGTCCTCCCTTTCAAGAGCGAGGACTCGAGGTCAAGGAAGAAGTGTCTACTAAATGGACTAGTCTATTTTTAAGACAAGAGCAATCAAGAAAGAATATCTCATTAGCAGCTTATAATTACTTCCAAATCCCAATACAGACCACAACCTATTAACACAGTTTTAAAAAATGAAGTTTATAAAAACCATGAGCTGTTCTACTTCTCTGCCTAGACTTATGAGAAATTGAGAAACATCAGGCTGCCCAAGGATTTTCTACATTAGCTCTTTTCCCCCCCCCCAAGACTCTGCTCTTCTCTGAAGTCTCTGAGTCTAAGAAATGTGGACTAAGGTCCTTAATGAGTAATTTCCTAAGATAAATGACTTGAGCATATATTTATTTGGGGGCTAATTTAATAGAAAAACTTGGTTTTAAACCAGGAGCAAATCTGTGTGTAACGTTATCATGCAGGCATGACACTGCCAAGCTACCCTCCTTTGACCCAGACTTCAATAGAACGATGGTCCAAATGTCAACAGTCCCCGGTCTCACCTAGCATAGCACAAGTCTCCCTGAGCCTTAGGTGTCCAATCTCTTATGAGAAAAGAACATCAGCTAGTCAAAACAACTCTGGAGGAAGCACTGGTAATATTACTTGAAATGTCTAATGCTATAATTTTTATAAATTTTAATAATTTCTTGACATAAATTTTAACTTGCACATCCAAATTGTCTGAAACTACTTTTTGAGATTTTTTTTTTTAATGTGGACCATTTTTGAAGTCTTTTAGTGAATTTGTTACAGTACTGCTTTTTTTATTTAATGGCTTTTTTGGCCTTGAAACACATGGAATCTTAGCTCTGGAACCAGGGATTGAACCAGCACCTCTTTCATTGAAAGGTGAAATCTTAGCTACTGAACCACCACGGAAGTGCCCTGAAATTACTTAACTTTTAAACAATAGTAAAGGATAGTCATTATGGGAGAGGGGCTTTACATTATCATTAATCTTCCCAATAATTCCATTTTACTAATGAAGACACTAAATGTCTGCAGGGTTAAATAACTTGAATATTTAAGTAATAACTTGGATGCCATATCAGAACTAGTCAGTGGTGAAGCTAGGGTTAGAACCCCAAAGTCATTCTCTCCCCATCATTAGTGTGGTGAATGTATGGTCACAGTTCCCACTGGCCAAGGGCAGATGTCACTAATCAAGCAAGACATACTTTCCTGCTGATCCCAAGATGCAGCCTCAAAATCCCTCTCAGGAAAGATCGCCAGGATAAGTAAGAGATAAACCCTATGTAACATACCCACTCTAAAATCACACATCCCTAATACTCTGGTTAGCACAAAGTTAGCTAAGGCCAAATGATTTATTCACCAAATATTTTTGGAGTATCGAATATGTTCCAGGCACTCATCTAGGCACTGGTGATATGACTAAGTACAGTAAATAAAAATCCTTACCAAACACCAATACAGTATACTAACACATATATATGGAATTTAGGAAGATGGCAATGACGACCCTGTATGCAAGACAGGAAAAAAGACACAGATGTGTATAACGGACTTTTGGACTCAGAGGGAGAGTGAGAGGGTGGGATGATTTGGGAGAATGGGAATTCTAACATGTATACTGTCATGTAAGAATTGAATCGCCAGTCCATGTCTGACGTAGGGTGCAGCTTGCTTGGGGCTGGTGCATGGGGATGACCCAGAGAGATGTTGTGGGGAGGGAGGTGGGAGGGGGGTTCATGTTTGGGAACGCATGTAAGAATTAAAGATTTTAAAATTTAAAAAAAATAAAAAATTTAAAAAAAAAAATCCTTACCTTCCTAGAGCTTAAATTCTTCTGGAGGAAACAGACAATAAGCAATATAAAGACATCATACACACACAGTGATTTTAAGTGGTTTAAAGTGAGGAAGTGCTAGAAAGAAAAATATAGCAAGAAAAGGGGATATAGGGAGGGTTGAATGGGGAGAGCTTGGTTCAGATTTCAGATGTAAAGGTCCTGGAAGGCCTCACTGAGATGGCACTGGGTAATATTTGAAGGAAGTGAGGAGGACAGGCATGCAATGATTTGGGGGAAGAGCCTTTTAGACACAAGCAACAGGAAGCCCAGATGATCTAAGGCAGAAGCAGCAAGAGCAATGGGGAGAGCAGAATAACGTGAGCTGGGAGAGGCAGCAAGACCAGGTCAGAGAAGGATTGGGAAGTCAGGGCGAAGACTCTGGCTTTCACTCCAAACGAGACGAGTGTCACTGGAGGACCCTGAGAAGAGGTCTGACGTGATCTAGTCTGTGTTTAACAGCATCGCTCTGGCTATTGAGAAGACTGCACAAGGGCAGAAGCAGGGAGACCAGTGTGGCTGACAGCCTCTAAGATGGCTCCCAATAATCCCCACGTCCTGGGATCCAAGCTCTTGTTTAATCCTCTCTCCTTGAGTGTAGGCTGAATTTAGTAATTTACTTTGATCAGAGAGACGACAGAGTATAACTTTCAAGATTAAGTCACGGAAAGACTGTAGTTTCTGTCTCAGGGCCCTTGAACTCTCCCTTGGATCTTTCCCTCTTGCCCCAGGAGAGGCACACTACCATGCTGTGAGCAGCATAAAAGAGCCCCACACAGCGAGGAGCTCACGCCCCTAGCCAAGAGCCAGAGAGGGCCTGGGGCTTGTCAGGAAGCACATGAGCGAGCCTGGGCCTGGATCCTCTTCAAGCTGAGCCCTGCGAGGAGTGTAGCCTTAGCCAGTATCCTGACCACCAGGGCCAGGACATCCCAAACCAGAAACACTCAGCTAAGCTAAACACTTGTTTTCAGCTACTATGGTTTGGAGTGATTGATTACACAGCAACAGATAATGGAAAAACCAGTTAGCAGATCAGTCCAATAATCTGAACAAGAGATACTGGTTGACTTGGCCCCAAATGCTAACAGCAGAGGTGGTAAGAAGTGGTTGGGGAGGGAGATTTGGGATGGGAGGGGGGACATATGTATACCTGTGGCTGATTCATGTTAATGTATGGCAAAAACCTCCACAATATTGTAAAGTAATCAGCCTCCAATTAAAATAAATAAAGTTTTTTAAAAAGTGGTTGAATTCTGGGTATATTCTGAGAGGAGGGCTAAGTGGATTTGTCAGCATGTCTGAGAGTCTAGGTAAGAGGAGGGTAGGATAAAAATGAATCTGAGGTGTTCGATCTCAGCAAGTGAAAAACTGGAACTGCCTTTTATAAAGACGATAAACTCTGTGAGAAAAGCGGGGAGGGAGTTGGAGGCAGTTGCTACCATGACTCAATTTTAAACATGTTAAGCTTGATGGCTCTGAGACACCTGAGTAGCCAAGATGGCCACTAGAACAAATGAGTCTGGGAGGATTCAGGGCGGTGATGTGAATCTGAGTCTTCAAGTACATAGACGGTATTTAATACATGAGCCCAGAAGAGATCAACAGGGCAGTGATTAATGAAGAATCAGGAACAGGTCAAGGACAGAGCCCTGGGACAGGAGTTTGAGGACAATTCAGCACAAGAGGTTGAGCAGAAGCAGCCAGCCATGCTGGAGGAATCCAGGCAAATGTGGGCGTCTACAGGCGATGAAGAAAGGGCTTCCAGAGGAAGACAGGGACCAGCTGTTCCAGGCCAGCCAGCGGTCAAGCAGATAAGCATTTTCTGACCTCACATTTTTAATAATGGTTTATTTTCTGGACTCAACTCACCTCGCTTTCTTGAGTAAAGTCAAGGGCATCTTCTCCTGATGCCAGCAGGGTGTGGAGAATTCGCTGCTTCACTTGTTCCCACTCGACCAGCATTGACTCTCGATGGTACTCCTCAGCCATACCAAAGGTCTGGGGGAGAGAAGAAGAGAGAGAGGACCCGAGTGAGAAAACAAAGAACACAGTTTCCCTTAACGTGCAACAGAAATTAAAAACCCTCTACATCTGCCATCTTTCCATAATCAGAGAAAAGGCAAGCTATTTCAAATTATCCTTAAAGAACTGAGAGCTGTTTGCAAACATGCCCTATTTCATCAAGTCTAACACATGAAAAGCAGCTTGTTAATTGTGGTAAAATGTACTTAACCATAAAGCTTACCATTTTAACCACTTAACTATGCAGTTCAATGGCATTAAGTTCATTCACATGGCTCTGCAAACATCACCACCATGTATCTCCAGAATGCTCCTCATTGTGCAAAAATGAAATTCTGCACCCATTAAACAATACCTCCATTCCCACTGTTCCCCAGACACAGGCAACCGCCATTCTACTTCTGTCTCTAGGATTCTGACACATCTAGGCACTCACAGAAGTGCAATCATACAGTATTTGTCTTTTGTGTCTGGCTATTTCACTTAGCATCACGTCCTCAGGTTCATCTATGCTGTAGCACATGCAGTCTCCTTCCGTGTTAAGGCTGAATAATACTCCACTGTACACATACACATTTTGTTCATCCATGCCTCTATCCATGGACACATGAGTTGCTTTCAACTTCTGGTTAATATGAATCATGCTTTTGTGAAACTGGGTGTACAAATCTCTCAAGTTCCTGCTTTCAATTCTTTGGAATACTTGTCCAGAAATGAAACTGCTGGATCACATGGTCATCCTATGTTTAATTTTTTGAGCGACTGTACAATGTTTTCAATGAGGCTATACTTTTTCATTCCTACCAACAATGCACAATAGTTCCAATTTCTCTACATCCTCTCCAATATCACTCTCTGGGTTTTTGACTGAAGCCATGCTAATGGGCGTGAGGTGCTAACTCCTGGTTTTGATCTGCATTTCCTCTAATGAATAGTAATGCTTAATTTTTTTCTTATGTGCTTATTAAGATAAGTATCTTCTTAAAACCTTAACCCTCTGAAATCAGGCTACATATTACGATTGATAGCATGTCAAAAGTTTAAACTGAAGTACTGTTTTTTAAAGTACTTTTTCTGCGCAGTACATAAAATAATGATGGATTATAAGTCAATGGTATCTTAAGATTTAATGAGCTTCTAAGATGAGACAGAAACAAAAGATTTTCCCAGCGTCTTCTTTTTTTTTTAAAGAAACAGTAATATTTTCACAGGAGGAAGCAAATCAGTTAAACACACACACGCAAAACCTAGAGCCGTCTACAATTAAGTTTCCTATCAGTCTACTCGGGCTTCCCTGGTGGCTCCGAGGTTAAAGCATCTGCATCAGTCTACCCCAAGTCACTCCTGAAATCTCTGGCAAACCTCACTCCTATTTCCTAGTGATACTGCACGTTGCCAAAGCAAATGTACTCAGGAAAAAAAAAGAAGGAAAACAGAAAAGGAGGGAGGGAGAAAGGAAGGGAAAAACAAACAGCAAAAACACCCCCCCCCGGCCCCCTCAAAAAGAGACAAAAAAGCCTCTTGAAAACTAAAACAAAACCCTCTGAGGGGGAGATTAAAGCAACTTATAGAGACATACTGAATCATAACCATTCTTAGCCTATGATTCTTTAATTGGCAACCAGGTTTCCCATAAGCTTGAGCCTGCTTTTCAAAAAGCCATTTCATTTACAATCAGATTGGCATCCAGTTAGGCAGCACCAAAGGCATGAGTATTAGTAATGCCTGCTTTATTTCTGGCAACAAAGATAATTTATATACTGATAATATCCATATATATGAGCTCTGGGAAACTCTAAGAAAAACTGTATACTCTTTTTACAAATGTGATGTTTGCGTATGGATCAGTATTTATTAAAACATGAAAAGACAGCAGACAGCCACAAAAATGATTAGGAAGAGGGATGGCACATCCTGCAAATTTGATTTGGTCCATCTATCAGTGTATTCCTAACAGGAACTCTGAAGACAGAAGAAGAAATGATAATCAAAAACTTTAAAAATAGACTTTCACTTGGTTTTCTTCTGAGAGTCAGGCAGAAAAGACCATTCCAGTTAGCCTGGATTGAAAAAAAAATACCTAGAGAAAAATCATTTTATCTTGCTACATTAGGGACCTTAAACACGAAAGCTATGCTTTTTTTTTTTTTGGAAAGCTACGCTTTTTGAACAGAGAGAAGGATGTTGGACAGAAAAATGGGGAAAGGGGAGGGGAAGGAGCTAGGGTACCCAGAAGCTACCCAGAAATGCTGCACGTGTTGAACCACATTTCTTCTAAACCTCTTCCTGTTTAGTGGTCAACCACCTCCTCAACCTTGCACCTGCTGGAGTAAGGGAAAACAGAGAGCTATGTGGCAGGCAGGCCAGGGTGGGCTGGAATAGGGGTGGAGAGCTGGCATACCATACAGCTTTCCAAGCTTGCAACAGGCAGTGACGCAAGCGAAGCACTGACTGAGCTGTGGCACTGACCCAAGACACCAGGGCATCACCTGAGTTTTTTTTAAGGGTAAGTCCTCCGGCTGGTGAAGAATGGCAAAGCAGTAAAGGCAACTGAAGAGAACACAATCCGTCTCAGAGACACTGTTGATGAGGACGGCACGGGCAGACTTCCGGCATCATGTAAGGGTCAGAGCCATAACAGTGGGAATCAACCATCCCCTGTTAATCAAGCTGCCCACCTGTGTGCCAAGAACTGCTTCAGGAACACAGGAAGTACTCTGAAAATTGGCAGCTTTCTGGGCTCCAGTCCTCAGAGTATCTCTGAGAGGTACGCCAGGCTACTCATTTAGAAACAGCCCCACAACCTGAACAAACAGCACTGTCATTCCATTCATTATTAGTGTGATAAGGAGCTTCAAATAAAAATAAATGGCCCAACATTAAAATTCTCTTCTCTTGACCATGCCACCCCCAGCTTATCTTAATTACATTAGAGATAATGGAACATCCAATTTGTGGGCTAATCAGGGATGATCAGCAGCCCATCTGCCCTCTTCTAGCCTATTCCCTGTAGACTCACATCTGAACCACTGGATTAGGTGCAAAGAAGAATGTCAACTAGGAGAGCTAATCAGAGAGAATCAACAGAGCCAAGAACTAACAGGAAGGAGGACAGGGAGGGTCTGAAGCGAGGTGAGAGACAAGAAGGAAAGAAACCCAAGGGAAGAGAAGAGGGATAACCTGGAAGGGTATGCAGAGGTCTACAAATTAAAAGGAAAGACAAACCACAGAAAATGACAAAGCAGGGAGAAACTGTTATAAACTAGATTTGAATCTTTCAAGTTATGTGGGGAAATAGATCTCTTCAAACACGGTTAAGAAAGGCAGGCACAGAAAGAACTGGGCAACTGAATTAAGAACAGGTGGGGAGCACTCGAACCCCATTTTCATAAAGGGAAGAGGGCAATATGCTTTGACTTCACACCCGCTTATTATTGAGCTGTTGCTGGCTTTTAGAAACTCCACATATGTTCTGATAATGTTGTTCTGTTTTTGCTGGGATGCACCAAATGGGAAAAGATAGGACACATTTGTGGTTTTGTAGCTTGTTTTCTTGGCATTTCAGCAGGACATTGGCAAGTTATTCAAACGTGAAATTACCACCAAAATGCCAGGAAGCTGCTCACCTTTTGTTTGAAAACGATTCTTGCTCAGTGGCAGCCTCCAGGTGTCCAGACAGGTGAAAGGTCCCCCCTCAGGGCCGGCTCCCAACACCGGAACACCTCCCTCACAAACACATATGCACGCATTTTGCACTGTGGTATGTCACTTAAATGTTTTGGCTGGCTGCACATTTAGTCTCAGTATGGCACAACGTTCAGAGACTGCCAATTTCAGAAACACATTCCGCAGGGTAAAAGGATTAATAAGGCTTGGTGGCATTCGACAATCCTAATTTAATTTCATTGGTCCTGTACAGCAGGAGAAATCAATGTTGGTGAGTAACTCATTCCAAGTGTGAACAAAAAGGAAAAAAACCTTAAAATTTTTTTTTTTCAATTCTGGATCAAGTGAATCTCTCTATTTCTAGGAATAAGTACTATTGCCAACAATATAATTAATTAAATTTTAGGGAATTTTACTCTGATAATTAAACATACCAGTCATTCAAATAATGTCTCTGAAACATATTCTTATCAATTAGAGCTGGAAAGCCCCCGTGCTGCCCTGTCTCACTCACATTAGCCCTAATGAGACACTTCCACCTGTATGGAGTATTTAAGAAAGCATACCAAGCAGCAATTTTTTTTTTTACTCTCTTATTTTTTGAACCATATAAATAATACACAAATTTCACATGATCTATGGGCTACATAAGTAAACAGCAGAACAGAGGTCCCTTCACCCCTACTCGTCCTTGCAGATATAGCGACTGCTTTCAGACTAACGTGAAACCCCCAGCCTCCTTCTTGGGAAAAGTTGCATCTTTAGAACCAACTCCACATAATCACTACGCTTCTTCTTCCTTCTTCCCCAAAAGACCGAGGGGCCTGAAAATCTCTTACTCCATAATGGAAGGTCTTGGAAAGGTTTTGATCTTTTCATCCTCGTCAAACAACTGAGGATAACCCACGTTAGTAAAGTAAATGATCTTTGAGGATCTTGTGGGAATGCTTGTTGCAAAATATTGCTGCCCATGTCATGGCTGTTCTGGCTGACTTACGTACTATCCTCTAGAACATCAAGACGTTTTTGTTTGTTCAAAAGAGCTTGGAGAAATTGCTAATTTAAAACGTGCTGTAGAAAGTCAAATTTTATGACAAAAGGAAAATAAATTAGGGAAAATTATCAAGGATCATAACTGCTCTTCTGAATTGCTGGTTCAGTAGAAACCAAAATGCCATTTATACTATAACAGTGAGACCCAAGAACTGTCTTGTGCTCCCATTCAAGATTAACTTAATGGTTAACTGCCCAGCCCAGTGTTTCCGATGCAGTCACTGTATACACCAGAGTTGCAAGCATAGCATTTTCCTCAAAAATGGTTACTGTAAAACTCCCCCTGGTGAACTACCAGGAGAGCTGGGCCTGGGACAGAGAATCCAGCTTCTAGAACCTGCACACCCCAGCACGCAAGCTGCTCTCACAACAGCATGCATCTATGCATTTCTTACCCTCTTCCGGGACTCTTCGATGGCAGACAGCAGGGCATTGTCCTTTTCATTCTTTAGGAAGCCCTGGGAAGGAGCAGAGAAATGATACAACTTAGGTCAAAATTAACAAAAGTAACCTTTAAAGAATCAAAAGCACACTGCAGGAAGAAGAAGAAGAAGAAAAAAAAAACAACCATAGGGACATCTGTTGCCCTGCTTACCTTCACCCTCAACAAATGCCCTCAACTTGAAAATACTATACTGCAGTTTTGGATATGCAGCCGGTCACAGTGCCTGTAACTGTTCTGGTCTACAATTTCTTCCTAATATTGAGGAAGCCATCAGCCATCCTTCTGTTTGGGTGTTTTTCACTTGTTTGTCACTGGCTGGGATACCTGCAAAACCATTTATTTACACACTTCTTCTGGGGTTATGCTACGTGTGCCCCCTATTTCAGGCCAGATGACATATACCATTTATTTAACACAGGTAGGGGGAAGGGGAACTGACCCACAAGGCTGGTTTTACATGCACAGGGTGAAATGTTTGTAAAATACAACTTCACAGTAACACAACAGACCTAGTTTTACATTGTGCTCCCCCGATTTACTACTTGCATGGGTGACTTGATTTTAGACAAGTCACCCAGATTCTCTAAGCTGTAGTTTACTCAGATGCAAAATGAAAATTAAAGGAGATAATGTAATCAAGTGCTTGGCCCAAGGCTCAAAACATGTAGCTCCAGCATTAGGACTGCTTAGATCCAGATCTGCTGGTGACATTACAGCGAGACGCCCAGGGTGACTTCTTTGCTGCTACGTCTTCGTTGCTCAACCTGAGATGCTGGGGAGGAGAAGGGACAGCTGCAGAGTGGGCTTCCATGCCTATCTCTTGGCTAGTGCCTGGCCCTTCACAGAGGAGGGAAGCTCACGGCTGGGATGTGGGGGCCAAGGAAAACAAGGAAGACAGTCCCTTAACTAACCATTGGAGATCAAAGTTTTAGTTGTGATGAAAGAACTGGCATCATCCTATACATTAGATCCGCCTGTACTATGGAATTCAAGGTACCTGCGCATCAAGAACACTGTGGGTGTATTTATATGTGTTCAAAATCATGTTTCTTTTTTTTTTTTTTTTCCAGAATCAATCATGCTTTTACTTTTCTTATTTTGGGAACTCTTTGGGGAACTATAATACAAAACAGAATTAAGCTAAAAGTTTCATGCTAAATTTTAAAACATTATCTGATAGTTTTCTTGAAAACTTACTGTCATGATTAATTGATTTATTGATCACTTATTTGTATTTCAACAATTGTAATGTTTCAGTATATTTTGTTGAAACAGTCCCAGATATAAGGCTATGATTCTTAAAACAAGACAAAAAAAAAACAAAACAGGGGTGGGGGCTAGGTAAGACTGGAGACATATATTTAAATAAAATATGACTGATCTTTGTCCGATTCTCCACATCTGTCGTCACATCCCAACCCTGTGAGCACTGGGATGGACAACGGCCAGCAGCTCTGGGAGCAGTTCTCTTGTTGGCTTCTCCAGGGCAGGCAGTCCCGAGGCAGCACTCAGGCTGCTCCAAACACCTACACTGACATTTGGGGGAGGTGGTGGGGTGGAGAGGACGCATTGGCCACCTGCCTACTAATATAACGGCCTCAATAAGCCAGAGCACGTAAACCTAGCCCCCCATGGGATCCATTCAGGAGAGGGCAGCTTGTCATCACATGCCTGTTTCTGACCATTGCAAGGGAGCCAGACGTGAAATGATGGGAAGGATTTTAATGGACCTTGTTCATACCCTTCACAGCGAATAATTATATCAAGTAAACAAATCTTCATCATGGTTCCCTTTTCCTGAGCCGGTCTTCAATGGCAACAGCCAAAGGCTTTAGTGTCACAGTTTATAAACAAAGCTACAGAACTATTATCTTCGACTGCTGTTCCTGAACAAAGGGCAGGCATAGTTTGTGCTTTGTTGCGCTGTTTCATGCCGCTAATGGTCAGGGTGGTGGCGATAACCACTGCCTGACAGGCCTGGTTTCATTTTTCTCTTTTTGGTTGGGGTGGGAGGGGCTATGCCAACTGCCCCACCTCCTCTCTCGGCTTCTCTGCTCTTCCCAGTGACCAGCCATCTCTTTCTTTCAGCTGCATCCATGTCTGTCTATAACCCACATATACACAATTCAAACACAAATGCAAAGCATTAATCAGACATTTGTTTAAAAGAAACATAATGAAAAAAATAAAATAAATAAGAGCAACATAATATTCTGTAAGAAACAATTTCAAAGTTTCTAAGAAATGAAATTTCAAGTAGTGATTAAGAAACAAAAAAGAAGGAAAAAAGGCATTGTTGGAGGGAGTGCAGATTACTCTCTTCTTATAACCCTACCTTCCAAAAATCTCACTAAATAGACTAAATGAAGCATTTGTGCATAAGAATCAAATTACAGATATCACCTACATATGAACAAAGGCCATGAGCCATGATGAACCTCAACAATAGAGGTTGTTGGGCCAAGTCTACAAAATACATGGATTTTGAATTTTAATTTTTCATCCTTTATTCACTACTAAAATGAAATGTTAAAATATTTTAATATATTTTATTTTTTAAAACAATGTGTCAGTGACCTATCTTTTGAAAAGAATCTTAAACGTATTACCCAGTCAGAATAGTGCTGGGGTCTGCGCGCCATCTAGTGGCAGTTAGATTCTTGTAAAGAACATATGTCTTAAGGAAAACACCTGCCTCAGTCTGAGTTTCCACAGGCCTCCTCTTCCACCTCCCTTTTCCATATGCATGTTTTCTGCTCCCGTGAGGCACCTTTAAGAGATACATTTCTAAAGCTTATCAGAAAATGACTTTTCTACAGAGGTGAGCTGGGGCGTGAACAGTGTTTCTACGAGACACCTTCTCCCCAGGGGCAGGGCTCCCTGCCACACTGGAGATTCCTGGTCAAAGAGAAGGCCCAACAGCTCAATTCCTACCTGGAGATGCCAGCTGTGTAACTGGAACCTTCAGAGATCCTCATCATTAATTTCCCCTTTTTTTGTCAACAAGTGCTTTTTTAATTGCTCATAGTCTCCAACCCTTCTACTGCTGACCCCCTCAATAAAGAACATTCCATAAACATCTGCAGGCCTGCTAAGAAAGATAACTAACTACCCGACTTCCCATCTATATATGCTCCTCTCTGCCAAAGTCCTGGAAACAGACACTTTTCTAACTGGCTCCTTGAATGGGTTTTGGTTTCAAGCTTTCTGTAACATATAATAGCTTCTATTCAGGAAGCAATTAAGGGCCAGACACTGCTCCAAGCAATTCAAAGACATTATTGCTAATCTTTTAACAATATGAAAGAATAGACATCCATTCTCCTCCCTCCCCTCCCAATCACATTTTACAGGTAACAGATTTCAGCATTCAACTAACACTGATAAGGGTTCCCAACCAAGAAGAGGCAGGGGAAGAATTCAAACACAGCTCAAACTCTCAAAAGACTCAAACTCTCAAAAGACTAACTGCTTCTGAAATACTGAGGGAATAGTAAACTTCTAAAATTTAGAAAATAAACATAAAATTTCCTTTTATCTCTAAAAGCATGGAGTCCAGGAGGGGAGCAAAATATCCTTAGATTTGTTTCCTTCATCAATTATCAATTCCCCTTTATAGATGATGAAGTTAGAGGCTCAGAGAATACCAATTCTTATACCAGTATTAGTAAGAGCGAACACTTACATGGATATGGTTATTACTCTGTCGTAAGTGTGTGTTGCACATATTTGGTTCTAGTCTTCACTTTTAACCCAATGCTTAACTGACTCTCAACAGTACTTAACTGGATAATCCTATAAAGTATCAATATGTTCTTAATATAGGTTTAAAAGTTGAAAGGGCTTTTGAGATGGTTTCCAGAGCTTCCATCAACCCTAAAACATTATGGTTCCATATTAAGATAACCTGGTTTGTAGGGAGTCAAGTTCAGACTTGGAATCCAAATTTTCTGACCCCTTTTCTACCTTCTTCCACTCTATCATGCAAGTTAGGATGAGATAAATAGCTATTTTATGCTTGCATATTTACCCCTCCCCTTCCCGACCTCACACAGGTGAGGAATGAAACAATAAATGTCAAGTTTGGGGCATTTCTTTAGAATAGTGTTTTTCAAAACGTGCGTCAAAACTCATAATTGGGTCATGAAATTAACTAGCATTTTAAAAATGAAATAAAATGCAACAGAGATATAGGTATGGATAGATACTGTCTTGTGAAACTTTCAATTATATATTCTTATTTGTATGTAGAAGTGGGTCATAGTGTTACATGTATTTCTTACTATGGATCACAGACAAATAAAAGATGGAGAAATCACTGTTCTAGACTGTCCACTGTATAGTGCCTCAAAATACTGCTTTTATTGCTGTGGAACAATAAACACTGTACATGTGCACAAGTAGTATCTCCAGCCACGTGTTCCATCTTTAACAGAGGAAGTGGGCTGCCTTGCAACATATACCGGCTGAGAACAATCTAGAAGGCAGCTACAGGGTAAGCCAAGTCTCCTATTAAAAGTGTAGTCACATTTCAGGGACCTGCTAGGCCAAACTGGCTTTTAAATGGCTCAGGTTGAAAAAGACAAGCATGAAAAACTGCCTTATTTTAATCACCATGCAGACTCTGGGTTTCAGAAAATAAATGATTATAGAAAAAGCAAGTGGGCAAAGGATGTTTGTTTTTGTCAAATGGCCAAACTCTTCATTTATTTGCTTTCCAAAAGTAAAACTGTAAGAAATAAGGGTCTCTGTAAGAAAAATGTTAGTATCCCCTTTAGCTAGGGAAGTGTGACGGCAAAAAAAGAGCTTGCATCGATTCTTTCACAGTCCTTTGCTTCCCACCAACAAGTAAGTGGTTTGTCGAAGAGTTATGTAAACGGTTTGAAGTAAAGAACACATAGGTTTCCTGATCATTAAAAAATAAAAACAAAAAAGAAAATAATGAGTCTAAGTTGGCCCCACAAAACAAAGGCCACAGTTTACATGGTGCTCAAAACATGAAAGACCACTCTAGGTCTCTTTCCCCTCAACAGACCAACTGGCAGTCTACCCTGTCAAAATCGCAAGTGAGGCAGCCACAGCAGGCCTGACTTTCTGTCAGAAGGTATCTGACACCAGAGAAAAACACACGGTGAGTGCTATAAAAAATCTCTCTTCTCTCATGGAATACATACAAATTTAAAGGAAGTCAATAACCAACATTCCAAATCCAAATAATATTAACACAGTTAAGCAGTGACCATACTTAATGGTCACTGTGGTTGGAAAAAAACATTGCCAAGACACAAGCAAGAGCTAGGAAGGCAAGGAAGAAGGAAAGAAAAATAATCAGGGCAAAAAATAAACTTAAGAAACAGAATAATCAAGAGGGTCTATTCCAAGATGAAACAAGAATTTCAATAAGCACTACAAGTATTCCTTAGAACTTTGAATAGTGACATGGAAACGTGTCCACTTTCTGTCAAGACAGGAATACGAGCTGTACCCATTATTTTGCTTCAGCTCATTCTGAATAAAATATCACTCCCTTAACCTCTCCCAAACCTTCTTGCCAATTTCTGAATGAATGATCTTTTCTGAAGTCTTCTCTTGTAAAATTTTTACAAAGGCAAAACTGCTACTTAAGGAGAAAGTGAGGAAAGACAAAGCAAGATACTGTTTTCAGACAAGCAGCAGAAACCCTGCCAGCACTCTGCTGCTGGGCTTATCAGATGGTGTGGACACGCTTTTCATTAGCTCCCTTTGTGGTGCCTACAGAGAACGCCTCAAGGAATTTTTCAGGTGCAAAGAGATATTCACTACTGATAAACTCCAAAAGACGAACAGAGAAATTTGAAATGGGGGGCATTTTTCAAAATTTGGGGAACTTTCATTTGGTTTTATAGCATGGTTGGTTATTTTAGTATATCAATATTTAATGCATTAAAACAAGAAGATATAAAAGCCCACGAGAGACCAAACTCCTTTTGTAAGAAATACAGACTAAAGAGCAAATCCAAGCTTTATTCACCAACTCAGATATTTACAGTAGGTTTCACTGCTTGTTTTCTACAAAAAATTTAATATTTTAAATTGTTCACAGATTGTATTAAATATATATTTTCAGATCACATTAAAAACAAATATATATATAATATATTTGTTTTTCCAAGAACTAGCCCTGCAGAAAGCAGTGCTAAGATCTGACACTGTCAACTGTAATACATTTTTAATGCTCTTGTATGATTTCTCACCGTGCATTTATGCAAAAGCCTAGTCACCCTCATTCAGCAGGTAGCAGCAGATGCTGCAAGAGTGGCTCTGGTGTTTGTCCCCCATTTGCCAGATCAGCAGACCCACTGGCCCACAGGCAGCTCTGCAGCCACAGGTGGCAGACCTTGGGGCTGTGTGAGCACCAGGCCATCTGTCACTCTTTAGGCTGCAGGGTCCCATTTCGTACATGGTTTCTGCTGCTGGGTTAAACAAAGGGTCACACAACTATGTGATGGATTTGGGTCCATGAAGGCGAAGCAAATCACTTGCTCCCATATAATTCAAACTGGTTTACAAGATGGTCTACAAGTTCTCACAGGCTGAAGAGAACTCAACATGTGCAGAGAGACTGTAAACCCAAGAATACACAGCTCTGAGCACGCTTCCTCCTGGGCCCACCTGGGGCCTTATGGCAGCACTCTGACGCGAGTGTACTGGCTGGCCTGGTCTCTTTCAGGCATGTCAGTATCACCGTGACACAAATCCATCTCACCTGTGCCCTCTGGAAGAGTCACAGGCCTCTGAGAGAACCACTCATATAAGTCTGTCTAACAGCTTTTTGTGGCTCCTTCCCTATTACCCTCTCCGCTGCACAAGAGAACAGAAAGAAGAGGGAGGAGGCGGAAAGGAAGAGAGAGAGGGAACAGGAAGGGGAGTTGAGGGAGGAAAAGGAATGAGGACCTCAGGCCTACCGCTTCAAGAATCAGCCTTCCTGTTTCAGGAGAGGGAGGAGGAAAGATGGGCAAGGGGAAAAATGGAGGAGGAAGGGGAGGAAGGAAAGGTGGGGGTGGAAGGAAAGGAGAAGGGAAAGGGGAGGAGGGGGAGGAAGGGGGAGGAAGGAAGGGCAGAGGAGGAGGAGGAAACAACTATTATAAAACTAACACCCAACTTCCGAGATTTTCAGCACCGGGTAAAGAAAGCGTGTGAGAGGTAGGACTCACTCTGATCCAGAAGGGAAGTCACCTCTGACAAGGGGACATGCCATTGCTGGGGGCACTGGTGAGGGGCGCACGGATGCACTGCACACTTTCCTTGCCCACACATGTAGGCGGCAACTACTACAGACGCCGCTTCTGGTGCTGCACCAAGGCTCCAAGCTGGGGCTGCTACTGGCACAGTCGGTCGCTGTACTTGGAGGATAAGGCCAAGGTTAAGGTCTGCACTCCAGTGAGAGCCATGTTAAGTCTCTTGTGCTCCTGCTTCAAAACCAGTTCTGTCCCTTTTAGGGGGCCCAAGCCATCCCCGTTATCTACCTCTGGCCATCCAGGAAAGGAAAGCGACCAAGTCAGGTACTGGGAGACTCTATGGGGTGGGGGGCAAGCAGTAAGGGCATAATATGAATGAGTAAAATAAAACATGATGGCCATTTAGTCAGCTAGGGGGGAAATGTTTTTCAGCAGAAATCCCCCCTCCTCCCAAGTGCAGCAGTGCCCTGCAATAACCTCTCAGGGTTGTGTAAGCAGCTCTCCCCTGCTGGTCACAGGAGGCCTGCGGAGAGGATGTGAGTTGCTTGGCGCCAATACCCACATCTCACTGCTTCCAGAAACAAGCCAGAGCCCGCACCTCAGCGATGCCGCAGGATGCGCCCTGCAGCAGTCGCTGGGCCTCTGCTGGCCGCCCTCTCTCTCTCTCCACTCCTGGGAAGGGGGGGACCG
Source organism: Capra hircus (assembly GCF_001704415.2). NCBI lineage: Eukaryota > Metazoa > Chordata > Mammalia > Artiodactyla > Bovidae > Capra > Capra hircus. The sequence continues at coordinate 26,216,796 of NC_030825.1, read as the reverse complement.
AAAAGTAAGAGCACTGAAAACCAAGGCAGGGAGGGAGCGGGGAGGCCAGCCAGCCAAGTGCTCTCAGACTCGGAGGTGGACCCATGGGAGACAGTAAGGACAGAGGCTCTGAGCAGGTTCTCCCCTCTGCCTTCCCCTCGAACCTGGACCCTGGCCCCAAAGCAGCATACCTGTTAGAGCTACCCTTTGAAGTAGCTCTAACAAGAACAGGCAGTTCCCAAGAACAGGGAGGATTCTAAAGAGAAAACTTTTCAATCTAGCTTTGTGAGTAGAATAAACTGTGTGCCAAAGTATGCCCAGCTTCAAAAATCAGCTGAAGAACCCTCTCCTCACCCAAAGGTAAGGCTAGATCTAAAAAATATTAATCCCATAGCCACTCTTAGGTGATGGAAAGATAGATAAAGAGGATATATTAAAGGATGATAAAAATGTTTAATGTGTCTTTGGGGAGCGGATTTCCATCTTGGAGATGGATTAGTCCACATTCAAAGAACTTTGGGTACTAAAACCGCACTGCAGTATGAACTGGGAATGTATCAATCATGGCCTTTATTACGGCCAAAGTCCCCTCCCACTGTCCTCCTGCTCCCAACCCAAACTTAAAAGAACTTATTAAAAGAACCCTGTATTATATACATATAAAAAAATACAGGTTGCCTGCTTTGTCAGATTTAGTGTCTTTTCCCCTTGGCAACAGCAAAAGCAAGGCTCGGGGGCTATGAGAAGGACAGGCAGCAGAGGGTGTGTCTCTGAGGCAGTCAGGTGGGAGCTGACTCTGACTAGTGTTTGCCAGGCTGGTTTCCACTGCGCTCCAAGATTAAGTCTGGGTTCTACTTAGCAAGCGCAAGGAGCGCCCTTAGCGAAGACAATGTTTGGGAACCACGTGTCATATTAATTCCCCGCTGGTACACGGTGTCAGTCATTCACACTGCAGTCGAAAACCCCAGCTCCTCCTGCTCTGCAGCACTGCTTATGCTGATGGCTTGGAGCACTCATCATCATGGCTGTCACAGAGAAGGGAGGTTTGGTTCTGCTGCAGTTTCTTCTCATTCAGAAATTATTTTTCAAAAATTTATTTGTTGGGAGACAGACTCTTTTATAACTTCCCGTTGCCTTAGATGGAATCTGTCATGGTACCCCATTTGCTACCAGTACTTGGGGTTTCACACTCTAAAACCTTAATTAAGTTTGGAAGCATTTTGACTTTCCCCTGTCAGAGCTGAGGGAATACTGCAGGATGCACTCACCATTGTCACTGCGGGTACAGAAAACACCAAACACTGCTTAGCTAAAACGGCAAATGCGCGCAACAGGAGGGGAGAGGGCAAGACCATTTTTTAAACACAAATTGCCTGAAATAGACAGGGAGGTAAAACCTTTCACCCAGCCTATGCATACTAGGAGAAGAGGGGCAACCCTGCCCCGTGGGACCCCTCATACCTGGAGAATCAGGAGTGATCTGCCGGGAGGATGCATCAGAATGCCCATGCCCATGCCAGGAGACGAGTACTTCACCCTGCATGCCAAATCAACAGCGTGTACCTAAAAGCTCAACTTGTAGGATTTACCTTGTTTTAACTGTTTGTTTATAAATGCGTATCGTCTACATCAAAGGATCAGGAGGACTCCAAGCAGAGCTCCATAAGGCTATTTCCGATGAGACTGAGAAGGAACATCTCTGGGAGAAGGTTGCTAAAGCACAGACAGACTTTGCTGCAAGCTCAATCCATTAGATCCATCACCAACCAGTAAGCCCACAAGAGAAGCAGTCAAATGCAGGCAGGTGCACAGCACAGAGTCTGATGGCCCGAATTCAGGCAAAATTGACTGCTTTCCAGACGTATGACCTTGAGCAAGTGGTTTAATGGCAGTCAACCTTGCTTTACTTAACTGTAAGGATGAGCTGATTACAGTACATAAACTCTAAAGCCAGTTTCAGAAATTCTAACTCTATGAAAGGTGGGAACAGGTAAGAAATTAGCATCATCATGACTGTAGCTCACTTCCAAAATAATCCATACCTTAAATCACAAAAGAAATACAGCAAACTTCGTTTTTGAAGGCCGTGGACATACATTTCATACTTTAATTAAAGCCCACAGAGAGCTAGAAAGAAAATCAGAATCAAAGACAAATAACGTTTTTTTCCATAGGAATGCCAGTTTCATCTTGCCATAAAGGAGAAGCATACTGTCTTGTTTTCTGAAAAACCATCCTATACTGAAAGGAGTACGTTTTCACAATTAAAAAAAAGAAGAAAGCACAAAGCAAGGAAATTCAGAAGTCTTAACAAAATACTTATTTAAATTTTTGTTTCATCCATATTTGCTACCAATTTCTTAAAAGCAGCAATCGGAAGCTATCTAGATACAAGTGCTAGTTAAGTCTTTACTTCAGGAAAATCTCAAAATTTCTACCATTTAACAGAGTAAAAAGTAACTGTAAACTGGCAAGGTAGTGCTGCTAGAGGTATCTCCAGACTTGACTGAACGAAGGTGACCCGTGCGGCCCACCTCTCCTCACAGGGCTCCTGGGGACGCCATTTTCCTCCTTCCTCACTGCCATCTTAGTGCCATGAACGTCTCTTAGCGGGCTGGCCGACAAGCTAGCTTATCTACGTTATGGCACTGCCAGAGCATTCAAAGGTTTGATAGGAACATATTTTTTGTGGCAGAAAGAACAGCCTCTGACTCTACTACCAGCCAGGCTAAAATTTCCACACTAAAGAGGTTTAGGAATCCCCTGCAAGTACCAGAAACGCGAGCCTCTCCCCAGTAGCCACTCTTGAGTAGACCATGGAGTAGACCATGGTGAAGGTAAAGAAAATGGAAAGCAGCTGGGTCTCTGCTATGTCCTCAGAGTACTTGGTGCACAGCTTACATAAAGCCAGAGAAAGAAAGCGAGACCAGCATCTTTAACCAGGTTTTACTTTAAAAATGTCAAGGGAAGGCTTTGTGATACCCTTTATGTCATCCAACCATTTATGCAGCAAAGATGCAGTTAAGAGGAGTTCTAATTTGCTGTCCTCCAAGTCTTTTATTTCAAAGTGCAAGCCTTGTAAAAACCAGTGGAAAAGAATCCCTTTGCATTCTACTATATACAGTAAACAATTAATATATTAAATGTCTCTTTTAGGGTTAGTAAAATTATATTGAGATCTAGGCTCCTACGCGACAAGCATAAGATTAATGCAAGATTTACGGAATCTTTGTGGGATTCTAAAGAGGGCTTAGGAAAACTGAGCCTTCCAATTTCAATGAAAAGACTGATGTGAAAACCCTCCTCTCCCCTAGTTTCAAAAACATCTCCTAATTAGAGAAAACAGCATTCAGTGAAGAAGATGAACAACAGCTACTGCAACAAGACCTGGAAGAACAGCTGGCTGTATAAATTTGGTATCAAGTTAAAAGGTACCTAGTTCTGTGAAGATTTAACTCCTGAAACAGCTACTAAAGTATTCTGAACAAATTCTTCATGGTACAGTTTACTGTAAAATACACTTACTATAAATTCTTCAGGGTTAAGTGCTTTTGAAAAAAATAAACACACAAATCAAAGTTAAAATCCACTTGTTTCCTCTTAGTAACAGCATAAAGGAACAAAGGAATAAGCCGAGTCAAATCCAATTAATTTTAAGAATCAAGATTTCTAAGCTTACAATCACAAACAAGAGTTTTCCACAAGTAGCTTTGAAGTCAACTATTAATTAAACAGAAGGCACTAAAAACTGTCCCCATTAATGGGAGTGAAAGCCCTCCATCTACTGATCTTTTAAGGACAAAATCTTCTTTTGTTAAAACATTTTCCCTTTATATTTTAATCAGCCATTATAGATCATTAACATTGGAAGCATTTCCTTAAAATAGAAAAGAAAGGGAAAAAAACCAACCAACAATAAAACCCCTAAATTCTAGCAATTTTCTTCATAAATGGAAAACAAATTGTAAAAGACAGTGAAAAGAAGCCGGAACTCTCATTAACTTAAATTACCAATGAATACTTAATTAAAAGCATGTATTAAAACCACTCACAAAACCTATATTTTAAGTACACATATATATCAATATATATCACACTTGGTTTCCAACACATACATAAAAAATACATCTAACAATCTCTGTTTTATACCTTTAACATTTGCAGTGTTCATTTTAAAGTCTATTTTGTCCATTCAACCAAAGACAAATTTTCAACTTCTCACCACTAAATGAGTAGGAGAAATACTTACTGTAGACAAAAGGATTCCATTTTCTTTCTGGGAATGCTCTCCACCCTCCTACAGAACTCTTCTATGCAGCGTGCAATTTCATTTTTTGACTTTTACAGTAACAAAGCTCTCGTGCCACAGAACCTAATGTAAATGAAATGGCCCTGCAGCTGCCTTCAGAACCCAGCTCACCTCAACCATGATACAGCTAATTGTTAAAAATGGTGGCTGAGACATTTTCCATACATTAAATTAAGGAGCTCTGATGAAGGCACTGGCATCCTCCCACTTCAGACAAAGGAAAATAATTTGCAACTGTACCAAGGCACGGATAATTGAGTCATTTCCTATACTGGGTCAGTGTTAGAGGTTTCCTCCATCTTTACAAAATGCAAACCACAGCTCATTGTCTCATCCCAGAAATCAATTCATTGCAAATGCTGCACTGGGTCAGAGTTTTAAAGCAATCTTAGTCCTGGGTAAATCCAGACCTCCAACACCGAGACAAGTGAAATTCTCACAGTTCCTCTCTTCCCTGGGCTGCTCTCTTCTATTCCTCACTTGACAGCGCCTCAAGTCTTCCTATTGTTAAGAGTACAAAAAGTCCCACACCTCTGAAAGGAGCTAAATCTCTTAACTAGGTGAGCAATTTCCAAGTCCATGCTTCGGAAAGAAGTCCAAACCCTATGGGTCCCATGATACAAATACGTTCCTTGGGATAAAAAGCTATGTATCATTGGCTTTTTTTTTGGGAGGGGGGTTGTTTTTAAGGTAGGACAAGACAATCAAGCTGCTTTTTAATGCTGAATCAAAAGCATTTTATCTCTGATATTAGTCAAGGTATTAACAGTGGTACAAGCAAGAAAGCTCTATCATTTTACCACCCTCTAGATAAGGCTTAGAGGAGTTGGAAAGTTTTTCATTTCACTTATACAAATCATGATCTCTGCACCAAAAATTGGAAATATTCTTAAAGTGTTCATATCACACTCTTATGAGGACGAATTTGGGATAGGAAAAGTCACTATCTCAATTCAAATCACCTACAGTTGATAACACTTAAGAATCCACATCTTTGATGCTGTATTTAATTTTCATTTAAAGTCTTATGCTAAAGCACTACTTGTGAGATAATTCCAGATACCTTGAATAGTACTTTTTCCCTATAACAAAATATAAATGACTGAATTCCTTGGTAAACCATACCACACACACACAGACACACAGACACACACACACTCTCTCATCTACAAACCCAAAGGATCTGATTTTAGCATAGAAAAATTCTATTTTAATATTTTACCTCATGTAAGAATTCTACACTTCATACGCATCTTTTCAAACAAATCCTAAAGAAAGTCCATACTACTTACTACTTAAAGATGAAGTCTGCAAAAATCCTAAATAATCGACTATTTAAATCTTTAAGTGAATGCTTATCTGCCCCACCCAACAGATTTTTTTTTTTTTTTTTTTAAGAAAAATGTTAGAATGACAAGGCACAAATCTGAATAATTCCCAGGAGAATCAAGTACTTTTTCTATCAAATGAGTTAAATGCTTCTGAATTCATCTCAAAATTTTAAACAAACTGAGATCTTATCTTTCAGAGGTATTGCAACAACATGCTATCAATGTATTTACTAGGGTACATTAATCTTTTTTTAAGGTGCATTAATCTTAATTTCTCTATGAAACACAGGCAATCCTACCTGCAGCTCTCCAATTTAAGGAGTTTCTCCAATTTAAGGAGACCGGTCGACGCTGTCAGTCACTGCAGCTCTTCCATACCTTCTATGTGGGATGAGCTCTGTCGGAACCAGTGCTCAAGTTTTCCTCACTACGAACAGCCAGAAATGAGAGGGGGGAGGAGAGGAGAGCGAGACACAGGGAAGAGAGAAAGAAGAGAGAGTACGAAGAAAAAGGAAAAGATAGCACCCTGCAAATGCTGATATGACTGAAGCACTGAAGAGTCTAATTAGACAATGAGATTGCAGGGTCCCCTTAAAAAGGGTGCTCATAGCCCCCAGGGCAGAGCATCATCACCCGTGTTGCCCCACACAAATTCAGAGAAGTCAGCCATCAGTTTGAAAGCACAAACTGATGGGAGTAACAGTTTATAGGTTACAGAAGGGTATTTTATTGTTAACGGACTGTACCAAGTTAAGATTTAAGAGGGGGAGAGACAACATGTAGGCAAGGAATGCTATGATACTTTTTTTTTTTTTGACCCAAGCCACTGCAATTACTCTGATGTGAATTTCTGATGACTTCCGACATCTTGCATGGTTAATACTCGCTTCAGCTGTCATGTTTGGTTAATGTGGAAAATGCATTTGCTGCATTGTGATGCAGTGCTGTGGCCACAGATTGTAACACCAGTTGTGAAGCTGGTCCCTTAACTGAGCAGCAGGAATTTGCACATGCCATGATGCTAAAATAAATGGTAGTTAAAAGATTTTATACAGTAGCAGGCAGATTCTGCCATTTTAGCCTACAGAACGTGTAGATTCTACCTCCACAAGCATCTCAGCTCACTGTGCCCCCATCAACTGCACTGTCCTTCAGACAGAACGGTAAATTCATCATCTTATATGTTTGGCCTCTCAGCAGTTAAAAGATTTCAATACTGTTTAAATAACTATTCAGATTAATTATAGCTTTGAACAGAACCGAGGTTATTTGCATTTCAGGAATATACAGCCAAAGAAACTGTCAGTGACACCGGAAAATGCAGACCTTTTATTAACATATGCTCAGCTCAACTGTCACTTCTCTGTACAACATTTAGGGGAAAATATATGATGTGTAAATAATGAATATTTCCATACTACCGCAATGTTTTTCTTAAATGTTTCTCAGAAAGGGATTTTTTCCTCCTTAGGTTTTAATGTATTATCTGAGAATTAAAGACTACCTCAAAATACTAACATGTGTTTTTTATTGTCACTAAAAGAAATTTAATGCAGCAAACAACTGTGCAATTACAGGAAAGCTTGTGCAAAAGCAGAGATGAAACTGCACTGAGAACCAGGCATGAGATGATTAAAGTCAGGCCAGGAAGGTAGTGGACTGTCATTACAGTGCAGACTGCGAAAGAAAAATCCTTCTTTTCTGCAAAAGAGAACGATCCTTCCACCTTCAAAAACAAAAACCACAAACCCTATGACTGCAACTGTGTTGGCTGCAAAACTAATACCTATACTGCAGAACGTGAAGGACAGACACATGATCTGCCAATTTTACATTTTTATACAAATATTAACTTGGCTACTTAGCATCTAGAATTTGGCTACTTAAGGTTTTTATTCATCTGTAACAATCATTTGGGTATTAAAAAAAACCAGAACCAAGTACAGACTTTGCTGCTGTAAAAGAAAAACAACTAATATAATCAACGTGTATTTCTTACATCAGAACTTTTGCCAATTAAATGCTCAGAGTTAAGATGTTTCAGACGTTTCTGCCTTGAAAAAAAAGAAAACTAAACGGAAAAAGAATGAACATAAGAACACACTGGTGTCTGCACAATGAATAACAATGAAAGAACTTATGTTACTAACATAAAAATCAACCCATGATTTCCTTTGTTTTATTCATTGTGATAGCACCAAATGCATAATTTGGAGGTGCATGTGTTAACAAGAGCTGTAAAACTGAAGAGCTTTCTAGTTCTGTTTCTTCTCCTAACTTAAAATTAACTGTACCAACAGTGCTATTTGGTGCCATAGCAGATGTCACAGTAGTTGTAGCTAACATTCAACAATTCAAGCTTTTTTGTTTCAGACCCAATACAAGGTACCACTAGCGGCTCAGAAACCACATAAGCAAGGAGGGAGGGAGAGAGGGAATGTGTGTTGGGGGTAGCTTTGAAATTAACCAGGCTCAGCTTATGCTCCAATTACTGAACAAAAGACAATCCTGGGGGACCTCTCTCTGAACCAGTGCAAGAAGCAAACTCTTTTGTTTCTGATCAAATAAATACAGCATTGGTGCATAGTGGATATGCAGCAAGGGGATTTTCTGCCTGGGGATGGAAGGGGCAAGAGAAAAAAAGAACTCAGAGACCCCAGTGTGGTTACAGTCAAACCATGTCACTGATGGTTAAAACCTATTCCTGAGGGAGACATCTAAAGTTCACTACCGGAGACTGAGAAAACCCCCTTCATTACTTTAAAAACCCCACGTCATTAGAGCCACGCTTTTCCATGCCACTGTGGCCAAAGAAATAAGTTAAGAGGACACACTTTATGCTAGAATAAATTGTAAACCAGCTCAGCCTCAATCTGTGAGTATCCCAAGGAGACCAGAGGAGTTGCACGGGATCTTGAATGCAAAGGGCCTCAGAGTCGAGACCACTGAGAAATGCTAAGTGATCTGCCTCAGACCCCAGCCCAAGTAAGTACGGGGAGGTCGCCAAACACTGGAAGAAGACACCTGACAAAGGAGTGCTTTTCCACCTGCTGTATCACTAGCTGCAGTGACCCACTCCTACACTTAATTCTGTGTTTTGGCTTTATACAGCCTTAAGCCTTAAAAACGAAAAGAGAAAATGGTAGACAACTAGTGGACTCAGTATTTATTCATATAACAGACATAAATGGGCTTTCTTATTTCACAAATGCAGAGACAATATCGGATTCTTTCTACCAAAGAGGATCAATATGATCTTTTCAAAATCCTCTGTATACTGCACCATTCTGAAATACAATGGCACCTAACTTGTACATCAGATACTCATACACTCTGTGTGAAAAATGCAGAAACCCAAAGTGTAAAGACAGATGGATCTTACTACCACAATGACCAAAGTGCATTAAGGTCTTTGTGTATTTGAAAGATCTCCAAATTTCTGGTGAGGGCTCAAATTTTTAAACCCTATTCCATACAAATCTCCAATGAAGTATGCCTTTATATAGTTCCTTAGAATTCACTGTAATGAAAATCTTTAATAGAAAAGATTCAAGTTCATTGTTTTTATTTCCATCTCTCTATAGATTTCCCCAGTTAGTCCATTAAGTAACTTTTTAGCAAAGTACAGGTACAGGATCAAGAAAGAAGAAAATTTCCAAAAATAGTAGCAACACTTCCTCCAGCCTCAGACAGCCATATTCCAAAGTCTCTGATTTTCTCCCTCATGCAGTTAACTGGTTTTAAAGATCTGAGTAGGAAAAAATAAAAAATAAAAAGGAGGGAAAAGGTAGCTCTAATTTCCTTAGGCTTGTGTTTGAAACACAACAAGGATGAGGAGACATTTTTTTAAGAGGTGGCATTATATGCCTTTTTTTTTTTGAAACCTGTTACCATTACTAAAGAAAATTATAGAACAGAAAAAAGGAAGCCACTGAAATTCTGCGGTTCAATTAGAATTATGATAATCACTCAGTGAAGTTATCATGTTCAAGCACACAACCGTAATGCTTTAAAGTACATTAACAACATGTAGGGCTTCACCCAGAAATCAAACTATTACAGAATCCTGATGAGCTCTGTTCTCCCTTCTACTGGGCTGCTGGGAAGATCAAGTAATATCACTGGAGGGCAAGTGCTTTTAAGAGTTAAAAATGAGAGACCATGTGAGGTCAGGCAAGCACTGTCCCCTATTCTAGCCTTCGGAGGCACACAGGCTCCCAGTTCCCTTCCTGGCCACCCCCACCAACCTCCTCCTAGCTCCTCTCCCCCAGCTGAGACCTTGGTCCCTGGCCCCATGCTATATGCTTCCCCTCTGTACAGTAGCTTGTACTGCCACAACTCTTACCTCTAGACCAGTGACTCTGGAAAATTCTGGCTGGAGTAAGTTTCTGAGCAGTGTTTCTTACCCTATCTTCAAATGTTTCAGGGGCATTTCCACGAAGATATCTTGCCAGAACATCGAAAACGGAAATCAAATCTCAACTCCCAATCTAGTTAACCTTCCTAATTTCTCAGCCTTGACCAACAGTGCCCATCCTTCTTGTGCCACAAACCTCAAGTGATTTCTGAACATCCTTCTTAAGCCCATCAGGCACCAACTGACGTAGATGTTCTATTCCAAATGTTTCTCACACACCTTTTCCTCTCTGTTTTTTGGCCACTGACCTGGTTCTGGCCAGCATCACTGAGCCTGGATTGCTGCAATCGCCTCTGAACAACACTGCAGCAGGTATCCTTCCCCTGGCCCAGCCAACTTCCGTGTTTCCACACCCTCCCTCCTTTCTTGTTGACACTTACCTGCTCCAAAACTTTCAACGGCATGTACTGCCGACACTCTACTTCCCTGGTAGTCACTCCTTTCACATCTGTTCCTCCTACACTGACAGAGTTTATTTTTTAGCATATAACTTCTATTCTTATCTCCCTGACCTTGTTCAGGTCATTACTCTCATATCCTCTTTCACTTCCACAAGCTAAGCCCATTTAATCTTGCAAGGCCTACTGAGATGGTGACTGTTTCAAGGGATCTTCCCCAATCATCCTAGAATGCATGCGTCATTACCCCCTCTCTCCTCTGAACTCCCTATGGCATTGGCATTTAGAATCTCATGTGATTCCTATTTAGTTTTGCCAGTCATTTTACATGGTCTTGGACAGTTTGACCCTATAATAGGAATGTTAGTCTTGGCTCTCTAGGTAGAGAACAATGAGCTTCCAGAGGGAAGCATCCAGAATTTAGGTTTATTCTAATTGTCATCAGTGCCTACCATACTGCAGTCCTTAATGGGTACTCAACAAAACCACTTCATTGATTTTTATTAGTGTTCACTAGGCCCCACCCAGGGAGATGGAGGTATCTACTTAAAGGGGAGCTAAATATTACTTTCACTTATTGTTCGTTCTTTTAAATCTCTTCAGCTCCCTGAGATAATTGCAGCCTTAGGTACTAAGACAGACGCTGAGATGGTTCTTGGCCAATGTGCAGAGGCACCAAACTCGTCTTTGTGACTAAGCAATATTATCAACAGTGTTCAATCCCCAAAGTCGGCTTCCTTCTCAGTTGCATCAAGAGCCAAGGAGGTTCCGGGAAAATGAGATGGTCCTGGCCCAAAGTCAGTGGTGTGGCATTCACAGCTGATCCGTCCTGACAAATCAGCTGAGAATGAAAAAGCAATCTGCTAATTTTATCAATGACATTTCACCTTGAGTATTAAGTGAAGACTACTAGATTTAGGCAGTCATTAAAGAATCAGAGGATCTCTGTTCATCTTATTTAGCAGGAAAATAAATTAAGGTTTATTATCTGTTGTTCATATGCAAATTTGTCTGCTTAGGGCTCAAGAAACAACAGGAAAAAGAAAGCTCTCCTTTCTACTGCCCCGCAGCAGGGTTCTGCCTCCATAAGCTTACCAAGGGGACAGGGTTAGGAGTGGGCCAGAAACTCAAGGCAGGTAGGTGAAGGTAATTTCAGAAGCTAGGCTTCCACTTTAAGCACGTTTTAAGGAAGCAGTGTCTCAGTAAGTGTGGTTATTAATGGGAAGGGGCTGAAGTGGGAGGAGGCAGCATCTCTCCTCAAATTTTCCTTCGGGAAAATTCACTGCAATCCCAAGTTCCAGAAATTCAGAATGGGAGTTCTCTTGTCAGTTTGGGTCTGGGTCTCTGTCTCTCTCATAAACACACACACAAACAAATACATTCCCAGCATCTAATCAAGCCTTAGTATTCAGATAAAGGGAACAAGTGATTCTGGCAAGAACTTGGAGATTATATGAAGAAGTTCTACCTCAATGACAACAAATGAAATAATAAAGTCAATAAAAACTCATCTTCATTACAGTCATGAAATTTCAGGGGCAGTTCATTTCCCTTGTGGCATAGATTAAGAAAACAGGGAAACTTAAAGCCTCACAGGTCTAAGCCCTGGGTTCAGGCCCAAGTTCCTTGCTCTCAGGGTTCTCTACACACCACTATGACACTGTATCAACACAACCTGGTGAGGGGTGTGCTTGATGAAATCCGACTTCAGGGAATCTGAAGTTCTTCCATTGAGGATGATGGTGGATACAAAAGAACAGCTTCTGGCTTGCTAGTCTTGTCACCAATGTAGTTTACACAACAGATGTATTTCTTACCAGGTTGATTGTAAATAGAATTCTTTTAAACGACTTCTATTTTAAATTCAGTAGGGAAGCTGTTATCTGAAGGAATACTAAAGCTAAATATCACCCCAAGAGTTCTTTAATAAATGCAGATATTCAGATTTTGGATTTGCTTACTAAAGCAGGGCCCATCATATTATTACTATTATTTTAGAGAAAAGACATTAAAACCTCAATTTTCATGCAGTTTTTTTTTTTTGCTGTATATATTTACTGTTTCTGTTATTAACCAGAAAACACTGATGAGGCCAGAAATTGATTTTAAAAAGAAAACACTCCTCAATAGAAAGAAAAGGATTACTAAAATTACTCAGTCCTCAAGGATTCCAACAAGGAAACATTTAAGTATTTCATTATCTGGTCTGAGTTTCAAAATCTACTGACATATAAAATATTAGTCCTGAAATCTTCCTAAGAAAAATTTTATAAGAAAATAACCAAGTTAAAAATTACATGCAAAATAACAACAAAATGAAGTGTTCCTGTGAAGCTACCTGTATATTATTCTAACTTAATCTAGTCAAGCCTTATGGGTAATGCCCTGCAAAGCTACCTACAGAGGATTTCCAAAGGCAAGGGGGTAATTAAATCTAGTGGAAAGCATTCTGAAGTTGGAGTCAAACGATCTGTGTTCTAGGTAACCCTACACAACTTATTCACATCATGCCTCAGTTTCCTCATCTGTAAAAAGGGGAAAATGCCACCAAATCTATATGATGAACACTGTTTATCTTCACCAGCTAATACAAGAGGATTATTCTTCAAAGCAAAGAGAAGATGTTTCAAATGATTTCTAAGACACACAGGCTGCAGATTTTAATACATTTTTGAAATATGCAGACTGATTTAGACATTTCCAAGGAAATACTTATTCTGACTCTCTGCTTTCTTTCATGGCATCTGTTGTTACTAGCAGCTAAGGAAAAGCAAAATCTAATGTCATTAACAGTCGACTGAAGATCTTCAGCACTCACTCAGTGCAGGAGGGGCTCACAGAGAGAAACAAATGAAAAGGTAAATAAAATGAGAATGAGAGAAGCTGAGGAGAAAGGCAGAGAAAAATCAGGTTAATGAGTAAAAATAAGAAGTCCATCTTTCATCTCTCCTGGCTCCTACTGATGGCAAACTGTATTTAATCTGCTGAGAGACCAGATTTAAGGCCTCCCTTTGGTATAGTCCATCCATGAATTATTAATGTTAGCAGAAGCAATAGCACATCCGCTCACAGCGATCACAGAGGAAAAGTGATGATTAACCAAGGCGGGATTATTAATCCCTCCACTTCCTGTTCCTCCATCCCCGTCTCTTCTTCATCCCCCACTGCGCTCTCACTGCTTTTTAGGCAGTGTATATTAAGCTACAGCTTCGAAATCAGAGTCAATTCCTTCATGGCGAAAAAATAATCAATGACCGATTACAAGTAACAGACTTTTAATATATGTAAGTTTTTAAACGTATTTTATTGACCACTGTGCCCTTCATAGAACAAGAATAAAAACAAGGGTGGTGGGGCTTCCAAGGGTGGAGGGCCAGTGGTTAAGAATCCACCTTGCAATGCAAGGAACATGGATGTGACCTCTGGTCCAGGAAGATCCCACCCACATGCTGAGAAGCAACTAGGCGGGACGCAACTCCTGAGCCTGTGCGCTAGAGCCCAGCAGCCACAACTAGAGAGCCCACGCGCCGTAGCTGCTGAAGCCCACGCACCTAGAGCCTGTGCTCTGCAGCGAAGAGTATTCCCTGCTCACTGAGCTAGAGAAAGCCCGCCATACAGCAAAACAGACCACCGCAGTCACAGATAAATAATCAGAAAAAAGCAAACAAAAACAAACGACGAAAAAAACCAACGCTGGTTTCTGACTCTTTATGGTCTCAAACACTTAGATGATAAATATACTGCTTTGCAGGCTGCAAGTTCAGGGTTGGTCCACAGGTGGACTAAGTGTACCAGTTGACAGAGATGACTAGAAAAGAAGGGGTCACTTATTCTAGGCTTCTGTAAGAGCTTAACCCAGTGGATCTCAAGCTGCAGGGCTTGTTAGAACAGGTTCTGGGGCCCACCTCCAGAGATCCGGATTCCTTACGTCTACGGTGGGTCTAAAGAGTGAACATTTCTAACAAGTTCCTAGGTGATGCTGAAGCTGTTGGTCTGGACACCACCCTTTAGAATCACTGACCAAGAGCTTCTTTCCTGTTGCCAAATGCATCAAGGGCATGAGAAGAATAGAGAAGGAAATTAGAACCTGAGGGAGAAGATTAATACAAATACAAAGATGAGATATGTAGCTCCTTTCCCTTCCTAACCCCCAATGAAAAACCTGGAGGCCTAAAGAGCTTTTCAAAGTCTGCTGCTCCAAAATAACCCCCATTTCCACAACATTCCCTCTCCCCAAAATATGAGATAGTAGGATGAATAAGTTAACACATGGTGAGGAACACATATGAAGCTGAGAACTAGATTAATTTATAACTCCATTCCTAAAACATGCGAAACAAAATCAAATATGCCCTTTTCCTTGGTCATTTTCTTCCCCTTCCTTCCCTCTACTTAGGATCTGGCTTTAATGCATGATTAATCCTCAAAACACAAGGAAGCTGTAATAGCCTTACCCAAAACAGCTATGTACCGTAAAAGAAAACTCGTATACACCTTCAATATCAAGCTGAGTTACGCACCAAAAGAAAAAAAAAGAGAGAAAGAAAAAAAGAAAAAGTAGAATATTAGCAGAGGCTTTAGCCAAGGGCCAAAAATAAGGAAATGCACTTTAGAACATCCATTAAGAGAGCAAAATAAGAACAGGTTAGCCAGATGGATAAACTAAATTCCACCTCTTTGGGGTTTGCAAATGCAGAAAACCCAAGTAATGATAATACATGAGGAAGAGCAAGGCCTGGCTTCCTCAGAACCAGCTTCTCCACACCAGCTCAACCCCACACCCAGACTCACTCTACAGAGTACACAGCGTGGGTGGGTGCATACTGCCAGGCTGCAGGAACCATTCTAACAGCCATGATTTCACAGCTGCTACTTGACTGGAAAAAAGGAGGTACGCTCCCATTAGCAATGGCTGCTCCAGATGCCAGCCAGTCTAAAAGGCCGGGGGTGGGGTGTAGACAGAGAAAGAGAGATGCAAAGGACAGAAGGAAAAAAGCAAGAATGAAAAGAAGAAAGGAGAAAAGACAAAAAGGACAGACAAAAAGAACGGAAGAAGAGACAATAGTCCAAAGGAAGGAAAGAAACAGGGAGGGTGAGCCAGAAAGCAAAAAACTGGCAAAAACTAAAAATTTCTCCCCTGACTTGCTCTGAACCCTGATAGTCTAGTCCAGCTAAAGTTTCAAATATGACTTTTGCTCCGGTTTGCCACTTAGCATTTGCTTGGCACCAGTGACCTACTCAGACAGCACAAACCAGGCTGACAGGCTCTAGTGCAACAAATCTCAAGAAACCCTGGGCCTCTTCACACAAAGGGCGTCTATAAACTATGTCAGCAGCAGTTACACTTCTGTTCAGTGTCACTTTTTATTCCAAAGTATATCTCAGATGGAAACAGTGAGGTTTGTCACCAGTCTATAGTATTGCTCTTCTAAGCAGCATTTTTGTCTCTACAACTGATTTAGTTAACCAGCAAACCTTTCATGTGGAAAGGAATACATGGAAATGTCACTTCAAAGAAAACAAGTAAGAAAATGTCCAGGGGGAAAGACAGAACCAAAACATCAAGAAATTTGACCAGTGGCAAAAGAACTAGCTTAACATCTTTGCAGAAAAATAAATAAAATAATGATATTGTGGAATTTACCCAATCATCCATCCCTGAGGCTTTCCTCAGCAAAGCATGATATGAAGCATCTGGATTCAAGTTCCACCTTTGATAGGAACTAATCAATCCTGATCTTGATTTCTTCCCTTTCTAAATAAAGATGATGCCACCATCCATTCACCTCACCTCAAACACTGCAGAAAGGACTAAGACAGTGATGGACGAAGCCCACTGCAAAGCAGTATACGCATGGAAGGGTCATCGCACTGTGTCCCGCAAAGCTCACATAAATTTACTAGTCTGCTACTTTCCCCTTGATCTTCCAAATCAGGACAAAGTCATAAGACTTCTCAATAACAATTTTCCCCAGTGGTTTGAGGGGGACAGTGAAATGACATAATGATCATTCATGAAATCTGTATCAGATCTCTATTCACACATTAGAAAACCTTTTCTGTCACAGAATAAAGGAAAAGACTGTATTTACTTTACAGGAATTGACCAATGGCCTTATGAAGGCCATTCTTATAGTCTACCTCTAACACGTTTCATGAAACAGTTCCTCACTGCTCTGTTAAAATAAGTCAATTTTCCTTGTCATTTTCAGAGATGTTTCACAGCTTCAAGTACGTGGTCCAAACAATTCAACACTCCCCAAATGCTGGCAGTCAAGAAAGTGCACTATGGAGCCATTTCCCAACTACTCTGAACTAAGCACATCTTGCTTTTGCAATTAGATGGAAAAGTGCATTTCTGCTTCTAATGCCACTGAGTTCTCATTCACACCCTTAAAATCCCAAATTTAATGGTTTCTTGTCATCTAATTCCCTCAGCCCTCATTTACCGTCAATTCCAGTCAAGAGGTATTCAGGTTATGGAAAGGAGGGTAAAAGTCTTTCACAGACATTGATTACTTCTCTTCCAACCATTGTGAGCCCAGCTTCCTCCATAAGCAAGACACTGTAACCGCCTCTCAGCTAGACTCTATTTTCAACTTCACACAGGGAGAGTGGCACTGGGCACGTGCTGAGGACCACTCACAAGGAAGCAGCTGCTTAGCTGGGACCCACTCTGGCACACCACCATGCCCGCCCAGTTCCCTGCTGGTCTTCTCGTCAAGATTCTGTTATGTTAGTCTGCATTTATTTCTAAGAACTAGTTAGTCCGGGGGTATCAATTTGCATGACTTCAGGTGAATGTCAACTCCTCACTTTTGTGCTGGCTCCTAGAAAAGCCTGATTTTGCTATGCAGAAATTCTTTCCTGTATTCTGGAGCACACGCACCAAGCGGAGGGCTTTGCCTGTGTCTTTAAAGACCAAACACACATAATACCCTTAGACAGCCAAATCATATTACGAGATGTAAGATCTCAACATTCCGGCACACTGCCAGAACTTAATGGCCAGTCAGACGCTAAGTAAGGAAATGGGTCTGCATTAAACCTACAAAGAAGTCAACAATCAATAGTTCAGGACTACAGTAAAAATCTGATGTGCCCTTTAAATTGCTTCTAGCATCATCCTTCTAACTCCAGCTCAGCTTCAGAAGCAAAACAAAACAAAGATGATCAAGCAAGAAGCTGAACACAACCTATTTTCACAAGCACAAAGCCTTGGCATTTCAAAACTAAAAGCTGCTCCAGGATTTCACAGAAATCCTTTACAGTGTACCTGTAGGGCAGCAAACCTGAGAAATAATAGGCTGGGCCTTAGACAGTAAATTAAACTGACAGCTCAGCAAGCAGAAAACTACGGCAAAAAAGCCAGCACCTGGAGATAAATGGAGGAAGCAGGTTTGGCCTTCCTGCAAAACTCATCTCCCCTCAAAACCAGCAGGGGTTTGTATTACAGTTCAGAAAGCACATTCCAGCTTCTCCCTCAATCAACCTTATTTTACTACTAAGCTTATCTAAATAAGAGAGATGCCACTATATCCATTCTCTATGAGCTTTACACTCTTCATTTTGCTCTAAATGAGCAGTCAGTTATACACTCTATTTCCTATTTCTGCCACGATAGTCTTCAATATACCCTGAAAATTCACTCCTGTGCTAAAAGAGTCTACAAATGAATTTAAAATCTCATGGAATAAGGGCAAGGACTGAACTCAAACTGACAGAAGGGAGTTCAAGTCTGGCACACACAGCCTCTTAGGCCTCAGGCTCCTTCTTGGTGAAATGGGGTTAATGTAACCACCTCAGAGGGTGGATGAATGAGGAAACCCAGGAACTGCTTAGTACAGTATCTGGACACAATACATTTTTAGTTAATCTTCAGCTCTGCCTCCTTGATTTTAGCTGGGATAGAACAAGACAGAAGTTCAAACTTGTATTCGGTGCCATGTTTCACCGTACAGCAAGGAAAGCTTAAAACAAAAGAAAGGAAGGGAGGGAGGAAAGGCGAAAAGAAAACACACCTACTGAAACCAGAACTACCCAAGTACAGCTGAAGAAACACCCGTCCACAGTTCCCAGTGTGTAGCAGGTAACTACAAAAACTGAGAATTAGCATTTAGAAATTTTTATAGCAACATGACAAGAGTAGTTTTATGTCTACTGACTTTAATTAAAAAAAAAAAAAAAAAAAAAAAAAAAAAAACACAAGGCTTCCAGGAATTCCCTGGTCTAGCAGTCCAGTGGTTAGGACTCTGCGCCTTTCACTGCCGAGGGCCTGGGTTCAATCCTCGGTCAGGAACTAAGATCCCAGAAGCTGCATGGAGTAGCCAGAAAACACAAAACAAACATAAAACCAAAACCTAAGGCTCATATTCTGTCTGTGTTTAACTTCACCTTTTCTAGTAATTCATTTCACTTATTTTATCTTAGTCTGGGATAAACTGGGAAAGAAGAAAAAAGAAAGTTGAGAAGCATGGATTCTATTAGCACCTTTTGAGTACACCTATCACTCTATTCCTTCAAAACAAACACATGTAGGACCTCATCACAGAACCAAGTGCTACTAGTGAAGGCCTTAAACCTTTAAGGACCCACACAGCCCTGCTCATTTAGAGACTGCTTCTGCTGAGGAAGACTGATACGTACTGTGGATAACAGAGAATCTAATAAGAAATGAGAAAGCGCTCCCAGATAACATCATACAAGTGTATTTCGGTACCTTGAGTAAATCAAGCATGTTATAACCTTCCATGGTTGTTTCCACCTGTCCCTAAGAGAGCAACAGCTTTTTTAAATAGACAATTTTTTTTTTCATGAGAAGAAGGAGGAATGGAGAAAACTGTGCCCCATATCCTTGCACTTTTGCCATTCAAAGAAATAAATCAAATCAGGTAGCAATAATAAAAATCAGCCAGTGGATCCATACTCCCACTTACATTCTGCTGACCTAATCCTCCCCTTTGTGTTATAAACTAAATGAATGGTTGGGGCTAGTTGTGAATGTGTGTTATAAGACAAGAGGTTTTTTTGTACAGTTTCTTGGAAGCTGTGTCACGCCCAGCCCTGCTCAGCCGATTCTGCCGCAGTGCTTCAAGTGCTGCGGCTTTCTGCAAAGCACAGGCAGGATTCTGCTGATGGCATCTCAGCCTCACAGCCACTCCGTGGTGAGAAGCAGGGACTCGCCTTTCTGTCCTCCAAGATGATTAAAGCCGCACGTGCACTGCTGCCGGTCGTTAGTGTCGCAGACCAGGAGAGTGGGGACTCACCCAACCTCTCCTCATCTGAAGTGCAAGATGGAAGCCAACCATTTGAGAGCCCGGAAAACGCTCCAGAAAAAAAAAAAGAGGCAATACACACTGGTTCTGAGAGCTCTGCAGCAAAAGAAATTCTAAGTGCAGGTCTCGTCAGCAGAGGATGATGCCCATCCTACCTCCCGGCTTCTTTTCCCAGTCCCTGCTAAAAAACAGACAGAAGCAAAACCACAGGACTCTCCTGTCTGAAGCCCTCTCTCAGTCCCTTCACAGGATGCGGAATTTTAGTGGAGACAGGGAGAACCTGGGCTCGGAAGTTCAATGACTAGGGAGCCACATTTTGCAACCACAACCAATGGAAGGGGCCAGATCACGTTGCCGGCCTGGAAAGCCTCGGATTGAACATTCCGAAACGGAAATAAGAGATCACAGGGCGCTGTGGCAAGCAGATCCGTGTGGCGCCCAGGGTCAAGATCTGCCATCTGAGAACGACAGGCTGGTCTACAGTAAGTGTGTTCAATATCTGACTAGGTTTTAACCCCTATTTAAATCAAACAGTTCAGCCCATTTCTAGTTCCTGAAACCAAGCAATTTAAAGATACCAGACTGAAGATGACAATATATGTTTCCTATCTCCAGAGTTCTGGCATCAATAGGTATTGGCAGGTTAAGAGAGGCTGGTAAAGAGGGAGGAGATGACTCAATTCCAGTTCAAAGGCACCAGAGCCTGGCCAACACTTGAAGTGCTCTATTAAATTATTAGATAAATATTTTAGCCATGGGCTTCTTCCAAAATACTCTTACAGAACCATTCCAACTTCTTTCTTCTTTAAGTTGGTAATTGATATTCCTCTGCTCACTACAGGATATAAGAAACCTCTGAGAAGACAAAAAAGCCTGTCATTTCCTCCCTGCTCAGAATGCATTCAGCATCCATTTACTTGTTTGTTCTGAAAGCCCTGCATTCAGGAGTAAGTGTGAATGGATAAGTAAAAAGGCTGAAATCTTCTATCCCTGGCTAACATAAAAGCAGTTTTTCACGTTTTCCACAGATGATGCCTCTAACATCCATTTTTACTACCATTTTTAATTCCATTTACAGGACACTTTAATATAATTGCATACTTTGCCACCAGACCACAACGTCTACCTTTCCCCTTATCACAAACAGGCAGGAAAATTAAGTCATTTCAGTACTTCCCACAGCAATCTGCATTAGCCCACCTAATTATAAACACAAAACAGGATGGCACATTAACCTGCCTCTGCAAAGACACTATTTTTTCCTTTTTACATGTTTACTGGCTTTTACCAGCTCTGAGATTTATTCCGGGTCAGGGTTTAATGACAAGGAACAGCAAATATGCTCATTAAGTGGGGGTGATGTGGGCGCCGCAGTGTTTCCATGAGAGATGAAGCCTAGCAGGGCTACTGCCTTGAACAAGAGCACAGGGAGCGATGCACCTGATCCACGTGCACCTCGGCCCCTACAACTGAATTTTTGCCTAAAATATACCCGGTATTTGTTCTAGGAAAGAGTTTTTATCTCTACTAACAGGCTTTGGATCCAGTGGGAACTGGATTCATTTGCTAGTGAACCCAAGAGTATTACCTATAGGTTGTTTCAAGTCTAGGACAGAGAGCTGTTATAAGGTGGAAAGGGCAAGATTCAAATTTCCATTAAAGTCCTCTAAAAATTCAAAAGAAAGGTTAGCATGAACGTCCCACTGACTCTCTTAGGAGCAAGAGGAATATAACAAAGGAGGTTAATAAACACAAATGCTTAACTAAATAAATATCTTCACACTGTCAGATTCCATGCAATGGTCTCTTACATTTTTATATTAACATTATGTGAAAACATTTAAGAGCAAAGTCTTATTCCCTCAGAGTCCATCAATTCAAAATTCTAAATCATCCAATATTGGGCAAGATCACCATTATGTGCAGTAAAGACTGCTCAAGTATATTTAAGAGCAGAAACAATAAGGCAAGTAGGTATGTTTTGCCTACTTTAAACCATTTCTCAGAATTGTTATACAAATTTCAGTATGCAAACAGATACAACTCTTATGAATGAACCTCATCTCTTCCTTAATGTACTAAACCAGTTTTGGTAAGACCTCTCCTTGGTACACACACTTAGCAGTTTCAATTTCTAGAAACAATGCAAATGACAATGATTTACATTTCTTTAAAAATAATTCCAGATTTAAAGGAAGTCAAGAGACACCTGGAGTAACAGGCAAATTTGGCCTTGGAGTACACAATGAAGCAGGGCAAAGGCTAACAGAGTTTTGCCAAGAGAAAGCACTGGTCAGAGCAAACACCCTCTTCCAACAACACAAGAGACGACTGTACACATGGACATCACCAGATGGTCAATACCGAAATCAGACTGATTATATTCCTGGCAGCCAAAGACGGAAAAGCTCTATACAGTTGACAAAAACAAGACTGGGAGCTGACTGTGGCTCAGATCATGAACTCCTTATTGCAAAATTCAAACTTAAATTGAAGAAAGTAGGGAAAACCACTAGACCATTCAGGTATGACCTAAATCAAATCCCTTACGATGATACAGCTGAAGTGAGAAATAGATTCAAGAGATTAGATCTGACAAGAGTGCCTGAGGAACTATGGATGGAGGTTCATGATATTGTGACACTGTACAGGAGGCAGTGATCAAGACCATCCCCAAGAAAAAGAAATGCAAAAAGTCAAAATGGTTGTCTGAGGAGGCCTTAAATGTAGCTGAGGAAAGAAGAGAAGCAAAGGACAAAGGAGAAAAGGAAAGGTATACCCATTTGAATGCAGAGTTTCAAAGAATAGCAAGGAGAGATAAGAAAGCCTTTCTCAGTGATCAATGTAAAGAAAGAAAGGAAAACAACAGAATGGGAAAGACTAGAGATCTCTTCAAGAAAATCAGTGATACCAAGAGAATATTTCATGCAAAGATGGGCACAATAAAGGACAGAAATGGTATGGACCTAACAGAAGAAGATATTAAGAAGAGGTGGCAAGAATACACAGAAGAACTGTACAAAAGAGATCTTCACAACCCAGATAACCACAATGGTGTGATCACTCACCAAGAGCCAGACATCCTGGAATGTGAAGTCAAGTGGGCCTTAGAAAGCATCACTTCCAAAGCTACTGGAGGTGATGGAACTCCCGCTGAGCTATTTCAAATCCTAAAAGATGATGCTGTGAAAGTGCTGCACTCAATATGCCAGCAAATTTCGAAAACCCAGCAGTGGCCCCAGGACTGGAAAAGGTCAGTTTTCATTCCAATCCCTAAGAAAGGCAATGCCAAAGAATGCTCAAACTACTGCACAATTGCACCCATCTTACATGCTAGCAAAATAATGCTCAAAATTCTCCAAGCCAGGCTTCAATAGTACATGAACCATGAAATTCCAGATGTTCAAGGTGGATTCGGAAGTCAGAGGAATGAGAGATCAAATTGCCAACATCTGCTGGATCATCGAAAAGGAAGAGAGTTCCAGAAGAACATCTACTTCTGCTTTACTGACTATGCCAAAGTCTTTGACTGTGTAAATCACAACCAACTGTGGAAAATTCTTAACAGATGGGAATACCAGACCACTTTACCTGTCTCCAGAGTAATCTGTATGCAGGTCAAGAAGCAACATTTAGAACCGAACACGGAACAGCAGACTGGTTCCAAATGGGAAAAGGAGTACATCAAGGTTGTATATTGTCACCCTGCTTATTTAACTTATATGCAGAGTACATCATGTGAAATGCTGGGCTGGATGAAGCACAAGCTGGAATCAAGATGCCAGGAGAAATATCAATAACCTTGGATACGCAGATGACACCACCCTTATGGCAGAAAGCGAAGAACTAAAGAGCCTCTTGATGAAAGTGAAAGAGGAG
Source organism: Capra hircus (assembly GCF_001704415.2). Classification (NCBI taxonomy): domain Eukaryota; kingdom Metazoa; phylum Chordata; class Mammalia; order Artiodactyla; family Bovidae; genus Capra; species Capra hircus. The sequence continues at coordinate 26,193,208 of NC_030825.1, read as the reverse complement.
GGTGAAAAAGTTGGCTTAAAACTCAACATTCAGAAAACTAACATCATGGCATCCAGCCCCCTCACTTCATGGCAAATAGATGGAGAAACAATGGAAACAGTTCAAGACTTTATTTTGGGGGGCTACAAAATCATTGTAGATGGTGACTGCAGCCATGAAATTAAAAGATGCCTGCTCCTTGGAAGAAAAGCTATGACCAACCTAGACAGCATATTAAAAAGCAGAGACATTACTTTGCCGACAAACGTCCATCTAGTCAAAGCTATGGTTTTTCCAGTAGTCATGTATGGATGTGAGAGTCGGACTATAAAGAAAGCTGAGTGTTGAAGAATTGACACTTTTGAACTATGGAGTTGGAGAAGACTCTTGAGAGTCCCTCGGACAGCAAGGAGATCAAACCAGTCAATCATAAAGGAAATCAGTTCTGAATATTCACTGGAAGGACTGATGCTGAAGCTGAAACTCGAAAACTTTGGCCACCTGATGTGAAGAACTGACTCACTGGAAAAGACTCTGATGCTGAGCAAGATTGAAGGTAGGAGAAGGGGACAACAGAGGATGAGATGGTTAGATGGCATCACTGACTCAATGGACATGAGTTTGAGCAGGCTTTAGGAGCTGGTGATGGACAGGGAAGCCTGGTGTGCTGAAGTCTATGGGGTCGCAAAGAGTCGGACATGACTGAGCAGCTGAACTGACTGACTGAAGATACTGTTCACCCATTCAGAATGCCCCTTCCTTCAACTAATTCAAGCCAGGGAAAGCTTACTGCATTCTCCCCTCAGTATTAATATTTTGCCAGTACTAATCCTGAAGAACTGCTATTAGCATACTAATCATTCTAGGCAAGTCTGACCCTCTTTTCAACAAACTGCCATAGGATTTCTGGAACCAATTCCCTACCAACAACTTGCCAGTACCACAAACACACAATTATTAATAGCACTCAACCACTTTTCCTCTTAGCTGTTATATATAGCTGCATTTAATCAGCAGTACCTTAATTCTGAAGGTATAAAATTAAAATATAAACCTCAAAAATAACAATTTAGGTGATAAGGGATTATAACACCGGTGATTTGTTTTATACTTAACCAAAGCCATTTAGTTTCTTCTGGTTATTTATGAGATAAGCTAAGAGTGGTTTGAGCATAACTCTACATTTCCAAGGACAGAAAAAGGAAGGACATAATGAATATTTTACTATAGATACAGTGTGGTAAGCAGAACAAGTTTTTAACAAATCAATTATTATTGCACTATTAGTTTTATATGTGATACATCAGTTCCCTGACTCATTTTCTTATAGCTGTTTTCCTCTCTTTTTAAGACTTTTTTTTCTCTTTACTTATACAGGACAGATTTCCATTTGGAAATTTAGCAGACTATGAAGATCTTTAGTTCTGTATAGGGTTTTTGTGTATAGAAGGGGCTGTATTTTCATTTATCAAGATTTAAAGTGGCTGCTAAGTCAATTCCTATAACAATCTAGGTTGCTGTTTACTTTGTGGGAGACCATTCAGAAAGTTTTGTTTTTTTCCTAAGCAGGAACGCCAACATGCTACATTTGGAGGCCATGGGAAGAGAGATCTGAGACTATGAAAGAGGTGGCATCTAAGGAAGGCCTTAAGAATGTCAGACTGAAAGGGGGCTCAGACATTTTCAGAGGTGCTACTCCACGCTACAACAAGGTGGTGAGCAAAGGCCTCAAGTATAAAAGGAAAGCAGAGCGGTTTGGTAACCTGGTTAGCAGAAGGAGAAACCTCTTTCTCACCCTCAGTACTCCCTCCCCTCCTAAATTTAATGCTACCTGTCCTTACCCTGAAAACTAAAGTACTTAAAACTATTTTAAAAAATCAAGCTGTTTCTAGCAGTCAGCCTCACCTTTCAAAGGCCTGAAAGAGAGCTGAAGATGAGATCAGATACTTGACTGAGGTTTGCAGTCCCTGGAACAACTAGCAACAGATGCCTTATCCAGACACTCCAGTCCAGTTGTGAAACATACAATGTTTCATTTCAGTTAATTTATAGTTTTACATTTTCTGGCACTGTTAGTACAGTGGGTCAGAGTAGCTATGTCTAAGTCCCAACTCCTGGTACCAGTGAATGTGATCCTATTTGGAAATGGAGTCTCTGCAAATGTAATTATGATAAGGATCTCTAGCTGAGATCATCTTGGATTTAGTGTGGGCCCTAAATCCAATGGCTGGTGTTCTTAGAAGGGAGAAGTGGATTGACACACATGAGGAAAAAAAGAAAAAAAACCTACGAAGATGGAGGCAGACTACACCTATGCTGCCATAGATCGAGAGAAGTCAGGAGCAACCAGAAGCCAGAAGAGGAAGGAGTCTCCTCTAGTGCCTTTGGAGGGCTCTGCCAACACCCTCATTTCAAAGTTTTGAGCTCCAGAACGGCGAGAGAATGAATTTCTAATGTTTTAGGCCACTAAGTTTGTGGTAATTTGTTACAGCAGCCATAGGAATCTAAGTAAGTTTAGTAATAATAATATTATATTTTGGTCTAATGCCATTTGGAAATATTGCAGCCTAATGCCAAGAAACTGCAGCTCCCATTTTTATGGCCAGCCCAAGTTATTTCTGCACAGCTTTCTTGAAAAATACATGTAATCTAGTGAAAAAGCCCAGAACACAACTGAACTGTGTAACTGTGTACTTTATTACTATATAATACATATCATCCATGGTACATTAGGTCTGTTCAGACCACAGTAAAAATGTGCAGTCTACCCTCAATATTTTTTTTCCCAAAGACAGAAGTGAGCAAGAAGATCTCTGCGAGAGGAACTGTACTTGCAAGCACCACAAAGTCACTCAGAATAGAGCAGTAGTTGCTTTAGTACCATATCCTGTTAACAATTATTGCTCTCCATCTCTATTACAGCAAACGTGTAGGCCTTCTTTATGAACATTTCCAAAAATTAAATCAATAAACATTTAAAAAAATTCCACTGGTATCATCCAAACATATATTTAAGTGGGTTTATTTAAATATGTTACCTTTGCTGGCCACAGCAATTTAAAAATGCATTCTCAATGCATGCCAAGATCACTGATTATGATAAACAACAGAAGACTTGTATTAATTTCAAGCTCCATTAGAAAGAGAAGGAAATACAATCAATGTTTACCAAACAGAAAAGGACAATCTATTCATGGGAAAATGCCTTTTCAAGCTTATAAGCAACGCAAACATTGGACAATACAAAGTCTTGGGCAGAATCTACCAAAGGCTCCTTCAGCATTGCATTTCCTTTTATGAATTTATATACTGACATAATAAATTCACTCTGACTGATACTCAGTATATGAGATTAGGGTGTGTTCTTATCTCAGAACTACATAGTTGGAAAACATGACATTCATATACAAAAACTGATCAGATTTATACTATGTGAATCATTATTTCAATAAAGCTGGTAAGAAAAATAAGTGAGAAGAAAGTGTCCATCAAAAAGCATATCTGAAAAAAAAAAAAAAAAGGCATATCTGGTTTTTCAAACTGAAAATGTCCAAATTAACTCTTCCTGGATAATCAATACATGAAGAGAAGAATTAAAAGGAGGATCAGTCCTGTGAAGGGGGAAAGCTGGCTTGGCTCCTATATCTGATTACTACACAGGAAGTCAGGCAAGGACATGATACTATATCGTGTACAGGAAGTTAAGGTATAGGTCAACTGAGCCACACGATATAACTTAAGACTTCAAATCTCTATCAACCACTAGCACTATCTCAAATTAGGCCAAAGACTCAGTCCTTTGAAAGTTAAATTTTCTTCTTTAAGGCTCTGTTGGCAAGAAGATGAAGTCAACAGAGGATTTTATTTTGAAACTAGTTCGTCTTAAATCTTTACTGCAGGTCTAGATGATCAACTCCCAAATAATCAAACCTTATCTTAGAGCAGCCAACTCACATTTTTTAAAATACTCCAGAACAGCTCAACTGAGAGGTTAAATTCCGAAATGGAAGCATCCTTCCTCTCAAAGTTCAAAGGTTTCACAGAGGGGGCAGGACCAAAACTCTTAGCCATGCTCATTCCAAATTAAGAAATTTTCTCTGATGTGACCAAGCATGCACTGCTAGGAAGCCACCTAATGGGGCTGTTGAAGGACAGTGTTCACACATAACGTGGAAGGTTAGAATAAATCATTATTACCTAACATATCTGTAAACCTGTCATTAATCCCTCAAAGCGAAAAATGTAACACATCAAAGGGAATTCATGAAGTGCCTCACTAAACATTGCTGGGTATTCCAAATATGCATTACAAATATGCCAAAGAAAGTAAAAAAAGCAGTTTTTAAAATAAACAACTTATCTGGCATCTTAAACATTAAAAACAACTCAAATAACAACCTTTCAGTAAGTGCCATCTCTTTCCACACTACTGGGATTCTCCCCTAAATACATGGTGATTATTCAAATTATTTCAACTATCTCCCAATCACCCACCTTGATCCTGTTGTAAGTACTGGGTTGGCCAAAAAGCTCATTTGGGCATTTCCACAAGATGTTATGGGAAAACTCAAAAGATCTTTTTGGCCACCTGCAATATTTGTTTACAGGGCATTAAGCAAAATAGAAGGTGGAAAGAGGAACAGTTAAAACTTTAAAAAAAAAAAAAGAGGCAATTATACATGCCATTTTAAGATTACATGGAAATAAGAAAGCATCTGTAAGGTGAGAGGCAAATATAATTTAGCATATAAAACTGGGAAAAACTGAATTTTCATAGTCTGGGAACATATCAAAAACACAGAAAATAATGAACATCTGTAGTTATTTAACTCTCAACTCAAAGTCTAGGGTTTTAGGCTTCTGAAGTGGAATAAATGCAATAGCACTGTGGCCATTAGATGGATTAAAACAGTTCTTGAGAAGGATGGTGGGGTGAAGTGTTTCAAATTGAGCCCAAATAATAAAAGATCCATTCGTACTAAGATTTGCCTCTGTAGGACCTGCATCCTTTTATCTCAAAGGTAAATCAATGACAAAAATAGTATCCCACCATCCCTTCACTCTAACACAAATCAGTGTTCCAATTCCTCAAAACTAAATGGATCACAAGATTTTTCCTTAACAATTTTGGACACACACTCACACAGCCACTAGTTTCTGATTAGATTAACATAGCAATCAATTGTGCCAGTGGCATGCTAGGCTAAATGAGGCTGGAGTGCTCTATCAGGCCATTTCCTGGGGCCACTAATGGAGCCAGACACTTCCTAGAAATCACTAAGTGGGTTTCAGTAAATAGTACTTAAGTTTTCCCCAGCTCTTTGCCAATGCATACAAGCAAGATGCAGAAAAGAAATGTAGAAGAGGAATAGTAAAATTATTTGAGATCTAGCAAAGAAAGTAAGCGAAACTTACAACTAATGTCTCTGTGCCTTGGATTAAGCCCAAAGAAGGAAGACAAATCTGTGCTCATAATTACAATAATTTAAAAAGTGCAGGTCGGAACTGCTTCCCTAAATTCAGTCTTGCAGAGCACTCTGAAAATAATCCAATGTTCCTCCAAAGCTGAGCCTCTCATTCTCTTAATATTTGAAGAAGAAAATTAACAAAGAAATATGGAATTACTAAACCAGCTGGTGAACAAAGGGTCAGGGCCCTCAGCCTGGGTTGCACGCTCAGGGTTTCACTGCACCAGTCCTGTGCCTGGCACCCCTTACCTGAATATCTGTATCCTTCACGGGCTCAAGAGGCTCGAAAGTGGTGGCTGCACTCAGACTCTCCAATCGCTGTGAGATGTGGGATATGTCAAGTCCCCGAGACCCAAGGAGAACTGACCTATATGAGGATACAGGACAGGGAGAAAAAAAGAATTAGGACATTTAATGTACTTTCTAAAATATTAAAGAGTATTTTTAGTATAAAACATCTTATAAGCTGCATGAATACTTTTGTATGGTTGCTTTATACCTTTCCAAAAACATCTATCACCTGGTATAACAGACACAACATTGCACTTTTTAGTAAGAGTTCTGATCATGTCTAAATTAGCGTGAGGGACCTATATAGGATAAAATGATAGCATGTCAATAAGATCATAGGCTAAACTCCTCCAAATATTTTACAGTGAAGAAAACTGTGAGGTGTGTATTATTCTCAATCACCGTTTTCCAGATGGGGGAACCAAAGTGCAAAGAGGTTAACCAACTTATTCAAAATCACACAGCCAGGAAACAGTGGAGCCAGGTCACCAAGCTCCAGAGCACAAACTCTTAACCAGCACACTATATTTACAGCCTCTGTGCAGACAGATGTAGTGAACCTCAAAGTTTTAGAAGCTTCAGGAGTAACCTAGTTCAAACTTCATTCACTAAGGAAACTAAAAGTCCAGGGCAATCAACAACCTGCAAAGGGCAGTAAAACCAGAATTCAAGGCCAGTTCTCCAAAGATTCTCTTCAAAAGCCAAACATCATGTAAAGTGCATCTTCAAATTCCCCCTCTGTTGCCCAGTCTAACATGTGACTAATAAATGCTTTTCAAGAGAAATGAGAATAATACAGCTGGCTTTATACCTACTTACTTGAGAAATGTGACAATGGAGACCAAAAAATAACTATAGAGTCTCACTAATATCCAGAACACTTTCTGGCAGAAAGAAACCTAGGAAGATTAAAGGTGTTTAGACTGCTGCTTTTGGATTACGGTTTAATACCTCAACATTCCACTGACAGAGTCTCTGCTCATTCTGAGTAACTCAGAAGAAGCGAGACCACCTGGCAGCACAAGTAACCCTAACACCTATGGGTGTTACACTGAAGAAGACCAACTCTGAACACACTTACTGGAGAAATGAAAGGACTTCTCATGCTTATTTCCACTGTGCTAAGTACACTAATGGTGCTAAGGGCCACTAACAGGTGACGTGCACCCAGAGGACTCCCCACTGTGGATTCCTGTCTCTTCCATCAGAATGGTCAGCTATGATGCCATCCCTGGCCTCCCCTCCAGGCTATCATTTCAAGCAGATAATCTTGCCTCTCTCTTCTAACAATCCTTGACAGCTAACTTCCTAATACAATGGTTCCCAGTCTTGGTTGCACGTTAGAATCACCTAGACAACTTCCCTCCCAATGATTTTGATAATGCTGGATGAAGACTGGAGATTGGTTATCAATATAATGCTCTCCTTCCTTTTTTAGTAATACCTTTACTGAGATATTATTCACATATCACACAATTCACCCACTTAAAGTGTATAATTTCATGGGTTTCAGTGTATGCACAGGGTTGTACAACCATCACCACAATCTATTTTAGAACATTTTCATCACCCTCCCCCCTCCTAATTTTCCGACAACCCATCAGCAGTCATGGGAATGTAAGAGGCTCATGTCTCGACAAATCTCTCCCCAACCTCTGGCAACCACTAATTTATTTTCCATCTCTCCAACTTTTCCTATTCTGGACATTTTCTATAAATGGAATTATAAAATATGTGGTTGCTTGTGACTGGCTTCTTTCACTTGGCGCATTTTCAGGGTTCATCCATGTTGCAGCATGTATCGGTACTTTATTTCCTTTTATTATTGTACAGTACTCCATTATATGAATATGCTATATCTTCTATTTATGAACATATCCATTCATCAGTTGAAAGACAGCTGGGTTGTTTCTACTTTTTGGCTATTAGAGGAATGCTGCCATGAACATTCATGTACAGGTATTTTTTTTTTTTTTAATATTTATTTACTTGGCTGCACTGGGTCTCGGTTATCTTGGTTGCAGCATGTGGGATCTGGTTCCCTGACCAGGGATTGAACCCAGGCTCCCTGCACTGGGAGCACAGAGTCTTAGTCGCTGGACCATCATGGAAATCCTTATACAAGTTTTTACATTAATATATGTTTTCATTTCTTGTGAGTATATACCTAGGAGCAGAACTGCTAGATTATATATTAATTCCTTGTTTAACCTTCTGAAGAACTGTCAGACTATTTTCCAAAGCAGTTACACTATTTCATATTCCCATAAGCAATGTACGAGGGTTCCAATTTTTTCCATATTTTTGCCAATACCTGTTATTACCTTTTTGATTGCAGCCATTTTAGTGAACTCCCCCTTTTAAACTATTATAGGAAAAAATCTTACTATTTTATTATAAAATAATAAACCTTGTACATATTGCTGTTGTTCAGTCGCCAAGCCATATCCAACTCTTTGCCATCCCATGGACTGTAGCATGCCAGGCCTTCCTGTCCCTCACCATCTCCCGGAGTTTGCCCAAGTTCATGTCCATTCCATTGCTAGTACCATCCAACCATCTCATCCTTTGACGCCCTCTTCTACATCTGCTCTCAATCCTTTCCAGCATGAGGGACTTTTCAAATGAGTCGGCTGTTTGCATCAGATGACCAAAATACTGGCACCTATTACTGCTTCAAAAATTAGCATGTTGTAGCCAAGTTTATTTCATCTACATCCCTACCCACTTTCTTCTCTCTACCACACAGATTATTTCAAAAGAAATCCAAGATATTCCTCCAATTATTTAATACTTTTAAGATTTGTGTTTGTTTGAATAGAACACAAATTAGTTCTCTACTTGCAAATAACTGATATGCCTCCAAGTGTCTTTTCATCTGCATAGGCTGCCCCTCTGTCTCATTTTTTTTTTCTTACAATTGCTTTGTTTGGAGACTCCAGTTCATGTGTCCTGTAGAACAATGCTACTCAAACTTGAAACGTGCATGTGAATCACCTGGGAAACTTGTTAATATGCAGATTCTGTTTCAGCAGGTCTGAGAGAGCATAAGTGTCTCCATGTCTAAAAAAGCTCACAGATGATGCTTATGTTGTTGATCTATGGGACACACTCAAAGTAGCAAGGATGTAGTTTCCCATATAACAGGTTTTACTGACTGCATCCCCATGATGTAATTTAGCAGGGTCCTTTGGCCTCTCCTATCCAATTTCCTGTAAATTGAAAGTGCTGACAGTCAGATCAGATTCATGTGGCATTATTTTATTTTTTTTTGGTTCGATTACTTCAGACTTTTATCAAGAGGTATGTAACGTCTGATTACCTCTTTTTGGAATGTTACCAGACGCTGATGATCACTGCTGAGATTCATTAATTCCTTAGAGGTTGCAAAATGGTGGTATTCTATCTTTATTAGCTGGAATATTTCCCCTCAGAGACGCTCTTCATCAACTATGTGGTTACTCTGAATAATGAGTTGATTCTCTAGCATCCTCCAAAGGTGACTGATGAGTCTTGCTTTAGTATCATTATGAACTCATGAATTTAAACATATCTGATGTGTTTCACTCCATGCAGTTACTATCTTTATCATGTTCAAAATCATCTCATCTTTGGCTAATAGAAGCCTTTTCAAGTTGGTTTCTGAGATCTTTTGACATGACTCAAGGGGAACTTCATAACTTCCTTGCCATCTGGTATAAGTTCATCTTACACAGACCTGGAATTGGTCAACTCTCCAAAGAGTCCCAGTTACTTTTTATTAAGAAACGGAGTTTTAGAGTGCACTCTCTGGGCACTAGGACTGCTCACTGCTACACTTTCTAAGCCTTCAACAGGCAGAGCTAGAAACAGAGTTTTTAATTTTGTTTCACATCACCACCCTAACTATCTACTTGCTTTATCCTACACTATATATACAACAGTCTCAAAACAACAGTATTAATCCCTCCACCAACAATACCATTATTGAAGACTGATTAAGATATTACTTGGAAATGTTCCTCTCTGAATGGTTGTGTCATCAACTGAATGAGAATTTATTTTTTGAAATTTAATTGTTTTACAATTATGCAAAATATTTAAACAATTTCAAAGTCCAAAAAGAAAGTCCCTGTCTTCTCCATCTTATTTTTTCCCTTTTCCTATACGTAACCATTTGTGTTAATCACATCTTTTTACTTTCTGTATTTGCTGCTTTGACATCTGGGGCCATGCTGATGCTGGAGGGACTGCCTCTCCCAGGTTCGCTAATTCCTAGAGGCCTGCAAGCACATAAAACATATGCATACTAATCAATCTAGAGCCCATACCTCAACCACCTCCTTCACCAGGACACTATCTTCTTCCCTAATCATCTCAGGGCTAGGTACCAAACAACCAGAGACAGCGCTTTTACCCTAGAGCCCACCAAGGTGATTCAAACTAGCCAATCCTAAGCCTGCTCACCATGCCTTCTTACAGAAACCACAGTAAAGGCTTTTGTCCACGTGTTCCCCTTACTTCATTTACCCCAACTGACCTCAGTGCTTCCTCAGTGGCCCTGCATAGCACGCTCTGCCTCCTGTTTCTGGAGAAATGTGAGTAGAAACTTCTTCCCTCAAGACAGTCATATCCCTGTCTGCATGTCTTATCATACCTTATTATAGCAAACCTTCAGTTCAGTTCAGTTGTTCAGTTGTGTCCGACTCTTTGCGAACCCATGAATCGCAGCATGCCTGGCCTCCCTGTCCATCACCAACTCCCGAAGTTCACTCAGTGATGCCATCCAGCCATCTCATCCTCTGTCATCCCCTTTTCCTCCTGCCCCCAATCCTTCCCAGCATCAGAGTCTTTTCCAATGAGTCAACTCTTCACATGAGGTGGCCAAAGTACTGGAGTTTCAGCTTTAGCATCATTCCTTCCAAAGAACACCCAGGGCTGATCTCCTTTAGAATGGACTGGTTGGATCTCCTTGCAGTCCAAGGGACTCTCAAGAGTCAAATACTTATATACATTTGTGTTTTCTACTTTTTGAAAACAGTGTTACTGAGACATAATCCACACACTATTTAATCACCCACTGAAAACGTGTAATTCACAGATACATGTGTATGTATGACTGAATCACTTCTGCTGCACACCTGAAACTAGTAACATTGTTAATCAATTATAATATAAAGTAAAAACTAAAAGTAAATTTAAGAAAATGGCAGAATGTTGATATGATGGGTGATGGGTACCTGGTTTATACTGTCTTCTCTACTCTTGCGAATGTTTTAACATTTCCATAATAAAAGGGTTAAAAAGAAGTGTGATGGGGTGAGTGGGAGGAAATCTCAAAAAAAAAGCAGGTTTTAATATATTCACAGATTTGCACAACCAACACTACAATCAATTTTAGAACCTTTTCATTACCCAGAAAAGAAACTCCTTACCCAGAGCAGTCACTCCCTAGGCCCCCTAATCCATCACTCCTTTCACAACCTCTTAATTACTCTCTTGTTTCTATATATTTGCCTACTCTGGACATTGCATGTAAATGGTACTATAGAGTATATAGTCTTTTGTGACTGACTTCTTCCACTTAGCGTGTTTTTTCAAGGTTCATCCATGTTGGAGTATGTATTAGTAGTTTATTCTTTTTTATTGCCAAAGAGTATTCCATTATATGGATATACCACTTTCATTTATCAATTTATCAGTCATTAGACATTTGGATTGTTTCCCCTTTCTGGCGACTATAAGTAATGCGGCTATGAACACTCATGTACAGGTTTCTGTGTGGACAACTGTTTTCATTCCTGCTGGGTATATGACTGGGAGTGGAACTGCTCATTTATATGGAAACTCTATAGGTAACCTTTTGAGGAACTGCTAGACGGTTTTGTAAACTCTGCACCACTTTACATTCCTACTGACAGTATATGAGGGTTTCAATATTTTCCACATTCTTTCCATTTGTTATTACCTATCTTTTTATCTACAGCCATCCTAGTGGGGGTGAAGTGGTATCTTTCTGTGGTTTTGATCTGCAACTCCCTGATGATTAGTGAATTGAACATCTTTTCATTTATTTACTGGACATGAACAGATCTCCTTTGGAGAAATGCCTATTCAGATCTGCTCATCTTAAAACTGGGTTGTCTTTTGGTGCAGCCACTATGTAAAACAATAAGGAGGTTTCTCAAAAGAAAAAACGCTAAAAACAGAACTACCATATGATCCAGCAACTTCCCTGGGGATATATACTTGGCAAAAATGAAAACATTAATTCAAAAAGATACAGGTATCCAATGTTTATAGCAGCATAATAGCCAAGATATGGAAACAACTCAAGTGCCCATCCACAGGTGATAAAGAAGATGTGGTGGGTGGGTGGGTGTGGATGTGTCTGGGTGTGTGTGTGTGTATGTATATGTATATATGTATATATATACACAATAGACTATTATTCACTCATAAAAAAGAATGAAAATTTGCATTAGCAGCAACATGGATGGATCGAGAAAGCATCATACTTAGTGAAATTAGGCAGAAACAAATACTGTATGACATCACTTATATATGATAGCTAAAAAATAATACAAACAAATGTGCCTACAAAACAGAAACAGACAGACAGATACAGAAAACAAACTAATGGTTACCAGAGAGGAGAGGCAAAGGGGGAGGAGCACATTAGATACGGGATTAAGGGACACGAACTACTACACCTAAAACGGATAAGGAACAAGGATATACCGTAGAGCGCAGGGAATTACAGCCATTATCTTTTAACAGCTTTCAATGGATGATAACCTGTAAAAATACTGAGTCACAGTGCTGTACAACTGAACTAATATTGTAAATCAATACTACTTCAAAACAGAGTTGTCTTTTTATCATTGAGTTGTAAGAGATTTTAATATATTCTGGATGTAAGTCCCTTATCCAATATATAATATACAAACATTTTCTCCCCATTCTGTGGGTTATTTCCTTCCCTGATAGTGTCCTTTAAATCACAACAGCTTTTTAATTTTGATGAAGTTCAGTTTATTTTTGATTCTGTCACTTGTGCTTTTGGTTTCATATCCAAAAAGGCTCTGTCTAACCTAAGGTCAGGAAGATTTATGCCTATGTTTTCTTCTAAGAGTTTTAAAAGTTTAAAGACAAATACCGTATGATTTCACTTATATGCAGAATCTCAAAACCAAATCAAGTGAACAAACATAACAAAACAGAAACAGACTCATAGATTCAAAGAACAGGTGGTTGCCAGAGGGGAGGGAGGTAGGGGGAATGAGTGAAATGCAGGGAGGGAGATGAGGAGGTACAAACTTCCAATTATAAAATAAATGCATCACTGGAATGAAATACACAGAATGGGAAATACAGTCAATAATACCGTAATAACTTTGTATGGTGAGATGGTAACTAGACGTATTGTGATCATTCTGTAAAGAAATATCGAATCACTATGTTATACCTAGAATTAACAAAGCGTTCTAGGTCAATTATACTTCAATTAAAAAAAAAGACTGTTGTGGCCGTTTCAGGTTCCTTGAATTTCTATACAAATTTTAGGATCAATTTATAAATTGCTGCAAAAAAGCCACCTGGGATTTTGATAGGAATTGCATTTAATCCATAGATCAATTTGGGGAGTGTTAACATCTTAATGAGATGAAGTTTTCCAATCCACGCACATGGACTTTTTCACCTGCTTTCTTAAATAATGGAGAAGGCAACGGCAACCCACTCTAGTACTCTTGCCTGGGAAATCCCGTGGACAGAGGAGCCTGGTAGGCTGCAGTCCAGGGGGTCCCGAAGAGTCGGACATGACCAAGTGACTTCCCATTCATTTTTCACTTTCATGCACTGGAGAAGGAAATGGCAACCCACTCCAGTGTTCTTGCCTGGAGAATCCCAGGGATGGCGGAGCCTGGAGGGCTGCCATCTATGGGGTCGCACAGGGTCGGACACGACTGAAGTGACTTAGCAGCAGCAGCAGCAGTATACACGTTCCTCCACCTTTCATGTTTATTTTACTTAGCAACATGGCCTGGAGACACTCCATCCATGGTGGTGTATATTCACATTCCTTTGTGCTACTGAAAAGCACTCTGCTATGCACATGCACCACATTTATTCAACCAGTCCCTACTGATGGATACTGGAATTGTTTCTAACTTTTGCTATTACAACCAATGCTGCAAAGAATATCTTTGTGCACACATCTTTTTGTATTTTTGCCAGTGTACCTTTGGGAGAGACCTTCAGAAGTGTGACAGCTGGGTCAAGAGTAAATTCACTAACTACTGCCAAATTCTCTATCCCACCAGCACTCTATCCCCACCAGTGATACGTGAGAATGTATTCAGAGGCCAGTGATTTTAAGGCATACCAGGGTTGGGAACCTTGAAATGTAAAAATTAGCTATGAAAATTATGAGGAAAGTTATCGAGGTGGCTGGTGCCCAGAGGAAGTGTGCAGTTCAGGCTCTGTGGTGCATTTGCAGAAGCCCTGACTGGGGTGGCAGGGAGGGGAGGGACCATGGAGGCAGGCAATCTGGGGTAGGGATGATGCTACTAATACGAACAAAGGCTGCTTCACCTTCTCAGGGAGGAAAAATCCAAAGGTTCCCTGCCCCAACTTTTACAAGCCAGAAAGCCTCTCCTGAGCAGAAAGTCAGAGAGGCTGAAGTCAAACAGTCCAGTCCCAGGAGAATAGGAAGACAAAAGCTGTTCTCAGAAGAAAGTCCAGAGGCCTGGGTTAGTCCCACCTGTCAGATACTGACTGAAAATCCTAGACAGCTCACTTGTCCAAGCTTCCTTTTTCTCCTGCTAAAATGTGGAGGAAAGCTCTGCCTCTCTCACCTCTCACGCCTGTGAAGACCAGTTGGGAGAATGCCCATGATAAGCCTTCGGGAACTGAAAATGCCTCACAAACATGAGGGATTCTCACTGCCCAAGCTGGGTTGGAGTTCTGGTGTGATCACCTGCTATCTGACTCCTCAATACAAAAAGGAGACAGTCACACTTATTTCAAAGGGTTATTTCTATTTCACAGGAAAGTACATAATGCATGTAAAGTACTTGGCACAGTGTCTGACAAACAATAAACGCTTTAAAAGGTAGGTTAGTAGTATGAGCACAGAAAATGTTATAATCTGCTGTTTAACTCTGGGCAAATAAAACGGTATACATGTTTTGCCTGATCATGGGGAAAACTGTGAAAGAACAAGCAAGTTAATGGCACTGATCACCTTGGAGGGTAAAGTTGGGCAGAGAGTGATTGCTGACTTTTTCTTTGTATCCGAGGTTGTTTGGTTTCTGAGCTGAATGGAAAAATTCAATGAGGCATCGCCCGTGGGAAAAGAGGGGGATGTAACTGACGACGAGATTGGGGTTCACGGCCACTGATAACATTCTATGTCTTAACTGTGCAATGTGCACAGCGGTATTCATTCACTTTACTACTATTTACACCATGAGTCGGCAAACCTAACTCCGTAAAAGGCAGACAGCGAGTACTTCAGGCTTTGCCGGCCATACAGTCTGTCATTACTACTCAACTCGGCTACTGCAGCACAAAGGCAGCATAGACAATACATAAACAAGTACGTGTGGCTGTGTTCCAATAAAACTTTAACAGGCAGCGGGTTGCATTTGGCTCCTGGGTCTTAGTCTGCCAACCCCCGATTTATACCTTCATATATGTTATGCATATTCTTTTTTATGTGTGAAGAAATTTAACAATTTAAAAATATCACACACACATGCAAAAAAGCAATCAAATCTGTTCCCTAAAATGAAAAATCCAACACAGTCTATTTAAACAAATGCATTTCAACACAGAACAATTCAATCTTAAATCTACAATCCAATCTTAACTAAAATCTTGAAGACAGAAATTTCTTTCAAAATTTATTTCATGTAAGAAAATTTTCCCTATTCACTTCTTTCCTCTGCCTTCATCCTGTACTAAAATATTCACATCACTCTTTATGTCTCTGCCTATCACAGAGATGGAAAAATACAGTCATCAGCCCTTTGGTTTCTTTTTAAGCACCTGCCCCACCCTATACCCATTCTTTCAACGTTCCAACTTCCTCCCCCCTAAAATGATGAATTTAAGGTAGAAAGAGATGAGGAAGAATGGAAATTTACAAGAAAGAGAGCATGACTGATAATTGTTACCAAGAAAACATTTTCCCTTTTCGCTCTTAATAGGCTGTAAAGCTGATGCAATTAAATTATAACTATAGCAACTCAGCTGGCATCACAGTCCTTTCGCTCCAGCAGCATCCTTTCACATAAGCAAAGCCTGCATGCCCGAGCCCCGGGGTAACTGCAGGCAGCCAGGAGCTGCAGCAGCAGGAGCCTGCAGGGAGGGCAAGTTAGTGGAAATGTCTGAAGACATTGGGGTGTTGGGAATTAATGTAGGGGAGCAAGGATGGATAATAAAAAATCCTCTCCAGGGTTCCCCTGATGTGCCTTTACCAATACCAACAGAACTAAGAAAACTTAGTATTTTAAAAAAATAAAATTCTGGGGAGGCCTACATAAGGATTTCTACAACATCCTTACCGATTCAGCATGGCAGCCAAAACATTCAGATCTCAAGATGAGTTGAAAAAAGCAAATGTGGCCATTAAACTCATTCTGGTGACATTCACTATGTATCCAAAACAACGTCCCCACCTTTATACCGGCACTTAGGTCTTTCTCAAGTTTAAGGAATGAAGACTGAGCAGATGTCTGACGATTCCCATGATGTATTTTCCACAGAGAATCTCAGCCACTTTCCAGACCCAGCAAGGTCACCAGTACCAACACCTCTCCATCCTCCCATGACCCTTCCATCAGGGCTAAAGGAGCACACACTCTGGAGTCAACCTCACTGGGTCTGAATCCTGACTCACTACTCGCCAGCTGTGTGATCTGAAAGAGTTATTGCCCTCTCTGAGCCTTAGCTGCTCAACTGTAATACAGGGGTCACAGTCTTACTATTTATTGTGAAAGTGAAAGTATTAGTCACTCAGTCGTGTCCGACTCTTTGTGACCCCACGGGATGTAGCCGGCCAGGCTCCTCTGTCCACGGAATTCTCCAGGCAAGAACGCTGGAGTGGGTTGCCATTTTATTCTGAGGACTAAGCAAAATCTTACTGATGTACAGTAAGTAATGAATAAACACATTTGTTATGGAAAGTGGCAAGATTTTTTTTCTGCCTCACTAAAGAATAAGTTCCTTGAGGGCAAGGACCATGTCTAATACATGGTTGTAGCCGAGAGATGGTCCAGGCCTGGCACAGTGGGGACCCCAAACATATGTCTGTAGAATCAACAACCCAATGCATGCTGTGTGGCAGCAGCAGCCACTGGTCAGACAGTCAATCTGCACTTTTCTCCCACTGCACATTCTCGGGGCTCACCCACTTTCCTCTTCTACAATCAACTGGCAGGCACTGCATTTCCAAGGTCTTTTAGAAGCAGCCTATGGGGTCACTGACAATAAGCAGACAGAATCACTACTCATGTGGATGGCTTCTCATCACTAACTGCTCATCAATTTCTTCCAAGTGCTCTTAAAAATGGTGCCCATCACTTCGTGCTCTCTGGCTTTAGAGGGAACATTTATCTGTGTGACCCACATTTACCAATATACTATGTGAACCATTTATGACCCAACAGTCAGTGAACCCAAGCAGGAAAATGACTGGGACGCTTCTGCATGGCAAAGCTCTACACCCTTTCTCACCCTGATCACCTCTGCCTGTGACAGGGACTCACAGCTTGGTCAGGCAGACAGGCTGGAAAAGCCAGGAAGGTGGGGGACAAAGCAGCGCTGCTGATCTGTTCATAAAACCTCTCTCGAATTCCTGAGGATCTGGCTTGTATCTGAATTTTACAGACTGCGGCCAAATTCAAGGCAGGAAAGAAGGAACAGATCCTGCCCCCGAGTCCCCAGTGCCAGTGCTCCCTCCCCAGCAGTACTCACGCCTTGACATCTGCTGTCTCCTGGGACGTGCGTGTGAGGGTACGGGAACGCAGACGCTCACCCGCCTGCTGGATCTCCTGCAGGTTCCGTTCCACATGGGGAAGCTCTGAGATGCCCTCAGTCTCTGCAGCAAGCTGTTCAGCTTGCTGAAGGAGCTCACCAAACCCCTCAGTATCCATTGGGGACGCAGATCCTAGGTGGGGGAGAAGGAAAAAGAGACCCAAGTCAAGGGACGGATGGGCTTCACAACTGCCTGAACCTGTCACAAGCTCAATGAAACACTGGGACTTTCTGAAAACAGACAAGGAGACAGGTCCTCAACAAGCAGCGTTTGTTCCTGAACGTAGCCCAAGAACAACAGGTCTGACAGAGAAAATGAGTCAGACTGAGAAGAAATAGATCATTTCTGTCCATATTGACAGCCCCAAGATTGATTTCTGCCACCAGAACAAAAGCAAAGATATTAAGGCACAGACTAGAATTCCTGTCTCCCTCCACAGACTCAGAGCTGACAGGGGACAGAAGACATGGGCAACCTCTGAGAGGCCCAAAGAACCCTCAGCTGTGCCTCCCTCCTTCTGCCCGTCTGAGACAGGAAAACGCCCCGCCTGCAGAGGCCTGGGCAATTAGGCCCTTATCTTATATGATTCCCAACAACTCTGTGAGGACCCTGAGAAGACAGAGAAGCAACGTCAGTCCACAGGGCTCAGTCCTGTGCCCAGAACAGTCTCTGCAGCAACGAGGCAGAACTGAGGCCAGAAGAAGACAGGCTTCTGACTGATCCCTGTTAGTCTCTACACACCTGCTCCTTTGCTAACATAAAAGACAGTGTTTTAAAATTCATGTCCAAGTCTCCACTCATTCTTCTTTAGCTTCACCTCTGAGAGCAGAGATCCATCTGTGTTATATATGACACTCAGAATATTAGACTTGCTAATACATCTACTACTTTCAGAAATACCACTGCAACTAATAATTATACAATAGTAGCTGGCTTCTAGATGATGAATATTATTAATAAGATCACCTGTTTCTCCAACAACTGAGAAAAGCACTTCGAACAGTGCTGATATTTAATGCACATTACACATTTATGAATCTTCTATATACTGTACCATCCTAGTATAAGGTTCATGACCAAGGAGTCTTTAACTACTACCACCACTGAAATCAACAGAAGATAAATAGTATCAACATCATTTAAAAAAATTTCACTGCTAAAAGGTTAACAAAATTATTATTTATTAAAAAAGAACAAGTCTTTCAAAAGTAGCTTTTGTTGATAATTTTCCTCTTTGTTCCAAAGGCATGGCTTCTATTGTACTTTTGAAATCCCTTGGTCTAGAAGTGTAGTTACAATGTTAATGTAATATACAATTACGTCTTAGCTATGAAGCTCAGGTTAATGTTAAAAGGGCATGGTCTCCACCATAAATCCACAGCAAGAGAATAAGGAGTTTTAAAAATGAACATTAAAGGACATTAACTTTAAAGGCAAGGGCACAAGGTTAAAACAAAAACAGCTCAGCTGTAATAAACATGGAAACATTTCTATATTCTTTATGAAGTGCCAAGCTGACTTTAATATTTAGATGAAAAGTCATGTACACTATAACACTTTATCTAAAGTTTCTAGATATTCATTTTTTTTTTTTTTTTTCAGGCTTCAGCAGTACGTGAACCGTGAACTTCCAGATGTTCAAGCTGGTTTTAGAAAAGGCAGAGGAACCAGAGATCAATTTGCCAACATCCTCTGGATCACTGAAAAAGCAAGAGAGTTCCAGAAAAACATCTATTTCTGCTTTATTGACTATGCCAAAGCCTCTGACTGTGTGGATCACAATAAACTGGAAAATTCTTCAAGAGATGGGAATACCAGACCACCTGACCTGCCTCTTGAGAAACCTATATGCAGGTCAGAAAGCAACAATTAGAACTGGACATGGAACAACAGACTGGTTCCAAATAGGAAAAGGAGTACGTCAAGGTTGTATATTGTCACCCTGCTTATTTAACTTCTATGCAGAGTACATCATGAGAAATGCTGGACTGGAAAAAACACAAGCTGGAATCAAGATTGAGGTGAAAAAATATCAATCACCTCAGATATGCAGATGACACCACCCTTATGGCAGAAAGTGAAGAGGAACTAAAAAGCCTCTTGATGAAAGTGAAAGTGGAGAATGAAAAAGTTGGCTTAAAGCTCAGCATTCAGAAAATGAAGATCATGGCATCTGGTTCCATCACTTCATGGGAAATAGATGGGGAAACAGTCGAAACAGTATCAGACTTTATTTTTGGGGGGCACCAAAATCACTGCAGATGGTGACTGCAGCCATGAAATTAAAAGATGCTTACTCCTTGGAAGAAAAATTATGACCAACCTAGATAGCATGTTGAAAAGTAGACATTACTTTGCCAACAAAGGTCGATCTAGTCAAGGCTATGGTTTTTCCAGTGGTCATGTATGGATGTGAGAGTTGGACTGTGAAGAAAGCTGAGCGCCGAAGAATTGATGCTTTTGAACTGTGGTGTTGGAGAAGACTCTTGAGAGTCCCTTGGACTGCAAGGAGATCCAACCAGTCCATTCTGAAGGAGATCAGCCCTGGGATTTCTTTGGAAGGACTGATGCTAAAGCTGAAACTCCAGTACTTTGGCCACCTCATGAGAAGAGCTGACTCACTGGAAAAGACTCTGATGCTGGGAGGGATTGGGGGCAGGAGGAGAAGGGGACGACAGAGGATGAGATGGCTGGATGGCATCACTGACTCAATGGATGTGAGTCTGAGTGAACTCCGGGAGTTGGTGATGGACAGGGAGGCCTGGCGTGCTGCGATTCATGGGGTCACAAAGAGTCGGACACAACTGAGTGACTGAACTAAACTGACTGAATGGAATCACGCTGTAACTGGCCATCTCTACCTGTGGGAAAATGCAGATTACAGAGTAAGAGGTACTTTCTGGGACAGAAGAATAAAGAAACGGAATATTATTACACAATGGCTCCTGCCTAATGGAGAAATGTTTTTCCTTCAGAAACCTACAAGGCCAATGACATTCTATGAAGTGTCAGAAACATGGTCTCTCACCACAGAGAGGAAAGAAAAGACACATGCTGCCTCTTCCCCCACATTTTTTTTACTCTAAGATAAAAATAATTTGTCAAACAGAGCCAAGGAGAAGAAAACACTTTTTTTCCTTCATAAGGAAAATTTTGGAACTCCTTGAATAAAACACTGAATGAAACAAAACTTAAAGTTTAAAAAAAAGCAGAGAGAAGAAAATACATCCAATATTTCACATAACATTTCCATGTCAGAGAAATTCAGACAAAGGAAATGTTCAACTTCTCAAATGACTTATCCATACAAAGACTTAAAGTGATGCATTTGAGGGTAAGTAATAAATGTAAACTAAAAGTCATGCTTTACTTCAATATGATCCAATAAATATGATTTGTCAAAGTTAATGAAGAATTATTCTGATCATAGTAAAATAAAGGCTGAATTTCTAAACAACATCCTAAACTTCAGTCAATTCAGTTCAGTCACTCATTCATGTCCAACTCTTTGTGACCCCATGCACTGCAGCACGCCCAGCCTTCCTGTCTATTACCAACTCCTGGAGCTTATTCAAACCCACGTCCATCAAGTCCATGATGCCATCCAACCATCTCATCCTCTGTCATCCCCTTCTCCTCCTGCCTTCAATCTTTCCCAGCATCAGGGTCTTTTCCAGTCAGTACTTCGCATCAGGTGGCCAAAGTACTGGAGTTTCAGCTTCAGCATCAGTCCTTCCAATGAATACTCAGGCTGATTTCCTTTAGGATTGACTGGTTGGATCTCCTTGCAGTCCAAGGGACTCTCAAGAGTCTTCTCCAACACCACAGTTCAAAAGCATCAATTCTTCGGTGCTCAGCTTTCTTTATGGTCCAACTCTCACATCCATACATGACCACTGGAAAAACCATAGCTTTGACTAGACAGACATTTGTCGGCAAAATAATGTCTCTGCTTTTTAATATGCTATCTAGGTTGGTCATAGCTTTTCTTCCAAGGAGCAAGCATATTTTAATTTCATGGCTGCAGTCACCATCTGCAGTGATTTTAGAGCCCAAGAAAATAAAATCTGCCACTGTTTCCCCATCTATTTCCCATGAAGTGATGGGACCAGATGCCATGATCTTAGTTTTATGAATGTTGAGCTTTAAGCCAGCTTTTAAATTCTCCTCTTTCACTTTCATGAAGATGTTCTTTAGTAGTTCTTCACTTTCTGCCATCCTAAACTTAACATGCCCCAAACTGAGCTTTAACCTCTTGTCTATAAAACTTGCTCCGCCGCCTTCTCAGTGTGGAGACCCTACCAGTCACTTGGGTCAAAATCCTTAAAGTTCAGTTCAGTTGTTCAGTCATGTTTGACTCTTTGCGACCCCATGAATTGTAGCACGCCTGGCCTCCGTGGCCATCACGAACTCCTGGAGTTCACTCAGACTCACGTCCATTGAGTCAGTGATGCCATCCAGCCATCTCATCCTCTGTCGTCCCCTTCTCCTCCTGCCCCCAATCCCTCCCAGCATCAGAGTCTTTTCCAATGAGTCAACTCTTCGCATGAGGTGGCCAAAGTACTGGAGTTTCAGCTTTAGCATCAGTCTTTCCAAAGAACACCCAGGACTGATCTCCTTTAGAATGGACTGGCTGGATCTCCTTGCAGTCCAAGGGACTCTCAAGAGTCTTCTCTAAAAATCCTTGAAGCTCTCCTCAATTCACATCCCACATGAGACAGGCCAACAAAGCCTTTCAATCTACCGTCAAAGTGCACCCAGGATCTACCTCTTCCCACCATCTTCCCCATCCAAGTCACTATCACCTCTTTCTGGCTCCCCAGATTAAGCCCTTGACTCCTACAGTCTCAACCTGACAACTAGTGGTCCTTTAAAGGTCTGATCACATCCATCCTCTGTTTAAAACCTCTTGTGTTAACACAGAGTGAAGTTCAATGAACCAACCCACCCCTTCTCTCCTCCGAGACTCGTCTCCAGCCCCGTCCCTCCTCCTTTCCTGCACCCCAGTCATTCTGGGCCTCTGTGCTGCTCCCCTATGAATCAAACACCGTCCTGTCCTTTTTCTGTACCCTAGCTCTCTCAACTGTCACCATGCCTTTGATGCCAACCTGGGCTTCCCTGGTGGCTCAGATGGTAAAGAATCGCCTGCAGTGTGGGAGACCTTGGTTTGATCCCTTGGTTGGGAAGATCCCCTGGAGAAGGGAACTGCAGTATTCTTGCCTGGAGAATTCCATGGACAGAGGAGCGTGGCAGGCTACAGTCCATGGAGTCACAAAGAGTCAGACACAACTGAGCGACTTTCACTTCACTTCATTTCATAGGACAGAATATTTAGGAGTACTGCCTGTTCCCACCCTCAGCACTCCCCCATCTCCCTATGGTCTGTCACCCCAGCCAGAATGTAAACTGTACAAGGATGGCGATTTTTGCCTATTTTGTTCACTGAGGTTCACCCAGTCCCTAGAACAGTGCCTGGCACACAGTAGGTGCTCATCTGCTGAATGAATAGTAGGAGTTTTGTTCTTCCATTTATGGAGACTGTTTTTCTTGAAGGCTTCCTACACATTCTTGCCAAATCCACTGGCAAGCAGAGACCAGAGCAAAAACATTCCCTTCCGACTACCAACTGATACTTAACATTTCCGAGGCTGCACAGCATAAGGCAGTGACAGTATAAATGGCATGAATTCAGATCACACTTGGTCCAGACAAGTGCTTTCCCTCTAAATACCCAGACAAAAACCCAGTGGTATTTTAGAAGAAATAGCCCAGTTTTCAGGTGGACAAATTCCAAACTAAAAGAACAAATAATACATAGAATTGTAGAAAATAAGCTTGTTCCATGTCTGTCTGAAAGAAGACAGTAATATATATAATACTATATTTGGGAAAAACTGGATTTGTCCTGCATTATAACTCAACCAATGGAAACTGATTTATCAAAAAATGCTATTAAAGTTTCCAAGTCTACACTTTGATGCAGTTATCATCCTGTTTCATTAAAATTTTCAAATGCATGGTTAATTTAACAAGTTTAAAGACAATTTTTAACCTTTCTGCAAAAATAAATATCAAATTAGCCACAAAATATAAGGGGTTAAACCAACCACATATCAGTATCACTTGATCCAAGATATTGAAAACTGATCAGGAAAATAACCTCACAGGCTTAGTCCAACAGAGAGAACTACAATGGGACGGGGAAGAGGGAGTTGTCAGGGTAAAGTCTCTGTGCTGGGGAAATCTGGTCAGGACACACGCAGAGGCTGGACGTCAGCTGCACCGCGGGAAGCTACGGAGGAGGGGGCCACTCCATGGGAAGAAGCCACTGAGAATCCACCAAGTGGGCTGCGGCACAGCCAGGGCAGCAAATCCGGGGCTGGACGGGAAAAGACCAGCAAGGAGAGCTCACAGCACCAGGGCCCCTCTCCGTCAGTAGGACTCGGTGCCTGACTGCAAGGGGCCCCTGGAAACACTGAAAGGCGCTTCAGAGAGCACAGCAGGGTACAAGGGCTCTGTGCCTCTGGGAAGGAGTCCTCCAACGACCTCCTCAAACACCCGGTGAAGCTTAAAATGAAGGGCAAACTTATCACTGCTGTCAGAAGGCAAGGCTGGTTGCCCTTTGGGGGGCAGGGGTAGGGAGAAAGGAGGCTCTGGGGATTGGTAATTTTCTTACACTTGGTGCTGCTTAATAGTGTGTTCATTTTGAGCAAGACTCACCGTTTACGCACATTTCTGATTGTGCATCACACCTGAGTAAAAAGCTCCCCTCCAAAACAAAAGGCAAGGACCCACTGGTGAATGCTTCTTAGGTGAAAGTTCCCCAGTTCAGACCTCTTCACCACACCTAGAGGATGCTGAGAAAATTAACTAGAGGGAAAAATTAAAGCCTGCAGCTTTAGAGAGACAGCTCCTATTTAGAGCTAAAGCCAAGGACTGGGCAGATGTCCATTCCCTTATATTAGTTAGCACTCACCTGTCCATCACTGTGCAAAAAAATGCCCCTTCTATGCACATAAACATTTTCAACAAAGAGAAAAAAAAATCTCCAAATTGCATACAGGATGAAATGAACTTAAAAAAAAAGGGTAAAGCAAAAATGTATCAAATAATTTTGGTCTACTTGCTATTAACATGTTTCTTAATTATGAAAAATATGGTCATTTCCAGATAATATAACCATGTTAAATATTTAATCAAGTCAGAAAGAGTAGTGTAGTATAATAAATACATTTGGTCTTTGTCCCTAAGTTCCTGGCACAAAGCTTCTATAACCCCTGGAATGTCCTGAAGTTCTGAGTCTTCTGGAACTCACAATGAACCCTTTTAAGCACACCTGAATTTATGCAAATGAGGTAACTTGGAGGTGCTATGCTAGGTGGCCTCAGGATGGGGCCGGTCACCAGGAAGACCAAGTAATTAGAAGGTTGGAACTTTTGGCCCTACCCACCAACCTCTGGCAAGGGGAAGCGAGGGCTTAAGCTCTACAGAAACTCCTGAACAATGAGATTTGCTGAGTTTCTGGGTTGGTGAGTCACCTACATGCTGGGACAATGGTTCCAGGGGGACAGGAATGGTACCCGGGTCCCACAGAGACAGAGACTCCTGGGCTAAAGACTCATCTGGACCCCATCTTATGTACCTCTGCACTTGGCCATTCATCCTTCGTGACAAACTGGTGAGCGTTAAATAAACGTTTCTCTGATTTCTGTGAACTGCTCTAGTGAACTAACTAAACCTGGAGGTGGGGGGGCGGATACAAGAGCCTCTGATCTGTAGCCAGTTGGTCATAAGTACAGGTAACAATCTAGGAAAGATTAAGGGTAGGAGGAGAAGGGGGTGACAGAGGATGAGAAGGTTGGACGGCATCACCAACTCAATGGACATGAGTTTGAGCAAACTCCGGGGAGACTGGGAAGTCTGGTGTGCTGTAGTGCATAGGATCGCTAGGAGTTGGACATGACTTGTGACTAAACAACAACCCTTGCAACTACTCAACTCCACTTTAGAGCAGTTAACAGGTAAGTAAGTACAGAGGCGCTCTAATAAAACTTTTATCACGGCCACTTGAATATGAATTTTATAAAATTTTCACATGTCATGAAATAGTCTTTAGATTTTTTTCCCCCAAATGACTTAAAGACATAAAAAATAAAAACTCTTCTCAGTTTCTCTGGCCCATAGCTGTAGTCTGCAAACCCCCAGTTTGCCGAGGGTATCTGAGCTAGACCTGCTAAGTGCTTACCAGCCTGCTTCAGTGTCCTGCAAGACTCACCCTCACTAGGCCTTAGCAGTGACAACCCTCATACAGAGACTGAGCGACACAATCGGCCTGCTGTCACTTCCCTCCCCTCTTTAAGCTATTTGTTTGGACAGTACATCCGGGAGAAGAATCTGTTTGGTAATGATGAAATGTGTCCAGTAAAGACACACAGAATGTGTTCTGACCTACCGCACAGAATGCTAGTGGGCACTCACTGCCCTGTTCAGGTATACTGCAACATACTGAGCAACCCAAGTGAATTTTTCCTTTTCCTTATCACCCAAAGTCCAAACAGCCTGGCTCTCCAAGAAACACCAAGGGCTGAGAAAGAGATGAAAGGATAAAGACAAGGCCATCCATTTTTTCTTCAGCGTTAAAGAACTCTCAATTCACTGAGGTGCATGGGGAGATGATACCAGCTACTTTCCCTGCAGAATGTCAAAGTACTCAAACAATACTTTATTACCACTCACTGTGGAACTCTAATTTTACCATATACTCAAATATTATCTCTTTCAACTACAAAGATCCTGCAATCTAATAAACACACATTAAGCACTGCTATACATTTTCTGGATGTTGCCAGAGGAGGATTTCATATACATGAGGGGAAATAACTGATGTTGCAGTTTATACCTTTTTTCTTTAAAATATACAATAACAATGTTATTACTTCTTTCTATTATTTTTAGAAGTTTTGACAGTAATAAAAAAATATTTCAAAAGGAATTGGTAAACAGGAGAAGATTGAACTCTGAGCCCACACACCTGGTTCAAATCTAGAAGGTTCACTTACTAGCTGAAGGTGGGTTGACCTACCCTGGGATAGAATCCCAATCTCCCCCACAATTTTCTCGTCTCTAAAGAGGAGAGAACAATGCCTATCTATTTCAAGGCGCTAATGACAGACAGGAAGTATTTTTATTAACTCTTGTGATTTACGACATCATAAAACGGTATTTTAGCTTCTTTCCAAAGTTGCCAATTTGGCAATATTTTGTCAATTGCAAACATCTCTGCTTCAAAGAAATCCAGTAAATATATGATACTAAATTATGACATTTAACCACAGCTTCATATCATTCAGTAAGAACTTCTGGGAGACAGCTGCAATTTTTACATGTACAATTTTTAAATTTTCTACTATCAAATATGGTTTTAATTATAAATCCAAATTTCCACAATGAAAGTGTGACTCAAATGAAATTTAGCATTGAATTTGAAGCGGAAATCTTGCCCTCAAACCTTCTTATTAATTAGACTGTAGTAGGATTAAAACATAAGAACAGTGTTCAATGTTCAACACCAAGATTAATGAGGAAAGCCTCACAGGAAGTGTCAAAAGTTGAAGACTGGCTCTGTTCTCCACTCTTCTTCCGAATATATAAACTATGGTTAAATGACAATAGCATTCCACTTTATGCTGTATCTGTCAGCTGTCAATTACAACAATAACCAAAATAAAATTACACCCTAACAGATACTATTGTTTCAGACACCTCTAGAAGACTAGAAAAAAAATTATTTTATAAAAGTGTTTTCAGATAATTTTTTATAGTCTTGTGAAACTAAGTGAGAGAGTTAGACCTAATCATTATTCAGAAGGTAGACACTGGAGAAAGTAAAGAACTAAAATAAACTACCCTAGGAAGAAGAGAAATTGAAGACCTGGTGATTCAGTACAAGTATGGGGCTGGATGACTCCATCAGGAGTGTGTAGTGTCAGCTTTTCTGATACATAAAATAACACCTGTATTATTTCAAGGAGCAAAGAGAAACAGAAACCAAACATCCACACAGCCCACTTCCTGACAAACTCTCACAGTGGAAGGCCTGGGGTAGAATGTAGACCCCAACCTGGCTTTGCCCCACATCAGCCCTCCAACCCTGGGATCTGCCCTTCCTCATCTCCAGATCCCGGCTTCATCACCAATGAGACGAAGGGGTTGGCTCAGGTGATTTCTAAGGTCCTGCCCACCATGAAGAATCTATAGATGTGAGATATTTTAATTGTCTCTAAACTTAACAGAGGATGAGATGGTTGGATGGCGTCCCTGACTTGATGGACATGAGTTTGAGCAAGCTCCAGGAGTTGGTGATGGACAGGGAAGCCTGGAAGCCTGATGTGCTGCAGTCCATGGGGCTGCAAAGAGTAAGACATGCCTGAGCAACCGAACTGACTGAAACCCAATGAACGTGCCCTCGGAAGGAGCAGCCCCAACTCAGTGGTGATGAAAAGTATCTGTATGTAGAATCTTGGGAACATAAACCAGGGCAGATCAACAAGCCTAACCCTAAAAGGCTTTGGCTCTCCTCTCTAAACTAAGGATTCTCAGCTGGGGGCAGCTTTGCCCCCTGAAGAGCTCTGGCACTACAGGAGAGGCATTTCTGGTTGTCACGACTGAGAGAGAGACCACGTGCTACTGACACCTAGATGGCCAAGGCCAGGGGTGCTGCTACACGTCCTACAGTGCACAGCACAGCTTCCACAACGAAGAATCATTCAGCCTAAAATATCAACAGTGTCAAGGCTGAGAAACCGTGCAGAAACTAAGGAAGGCTTCTTGTCCTGAGGGCCACGACACTAGCATCAAAGGCACCCGGAACCTCTGGAAATATGTGCATGCGTCTTAAAAAATATACAAGAAAAGCACTACAGCTGTTACCAGAGTCTACCGAAAGTCTGAGTCCCCTTCCCACTCCGCCTCAAATAATCTTAAAGCACTGTATAATTCAGAATTATACCATTTGGGTTTTTCATGGTGGTATATTCATGCCCCAGCATATCACACGGCACTGGAAAAGATCAAACCGCAGCTACGTGGAACAACAGGGATAAAAGGACCTACAGCAGCTACATACCAAAAAGGACATATTCATGAGCCCATTTCCATGGATTTTAAGAACAGAAAAAACTAATCTATGGTGCTAGAAATCAGAACACTGGTTATTGGGGCGGGGGCGGGCGGTTAAGGGAACAGGGAATGATTGGGAGGAAGGACAACAGAACTCTCCTGTCACTGCAGACTGAAGCGCATCCCTCCAGAGGTCACCGTGAAAGGCACTCAGTCCTGTCCAACTCTGCGACAACCATGCACCACGCAATTCTCCAGGCCAGAATACTGGAGGGGGTAGCCCTTCCCTTCTCCAGGGGATCTTCCCAACCCAGGGACTGAATTCAGCTCTCCCGCATTGCAGGCAGATTCTGTACCAACTGAGCTATCAGGGAAGCCCATAAAAGTCGTTATGCTCAAGTCCTAACGTGAAAATATCTTGAGAAGTGGTCTCTGGGAGGTAAGTAGTTTAGATGAGGTCATGAAGAGGGCATCCTCAAGATGGGACTGGTACACTACTAAGAAGAGCCACCAGAAAGCTGCTTCCTCCATCTCCACCCCCACTCCACACACACATTCACCCAGCAAAGTACACGTGAGCACACTTGAGATGGTGGCCGCCTAGAGCCAGGAAGAGAGAGGACCCTCACCAGAACCCACCATGTGGCACCCCAGTCTCAGACTTCCAGCCTCCAGAGCTGTGGGAAAACACACTCAGGCCGTGGTAATACGCAGCCCAGGCGAAGACATCAGGCTATTGGAAATATTCTATATTTCAAAATGGGTGATGGTGACAAGACTGAATAACTATGTAAAAGTTCATAAGCTATACTAAATATATATTAAGTGTATATATTATATATATATATATATATAAAAGCTTGTTCACAGGATAGTATTTAGAAGACATAGCAAGAAACTTAGCATTACCTTGAGAAAGAGAGTAAGCTAAGATTTGGGAGATTCCTACTTTTCATTTTATACCCTCTGTCAATCCAAATTCCTGTCCATACGTGAATGTGACCCTTTCTAATTCTTAACAGCGTGTTCATCTGAGCACTGCTCTGAACTCCATCTCAGTGTTTGTCTCATCACTGCCCCTGCACCCTTGATGGCAGTGAATGTCAACTCCACATCCCCACCCTGCTCCTTGCACTCGCACTCCAACCCAGGAGTCTCGAGGCACTGCCTGCGCACATCCACTTAATCCCATAACTGTCACACCCCGCACGTCTCCAAATGCAGTTATTCACCGCCGCCGGCGCCACTGCCTTCCCAAACCCCTCCACTTGTACCCTGGCTGCTCTCTCAGGTTATAACTCATCCTTCTCCTTGCATCTGTGCATGGATTGTTTATTTGTAGGTATTCTCCACTGTCCAGACTCAGAAACCAAAACAGATGCAGATACACTTTTGAGAGGCAGCAGGGAGGTATTCCTCATTATCCAAACTATTGCTACTCCCTAACAAAATCTCAGGAAACCAGTACTACAGATTTAGATGACATGACATCCCTCCAAATCCCTCATTACCTAAACAGATTAGACAGCAAGGGACACTATATTTTTACAGTGTCTTCTGTTGCTTTTTTCTTTTTCCAGCTTTACTGATATGTAACTGACCCATCATACAGTATCATTTTAAAGCACACAATGTGATGATGTGATAGACATAAATACTGTGAGATCATTACCACAAGAAGGCTAGTCTAACTGTTGCTTCCATCTTCATCACCATCGCTCTTGGCCAGACTTCCCGCACTTTAAACCCAAGTTCTTGCTGGATGCCAGTTCCAGCCCTTCCCAATGCCTATCACTTGCTCATTGCAACCATGTCCATCTTTCCACCATCACTTTTCCTCTGTTGCTCCTGCACAAAAGCCCTCAATACATCCCACTCATGGGATCCAACTAAGGCACTCTCTTTGCAGAAACCCTGTGTGCGAGCAACGTGATCCGCTCTGTCTCTGACCGTCTTCACCCACTCCCTGCTCTGTGCTCGTGCCCCATTTTTCACAGCCAGGAACATCTACTCGCCTTCCACCACCCCGGGACCCAGCTAGGCACTGTGCCCCCTAACTGGGTGACTTCAGGTAGTTAACCACTCCTTCTGCGCCTGGCCTATGAAGTGGAAACACAGTTGTACCTTCCTCACCTGCCACACAATAACCACTCAAACATCAGCTACCGTTACCACCAATTCAAGTCCTACCTGCCAAACGGTGTTCCTCCACACCAGTTCCCCAGCAATCTCCCCTCAGTTCCTCTCGACTCCATTTATCTATTTGTCGTGCATGTTTGCATGTGGCCAATAGTCTGTTTCTGTGCTCCACGGGGTTTCTGTAGCCTCCTTATGTCACTCTGGAGTTTTCACAGAGCTATTTTTCATCAACATCTAGTTGTTTATTTGTTTCTGTGGGCGGACAGGCATTAGGACCTGTTAGTCCAACACCCTGCTAACTTCATTCTCCTCATTTGCCTTGTTATTGTCTATTAATATCTAGATTCCTTCTCTCTCAAACAGCTTAAAATTTAAAGTATTCTGGAGCTTTACCTATTTAAAAAAAAAAAAAAGCCTTCAACTACAATTCTCACCAGTGGCCATCAGTCTTCCGGATGGCTACAGACCTCTCTGAATCCATTCACATACACGTGGGCATCCAAGAGAAACACACACTCTTGAACAGGCAGTATCAGGAAATTCAATGTTGCCTTTCCCCAGAAAGTCAATCCAAGGACCGTGGCGGTCTATCTGGGCCCAGGCAAGGAGCCTCATCTGTCAACACAAAGGTGACTTCCATATCTCTCTGTCTAGCCGAGCTCTCTCCCTGGGCCAGTATTTCCAACTGTCCACCTGACACCTATACCTGGCTGACCAGTGGGTGCCTCAAGCTACACATTATCCCAAATGCTTCACTTCTCCCGCTTCCTAGCTGCCACTGCAACTCCCACCATCACCACCTCCTCCTCCTCCATTTCCAGTCTCTCTAACCTCATTCTTTTTTCCTGATCACCTCAACAATCTAAGCCTTCTCGTTTCTCTAACCCACCCTCCCCTCAGCCAGAGAGGTTAATTCTTTCTGAAATGCTGCCCTCCTTTGCACTTGACCCACTCAAGGCCACCTTCCATCCCCTACATGCTCTGATGCAGCCAACTGAAGTGTCCTCCAAAGAATGGGCGCAGCCACATTTACCATCCTCATCTGTTACTGCCTGCCCCCCCATAGATACCCCAGCAGTTCGCTACTCCTTGGGGTGCCTCATGCTGTCCCCTCCCTTCATACCCCAGGACACGCAGGTGCACACTCTGCTAGAACACACATCTACCCTGTCACACTCTTAGGTTGCTTGCAAAGTGAACTGGGAGAGTCCTAACTACCTCAAACTGCTCCCACACGATTCTGAACCTTCAATTACTGTTCTTCCCTGGACATCTGGGAAAATGGTGATGATCTCTCCCTGAGTCTGTCTCCTTCTCCACATGGAGAATTTTGGTAGGGTAAGGTTCACAGCCTGCTCAGCTCTTAATCTTCAGTTGCTAAGTTTGGCACAAAAAAAGTACCAAATCACTGTTTGCCGAATGAAAGTGGCCAGTTCCCTGAGGACCTGTACCTCAGGTCCTCCGATCTTAGCTCTGACCCCTCCCTCTCCCTCTCAGTGGTATGTCTTTCTTTCTCTTTATTTTCTCCTTCAGCCCGTCAGGAAGCAGGTGCAGACACTCAAGTTCACTATCTTGAATCTCCAATATTCCCACCTCAGGGTATTTGCACTGGCTGTTTCCCTCCAGGAATGCGCTTGCCCTAGATATTACCCTCTCAGATTTCAATCAGGTCTCTGCTCAGATATCCTTGTCCTCTTTTTAAAAGGGCCCTGCCACCACATGCTATCCCTGTAGGCTCACCGCTGGTGCTGTGCCCCACAGAAACAGCAACTCAGTGAGTGCAGGCCTATCTCAGGCACCACTGGATCCCCAAATCTTTATTGGTGTCAGGAACACGGCCTTATTTCCCATGTGTTGAGTACATACTGTGTGGCAGGTCTGGGTGCTGGAGATACAGTAAGGAACAGAACAGATAAAAATTCCCCTTTCATGTTCCCAAGGGGAAAAATAAACAATACTTAAGATAAACAAGAAAAATATAACAACAACAAGAAAATTGATAAAGGAAGACAGGAAGTAGAAGAAGTCTCACTAGGTGACTCATGAATAAAAATCTGAGAGAAATGAGGGAGCAAACCATGTGAATACTGAATCACAAGCCCAAAGGTTCTGAGGCTGAAGAATGTCTGCCATGTGGAAAGAGCAGGGAGCAGAAACTAAAGTGCAAAAGTAACAGTGGGTCAGATTATAGCTCCCTGTAAGAACTTCATCATTTGTTTGTTTTTTGGTCATGCAGCACAGCCTGTGGGATCCTAGTTCCCAGACCAGGGATGGAACCTGGGCCTGAGACTTGAGTCCCAACCACTGGACCACCAGAAGATTCCCAAGAGCTTATCTTAAAATGAGATGGGGACCCATTGGAGGGCTTTATGATCTGCCTTAAGGGATCCTTTTATCTGCTGTGCTGAAAACAGGGGTTAGGGCAGAAGCCAGAAGAACAGATGGGAGACTACTTCAATAATCCAGGAGAGAGGTGATGGTGACTGGGCCAAAGGCACTGGACATAAAAAAGCAGTCAAGGATAACTCAAAGGTTGTTGATCAGAGTCTTCTATGTTACCGAGAAGAGACAAAAATAGCAAGAAGAGCAGTCTGGGAAGAGAGGTAGAAGGGAGCTTGCTAGCACTCTCCTGACATGTTCAGTCTGAGTTCCCTACCAACCATCTAAGTAGGCAGCTGCATACAGGTGAAGGGAGAGGCCCAGGCTGGAGATATTCAGGTGGGATCTGTTAGCCTAATAAACACGTATTTATAATGATAGCCTTGAGTGACATCACCAGGAATGAAAAATAAAAATGTCCCAAACACAAATTCACAAAGAAGAATAACTGAAAAGAAGAATAGATATGATGCCTAAGGACACCCTCTCACCCCTCAAACAGAACACAAAGGTGACCCTTGCTGAAAGACCTTTTGGTCAAAACACAACCTCCTTCGCACAGCCGGCAGAGGGGCAAACCAGGACCAACTCTGTCAATGGGTCGTCCAAACTCTGAACAAAGACCCCTGCGGTCCGCCCCATAATCTCTTAAAAATGAAACCCAGTAAATGTAGGTATTGCCTTTGTAAAAGATGGGGTGCTGTGGGCCCAGAGAAAGTGAGGGCCACGTCCAGGTTCTAATCACTAGCATCTGCCTGCACGGGAAGGAGCATTCTGCTGGATGCAGACGGAGGAGATAGGCCACGGCTCACAGGGTTGTCCTTCTCCTGGGAGGGCACCGCCTCCCGACAGGGTCTATCCATCCCTGAGGGGCGAGAGAGCTGGCAGGGCGCGGTCAGGAAGGTAATCAGGCACAGTGGGGTGCGGGGGAGGGGCATCGATACAGACAAGGGTGGACTCGCGGGGCAGGGTTGGACGTGGGGGCGTGGCGCGCCTGCAGAGCGCTGGGGTGGGACACGAGGGCCGCCAGGAGGCCGCGGCTCCATGTTCGGAAGGAGGGCAGATAGAAGGCACCGCGGGCGCACCCTGACGCTATAATGAGGGGCGGTTCGACAGGGCGCTGTGTAGCCGGGGTGAGGCGTGCCGGCTGACGTGAGGCGAACGGGAAGCGTGGGCAGCACGGTTCTGAACATGTGGACCGGGCTCCGCCCAGCCTCGAGGACCTGGGGTCAAGGATACGCCGCGTGTCAGAAGGACGGGGCAAGAACCACCCTTACCTGGCGCATCAGCAGCCGTGTCCCGCTCGCAGGTCCCGGCTGGAGAACGCGGCCGCCGCTTCTCGCGCCGCTCGTCCGCGCTTCCTGATTGGCCGAGGCCGGCCCTCCCAGAAGCCCCCGCGCGGCGCGCCGCCAAATGAACTTTATGGAGACCCGTGGTGGAGGACACGGACACGGGCGGGGCTAGGGGCGGGGCCTTCGACTGAGCGGTCACTCCCCACACTTCCTCGGCCTCGGCCCTCACCCTTCCCACGTGGTTAGAGTGAACTCGGGCGCAAGAAAGCGGCCGCACAATGGCCTGCGCGGATTTCTTACCCTTTATTGAGCACTATCCAAGTGCCAGGCACTATTCTAGGCACTAGGGGCACAGTGGTGACCACGACAGGCAAGGTCCCTGCTCTAATGGGGTTCTCTAGG
This sequence comes from Capra hircus, assembly GCF_001704415.2. Classification (NCBI taxonomy): domain Eukaryota; kingdom Metazoa; phylum Chordata; class Mammalia; order Artiodactyla; family Bovidae; genus Capra; species Capra hircus. The sequence continues at coordinate 26,158,118 of NC_030825.1, read as the reverse complement.
TGGTGGGGGAAATGAAAGTGAAAGTCGCTCAATCGTGTCCGACTCTTTGCGACCCTATGGGCTGTAGAGTCCATGGAATTCTCCAGGCCAGAATACTGGAGTGGGTAGTCTTTCTCTTCTCCAGGGGATCTTTCCCAACCCAGGGATCGAACCCAGGTCTCCCGCATTGCAGGCGCATTCTTTACCAGTTGAGCCACTAGGGAAGCTCTTGGTGGGGGAAATATAATAAATGACTGCCAGTTTGTAAGGAAGGCAATGGCGAAACAAGCAGATTAACGGGAAAGAGAATGCCTGTGTGGTCGGAGGCGGCCTCTCGGAGAAGGTGATCGCTGAGCTGAAACTTAAATGATGAGAAAGGGTCAGCCTTGCATAGCCTTGGGTGCCGAACATTCCGAGTAGAGGGAACAAATCTGAAGGTTCCACGGGGGAACAGCTGGTGTTTGAAGAATAGAAAGAAGTGGGGTATGACTGGTAGAAGATGATAGAGCACAGGTGGGTAAGACTCACAGTTGCCTGGGACCAGACTTTGCAGATCCTTCAGGCTGCAGCGAGAAAGTGTAAGGTATTCCTCATGCAAGTGGAAGCCACTGAAGGGTTTCATGCTGAGTTATGACATGAGCTGGTTTACTTTTGTAGACAATCCCTCTAGTCCTTTTGGGGGAAAATGGACAGTAGGGAGCAGAGAGGAGCTGGGAGGCTACTTCTGTGTTTAAGACACAAGCAGAAGACTTCTCTGGTCCTCTGTGGTTATAAATCCACCTGCCGAAGCAGGGGACACGAGTTTGATCCCTGCTTCAGGAAGATTCCACATGCCCCAGGGCAACTAAGCAACACAACTACCGAGCCCAAGCACCGCAGCTAGAGAGTAGCTCCCTCTTGCTGCAACTAGAGAAAGCCTGCGCATGGCAATGAAGACCCAGTGCAGCCAAAAAGAAAAAAAAAAGGAAATAAATAAAATGAAAAAAAGAAAGACAAGAGAGTGGAACTCGGATCGTTGCAGTGCCCAGTCATGAAAAACAATTAGTGCTCACAATATGCCAAAAATATCTAAGACCTAGTCCTTATGATCTGATGAGGAAGCGGGTACAGAAAGAGTGTATTTCAATGTAATATGTAAGGATGCTAAGGGAGTTTAACCCAGTCTGGTGGGTTGAAAGGAGCCTTCCTCTGGGGGGTGGGGGGGTGGGGTGATGCCTTAACTGAGCTGTGAAGATGAACAGGGCTCAGACTGGCAAAGAGAGAAAGGAGCTTTTTCCTCGCCAAGGGAATAGAATAAGCAAAGGTGGAGAGGAAAGAAACAGTGTCTGCCCATCCTCTCCATACATTACCTCTCATTCTGAGAAAGGGAGCCTCTACCCAGGCTCCCCTGAGACCTGTTCTCTTCTGGCTTTCAACCTGCACCTGTAAAGACTTGAGCAAAACACTAACATACTTTCTAACAGCTATTAAAATCAGATATGAAAGTGCGGACATTACTGCTGATTCTACAGAAATAAGGATAAGAGTACTGGGAATAATTGTATCCCAACAAATGATGGATGGTGTGGACCAATCCACAGAAACATAAAACTTACCAAGACTAAATCGAGAAAAAGTAGATTATTGGAGTAGATCTGTAATTAATGAGATTGAATCAGTCAAAAATCTCTCAACAAATAAAAGCTTTGGATCCAATGGCTTCACTGGTAAATTCCACCAAATATTTTAAAAACTACTACCAATCCTTCTCAAGTTCTTCCAAAAAACTGAAGGGGAGAGAACACTTTTTATGAGTGTTCTGTGAGGCCAGTATTACCCTGATTCCAAAGCCAGCCAAAGATACCACAAGTAAAAATTCTTAGCAAAATACTAGCAAACCAATTTCAGCAGCATATTTTTAAAGAGATTTTTTGGATGTGGACCATTTTTTTTAAAGACTATTGAATTGGTCACACTACTGCTTCCGCTTTATGTTCTGCTTCTCTGGCCCTGAGGCATGTGGAGTCTCAGCTCCCTGTATGTGCGTGCTCAGACGTATCTGACTCTGCGACCCTGTGGCCTGTAGCCCACCAGGCTTCTCTGTCCATGGGATTTTCCAGGCAAGAATGCTGGAGTGGATTGCAGTGTCCTCCTCCAGGGGCTATCCCTGACCCAGGCATCAAACCCGCATCTCCTTTGTCTCCTGCATTGCAGGCAGATTCTTTACCACTTGAGCCATCAGCAGCACATTAAAATGAGTATAACACCATGACCAAGAAGCATTTATTTCTGGAACGCAAGACTGGTTCAACATATGAAAATCAATCAATGTAATACACCACTTGAACAGAATGAAGGAGAGAAATCATGATAATCTCAACTGATGCATAAATACATTTGACAAAATTCAACACCCTGTCATTATAAAAACACTTTGCAAACTAGGAACAGAAGGAAAGTACTTCAGCAGAATAAAAGCCATATATGAAAACCCCCACAGCAAACATCATACTCAATGGGGAAGAGCTGAAATCTTTTCCTTTAAGATCAGAAACAAGGCAGGGATGCCTTCTTTTGTCACCTCTATTCAACATAGCACTGGAAGTTCTAGCCAGAGCAGTTAGACCAGAAAGAGAAATAAGAGGCATCCAAATAAAAAAGGAAGAAGTTGAATTATCTCTGTTCCCAGATAAGATTTATATGTAGACAATCCTAAAGATCACACACACACACACACACACACACACACACACACAAACCCTGTCAGAGTGAACAGATTATTCAGCAAAGTAATAGGATACAAAGTCAACACACAGAAAACCAGTCACATTTCTATACTCTAACAATGAAAAATCTGAAAAGAAAAATCCCAAAACAATTCAGTTCGTAATAGCATGAAAATAATTTAGAAATTAAGGAGGGAAAAACTTGCGCAATGAAAACTACACAATAGCTGAAACAAGTTAAAGAAGACGTAAGTAAGAGAAAACACGTTCCATGCCCGTGGATTGGAAGACTCGGTGTTGTTAAGATGTTAGTGTTACTCAAAGAGATCTGCAGAGTCAATGCAATCCCTAAAAAACCCCTTATGACTCTTTTTTGGAGTAGAAAAACCCATTCTATACGGAGAAGCCTCAAAAACTAAAAATAGAATTTCCATATGATCCAGCAATTCCACTTCTGGGTATATACTCCAACGAACTGAAAGCAGAGTCTCAAAGTGACATTTCTACACCGATATCAGTTCAGTTCAGTTCAGTCGCTCAGTCGTGTCTGATTCTTTGCAACCCCATGAATCGCAGCACGCCAGTCCTCCCTGTCCATCACCATCTCCCGGAGACCGATATACATAGCATTATTTACAACATTCAAACTACAGAAGCAATCCAAGTGTCCATGATGGACGAATGGATAGGCAAATGTAGTATATACAGAGAATAGAACAGTATTCAGCCTTTAAAAGGAGGGGAATCATGACATATACTATATATAACTGGATGAACCAGTTATATAGCACTGGACATTATATCAAATGAAATAAACCAGTAACAAAAAGACAAGGACTACATTATTTCACTTAGAGTAGGTAAAGTCATGGAGACATAAAGTAGAATGGCAGTTGCCAGGAGCTAGGGAGTGGGGTGGGAATGGGGTTATCATTTAAGGGGTACAGAATTTTAGTTTTACAAGTTGAAAAGGGTTAAGAAGATAGATGGTAGTGATAGTATTATAATAATCATAAGCACATTATGAAAGTATTTAATACTACAGAACTCTACACTTGAAAATTAAGATGGTTCATTTTATGTTGCATATTTTACCAGAATTTAAAAAAAAATGTTTTTAAGGTTGTGGAGCAACTGAGACCATCATACACTACAGAGGATTTGGAACATCCATTTGGAAAACTAGCAAAACATATTCAAGTTAAATGCACACATACCCCATGATTCAAGTTTTATGTGTGTATATGTTTGTATATTTTAATCCATCTCTTGCATAAACATGTACATATTTTCACTAAAGCCATGTACAACAACATTTATAACACCATATTTTGTACTAGCCCCAAAGTGGGAACTACCCAAATGTCCATTGAAAGAAGAATGTGATAAATGAGTTATGGTGTGATACTGCAAAATGCTGCAGTAAATAAATGAATATGTGAACTACATCCACATATAATAACGTGGATGAATTTCATAAACATAGTAATGGTAAGCCAAAGCCAGACCCAAATGCATGACTCCATTTATATAAAGTTCAAATCAGACAAAACTAACCTATGGTGACAGACTGTCGGATCAGTAGTAGTCCTTTGAAGGCACATCAGTAGTTATTTTGAAGGGAGGAAAGGTTGCTGATTGGGAAGGGAAATGAGACAATCTTCTGAGGTTTGTTAATGCTCTGTTTCTTAATCTGGATGCTGAGTGCATGGATGTATTCATTTTTAAAAATTCATTGAGCTGCACATTTAAGATTTATATACTTTACCACACATATATTATTCATTATACAATAAAAGTTAAAAAAGGGAAAATATCCCCTTCACTGTGGAATATTTGATATTTTTGCTACCCAAAATTCCTATCACTTCTCTTTCCTCAAGTATTTGCAGTTTAGAACCTTGTTTTACTTCCTTGGTATCCACTGCAATCCTTAGCATGTAGTACATGGAAAGAAAGCTAGAATTATTTCCTAAATGACAGAATTCAGCTCCACAATTGCCCCCTATCTTGAGCTGCTACTGCTAGAGATGGGCTCTCAGTGGGTGGCAGCAAATTGCATAATGCTTTGTGATCTGTGGCTGAGTGATCAGCAGTATTCTTTAATAGTCATTAAAAGCTTAAAAGGGAAGCTTCTTACTTTGCTCTTTAGATGAATTTAATTTCAGCTGCACAGAAGGTGACTTGGCATTATCAGAGATGGCAAATAGGCTTTGACTAGAATACTAACTCCTGTGTCAGCACAATTGGTTGGGTCTACCAGAAGTCCTGTGTTAAAGATGCTGAGGGTAGTTCCAGGCTCAATAGAGGAACTCTGAGATCATTTAGTGTATCGGTCAGGATGTTTGACCTCCAAATAACCGATTGAATTTGGCCTGAACCATAAGGAAATGTGTTATTAACCTAATTGGAAGTTTGGCAGTAGATGTCAGTTTGGTTGATTCAGCAGCTCACAGTCTCCAGGGACCTTCCAGCTCTCTGCTGTGTCATCCTAGGTGTGAACTCCATCTTGAGGCAGTAAAGATGTTGCTGATCTAACAGGATAGCCAGTTCTTACCCTATAAAATGGGCTTCCTTGATGACTCAGTGGGTAAATAATCTCCCTGCAATGTAGGAAACGTTGGTTCGACTCCTGGGCTGGGAAGATCCCCTGGAGGAGGGTGTAGCAATCCACTTCAGTATTCTTGCCTGTAAAATCCATGGACAAAGAAGCCTGGTGGGTTACAGCCTACCACAGGGTTGCAAAGAGTCGGACATGACTGAAGCGACTTAGCATGCATGCACAGTTACATGCATATGTAAAAATTTGTTGAGCTGTAGGCTTATGACTTGTGTACTTCACCAGATGTAATTATCTCTCAATGAAAAGATTAATAAGCTCGAAATTAAAGAAAACGTGATTCACATCTAATATCGCACTTGGACCTTACAACAACCCAGGGGTAGGCAGGGCAGGACTGGTGACCATCATGCATCCCGTGGGAATCCAAACTCCAGGAGGATTAAGTGATATACACAAGGTTACAGAGGGAGGTAGTGGCAGACTGGAGCCTACACTCAAGTCTTCCAAAATCAAGGCCGGTGTTTTCTAGTCCAATGAAAGCCTCAGAAGTGAACTTAGAAGCCTTCGTGAACTGTAATAAGAGCTATGCAGTGAAGTTCTTAGATGGACTTTCTTGCCAAGTTTCTGAATTGGGATGGGAACAAACCTCACATTCTCATTAATCAGCAGCTAACTCTCAGATGACATTGTGGAGATGGTAGGATTTTTTTTAAACATCTGGTTGTTTTATTTGTTATTAAACAAACTGTTGAGTGAAAGGAAAAAAAATCCTACACATTTCTTCATTGCTGCTGTTTCAAAACAGCTTTGCCGACATCTATCAACTTTGTTTATGTCAGATTGCACAATTTGTCACTGATGCTGAATTTGCCAAAAGTGAAGTGAATTTGATTGACAAGGCCCCAGGGCTTCTCTCTCTTCCTTTTCAACATTCCAGATGTTAAAAAAAAAAAGTTGGATCCACCCCCAAGAAAGGCTCATCTGCGGGTGGAGCTTGGGGGATATGGTTATAGTTTGTTAGTTTCTGTAGAAACTTTGCCTCCTAGAAACCCCATCTTCTTGATTGGTTCAAATTACCCTCCATTTTCAATTGTTGCCTTTCAATGGAGCCATCTGTTTTGAGGCTCATCTGTCAGGGGCTCTGTTGTGGTTGATTATTAAACATATTTGCAGGTGGAGGTTCAGAGAGAAAACAAAAAACAAAAAAACCTTAAATGACAAAAGAAAAGTGTCCCCAAGAATGAAAGTAGAAACAGACTTCTAGCTATTACCACTTTTAGAAATCAGAGGACTTAATCCTTCTCTGAAACCCAGGAGAAAATTAATATAAATAAACAAGTGTGGTGGACAGTAATGGACATTGGGTGGCACTGGGGCTTTCCACCACAAAGTTTCTTTGGAAACTACACCCAAGGACACGCAGGCTAACTCTGGGGGGATTACCTCTTTCACCTTGTGACTATTCTCATAGGGATAATGGTAATCCACCATGAAGGGCTGTCTCTAAGGATTAAATTAGTTAATGCATTTTAAGGGCTTAGAGCAGTCTTAACATATATTAGGTGCTCAGTAAACATTAATTGTTTTTATTTCTGGTAGAGCTTGTTGTTACAATATTCTAGAATTGAGTAGAGGTTTCTCTGACCCACCAGGACCAAGCCACCCTCTGCCCTCACGCACCACATCCCACTCCACCTAACCCCATGCTAGGCATCACAGGACATGGCAACTCTCCATAACTTTCACCTTGAGAGCCAGGTCACGGCACGTTCTGCTTTATGTCCACCAGGGGGCGATCAGTGAATGTTAGCTGAAAAACTAACAGCCTGACCCCCTGGCTGGGACTCTCAGAACAAAGGCTCCAGCGTCCCCAAAGCGTCAACTCCCCTGAGTTGAACAAACACAGAGCCTGAGATTCTCAAATAGAATTAGCAGCCTCAGCATTTGGTTCAGACTAGGGTTAACAGTTGGAGAAGGCAATGGCACCCCACTCCAGTACTCTTGCCTGGAAAATCCCATAGACAGAGGAGCCTGGTAGGCTGCAGTCCATGGGGTCGCTAGGAATTGGACACGACTGAGCAACTTCACTTTCACTTTTCACTTTCATGCATTGGAGAAGGAAATGGCAACTCACTCCAGTGTTCTTGCCTGGAGAATCCCAGGGGCGGGGGAGCCTGGTGGGCTGCTGTCTATGGGGTCACACAGAGTCAGACACGACTGAAGCGACTTAGCAGCAGCAGCAGGGTTAACAGTGGTATGTGTGATATAATGAGATTGTACGTGTATCCCCATCTAGGTGGTCAGGGGTTCTGTAATATTCCTAGGCACTGGAAACATTTCCTGAAACATGATGCAGCCAGACCTTGTCTTGCCTTGAGATAGAAGACTGCTGAATACTCAGACTTCAGTGAAGCAACGCCAGAGTTTACCCTTATGAAAACCATTTCACATAACACTCGCCAGGCTACAGCCCCTGGCTGAAATCTGTCTTAGATGTCTTATCCTTTTTTAGAGTAGAAAAAGAAAACACAGTCCTCTGAAAGTCAGAGAAGAGAGGCATTCAGGGAAGAATAAAACTTTTTTTATTCATCTGGTTGATAATGTAATTTTAACGGAAAATGTTTGTTTATGTTTTTAACCCATCTGTCTTCACAGCATTTACTTTTTTGTAATGCATTTAATTTTATATTATGAAAAGTATGACCTTCAGTTTCATGGTTCAGTTTAAACTGGAAGATTTGAAGGGAAAGTTTTTATCCAGTAAGGTCTCAATTTTTAAAATCATCCGTCAATTTCTATGAAGTTTTTGTGAAAAATCTATCCTGGCAAGAATCAGTGTTTCTGTTTGTTTGTTTCTTTTTAAATGAAATTAATTCCTGCAAGTAAAATATATTCATTTCAACTCAAGGTCTTGTATAGAATAAATATTTAATAAATGTGTCAAGTAAATGAGAGAAATATTAACATGAAAGCCTGTGAAGAAGTGGGGTAACTTCTGTGTTGCGGAATTGACTGTGCTGGACTCAGCCCATTGTTTCATTTCACCCACCAGCAACACTTAGGGAGGATCTGTCAGGATCTATTTTGGCAGAGAGGGCTCTTTGCTCTTTGACTTCCATTCAGCCAGCCAGGAATCGTTGTTTGACAATCAGAGCACGCCTCACTGATAGCTGGATCAGGGTTGTTTTATCTCTACCTGGTGAATAATCTTAGCATCATACTTTATACCCAGAAGGTGTGTGATTAGTATAATGAATTAACAGTTTCTTGCTTCTCTGGGAAAATGAATACCAGGAACCCCATTATCATAAAGGGCAATTGAGGGGAAAGGAACTCACAGGGCAGATACTTGACTTATGCTGTTTAATTTAATCTCTCCAACAGCGCTTTCAAAGTATTCGTGTGTTTCAGAGCAGAAAGGAAGCTGAGCAGAGGAAAATGTCCAAGGTCATGTAGTGAAGTAACTAGAAAAGGATTTTTTTTTTTAACAAAAAGTTGGTCTAATGCTGTGGCCCATGGCCTTGCCACCATATCATTCTCTTTGTAGAAGAATGAGGGGCTGCTGTTTAGAGACAAAGAATTGAGCTGAACATTCCAGAGCAGGGACTCAGATGAGGCAGGACCCTCATGGAGGCTCATTCCACGGCACCCGACAGCAGGTAGCCCCTTGCTCGACCTGAGCCTTAGCTCTGGCACACTCCACTGTCATCAGCGGAAAAGGATTTCACCCTTGCCCTCTGAAATGCTTCATACCCAGACATCCCTGGACCATTGCGGTTCTCAGGCATTTCCACAGTGCCCTGGGCAAAAAGTCAGGGGATCCCAACACTGCCTGTGGTCTGTTTGGGCCATGAAGGGGAGGATTGGACAAGTTACTCGCCTTCTGAATCTCAGACCTTTCCTGTGTCAGCGGAAGTCAATACTGCTTGTCCAAATACAACCCACCTGGAAGGATGCAACGAGACTCTATGAAAAGATATGTGTGGAAGTGCTTTGAAAGCATTAGAGGCTGTAGGAATGTTCTTCCAGATTCCTCAACTTCTTTCCAAAAAAGATGTGACCGAATTCCTGAGAAATTAATTGGAGTCGGTTTTTCATTTTGTTTTCTTTTGCCTTTTTTCCCCCTTCTGGTCTGCATCTTCTAACAAAGAATGGAGAGTTCATTTTCTCCATCTCCCTTGAAGGAAAACAGCCAGGTGCAGAAGTTAGTATTCAATTCAACTGCAGAAAAAAAAAAACCCAAACACAGTAACAGCTCCAATACCTGAACAAGGTAAGATATTTTTCTGTCGCGTAAGAGAAGTCTGAAGAGAGGCCATCCAGACAATGCGGTGGCTCCCAAGTCATCCAGGACCCAGGCTCCTTCTACACTGTTGCTCCACCATCCTTAACATCCCTCCTCACTGGCCAAGGTGGTTGCTTATGATCCAGCTATTGCATTCAGGTTCCAGCTAGCATAAAGAAGGGCAGGACTCTGAAGAAGCTCCTCATTCCTTCAAGGATATATTCTTACAGTTTTATATCCACTTCCACTTACCAGTCATTGGACAAAACTTGGTTACATGGCCACCGCTGGCTGCAAAATAAGCTGGGAAATGTAATCTTAGTGGGACGTTCACCTCCCAGACAATTGTGGGTTCTTATTACAAAGAGGGAGGGGGTGCATAGTGAGGGCAAACCCATTGTCTACCCATCATATCTTGGGTTCTTAAGTTCTGGATTCCTTGTCCAGGTATGTGTGTGCATGCATGCGGGCATATGTGCACACATGTGTTAGGAGGAAGGGACCCAACAGGGGAAAATACCCAACAGTGCAGCATTAAGAGCTCAAATTTTAGTGCAAAGCAGAATCACATGAGAAGCTTGCTAAACACATAGTCAGTAGGCAGATTCTTAGTCAGAAAACTAGCACTAATCAAAATAGGACAAAATAACAAACTGGTCTTCAACACAAATTAAGATTTCCGATCATCAAAAGATACCACTAAGAAAATGAAAAGGCAAGCCCTCGATTAAAAGGAAAATTTCCTAATATTTATCTGTGACAAAGGACATATGACCAAAACTGTGTGCTGGTCTCAGCCTATCGATAACCAATATTTTGGTTGGACCAGTCCATGTGGTTCTTATGATTGAAGACACCCTTTGGCTACAACCATCAAGAAATTTTGAAAAAAAAAAAAATTGAGGTTTAAGACTGTTAAGATCTAGCAATGACACATCACATCTGGGGCCACACAGCAAGGTCAAGGGGAGAGAGAGACTGCATGGGCCTGGGGTTCCTCTTTTATTGGGGTTGTGGGTGGGGTGGGGTTGTATGTTTTCCTGAACTCACTCTTTATTGATGAATTTAAAGCATAAAAGTGGGAATTTTAAAACATAGGAAGAGAAAAAAAAAAGGGTAGCACCAAAGGTCAGTTGTTGGCATCAACCAAGACCTCTAAAAATAAAGGAACCTTGGTGGGGGAGGCAGCCTGGCTCTTTATCTTGCTGTGTGGCTGGTAATGTGCTTACTCTAAATTGTTGTTTTTGAAGTGGATGCTTCTTTGGAATAGATGCCTCAGTGATCAAAGTGTGCCAGGCACTTGCACTATAAAAAAGAAAATACTGTCGGAGCTTATACTATAAGAATATATAAAAGAATATCTGAAAATTAATAATTATTAATAATAATTTAAAAGATAACCAATTTTTCTAAATGGTCAAAAGACTTGAATAGGCACTTCATGAAAAGAGCATAGAAAATGCCAATAAACATGAAAAAATAGTTAATATTCTTAGTCCAGGGAAAAGTAAATTCTGGTCACAATGATCCACCACTTCTTACCCACTAAAATGACTACAATTTAAAAGCCTGATAATACCAAGTGTTGACAGAAATGTGAAGCAACTGGAACTCTCATATTCTGCTGGATGGAGTCTTAAAGGTTACAACCATTCTATAAAAGTGTGGCAGCTTCTAATAAAGGCCCAGAAATTCCACTGCTAGGTGTCTACCCAAGAGAAATGAAAGCATACTGTCCACAAAAAGACTTACCTACAAACGCTTATAGCCGCTCTCTTCATAATGGCCCCAAACTGGAAACAACCTGAATGTCCAGCAAAGAAGGGATAAGCTAACTGTGGGGCATGCATACAATGGAATGCTACTCAGATATAAAGGAATAGACTATTGATATATGCAATAATATGGTTGAGTTTCAAAAACACTGGGCTGGGTAAAAGAAGCCAGAACAAGTTTTAACTATAGGATTCTGTTTACATGAAGTTCGTGAATAGATGAAACTAATATGGGGCAGAAATCAAACGGTGGTTGTTGGGGGGTGAGACGTGGGTGGGTGAGATGTATTGATTGGAAGGAGGGCTGGGGAATTCTTAGGGTGATGGACATGTTCTATGTCATGTCTGGTGTGTGAGTTACATGGGAATGTTCATTTGTCAAAACCCATCAGACTATGAATTTAACGTTTGCACATCTTACTGAATGTAAATGTAATTTAATCTCAAAAACTGTGTGTACGAGTTGGTGGTGTGAGTGTATGTGTATGTGTGTGAATTGTCAGCCCTCATCTCAGAGATTTGGATTCATGGGATCTAGGAAACTGACGTTTTTCAGCTTAGGAACTGGCATTTTAATCACCCCCCTCCTCAGGGTGTCCTGATGCAGGTGGACAGGCCTGATGTGGTTTCTGGAACCAGGGAGGGAGCCGTGAAGGCCATGTGGCTCAGATGCGAGTGGCTCCCTGAGTTTTGGAGGACCCCAAGGTGGAGGGTGGAGGAGGGGAGAGGGTCCTGGGTCCACAGTACACAATCCCCTGCAGGGGGCCCTCAGGTGAGGAGGTGCAAAAATGCTCGTGACCCTGGTGCGCAGTGCCTGGGCCCTGAGGGAGCAGGCAGGGCCCCATCACAAAGGCCTGTGGTCAGTGGTGAGGATAGCTAGGAGAATGTCCTTGTGGCCTGCTTGGAGCAGCTAGAGATGATGGCCAGTGGAAGAACAACCCAGGGCTAGTGTTACGGAACCAAACTCGGGTCTGCTTACCTGCGTGCAATTAGGCCCATCTACTGACACCAGGTTGTGGTGAAGGAACGTGCAGTGTTTATTGCAGGGCACCAAGCAAAGGGTTCAGGGCAGCTAATGCTCGGAAGGCCCAAACTCCCCGTGCCTTTCAGGGAAAGGTTTATAAAGACAGGGAGAGGGAGAGGGTTGCAGGTGTGTGGACACTCTTCTGATTGGCTGGTGGTGAGGTAATCGGAAGTCAATATCACCAACCTTCTGGTTCCAGCTGGTCTGGAATCTATGTGCTTGTGGGCAGCACACAGTTAACTTTCCCACCTGGTGGGGGGTTCAGTCGCTGCAAAGCATTGGAAAGGATTTGGCTCAGAATAGTGTCTACTGCCCTTGAGGAGGAACTGAAGATTGTGGACTTTAATGGCTAAACCATCACTTTTGTCTTGCTTGACTATTTCCCTTTGTTCCTGCATTTTCTCACTTCTCTGATTGAATTTATTCTTTGGAACTTGGGGGAGGCCGAAGAGGCTAAAGTTCTTCTACAACCAAGAGGCAGGTAGAGGACATAGGGAAGGGAGGTCTGCCCCAGAAAGGCTCATTAGGATCCTCCTTGGTGACAATTCCCTCTTTTTTTTGTTCCTCAATCCTGAGAAAGAACAGGTGTGGAATAAGAAAGGAAATAAAGTTTTGGATACAGAGGTTAATCGTAAACTCAGTGGAGAAGCTCAGTTTTAGGGTGGGGGGGTGGAATTCTGTTTCACTAGGGATCAAAGTAGTAGTTATCGTTTATTGAGTGCGAAGAGGTTTACATGTATTGATATCTATTCATTTCGTTTCCCCCATATTATAAGTGAAAAAACAGATGCCAGGGGAGCCAGGATTTGAACCCCGACAGCCTGGTTCCAGGGCTTACATCCTCACCTTCCATGCTGACTTCCCCTTCCACTGACCCCCACCCCTTGTATCCCTGCTTTCCTGGGCATCAGACAAATTGCTGTAGCCAGAGGTAGAATATGCAGCTTTGAAAGGAGATTGAAGAAAAAAAAAATGAAACTGAGGTTGGACTCCTCAAAGCCTTGGTAAGTGGGAAGGCACAGCGCCTTGCAGGGCCAGGAACTCTTGCTCATGAGTAACAAGGCAGGTGTGAAACGCTGGGGAGTGGAGGGGGGTGCTGTGGCACAATCACTTTGCAGGGGGCAGCCGTTACTGAGATGGTCCCCTTGGGGACATGCAGCAACACTGATTTTTAAAGATTCTGATCCTTCCGGTTCACATTCCAGTCAAGTGAAATGTGGGCGGGTGGGATGCAACCCTGGGGCTGCCTATTGCAATGTCTGTTCTCTGCTTCCTGGGTGCCCTGTGGCAGGATGGATGGCAGGCCAGTGGCCTTCAGAAGGCTGGCCTCAGCCTGCTCAGGGTGAGGATATTTAACTCCATTAGAGCCCACCCTCCCCTGTGTCCTGAGCCTGAACTTTCTGAGGTGGCCAGGGGAGTCCCGCACTGCCCTTGTGTCGGCGTGCACCCTTCCTTCCGGACAGTCAAGAGCTTTATCCCAGAATCTAACCACTCTTCCTCAGGGGCTCCTTTGCCCCATGCCAGTTTTTCCAAAGGCCCTCACGTCTGCCAGAGCTGCCTCCCGCCTTATCCCCCCACGACCCCCTCCCACTCTGTTTACTGGCTGATACACATTTTTGGTTTCTTAAATTCCATTTGAGCCATCATGCTGCCCAGTCTCTTATCTCACTCCCTATCTAGCTTCAGCCTGAGCTTGGGCATCTTGTGGGCTTTGCAGCCAGATATGAAAGGAGGAGAGATTTATTTCCTGCCTCCTGCCTCTCCTACCCCACATCTGGCAGTTTAGTTCACAAGCTCTTTTTTGGTGTAAATAACAGACATTCGTTTCCTCATGATCCTGGAGGCCACAAGGTCCAAATCAACGTGTCAGCAGGGTTGATCCCGCCTGCCTGCAGCCTCTCTCCTTGGTTTGTGATGGTGGGATTCTAGCTGCGTCCTCACAGTCTTCCTTCTGTGTGTGTCTGTGTCCTGACCTTGTCTTGTGAGGTCAGCAGTCACACTGGACGCAGGCCCACCTTCATGACCTCGTGGGAACTTCATTCTCTCTAAAGACAGCCTCCAAATACAATCACATTCTGAGGTGCTGGGGGTTAGATTTGCTTTACTGTCACACATGCTTCTTATTTTTATTAAAAATGTTTTATATAAATTTTAAAGTTCACACTCCATTTACAGTTATTTTAAAATATTGGCTATAATCCATGTATTGTACAATGTATTTTTAAAATATAATAATGTCTTATTTAATGCAATATATCCTATTATTTCAACGTGTAACAAATGTTAAAATAATTTTTAATGAGATCTTATTTTTTCATACCAAACTCTGAAACCCTATGTGTATTTTATTTATTTATTTTTAAATTTTACTTTAGTTGGAGGATAATTGCTTTACAATGTTGTGTTGGTTTCTGCTATACAACAACGTGTTTCAGCCATAAGCATGCACATATTCCGTCCCTCTTAAGCCTCCCTCCCCCCCACCCCCACATGCTTGTTATGAAACCTCTCTCACCAGTAGGTGACGGCTGGGTCTCACGATGCGCAATGTGGGCGTGTTGTCCTTCCAGACCCCCTCACAGGCTGTGACCATTCTCCGCCTGACACTGGGGCCTCTGCCTTTCCCTAAGATGCTTGGCAGGTTGCATCTCACTCCTGGGCAGACCTGAGGGAAACAAAACCCTTGCTCATAGCAGGACAGTTCAGTGGTATAAGTTCTGCCCCAGAGCACCCTAGTGGGAGAGGTCGAGGATAGAGGGTCCCTGACAATTATCTGTGCTCAGCCCCCTCCTTTCCTGTTCTCACCCTCTTTCCCTCCTTCTCACCTTCAAAAAGTCACCTGCACGAAATTCTTGTCTCCAGCTCTGAATCAGAGAAACCTGAGGGCAGAAGAGGGCCAGTGGTGGGCTGAGAAGAGAGCAGGGCAATGTCCAAGACGGCATGGCAAGGAGCCCCTGTACTCCCAGTGCTGAGTTCAAGATGCCAAAGTCCCATTATTACAGCGAGAAAATAAAGTCTTAGCTTTCCAACAATAGAGGCCAGCTTGATAAATTACAGCTCACCCTTACAATGCATGCTGCTGCTGCTGCTGCTGCTAAGTTGCTTCAGTCGTGTCTGACTCTGTGCGACCCCAGAGATGTCAGCCCACCAGGCTCCCCCATCCCTGGGATTCTCCAGGCAAGAACATTGGAGTGGGTTGCCATTTCCTTCTCCAATGCATGAAAGTGAAAAGTGAAAGTGAAGTTGCTCCATCGTGTCCGACTCCTAGCGACCCCATGGACTGCAGCCCACCAGGCTCCTCCATCCATGGGATTTTCCAGGCAAGAATACTGGAGTGGGGTGCCATTGCCTTCTCCAGATTCCACCATTATTAGCAGTGCTGTATAGAGTATGGCAAAACGTTGACATTTGTTGAAGCTAAGGGATGGATACATTTCATCTTACTGTCTTCTTTACTTTTATATGTTTGAAATTTTTCATAATAAAATGCATATAAAAAGATGGATAAAGAAAACGCTGTTGTACTTGGAAATTATTCACTATGTTGTTAAGTGAAAAAAAAAACTGGCTGCAACTACTAATCCAACTATTTAAAATAATATATCTATATGTGCATTTAAAAAATATTAAGAAATTAACCATTAAGAAAATAATATTTTAAAAAGAAATTGAAATGTACATGCCCAATGACCCAGCAATTCTACTTCTGGGTAGAGAAACACATGTGAGAAAGGAGAAGGGTAAACAGCTGAAGTATCTATTAATAGGAAAATGGCTTTTACAGTGGTACTATAATCATTCTTTGAAAATTTGGCAGCAGACAAAAAGAAAATTACTAGAACACTTAAGTGCAGGTACCCTTCTAAATACTTAGGCATGCTAACATAATTCTTACCCTATAAAGTAGGTATTGTTGTTAAGCCATTTTATAGATAACAGAAAAATTAAGAAGCTTGCCCAAAGTTCACTGGGCCAATGGTGGTTCTGGGATTGGAACCCAGGGAGCGGTCAGCCTGACTGCACAGCCCATGCTCCAAGCCATTATGCTATTTCACCATTTGAGGGTGAAATGGTCCTAGAAATATCAACACATCTATCAGACCTAACATTCATTTGAAGTCGCCCACGTGGCAGGCCCTGTTTTTAACAGTTGACGTGTATTGTCTCATTTTGTCCTCATGACAACTCTTTCAGGAAGGGAGATGAGATACTAACTACTAAAAGCTCCTTTTTCTAAAGGAGACAATCAAAGAACGGAGAGGCTAAGTAATCTTCCCAAGGTTACACAGCTAAGAAGTGGTAGAGACAGGATTCAAACCTATGGAATCAGGTTCCAGAGCCTAAGCTCTCAACCCTTTTGCCCTAAGTCAATAAATCACAACAGGATACATAACAGTTCAAACAAATGAAAAAAACCAACAAAATAATGTATTTTCTAGAGGTACATGTGTGAGCACATAAAATAAGGACTCAAATGTGAAGTAGAAAGATGCACCCACAGAACTGAATTTACAATATAAAATATATAGATAAAGAATTGGAAAACAAAACAAAACCCAGGTCTCTGCATCTCCATATATACAGAAAATGGTCTGGAATGATACTTACTACCCTGATGAGTGGCCAGCTGGGAGGCAAGGGCTGGAGCCAGCTCCACAAGTGGGGCTGGCTGTCTAAGGGGACTTGAGACCTATCTATAATCTTTTAATTTTTGACAAGACTATATTCATGTATTATTCATAATTAAAAATTTAATAATGTCCCCAATAGTCCACACTAAAACGGCAGCAAGCACTGTCTCTGTGTGGTGAGGTTTTTTTTTAGTTCTTTCCTATAATTTACAAATTTTCTACCAAGAAAATATGTGACTTTGGCCATCAAGGTGGGGAGGGAAGTAGTAGTGAAGTCGTTCAGTCGTGTCTGACTCTTTGCGACCCCATGGACTGTAGCCCAGCAGGCTCCTCCATCCATGGGATTCTCCAGGCAAGAGTACTGGAGTGGGGTGCCATTTCCTTCTCCAGGGGATCTTCCCGACCCAGGGATCGAACCCAGGTCTCCCGCATTGTAGGCAGATGCTTTCCCGTCTGAGCCACCAGGGAAGTCCGGGGGAAGGAAGGGAGGGAGCAAAAAGAAACAAATGTAATATTACTGCCCCCAAATGATGCCCCACCTCCTCCTCCTGGATCATCTCTGGTTCACTCTCCTAGGCCCACCGCGGCGGCCTGGTCCCCAGCCCCTTCCCACGGAACGGCTCACTGCCCACGCAGTGCTCTCTGAGCCCCACGGGGGCACAGAATACGTTGTTCTGTTCTGGTTGGCTCTGGGGGCTGGGCAGTGAACTTCTCCAGGGTAGGCCCTCCTGCTGGCCTCTGACCTCCCTGCTGGCTCCTCCACTCCAAGCGCTGGCCCACAGGCGTCAATAAGTGTTGGTGGAACTTACAGGGTTCAGAATCCATCAAAAAAGGAGCGGAGAGGATCCTTCAGGCCCACCTTTCTCTCCCACCTGGGACCTCCTGTAAATCGCAAGGGTCTTCTGACCATCCACTCACATACCCCCAAGATGCATTGCCAAGTCCAGCTTTCTTTTCACTCCAAGGGATCTTCCTGACCCAGGGATCGAACCCGCATATCTTATGTTGCCTGCATTGGCAGGCAGATTCTTTACCACTAGCTCCACCTGGGAAGTCTTAAGAATGGTTTCCTTCATAAACGTCCCTGTTTCAAAGAGAGAGAGACCTTTAATTCACAAGTTTGCTTGTCTGGCTTATTTCTTATGTGCACACTCTGCCCATTAATGTCTGGAGAAAGCAAGGATTTTTCCATAATAAAGTCCCTGCCCTCGTGGAGTGTGCCTTCTGTTAGGGGAGGATAGATAATGACAGGTGCTCAGGAAAAAAATAACGCTGGAAAGGGGAAGGGGTAGGTTTCTGAGGGGGAGGGGGCTGAGATTTTAAAGAAAAGAGGGCGGGAGTCCACTGACAGCATCACAGGCACAGATGACCAGAGATGACAAGGGTCCAAGGCAGAACATTTCTGATGGTCCCGAGGTACAGGACTTGGCAAATGGAGCAAGTGGGAGGGAGTCACGTAGGGCCTCATGAGCCACCATAAGGACTTTGGTTTCTACTCCCAGAGAAGTGCTGAGCCATTGGAGGGTTTGGAACAGAGGATGGCATGTTCTACCAGGATGAGTCTGGCTGCTGTGTTAAGAACAGACCAAAATCCCAGCTGAATTCTCTTGAAGCCTCTTGAAACACCATTGTTATTGTTATTAAATATTATTCATATTAATAACAGTTGTGGAACTTCTGTTGTGGCTTCTGGCCAAGACTGAGCTCTGAACAACCATTTTATCTGGGCCCAGAGGGACAGGGAAGTGGCAGAAGACCGGAAACTGAGTCTTGGGAGTACTCACCATCCTCAAGGTCAGCCAGCATCCTGTCACCATAGCGACAGTGTCAACACTTTCTGACCCTGAGGTCCCTGGGCCTCCTTGCTGCTAACAGTCACTGGAAGGCTCTGCCTCGGGCCTGCTGTACTGCTGCTTCCAATGGCAGACAATTTGGGAAACAGTGCTTTAATACAAGATGTTCCCAGTCTTGGGCATCTAAATACATCATTATAGGGGACTGGAATGCAAAAGCAGGAAGTCAAGAAACACCTGGAGTAACAGGCAAATTTGGCCTTGGAGTACAAAATGAGGCAGGGCAAAGGCTAATAGAGTTTTACCAAGAAAATGCACTGGTCACACCAAACACCCTCTTCCAACAACACAAGAGAAGACTCTACACATGAACATCACCAGATGGTCAACACCGAAATCAGATTGATTATATTCTTGGCAGCCAAAGATGGAGAAGCTCTATACAGTCAACAAAAACAAGACTGGGAGCTGACTGTGGCTCAGATCATGAACTCCTTATTGCCAAATTCAGACTTAAATTGAAGAAAGTAGAGAAAACCACTAGACCATTCAGGTATGACCTAAATCAAATCCCTTATGATTATACAGTGAAAGTGAGAAATAGATTTAATGGACTAGATCTGATAGATAGAGTGCCTGATGAACTGTGGACTGAGGTTTGTGACATTGTACAGGAGACAGGGAGCAAGACGATCCCCATGGAAAAGAAATGCAAAAAAGCAAAATGGCTGTCTGGGGAGGCCTTACAAATAGCTGTGAAAAGAAGAGAAGCGAAAAGCAAAAGAGAAAAGGAAAGATATAAGCATCTGAATGAAGAGTTCCAAAGAATAGCAAGAAGAGATAAGAAAGCCTTCCTCAGCGATCAATGCAAAGAAATAGAGGAAATCAACAGAATGGGAAAGACTAGAGATCTCTTCAAGAAAATTAGAGACACCAAGGGAACATTTCATGCAAAGATGGGTTCGAGGACAGAAATGGTATGGACCTAACAGAAGCAGAAGATATTAAGAAGAGGTGGCAAGCATACACAGAAGAACTATACAAAAAAGATCTTCCTGACCAAGATAATCACAATGGTGTGATCACTCACCTAGAGCCAGACATCCTGGAATGTGAAGTCAAGTGGGCCTTAGAAAGCATCACTGCGAACAAAGCTAGTGGAGGTGATGGAATTCCAGTTGAGCTATTTCAAATCCTGAAAGATGATGCTGTGAAAGTGCTGCACTCAATATGCCAGCAAATTTGGAAAACTCAGCACTGGCCACAGGACTGGAAAAGGTCAGTTTTCATGCCAATCCGAAAGAAAGGCAATGCCTAAGAATGCTCAAACTACTGCACAATTGCATCCTTCTCACAAGCTAGTAAAGTAATGCTCAAAATTCTCCAAGCCAGGCTTCAGCAATAATGTGAACTGTGAACTTCCAGATGTTCAAGCTGGTTTTAGAAAAGGCAGAAGAACCAGAGATCAAATTGCCAACTTCCGCTGGATCATCGAAAAAGCAAGAGAGTTCCAGAAAAAATCCATTTCTGCTTTATTGACTATGCCAAAGCCTTTGACTGTGTGGATCACAATAAACTGTGGAAAATTCTGAGAGAGATGGGAATACCAGACCACCTGACCTGCCTCTTGAGAAACCTATATGCAGGTCAGGAAGCAACAGTTAGAACTGGACATGGAACAACAGACTGGTTCCAAATAGGAAAAGGAGTACGTCAAGGTTGTATATTGTCACCCTGCTTATTTAACCTTTATGCAGAGTATAACATGAGAAACGCTGGGCTTGAAGAAGCACAAGCTGGAATCAAGATTGCTGGGAGAAATATCAATCACCTCAGATATGCAGATGACACCACCCTTATGGCAGAAAGTGAAGAGGAACTAAAAAGCCTCTTGATGAAAGTGAAAGTGGAGAGTGAAAAAGTTGGCTTAAAGCTCAACATTCAGAAAACAAAGATCATAGCATCTGGTCCCATCACTTCATGGGAAATAGATGGGGAAACAGTGGAAACAGTGTCAGACTTCATTTTGGGGAGCTCCAAAATCACTGTAGATGGTGACTGCAGCCATGAAATTAAAAGACGATTACTCGTTGGAAGAAAAGTTGTGACCAACCTAGATAGCATATTGAAAAGCAGAGACATTACTTTGCCAACAAAGGTCCGTCTAGTCAAGGCTATGGTTTTTCCAGTGGTCATGTATGGATGTGAGAGTTGGACTGTGAAGAAGGCTGAGCGCCGAAGAATTGATGCTTTTGAACTGTGGTGTTGGAGAAGACTCTTGAGAGTCCCTTGGACTGCAAGGAGATCCAACCAGTCCATCTTAAAGGAGATCAGTCCTGGGTGTTCATCGGAAGGACTGATGCTAAAGCTGAAACTCCAAGTATTTTGGCCACCTCATGCGAAGAGCTGGCTCATTGGAAAAGACTCTGATGCTGGGAGGGATGGGGGGCAGGAGGAAAAGGGGATGACAGAGGATGAGATGGCTGGATGGCATCACTGACTCGATGGACGCGTGAGTCTGAGTGAACTCCAGGAGTTGGTGATGGACAGGGAGGCCTGGCGTGCTGTGATTCATGGGGTTGCAAAGAGTCGGACACGACTGAGTGACTGAACTGAATTTAACTGAACTGAAATACATATAATTATCTGCAATTGTACTACAAAATTCTCAAAAACATCTTCACAGGATGAATTCAGCCATGCTTGACTATAAGTTTATAAATGCATTTCAAATAGGGGTTTTAGTAACAGGGACGTTGGGGGCAAAGTCAAGGTCCTAAAAATTCAAACTAAAACCCTAGGGGAAAAAAGGGGGTGGGGAGGGGAGGTCACTACATATATCAGCTCATGCTAACTTCAAACTGTTTACTCAAGGGCTTGTCAGCTGTAAACTTACAACCACGTTCTAGGATCTGAGCAAACCAAGTCTGATTGTCTCAACTTTTTGATGCGCCGGTTGGTTGACTCAGTTCAGTCGCTCAATCATGTCCGACTCTTTGCGACCCCATGAATTGCGGCATGTCAGGCCTCCCTGTTCATCACCAACTCCCGGAGTTCACTCAGACTCACGTCCATCGAGTCGGTGATGCCATCCAGCCATCTCATCCTCTGTCATCCCCTTCTCCTCCTGCCCCCAATCCCTCTCAGCATCAGAGTCTTTTCCAATGAGTCGACTCTTTGCATGAGGTGGCCAAAGTATTGGAGTTTCAGCTTCAGCATCAGTCCCTCCAATGAATCCCCAGGACTGATCTCCTTTAAGATGGACTGGTTGGATCTCCTTGCAGTCCAAGGGACTCTCAAGAGTCTTCTCCAACACCACAGTTCAAAAGCATCAATTCTCCAGGGCTCAGCCTTCTTCACAGTCCAATTCTCACATCCATACATGACCACAGGAAAAACCATAGCCTTGACTAGACAGACCTTTGTTGGCAAAGTAATGTCTCTGCTTTTCAATATGCTATCTAGGTTGGTCATAACTTTCCTTCCAAGGAGTAAGCATCTTTTAATTTCATGGCTGCAGTCACCATCTGCAGTGATTTTGGAGCCTCCCAAAATAAAGTCTGACAGTGTTTCCACTGTTTCCCCATCTACTTCCCATGAAGTGATGGGACCAGATGCCATGATCTTTGTTTTCTGAATGCTGAGCTTTAAACCAACTTTTCACTCTCCTCTTTCGCTTTCATCAAGAGTTTCCAGTTAGTTAAGACTAAATTGGAATTTCCCGTAGCTTGCAATGAATTACCACTAGGTGGCAGCAGACACCCAGTAAAAGTCCATTCCTTTTTGACTTATAAAGTCCTCACTTGCAAACTCAAAAGACGAGTTCTATGACATTGGAAAGGGGAGCACTTAAAATTCTGGATAACTATAGCTAAATTATGCTACCAACTAAAAAAAAAAATGTATCCAGCTTTCAACCTAAAATTTTCCTTTCCCTCAGCTTCAGTAGGTCTTCCCCAGGGCCCATAGGGGATGGGTTTGCTGCCTTTTCCCAGCGGTTTAGAGATTTCATTTCTTAGGAGAAGAAGTGTCTGAGCAGGGCTTCTAGCCTGCCCTCCTAGGACAGGCTTTCTCTGATCTTACTACCTGTTACCAGTATTTCTCAAAGCTCTCTGATAGAGGTCCAGGGAGAAGGGCCTGCCATGAGCAAACACCTCTGTGGGTCCTTGGTTTCTGAGGATTGTATACTCCCATACTCGCTCACAATTGGCCTTTAACGCTTGATTTTCACTTTAAGTCACTCTACTCACACACACGGTGACTCCATCTTCCACCTGTCAGCAGACAGTCCGCCAGGGTGCATGTCCCATCTCTCCTCCACAGGGCCCGTCTTCCTTCAGACTTCAGGGTAATTGCCCTGCAACCTCTTTGAATGAATCAGAAAAAGTCATGAAACTGGGAATAATCCAGATTTTTCTTGCAGAAAGTGTGGCCGTAATTTCTTAGAGATTTCTACATCCCAGGAGAAGCCAGAAGTCACCCCAGGCATTCTGAGAGACCGTTTTCAGGTGACACTTCAGGGACTCACTCCAAAGTGGTCACTGCTTGGCCCTGATGTGGTCCAGGCCGCAGAGAGGGTTCATATGAGTTGCTGGAAGAGATGGCCCCAGGGAGGGGCCTGGAAGGATAACACATAAGTTGGAGAAAGCAGTGTAGACCTATGGGAGGGCCAGTAAGGGCCAGGCAGCCATGCCACATGTCGCCATGCCCCGTCCCCCTCTTTCCCACTCCAGGACATCCTCAGTCTGTGTCGCCTCCATCTCGACAGGCAGCTCCTCATGGAGGAGGGGGACACGGCACTCTGGTCCCCCACATCCTCTCACTGGAGTTGTGGGTGGCCCAGAGGCATGGAGCAATGCAGTGGCCCCTCAGCACCTCCCAGGGCCCAGCCCGCTCCACTCTGCACATCCAGAGGTCAAGCCAGAACGGCCAGAGCACCTTCCTGCCAATGGTGCCCACTGTCTTCATCCTTCTTTCACTGAGGAGGAAGACTTAATTTCAGCGCAAGACAAAGACATTGACTTGGTCTCCAAAAGAACATTTATTTCCAAATTGAGGCCACAGAAACAGAAACTCCTCCTCCCGGACCTCTGCCACTCCCACTGGATAATTCCTCAGCCTCCACAATAAGATGCCTCTTTGGCACACAAACCCTTCTAGAGAAACCCCCGTTTACAGCTCAACATGTTTTGATTGTGGGACCTTCTTTGCTGCCTCCTGGGACAGAAGCTCGTTCCAGAAAGCCACTTTCTCACTTTTCAGCTTCTCGGCTGCCCGAGTGTTGACACCAATCTGAAGGTACCCTTCTTTCTGGTCATATGCTGGCCAGTGGGGAAGCCCCTTCCCATTGGGGTTCCTAGAAGAAAATCAAACAGAAATTCCCCAAAGCTGCTGTATGGTCTTAGACCTCTTAGACTGTCAGGGAACCCCGGCTTCATTTCTGCCAAAGGCTGATATGCCTCCAGAGATAGGAGGCTGACCATGTCCTGGGCAACCAATCTATCAAGGGGAGCTCTCATCTCAGAGGTCACAGGGCGGGGCGTTTGACCATCACACGTTGGAAGCTCCCCCCACCCAACAGACATGCCCAACCCCGCTCCATGTCTGCCAGCAGCTCACCCATTCCGAGCAAAGTTGGCCCAGAATTTCATCATCATCTTGCTGAGATTGATCTCTTCTTCTGAGGCACCATCTGTGGGGAGGAGACAAAACCAGTGCTGCTCAAAGAGTGGTTCATGGGCAGTAGCAGCACTTGAGAAATTGTTAACAGATTCAGAAATGGGGGCCTTACTCCAGACCTACTGAGTCTAAGCCTGCATTCTGAGAAGATCTTGGGAAACACAAGTGGACTTCAAGCTTGACAGTTACTGACTGAGGCTGGGCTCAGTGAAGGGCTGCAGTTGATCCATAAGCTGACTGCCTTGTCTTCTGCACCCCCCCGACTGCCCTTCCGCCTTCAGTGTTTCAGGGACACACCCCAGGGTTGCTGCTAGAGTAACCCCACTCCCAGGAGGCTCTCCTTTGGGTCTTTTCTCGGTGTTCTTGATCCACACACATTTTCACAGAATCTGGAAAATAACCGAGCTGCAAGATCCCGCAAAAGCCACCCAACCAGGAAATGCCCAGAGGCATTGGGTGTAACGAACAGTTCTGCGATGTGTCAGACACAATTTGTCTGTAGTTGCTAATGGTTAAGGCATTGAAGACATCTGTGACTTTTTTTTTAATATTACACACCTAGATATATTATGATATTAAAAAATATGAGTTTTAGACAGATAGATGATCGGATAGACAGACACATGTTAGTCCTGATTCCAGGTGAATAACAACTCTAACTTCACCCTCACGCACATTCTGATGTGTTCTTGTGAGGGCAGAGCGAGTGGTGGCCTTCTAGCCCTGAGCAGGGCCCTGCGGGTGACCCAGCTCCCGTCTTGCTGATGCCCAGGTCTGGATTCTTAGAGCGACCATGGGTTAGGGCACAAGGATGCGCATTCTCTATCAGGTTCATTAGAGCAAGAGAATGGTTGGGACCTTTGTCCTTCCACCCCGTTATGGTGAATTCAGGAAACTAAGACCTGCAGAGAAGGAGGAACCTGCCCAAGGTCACCAAATAAACTTGAACCCGGATCTCCTAACCCCAAGTTTATAGTCACCAAAGGGCCATCACCTTGCAAAACTGGAATCCCGAAGACAGAGAAGACTTCATCCCCGTGGTCCCCTATCACTGTCTTGGGTTTCACCTCTGGTGAGAAGCTTGGGCGATACTGAAACTCGTACATGTAGGTCGGGACTCCAGCATCTGGGAAACAAGGATTCATACATGGTTCATTTCAGCAGACGCACACTTGATGGTATCAAGGTCTCCGCGGGGCTGTGAGCAATCAGGAAATTGGGGGCATGCCTAGTCCTGAGTGAACAACAACAGTATTAATAGCAGCTGCCCATTGTGAGAACCAACTGTGTGCCAACCTTGTGTGTTCCTACAGGAAGCCCCTGGTTATGAGCACATGAAAAATTTTGGAAAAATTTCATCACTTGCTTAAGGGTGCATAGTTGGGAGAGGTGGAAAAGGATTTGAGCTGGGTATTTGTTGAATGAGTAAGTGAAGAGTGAATGAATGAATGTTCAAACCTTGAGTAGCTCCATTCTAAATAAATATAGGGGCACTGGGTCAGTTCACATAAGCCCCTTTTGATCACCCATGCACAAGGACGTCCATACACGCACACTTTATTGCATTTCATTGCTAACAGGCTAGTCTTCATTTCCTTTGAGAATACCTGCAGCCTGACAGGTGTCTTCCATTATGTCCATTTTTGAACCTTTCCAGTGATTTTCACGTGTATTCCCAGAAGAGTGAAGTAAATTCAAGCTGTGAGCCTGAGAGTGCAGATTTAAATACAAACCTATGCAGAGAGGGGAAAGTTTGCTCCCTGCTCTCAGGAAACCTCAGTCTGGCATTTCCTACCCTTTGTGTCCGTCCTCTCACGTGCCTTGCTTCCTGCCTGGCCCAGGGAGTGTGCAGCAGTGGCTGAAGGGAGAAGGGGCTGAGGAAGGGGACAGACCCTCTCTCCTGGCCTCTCTCCTTCCTTCTCCTCTCCTCTCTCTCCACCCCCTCTTGAAGCCCCAAGAAGATGTCAGTTTTCCTGCTGATGCTTCAGGAGAGACGTCCAACTTGCTCCTTCAGGGCTAACTCGTGGGTCCCCTACCTGGGGACTTCTGTGCTTTGCATTGATAGTTATGCCACAGCCAGTGACTCTAATGCGGAAGGGTCAGGCCCCAGGGCAGACTGGTGGGGAGATGTCACAACATTGCCTCCCTGCCTTGGGGATACTATCACATTTGGAAAATGCCAAAAAAAAAAAAAAAAGGAAAATGAACAAAATGATCACTTATAATCACACTGCTCAGAGAAACCTTCGTCAATATTTCAGAACTTATTCCACTTATGCATATGAAACTATGACACTATTGATAATTCTGTGTCATTACATATGACCATAATGATTGCTTCACATCATTAAATTTCCCCACAAAGTAGTTTAACAATATATGCCATCCCAACAGGAGGATGTGAAACTATTTAATTGCCTCCCTCATCTCCTATCTTCGCACTTTGGTTTAGCAAGAGGTGGTTTTTGGAAGAAGCAATCCTCTGTGGTCCCACAGGCCACTTATTAAACAGTTGCTTCAAGGCTGGGGGCTTCCCTGGTGCTTCAGATGGTAAAGTATCTGTGTGCAATGCTGAAGACCCGGGTTCAATCCCTGGGTGGGGAAGATCCCCTGGAGAAGGAAATGGCACCCCACTCCAGTACTCTCGCCTGGAAAACCCCATGGACACAGGAGCCTGGTAGGCTACAGTCCATGGGGTTGCCAAGAGTCGGACACGACTGAGTCACTTCACTTTACCTTACTTCAAGGTCAAGCAGACAATGCCATAAGGAGGGGCTTTAACCTTGGCTCTGCCATTTTAAAGTTTTAGAAAGAACTCATGATCCAAACATAGGCGAAAGAACTTTCATGAATGGGAGAAATTATTTTTGGGAGCATGTTGCCCAAAAGATATTTTTGTTTATTTTTTTCTTTTTAAAATTTCTGCCTTAAACTTCTAAGATTTATTAAATTCCTACAACCACAACACAAGTCTTCAAAAGAACAAGTAGGGCACAGGTTTGAATAATAACATTTAGGAACAATAAGAAAAGCAGAGGGAAGGAAAGAGCTAGTAATAAAAAATACACAAATTTAAACAGTGTGAGGTTCTTTTTTCTTTATTTGGTAAGGAGGGGCTTATGAAGTTGGCAGCATTATTTTTATTTTTTAATCTGAGTATCTTAACAGACAGAATTAAGAAATATTCATTCTTATATACTGGAAGCAGTTTCACAGTATGTATCAAAAACTTTAAAATGGTCCTACAAGCTAGCCTAGTAATTAAACCTTTAGTAATCAAATCTAAAAAAAAAAATCATCAGAGATTTGGTTAAAGATATATGCACATCAGACTGAGCATAATGTTTTACAGCATCAAAGTATGGTCAGCCTGCCTCAATATCCAATAGGACAGGAATACTAAAGTAAATTTTAATGTATTATTCCATGAGATAATGGATGCTTTTTATGAGTTTTCATTGACATTGAGGAAATGCTTACCATTTAGGATTCCATGAAAAAAACCACAATATAAAATTAACATTTAAATGATATGTAAGACATGGGAAGATTAATGAAGAAAATATGTCAAAAATTTATAGCAGATATTTCTATGAATATTGAAGGCTTCCAAGGTCAGAGCTAGCTTTGACTAGAAATTTGACTAGAAACTAGAAATTTCTAGTTTGTTTATGTGTTTCCATATTTTCAAAATGTTCTACAACTATAAGATGTTAACTTTTATATTCAGAATAAGTTCTCAACAGTATAAAAAAAAGACTTAAGTACAAAAAGTTTAAAAAAGGAAAGTATAATGTTGATAAAGTCTGAGAATTCCAAGCAAAAATGACTCTGATGCGGGTCTGACACGTCCTGACACATCCCAGACGACTGGGTCAACAGACAATGAAGCAGAGGAAACCACATGTACGGAGAGACAAGACCACGTTTGTGAAAGAACAGTTCTGACCCCAGGCCGTCCCTGGCTGAAGAGCTTCATCAAGACCCTAGGGAGGAGGAAGGGTAACCAGAACCTATCCATGACTGTATTGAACTGGGGGGACCTGGTAGGTCAGATGTAGCTACTTTTTATTATGCGTATAGAGTCCCAAATTCTAAAACCCTTCTAGCATGGTTAGAAAGAGTGATCTGGGTCAGAGAACCATGTCCTGCCTTGCAGACTAGATGAGAGATAGCTCCTGGAAAGGGAGGGTGCTGTAAGGACCTCAGTAAGGCACTCCAAAAGGACACCTCCTGTTCAGGTGAGCTCCTCCATCCCTGGCCTCAGGCCCCTAGGGCCTCCTCACACACAGTCTTGGGATATGCTGAAAGGTCCTGCGATAGACCCTGCACACACTGGCATGGAACAAGGCCAGCTGCAGACATCAACATTCTCCAGCCCACTTGCCCCATACCTCCCCCTGCTCCATCCTTTGGGTTTTCTTGGTCCCAGACAACATTCCTGATCCGACATGTGGCCTCAAGCTATCTCCAGCTCCACAGGTTAACAAACTAGTTTGAAGCTATCTCTGACCTTGGACGGCTTCTAATACAAAACTGCCAATATTTGCCCTGTGGCCCCACAGACTACTGTAATTCAGGTGAGGGACCCCGGGGCAGAGACTGTTGGTGTCTCCCCATGTCCCCTGCTTCTGGGCGCACTGGCCAGAGTTCCAGCTCCTGCATCTGGAGCTCTTTGCCTGAGGTCTTTGGCAGCCAGAGACCACTCTGCCCACATGTACAGCAGATCAAAGCACCAGGGAATTAACTGCCCTTGGGAACAGCCTTCAATTGATGACTCATCAAAGCTGGAGGATAAAGAGCCCAGCTCTCTCGCTGCTGACTGGGGAAAACCCTGAGCCGCGTCTTCTGCTGGTTCCCCAGCTCCAGGTGTCCATGGCGGACACTCGCTTGGCAGCACAGGGTAGACTGACTTCCTTCTCCATCCCTGTCACTTCTCCACTCCTCTACCAGGGTTACCTGGGGTCACCCCCAGATACACTGCCTGCAGTTAGATCCTTTCTCAGAGTCTGCTTCTGGTGGAAACCAAAATGGGACCGAGCCCCGCCCCCGGCTATCTGGAACGGATCTTGAAGTTTCTTATATCTTTCTATGCTGACGGTTAAGACAGAATACAGTGTGAAGCGGGTGGGGTCAGTGTCCCTCTCCTGTACAGTGACGAAGACTCACCTCTGTGGTAACGGGCCGTGTTCACAGATGGCACACAAAACAACCCATCTCCAATCAAGTCCAGGAGCAGGTCTTCCTTTTGGGCAGGGTCTTGTGTTCCTCCTAAATACTTGTCAGTGAACACTGGAGCCAGTTCCTCAGGGATGTTCTGAAATAGATCAAAAGGTAAAGTGACCACCAAGCCCTAGTGAATGCCCTGGCTTCCCCAGCCAGCGAGGAAGGCTTGCGTTAATGGTGAACCTCTCAGGCCCCATGCCGCCACTCCCGTCTACCCCTGGTGCTGAGGTGGAAAGGCAGAAAAACAGGAGCTGAACTCCCCCACCCCTAGCCCCAGTCTTCATTTTGCCATTAGCTGCTCTGCAATTGGGAACAAGGCCCTGCTCATCTCTGGTGCTCAGCCAGTTTCCGTGATTTGAGTCTTACAAGGATGGGGTAGGACTTCCACACGAGTGACTTGGCCATCTCCTGGTCCATCTTGCCTGCAGAGAGTGGGAAGCCCATGAGCTGTTAAAACAAAGGTTAAGCAGTTGTGAAATCATCAGGAAATAGCAGGAAAACCAAAGTGACCAACGGACCAAACTAAATGGAGGCTGAAGGTCACTTCATCATGCGTTCGTTGGGCATGGGTTTTGGATGAGTTTTGGACTCAAATGGACTTTCATATCCAGAGACCAAGGAGGGTAAAGCGGATAATGCAATTGTTAAGGGAAGCTGTCCTAGTCCGTGTGTGTGTGTGTGTTTAGACTCTGTTTAGACACACACACACACAAACAATTGGAGTCCCCAGAGTGGTCAAGACAGAGAGGGATGATTTCGGCCAGCCTAGTGTTGAAGTGAAGGGCTCAGGGGCAGATGACACGGACCCCACAAATACCCCACCTGTGTCGGATAACTGTAAAAAAAAGAGTGAAAGTGTCAGTAGCTCAGTCATGTCTGACTCTTGGCGACCCCATCAACTGTAGCCCACCAGCTCCTCTGTTTGTGGAATTCTCCAGGCAAGAATACTAGAGTATGGGTAGCCATTCACTTCTCCAGGGGATCTTCCCGACCCAGGGGCTTTACAGGCAGATCTGCTAGTCAGATAACTGAGAAAGCCCCCAGTCCTGCCATTATGACTTTGGTCCTTTGGTCTAACCTCGGAAGTCATTCTGAAGAACCGCAGAACTCTGCACATAACAACGCTATTAAAACTCAGCCCTAAGAGACTTGACCAAACTCCAGGACAGCTAAAGGAGGCTTTAGGCCACATCCCCAGGATGACTGCAGGCCCCCTTCAAGAGCTCTGGGCTGCCAGGAGACTTTACTCTTTGTTTCAGCCAAAGCCTAGTGATAGGCAGGTAGGTCCCTACACTCCCTCTTAGAGCAGTTACTTTAGAATTCTTGTAATTATAAATCTTTTCTTTGTCCCTTTACATGTAAATCTACCACCCAAAGCTGTTTCCTCAAGGACCTAAGAGCCATCTCTATGAAAAACAAACATCCAGGGGATAATTCTTGCTCTCTCCTCCAGTCCCTGTGAGATGATAAAGGCCTAACTTCAGTGGGGGCCTGATTCTACTTACACCGCTGCCTCCTGTTGTAAAGACAGAAGTTTGTTTCTTCTCCAGATAATGCCAGCTAACAAATCCAAGTAGGTAGTCCAGTCACACAGATAATCCACCCCACCCCACCCCACTCCCACCCACTCCTTAAATAAGCTCCAGGCTTTCATTTCAGGGATTGGGTTCAGTTCACAATGGATCATTTCCCTCTAGCAGGGATGTAACTGAATCAAATCTGTTACCACTTCACCTAGTGTCTGCCTTTGTTTATCTCTGTCAGAAAACTTTTAGAAGTCAATTTTAACTCAGGAGGAAGCAGGCTCCTCCCACTCTTTCCAGTGAGATGAGTGGGCGCATGGGTGAGGCGGGGGTCATTTATGGAGAAAGCATGAGAGCAGCAAGCCCGAGGCGAGAGGCTGCAGGTTCCAGGCCCCACTCTCCGTAACTCCTGAGCCCCTTGCCCTGCCCAGGCCTTGGGTTTTTCATCTGCCCAATGATGATCTCTATCAGCCCTCCTGGAACCGACATTTCGGGATTCACGGATGGGAGGACAATCACAGACTGTGTGGGGACATGGGTCCCCAGAACCGCACCACCCAGATGACAGTGTGGACCATAGGAAATGGTTTCCACGGACATATCAACTTGTATGAAGGGGACAGCTGGCCTGGTCCCAGAGAGAGGTCTGTGACCACAGACGGGAGGGTGATGTGCTGGGAGACAAGTCTACAAGGCCTGCGCTTTCTCACCAGTGGAATAATCCAGCCAAACTCTTGCTTGTTGATTCCGATGATGTAGGGAACGGTGTTGAAGTTCTTTTCAGCCAGCATCTGTTGGCATCTTTGGCAGCACCACTCCGTCAACCACGGTGGGCAGGAAAGGATAGGTCTGGGGAAGAGGGCAGAGTATTGTCTGTGCCTCCCCTTCCAGGTCACACCCGCATCCCCGTCTCCACCTGCCGGAGCTCACAACCATTACCACACACCTGAGTCCTAACCAAGGGGGATAACTCTGTGGACCCCAGAGGGTAGAACTCTGACCAGGGGACAGCAGTGGTCAGGTGATGGGGAAAGTTCTTCAGTCAATTTGGTATAAAAATATATAATATGTGCATATATTTGAATTATATATATATATGTCTCTTTCCAGTCTCATTCAGCTCTCAATATTTGTGGTACTTAAGCTCTAAAAAGTTACTGTGACGGACTTCCCTGGTGGTCCCCCAGTTAAGAGACTGTCTGCCAATGCAGGGGACATGGGGTTTAATCCCTGGTCTGGGAAGATTCCACAGGCCTCGGGGCAACTAAGCCCAGCTGCTGCCGTGTGCCTCGAGCCTGTGCTCCGCAACAAGAGAAGCCCCAGCAATGAGAAGCCTGCACACCACAGCTAGAGTAGACCCCGACGCTGCAACTAGAGCACAGCCCGTGCAGGGATGAAGACACAGCACAGCCAAAAATTAACGAACGATAAAAGAATGAGCTGGGAAGAAACCAACAGCCACTGAGGACTCAGGGGTTCCCTGGGTGATGCGGCTGTAAATCCCTGGGGCATCAGCCTCAACAGTGCCGCCCACTACGCTTTTTTTAAAAAATCCGCCTTCATCTCATAAAATCACAAACATAGATTGTTTCCCATGGCTTCGTCACACGCCACAGATGTTACTTTAGCATATTCCTAACCAGCTCACCGAACTGATCGGCAAATAGTCTTTTCCTTATTCTGGATGCTCTGCGATGTCGATCCATTAACACTGAATTCTTGACCAGCAGCACTGTCATCCACGCCTGAAGGCCGTTTGTCTAATACTCGTATTTCTCACAAGTCAGACACATCGTAGGCTGCCTGCCCTTTGGCCCACAAGACAGCCCTTCTGTCTGTGGTCGGGGATTATTTTAAACAGCAACACTGACGGCACAAAACTCAAGAATGCAAAAGCTGGCACTAACTAGGACCACGAAAAGATACGTTACTGGTTTTAGAGATGAAAGAAAAAGACAAAAAAATGTAGCTCCTTGTTTGATCTCTGTGAAGAAAAGGGAACCCTCCTACACTGGGAATGTAAATTTGTCCAGCCACCATGGAGAACAGTATGGAGGTTCCTTAAAAAGCTAAAAATATCATTATGATATGACCCTGCAATCCCAATCCCAGGCATATATCCAGAGAAAACTCGAATTCAAAAAGACACATGCATCTCAATGTTCACAACAGCCCTATTTACAGTAGCCAAGAAATGAAAGCAATCTAAATGTCCAGCGACAGATAAATGGGTAAAGAACATATGATGGAATATTACTCAGCCATGAAAAAGGATGAAACAATGCCATTTGCAGTAACATGGATGGCCCCGGAGATCACCATACTAGGTGAAGTAAGTCAGAAAGAGAAGCTCTAATGCCACATGATATCACTTATATGTGGAATCTAAAATATGACACAAATGAACTTACCTACAAAACAAAACAGACTCACAGAAAGCAGACTATGGTTACCAAAGGGGAAAAGGGGTCAAGCAGGGATGAATTAGGAGTTTGGGGTTAGCAGATACAAACTTCTCTATGTAAAACAGATGAGCAACAAGACCCTACAGGGGGAGCTATATTTGATATCCTGCAATAAACCATAATGGAAAATAATATTACAAAGATTGTGTGTATATATGTATAACTGAATCATTTCACTATATACCAGAAACCAGCCCAACACTGCAAATCAACTATACTTAGAAAGAAAAAGACTTTGTTGAGTGACTAAGTCTCATTTGATCCTCTCTACACCTTTTAAGGTGAGACTCCCCAGGGAGTCTGCAGAGAGGCCAGGACTTAGATGCCACAGAAGTAATGCCATCAGAACCTGGTGAAGGGAAGCGTTCAAAGGTGGGAGGAGACTAGGGAGATGGGAAGCTGCTGTTGGAGTTTCCCACGGGGCTGGGAGGAGGGTGGTGTCCTGAGGACTGAAGTTCGTGGCTCCTCTCCCCACATCCCTGCAAACACTGCAACTTGCACAGTCCGTCAACCTGAAACCCCCCAGGAGACGATCCAGGCTCCTCGAGAAGGCTCCTCAAGAGCTCCTTACCCAGGCATCTCCACTCCCCACAGTGGAGGTTTCCCGTTCACCTTCTCCCAACAGGGCATTTTAGGGATGTAAACAAGACCAGGGGCTGGATGGGGACAGGGACACAGAGTTGATGATGGAGAGCACTGGCCTGGGGGTTGGGGTACTGGGTTCTGGTCTGATGACTGGTCTCCTCCTGGGGCCACCCGGACAGTACTCTATCTCTCTCCGGGGTCAGCAGGGTAAACACAAGGAGCTGCTATGGCTTCGCATGGCAGAATTCCTGTCATTCATATGTAAGTGGAGCTTAAGGGTGTCAGAACTTCAAACCCATAATTAAGAAGCCAAAGGTCCTTACCTTTGTTGGGTCTCCCAAGAAATCAAGAGTGAAAAAGTTCTGTGAAGACAAAGACAGAGGCTGTGGTGAGCAGGCTTCCTGGGAGGAAAGCTGACCTCTGTGAGCTGTGCCAAAAGGTACCGAGTGCTCCCTCCTGGCGCCACGCTGGCTGGGCTGAGAGGAAGAGGGCAGGACACCCTCCCCCGGGCACCAGAAAAGGGAGCCGGTGGAGGGTGGGCGAGGGGGTGCTGCAGGGCACTGCTGCAGGTGCCCGCCCTGCCCCCCACCCATTTCCCCTTCTTCCTCTTCCAGGCAACAGCACCCCGATTTTCCATTGGGGGACCCCCTGTCCCCGCTCTCACTCCATGATTGCAGGCATCTGTATGTGGCCTCCGGTGCACCAAATCCCGGAATACAGGGACTACTGCAGGGGTGGACACGTGCCCATGCCAGTTCAATAGAGTTTACCCAAAACCTTTACTGGAGTTATTGGGAAAGGGGGTTTCTGGGCAGATAGGATATGAGACTAGAGCATTGTTGTTTAACTTCCCTAGGGGCCAGAGCTGCCTAAGAGTGAAGCCAACACAGGAAGGGAAAGGCTGAAGGATAGAGAGAGTCTTAATCGCATCATACGTGCATCCAGATCCAGCCGCGCCTGAAGCCATCACCTCCTGGGCTTGTCAGGGAGTTACCGAAGGATTCTGTCCCAGCATACTCCTCTCTCTCCTCAAAGCACTGTGAGATGAGCTCCTCACCTTGCATCAGAAAATCCTGACTCATACAAACCCACTGAAAATGCTCCTTGCTGTAAGTTTATCAGGATTGTACTGACTTTATTGTTATACTGTAGCTAACAGGCCTGACCAGCATGTATGAGGTCAGCAAAAATGGTCTCTCCATTACGTGTTGTAGCCCTGCAATCCAGGTGCGTGTGTCCATGCGTGTGTGTGTCTATGTGTGTGTATTAGGGTGAGAAGGTAATCATGGAAACACTTCCACATGATCTCAGAAAAAGGAGGATTATAGAGGCTCCGGGTTTCACCAAAGTTACCAATTCTCCCTGTATAAACTGGACCTCTTGGGCCACATTGAGAGGTGCTGAAATAAATTTACATCCTTTCAGGCATTAGAAAGCAGTTGTGTTTTCATTCTTTGAACATATAGGTCACATCATGTGAGCCTGAGAAGCCAGGATCTAAGTCCCAAGGCCAAGGCCACACTGGAAAGGGCTCAGAGTCCAGTGTCAGAGACTTGTTGCTGGGGGTTCAGGAATACCCTCCAGAGTCCAGACACAGAGCCCAGGTGCTTAGGTTACTCTGGGCTTTCTTTCAAACCCTCCCCGACAGAAAGGATAGTTCCTATTGGCCCAGGTGCTATATTTCTGGGTGTCCATCCTGCTGCGGCTTCTCTGTGATGACACGCTGCCGCAGACATCCATCAAGCCTCACAGGTCACCTTCTCTGTGAAGCATCCTTGCTTAGTATAACAAATACTTCCCCTCTCTGTCTTCCTACCACACAGAGCCCACAAAGTACGTGGGTGTGTTTCTCCCTGGAAAGTTCCTTGTGAGCAGGGATTATATGTCCGATGCACGTTTGCATCACCCTCCCTGTTACCACCCCTCCCCGCCACACACACACTTCACATAGACACGTGGATGGATGAAGTGGTCAGTACGGGGAGTACTGGTGAGTCAGATGGATGAGTGGATACATGGAGATGGGTGATGGGTGGATCACTGATTTGGAGGGATGGACGATGGAGTGACAATATTGGTGTGGTGCATGGATAATTAATAATAGATGAATGAAAAGTTTTGAGTGGATTTGTGGACTGGATAGAGGAATGATAAGACAGATGAGTAAATGGATGGATGGTTGGATAGATTAATGGGTTGATGTATAGTTTTCCTAGAATAACAACTGAGGCAGAGTCTTAAAAAATCTAGAAAAGTGGCCCACCATTGGCTTAAAAATGAAATGGTTTCTACGTTAACGAAGATAAAAAGTGATAATCTTTCCAAAAATATTTGTTTTTCATATTTCTTAACTTTAGTTCAGGATGGTAGTTACCTCTGAAATATACGATATTTAATTTTTAAAAATATATCTAAAAAAGAATAGAAAAAAAAGTTTTGATAGATCTAGAGGATTATTAATTGTTCATTACATTCTTTTTTTGACTTTGCTAAAGTTTGAGATATTCCATAATAATAAAGACAAACAGTTCCCCATTCAGATCCAGAGGCTGACACTGCTCCTGGGAGGTGAGAAACTGTCCCAGGTAATTTTTCTAGGGCAAGAGGACTGAAGCTGAAATGGTGAAGCCTGGAGCCAGGGTTCCACGTTCAGGGGCTTGTTTTTCCAAGAGAACGGATGCACTTACCATCTTCTGTGTTACCTCCAAGAGCTCGTCCTCCGTCTTCTGGCGCAGGCAGTGAACAAGGACAGCCGAGGTGATGGTCTTGCACCCAGCAAAGGCAGCAATTCGCTGTAGAGATCACAGGCGACAGCAGAATTCAAGAGCCAGGCCTCTCCCTCCATCAGCACCGAGGTCTTCCGTCCCAGCCTCAGTTTCTAAAGGCAGCCCGTGGTAGCAGAAAACACCCCAGACCAGGACTTCCCTGGTGGCCCAGGGGTTAAGAGTCCGCCTGCCAGTGCAGGGGATCCGGGTTTGATCCCTGGTCTGGGAGGATTCCATCTGCTGCGGGGCAACTAAAGCCCCGCACCACAACCACTGAAGCCCCTGCACCCCACACCCCACGCTCCGGAACAAGAGAACCCGCCACAGTGAGAAGCCTGTGCGCCACAACGAGAGAAAGCCTGCACACAGCAACAAACACCCAGCACAGTCAGAAATAAATACATGATTTAAAAAAATAATAACAAAATTAAAGTTTAAAACACTAAAAAAAAGAGAGAGAGAAAGAAAGAAAAAGAAGAAGAAAGAAAAAGAAAATGCTCCAGACCAGTTTGTGTGGGTCCTGGGTCCCAGGCATGCCAATGATACAGCCTCTGCTCTGTTACTTTATGTCTGTTAAAATGGGCACAGTATCCTTGAAACTGAAGAGAGGTATCATGGAATGGAGCTTAAAAATGTGGAATCCACAATCCCACTGTCTAATTTCAAATCTTGGCTCATCCAAGTAACAGCCATGTGGCCTCAGGCCAGTCACTGGCAAAGTGAAGCCAGGGGGAAGACGCAGCAGAGAAGTCAGGTGCCAGGATGCTGGGGCACTGGAGAGTGTGCACGGCTGCCTGGAGACGGGTCCAGTGTCTGACATGCAATCAGGGCTCAGGAGATGTTTGCTAAATAAATGAAATGACCGTAAGAAGTGGACAGAGTGGGGAGAGAGAGAGGGAGGGAGGGCAAGAATCAGAA
Source organism: Capra hircus (assembly GCF_001704415.2). Classification (NCBI taxonomy): domain Eukaryota; kingdom Metazoa; phylum Chordata; class Mammalia; order Artiodactyla; family Bovidae; genus Capra; species Capra hircus. The sequence goes on along the minus strand of NC_030825.1, from coordinate 26,120,202 downwards.
TCTTCGATTCCGTCACTGTCTCAGATTCCTCCCTTGAAGTGTGGCTGCTGGCCCCACCCCTCCACCAAACCAGCCCGGCCAAAACGCTCCACATCACTGACTCTAAGGCACACTCCTCAGCAGGGCCTTCGTGCTGCTCACCCTTCCCTGTCTTCCTAACGTTCTCCAAATAAAGGCAAAGGCCCCACGAGGTCCTGTGCAGTATGGCCCTGCCAGTGGCCCCATCCTCAGCTCTCTGCAGGCCCTGTCTGCACTTTCTGCCCTGGCCTCATCAGCCTTCCTCACTCTCTCACTTGAGATACCTCCTCCTGCCACAGGACACTTGCTCAGGATGTTCCCTCTTCCTGGATATTCTTTTCTTACCAAGTACTTTACTGCTTATCCTTCTCATCTCAACTCGCTGATCATTAGATTTTGCCAGGAGCCTTTCCTGATAACTTCTCCCAACACACTGGACTAAGCGCTCCTTTTGGATTCTTCTGACATCAGGTGCCCTTCTCTATTGCTCTAGTCACGGTGGACCTTTTACAGGTTTTGCAGCTGTATAATTATGACTCTATCTCCTAAGTTACAATAGAAGCTTCATGAGGTTGCCAGATGTCAGACTACATCAAAACTACTTGCTGAGTGAAGGAATGAATGAAGGCTCCAGGGACCGACCCCAGTCACAGCCCCCAGGGAAAGTCCACTCCAGGCTCCCATGAGGCCAGTGAGTTCAGCAGACTCAGACACTGAGGGAGGCAACACACATGACAGGCCACTGCCCACTGTGCAGCCCCTCACCACACCTGGCGCACTTTGGGACGCGTGTTCAGCGCAAAGTGCACCGGGGCCGGCAGTCCAGAGTCACGAGCCCGAGCCCAGCTCTGCCCTCATCACTGGCTGACCTTGCCAAGTGCTTCTGCTCTCTGCCCCAGTTTGATCAGCAGGAGAACTGGGAGGTGGGGCGGGGTGTGTCCTCGCCCTTCCTGGTCAGCCACCCTCACTTCTATGATTCTTTGAGGATGTCAGCCAGACCCTGTGATAAGAAAGGGCCCTCACCACTTCAGCAGAGCAGAGCATGGGCCAGCAGAACTGGACTGTAGGGACAGCCCAGTGTGAGACCTACCTTAGCTTCAGCCTTAGAGTCCTTCTTGACCAGGCCAGGAATAAGGGCAACACCACTCTCTGAGATGGCCCGGTGGAAAAGATTCTTGGCCAGAGGAGATAAAACCTGGGAGGAGAGTGGCAAGAAAGGGAGTTTATGCTCACAGGGAGTGGGGTCTTCAAGAGCTATACATACCCATAGCCCTGTCCTGGTCTGTTCCCATGGAGACCGTGGGGCTCAGTGGACATGACAGGTCCTTCCTTGACCTGACTGACCTTGTTCCCTAGACTGACCAGAGGGTCCAGCTTCTCCAAGAAAACCTCCACTAGAGGGAACCGGGTGTGCAGAGTGAAGCATGCACTGATCACAACAGTCAAAGTATCTGAAAGGCAGCTGGAAATTTCTAGCATCGATTTAAACACACAGTTCTGATTTCCCATTTCCATTACTCAGGATTTATTTTCAGGAAAATGATCTGGAGGCAAACAAAAATCTCTAAGTTGTTCATGTTATTTATAACAGTAAAAAGTGGAAATAGCACAAGGTTTTAATATATGACATGGGGTAAATAAGGGACTTTTCATTTTTACAAGGAAATACTAATGAGTATACACACAAAACATGAATAATAATTAACGGTTAGGGAAACATATATGCTATAATGTAAAGGAGGCTTTTTTGTTTAGAAATTCATAGATACAGATAGATGATAGATAGGGGGATTCATGGAAAAAGGGCTGTTCTGGTGGCTCAAATGGTAAAGAATCTGCCTGCAGTGCAAGAGACCTGGGTTCAATCCCTGGACTGGGAAGATCCCTTGGAGGAGGGCATGGCAACCACTCCAGTATTCTTGCCTAGAGAATTCCATGGACAGAGGAGCCTGGTGGGCCACAGTGCACGGGGTTGCAAAGGGTTGGACACAACCGAGTGACTAAGCACAGCACAGCACAACAGCATGGAAAAAAGACTAGAAAAATGAAGCTGTCCGTGGTGAGAATCACTGGCTAATGGGATTGTGGATGAACTTTTATGGGGGGGGTTATCTATGATTTTCTTTTTTCTCCATTTTATAAAATAAAAAAAAGTTCTCTCTGAATATTAAACTATGATCCCACATGTTTTAAAAATATAGTAATAGTGCCCAAACGTGAGGGAGCTGGAGTGTTTCCCACGGCTCCCAGCACCCTCTAGTCTGGCTTTCCGGCTTAGCTTCCCTCGCTGTCTCCCTCATTCCCACTCCCCACACCACACTCCCAGGTCCTGTCTGTGTCCCTTGTTCCTGTCCCATCCCCCATCCCTCCTCTTCTTCTCCTTCTGCCCAGCCCAGCTCCATCCCTCAGCCCCAGAGACTGCTGCCCTCCCTCCTGGGCATGGACTAGCCACCAGGGCCCTCAGAGGGGGCCTCCAACCTGTTCCTAGTGCTCATGTCTCCCGAACTGTAGGCCTGGCTTCAAGTCAGACAAGGACACTCAGACCAACCTCATGGTCAGCTCCTCTGATTAATCACTTACACCCACCCCTAATCTCAAGAGAAGTGAGGCGACTCCTAACGTTAAAATGATTAAGAAGGAGAGGATGAGCTCAGCTGACACAGGACAGAAGAGAGTGTCTGTCGCAGCTGTGGCTGTAGCTATGGCCCCGGAGGCTGAGCTGAGCCCTGAGCTTCCTGGGGGCCAAGGGGAGTCTGGCCTTTAACTCTCCACCATCTGATGTTGCACAGAGTCGAGTCAACCTTGAATGCAGGTCTTGGAAGTAAAGGTCCCAGGACTAGATGGGCTGGTCTGCAAGGGGTCCCATCAGCAGCCACATCAGGGCCGGGAAGACTTACAAGAACAGACACACTTTCCCCTCCTGCTGACTCTCCAAAGATGGTCACAGAGCCTGGATCCCCGCCAAAGCTGGCAATGTTCTCCTGGACCCACTGCAGCGCGGCCACCTGGTCCAAGTGGCCCCAGTTCCCCCGGCAGTGCTCGTCCCCTGTGCTGTGAGTGAGAGGACAGGGTGGGGTTGGGAGCAGAGATGTCCCGGCAGGGCCCTGAGGACCAGAGATGGGGCTGGGGGTCCAGGGGAGCCTTCTGGAAAGGACTGGGCTTCCACAGCCCTGACACGGGGTCTTCACTCTCCTGCTGTCCTGCTCTGCTACAGGGCTCTGCAGAGCCATCCTGCATCTACTGACTAAGCATCTGCTACGGTCGGGGTGCAACCCTGGCTAAGGTGGTAGAGAGGCCTGGGGAGAGGAAGTGGGGCGAGTACACGCAGTAACACTGTCACAGGGAGCAGACACAGGCCGTGGGGGGAAGAGCTGAGGGGTCTCCGTGAAGGGGACACATCCTGGGACACGACTCCCCTGGGACAACCCTCCCCCAGCCCACAGGTCTTTCCAAGGAGGTGACCACCCCTCCCCCGGCCCACCCTCCAGCATCTCAGGGTAAGGGTTCCTGGCACCAGTACATTCAGGAAAAGCTCAGTAACTGCCTCCTGGAAACCCGGTTCCTGTCCCCAGAGAATCCATGCAGGAGACTCAAGCCTTCACTCATGCATGTGCCAAACTCCAGGAGGGAAATGGGGTGAGTGGGCCCAAGGCTCCTCCCAGTAGATGTCCCCTGGAGTCAGATGCTCCTTACAGCCTCCCAGTTCCAGGCACCCGCTCCTTCACCTACTAGACTTCCTGGAGCTCCCACGAGTCTACCCCTCTTCACCTCCCCAGGAGGAAAGCTGTGCGCGCCTCTAGGTGCTGTGCTGCATGGTGACCGTCATCTTGAAGATGCTGCAGCACGCCAGGCACCACAGTGGAAAGGGGTAAGCAGTTCAGAGGAGATGGCAGCTGGGCTGGGCTTGGTAGGAGTGATAGGAGTGCGTCAGGGAGACTGGGTGCTTTATGGGGAAGAGCTCAGAAGTCAGTGCACCAGGGTGGCTGGGGAACGAGAAGGCAGGTGGAGCCCAGTTAGGGGGGCACTCAGATGCCTTAGCAGGGAGCCTAGCAAGGAGCCCCTTGAGGGCGTGCATGACCAGAGTGGGGTCCTAGCACCCCCACCCTGGGGGCAGTGTGCCACCAGGAGAGTCCAGGGTCTTACCTGAAGAAGCCCCAGATGCCCAGGCGGTACTGAATGGTCACCACCACCACATTTTCATGGGCAGAGAGGACCAGCCCTTCATAGGTTGATGCTCCTCCCATCAGCAGAGCTCCTCCGTGGATCCACACCATCACCTGGAGGGGGGGATGCAACCACAGGGTTACAGGAAGCAGAGCTGGGGAAGACCTCAGAGGCAGGCTTGGTCACCTACCCGTTCTCCAGCTGCGGCCCAGGCCAGCACCCCACTCAGGGCACCCTGGCTGCCCCTGCCTGTCTCCCCTGCCCCAGTGCCACCTGCGCTCAGCGCTCCTCATGCTGACAACATCATCACGGGAACAGCCAAGGCTCGAGCACCGTCTCCTCCCCAGCACTCCCGCCACCCTCACTCCTGGACCCCTCGCCCAGCTCAGTGCACTCAGCGTGCAGAGGCCCTTGGCTAGAAGCTTGTTTCAGCGTTTCAGCTTCATCTTAGTTGCCTTCTGAGTGGCGAATGCAGCATCTCATGAATGAATGATCGTGTCAAGAAGCACACGCCATGGGTGGTACCTCATCTTAATATGACTTCCTGCTGCCTCCTTCTGCTCCCCAAATCTCACCCATCCTCCTAAGCCCAGCCTAAAAACCACCTCCTCCAAGAATTCTTGAGCCATTTGATGAATATGATCTGAAAACCTACTAGGTGCCAAGGACTGTGGTAAGAATTGAGGCCATTCATAATGCATGTCCCCAAATTTAAGGAGTTCACATAGCAAGAAAGTGAGAATAGCTAAAGTAATATAATGATTTTGTTATCAAAAATTTTGAAGAACTCATACATGAACTATGTACCAAGTATTATTTTAAGCATTTAAAAATAACTCATCCATGAATGAAGGACTCCTATTATCCCATTTCATGGACATGAAAACGGGGGCACTTAACCACCCTGAGGTCACGCAGCTACCAGGCAGTGGAGGCAGGACTTGAACCCAGGCAGTCTGACTGCAGAGTCCACGTGTTGAGCCACCCAGCACCCAGCAGCCAATGGCTGTCTGCCGTAGGTTGGCTGTTGGGGCCAGAGGAATTCCTTCCCTTCAACTCTAACTAATGCATCAGAAGTTGCCTCGTGTGCTGTGCCAGACACTGCCATAAATCTTCATATTCATCACTGAAAACTCATGTGTGATTTTCCCTGATTTGAGGAAACAGAGCCAGGTCTCTCAGGCAGTAAAAGGCAGAACTAGTCTTTACACCCAGACTCTGCAGTTCCAGAGCCTGTGTCCACACTAGAGGTTCTCCAGCCTCAGGTTCCCCGAGCCCCTGCTCCTCCAACACCTCCGATCCTTGACTGCCTCCTGGTGGAGGGACTGAGTTTGCAGTCATCTCTTGAGTCCAGGCTGAGCCAGGGGCTGGTCAGCAGCGATTTGCTGAAGAACCTAGTCCAGCTCGGTGCACATCCTCAAAGGCAGGGGCTGTGTGGTCATAGTTTTACGTTCCTCTTTTCTCTTAACCCCCACTTCTAGCTACGTGGGGGAGCACTAAGTATGTAACAGGCAAATGAATGAATGCCTGAGTGATCAATGTCCCCACCTCTTCAAGCTTCTAGTCCCAAGTTCAGACACCCTCCTCCACATCTGGGCACCATGCCAAGGGTGTTCCTGGGAGATGGCTGGGTGTGCGTGGCCACCCAGTCTCTACCCCCGCTGACCCCTCCTTTTCTAGCAGACCAGCCCCACCCTCTAGCCTGAGTCTGGAAGGCTGCCCTGTCTCTGGGCTCCATTTATTCTGGAAATGCTGACTCACTGAATCACTAGCCTGGGCCAGAGACAATTAGGAAGTGAAATAAACTACAAGAAAATCTTGATAGTTGGCAAAGGAAAGGGCAACCTTGTTGCTCCAGGCTCTGCCCCGCAAGCTGTAACCCAGAAAGCTGTCAGAGAAGGCCTCTGTATGCTGAGGAAAGGCACACATAGGCTCCATGCCAGTGTGTGTCAGAGCGCTCCCGGCTGTTCCAGGAGCCCCGTGCTCCAGTCCTGCCAACCCGACTCTGTGACCGCGCCTTCCCCTCACTGGGCCTCAGTTTCTCTGTCTGTAAAGGAAGGGTTGGCTTGTTGGCTTATCTCCAAGGTTCCTTCCAGCTCTAACTTTATGGAAATGACGTTTTACCCTCTCTGGGTATCAGATTCCTAATCTAGCAATTAAGAGTCATCCTTCTTGTCCATCTGTTAGCATGAGAGGCCCTGGAAAAATGAAATGTGCATCACAGATGTGCAGCAATCTCCCCCAGGGGCCCTACTCTGGCCGAGGGGAAACAGAGGTGTGGGCCACCTGCGCTCCCTGATGTCAGGTTTGGCTGTGGTGCACAAGAAAGCCCTGGGGCCCCAGAAGACCCTTGGCCCACGACGCCCCCACTCAACACTGCCTTCATCCCCTTCCAGTCTACCCCAGCCTTGCCCAGTGGTTCCCGCTGCTTACCGGCAGCCTGCTTCTCTTCGTCAAGTCAGCAGGGGTGTATATGTTTAGGTAAAGACAGTCTTCAGAAAATTTAGGCTTAACGCTCTCCATTCCATTGCTAAGGAGGTCTGAGGCCATTTCCCCAAACATTGCGTTTTGGGAGCACCTGGGAGGAGCAAGGAAAGAGAAGAACTCCTGATGTTCAATCAGAGCTGACCAAGGAGATGTCTCCAGTAGTGAGGCCAGGTCTTGGACTGGGAGAATTAAGCCTGTAAACAGAGCTGTCTTACCACATTCCAGACACTGGAATGAGTAGGAGGCTACCTGGGGGGTCAGAACAGGGGGCTCTAGGGCTCACCAAGGTCTCTGGGGAGAGTGACCAATGAGAAGGCCTGGCACCTCCCCCTTTCAGGAGACTTTGGAATGCATTGTGTCAAGAAGATGCTGCTTATGAGCCTGGAAGTGGATCATTTCCTGCATTCTCTGCTTGCAGTTGTCTCTCTGCTGCATAGCGAGTGCAGGGTGCTCATGCTCCTCTACAGGTCAAGCAGGAGTTCCAGTTCACGGGAGACTTCCAAAAACGGTGAGAAGCCACTCTGTTGGCAGTCATTTAAGGCATGCAACAGGTCAAGGGCAAAATATTTGTGGTGCAACATTAGGAGAGCTTGGTTCTCGTTCTGCCTCTGCCACTTACATGCCGGGTGACCTTGGGCAAGTTCCTTCTCTGTTCTGGGTCCCAGTCTGCCATGTCTAAGTGAGGGGAATGATTTCTATATGGGTCTTGCAGCACTGACAAGCTAAGATTCTGTCAGCTCATCTTGTCAAGAGTTATGCATTGCCCAAATAATGGATCTGAAAGATCCAACAGTGGTAACAGGCAATACTTAATATTTAAAAGACACTTGCTCCTCGTAAGGAAAGCTATGACCAACCTAGACTGCATATTAAAAAGCAGAGACATCACTTTGCCCACAAAGGTCCTTACAGTCAAAGCTATGGCTTTTCCAGTAGTCATGTATAGATGTGAGAATTGGTCCATGAAGAAGGCTGAAGGCTAAGGAATGGATGCTTTTCAATTGTGGCGCTGGAGAAGACTCGAGAGTCCCTTGGATTGCAAGGGGATCCAACCAGTCAATCCAAAAGGAAATCAACCCTGAATATTCATTGGAATGACTGTTGCTGATGCTGAAACTCCAATACGTTGGCCACGTGATGCTAAGAGTTAACTTGTTGGAAAAGATCTTGATGCTGGGAAAGATTGAAGGCAAGAGGAAAAGGGGGTGGCAGAGGATGAGGTGGTTAGATAGCATCACTGACTCAAGGGAGAAGAATTTGAGTCCAGGAGATAGTGGAGGACAGAGGAGCCTGATGGGCTACAGTCCATGGGGTTGCAAGGATTCAGACATAACTTATGGACTGAACAACCACAAAAATTCAGGTCAGGGGCTCCCCTGGTGGCTCAGTGGGAAACAATCTGCCTGCCAGTGCAGGAGACACAGGTTCGATCCCTGATCCGGGAAGATCCCACATGCCACGGGGCAGCTCAGCTTGTGAGCCACAGCTACTAGGTCTGTGCTCTAGAGCCTGGGAGCCTCAGCTGCTGAAGCCTGCGCGCCCTGGAGCCGGCGCTGCGCAAGAGACACCTTTGCGATGGGAAGCCCGCGCAATGCAACTAGAAAGTAGTTCCCGCCGTCTGCAGCTAGATAAAGCCCGCACAGCATCAAAGACCGAGCACAGCCAAAAATAAACAATAAAATAAATAAAATTATTTTAAAAAATCTTCAGATCAGACCCATGATATGGGTTCTATTATTATCCCCATTTCACAGTTGAGAAAACTGAGGCACAGAGAGGTTATAGAACCTGCCCAAGGTCACACAGCCATGAAGAGTCAGACTATGCACTGCTTATGCTTCCGAGGACTTTATAAGCCACATTTCCAGATTTGCAGAAAGCAGGCATGGTGGCCCGTAGTCCTGAGGTGCTTGGATGACATAGCTGTCAAGTGACTGTCAGAGCCCCATAGAGACCCTCCTGATTTCCATCCTGGGGGAGCTGTCCCCAGATCACCAAGGCAAGGGGATACAGTATTCATAAAAGGATACAATAAAAATTTAATGGGAAAGAGAGTTCAACATCACTAGTATTGAGATAAATGCAGAATAGACTCTAAAATTATATAAATAATTATGATGCTAATAATTATTATTATTTTGCCTACTCAATAGCCAAAACATTTTTAATAATCTCAAGCATTGGCTAGGGTCTGGTGAATGAAAGTTTCCATATATGAATGGAAAGAGTGTAGCTGGGACATTTCTGGAAGGAAATTTAACAAAAGATGATACTCTTTTACTCAGAAATGTCATTTCTTGGAGTTCAGCCCCAATTACCGTGAATGTGCATAACGGTTTGGCTATAGGAAGTTCATCACAGTGCTAATTATATTATCAAAAATATCAAGAAGAACTTAATGGTCCCAAATAAGAGACTGGGTAAATAAACTATAACTCAATACCCAATGTAATATAATGTCAGGCTGTGGTATGCAATGACATATAACCATGTTTATGATACAAATGAGCAAAGCAGACATCCAGAGTATCTGTATCGGGCTTCCCTGGTGGCCCAATGGCTAAGAGTCTGCTTTGCAATGCAGGGACATTGGTTTGATCCCTGATCTGGGAAGCTCTCACATGCTGCAGGATAGCGAAGCCCGTGTGCCACAACTGAGTCCGAGCCCTACAGCCCATGCTTCACAACAAGAGAAGCCCACGCATCTCAACTAGAGAGTAGTTCCTGTTCCTTGCAACTAGGGAAAGCCCACGTGCAGCAACAAAGACCCAGCGCAGCCAATAATAACTTAATAAACAAAATTTTTTAAATTATTAAAAAAAAATAAAGTATCTGTATTGTATGATATGATACTGTGATCTAATAAGAAATATATCTTTGGTCTTCCCATTTCCTGCAAGGAGTTCCTAAAACCCTAGGAATTTCCTAAGTGAAGAAAGTGACAAACGCATCATCTGCTGTGTTAATGAGGTGGTTCTGGACCTCACCTAAGGGTGGAAACTAGCGGCAAGAAGCAGATCCTGGAAATCCCCAGAGATCCACGCAAGTAGATGTCCTAGGTGTTCTGGGGCATGACTTTGACTTCTTTGCCCAACCTGGACACCGTGACTAGGACACACTGAACATTGCTCTCCTCCTTACTAGGCAGCAGCCACACCTGGGAGTTAGGAACTGGCGATACCCCAAAGACTCCCCACCCACACACCTCCTGGCCCACCTCACTCCCCAGCTGCATCGAAGATCAAGACAGAAGAATAAACAGAATCATTACTTCTGACCTGCCCACACCACTGCTCAACTCCTGGTTTTATTCCAAACCACTTAGCCTATTCTTACATATTATATAATCTTTACCTTGCATATTGCTCAGGATCTGTTTTTCCCTGATACAAAGGCAAGCTGCATGAGGGTGGGATCTTTCTTTGGGTCACTGACGGGTCCCAGGAGACTAGGACACGCCTGACACACAGGAGGTGCTCCGGAAGTATTGGTTGAATAAAAGGCTCTACAGTACTGTGAGAATTTTGGAATGCTGGTGAGGATCTACACTATCTTGGGGATTTCAGAATAAAGTACGAGCCCCTCAGATTTCCTTGGCTCCTTCCTGCATCCCTTTGAGACTAACATCCCCCCTGAAAGGTGCCAAAAGCCACACCCCGGCTTACATGGGAGGGTGAGAGGTGGTATTCTTCACGAAGCTCCATGGTTCTGCAGGCTGCGGCGGAGCAAACCTCAAGGATCCAAGAGGAGGCTTGGCAAAAGGAATTCCCAGGAAAACACCCACAGGCTGTGCAAATCCATTTAAGCTGACATATTTTCCCAGGACTCTGCCCTGAGCAGTCTCCACTATAGGTGGTGAGGGTGGCAGCCCTGGTGGACATTGAGAGGAAATGAAGACACATCAGTGGTGAAGGTTGGAACTGGATTCTGGGTGGACTTTGTTACCTTTGCCACGTGATCTTGAATGTCCTCCCAACTCTCTAAGCCTCTGCTTCTTATGTGAGAGAGAGTGAAGCTAACTGTTCTTCCTAACTCACAGGGTCATGAGAGAGAATGAGACGGGGGGTCACATCCTGTCTGTCCCATTCCCATGGAGGAGACAGTTCCTTCTCACTGAGCTCAAATGCGTCTCCTGCAGTTGCCACGTCAGGCCTGGTCCTCCCAGCTTGGGGACATCCTGCACCTTCATGAGGCAGGTGGCCTTCGTGTCGACCCCTGTTCATACTCATCTCTCAAGTCCTTTCTTGTCCGTCCTCAACAGCTGCAGCTTGTTTAAGCATCCTAACAGGAAATGATTTCCAGCCTCTCACCCTCCCAATTGTTCCCCTTTAGATACAGATAAAATGACAACCTCTCCCTCAAAGCGTGTGGCCAGAACAGAGAAGAATAACCCAGATCTGGTCTTATAAACACATCTGATGATAGCCTTCAAGAGACATGTAGTGGACAGATGCCCAACTGGCAAAGGTGAAAAAGTGGATGATGCGCTGTGAGGCATAGGCAACAGTGGTGGCAGCAGCGGTTACCCCTTGAGGTACATGCAAGGATGTGTATTGGGTACGTTGTGCCACGTGGACATTCCAAAGACAATAGCCTTGCTAGGGAAACGTTAATATGCCCATTTTACGAAAGAGGTAACTGAAGAAATGGAGGGCGCCAGTATGGATTTTTGAAAGATGGAAATAGACTGACTCTCCCCAGATAAACCAGCAGAAAGGGGATAATCAGCTTCTAGTGTGCTTCTTACTCGGCTCTCCCCTCGGTTCCAGGCCTCTCACAGTGTCACAGCACCAGGAAGAGGGCTAAACCCAGTGTAGACTGGACGGTCAGAGCACTGGCTCTGGTCTCAGGAGACAGGGACAGAATTCAGAGCATGATTTTCCTGCTGACCTTGGATACATACCTTTCCCTCTCTGAGCCTCAGTTTTTCCATCTATAAAATGGTACAGATGCATTCCGAGGTCCCTTGCTGCACCCTTCTATTAACCATGTCTTCTATGCTGTGTATTCTGATGCTTTGACTCCTGGAGCCTTGCTGATTCTGGGGGAACTGCCCCTCCCAGAGTTAGCCAATCCCTGGAGACAGGAATGAACTTTCTCTTCCAGCCTGCCAGAGGCTGAACCCCAACCATCTTCTTTATCAGGCCCCCCACAATGGCCACTATCAGCCTGCCCTAATCACACCAGGGCAAATTACCTAACAGTTGTGGGCACTCCCTAAGCCCTAGAGCGTGGCAGGGTTTGGCTAGTTCCCTCACCCTATCCAGCCCACCCCACCAACCAAAATAAAGTTCTTGCCCAGATTCCTCCCTTCTTCCTCTGCCCCTGACACACCTGGTACTTCACCTTTGAGCCCACCGGGTGGTGTCACGCCCCCTCCACTGGGACCCTGGGAAAAGCATCTCTTAGATGGCAGTTGGCTCCTGACACATGGGCTTTCCACATCTCAGAGTGTCTACTAATACACTGTAAGTTATAACAACTCTTTTACTTATGAATCACTGTTTTTTCACTTTTTTCCAATTCCAGACACTCTTTACAAACAATCCATTTCACACTTACAACAGCCCAATGATGGAGATACAGTTCTCACCCCCATTTTAGACGTGCAAAACTGAGACACAGAAAAGAAACATCCCTTGTCTAAGAATACACAGCTACTGAATGCTGCCTTGGATGGGAACCCACACACTGACTCCAGAGTGCACATTAATACTCCGTTAACCCACTTTTGGAGAAGGCAATGGCAATCCACTCCAGCACTCTTGCCTGGAAAATCCCATGGACAGAGGAGCCTGGTAGGCTGCAGTCCATGGGGTCTGGACACGACTCAGCGACTTCACTTTCACTTTTCACTTTTATGCATTGGAGAAGGAAATGGCCACCCATTCCAGCGCTCTTGCCTGGAGAACCCCATGGACGGAGGAGCCTGGTTGGCTACTGTTCATGGGGTCGCAAAGAGTCAGACACAACTGAGCGACTTCACTATCTATCTATCAGAGTCCTGACAGCACGCGCTGCTGCAGCGGGACCCAGCAGCCTGTCTCTGCTTTGCCCTGTAGACTCTCCTCCACCTAGTCCCCCACAAGGATTCTCAAAGACCGCCCGCTATTTGCATTTCAGGACGACTCACCCCAAGCCGTGGAAATGGCGAGGGAGGTTAGGACCAGAGCGACGAGCCCCATCGTGGCAGGACAGCAAGCTCTGCCTCCTCCGGTCTCTGCGCCTTATGAGTCCGCCCAGTTCCCGCCCACTCCAGCTTCCCAACCCCCAGCCCCGCCCCCACCGCCCAAGAACCAGACGAGGAGACAACAGAAAAGCTCTCCCTGCTCCCTAAGATGCAGGGCTGAAGTTTCCCCGGCCAAGCCGGTCCAGGCCCCGCCCTCCTAGAATGACTTTTGTCAAAACAGCTTGCCTTAAACTTCCTGATTACAGATGACCACTGACTTGTTCAACCCCTAGTTTCACAAGTGTTTCTCCTTTGCTGGATTCTAAGCTTCCTGCACAGTGAGCTACCCATAGCAGGCATAAGCAAGCAGAGGTCTGTAGACAGGGGCACACTTTGGTGGAACAAAAGACTGGTTCCAAATGGGGAAAGGAGTACCTCAAGGCTGTATATTGTCACTGCTTATTTAACTTCTATGCAGAGAACATCATGAGAAATGCTGGGCAGGATGAAGCATAAGCTAGAATCAAGATTGCTGGGAGAAACATCAATGACCTCAGATATGCAGATGACACCATCCTTATGGTAGAAAGTGAAGAGGAACTAAAAAGCCTCTTGATGAAGTGAAAGAGGAGAGTGAAAAAGTTGGCTTAAAACTCAACATTCAGAAAACGAAGATCATGGCATCTGGTCCCATCATTTCATGGCAAATAGATGGGGAAACAATGGAAACAGTGAGAGACTTTATCTTCTTGGGCTCCAAAATCACTGCAGCCATGAAATTAAAAGATGCTTGCTCCTTGGAAGAAAAGCTATGACCAACCTAGACAGAATATTAAAAAGCAGAGGTATTACTTTGCCAACAAAGGTCCGTCTAGTCAAAGCTATGGTTTTTCCAGTGGTCACGTATGGATGTGAGAGTTGGGCTATAAAGAGAGCTGGGCGCCAAAGAACTGATGCTTTTGAACTGTGGTGTTGGAGAAGACTCTTGAGAGACAGTTGGACTGCAAGGAGATCCAGTCAATCAATCCTAAAGGAAATCAGTCCTGGGCGTTCATTGGAAGGACTGATGCTGAAGCTGAAACTCCAATACTTTGGCCACTTCATGAGAAGAACTGACTCATTGGAAAAGACCCTGATGCTGGGAAAGATTGAGGGCAGGAGAAGGGGATGACAGAGGATGAGATTGTTGGATGGCATCACCGACCTGATGGACATGAGTTTGAGTAAGCTCTGGGAGTTGGTGATGGACAGGGAAGCTTGGCATGCTGCAGTCCATGGGGTCACAGAGAGTCAGACACGCCTGAGCGACTGAACTGGCTGAACTGACGCTTTGGTCTGTGGTCCTCAGAACAACTCAAAAACTTTCAGAGTGACTCCTAGCCCTGCAGCTGTCCAGTTGGAGAACATAGGGCAAATCTCTTAGCTTCCCCAGGTTTCTGTTTCATAGAATTCCATGCTTTCCACTTTGGAAGCATCTTAAATTTCATCCTGTTTCCCTTCTGACACCTGGATTAACTTTACAGTGTTCCTGACAATTAACTCAGCCTCCTTTTGCACACCTCCAGCGTCTGGGTCTCACTACGTCTCCAGGCAGGGATCTTTGGACAGAATGTTCTTGTGGTAAAGGAACACTGTCTCTTCATAGTCCCTGACTCTAACCATCCATCTTTCCATCTATTCATTCTTTCCTTTATTCATTCATTCTGCAAACATCTATCAAATATTTGGCTCTATGCTGGGAAGGATGGATACAAAGTTACATTTAAGACATATTCTAGTGCCCAGAGGAGTTCACCATGTCATAGATAAAACAGATGGGGGAAGCTATGGGTGGCTTGCCATGCAATGTGAAAACACCATATATAGGGATATATGCTATATATTAAAAGTGCTCTGGATATACCTGGGAGAGTGTCATCTCCCTGATGGGGTTGCAAAGAAGATGCTGAAAATCTGTTTCATAGAATCATTAAATGTCCAACAAAAGAGAATTCTCCAAATATGCTCTGAGGTTGATATTTAGCTGGCGAAAACAATACTATCCATTCACTCAAACTAGTGATGCACACTTCTACATATGGGCAAGAGAATATAGTCATGATCCATTGTTAAGGGGAAAATATAAGTTATAAAATAGTTAGGGTTGCTTTGGGACACAGCTTGGCAGTTTATTAAAAATTAAACTTAGGGACTCCCTGGTGGTTTGGTGGTTAAGAATCAGCCTGCCAATGCAGGGGACACAGGCTTGATCCTTGGTCTGGGAAGAGCCTACGTGCCGTGGAGCAACTAAGCCCGCACACCACAACTCCCGAGCCCGTGTGCTGCAGCTGCTGAAACCTGCACGCCCTCCAGCCCGTGATCCGCAACAGGAGAAGCCACTGCACTGAGAAGCCTGTGCACTGCAACGAAGAGCAGCCCCATTTGCTGCACCTAAAGAAAGTCCTGGCACAGCAACGAAGACCCAGTGCAGCCCAAGATAAATAAATACATAAATTAAAATAAAGAAATAAAAATTAAACTTAGAGTCACCATATTTCACAGCAATTTCACTCCTAGGCTTGTACCCAAGATAACCCAAGATAATTGATAATATGTTTATACAAAAACTTGCACACGAATAGCAGCGTTTTTGTGTTTGAGCACAGTTGCACTCATCTCACACGCTAGTAAAGTAAGGCTCAAAATTCTCCAAGCCAGGCTTCAGCAATACGTGAACCGTGAACTTCCAGATGTTCAAGCTGATTTTAGAAAAGGCAGAGGAACCAGAGATCAAATTGTCAACATCCGCTGGATCGTGGAAAAAGCAAGAGAGTTCCAGAAAAACATCTATTTCTGCTTTATTGACTATGCCAAAGCCTTTGACTGTGTGGATCACAATAAACTGTGGACAATTCTTCAAGAGATGCGAATACCAGACCACCTGACCTGCCTCTTGAGAAACCTATATGCAGGTCAGGAAGCAACAGTTAGAACTGGACATGGAACAACAGACTGGTTCCAAATAGGAAAAGGAGTATGTCAAGGCTGTATATTGTCACCCTGCTTATTGAACTTCTATGCAGAGCACATCATGAGAAACGCTGGACTGGAAGAAACACAAGCTGGAATCAAGATTGCCAGGAGAAATATCAATCACCTCAGATGTGCAGATGACACCACCCTTATGCAGAAAGTGAAGAGGAACCAAAAAGCCTCTTGATGAGGTGAAAGAGGAGAGTAACTAAGACCATGGCATCCGGTCCCATCACTTCATGGGAAATAGATTGAGAAACAGTGGAAATAGTGTCAGACTTTATTTTTCTGGGCTCCAAAATCACTGTAGATGGTGATCGCAACCATGAAATTAAAAGACGCTTGCTCCTTGGAAGGAAAGTTATGACCAACCTAGATAGCATATTCAAAAGCAGAGACATTACTTTGCCAACAAAGGTCCGTCTAGTCAAGGCTGTGGTTTTTCCTGTGGTCATGTATGGATGTGAGAGTTGGACTGTGAAGAAAGCTGAGCGCCAAAGAATTGATGCTTTTGAACTGTGGTGTTGGAGAAGACTCTGGAGAGTCCCTTGGACTGCAAGGAGATCCAACCAGTCCATCCAAAAGGAGACCAGTCCTGGGCGTTCATTGGAAGGACTGATGCTGAGGCTGAAACTCCAATACTTTGGCCACCTCATGCAAAGAGTTGACTCTTTGGAAAATGTCCTGATGCTGGGAGGGATTGGGAGCAAGAGGAGAAGGGGACGACAGAGGATGAGATGGCTGGATGGCATCACTGACTTGATGGACATGGGTCTGAGTAAACACCAGGAGTTGGTGATGGACAGGGAGGCCTGGCGTGCTGCGATTCATGGGGTCTCAAAGAGTCTCACACGACTTAGCAACTGAGCTGAACTGAGCAGCTTTAGTCAAAAGAGTTGAAAGTGGAAACAACCAAAATGTCCATCAACTGATGAATGGACAAGAATGATTATGATCTATAATATAATCTATCCACACAGTGGAATATTATCTGGGCATAAAAAGGAACACAGTATGGATACTTGCTACAATGTGGACGAACGTTAAAAACATCATGCTAATGGAGAAAGCCAGCTACAGGAGGCCAGATGTTGTATGATTTTACTTATGAGATGTTCATAATAAGCAAATCCACAGAAACAAAGTACATTAGAGGTTTCTACAGGCTGGGGACGAGGGGGATAAGGAATGACTCCTAATGGGTATGAGGTTTCTCTTAGGAGTGCTGACAATTTTCTGGGATTGGATAGTGGTGATGGTTAAACAACTTTGTGAATATACAATCCCACTAAATTGTGCACTTTAAAAATGTGAATTTTATGGTACTTGAATTATATTTCAAGAAAGTAGTTATTTTAAAAATCCCATCAAGTATAGTATCCTATGTTAAAAAACAAAGCTCCACTTCATAAATTTGAAGATATAATTGCTTTTTCAAATGATTCACACGCAAAGCAGAAATCCATCTAGCAAGCAGAAAAGTTCTGAAAGGTAGAGAGGGATGGGCAAGGAAACCATAAACAAATGAAAAATGATGACGTTGGGCAGTGTCACTTTCTTCGAGGGGACAAAAGGGTCTATGAGGCATATTACCTCACTGGTGCTGGCCAGAAAATTCCAGACTGACTGGTTAAGATTACATTCCTGGGGAAGGTTGAAACTCCAATTAGGTAAGGTGCTAAATCTTCATCTGCTGATGAGGGCTTAGCACAAGTGATTGCATCTGAGGCCTGTTTTGTTTTTGTTTTTAAGAATTCCCCTCTTTTGATCAAACAGTTAGTTTAACTGAGAGATGTGATCAAGATCTAAGGCATCTAGGCAAGATCTAAGCACCACTCTTGGCTACAGGTCACAACTTCTGTGGGTCCTTTGTGTGGTGTCCAGAGCTCAACATTTTTTTTTTGTTTAATCCCCATGACAGTCATAGGTCATGGCTTCAAGTTCATGATACTTATCTGGTTATTCTCTTTCCTTCTTTTCCAACATTCCTGTCTTAGGGAGATCATTTGCTTGGTCGTTAGCAGCTGGGAACATGTATTTAAAGCTTTTGAGAGAATACAGTGCACTCATGGAAATGATTATGATTGCAATAAGCACAATAACTCTCAATGTTTGGAGTGCGCTCAGTGCAGGAGACGCAGAGAAGCAGATCCGATCCTGGATGGGGAAAAACTCCTGGAGGAGGAAATGGCAACCCACTCTAGTATTCTTACCTGGGAAATCCCATGGACAGAGGAGCCCAGCAGGCTACAGTCTATGGAGTCACAAAGAATCAGATATAACTAAGTGACCGAGTGTGTGCATATGTGCACACGCACACCCACACAACACCCAGTAGAGCCATGGTTCCCAAGACCTAAACCAAAGTCAAATCTGTCCAAGCAAGAATCACTGAAGGAGTCAGCTTTTTAAGCCAAGTGGCTTGCTCAGTGATCTTACATAATTGATCATGTGTAACTAAGTTACTTCCCCAGAAATGTTAATCCAAGTGCAGCAGGTGGTATTGGTCAAAGCACAGATATCTCCTTGCTCAGTTAACAGATCATCAGGGGACAAAGACACATGTATCCCATTGTTCACTGCAGCACTATTTACAATAGCTAGAACATGGAAGCAACCTAGATGTCCATCAACAGATGAATGGATAAAGAATTGTGGTACATATACACAATGGAATATTACTCAGTCATAAAAAGGAATGCATTTGAGTCAGTTCTAATGAGGTGGGTGAACCTAGAACCTATTATACAGACTGAAGTAAGTCAGAAAGAGAAAGATAAATATCATATTCTAACGCATATATACGGAATCTAGAAAAATGGTACTGAAGAATATTTACAGAGTAGCAATGGAGAAACAGACATAGAGAATAGATTTATGGACACGGGGAGAGGGTGAGAGGCTGAGAGAGTAAGAGTAACACGGAAACTTACATTACCATATGTAAAATAGATCGCTATTTAAAAAATGGGGAATTTGCCCTATGGCTCAGGAAACTCAAACAGGGGTTCTGTATCAACCTAGAGGATGGAGCGGGAGATGGGAAGGAAGTTCAAAAGGGAGGGGATATATGTATAGCTATGGCTGATTCATGTTGAGGTTTGACAGTAAACAACAAAATTCTGTAAAGCAATTATCCTTCAGTAATAAATAAATAAATAAATAAGATCAAGGGCTATCCTGTTATCAAAAAGAACTTTGGCTAGAGAGTCTAAGGAGTTTTCCTGGGCAGCTATTTCTTTAGCAGCAGATTGTGTAATACTTTCAACAGTAAAGGAGAGGTTTCTGATCATAGCCTCATTTACATTTACTCCTAACCGTTTACATTTACACATTCCTTCAAAGGAAGGAAGCCTTGAACACTGAACACCTCCTGGTAATTCCCATTTGAGTCTTGGCTCAAGACTGGGAAGGCGACAGCCATGGAGGCTAGTGAAAGGGTCTGCAGACCACCCAGGCAGTTTTGCCCTTTCCTCATGTACAGTTTTTTTGCAGGCAGCCCGGACACAAGGTTTCCCAAGTTTGGGGTTGTTAACAGAGACAAAGAAGTGGATCAGGGTGACCCTGGCATCATGGACAGACAAGAGTTTTTTTTAATGATAGATCCAGCAGTCTGAAAACATACTCCCTTTAGCAATGGTCTTGGAAATACGGATGATGGCATCATCTTTCCAGGCCATTGCCAGAGTAGAGGGAGGAAAGAGAAGAAAAAGAAAGGTTTCATGTTTAAAGTATTAAGTTTTTTTAAAATTAATTTCTGTTGCCATATAGTTGATTTTTGCAATGTGTTAGCTCTAGCTGTACAGCAAAGTTAATCAGCTATGTTGTTGTTCATTGCATTTCCTCCTTAGGGGATCTTCCTGACCCAGGGATCAAGCCCGCATCTCCTGCATTGCAGGCAGATTCTTTATAACTGTGTCTCCTGGGAAGCCTGCAGGATCTATTGTTTGGGTAAATTCCTTTCTTTTTGAGGCTCCTGGGACTGCCAG
Organism: Capra hircus; assembly: GCF_001704415.2. Lineage (NCBI taxonomy): Eukaryota > Metazoa > Chordata > Mammalia > Artiodactyla > Bovidae > Capra > Capra hircus. The sequence goes on along the minus strand of NC_030825.1, from coordinate 26,100,363 downwards.
GAAGTTATTTTCCTTACTCACCTGGTAAGGTTGCTGGGAAACCTGTAAGCAAGGTAACAGGTCAACTTTTTCAAGCAGCTCCTTAAAGTTGTCTGGTCATATTTGAGCCTTTATACAACTCTTTTAAATATGACATTCTCAGGTTCAATGGCTGGGTCAAGAAGTTTCCCTGGAGAAGGAAACAGCAACCCACTCCAATTTTCTTGCTTGGAAAATTTCATGGCCAGAGGAGCCTGGTGGGCTACAGTCCATGGGGTCGCAAAGAGTTGGACATGACTGAGAAATTGAGCATGACAAATTCTAGTCAAAGCTTTGGTAACATGTCCAATATTATTGTGTTCTAAGGAGAACAGATTCTTATTGAACTTACTCAAATAAACTATATTGCCATGAAAAGAATACTCAAGAGTTTCTGAATTTTGAAGGGGTTAGGTAGGGAGAAAAAGTAAATATTTCATCTTTGTTCGCAAAGGTATAATTGATTAACTTGTCAATCACTTCAAGAGAAAGAAAACAGGTTTCCTTAAATCTGGAAGAACAAAACATAAGCGAACCAGCAACATTTCAAACAAAAAGTCATCAAAAATTATAATGATCTTTATCAATTCCTTTAGTCCTACATAATTAATTCTTGTTGATCTTTTGTTAGCAATTTTATGAATTTAATTTTTCCTTAGAGTTCTGAAAATTCTTACCCAGTTTGGTGGTATGATCGAAAATAATTACAATCGGTATTCGTGAGCACTTGTGAGATTCTCTTTTATGAATTTCTCTGAAGATGAAACATTTTGTTGGAATACTTTTGCAAAAGCATCCAAGTAAAACAAGAACTTTCTGTAAACTACAAAAGACTTAAAATAACCATGGTTAAAGATCTCATTAGATTTCATTACAATGTGATTGATATGGAAATCTTGTTATTTCCGGGAAACACACAACATTTTAAGATAATAACTGGAATTACTAAAGCATTTCAGATTTTTAGGAATTTCATGCAATTTTTAGAACACATAATACATACTAACATAAATACAACATTAAAAAGCTTAGTGTTCCTTCTTTTCTGATAATGCTTCCCATGTAACTTAATATATCAAATAAATCTAATTGATATATTTTCATATGAGAGAGAATAAATTTATGAAGGTGTTCCAGGAACTCTTCAAAAGATCCCAAAGTTAGTTTAGGTCAAAAGATTTCACTTAGAATCTGATTTTGGGGATGTTTGTAAAAAATAACAAAAGGTTTAAAAACAGTCAAATAGAATCACAGGTCACTGTGAAACAATACTTAGTTATCTACTAAACCTGAAGCCAAACCTCAGTTTTGCTTAATGTGTATAATCTTGTGGCATCACAGTTGCCACAAGCAACACAGCTCTTAGGTGTCAGTGGTGGTTGATTGGGATGATCACCTTTCCTCTGGGTAACTCCCTAAGGTTTCCATGTGAAACTAGATGATCTGGAAAGTAAAATCCTGGGAACTGACCTTTACTCCTAAGCAGCTGGGCAGGTCTTAGGGAATAAGACAAAACCTTTCCATCTCTTCCAATTTATTCAAAAGATATACAGAGAGCACATGCTAAAAGAGGCGCTGGACAAGTATGAGCTTGTATTGTACGGATCCTTTACTGGCCTTTGTTCAGCTAATCATGGGATTAATCAGACAAAGCCTCCATGATTTAGAATGCAGCACAGGGAAATCAGAAGCCTGGGAACTCCACTGGAGGACATTCGGGATCTGCTCTGGAAAGCGAGTGGTGAGAGACAGGAGTGCCTGTGGGCAAGGTGGTCTCTCACGCACCGCTCATTCTGAATCGACATTCTATGAATCTAGAATTATATGACATTTTCCACTGCAGCCTAGACATATGTAGTGTTTCTGGAACCTCAGCTGTTCTCGTAATAACATCATGCTTTTTTGCCGTATCAGTATACCATCTGTATTATTATTATCATGAGATCCTGTGTGTGTGCTCAGGATCACATGTCTGACTTTCTTCAACCCCGTGGACTGTAGCCCTCCAGGCTCCTCTCTCCATGAAATTTTCCAGGCAAGGGTATTGGAGTGGGTAGCCATGCCCTCCTCCGGCGGAACTTCTCCATCCAGGGACTGAACTTGCGCCCCGTGCAAGTTCATAGATATATATTCATCCATATATATATATGAATGCCCAAATCTGTCCATGACGTCTGATCATACTGGGCATTAAGAGGTGAGCAGGATTTGGAAAACAGAGAAGAAAGGACATTAGCCCCAGTGCAAGGTGGATTTGGAGGCTTCTTGGGGGTGGGCAGCAGGGGCTGAAAGGTGAATAAAGGACAGAGAACAATTTTTTTTTACTCTGAAAAGTATCAAGTTAAGGAGAGCTGGGTTTCACCCCAGATGATGGGGATGACAAGATAACAAGCGTGTTTCTGAAAGTAGAATCTGGCAGAAGCATGTAAGCCATTGGAGTGGCCAAGAGGGTTACCCTGAAAAGGAACCTTCCAAACACTCACTGAGATGGTAGAAGGTGAGCTCTCCTTCCCAAAGATGACTAAATTCTCAGCAGGTGAAAGTTTTTCCTTAGGGGCTCCCACAGACCTCAGCGAGAATAATGACAGAAGAATCTCCAAATCGCTAGATGCCAACAAGTTTTGTGAAATCCCAGGATCGATTGTCGTGAGCTCTTGGCTCTCACTCTGAAAGGTCACAGGAGCCATGGGAAGTTGTAACCCACTGAGATTCCCCTGAACCACTGTCTTGTTCTGCGCTTACTTGTCCTTCTAGGAAGCAGGTCAGGAGCACACTGGGGACTGGGCACAAGTGTGCGGTGTGGGCGGAGGGTGAATCAGTCCACGGTTTCCCCAACATATCACTCAGGTTTCAAGTACCCCTCAAGCTACACATATATACAAAATGTCACTCCAAAGTACAATAAGAATGAACATCAAGATGTGCAAATTAAAACTATACATATCAAACTATACCTATCCAATTGGCAAGGAATCACCTCACGACAGTTTTAGTGGTTGTGCTGAGTATTGGCAAGAAAAACAGGAAGTTTCACAACTGATGTAGGAGATAAATTAATACAGCATTTCTTGGGGCAATTTGGCAAAATCTATCCCCCCGGAGAAGGAAATGGCAATACACTCCAGTGATCTTGCCTGGAGAATCTCATGGACAGAGAGGAGCATGGTGGGCTACAGTCCACGGGATTGCAAAGAGTCGAACACAACTGAAGCAGTTGAACACATCCAAATACTCACAAAGGATATCCGGGTTGCCCTAGCTATTCTCTGCTGCTGCTGCGTCGCTTCAGTCGTGTCTGACTCTGTGCGACCCCACAGACGGCAGCTATCTCTACTGAGGAATAATCCTGAATGTGCTCAAAGATGTCTGTATCAGATTGTTCACCTCAGTGATACTGATAGTAGTAAAAAGTATGAAATAATCTATGACCAACAAAGTAAATGGTTAAATAATTTATTAAGTGTTTCTACTGTGGGATGCTACATAGCAGTCAAAAATGTAGTGACATATATAATGTTGTTTTTAAGTGTTTATTAAGAAAGCAGTTTGGCACTTGCTATTAAAGAAGAAGGATCAAAACTTGCATTTATGGGGACTTCCCTGGTCGTCCAGTGGTTAAGAATTCGCCTTGCTATGCAGGGGATGCAGGTTCAATCCCTGGTTGGGGAACTAGGATCCCACATGCCTCAGAGCAACTAAGCCCACAGGCCACAACTACTGAACCTGAACACTCTTAAGCCTGCCTGCCACAACTAGAGTCCATAGACGGTAGCAAAAGATCCCACACGACACGACTAAGCCTCGACACAGCCAAATAAATAAATATTTTAAAAATCTATTTAAAAAACCCATGCATTTATTTCCACTCCCTTCCAAGTTTTTCTAAAAGGAGAGCAAAATAACATTTATTAAGGCACAAGCGGCTGTGTCCAAACAAAGCAGAAGAGGAGTTGATGGCAAGAGTATTTTAGAAGCTGAAAGATGATAGCACAATGATTACTACTTTCAGAGCAGAGAGAGGGAGTCGATGTGCGGGGAAGAGGGAGCCCCCAACAGACGGATGCAGAATGGAGGCAATAGACAGCCCTCTGGCTTAGAGGGGCCAGGTAACTGTGAAAGTGGGGGTGTAGCTATCCCCAACTTCTCTGCATCAAGAGTGCAGCTCTCCCCTCCAAGATCCACCCAGGCCAAAGTTCCCCACGTGGGCCCTGCTTCTGCCATTCCTACAACTGGACTGCATCTGGGGAATCCAATCACCTGGTCACAACAGGGCATCAGAAGGACCCTGGAAGCCTCACATAGTGTTATTTCTGTCCAGAGATCTGAGTGTCAAAAGGAAAAGTCTCCTGAAGTTCCAGGAAGTGACTGCAGTAACAGTGACCCTTGATGAAGACAATGCCTGATCACCTACCTAGGGGTCATGGTGGTGGACAAAGTGGTCCCATCCTTATATCACTAGCTGATCATCAGTGGTAAGCTTTTCCCACTGAGAAACTGATATTCAGGAAAATGGTTTTCTAAGGGAGTGGCCAGCATGGTGGAGTGGAAAGACCCTGAACTCACCTCCTCCAACAGGCACTCCAACTAGGGTAACAATGAGAACGACCTGAAGACTAGCAGGAAAGGTTTTCCACAACTAAGATACAAAGAAGGAAACAGCAGTACAAGAGGACGGATAGAGAGGACCCACACCCCCTGCAAAGGTGACCCACAAATGGGAGGATAGGCAGAGTTGAAGGGGTTCTCCCCGAGGAGCGAGGAGTCTGAGTCCTGCCGGCATCAGGGCCCCGCCCTGGGGAGCCTACACCAGGGAGACCAGCCCCCAGGATCTCTGGCTTTGAAGGCCAGCATGCAGGGGAACTGGAGGCCTTGGGAATGGTGCACACAAAATACCACATGCTCTTAGATCCAGCAAGGACGCAGTCATTTGAAAGCAGCCTAGGTCTGATCCACTTGCTGATCTTGGAGAGCCTCCTGAAGAGGCAGGAGACACCTGGGACACCCCCCAAGGAAAAATATTGCAGCGGCAGCCACTTACGGGCTCCGTTCTACCACCATGGCACCAGGGCTCGCAAGTGCCGCTTGGGAGCCCTTCCTCTAGTCCGTTACACTGACTCTTCCCTGTCCCCCAGCTAGTGGGCACAAGTCCCAGAACCCCCCAGGCTGAGCCGTCAGCCACTCTGGGACACAGCCATGCCCATCAGCAGGCCCAGAACCAGCCTCACCCACCAACAGGCCAGCACCAGCTGTAAAACCCCCCAACCTCAGCAGCCAACCATACTGGCACATGGCCCTGCCATGAATGGGCTGAAACCAGCCCTGGGACCTACCCCCAATTCAGGATCCCCTGGCAGCCACCTGGGCCAGGGACCAGCCCCACCTACTGTGGGCCCACAGTAGTTTGCCCTGCCGAAATAGGAGGACTCTGGCAATCCACACAGGCGGCACCACTAGAGCCTATAGTTTTGGTGTCCTGAGGGAGTGTGTTGCTGGCTCCTGCAGGACAACCACTGCATGAGGCCACTTCTCCAAGACTGGGAAATGTAACTGACCTGTCTAACACAAAAAAATAAAAACAGAGCTAGGCAAAAGGAGGCAAAAGGAAAATATGTTACAAGGAAGGAATAAGATAAAACCCCAGAAGAACTGGAGATAAGCAATCTACTCCATAAAGGGTTCACGGTAATGAATACGAAGAGCCTCAACAAACTCAAGAAGAATGGATGAACACAGTGAGAAGCACCACAGAGAGTTAGAAAGTATAAAAGAAAATAGAGCTGAAGAATACAACAATTGAAATTAAAACACGCCAGAAGGAACCATCAGCAGAATAGGTGATATGAAGGAACAAATCAGTGAACTGCAGGACAGAGTAGTGGGGATCCCCAGAGTGCAAAAGGAAGAAAAAAGGATAAAAAAAATTGGAATAGTTTAAAAGACCTCTGGGACAACTGGGCTTCCCTGGTGGCTCAGAGGTTAAGCGTTTGCCTGGAATGCAGGAGATCCGGGTTCAATCCCTGGGTCAGGAAGATCCCCTGGAGAAGGAAATGGCAACCGACTCTAGTACTCTTGCCTGGAAAATCCCATGGAGGGAGAATCCCTTGGAGGGAGGAGCCTGGTAGGCTACAGTCCATGGGGTCGCAAAGAGTCGGACACGACTGAGCAAGTTCACTTCACTGGGACAATATCAAGTATACTTTCATTTGCAGGATAGGGAAAGACAAGAGAGAGAGAAAGGGGCAGAAATTTTATTTGAAGAAACGATTGCTGAAAACTTCCGTAATATGGGAAAGGAAACAGAAATCCAGATCCAGGGAGGACAGAGTGTCCCAAGAGGTCCACACCAAGACAAAATGTCAACATGTCAAAAGTTAAAGAGAGACTATTAAAAGCACCAAGGTTAGACCAACTAGTTACGCCTAATGAAATTCTCATAAAGCATCAGCTGACTCTTCAGCAGAAACTATACATGTCAGGAGGCAGTGGCATGACATATTTGAAGTCATGAAAGGAAAAATCCTACCGTCAAGAATACTCTACCTAACAAGGATATCATTCAGGTTTGAAAATAAGATAAAGAGTTTAAGCTAAAAGAAGGCTTCCCTGGTGACCCAGTGGTAAAGAATCCACCTAGGGAGGGAAAATTGGATTTTCTCTGGAGCAGGAAAGGACAACCCACTCCAGGATTCATGCTGGGGAAATCCCATGGACAGAGGAGCCTGGCAGGCTACAGTCCATGGGGTCACAAAAGAGTCAGACATGACTTAGAGATTAAACAACAAAAGCTAAGAGTTCGATACCAGAAAACCAGCTTTACAATAAATGCTAAAGGGACTTCTCTAAGAATGAAAGACCACAGCTAGAGATAGGAAATTTACAGAAGAAAATATCTCACTGGTAACCAATGGTAGTAGATCAGCTCCTCTACAGCAAAGGGCCACATGAAGATGGGCTGGCTGGGCAGTCGTCGTGTCCCCAAACCCCACCCCAGTATGGTGACCCACAAGCAGGAGGGATCTCACACGCACACTACTTATCCCTGAGGAGCGAGGGCTCTGTGCCCACTAGCCCTTGGGACCTGAACTGGAGAGACAGCTCCCAGGATGCCTGATTTTAAAAACCAACAGTGCTCCTGTTCAGGAGAACTATGGGCCTATAGGGAATGGAGATTTCTCTTAGAGAGATCATACTCAAACTCACTTGCCTGGGATCTAGCACAAAAGCAGCCTCTTGAAAGATGCCTAGACCATTCGTGAAGAAGATTTATTTGGTAATCCTCAAGCATCTGCTGGAGGGGCAGGAACCTGCTGGGATGCTGTCTGGGGACACAGGCACTGGTGGGCACCCTTTTTGCTTCTCCTTCTACCTTGCTAGCATAAGCTTGGCAGACACGTTTTCTGCACCCTGCCTCTGACCTGCTAGCTCTGGGGGGAATGTCCTGCATCTGAGACTTTCCCTTGGCCCCACCAAAGCTGACCAAGCAAGTGCCTCACCCCTGTACCACTTCTGCAGTCCCACCAAAGCCAGTTGGGTGGGCGCCTACAGTCTTGCCAAACCTGGCTGGGCAAGAACCCTGCCCTTGCATTGCTCCTGTGACACTCCCCCAAAGCCGGCAGACACACGCAAGCCATAATGGGGACACCCTCTGAGTGGTTCACTCTGGTGGCAAAGAGTTTTATATTTCTGGGTCCCAAGGGTCTGAAAAATCAGAAAGTTCTTGACACCCTCAAAAACTGGCACCTAGCAAGAAAAAAACAGGCTGCTTAGAAACAGACTCACAGACTTAGAGAATGAACTTATGGTGGTCAGGGAGGAAGGATGTGGGGAAGGGATAGTTAGGGAGCTTGGGATCGACATGTACACATTGCTGTATTCAAAATGGATACCAATACGGACCTACTGCACAGCACAGGGAAGTCTGCTCAATGCTATGTGACAGCCTGGATGGGAAAGCGCTTATGGGGAGGGAAACATGGATGTGTGTGGCTGAGTCCCTTTGCTGTCTGCCTGAGACTATTACAACATTGTTCCTGCTGCTGCTGCTGCTGCTAAGTTGCTTCAGTTGTGTCTGACTCTGTGAGACCCCAGAGATGACAGCTCACCAGGCCCCCCCGTCCCTGGGATTCTCCAGGCAAGAACACTGGAGTGGGTTGCCATCTCCTTCTCCAAATGCATGAAAATGAAAAGTGAAAGTGAAGTCGCTCAGTCGTGTCCGACTCTTCGCGACCCCATGGACTGCAGCCTACCAGGCTCCTCCACCCATTGGATTTTCGAGGCAAGAGTACTGGAGTGGGGTGCCATTGCCTTCTCCGATTACAACATTGTTAACTGACTATATTCCAATATAAAATAGTAAGTTAAAAGAAAAATCTAAACCACACACACACAAAAAAAATCAGGCTGCTTATATAATCACAAATGACTAAAAGACAACCTAAGCTATGTCAGGTTAAATGCTGTTTTATCTCCTACTCAAGTCTGTTACTTCAAGACTGGGAGAGATGGCTATTTTGCCTAATAGCAATACATAGGAACAAATACAGAGAGCAAAACAAAATCAGGAGATAGAGGAATATTTTCCAAATGAAAGAACAAGATTAAAACCCCAGGAAAACCTTAATGAAATACAAATAGGCAATTTACCCAGTAGAAGTCTAAAAGTAGTGGTCATGAGGATGCTCACTGAATTTGGGAGAGCAAAGGATGAACACAGCAGAATTTCAGCAAAGAGAAAACACGAGAAGGTACCAAACAAATCAGAGGCCTGCAGAATACAAGAACTGAAACAGAAAATATACTGGAGGGGTTCAACAGCAGACTGGAAGAAGCATCAAAGAGAATCAGTGACTTGGAAGACAGGGCAGTGGAGCTTACTCAAAGACAGCAGCAAAGAGAAAAGAAAGAACTTTAAAAATTGAAGATAACTTAAGGGACCTATAGGACCACATCAAGCAGAATACCATTCACATTGTAGGGATTCAAGAGACACAAGAAGAGAAAAGAGAGTCACTTCAGATCTAACCTGGAGAAGAAAATGGCAACCCGCTCCAGTATTCTTGCCTGGAGAATCCCGCGGACAGAAGAGCCTGGCGAGCCCCAGCACGTGGGGTTACGAAGAGCTGGACACGACTGAGCGGCTAACCCTTCACTGCAGATCGAAAGAGGCACACAAACTGAAAGTAAGGGGTTGGGTAATCTCTGAATTCTTTGTTTTCCCAGCGCATATAAAAGTTGTATTTACACCCTACAACAGTCTATTAGGACTTCCCAAGTGGCTCAGATGGTGAAGAGTCTGCCTACAATTTGGGAGACCTGGGTTCGATCCCTGGGTTGGGAAGATCCTCTGGAGAAGGAAATGGCAACCCACTCCAGTATTCTTGCCTGGAGAACCTCGTGGATGGGAAGCCTGGTAGGCTTCACTCCATGGGGTCGCAGAGTCGGACATGACTAAGCGACTTCACTTTCTTTCTTTCATAATAGTCTATTAAGCATTCAAAAGCATTATGTTTTTAAAAAAAATCAATGCTCATACCTTAATTTAAAAATACATTTTTTGCTAAAAAAAAAAGTGCTAACCATCATCTGAGCCTTCAGCAAGTCATAGTCTTTTCGCTGGTAGAGGGTCTTACCTTGATGTTGATCGCTGCTGACTGATCAGGGTGTTGCTGCTGAATGTTGGGGTGACTGTGGCAATTTTTAAAGATAACAGTGAAGTCTGTGCATTGATTGGCTCTTCATTTCATAAATGATTTCTCGGTAGCATGCAATGCTGTTTGATGGCATTTTACCTACAGTAGGACTCCTTTCAAAATTGGAGTCAAATTCTCCCAAATCCTGCTGTTGCTTTACCAATGAAGTTTATGTAAATCCTAAATATTTATTGTTATTTTAATGATAAAGTTACATCTAGTTATTTTAATTAGATCTGATAAACAGAGTGCCTGATGAACTATGGACAAAGTTCGTGACATTGTACAGAAGACAGGGAGCAAGACCATCCCCAAGAAAGAGAAATGCAAAAAAGCAAAATGGCTGTCTGAAGAGGCCTTACAAATAGCTGTGAAAAGAGGAGAGGTGAAAAGCAAAGGAGAAAAGAAAAGTTCCAAAGAAGAGCAAGGAGAGATAATAAAGCCTTCCTCAACGATCAATGCAAAGAAATAGAGGAAAACAACAGAATGGGAAAGACTAGGGATCTCTTCAAGAAAATTAGAGATACCAAGGGAACATTTCATGCAAAGATGGGCTCGATAAAGAACAGAAATGGTATGGACCTAACAGAAGCAGAAGATATTAAGAAGAGATGGCAAGAATACACAGAACTGTACAAAAAAGATCTTCACGACACAGATAATTGAAAAAAAGTGAAGGTGTGATCACTCACACTCACCTAGAGCTGGACATCCTGGAATATGAAGTCAAGTGGGCTTTAGGAAGCATCACTACGAACAAAGTGGTGATGGAATTACAGTTGAGCTATTTCAAATCCTGAAAGATGATGCTGTGAAAGTGCTGCACTCAATATGCCAGCAAATTTGGAAAACTCAGCAGTGGCCACAGGACTGGAAAAGGTCAGTTTTCATTCCAATCTCAAAGAAAGGCAATGCCAAAGAATGCTCAAACTACTGCACAATCGCACTCATCTCATACACTAGTAAAGTAATGCTCAAAATTCTCCAAGCCAGGCTTCAGCAATATGTGAACTGTGAACTTCCAGATGTTCAAGCTGGTTTCATAAAAGGCAGAGGAACCAGAGATCAAAATGCCAACATCTGTTGGATCACTGAAAAAGCAAGAGAGCTCCAGAAAAATATCTATTTCTGCTTTATTGACTATGCCAAAGCCTTTGACTGTGTGGATCACCACAAACTGTGGACAATTCTTCAAGAGATGGGAATACCAGACCACCTGACCTGCCTCTTGAGAAACCTATATGCAGGTCAGGAAGCAACAGTTAGAACTGGACATGGAACAACAGACTGGTTCCAAATATAAAAGGAGTACATCAAGGCTGTATATTGTCACTCTGCTTATTTAACTTATATGCAGTATACATCATGAGAAACACTGGGCTGGAGGAAGCACAAAGTGGCATCAAGATTGCCAGGAGAAATATCAATAACCTCAGATATGCAGATGACACCACCCTTAAGGCAGAAAGTGAAGAACTAAAGAGCTTTATGATGAAAGTGAAAGAGGAAAGTGAAAAAGTTGGCTTAAAGCTCAACATTCAGAAAACTAAGATCATGGTATCCAGTCCCATCACTTCATGGCAAATAGACAGGGAAACAGTGTCAGACTTTATTTTTTGGGGCTCCAAAATCACTGCAGATGGTGACTGCAGCCATGAAATTAAAAGACGCTTACTCCTTGGAAGGAAAGTTATAACCAACCTAGACAGCATATTAAAAAGCAGACATTACTTTGCCAGCAAAGGTCCGTCTAGTCAAGGCTATGGTTTTTCCAGTGGTCATGTATGGATGTGAGAGTTGGACTGTGAAGAAAGCTGAGTGCCAAAGAATTGATGCTTTTGAACTGTGGTGTTGGAGAAGACTCTTGAGAGTCCCTTGGACTGCAAGGAGATCCAACCAGTCCATCCTAAAGGAGATTAGTCCTGGGTGTTCATTCGAGGGACTGATGTTGAAGCTGAAACTCCAATACTTTGGCCACCTGATGCAGAGAGCTTACTCATTTGAAAGACCCTGATGCTGGGAAAAATTGAGGGCTGGAGGAGAAGGGGACAACAGAGGATGAGATGGTTGGATGGCATCACCGACACAATGGACATGGGTTTGGGTGGCCTCCAGAAGTTGGTGATGGACAGGGAGGCCTGGCGTGCTGTGGTTCATGGGGTCTCAAAGAGTTGGACACGACTGAGTGACTGAACTGAACTGAACTGAACTAACAATCTTCACAACATCTTCACCAGGAATAGATTTCATCTAAAGTAGTTGCTTTCTTTGCTCCTCATTGGAAGCAACTCCTCAGCTGTTGAAGTTTTATCATGAAAACATATACTTTGCCGTATGTTAAATGGGTAGCCAGTGGGAATTTGCTGAGTGACACAGGGAGCCTAAACTCGGTGCTCTGCAACAGCCAAGATGGGTGGGATGGGGGTGGGAGGTGAGAGAGAGCCTTAAGAGAGAGGGGACTTGTGTATACCTATGGCTGATTTATATTGATGTATGGCATTGACAAATACAATATTATAAAGCAATTATCCTCCAACTTAAAAAAGGTAAAAAAGTTTTCTCATGAGATGGCAGCAAGTCAGTCAGTTCATGAGGTTGCACTTCTAATTCCAGCTCTCTTGCAGTTTCCATCACATCTGCAGTTAGTTCCTCCACTGAAGTCTTGAACCCTTCGAAGTCATCCATGAAAGCTGGAATCAACTTCTTCCAAACTATTGGTAATACTGACATTTGGGCTTCTTCACATGAATCATGAATGTTCTTAATGGCATCTAGAGTGATGAATCCTTCCCAGAAGGTTTTCAATTTCCTTTGCCCAGGACCATCAGAGGAATCACTACCTGTATTGTCTATAACCTGAATGAAATGTATTTCTTAAATAACATGACTTGAAAGTTTAAACTAGCCCTTGATCCAGGGACTGCAGAATGGATGTTTAAGCAGCATGAAAATAGAGCTGTCGAGTGACTTGGTGCATTGTCAGTGAGCAGTAATATTTTGAAAGAAATCCTTCTTTTCCCTGAGCACTAGGTCTGAACAGTGGACTTAAAATTTTTGGCAAACCATGTTGGAAACAAATGTATTGTCATCCAGGCTTTGTGGTTCCATTACAGAGCACAAGCAGAGTAGATTTAGAATAATTCTTCCAAGCGCCCTAGGATTTTCAGAATGGTAAATGAGCATTGACTCAACTGAAAGTCAGCAGCTGCATTAGCCCCTAACAAGAGTCAGCCTGTCTTCTGAAGTTTTGAAGCCAGATGTTCACTTCTCCTCTCTAGCTGTGAAAATCCTAGATGGATCTTCTTCTAATAGAAGGCTGTTTATATTGAAAATCTGTCATTAGTGCAGCTGCCTTTGCTAATCATTTTAGCTAGATAATCTGGCTAACTTGCTGCAGTTTCTTGGCACTTCTTTGTTCTTCTATGTTATGGTGACAGTTTCTTTCCTTAAACCTTATGAACCAAGCTCTGCTAGCTTCAAACTTTTATTCTGCACCTTCCTCACCTGTCTCAGCCTTCACAGAATTAAAGGGAGTCAGGGTCATGCACTAGATTAGATTTTGGCTTAAGGGAATGTTGTGACTGGTTTGATCTGCTGCTGCTGCTAAGTCCCTTCAGTTGTGTCCGACTCTGTGAGACCCCATAGACGGCAGCCCACCAGGCTCTCCCGTCCCTGTGATTCTCAAGGTAAGAACACTGGAGTGGATTGCCATTTCCTTCTAAGCTCTAGCATATCACAGCACCTGCGTCCCAGGAACCCTAAGGGAAGGGAAATTTTTTCCCTCTTTTACATTGCTGCCCTCTGCTGGATGACAGGAAATTCACAGATGAAGATGGATTCATCTGTAAAGTTTTGTTTGGGTTTAATTTAGTAATTCAATTCAAGATTGTCTGAAAAAAAAAAAAGGATTTTGCTGTAAATAAAGAAGTTTTAAAGTTTGCAACAAGAAAGTAATTAAATATTTCATGTTTTTAGAATGATGAAAAAAGCAGAAGTGTCTGTGAAATACATGTACCTGTATTGTTGAAGAAGTGATGTGATCCTCCAGAAGTGAGTTTGTAGAACAAAAGGACAGTCATGTTAATAGGGCACCGCCTTTGATCCAGTTGATCTTCTGCAAATTCAGAAGCCAGAAACAGTTTTTAAAAGTATCAATAAAAGTACATATGCACTGTATAAGTTTAAGGTTACAGAATAATGATGTGACTTACATGTGTCATGAAATGATTACCACAATTTTAGTGAACAGCCATCATCTCACAGACAGAAAATTAAGGAAATAGTACACTTTTTCCCCCTTGTGATGAAAACTCTTAGGATTTACTCTCTTAACAACTTTTATATATAACATTTCCCAGGCAAGAATTTCTTGAGAAACCTGTACTCAAGTCAAGAAGCAACAGTTAGAACCAGACAAGGGACAACCGGTCGGCTCAAAATTGGGAAAGGAGTACGTCAAGGCTGTATATTGTCACCCTGCTTATTTAACTTCTATGCAGAGTACATCATGCAAAATGCCAGCTGGATGAAGCACAAGCTGGAATCAAGATTGCAGGGAGAAATATCAATTACCTCAGATATGCAGATGACACCACCCTTATGGCAGAAAGCGAAGAGGAACTAAAGAGCCTCTTGATGAAGGTGAGAAAGGCTTAAAACTCAACATTCAAAAAACCAAGACCATGGCATCTGGTCCCATCAGTTGATGGCAAATAGATGGGGAAACAATGGAAACAGTGACAGACTTTATTTTCTGGGGCTCAAAAATCACAAGGCTGTGGTTTCTCCAGTGGTCATGTATGGATGTGAGGGTTGGACCATAAAAGAGGCTGAGCACTGAAGAACTGATGCTTTTGAACTGTGGTGTTGGAGAAGACTCGTGAGAGTCCCTTGGACTGCAAGGAGACCCAACCAGTCAATCCTAAAGGAAATCAGTCCTGAAAATTCATTCGAAGGACAGATGTTGAAGCTGAAGCTCCTATGCTTTGGCCACCTGATGCAAAGAACTGACTCACTGGAAAAGACCCTGATGCTGGGAAAGATTGAAGGCAGGAGGAGAAGGGGTTGATAAAGGATGAGATGGTTGGAAGGCATCACTGACTCATGGACATGAGTTTGAGCAAGCTTGGGAGATGCTGAAGGACAGGGGAGCCCGGCATGCTGCAGTCCGTGGAGCTGCAAAGAGTCGCATGCGACTGAGTAGACTGAACATCAGGGCAAGAATACAGGAGTGGGTGGCCGTTTCCTCCCCAGTGGACCTTCCCAAGGCAGGGTTCAAACCCACACTTCCTGCTTGGCAGGTAGATTTGCTGAGCCACCTGGGAAGCCCTTCATATATAACATACTATAGTGTTAATTATGGGGCTTCCCTGGTGGCCCTAGTGGTAAAGAACCTGCCTGTCAATACAGGAGATGCAAGAGACCCAGGTTCAGTCCCTGGGTTGGGATGATGCCCTGGAGGAAGACATGGCAACCTACTCTAGTATTCTTGCCTGAAGAATCTCATAGACAGAGGAGCCTGGTGGCCTACAGTCCACAGGGTCACAAAGAGTTGGTCATGGCTGAAGTGACTTAGCATGCATGCGTGCAGTGTTAATTATATTTACTATGTTGGACATTGCATCTCTAGTATTTATTTATCTGATAATGGGAAATTTGTACCTTTTGACAACATTCATACAATTTCATCTTCCCCACCCCTGCCTCTAGTAACCAAAAATATAATCTGTTTTTCTATGAGTTTTTTAGTTTATTTGCTTCTTTGGGCTTCCTATGTAGTGCAGTTGGTAAAGAATGTGCTTGCTAATATAGGAGATGGAAGAGACACGAGTTTGATCCCTGGGTCAGGACGATCCCCTGGAGGAGGAAATGGCAACCCACTCCAGTATTCTTGCTTGGACAATTCCATGGACAGAGGAGCCTGGAGGGCTATAGTCTATGGGATCGCACAGTCAGACACGGCTGAACACAGCCCAGCCTTGCTTGCTTGTTTGTTTTTTAAGTGTAATTGCCCAACAACACTCTGTTAGTTCCTATTACATAACATGGTGATCTATATGTTTCCAAAAAAAAAAAAAAAATCACCGTGACAAATCTGGTTACCATCTTTCACTATACAGTAGCAAGTATATTTGCTATATCCCCCATGCTGGACTTTTACATCCACAACTCATTGTTTTACAACTGGAAGTTTGCATTTCTTAATCTCCCTCTCCTGTTTTTCTCTTCTACCCAATCCACACTCCTTGACAACCACCTGTTTGTTCTCTGTCTCTATGATTATGTTTCTGTTTTGTTTTTTCATTTGTTTTGTATAAGGGGAATCATACGATAATTGTCTTTCTTTGACTTATTTTGCTTAGCATAATAACTGCTAGGTCCATCCACATTGTCAAAAACAGCAAGATCTCATTCTTTCTTATGGCCAAGCATACACACACACACACACACACACACACACACACACACACACACATATGTGTATTATGTCCATTCATCTTTTGATGGCACTTAGGCTGCTTCTGTATCTTACCTATTGTAAAGAATTCTGCAAGAAACATTTCAAATTAGTGTTTATGTCTCCTTTGGATAAATTGCCAGGAATAAAAATTCTGGATCATATGGCAGTTCTATTTTTAATTTTTTGAGGATTCTCCGTACTGTATTGCATAGTAGCTGCACCAAATTTACATTCCCACTAACAGTGCCGAGGGTTCCCTTTCCTCCACATCCTTACCATTTGTTGTCTTTTTTATAATAGCCATTCTGACAGGTGTGAGGTGATACCTCATTGTGGTTTGGGTTTTCATTTCCCTGGTGATTAGTGACGCTGGCCTATTTTCATGTGCCTGCTGGCCTTTGTATATCTTCTTTGGAAAAATGTCTGTTCAGGTCCTCTGCCCATTTTAAAATCAGGTTTTTGTTTTTGTTTTTGTTTTGATGTTGAGTTCTGTGAGTTCTTTGTGTATTTTGGATATTAGCCTCTTATCATAGGTATCATTTGCAAATATCTTCTCCCATTTAGGTGGTGGACTTTTTGTTTTGTTGATAGTTTCCTTTGCTGTATAAAACCTTTTTAGTTTGATGTAACCTCATTTGTTTGTTTTGGCTTTTGTTTCCCTTACCTGGGGAGACAGATCCAAAAAAACATTGCTAAGACCAATACTACCTATGTTTCCTTCTACAAGTTTTATGATTTGGGGTCCTACACTTAAGTCTTCAATACGTTTTGAATTTATTTTTGACTATGGTGTGAGAGAGTGGTCCTGTCTGATTATTTGCATGGTGCTGTCCAGTTTGCCCAGCACCACTTGTTGGAGAGGCTGTCTTCACCCTCACTGTGTATTCTTGCTTCATCCTAGATTGTGTGCTGTGTGCTCAGGCGCCTCAGTCGTGTCTGACTCTTCGCGGCCCTGTGGACTGTAGCCCACCAGGCTCCCCTGTCCTTGGGATTCTCCAGGCGAGAATACTGGAGTGGGTTGCCATGCCCTCCTCCAGGGGATCTTCCTGACCCAGAGATTCAACCTGTGTTTCTTCTGTCTCCTGCATCGGCAGGCGGGCTCTGTGCCACGAGCACCATCTGGGAAGCCCTAGAGTAATGGACCGTTCATGTGTGAGTTCACTTCTGGACTCTCTCCTCTGTTCCGTTGATCTGTGTGTCCTTTTTTTGTGCCAGGATCATACTGTTTTGATTACCGTAGTTTTGTACGAGAGTTTCAAATCAGGAAACATGATACCTTCAGTTTTGTTCTTCTTTCTCAATATTGTTTTGGCTATTCTGGGTCTTCTGTGTCTCCATACAAATAGTTCTAGTTCTGTGAAAGATTCCATGGGTATTTTGCTAGGAATTGTATTGAGCCTGTAGACTGTCTTGGGTAGCAGGGTCAATTAAACAATATCAGTTCTTCTAATCCATGAGCATAGTATGTCTTTCCATTTGTTTGTGTCATCTTTAATTTCTTTGGTCAGTGTCTTATAGCTTTTTGAGTACAGGTGTTTTATCTCTTTGGTTAGATTTATTTCTTAGGTATTTTATTCTTTTTGATGTGATTGTGAATGGAATTGTTTTCTAAATTTCTCTTTCTGACAGTTCATTGTTAGTGTATAGAAACATAGCAGATTTCTGTATATTAATTTTGTATCCTGAATCTTTACTGAATTCATTGATGAGTTTTAATGTTTTTTCGGTGGTAGCTTTAGGATTTTCTATATATAGTATCATGCCATCTGCAAACAGGGACAATTTTACTTCTTTTATTTTCCAATCTGGATTCCTTTTATTTCTTTTTCTTGTCAAATTTCTGTGGCTAAGACCTCCACATACTAAGTTGAATAAAAGTGGTGAGGGTGGGCATCCTCGGCTTGTTCCTGACAAGAGGAAATGCCTTCAGCTTTTCATTATTGAGTGTGGTGTTATCTGTGGGCTTGTCATAGATGGCCTATATATTATGTTGAGGTTTGTTCCCTCTACATCTGTTTTTTGAGAGTTTTTATCATAAAAGGATGTCAAATTTTGTCAAAAGCTTTTTCTACATCTATTGTGATTATCATGTGATTTTGATTCCTCAATTTGTTGGTGCGGTATTTCATATTGATTGATTTTCAGATATTGAACTATCCCTTCATGCCTGCCATAAATTCTGCTTGATCATGTTATACTTTCCTCTTACTGCATAGTTGAATTCAATCTGCTAATAGCTTGTTGAGGAATTTGCATCTATGTTTGTTAGTGATATCAGCCTGTAACTTTCTTTTTTTGTGATATCTTTGTTTGATTTTAGTATCAGGGTGATGTTGGCCTACTGTGATGAGTCTGACCCAGGTAATTTCAAATGACTGCTTCTGCCCTGAGTCTCACAGCATGTAAGATTCTGTGTGTGCCCGTAAGTGTGGCGTTTCTGTTTCCTACAGGCTTCTGTCTCTCATGAACACTGGCCTGCCAAATCAAATGTTTTCGGGGATCGTCTTCCCCATGCAGGACCCCTGGACTGAGGACCCCACTGTGGAGCTTAGACCCCTCACTCTTGTGGGGAACCTCTGCAGCTGGAATTATAATCCTGTTTGTGGGTTGCCTATACAGGGGTATGGATCTTGACTATAATATTTCTGCCCCTCCAACCCATCTCATTGTAGATCCTACAAAATAGTTTCTGCTAGTCTTCATGTCGTTCTCATGGATAGTTGCTCTGTAAATAGCTATAATTTAGTTTGCCCATGAGATAGGTGGAATTGGGGTCTTCCTACTCTGCCATCTTGGCCATGCCCCATAAAAGTTGATTTTTTTTTAAGATGCTCTAACAATGAGGAAAATACGTATGCCACATGATTAATGCTCAGCAGTTCTTATTCAGGGTGTGCATTGAACATGTAAAAGCTGAAAATATAGATATCCAGGTCCCTCCCAAGAAGATTTTGCCTCAGTTAGACTGGGGTGTGGCTGGACATTGGATTTTAAAAAACCCTTTATATAATCCTTCTACTTACACCCCATATAAATTCTGAATTAAATGAAAAAAATTGGATACCAAGTGTCATTTATATGTCAACTTTGATTTGATAAAATATCTGATTGCAGGTGGACAGGAATATGAGGGGAGAGGGCCCCATATCTGGATGAAGTAGAAACATGCTCCCTCCAGCAAGATACCAACCAAAATAAGAACCATATTTGATGTTAGGACTGCATTCAGTATATAAATGTGTAATTTCATTTAATATAATACTATTTAAAAATATGAGTTGAGTGGTATTTTCTAGTTGGTAGTTTTGCCAAATATCAATGTAGAAATTAGCCTTCTGCAGCTGCAGAAGCAATTGAATTTTCAGCTTGCTTGCATATGGCTCAGTCCCTCTTTTAAGAGCCATAAAATAGCCTGAACATCACTGATCTGCAACTCTCAAAATCACCTAGACTAGAGATAATCCAACGACTTTGGATCATCTGCTGAGGGAGGCAGCCAACATGGCAGGAAGAGTCTTGCTCTGGAGAGACAAGAGATTCAAGGCCTGGTTGATTCAAGGTTGGCTTGCTGCTAACTCACTAAGTGATCTTGGGTGAATCCCATCACCCCTGCAGATTACTGCAAAATGAGAAGGTAAGGGGTCCAAACCTAAACACCTTTAGGGGGCAGGTGATGTCAGTGAGCGAAGTGGGCCAGGACCAAGACAGTGGGGGACAGTGAGGGCTGTGGGTCACTTGGAGGTCATTCCTGTGGCAAGGGATAGCCCCTCCTCAGCTCCTGCAGACTGTTCCATCAGAGAACGCTTATGAAGGTTGTACAGTGTACAAGGACACTGTTTCAGAGGACGTGCCATTCATATCACAGATGTAGATACTTTCTGGGGAGAGTTCTGAGGAAAGGACATCTTCTCATTTGCACAAAGGTATTTCACGGCCTTTCAGAAGTCCAGAATTACTGTGTGGTAATTCTGTTCCAGTGTCAGCAGATCTGTTGTCGTTGAGAAGCTGTAAATATAGCTTTTAATGTGAAATTTCCCTAATTTAAAATTAGGTGGAAAATAATTCCAAAACATATTTGACATTGTGTGAGCTAAACAAAATACTTGTGGGGATCAGATTCAGGCTGTAAGTGAAGATCTCTGACCTAGATGAACTGTAAGTTGCTGACATTTCATAGACTTTCTTATTCTGTGTACCTCATGTCTAATTCTGAAGGAATAAAAAATAAATAAACACTAATTACCTGGGTAAGTTTTATGGATGTAACAGGGATTAAATGGGCATAAAAAGTAAAAGTACACCCTTTGAATGATGGTATGTATAATGTTCTCCCTAATTATCATGTGGTTAACTTTAATTCATCCCTTATTACAAATGTTATTTCTCCAGAGGGAGCTTCCTGAGACTTTCACCTAAGTTAGGTTCCCCTCTTATACTTTCTTAAAATGCCTTACTTTCTTGAGTGAACTCTTCGATGTAATACTGTAAGACAGTCACATGTGTGAATGTTTGCTTCCTGTCTGCTTACCATTCAGTGGAGAGTATGCCTTTATTAACCGCTATATGCCCACTGGAGATATTACGGGTATCTATCAGGCATCCTGTGTAGATTTACTGAATGATGGATTAGTCTTCACACATCCGTGTAACATCTTTTCTTCTTGGTGTCTCTGACTGAACTTGCTGCTTGGTGCTTGACTTCTGGGACTCAGACCTTGGAGGACATCTGGTTTCCATTTCTGAGAAGGATCTCTGGTATGTCCCCCTCCCTGAAATATCTCCAGAGTCAGACAAGAGACATAGTTCAAGGCAGTGATGTTCAGGACATCCATTCTTGGTTTGTGATTAAAATTCACCTGGATGGGGCTGGAGGACTCGTAATTTGGGAAACATACGCAAGATATGTTTTGCTGACAGAAAGCCCACTTCATCTTGGTTGCTGGGACTGGGGGGAGAGTTTTCAGCCCAGAATTAAATTCTGTTCCCTGTATCTGTTTTGCATTCTCATTTTATTTTAGATGAGTAAGAGGATCATGATGATACCAACTGATGGGCCAGCCCTCTTCCAGATTTACTAAAGAAATCTGGTAGCCTTCCAAGACAAACGGCATTTTTTGATGTTGAAAATAGTTTTTTAAGGGTCATCCCCAAGTTCCCAAAACACAGATAGAACAGCTGATTCCATAAAGTAACTGAACATAGATGAAGCTAATGATGGTGGAAGAAATCGTAGGAGAAGGGAAATCAAAACTACACGAAGAGAACTCCTCAGGGAGCAAAAGAGAGAATGAAAGGCGGGAGTAGAGAAAGGAAGGCTGAGGACGAAAGAGGAGCCAGGAGAGCTCCGGCCGAGGTCATCATCAAGGGGAGGGTTTCTGTCCAAAATTTCAGCTCCAGCTCTTTCAGTCTCTGTCCCACGCTTATGTTCAAGTCCAGCTGCAAGTATTCCTCAGACTCCCTGTAGGCCGGCCACAGAGGCAGACCGTTCCCATTAGGATTCCTGGAAGTGAGAGATTTTTTGCCTCAAATGCCCAGTGAGATTTTCATCCTCAAACACCTGGTTACAGAGGAAGCTGGGAGGTTCACTTACCCAGTCCGAGCAAAGTTAGCCCAGTATCTCATCATCTTCCTGCTCAGCGTTTTCTCTTCCTCTGTGGCTTCTTCTGGAGGAAATAATCACAAAATCTCATCCCCACAATGATTTGCTGGAAGCCCAAGGGGCCTCCCATTGGATGAATCGCTTTTGCGCCTTTCTTTTCGTTGCATCCCTAACAGCCTGCCGAGGCGCCATACTCATTGTGCATTTGCAGACCATGACTTGCCCAGGGAACCAAGCTTTCACATGGCGGAGGCTGAACACACACCTCTGCTGTCTGTCCAGTGCCCTTCCAGCCCGTCCATGTGACTGCGATCTCCTTGGGGACAGAGATCACCTCTCTCTCTCTCTGCCAATCCATTAATTGTATCTGTATTTTATTTGAAAATGTAATACTGCTCAAAGTACAAAATTAGAAATACAGGAAGTAAGTCTAATGAAAGTTAAGTTTCTCCCCATCTCTTCCCTCTAGTCACTGAGTTACCAGCCTCAGAGGCAACCTCAGAGGCAACCATTGCTTCCTCGTTCTTGAGTGCACTTCTGAGAGTGTAGACGAGCACATGGGTTTAAGCAGACATCTTTTTACACACTTGGTACTACAATGGACACACATTCTGTATCTTTCTCTTTCACTAAAACTGTATCCAGGAGTTAGTTCCACATTGGCACCTATAAAGCTTCCATTTGTTGCTCTTTGTTGTTCTAGAAACAGATAATATATAAATATATATTTATATGTCTGTGCTTGTGTGCGTGCTCAGTCATGTCCGTCTCTTTGTTACACCATGGACTGTAGCACGCCAGGCTCCTCTGTCCATGGGATTTTCCAGGCAAGAATACTAGAGTGGGCTGTTATTTCCTCCTCCAGGGGATCTTCCCAACCCAAGGGTCAAACCCACATCTCTGGCATCTCCTGCATTGGCAGGCAGATTCTTTTCCACTGAGCCACATGGGAAGCCCATATTTACAATTAATTATATGTAAATATATAATTCAGGTATCCATTACTGTATTAATGGGTCTTGACATTTTTTCAATCTTTTGCTCAAAAAAGCAATGTTTCACTGTGTGCATATATATTTTTGCACATAAAGAAGTATAATTGCACACACAAAAAAATCTTAGAAGTTGAATTGTTGGACTAATGACTACATGCATTTTAAGTTTTGATAGAGTGTTCCATTATCTATTATCCCCCACCTGCTCAAATACATTATGTAAAATGTTCTTCCCAACTGTGACCTATGAAAAGTGATTACTTGGTCAAGGTTAGTTTTTAATCCTCTTTGCCAGGAGCCAGTCTGGGTAGATTTTTATGTTCAAAAGCCACTGGTGTTTCTGTTTCCCTAGACTATCTATTTATATCTGTTACTCAGTTTTTGACTGGGTTGTGCTTTTCGCATTGATTCCACAAGCTCTTCAGATATCAAGTAATTTAACTCTTTGACACAAACACATGTTGTTCATTTGTCCATTTTTGAGAGTCCATGTGCCCATCATATACTACAGACTCAGTGATGGCTACTGAGTAGTAACAGTAGTATTTATTAAGCACTCACCACGTGATTTATGAGACTTATTTCATTTAATCCTTATGACAACCTAAGAGGTAGTTCTGTTAGTACTGGCATTAAAGATAAGAAAGAATAAATAAAGCAACGAACAAACCACACTACACACACTCTAGAGGAGAGGTTCTGTCCTTATCACAGAGAGGCCAGTGTGAATTGGTTAAGGGTCCATATTGAGCAATATTTTTAATGAACTAGTTTAGTCATGACTCCTGTGTATAGTTCCTGTGGTTTTTAAATTTTTGATAACCTCACTGAACAGGTCATAAGCTCAGGAATAAATGAGCTAACCTCACTAGAAACAGTTCACAAGCATTCACATAAGATCACCTGAATCCACACCACTTTCAGCTAAAATTATGAAAAATATGGCTTTTGCCTTTGAAAGCCCTGGATGGTAGCCTCATGGGAGCTCTGGGACGGGCAGGGAGGATAAGATCAGGTGTCAGGGAGAGGGAACTAAGTGGCTTTGTTTCTCACAATGATCAGACTGTGGGACTTCACTGGTTGTCCAGAGACTAAGACTGTGCACTCCCAATGCAGGGGACCCAGGTTCAATCCCTGGTCAGGGAACTAGATCCCACATGCTGCCACTAAGAGTTCACATGGTGCAACTGAAGATCCTGTGTGCCGCAAGACAATGGAGGAACTCACAGGCTATAGCTAAGACCCAGTGCAGCCAAGTAAATAAATATCGAATTGCATGAGTGTCCCCAGGTGCCCACCCTGCCTTTAGTCCAGACAAAAATTTATCGAGCAAATGTTGGCCCTTCTTTTTCATCCTCGTTTCTAAAACTATGAGTGGGGCCATTCTCCAGGGAAAGGTTGTGTCTGTAAACCAGAGGTTCAGTCCACCCTGCCAGCCCTCCCAGGCTCTCACATAGTGGTGGGGTGGGTGAGCCTTCATGCTAAAGGTGGTGATTCTCTCCTTAGCCCCTTCTCCCTATTTCATGTTCCTGCAAGAGCAGGAACCCCTCAGGCCAGTTTCTTACCAAACATGACAATGTTGCCCTTCAGGAAGGCACCTCCAAAGACGAAGCGGATTTCATCAGTGTGATCAGCTTTGACAAAAGGTGGCTTCCTGTCCTTCAAGCACTGGGGCCGATGCTGAAACTCATAGAAGTAGACAGGGGCACCAGCATCTACAGGAAGGTAGAGAGGGTTTGTGGTAGACATGCAGGCAGGGGACAGTAGAGACTGGCCCCGCACTCCACCCATCTGGTCTGGGATTCACAGACTCAGGTGGAACAGCCCAGAGACTAGAGGTGACCTAAACCAAGCTAACTCCTTCCTCATCTGAGGCTAGGGTTTCCTGCTCCTGGAAACAGAACTCATTACCCCTCAGGGCAGCCTGCAAGGGCAACGGTTCTACTTTTCAACACAAACAAACAAACAAAAACCAAGGGAGGATGGGATAAATTAGGAGAATAGCATTGACATGTATTTATATGCCATGTGTAAAATAGATAGCTAGTGGGCAGCTGAGGTCAGCTGACCTGGAGGGCTGGGGTGGGGGTGGATGGGAGGGAGGTCCAAGAGGGAGGGGATGTATGTATACTTATAGCTGATTCATGTTATTATACAGCAGAAACTAACACAACATGGTAAAGCAATTATTCTCCATTTTAAAAAATTCTTTATACTGATCCAAGATGTACCTCCTTGTGACTTCCTTTCATTGACCCTGGTTCCACTGTCTGCAGAAAATAGGACAAAGCTAATCCTCTTGCTTCCAAGATGCTCCACTGCATCCTATGTTGCTTCATCTCTCTTCTAGTGAACGTCTTTGCTCTGTCATTTCCCCTCCTCTGCATCAGTTTCTCTCTATTGGATTGTCACCATCAGTGGCAAGTAAGCTTACAAAGTCTCTCATTAAAGCACACACACACACACACATGCATGCATACACACAGAGAAACACACACAATCATATACACTCTTGGTCTCAACTTCCCCTCCAGTTACTGGCTTATTTCTCTAAATCCTTTCTAGCTAGCCTTATAATGCAGTTGCCTTGTACTCACTATCTCTGCTTCCTTTCCTCTCGTTTTCTCTCTTTTCATCAAAGTATCAGGTAAAAAGCACAGATTTTAAGGGTGCATTTTGATGAGATTTTACAAATGCGTGCACCTTCATGTAAACACCACCCCAGGCAGGATACAGAGCATTTCCATCACCCCAGAAGTTCCCTTGTAGCTCCTTCTAGTCATTCTACCAAGAAACACAATACTTTTATTCCTATCACAATTGATTAATTTTGCTTGTTCTTGAACTTTGTGTGAATGGAAAGCACAATAGGTACTCTCTTGAATCTGGCTTCTTTGGCTCATCACAACGTTTTGAGGTTTATCCATGTTTTCCCTGTATCAGTAGTAGTTGATTCCTTGTCACCAAGTAGTATGCTATTGCATGAATATACCATAAATTATTTATCTGTTCATCTGATGAAAGACATTTTGGGTTCCTTCCAGTTCTGGGCTATTATGATCGAAGCTGCTGTGGATATCCATACACAAGTCTTATGTATACTTGAATAATAGAGTAGGTATATGTTTAACTTTGTAAGGAACGTACCATTTTCCAGAGTGATTGTAACCATTTTACATTCTTGTCAAAAGTACTAAACATTCCACATGCTTGGCAATACTTTTTGGTATATGTTTTGAGGTTTTAATATTAAATACTAATCATTCTAGCAGGTATAAATGATTGCCTCATTTGGGGTTTACTTTGCATTTCCCTGGTGATTAACACTGTTGAGCACCTTTTCATGTGTTTTTGTTCTCCTTTTTCCTCTACTGCAAAGTGTCTTTTCAAGCCTTTCACCTATTTGTAAATGGATTATTTGTCTTTTCATTATTGAACTATAAGAATTTTTCTGTTCTGGATATGGATTTTTTTGTGGGATAGCTGTGTTGTGAATATATTCTTCCATCTGTGGCTTGCTTTTGCAGTTTCTTCACTATAAGTCGTAAAAACTCACCAACATAAATGTCAATATTTTAACAGTTTCAGGGTGTGTAATTCAGCAGCTTTTAGAAAGTTCAGAATGTTGTGCAAACATCACCACTATCTAGGTCCAGAATGTTCTGTCACTCCAGACAGAAACCCAGGCCTGCTGAAGCACTCATTCCCTCACTGACCCCTCCCTTTCATTCATGGAAACTGCATGACTGTAGATTTGCCTGTTCTGGACATATCACATAAACAGAATCACACAACATATAACCTTTTGTGTCTGGCTTCTTATGCTTAGCAGTGCTTCCAGTCTTCATCCATGTTGTGGCACGTATCAATATTTCATTCCTTTTTAATGGCCAAATAATCATTCATATATATAAATTAAATATATATGCCCTGCTTTGGCAAAAGGATTCTTTATCACTAGCATCACCTGGGAAGCCCCATAATCCACGTGCACCCTAATGTTCAGAGCAGCAGTGCTCACACTATCCAAAACATGGAGACAGCCTAAATGTCCCTCAGCAGAGGGATGGATAAAGAAGAGGAGGTGTGTGTGTATGTATCTATATATTCACATATATACACAGTGGAATACTACTCAGTCATAAAAAGAATGAAATGACGCCATCTGCTGCAACATGGATGCAGCTAGAGATTACCATGCTAAGCGAAGTAAGCCAGAAAGAAAAAGACAAATACCATACAACATCACTTACACGTGGTATCGAAGATATGACACAAATGAACTTAACTGTGAAATGGACTCACAGACACAGACAGCAAATCTGTGGTTGCCAAGAGGGAAGGGGGATGGGGGAGGGATGGACTGGGAGTTCGGGGTTAGCAGATGAAAATTATTATATATAGAATGGATAACAACAAGGTCCTACTGTATAGCACAGGAAACTATACTCAATATCTGTGATAAACCATAATGAAAAAGAATACTAAAAAGAATACATATGTGTATGTACACACATATATGTAGCTGAATTATTTTGCTGTATAGCACATTTACACATTGTAAATCAACTATACTTCAATTAAAAGTAAATAAATACAAACTTTTTTAACAAAGAAGGGCAGGTTTGTGCCCCACAAGTAATCTCTTTCTTATTGCTCCACTACTCCTTATAGATATTTGGGAAGACATTTCCAAAGACAGGGCTTCCCAGGTGGCTCAGTGGTAAAGAATCCACCTGTCAATGCAGGAGACATGGGTTTGATCCCTGGGTAGGGAAGATCCCCTGGAGCAGGAATTGGCAACTGGCTCCAGTATTATTGCCTGGAAAACCTGGCAGACTGTAGCCCATGGAGTCACAGAGAGTCAGACACAACTGAGCATGCACACGCACGCATTCCAAAGAGAAAGGTAAGTGGGGGCCGGCCTCTGAAAATGTGTGTGTGGGGGGGTGGGACTTCTCCACATAGTCCTGAAGAAAGGAAAGTACTAGAATCAACAAGGACTGATGAACATTCCTGAACTCTGAAAGGCAGGGGAACTGCGAAGGTCAGCATGCAGGGCTATATCCCAGGCAGCCTTGGGAGCTCCCTCTCAGCAAGGGAACAGAGGGACAGGGCAGGGCACGTGGCCGCCAGTACACAGGCGACAGGGATCCCTGCGGCCACCAGCCTGGCAGGAGGAGGGGCGCGAGGAGACTCACCTGTGTGATATTGAGCTGTGACCAGCCCAGGGACCACAAAGAACACATCTCCAAGTAAATCCAGGAAGCGATTTCGTATATCGAGCAGAGAGTGCTTGTTGTGGAAATATTCATCAGCCACAAGGTATAAATACTGGACAGGGATGTGCTGTAAAACATCATGGTAGCAAGAGACCCGGGTCAACCACAATAGTCATCATAGGGACACTCGCCAAACCTTTGCCTTTGCAGGCGTAATTCTGAGTGCTTTATACGCATTGTCTCATTGAATCCACACAGTAACACTATGATGCAGGTATCAGAATTAACCCCATTTGACAGGTGAGGGAACTGAGGTTTAACGAGGTGATGAGGTTTGTCCAAAGTGGTGGAACCATGACTCCTTCACAAGTCTATTTGCACCCAGGTCCCATGTTCTTAACCCCAGTATGAGGTGTTTGGTCATGTTCACCCATCCCGACAGTCTACAAGTCCCTCAAATGCAGGGAGAGTGCCTGTTATCACTGTTCAGTTCAATCGCTCAATCGTGTCTGACTCTTTGCGGCCCCATGGACAGCAGCATGCCAGGCTTCCCTGTTCATTACCAACTCCCAGGGCCTGCTCAAACTCATGTCCATCGAGTCAGTGATGCCATCCAACCATCTCATCCTCTGTTGTCCCCTTCTTCTCCTACCTTCAATCTTTCCCAGCATTAGGGTCTTTTCCAATGAGTCAGCTCTTTGCATCAGGTGGCCAAAGTATTGGAGCTTCAATTTCAGCATCAGTCCTTCCAATGAATATTCAGGACTGATTTCCTTTAGGATTGACTGGTTTGATCACCTTGCAGTCCAAGGTACTCTCAAAAGTCTTCTCTAACACCACAGTTCAAAAGCATCAATTATTTGGTGCTCAGCTTTCTTTATGGTCCAACTCTCACATCCATACATGACTAATGGAAAAACCATAGCTTTGACTAGATGGGCCTTTGTTGGCAAAGTAATGCCTCTGCTTTTTAATATGCTGTCTAGGTTGGTCATAGCTTTTCTTCCAAGGAGCAAGTGTCTTTTAATTTCATGGCTGCAGTTACCAGCTGCAGTGATTTTGGAGCCCAAGAAAATAAAGTCTCTCACTGTTTCCATTGTTTCCCCAACTATTTGCCATGGAGTGATGGAACTGGATGCCATGATCTTAGTTTTCTGAGTGTTGAGTTTTAAGTCAGTTTTTTTTTTCCCACTCTCCTCTTTTACTTTCATCAAGAGGCTCTTCAGTTCCTCTATCACTGTACCCAGGACCTAAGCACATGCCAGGGTGTGCACACTTTCAAGAAACATTTATTCAATGAAAAAATGAATGAAATGAACCTGGTACAGAATACACACTGAGTGTATGTTTATGGAAAGAAGAAATGAAGGAAGGGAAGAAATCTATCTCTGTCTTAGTGTCTAGGTTAAATATATCTCTATATCCCTAGTATAGGGAGTGAATGAATAAATGATTGACTAAAGGCCCTCAGCATTGCTAGAACATAGAACAGTACCTGACTGGTATGCAGTGAATATGGGTCTCTAGTCCCAGGTGGTTTTCAGAATTCAAAACTTTTCAGTTCTTAGATGAATAACTCAGCACATATGCTGCATATTATATGATATGCTCAGCCCCCACATTCATATGATCACAGAGAAACATATAGCGGATTAAAGTGAATGAACGTGTAGGAATAATGAAGACCAATGGCTGTGGATCAGTCTAGGTCAATTTTGGCTGCTGAGTTTTTGGGCTGTCAGAGCTATTTGGATGCTGAGACTGTGGACAGGGGATTGCAGAACTCTGTTTCGTGAAGATCTACTAAATGAATGAGTGACTAAATCTCTATCCCAGCCTTACTCCTGAGTGTGACCCAGGAGGTTTGTGAAATGAATGGATCACGGAGGAGAGTCACGCCCACTTACCAGGACTGAGTGTATCAGTTGCAGGGCGAGGGACTTGTTGGAGCCCCCGAGGATCTCAGGAAACTCCTTCTGTGGAAAGGAGCAGGGAGTCCTCCGTGAGTACATCAGGTCATCAGAAGGGAAACTGGTGTCCCCAAGGGCCCAGGCACCCACCTTTCAGAGGGGAGGCTGGCTAGAGCAGGAACGCTTTCGGCCCCAAGGGGTCCATGTGTAAGGAGCAGCCTCAGTGGGTTGGTTGAACAATGATAATTCTTTTTCTCACATTTGAATTTATCAAGCAGCCATTCCTTGTCATACCTGAGGTCTTGAGGGAGCTGAGTGGCCACCACGTTATGAGTTGAGTGTGTCCTCTACTAAATTCCTATGTGGAACCCCTAGGACCTCAGAATGTGACTGTGTACAGAGAGGAGGGTCTTTAAAGAGGTTGTTAAACTAACATGAGGATGCTAGGATGGGCTTTAATCCAATCTGATCGGTATCCTTATAAGAAGAGAAAATTTGGACATGCAGAGACTCAAGGGGTGTGCACATGGAGGAAAGACCTTGTGAGGCCACAGAGAGAAGGTAGCCACCGGCAAACCAAAGAGGAGGACGCAGAGGAAACCAAACCTGCTGGAGCTTTGATCTTGAACTTCTAGCCTCTAGAACATTGATAAAATACTTTTCTGTGGTTTAAGTTACCTCTGCCGTATTTCATTACGGCAGCCCTAGGAAACTAATACAGACCACCACTTGGCTTCAACAGCAAGTTGAAGTGGTTTATTTATTGCTCTCTTTCTAAAGTCCTTTGTCATTGGGCTGTCTGAGAAACCAGCAGTTGGCAGAGGCAGGCAGCAAGTGAGGCTGCAGAGTGGATGGTTAAAAACACAGAGGCTGCTTGGTACAGAGTAAGAGCTACAAGCAGTTATTTTTAAAATGACCCTTCCCTGGCCAATATCACAGCTTAAAAACATGAGGGAATAGAAATAGTATTCACTTGTCAAATGAATTTCTCTGGTACATTTTCTGCTGAAAATCTTGGGGTAACGAATCATGACAGATATTTAAACAAATCTGTCTTGTGGAACCTGAGAGAACCCCTAGAGTCTTTCAAATAATCCACAAGTACTTTTAAACTACTAAGAACCCTCTCTGTATGTTCAGGAGCTAGGATTGGTTTTTGGAGACTTTCTATGGTCTCAAACAACCACAGAATGACAGCACTTATGCAGGCTTTTGTGCTATACAGACATGGACACCAAGTCTGTCCTCCCACTTGAATAATTCCAATATCTAATAAATGCCTAGCATTTAGACTATATGCCAGGCTATTTGATATGCACCTGTGAGGCAGGTAGTAACTTTAGCCATATTTCATAGATGAGGGAACAGAGGTTCAGAGAGGTTAGGCAGCTCCTTGAAGGTCACACAGCCAGTAAATAGAGAACTCAGTATTTACAGGCAGAACCTAAATATATGAAATTTATACACTGCTGTCTCCTCTCTAGCTAGGAGATTTAGGAAAGTCACATTAGCCTCTCTGAGTCTCAGTTTCTTTAGCTGCTAAATGGGGATAATAATGCCTGTTTGCATTATTGTACAGTCGCCAAACACTTGCCTTATGAAAGACACTCAATCACAGTGATTATGGTGATGTGGCTGTTATCAGTAGCACCTGTCTCCCTTTCTCTAGTACAGATACACAAAGCATTAAAAGAAGTAGCTTAAGCCACAGTCTGTGACTCAGTTGCTTCAAGTACAACGAGGGACAAAAATCCCCACCTCACCTACCCTGAAACATTGCTCTGTATGTCAAATTAAAAATCGCCAGAACATGCCTTTAACAACCCAGTGATCTCAGGGTTTTGATTCCAGAGGACCACCAGCTAGCCTTGTAACTCGACAAACCACTGTATTTCATAGCCTGCATTTCATACATTGTATTTCACTGCCCGTACTTGAAAGATGGAGGTTGATCTGTAGAAGTGAACTAGGAAATATTTAGAATTGAGCACTCTCTTCTGAGGACAGCATGCGTGTGTGCTAAGTTGCTTTAGCTGTGTCTGACTCTTTGTGACCCTGTGGACTGCAGCCCGCCAGGCTCCTCTGTCCATGGGATTCTCCAGGCAAGAATCCTGGAGTGGGTTGCCATTTCCTCCTCCAGGGAACCTTTCCAACCCGTGGATCAAATTTGCTTCTCTTATGTCTCCTGCATTGGCAGGTGGGTTCTTTACCACTAGTGCCACCTGGGAAGCCCTCTGAGGACAAATGAAAAGCTTGTTTTAAATGGGGAGACTCAAACTACAGGGTCAAATGAATCATGGCTCCTACTAAGCATTCAGATCTCAGCTCAAATGGTCCCTCCTCAGAGAAGCCTTTCCTGACCCCTTTTCTGCTCCCTAAAGAAGCTTCCTCTTAGTCTACGTCCTTCATAGCCCTTAGACTCTCTGAAACCATCCATTCAATCCTGCATATCATCTGTCTCTCCCCTTGAGAACGTAAGCTGGCAAAAAGCAGGAACCATGTGACTTGCTCATTGCTGAATGCTGTTTGTTTGTTTGTTTGTTTTTGAGTGCAGGGCATAGAGTAAACCCTTGGTTCATATTTGTTGGATGGATGAAACAAGTCAATAATTTTGCAACTTGCACTGGCATTCTTGGAAATGAAATGCCAGAACCAAGGCTGGAAATGAAAGTGTGAAGGTCTGCAGTTTTCTAAACCTGTATGAATTTCACCTTTGAGGGAGAAACAGTGCTTATTTGAAACAGTCATTTGTAATATTTTGAACAAAGTCCACTTGGATGTCTTACTTTTTTGTACAGTTGTTTCTTTAACCCTATAGGAAGAACAGAGTGAACACTTGCTGCAGCTGCCCCCAATCCACAGTTCTCCTCCTTCATTGAGAAAAAGTGACTGCTGTGTATTTGGGGTGATGGGCTCCAGCCCTCATCAGTATCAGTATCAGTTCAGTCGCTCAGTCGTGTCCGACTCGTTGCGACCCCATGAATCGCAGCACGCCAGGCCTCCCTGTCCATCACCAACTCCCAGAGTTCACTCAGACTCACGTCCATCGAGTCGGTGATGTCATCCAGCCATCTCATCCTCTGTCGTCCCCTTCTCCTCCTGCCCCCAATCCCTCCCAGCATCAGAGTCTTTTCCAATGAGTCAACTCTTCCCATGAGGTGGCCAAAGTACTGGAATTTCAGTCTCAGCATCATTCCTTCCAAAGAACACCCAGGACTGATCTCCTTCAGAATGGACTGGTTGGATCTCCTTGCAGTCCAAGGGACTCGCAAGTCTTCTCCAACACCACAGTTCAAAAGCATCAATTCTTCGGCGCTCAGCTTTCTTCACAGTCTAACTCTCACATCCATACATGACCACTGGGAAAACCATAGCCTTGACTAGATGGAATTTTGTTGGCAAAGTAATGTCTCTGCTTTAGAATATGCTATCTAGGTTGATGCTGGTGAGATCTATGTGCATGCCCAGTGTGAAACAAGTGTGAAGCAGACAGCTGCCTCACTGTTGAAGGAGTGGGAGGAGGCACAGAGGAATTCTTACCATGGGTAGCAGGAAGCCACACTCGTGATTATTGACTCCGATGATGGAAGGAACCAGATGAAACAATTTTTGAGCCAACAGGTCTAGCAGCTCATTAGGAAAGAAAAGGCCATCAACCACTCGAGTGAAAGACTTGGTTTTCTGAAACAAGGAAGAAGAGAAAATCAGTAGCTGTTTCATTTCACAAAATCTGCTGTCCCCAGACTCTAGCCCAACTGAGCCAATCCACTATAGCAAAAGGCATTAAGGAAAGAAAAATCAATCACTCTTGGCCCATCCCAAGGCATCAGTGCTGCCTGGCCAACTCTGCCACTCACTTGGGCAAAGGGGCCCAACTTTTCCGGGCCTGAACTTCCTGGTCTTCTAAATGAGGATAAAAAAGTAGTAACTCCCTAAGATATATAATACCCCAGCACAATGATTCTCAGAAAGTGGCTCCAGGACCAGAAGCATTGCCTGGGAACTTGTTAGAAATGCAAGTTCTCAGGCTTCCCTGGTGGTCTAGTGGTAAAGAACCCGCCAGCCAATGCAGGGAACACAGGTTCGATCACCAGTCCAGGAAGACCCCATGTGCCTGAGAGGAACCAAGCCCAGTGCGCCACAACTACTGAAGCCCAGGTGCCTAGAGCCTGTGCTCCACAACAAGAGAAGCCACTGCGATGAGAAGCTCACACACCGCCACAAAGAACAGCCCCTGCTCTCTGCAACTAGAGAAACCCTGTACAGCAATGAGGACCCAGCACAGCCAAAAATAAACAAAAATAAACCTTTAAAAAAATTCTCATGCCCTATCCCAGGCCTGCCAAATACAAAACTCTGGGGCGTGCAGCTCAGTAACCAGCCCTCCAGGTGAGTCTGATGCATGCTCAAGCGTGGAACCACTGTCCAAATGCGATGGACAGAGAGGTGAGGTGAGGGGATGGCCAAGGTAGTGTGGGCTGCTGTGAGCATCTTCCCAAGGCATCTTCCTCAGCACTGAGACTTGGGTCTGGATGGACGGTTCTTGGGTCTTAGGAAGCAACATCTGGTTCTATTTATGATTTTTTTGTTTGTTTGTTTTTTTTAGGTCTCTGTTTTGGGAGTACGGGTAGAAGAGAGCCCACAAAAAGAACTTTCAGACTACATTGGGTCAAGAACTTATCTATTTCCTTGATCCTAGTACAACTTGTAGCAGATTTTTCAATCCATGCCAAATAATTGTTTAATAAATGTTGGAATCAGACAGGTAAGGACTTCATTTTCTCTCAAGGACTATCAGAAGGTCTCAAGATTGGAAGATTAGGCATAAAAAATTATCCAGTCCAGTGAATTACTTAGTGATTGAAATTCATCTATAGTCATTTAGACTTTGCTTGCATACCTACAGAGGTGGGTATCTCACTGTCTCCTAAAGGAGCTGATCCTTTTTCAGATACCTGAGTTTTTAGAAAGCGCTTAGTTATGGCTCCCCAACTTCCAGCTCTTGATCTTGAGTTTAGCTCCTGGTGGCCTGTGGAGCAAATGTGGACCCTCTTCCCTGTGAGATCCCTTCACTGATGTAGAGACAATTATAGTCTTTGTGTTTTGTTGTGTCTTCTCCAAGCTAGGCAGCACCCTAGCTTGTCAATCTCCTTAAATTAAACTATAAGAGCTCTATATTCCACATTGCTTTTTTTACAGTCATTACTAGGAATCCCCAACCCCCATCCGTCCAAGTTCTGAATCGAAATAAATAAGACAGAGGTAGGATTTGTCTATGATTCCATTCAAAGGACAACCTTGTCCCCAAATTCCCCTCCCTCTTCACCTGGCTGATGCTCAGCAGCTCCTCGGAGGACTTTGCCCGCAGGCACTGCAGCAGGGCCACGGAGTCTGATGCGTTGCAGTCACAAATACTTGCAATTGTCTGCAACTATTTTCAGAGAAGGAACAGGTCAGTGCACAGAACTGAAAGCCTCCAGGAAAATGAGAGTTGAAAAACGTCCTCAGTCCAGCCCTAGGCTGCTGCTTGATATATGAAGACCAGCACGTGGCCTCTCCCACCACGGGCCCATAGTGGAATGCACACACTGAGGACAGGCTGGCGCTGCATCATCCTTTCTCTCTTGCCTGGCCCTCCTCGCCATCTTTAGTAATCACCTGAGCTGGATCTGTCTCAGCCTGTGTCTCTGCTCAAGCCCCACCGCCACCCCAACCTGGAGCATCTGAACATGTCCTGAACATCCTTTTTCTGTCTCTACACCAATTCCTTGAGGCCCAAGCCCCATCTTTTCCAGGATGTCCTTTTAGACCATAGACCCCATGAGCCCTTCCTCTTCTAATCTCCTGTTACTCTAAGTGTCCTCACCTTCCTGCCTTCGTTAGCCTTTGCTAAACACCTTCCTGCTCTCTCCCTGGACTTCCTACATATATAGAACTTGGCTCTTGAAAGTAGTGACCCTTACTCTTCTGGGAGTCATGGATGCTCTGAGTATCCAACTGAAGCTACAGACCCTCTCCCTGAAAGTCGCACACACAGGCAGTCTGCATACAACTGCAGGGGTTCTAGAACCACCTCTTCTACTTTCCATGGATTCCAGGTTAAAAATCATAAAAAGGATTGATGCCATCCAACCATCTTATCTTCTGTCACCCCCTTCTCCTGCCCTCAGTCTTTCCCAGCATCAGGGTATTTTGCAATGAGTTGGCTCTTCGCATCAGGTGGCCAAAGTAGATTAAGTAAATAAGGACTGAGTTATATATCACCAGCAAAGAATAATGGATAAGCTGTAAGAACTATCACACATCTGCTTACACACACAGTCTTAAGTTAGTTAGTATATGCCTTTTCCACGGAAACACTCATTGGTCTTAAAATAGAGCAGGGAAAACCATGAGCACTCAATATGTGTGTGGCAAACGCACAAACTTAAAGTAGCTTGATATATCATTCTACCCAAATCAATATTCTCTGGGTATTGAGAGTATTTTTAAAAATCATATTACAGCTCTATGTTCCCACTCTTGGTTGTTATTTTCTACAAGGTGTTTAAAAAAATGCACCACTAATGTGAATGATACCCAGGAGATGGCTCCATAGTCCAATGCTTAATTAATATTCATTGAGTGAATCAGCTCATTCGTTAACTCATTCATTCAGCAAACATTTAGAATCTTCTAATACACACCAGATACTATGCTGGGACATGAAAGATACAGAGAGACCTTGGCCTCTGGGTCCTCTTATCTGGTAGAGCGCTAAGACAAGATGATAGATGACAAATATCTGGGGCACATGCTTCACTTCCCCCACAGTCTCATGCCAGACAGCATTTATCAGTACCAGTGTTATTTCACACTGAGCTGGAAACAACCTCAGAGCCTTTCTTAACATAGCACTGTAGGTAGAGAAAGCAGATAAGCCATACATAATACAGAAAACTGAGTCATGTCACCAGCAAAGAATAATGGATAAGACGCGAGAACTAACACATCTGCTTACACCGCCCCTGCCCACCCACTCCCCCCCGCCCCCAACCCATGCAAGCACACCAGCAGCAGTGCATGGTGCGCCTGGGCCTAAGTCCTATTGAACCAGACCTTCCGTGAAGCAAGAAGGGTCACCTTGGGCCAACATCAGACCCTTTAGTCATGGTCAGTACAGACAGTCAAGCGGATGGTCTCTGGACACCTGACCACATTCTCTCCTGACCAAAGAGAGGAAGCTGGAGAAGAGTTCACAATATACCTACATCATCATTCCTCTCGTAATCAGAGGCCTTCAGGTAAGGGATGATGGCCACCCCACTCTCCATGATGGCTCTGTGGAATAAGCCTTTGGTCATGGGGGACAGAATCTGGAGAGAGAATGCAGGAGACCCAGGAAACGTTATTCAGGGAGCTTCCCACCCATCACACATAACAGCCAGCCTTTCTTTAGAGAAAACTTCCACAGAGATGCAGATGCAGAGAGCAGACCTGTGGACACAGTGGGGAGGGGGCGATGCCCTGAGAAAGCAGCATTGGCGTGTATGTATATTTCCATGTGTAAAGCAGACAGCCCGTGGGAGGCTGCTGTACGACACAGGGAGCCCAGCCGGGCACTCTGTGACAACCTAGAGAGGCGGGATGAGGGAGGTGGAGGGAGACTAAACATGTCTACATAAGGCTGATTTGTGTTGTTGTGTGGCAGAAACAATAGACATTTTAAAGCAATTAAAAAATTAAATATAATAAAAATAAAAGAAATAAAGAAAACCTCCCAGGAAGCCTACTTAAGTGTTCTACACTTAGAGGGAAAGAAGTCCTGGTTTGGGAATTTCAAGGGTAGCTGCAAAGGTTTGGGCAAGTCTTTTAACATTTCAGAGGCCCAGTTTCCTCATGAACTTGGAGGTCAAGCCTTCTGGCACGGGGGTGCTGGCTCCCTCACTTCTTGCCCTTGAAATGAGACTAAGCCCCTCACTCACCATGTATTTGTGAGGCTCAAGGGAGACAATGTGCTTATGAGCATTTGTTCAACATGAAAGCAGCAATTAGATGTGCATGACTCATTGTCCTCATTTTTGTCACCTCTCCCACCGAGGTTCCTTCAGGTCCCAAAGAGAAGAAACTCACAAGGCTGGAAACACTTATCGCTCCTGCTGACTCGCCGAAGATGGTCACGCAGCGTGGGTCCCCACCGAAGAACTCAATGTTTTCCTGGACCCAGATCAGAGCGGCCACCTGGTCCATGAAGGCCCAGTTCCCCCGCGCGTGCTCGTCCCCTGTGCTGTGGATGAGAGGCAGGGTGAGAAAGCTCATCTGGCTGCTGTCTGCTTCCCACAGCCCCAGGGGTTGGAGGCGGAGGCTGTGGGCTGTGTCAGGGCACCACCACTCCAGCTGGAGAAAAGTGGGGAGTCAGAGGCCTGGGGTTGCTGGGAGAACCAGGCTTAATTCTCACCCCCTGTTGGGATTTGGGTTTCTTTGAGAATCTGATGAAAGCTCCATACCCCCAGAAAAATGCATGGACAATCTGGTATGTGCAATTTCAAGGTATTCACAGGCTCCCCTGAATCCATGGATTCCAGAAGAGTTCTGCTCCTGAGAGTTGGTCTGCACCAGGAAGCAAGACCTCCCCGGGCACAAGGGTTCCAAGTGAATGACTGAATTAAAAAGAATGATAATAATAGCAGCTGTTGCAGCATCGTGTACAATGCTGTCCCCAGGGCTTTATAGCGGGAGTTCCTATAATCCTCCCACCCTGTGAGGTAGGTGGTGCTGGTCTTTCTCCATCCTTCTGGGTCCTCTCTCTGCCCTTCTCCACCTTGTTCTCAAAAGGCCGACTTTCATGAACTACCCCACCCAGGCTCCCCACTGTGTGCGGTCAGAGGGAGGAACCGGCTGGGGGTTTCAGGGTGGAATATTGAGAGACTGATTCCATCACCCTGTGTTCCCCCACCTCTGCTGGGAAGTGGTTTGGGCCAGTGGCTGCATTTCTCGGCAGCCAGAACTCACTCACGTCATGCCCACTCCCATGCTTGATATCCGCAAGCATGTTCTAAGGATACTGAGGCATTCACCGTTTCCGTCTCACAGACAGGAAGCAGAGGCATAAAGAGGTGAAGTCCCTTGCCCAGGAGCTAGAAAGTTGCAGATCTGGGTCCATTCTCCTAACCATGTGCCCCTGCTGCTGGGTAGTACGTGTATGCTACCCACCACGTATGAGAGTAACCTCGGGACCACAGTCTGCTCCTCCTCCATCTTCCAGTCCCCCACACTGCCCCTCCCCTTGGTTCTCTCTCTCTGTCCCTGATGCCTGGGCTGGCCCCAGCTCCACCTTCTCTCCCCCACAATCCCTGCATCTGGTCGGGAACCACACTCTGCTAATTTCACCTCCATCGCATCGTGGCTCCCATGGTGGTTCCTGTTGGGGTTAGAATAGGAAACAGGAGTCCAAAGTGGCAGGGGCTAAAGGACAAGGGAGGGAAAAGCCCGTGAAAACAAAGCAAAGGAAGGCCAAAGGAAGGTCCGAGGGCCCCAGGTAAAACAAACAGCATTCCTGGCTGGCCCAATTTGCATAGGGCAGGCCCAGGGGGAGGAAAAACATATAAAAGCAGAAGCCAAAGCTCTCTCTCTCTCTCTCTCCCCACCACGTGCCTGAGCTCTCTCTCTCTCTCTCTCTCTCTCTCTCTCTCTCCCCCCCACACTCTGGGGCATTCTTCTCTTCGCATCTTTGGGTCGACGTGCCCTCACGCCTCAAGGGTGGATTTTCCTGCTATTATCTAAATAAAATAGAGCTGTAACACGGAGTTGTAACACTGATTTGTCTAAGAGCTATAACACGGTCCATTTGCGACCTGAGAGCTATAACACGGTCTGTCCAAGACCCGAGAGCTGTGACACGCTGAGGACTTTAATGTCCATCACTCTGAATCTTTGTTGTGACGAGACAGAACCGAGGAGCATACACTCGCTTGACAGTCCCCATTCCTCCCTTTGTTTATCCTGATTCATAATCTGGTCACTTATGATCTGGGTGACCATGAGCGAGTCACTTAACTTGCTTTGCCTCAACGTTCTCATGTCTGAATGGGGTTGATAATGGTATTTGCTTCGCATGACTGTTGTGAAGACTGACGGTGCAGGCACACAGTAAGTGCCATATCTGTGCTGGTAATCCCTCTAGTCATTCAGCCACCAGCCTGCTTCACCCCATGACCTGCATCCAGGCTGTACAGCCGCACCCCAACCAGATGTCCCATCTGAAGCCCAGGCACCCCTGGGCCAGCCTGCACTCTGCTCTGGAGTGACCTTCCACTCTACTGCTCTGCAGGGCACTCCTGGGTCCCTCCTTCTTTATCCACTAAAAACCAATCACCATGCACAGCTTGGCATTCAGGGTCTTTCCCAATCAGGCCTGGCCCTACCTTTTCCCACCCATCTCCTGTTATATCCTCATCTACCTGTCTATTAGAACCCAGATGTTATAAACAACTTTTGGAAACCTTTCTGTTGAGAGAATATTAGGGCAGAATCCCAATGTACAGACCTGCTAAACATGTAATCACTCTGGTCAGGACATTAGTCTGATCTCAGCCCTCTCTGCCTCCACTGCAGCCTCTCAGCCACCTCCCTGTGCTACATGCCCCAGAGCCCAGTTTGCAAATACCGTTCCAGCCCCAACTTCCTTCCAACTTCCAATTAGGTTTCCTTCCAACTTCCTAGTCTTTGCTCAGGCAGCTCCTGTTGCCAAGAGTGCTCTCTCCCAACCCTTCAACCCTAAGACCAACCCCGTCTTTAAGGTGCAGTTAGTTCCAGTTCCACCTCTCTCAGGAAGACTGGCTGATTTCTTGCAGCTCCCGCCTGTTTCTACATGCAGCTCTGGTGCCTCTTACCCTTAGAATGTGACTTATGTCCTGCCTGGGAGCCCGGGGATTTGTGCCCCTGTGTTATTTTCCCCATGACACTGACAGCCTCTCGAGGGCAGGATACATGCTGGACTGCTTGCTACCTTCCCCATACTTTCTGACCTTTGGCTCACGTCGCATCCTGGCCAGGGCTTGAGTTCTGCCATGTTCTAAGTAGGGTCAAGGAAGTGGCCAAGAGGCCTAGCTCTGTTCTATGACCTCTGGGAAGTTGTTTTACTTCTCTGTGCTTCCATTTTTCAAGTGTAAAATGAGAATAACAAGAGTATGTTTCTCATAGAATTAGTCTGGGGGTGAGTTATAACGAATGCATAGCAAGTGCCCGGCATGGTGCTGGGCTCATATGAGCACTGAAACACGCTTGATATTATTTGGGGGGGGAGGGAAGTCATCAATGGAGTGATTATTCCTAGGTGAGCAATGGAGGAGCCTTGATGTGGGGCCCGATGGCAGACACTTGGAACTGCTCACACTCCCGGTTTCCTCATCTGCCAGGGAGCACATTTCCCTTGCAGTTGAGTGTGGCTATTATGACTGACTTCTGCCACCTGTATGTAAACAGAGTAATAATCGCCCCCTCCAGGCTGACCTGGAAAGACCTCCCTGGTATGATTCTCCTGCTTGGTCTCCATCTGCTGGCCAAGTGCAGAGGAGCTGGGTGGGGCCTCCTAGAGGAGGGATGGAAGGAGCCTGGGTCCCTGATTGACCATGGAGAAGAATGCCTGTCAGTCAGAAACACTTGGTTGGATTCTAGTTGAGTGAGAAGGAAAGTTTTATAATTTGAAGCCACTAAAACTTGGGGTTTATCTGTTACAGCTGCTAAAATG
Organism: Capra hircus; assembly: GCF_001704415.2. Lineage (NCBI taxonomy): Eukaryota > Metazoa > Chordata > Mammalia > Artiodactyla > Bovidae > Capra > Capra hircus. Next base: position 26,058,742 of record NC_030825.1, on the reverse strand, counting down.
ACCTAACTAGCTTGGGCCAAATTAGTTCAGCGTCACTGAAGGCTCATTTCTTCTTAGGTTGCCGAGCACTAAGTTCCCTGTGGCTGCACTCAGCTGCTCCTTGGGGGTCAGGGGTGTCAATCCCTTGGGGAGACTCACTTGAAGAAGCCAAATATTCCTAGTCGGTACTGGATGGTCACAACCAGCACGTTCTCATAGGAAGCCAGGGCGGACCCATCGAAGATGGATGCGGAGCCAGTCTCGAAGGCGCCGCCGGGGAACCACACCATGACCTGAGGAAGGGGAAAGGAATCCTCCAGCCAGCCCACCAGGCACCCACAGCCCCCACCTCATGCATGCTGGGACATTCTTTCTTTAGGGAAATAGGAATGTTTCACTTTCCTTCCCAAACAGCCTCAGCGGTTTTGTCTTTTGAAGAAGGCCCAGGGTTAGGTATGTGGATTCTGGTATATGAGAGCCTGGGTATGATTCCCATCTCTGCCCTTGACTAGCTATGTGACTTTGAGCAGCCTTCTGAGCCTCTCTGAGGTTCGTTTTTCTCATCTGTAAGATGTGCAGAATGAAAGTGTCTCGTTTATGAGGCTAGCATCACGTTGAAAGAAAATTCTTCATCTGAAGTTCATGGAACAACGTTGGCATATTTCAAGAGCTCAAAAAGTGTTAACTGAGTGTCATGAAACTTGTGACCCACAGAAAAATGGAAATCGCTATAAGCGATACCTGAGACCAAGAGCCACTTAAACTGTTTTAATCTAAGAGTTTATCCTACTTACAGAGAGAAGAGAAGAGAGGAGGGAAAAAGAGAAAAGTGTGGAAGTTTTACTTTACCAATTAGAAAAATTGGGACCAGGAAACATCAAACATTCAAATGGTATTATCACCAGGTATATACTTAGTGTATGTGTGCGAAGTCACTTCAGTCGTGTCTAAATCTTTGCCACCCCATGGACTGTAGCCCCCCAGGCTGCCCTGTCCATGAGATTCTCCAGGCAAGAATATTGGAGTGGGTGGCCATTACTTTCTCCAAGGGATCTTCCCGACCCAGGGATCGAACCTGAGTCTCATATTAAGTCTCCTGCATTGGCAGGCAGGTTCTTTACCACTAGCACCACCTGGGAAGCCCATACTTAGTGCATATTACCATGTATATACTTAATTTTTTAAAAATCCCTTCTCTTCTCTTTTAAAAGTCATATTAGTGGCTATAACTCATGGGGTAGGAAAGAGAAGAAAGCCATGGGGGTAAAGGAGAACTGGACAAAGCACTGGCTTGACACCCAGATCTGCCACTTACTGTGTGTATAACGTGGACCAAGTTGCTTATGCCCTCCCCATTCCTCAGCTTCCGCATCTGTAGAATAGGTCCAATAATGCTCCCCACTGGGTTATTATGGGGGCTTAGATGAGAGAATGAACTGTACCTGGCACACAGTCAGCCCTCAAAAGGTGCCGCTGTTATGATACAATAGAGCAAGTCTCTGTTGCAGTGGCAAAGAGGAGGGAGAGGGTGATGGAATGTGTGGTTCACAATTAGATGTATAGTGCACTCACTCGTACAAAGATCTTTCACATTCTTAGGTGAAACATTTCCCATTATAACCTGTCTTCATTTGGAAATAAAAAATCTGCAAAAGGCAATTATCTTCTTTAAAACAGGATGTCCCCCAGACTTCCCAGGTGGTCCAGTGGATAAGAATCTGCCTGCCAATGCAGGGGACACTGGTTAAATCCCTGGTCTGGGAAGATTCCACGTGTCTTGAAGTGACTCAGCCTGTGTGCCACAACGACTGAGCTCTCGCTCGAGAGCCCAGGAGCCGTAGCTACTGAAGCCGACGCTCCCTAGAGCCCATGTTCTGCAACAAGACCAGCCCCAGCTCACAGCAACTAGAGAAAAACCCTCGCAGCGACAAAGACCCAGCATGGCCAAAAATAAATGAATACATAAATATTTATTAAAAAAACAGGATTTCCCAAACCAAAAAAATCAGAGTCCTTCAAAGCAGGGTATTTTCTGTTTGCAGACTATTTAATCCCCAATAGAGGCAAAAACAAAACAAAACAAAACAAAAAACCAGAGGTCAAATCACTAACCATAAAGAAGTAATCACAAAAGAAGACAAAGCGAATCTGTCAGCAGAATGATTTTTGAGAAAGCTATTGACATGTCAAGTGATTACATTTCCCTTTTACCCAAGGGAGCCTAGATGGGATTCCAGATATCCAGACACTTTACCCAGGTCCTAGGCCCAGAACCTGCAACTGGCGCCCCCAGCACAGCAGGAGCCGTGAGCCTTACCGGGAGCTTGGAGCCGGTTTCTGCATGGGCCGGGGCATAGATGTTAAGGTACAGGCAGTCTTCCGATACTCTGAATTTGGGGTAACGCACCTTGAGAATGTGTTGATCTGTGAACAGCCACTCTGAGTTCTGGAAGCACCTTGGAAAAGGGAAGGAGAAACCCCCAGAGTTGCTGTCAGCAGACCTGCCTCAGAGGGGCCAGCTTTTGTGACAGCAGGGAGGCCTAGTGATCTCCTATGCCTGAGCAGAATAGGGATTCAGTGCTCTGGTACAAAGTTTAAAAACACCCCAGCCCCCATGGTGGCCCAAACAAGCTGTGCATGTTAAGTCACTTCAGCTGTGTCCAACTCTTTGTGACCCTATGGACTGTAACCCACCAGGCTTACATGGGATTCTGTCGATTGGGTTCTCCAGGCAAGAAAACTGGAGTGGGTTGCCATGCCCTTCTCCAGAGGATCTTCCTGAACCCAGGGATCAAATCCATATCTTCTGGGTCTCCTGCATTGGCAGGCAGATTCTTTACCATTGGCACCACCTGAGAAGCCCAAACAAGCTATAATTCTCATTGATCTGGTTTCTGGGTAAGAAAGCACATTGTGCAGAATAATTATACCATGAACCTCCAGGACTCACTCATGCGTATCCCCATCACCATAACACACACACACACACACACACATAAAGACTCAAGCTGGCTCGACAATTCTCCAAGCTGTAGACAGTAGGTCACAGGGTTGTGTATCAAGGGTTGTGCTTTGGTGGGTCCCTTTTCTGCCTCTAGAGGAACAAAAGGACATTCCCAGGCCTTTCTACCAGAAACAACAGAGGTAGGCTAGCAGCAAGATTCCTGCAATCAGGCCTTTGCCTAAGCTAGTCCCTCTGCCCTGACTACTTTCTCCCCAGATCTGCTTGTTCACACTCTTCCCTTTCTTTCAGATGCTGTCAAAGTGTCACCTCCTCCAAGAAGCCTCCTGAGATTTCTCCAGCTAGACCAGAGCTCTTTGGAATTGTTTAGTTGCTAAGTCATGTCAGACTGGTTTGCAACGCCATGGACTGTAGCCCACCTGGCTCCTCTGTCCATGGGATTTTCCAGGCAAGAATACTCAAGTGGGTTGACATTTCCTTCTCCAGGGGAGCTTCCCAACCCAGGGATTGAACCTGTGTCTCCTGGGTTGGCAAGTGGATTCTTTACCACTGAGCCACCTGGGAGGTCTTTGGAAACATGTATATATTTTGTGTTCTTTCCTAGAATCTCTCCTAGTGAGCAGCTAAAAGCCTAGGGTTCTGTATGAGTCACCTTGGTACCTTATAGTCCCTAGCCCAAGGCATAGTAGGATTAAGTGAGATTATATATGTGAATATGTCTAGTAAGTGCTCAATTAATGTTCATTGTTTTTCTAAAATAGAATAGTGTACAGATTAGGCAGCAGAAAATCATTGCTTCAGATGCTTTTTTCTTTCTGTGTATGTTGTGTATCAGAAATTGGGGCTCACTGCTTTTAACAAAGCCATCTCTGGCCTCCCCTCAAGTCTCCCTCACTGACCTGCTCTGACTCCCTAATGCTTGCCTTGTCACCCCATATTTTGACTGTCCTTATTGTTTATGTCTTCACCACCACAGCCAGTCTGCAGGTTCCTTGAGGGAAGCTGTATCTAACTCAAGTGTCACGATCTCAGGGCCTAATGAAGAGCCAGTTTCTGAGTTGGTTCTCAGTGGATATTAGTTGAATGAATGAATGAACACATAAGGTTCAACTTATTGTCCTAGGTGTCTGGGCAACATAGGGTTTTCTTCTGTGGCTTAGTTTTCTGGCACCAGGGTCCTCCTTCTGCCTGGGACCCCAATGCCAAGAATCAACGTGGCCCAGTCTGAGGGCTTCACAGAATCTGAGAGTTGAAAGATCCTTGCCGGACTTCGCTGGTGACCCAGTGGTCAAGAATCTGCCTGCCAGTGCAGGGGACAACAGGTTGGATCCCTGGTCTGATCCCTGGTCTGGGAAGATTCCACATGCTGAGGGGCAGCTAGGCCCATGAGCCACAACTACTGAGCTCGTGTGCTGCAACTGCTGAAGCTTGCCTGCCTAGAGCCTGCACCCCTAGGGCCTGTTCTTTACAATGAGAGAAGTCACCATGATAAGCCTGTGCCCTGGGCTAGAAAGCAGCCCCTGCTTGCCAGAACGAGAGCGAGCCCAAGCAGCGACAAAGACACAGCACAGCCAAGAGTAAATAAATGAATAAACTTATACTTTAAAAAAAAATCTTGGCATTTCCAAGCCTCACCTCCCACCCAGTGCACAAGACACCTCCACAATTTACCTGGGAACTACTTGCTCATCCAACCTGGAAAATTTGCAGTGTCTGGGAGCATCAGCCCTCCCAGCCCCTCTGGATCACAGAGACACATTCATGTATCCATTCCACAGGTAATTATGGATTCTCCACTATGGACCAGGCCCTGCACTGGGCACCATGTGAATTGCTAGAGTTAAAATTCCTCTGGGGTGGTGCTCACTCTAAAGACCTGACCCAGTCCGATGGTGGAGACTAAAAAATCACCTGGAGATGCATCAATAACCTCTTTTAACCCAAAGACTCAGTCAGCCCATCACAGTGGTTCCTCAGCCTGACTGGTCCTCAAAATCGCTAAAGAGCTTCTTTACAGCCCAGTTTCCCAGGCCCAGCTCTGGGGATTCAGGGACTTCAGAAGAGAGCCCAGGGACTCTGTTTAAACAGGTGGGGAGCCATGCCATCACAGAAGCCTCAACCACATCTGACCCTCCACATCCTCCTCACAAATGCTGCCCCTTTTCCAGTGGGCTGCATGACCTTTACTCCCCCTCAACGTTCTGCCCCTACTCCCAGGTCACAGGCCACCCCTGGGACCAAGCCAGTTCTTACAATTTAGGGTAGGACGTGGCATTTAGGAAACCATTCCAGGGCAGTAAAGGCTCCGGTTTTGCAAATCGCAGGGGCCCTACAGGGGGTGCGGCATAAGGGACCCCAAGGAACACATTTACGAGCATGTCGTTTCCCAGAACAGAAGCTTGCGTCCCCCGGACCCATCCCAGGTTGGTGTGCCTGGCTGGTGCATCAGCGGTGGCTGGCCCTGAGGAAACACAGAGGGAGGAATTAGGGGTGTGGGGAAGAGGTTGGGAACAAGCCAAACTCAAGTGTTTCCCAAGGTGGAGCGCTCTTTCTCAACCCAGAGACTGTGCAAGTATCTAGATTCCTTCTCAATGAATCCATGTCCACTGCTCCTTCGACATTCCCCTAGAAGTCATCTTCATCAGAGCACCCACTGAATGTCTCCTAGGAGCATAGACCAAGCCACAAAACTTTCTAAGATGTAAGTTGGGAACCCATCTCCCTGCTGCTGCACACAAGCTTTTCTTTACTGTGGAAAAGATACACACCAGCCTTCATAGAGCCTGTGTGTGTTAGTTGTTCAGTTGTGTCCATCTCTTTGTGACCCCGTGGACTGTATAGCCTGCCAGGCTCCTCTGTCCATGGAATTCTCCAGCAAGAATACTGGAGTGGGTTGCCATGCCCTTCTCCAGGGGATCTTCCCAACCCAAGGATTGAACCTGGGTTTCCAGCATTGCAGGCGGATTCTTTACCCTAGGACCCCATAGAATCTGGCCCACATTTCAGTTATTTTTATACCCACCAGCATAACTGCTGGCATGTCTGTGTATCATCTGTGTGACTACTGGCTTTCCTCTTTTCTTAAAATTAAATTGAGATAGGCTTCTAAAATTTTACTTGGCGGAATTCTAAACAATGACACCTATGGAACTGTTGCTTTGATGACTTAGGTATATGCTTTTGAGTACACAAGAAAATACATATAGAGCCACAAAAACAAAAAATTATCTTACGCTACCTGAAATCAGCTCATTTACCTCCAGGGGTACAAGGATAACTCTTATGGACATTGCGCTAGCTTCTCAGTTTCCACATCAAGTATGGAGCCTTGAGAAGTTAGTTGCCCAGCTATTTACTTATGAGGGCCCAGATTTCTTGGCATTACCTGTTCTAAAGTCATTACAACAGCAACAGTCCTGCCTCAGCAGTCGGTGTTATAAACACAGGCTCTGTTCCATGCCCCTCCAAGCCTCCCAAGATTCAAGCAACCCAAAGACAGGACAGGATCTTCTGTACTCTACACACACCTGGGAAGGAGACTCTGGCCTGGGGCTCTCAGCAACACCAGGACATGGGTCAGGGGCCCTGAAGTTCAACACAACCCTCCATTTTCCATTTTCCACCAGTGGAAAATCCTCCAAGGCAGGGAAATCCCCTATCCCATTTTCTGAGAGCCCTCCTCTCCCACTGGGTGTCTCACCCTTGGTGGCAGCTGCAAGGACCCAAACAGCCCAGATCAGGGTCTGGCCTGGGTGCACCCACTCTCCACTCATCTGGCCAGCTCGCCTGACTCTCTGGACATCCACAGCCACAGCTGGCCTCAAGGATCTTCCGCCAGGGACAAGGAACAACTTCCTGATAGGAGACAAGTGTTGAGCAGGCAGACACAGGACACAGCCTCAGTGAAGAATAATAGCTAAGATTTTCGGAGGAATTGGCCAAGCAAGAATTTCCTGTTCTGATTTACATAAGAAGCTGATGATTAACTCTTGAGTGCAGGGTTGGGTGGGGGGAGGGGAGCGTTTGGAGATAATTCACAGGATGGTAGAGGCAGAAAGTACATTTGGGAACTTTTGGGTGCATCTCAACTCAGATGCCTACAGAGGCTAGGAAGGCAGCAAACAAGCAGTGAATGAAGCTGGCCAGGAGAGACAATAGGGAATGGTGGGGACTGTGGAAACCAGACAGCACATGCTCTGTTTAAAGGGGCAATGACTACCCCACTCCAGTAAACTTTTAGTTCATGGTACTGTAGGTTGGCCAAACTAGAAGTCTATGATACTTCTCAATTCTTAAATGTGGCCTCAATTGAAAAAAAAAAAAAATCACCATGTGAGCCCAAAAGCATTTCTACTGGCTTGAGTTGTGGATGAAGACTCTGCAATCCTAATCTAGATCCAGGCTCCCCACAGTAAATATAAAGAGACAAACCTAGGGAGTGAAATTATTATAAGCCGTTCTGTTGGGACCAGTCATCAGCATTCTGGATTCTTGTTGCAGTACTGGTGGGTCACAGATGATCCAGTTCAGAACCCAGGATCATCACCATCCTGCCCCTCACAGGCTCCATGCCTCACATAGGGTTAAGGACTCAGGATAGAGCTTCCCAAATATTTGGGGCTGGGCCAGTGGGGTCAGAATTATCAGGGGCACTCTGCCCCACCCCCTGGAGATGCAGGGAAGGAATTTAACAACAGCAATAGTGGGTTTGAGAAGCAAGGGAAGTTTCCTAGAATAGTCACCTCCTAAAAGAGACAGAGGAGTTATGAGCCAGATACAGAACTCTGCACTAGCAGGTAAGGTCATCCTCGAGGTCAGAGCAAGGGGCTGCCTGATGTACTTTGCTCATCAGGTGCTCCATAAACTTTTGTGGATATGAAGTCCTCCAGTAAATAATGTCTTCCTTCCCAGCTGCAACTGCATTTCTGCTATGCCACTGACAGCACTAAGGATTGTGGAAAAGGGACTTCAGTGGAGTCTTATGTGAGGGTTTGATTCTTAATTCAGCAAAACCCCCACCTGGTTCAAATAAACCTTGAAAATCCCTCAAGTTGTCTCTGAAATCTGGTGAACACCTGTGGACAGTAATCCCTATGCATGATGAGAACCACTGGGGACCAGGGGTAAGGAAGAGAGGGACTGCTTATTTCAGGAGTCTTAATGTTCAAATTGCCCACATTTAGGTGACCATAAATCCTGGGAGGTGAATGGGGGATGGGGCCAGGATATCGAAAACCTTTCCAGCTTGTCTGCATGGTTTACTTATTTTGGTTTAACGTGAGGCATACCAACACATTTTTAAAGAGTTTTTATTAGGTTGTGTTGGGCCTTAGTTGCAGCACACGGAATCTTTGTTGCATCATGCAGGCTCTTTAGTGATGTCACATGGCCTCTCTAGCTGTGGCAGATGGGCTCCAGAGTGCATGGGCTCAGCAGGTGCTGTGCACAGGCTTAGTTGCTCTGCGGCATATAGGATCTTAGTTCCCTGACCAGGGATTGAACCTCTGTCCCCTGAATTGCAAGATGAATTCCTAATTACTGGACCACCAGGGAAGTCCCTACAAATATCTTAATTCATGTTTTGTTTGTTGTAATAGTTTCAAGAGAACGATACCATTTTAGACATCAAAGCATTTAGCTTAATGCCCGGACTGTACAGTAGGTGGTCAGCAGTGTTTACTAGATCAGAATCTACAACTTTTTCTCCAGGCCTCAGCCTCCCATGTTATGAGAATTGAGAAGACATTTAAGGATTGTAAATTCTAGAGACCCCAGTACGAATGAGGTTTCCATTGCTGTCTGTGATGCCAGAAGAACCCAGAGCAGGGTGGAAAGGCAGAGAAGTTTCCAAGGAGAGGAAGAAGGCTGCTGATCGGATAAGTGATTGACTCTGAGGCACAAACTTTGCCAGCTCAGAATGGCATCTCCCCTGGCCTTCCCACCCAGGGTCTGAAATGTCCATTTTGTCTATGATCTTGAGCCTTCTTAGACTATCTCCCTGCTCTGGCCCTCCCTCACTGCCTCCAGAAAGAGTCTTGTTGCCCTACCATTCTGTCCCTCCATCCAGTCAGAAATAACATTAACACCTTATACCAGTACTCATTCAACAGTTTGAAAAGTGTCTTCACTTGTCCTGTTGCTATCGTCACATGGCCGCACACACATTTTGGAAGTCTTTCGTCCCTAGCTTCTTATCCTTTAAAGTCCAGTTCAATGGCCATCTCTCTCAAGAAGCTTTCCTAGGTTCTCCTGAACAACTAAATGCTCCGCTTTTCCCACCCCTCCTGCTTGTTAATGAGTTGTGTACATGAATGCCTTACTCCTCGAGGAGGTCTTTTCTACCCATGTATTCAACACAGCTTTTTCCATGTATCCTGGTGTTTCCCCAACTCAGCCATTGACCTCCTAACTTTACAATTTGTATCATTCCCACTACTAATTTACTATCAATTCACTTGATATTTTTCTTTAAACTGACCTTGAAAACTGTTAATTATCAAAGAAATCATTAATATCTAATGCAATAGGGATAGTATTTTAGAAAGAGTGAACCAGTGTGTCTTGCATTTCCATACTGCAAAATCATTCCCCCTTCTCTTGGCAACCAATATGCGAAGCCAAATGGTGTGATGTAGAGCACCTCAAAATAGGACCAAGAGGAGAGTTTTGGTCCCTCCTATACTGTGGACCTTGGGAAGGACAAGGAAACAGAGGTAGGGAAGGCAGGCATTGACACAAGTTGCTTTGAGTTTCCCTCTTAGACTTACGTCCCAAAGTGGGAGGTATGAGAGGTGGGAGAGTTCCAAAGCAAGCTTGGCTCTCCAGGAGGAGGAGGCTGCCTCCGGTGTGTCCACACCACTGAACCAGCCTGCAGCGGCCACAACAAAATAAAAGAGGACAGACAAATCACAGGTGATGCTCCCACTCCCCTCAGATCTGCTGTTCCTTGGAAGGACCCCGGATAAAATCTTGAAGGGAACTCAAAGGTGATTGAGAACCTGGCCAGGAGCTGGAGTGGGAAGAGGGCATGAGGCCCACAGAGGTGTTTTCTAGGCTTGAAAACAAAGTGGAACCACAACTTGACCTGGGCGGAGCACAGTGCTGAGTGCTGGTCAGAGCTAAAGTGAGGGCTGAGTTAGCAGGGGAGGACCATTGGTTTTGATCAAGACAAGAGGACAGATCACAAGCTTACCATGTTAAAATTCATCATCCTCCCAGAAACCTGGTGCAGAGGGAAATTGCCATGGAGATCACAAGAGGAAGATGTTTACAAATGGCTCCAGGCTCCTTCTGCCCTTCTACTCATATAAGTTTCCCCAATTCATACAGCCAGATTGCACCTTGGAGAGGAGGAGGGAAGCCAGGCAGCCAATCTGAGAGGCCATGCATTTATTTGAAAAAGTTACTTTTTAAAGCTTATTTATTTTTTTAATTGAAGTACAGTAGATTTATAATGTTGTGTTAGCAATACGTGTATGTGCTCAGTTGTGAAGTCATATCCGACTCTTTGTGACCCCATGGACTGTAGCCCGCCAGGCTCCTCTGTCCATGGGACCCTCCAGGCAAGAACACTGGAGTGGGTTGCTATTTCCTTCCCCATGAAAAAAGTTTATGTTACTTAAAGAGACTTTAAAGTATTGAATAGGACTGAGTTTACCAGATTAAACACAACCTAATTTTCCCCCATTAACCAGAGGGACAAGGGTGTTCTCTCTTTGTTATAAAGAAAAATTAACAAGATATATATGGTGGCTTAGCAGTAAGGAATCCACCTGTCATGCAAGAGACAGGGTTTTGATCCCTGGGTTGGGAAGATCCCTGGGAGAAGGAAATGACAACCCATTCCAGTATTCTTGCCTGGGAAATCCCATGGACAGAGAAGCCTGGTGGGCTATAGTCCATAGGGTGGCAAAGAGTAGGATATGACTTAGTGACTAAACAACAATATACACATATATATAGATAGATCTTATTAATAAGATATATAAACATATATTTTATTTTATATATGTGTGTATATCTTATATGTATATATATATGAAACATGCAAACTGAGTCTATCTTTTCTGCAAAACCATTATTGAAAGAGAACTGTGGAGGATATGGCTTCCTAACCCTGTATCTTCTATTTTCTGTTCCGTCTAGGTTGCCTGTCCCCTAATGCTCGGGAACTCCACTCTGGGAGACACCAATATATGTCAAGAAACAATGGTACTAGTTTTCATGTATGGAATGTAGGTGTCAGATCCCAGGCTGAATGCTTTGCAGCCATTCTCTAATTTAATGCAATGATTGCCATTCTGTAGATGAGGAAGCTGAAGTTTTGCAAGGTAGGATGAATTGTCAAATATCACAAGGCTGAAAAGCAGCATAGCTGGGGCTTGAGCCCAGATTTCCTGCCTCCAAGCTGCAGGCTTTGCCATTTAGAGAGGATGGAGTAAGAAATGAGGAACAGAAGAAAGATTCAGGAAGGATGGCTGACTTCTGCAGTTCTTGATCTGTGAAAAATCACGTAATCTTCTCGGAAGCTGACTAATCACTTGACATCACCTCCTAGGACCTTGATGTCCCCATCAGTAGCACAGACCAGTGGCCTGGATGGCCCCAGAGAGACATCAATGGGCTCTCAGTGTTCTCCAGATTGCTCTGCTATAACCCCTGAGGGAGAAACCAAAAATGAGAGAGGACCCCAGTCTGAGGCGTGGCGTAAAGCATGTGCTCAACCACCCCTGCTGATAGATGGTAGTGGAGATCAAAAGCACACTTTCTGATTCTCACAATGGGAGACAGAAGGAACCCTGAAGGCATCAGAGCAACCCTGTGGCCTCAAAGTGGAGACTGGCCCGCAGGTTGATGAAACAAAGGGAGGATGGTCTGGGGATGGAATCAGCTCAGCAGGCAATGCCCCTGTTATCCCACATGGGCCCAGAGCTGGACCTTTAGAGTTTCCTTCTTTCAATCTTTCTTCAAACCCACTTCACATTCATGTTAAACCCAAATACTGCCATCTCAGAGAGATGCCTCACTGCACCCCATCCCAACAACCCCATAAAAACATGCCATCACTATAGTCCCATAACTATACTCATCACTGTACTCCATCACTGTACGCCATGGGTGTATACGGTCTTTGTTAATTATAGTTTCCTCTCCTGGATGTTTTGCCTTGACTTCTCCTGATGAAATCCTCAGTCAGATCAGTTCAGTCTCTCAGTCGTGTCCGACTCTTTGAGACCCCATGAATCGCAGCACGCCAGGCCTCCCTGTCCATCACCAACTCCCGGAGTTCACTCAGACTCATGTCCATCAAGTCGGTGATGCCATCCAGCCATCTCATCCTCTGTTGTCCCCTTCTCCTCCTGCCACCAGTCCCTCCCAGCATCAGGGTCTTTTCCAATGAGTCAACTCTTCGCATGAGGTGGCCAAAGTATTGGAGTTTCAGCTTCAGCATCAGTCCTTCCAATGAACACCCTACTTGTCTTTTAAGATCCCATGGAAATACCATCTCCTCTATATAGACCTCTTTATTGTCAAATGTGAGATTCATTTTTCCTTTCCTCCTATATATTCTGTAGATTTCTCGTTATATTACTTATAACAGTGGTCCCCAACCTTTTTGGCACTGGGATTGGCTTTGTGTATGACAATTTTTCCATGGAACAGGGCTGGGAGCGGGTGGTTTAGGTACGATTCAAACACGTTACGCTTATTGTGCACTTTATTTCTATTCTTATCACATCAGTTCCACCTCAGATCATCAGGCATTGGCTCCCAGAGGCTGAAGACCCCTGATTTATATATATATAAGTCTGCCCTTGTTCTACAGCTGGTTTAGCCACAAATAATGATGATGAGGAGGATAACAGTGACAGTGATGATGACGTCACTCATCACTTGGTCACTAAACCTCAGCACACTTCTGGTTTAAGTCTTAGCTGAAGTAGACAGTTTAATGCACACTCAGCCTCACCTTGCAGACAGAATGCCACTTGAAGCCTCAATGGGCCACATGACTTTCTATTTTCTGTTCCCGTTTGTCTTTGTTCAAGTGAGACTGGAATTACAGGATGGTTAAACCCCCCAGGAGTAACCCTGTGCTCCAGCCTCTGGAGATGTTCTGTATCCTGCTCAGGTAGCAGGAAGTCCTGGAGAAATTGGGCTCTCCTTGGTCACAGCAGCAGTCTTAGTACTACACACTTATCATGTGGTTTCCTCCCCTGTCTGTCTCAGGTTCTACTCTCAGGGGACAAAACTAAGTCAACTAGTCCTAGAGGGGGACCTAGGAAGGAGACCCTCAGTGGGATTCTGTAACTGGGTTACTCTAGTCTGACAACATCATGTCACTAAGACTCTCTCCAGCTGGAGGGACAGCACTGATATATGGATTAACTCTAAGTTAAGAGTTAATGCGCTTATCACTCTAAGAGGCAATGCGCTTCCCAGGAGGCTCTAGTGGTAAAGAACCCACCTGCCAATGCAGGAGAACTAAGAGATATGGGTTCAATCCCTGGGTTGGGGAAATCTCCTGGAGAAGGGAATGAAAACTCATTCTAGGATCCTTGCCTGGAGAATCTCATGGACAGAGGAACCTGGTGGACTACAGATTATGGGGTTGCAAAGAGTTGGACATGACCGAAGTGCCTCTAGCAGCAGCACAGAGGCAATGATAATGATAAGGATTGTGGTTTGGGCTAGCTTTGAAGCTTCTTGGAAATCCTAAAGAAAATGACAAGCTCAGCTATTAACAGAGTATGCCACGAAAATTAGAAGGCTCTGTCAGCTCTGAAAGATACCTTCTCTCCTGGAACCATAGTTAGATCATGAAAGTTATTCTCAAAATTTAACCACAAGAGTGAGAGAGCTACAAAGGAGGTTGACTATACAGCCATGGAAGATCTCCTATACTAAAGTTCAGTTCAGTTCAGTCACTCAGTCGTGTCCGACTCTTTGTGACCCCATGAATCGCAGCATGCCAGGCCTCCCTGTCCATCACCAACTCCTGGAGTTCACTCAAACTCACGTCCATTGAGTCGGTGATGCCATCCAGCCATCTCATCCTCTGTTGTCCCCTTCTCCTCCTGCCCCCAATCCCTCCCAGCATCAGGGTCTTTTCCAATGAGCCAACTCTTCGCATGAGGTGGCCAAAGTATTGGAGTTTCAGCCTCAGCATCAATCCTTCCAATGAACACCCAGGACTGGTCTCCTTTAGGATGGACTGGTTGGATCTCCTTGCAGTCCAAGGGACTCGCAAGAATCTTCTCCAACACCACAGTTCAAAAGCATCAATTCTTTGGCACTCAGCTTTCTTCACAGTCCAACTCTCACATCCATACATGACCACTGGAAAAACCATAGCCTTGACTAGATGGACCTTTGTTGGCAAAATAATGTCTCTGCTTTTCAATGTGCTATTTAGGTTGGTCATAACTTTCCTTCCAAGGAGTAAGACTCTTTTAATTTCATGGCTGCACTTATCATCTGCAGTGATTTTGGAGCCCCCCAGAATAAAGTCTGACACTGTTTCCACTGTTTCCCCATCTATTTCCCATGAAGTGATGGGACCGGATGCCATGATCTTCATTTTCTGAATGTTGAGCTTTAAGCCAACTTTTTCACTCTCCTCTTTCACTTTCATCAAGAGGCTTTTTAGTTCCTCTTCACTTTCTGCCATAAGGGTGGTGTCATCTGCATATCAGATTATTGATATTTCTCCCGGCAATCCTGATTCCAGCTTGTGCTTCTTCCAGCCCAGCGTTTCTCATGATGTGCTCTGCATGCAAGTTAAATAAACAGGGTGACAATATACAGCCTTGACGTACTCCTTTTCCTATTTGGAACCAGTCTGTTGTTCCATGTCCAGTTCTAACTGTTGCTTCCTGATCTGCATATAGGTTTCTCAAGAGGCAGGTCAGGTGGTCTGGTATTCCCATCTCTTGAAGAATTTTCCACAGTTTATTGATGCTAAAGTGAGGTCCCAGATAAAGAATGATTTAAGACCTTGAGACATGGAATGGAGACATTCGGAGGTATACATTTGAGAAATGAGCACCCAGATTCTCTTAAACTCTCCAAACTAGCAGGAAAAGCTTTCTCCTTCTCACTAGAAGAGAGTAGATGTGATCTATGATGTGTGTTTCCTATGAAAATACTTTTCCACATAAAGATCACCTGAGTTCATACACTGCCCCAAGTTAATATCCAGGGACATGTTGCAGCCTAAACAAGAAAATATAGTTCCTTCTCTGGGAGGAAATAGACTTCTTACTGGATTAATTGCATGGCACAGCTAATACATCCTGGTAGGAATGAGAACGGAGAAGGCAATGGCAACCCACTCCAGCACTCTTGCCTGGAAAATCCCATGGACAGAGGAGCCTGGTAGGCTGCAGTCTATGGGGTCGCTAAGAGTCGGGCACAACTGAGTGACTTCACTTTCACTTTTCACTTTCATGCATTGGAGAAGGAAATGGCAACCCACTCCAGTGTTCTTGCCTGGAGAATCCCAGGGATGGGGGAGCCTCATGGGCTGCTGTCTATGGGGTCGCACAGAGTAGGACACGACTGAAGCGACTTGGCATCAGCAATAGCCAGTACTCTTGCCTGGAAAATCCCATGGACGGAGGAGCCTGGTAGTCTGCAGTCTATGGGGTTGCTTAGAGTTGGGCACAACTGAGAGACTTCACTTTCACTTTTCACTTTCATGCATTTGAGAAGGAAATGGCAATCCCAGGGACAGAGAAGCCTAGTGGGCTGCCGTCTATGGGGTCGCACAGAGTCGGACACGGCTGAAGTGACTTAGCAGCAGCAGCAGCAGCAGCAGCAGGAATGAGAAAAACATGTGTGGGAGTGACTCTTGAGGGTGGTGGACCTGAGGCATGGGGCGGAACATAAGTCTGTGTGGGAGGGAACTGATTAACACAAAAGCACATGCTCATGACTTAGGATTTATTGTCCTGAAAGAACGCCTCGGGCTGGTCTAGCATGCTGCAGGAATGGCTCCCTGAAGCTTGGACACGTTAACAGCCTATAGTAAAAGAGATGGAGCTGCTAGAATTGCCATGGCAGAATCTTGATGAAGAGATCAGAAAACTAGGGACTGTGGGTCTGTTAGAATACATTTATTTCCTAATACGAGGGAAACCACCACCTAATGATCTTTACTAAGAGAACCCAGGAGCTCTCTTCACAAAGGCAACAAGAAATGCAGTAGTGTAGAGGCCACCAGCATCTTTGAGAAGCTAGATGGTGACAGTCCTTGTTAGATCAGGGTTGACGGTAGTCAATTCCACCATGAAAATAGGCTTTCTTCGGATTCTGTGTGAATGAGTCAGGAAAAGCAGAGGCCAGGTAGTGCTACTTAACCATTACAGATAAGGCAGAAATAATTACCTTAATGGGCAGCAAAGACATAGTGGCAACCAGGTTGCCTCATCCCATAAAGATCTATGACAGTGGTAATAGACCATGGTATTCCTAGAAGTAAGATAGGTGGACAGCCAATTTGAACATTATTTAACTTTTAAAACCAGACTTTTCAAGAGCTGGTGAGCAGAAGTTTTACATAAGCCATAACAATGAAAAATCACAATATCTTGAATAAAGGCTTCTGGGTCCTCTTATGGAAGAATTAGGCAATGCCACTACCTGTAAGCAATTCCTAAGTCCTTTCCCAAAGAAAATTGTAGCCAGCATCCAGTTCACAATGGAAAGTTTCAGATTCATGGGCACTCAGTGCCCAAGATCTAGCATTTCTTCTCTACCAGGACCAGTAACATGCCAGGAGATGCTTCTCACAGGGCATGTAATTCTCTGCTGGAGTTGGCAATGGCCTTACTCCAGAATTCCAGGGAATTGTATCATGATTATCCCACTGGAGCTTGACATAGACTCCACAGAGTGCATCTTTTCCTGACTCTGACATCTCCACACCATAAGGCCTGGCAGATCCTGTCACTCAAACAGCAGGTCTCTTTATGTTTCACCTGGTATTTGGAGCAAAGCATTATGCCTTGGTGTAAAATTTGGTACCTACAGAACCCAAGGAGGCCTAACTTTCTTCTTTTTGATAGGAATTTCAATTTGCATAAATTTGTCTTTTATTTTTAAGGGGAGATTCTCATATGCTCTTAATCACTAGATTCCTAAAACCTTCAATGAAGTGTTCACTCTCTGAATTTCCATAGGATTTGTCTCCTGCCCTCTGGATCCTAAGGCCTCCAGAATGCTTGCCAACCCTTGATCATCCTGTCCAGTCAGCATGAAATTGTCAGTTTAATGGGAGAGTGTGATGTTCTGTGGAATACCTGGCAGTCTAGATGTTTTTGGACTATATTATGACAGACAGTGGGAGACAGTCTTGCAGATGAATATTACTCATCCCATGTGAATGTGAACTATTTCTGATCCTCTTTCTAAATTGGAATAGGAAAGACTGCATTTTCTAAATCAATGGCTATATACCTTGTAGCAGAGGCCTTATTAGTGGCAAGGATATCACATTTAATGGGAAGGATACCACATTTAGCTATGGTCAGGGTGGCGTGCATGCATGCTGAGCCACTTCAGTCGTGTCTGATTCTTTGCTTCGCTATGGATTGTAGCCCGCCAGGCTCCTCTGTCCATAGGGATTTTCCAGACAAGAATACTGGAGTGGGTTGCCACACCCTCCTCCAGGGGATCTTCCTGACCCAGGGATCAAACCAGCGTCTTTTAAGTCTCCTGCATTGGCAGGTGGGTCCTTACCACTAGTGCCACCTGGGAAGCCCCATGATCAGAGTTACTACTTGGTTAAGTTTTCTGTAGACGTCTGTCATTCTCCAGGTTCCATTCAGTTTCTACAGGTGCTAAACAGGTGAATTAAATGGATATGTGAGAGGAACTAACATCCTTTTATCTTTTAGGTCCTTAATGGTGGCATTAGTCTATGTCATATCCCTCCCCCAGGATACAATATTGTTTTATATTTCTTGCTTTGGCCATGGGATGGGGACCTCCTGGATTCTGGCAGGACAGGGGTTTCCATTTGGCCTTCCCTTTGTGACAGCTTTAACTCCATAAACCATGAACCCAATATGAGGGACTACTCCAGTTGCTAAGTATATCAATCCCAATTTATGCACTTGGGTACTGGAGAAATGACCACTGGGTAGGAGTCTACTGATCTAGTGGGCCCATTATGAGCTAAAATTTAGCTGAGATTCCATTTATTATCTGTCCCTATATAGGTCCCCACTCTAATAATGGCATCATGATGACACTTTGGGTCTCCAGATATTAAAGACAATTCAAACTTTGTGTCCAACAGTCCTGAAACTGTTTGCTGACAGTCACCCAAGTACACAGCCATAAGAGAAGAACTAGGGAAACTGTCACAGTATATACTTGTCATAATTTTGCAGAGCCCTTCTTCCTGGGAATTCAGTCACCTTTTCATTCAATGACTTTCAGATCTTACTATAACCTCAGAGCTACCTCTCTTATCAGGGTATGGACTGCATGAGGTCAGGGACACATTAGATTTACCTTTTACACATCAATGACCAGCTTAGAGCCAGATAGAGCAAGTCTTTAACAAATGTTAACTTTAAAATTATAAATGTGTTTTCCTATTCAATTTGATGGTTAGAGGGGAGTTTTACACAAATGTGGCCTGGACTAATTCAAACCCAACAGAGCTATTTGAAGACAGACTGGCTGCAAAACTGATGGAAGACATCAACCCACATATCTAAGAATCCCAACAAATCTAAAATAGGATAAACCCACACAAAAAAAACCTATGCTTTGGCACATCACAATCAATTGTTGAAAACCAAAACTTAAAAAATGTCTTCCCAACAGCCAGAGAATAAAACACATATTGGATTTCAGAGGAAAGCAATAAGAATTATGGCTAGTCCCATTAGAATGAATGCAAGGCAAAAGATAACAAAATGATGAAAGGAAAACATTGTCATTCTAGAATTCTTTATCTAGGGAAAATACCCTTCAAGGATGAAAAAGAAATAAACACATATTCAGGGAAGAATATGCTATTGGCAGACTCAGACAGTTCAGAAAACACAGGTTTGATTGACCCCTGGGTCAGGAAGATCCCCTGGAGAAGGAAATGGCAACCCACTTCAGTATTCTTGCCTGGAGAATCCCATGGACAGAGGTACCTGGCAGGCGGCAGTCCACAGGGTCACAAAGAGTCAGACATGACTGAAGCGACTTAGCACACATACAAAACTGCTCATCAAGAGATATCATTAAGAAAGTGAAAAGACAAGCCACAGACTGGGAGAAAGCATTCACAAGACATGTATCTGACAAATCATATCTGGAATATATAAGCATTCCCACAGTTCAATGATAAAAAGACAAATCACCTAATTAAAAATGGACAAAACTTGTATGAGGAATCTACAAAAATGGCACAGATGAATTTAATTACAAAACAGAAATAGGGTTACAGATGTAGAAAAAAAAATTTGTGGTTACAAAGGTAGGGGGAGGGATAAATTGGGAGATTGGGACTGACATACACATTATCACATATAGAATAGGTAACTAACAATCGACTGAATAGCACAGGGTACTCTATTCAATACTCTGTAATGCCCTATATGGGAATACAATCTAAAAAAGAGTAGATGTGTGTGCATATATAACTGACTCACTTTGCTGTACAGCAGAAGGTAACACAACATTGCAAATCAACTGTACACAAATCAAAAAAAATCTGAAAAAATGAACAGACATTTTATGAAAGAATCTATCCAAATAGTCAATAAGCACATAAAAGGGTGCTCAATATCATTAACCTTCAGGGTAATGTAATTAAAACCACAGTATAATTACCACCAAAAATGCTAAAAATAAAAAAAAATCTAAGTATTGGCAAGGATGCAGAGTATACATTGCTGGGAAGAGTTAAAATAGCAAAAACCACTTTGTACAACTGCATGGCAGTTCCTATTAAAGTTAAACCATTGTACTCATAGTTGTTGGAGCAAAGGCTTCAGGCCTCCTCTGCAGGGAGCTCGTAGGCCCTAGCATACTCTTCCCCTAGCCTTGAGGGTACTTTTCATCCTGCCCTCCCACTTTGAGCTTCAAACCATGACATCTAACCCCAGGAAGCTGCAGAGCCACATCAAAGGAGAACAAGTGTTTGAGCCCCTATCAGAAGGAGGGGGAAAGGAGTGGGAAGGGGCCCCAGTAGATTAGTGGTAGATTTTGTCCATGTCTGCCCACATCCACAGCTTTGGCATTGACCCTTCTCCTACAGTGACTCAGAGGTTGGCCATGTGACTTACTTTGCGGGCTTCCCTGGTCTCTCAGATAGTAAAGAACCTGCCTGCCAATGCAGGAGATGCAAGAGATGCTGGCTCGATCCCTGGGTCAAGAAGATCCCCAGAGAAGAAAATGGCAACCCACTCCAGTATTCTTGCCTGGAGAAGTCCATGGATAGAGGAGCCTGGCAGGCTACAGTTGATGAGGTCACAAAGACTGGGACATGACTGAGTGACTAACACTTTCACTTTGAATGAAACAACAGCAAATATAACACAAGCAGAGATTTGAAAAATATCTATATATTGGGGGTTTTCTTCTCTTGCTGCCCTTTGGGACCCTGCCATTCCCTTGTGTTGAATCAGTCTGGCCAGCCTGCTGGACAGTGAGAGTCACAGAACAATGTTCTGAGGCCCAGTGTCCCCATTGTTCCAGCCAACAGCCACCTAACCCTCAGAGTCAGGGTCTCCTAGCTGACTGGCAGTTGACCCTGCAAGCCTCTTGCTCCCAAACCATGCCTTGATAATCCAGGGATTATCACTGGTTCTCCAGAACTGGATAGGGGAATTAGGGAACCCAGAAAGAGTTCGGGCTAGATTCTCTCACCATTTGTGTACAGTGAGGTCTCTGCATGCTAATTTAACATTATCAACATCAAAGAACATTATATTTTTATTCTAAGTTTGAGGTAGTTACATTGCAATATTCTCCTTTACTTTCAGTGATTGTCATGGGAGTTAAGCTTTAGAAGTTCAGCTCCTTCCAGCTGGAGGAAATTAATTATTTAAATTATTTATGAGTGATCATATTAATATTATACAACCATGTAATATTTACTGTTTTGTTATTATTATCATGGCTTTCACTGTGCTAAATGCTTTACATACATTGCTTTAATTAACCTACCTACAACTGTATGAAATGGATATTATTACTGCCATTCAACAGGACAGAATTAAGGCTTAAGGGAACTAAGTACTTAGTTCCCTAACTTCTGAGTTTCATCCCCTATCTTATATTGCAATTTGATTTTGGAGGCAACAACTATGGCTGTACAGATTCCAAGAGAATTACAACTAGGAGGGATCTAGAGATGACCAAAGTCAACCTCCTCATCAGAGCACTGGGGCCACGCAGAGTTATAGAGGGTTAGTTTTGACCAGAACACAGGTTCCTGACTCCTGACCACTGCTCTCTACACAGATTCAGGGTGCCAGCCTTACAATATGAAAGCACTGTGGACCAAAAGGGTGGCAGGCATTGTCTCATTTAATCCTCATGACTACCCTAGGAGATGGGGTTTATCCTTATATTAAACACGACAAAACTGTGGTTTCAAAAAGTTATTATCTTGCCCAAGGTCTTGGATGCTGAATGGACAGAGTCAGCATTTGAAAGTAAAACTCTATTAGAAAACCTGTGTTTTCACAGCTTTTCATAATCTGCCCCCAGGGCAAGTGGTACTCATCCCAAGGAATGGGTTCACAGAGGTGGATTTTCTGTTGACTGGAGCCACGGCAGCATTCCCACATTCCTGGGTGAGGCCTGGACTGCTCACTTGTGTGCAAAGAGCTCTCATTCTGCTCCTCTGCAGCTTGTGTCTCCAGGGGACTGCTAAGTGTTCTGCTCCTCTGAAGCCCGTGCCAAGAGCACCTAACTACCAGGGAGTACTCCCTGCTGTCCTCTGTGGGAGACAAAGCACTTTTCTTGGAAGCAGGGCAGGGGAGAGCCAGCAGGAAGTGGGATGCAGGGAGAGCGATTTGTTCTTTACTTTGACCAAAGGCCAAGACACCTCCAGGGCTGCGGTTTTGGGGGAAGAGGAAGAAGTGGTCCTGGGACCCTGTAAGTGACTCAGGGTCTTAGAGGGGTCCAAGATGAAGGTTTGCTTTGTTTTTTGTTTTTTTGGTTTTTTTTTTTTTTGGTCCTGCAAGAGGCATGCGAGATCTTAGTTTCCCAACCAGGCACTGAATCTGTGCCCCTGCAATGGAAGTGTGGATTCCTAACTCCTGGGCTGCCAGGGAACTCCCTGCTTCATCTTTCTTAGGAGAAGTCCATCAACACCTAAACCGAATGGATGTGTTGAGTGGAAGCCAGCTGTGATGATTAATTTTATGTGTCAATTTAACTGGGCTACAGGAAACCCAGAGAGCTGGTAAGGCATAGTTTCTGAGTGTGTCTGTGAGGGTGTTTCTGGGAGAGATCAGCATTTGAATCAGTAGAATGAGTAAAGACAGTCACCCTCACCAAGTGGGTGGGCAGCTTTTAATCCATGATCCTGAATAGGACAAAAAAAAAAGTGGAGAAAGGTCAAATCTGCTTTCTTCATGAACTGAAATACCCATTTCTCCTGCCCTCAGACATCTGTGCTTCTGGCCTTTGGACATGGATGAGGACTGATGTCATCGGCTCCCTGGGGCTCTCGGGCCTCCAGACCCAGACTGAACTATACCACCAGCAGACAGCAGAGCGTGGGACTTCCAGTTCTCCATAACTACGTGAACCAATTCTTACAACTACTCTCCTCTTACATATCTCTCCCTGTCTATCCTAGTGTCTCTTGTTTCTCTGGAGAACCCTGACTACTATGTCTGCCTTAGCCTGAAGAAGGACCAGGCAGGAGCCTGGATGTAGCGATGTGTTCCCAGAATCCCCTCATTTGCCTGATGGAAGGACCCCAGGAAAACATCGCCTCCAAGCCTCTCAGTGTACAATGGGGAAAATAAAAACTCAGCATGGGGTAGGTATCTCCATGTTTCCTTTTTGCTTAAGAGGCACTTACAGATGACAGTACGTCTTTACCATTAGGCTTTAGAAACCTACTTTACTGCACATAGCAGCATTATTTGTAAAAGCAGAAAACTGGAATGAATTCAAATTTCTGGCATCAGTAGGATAAGTAAATAAATGTATTACTAGGATAAATAACTGTGGTCTAGCCATACAGTGGAATACCACACAGTAACGAGAAAGAATGAACTGCTCCTATATGCCATGAAATGAATGTCTCTCCCAACGTCAGACTTTAAAAGCCAGACACAAAAAGACTACACACTGCACTAGTCCCATAAGCTCGAGTTCAAATACAGTCAGGCTAATCTGTGATGGCAGAAGTTGGAACAGTGGTTGCCTTGGTGAGGTAGGTAATGACTGCAAGGCTTCCGGGTGCTGGGGATGCTCTCCATTTTGATCTGTGTGATGTGGTCGCATGAGCAAAAATTTGTGAAAACTTGATTTGTATACTGAGGATTTGTGCACTTTTCCATATACATGTTATATGGTATATTTTGATAAAAAGGTAAAAGCAAATAATGAGTATTTCCTGAGGGCACGCATGTAAAATCATGTGTAAGTGTATTCAGGAACTCTAAAAGGTGGGTCACAAGATGTCAAAAGCAGGTAGGTCTTCAAAACAGGAACCAGAGTGGTCTTATACTTCATACTTTTCCATATTGTTTGAAACTTTATTTGTAATGAGCAAGTAATATTTTTATAATTGGAAAAAATGGTTATTTTTATTTGGGGAAAGACATACCTGAAGCAAAATAAAGACAAATAAAGAGACTAAAGGAGGAAGCCTCCAAACAAAGTATAATGGCTCATCCTAAACACACAAAAAATTTGGCGGAATTAATGTATTGATAAAACCTCAAGAGATTGTTTCAATAGACTTGGAAATTGAAACTCAGTAAGAAGTCCTTTAAAGCCTCATCTCTAATTATGGAAGAAAGGTTTTATCCTAATAATGAGATATGTCCCTAAGGGGCAGCTAGGGCACAGAAGCCCCTGCCCCAATCTGGCTAGGTCTCTGCCACCATGGGAGAGGCTGGGGGCTTCCTGGGAAGATAGTCTGAACAAGGAAACTAGGGACGGTGGTGCCAGCACTGAAATTTACAGGTGTCGTCACACTCATGACCGTGTTCCAAGAGATCACTGTGTGCCTGGCACAGTGAAGGTACTTAAGTAGGTAATTTAATTTCCTCTTCTCAGTCATCCTATATGGATGTCTTAACGGCTGCATTTCATAAATGAGGAAGCAGAGGTTCAATCAACCCACAACTAATGTGACAGATGGACACTGAGATGGAGGTTCTGGGGTGAGGGCCTGGAGACACCTCAGTGAGGATCCAAATACTGGACACCAGCATCTCAAAGATCTTGAAAGCTGTCTGAGCCTATAGCAAGGAAAGGACAGCTCCGTTAGGTGGAAAAGAACGGTTCCACTTCACTGGTTCCAAACGATGCTTTCAGAATTGACACAGCAGTTGAGAGTATGTTCTCTCATTGGCATTATGACGGAAGGCTTCCTGGAGAAGGTGTCCAAATGAAGACGCCTAGAAAAGCACTTGCAGTGCCACACATCCTTCCAAATGGGAGCTGGCCATCCCTCCAGAGCCCCTCCTCTGCCTCTCCAACTGAAAATCTGACTCGGAAATGGGGCCCAAGAGTCACATGGTAATTTTGAGCTAAGAGACAACTGGGATTCTGAGTCTGTAAGTTTTTACATTGTGTCTCCTAAAACACTAGCGTGTCAGAAGAGCCTCTGGGGCAATGGAGAATGGAGAATGGATCCACATCACACTCCCTCCCATCTCCCTTCAAAGGAGACTCTCACCTTTTAACTGTTTTATTGGATTAAAATAGCGGGCTTCAATCAGGAGCAATTTTTGCTCCCCTCACCCAGGGACAAGTGGAAATGTCTGAAGACATTTGTGGTTGTCACAACTTGGGGAGTGCTACTGGCGTCTGGTGAGTAGAGGCCGGGGATACTGCCATCCATCCCACAGGGAAGACTCCCACAGCTATCCACTGCCAGGGTCAACAGTGCAGAGGCTGAGAACCTCTGCACTAAACCATATGAATCAGTCAGTTGTAAAGGAAATCAACCCTGAATGTTTATTGGAAGGACTGATGCTGAAACTGAAGCTCCAATACTTTGGCCACCTGATGTGAAAAGCTGACTCACTGGAAAAGACCGTGATGCTGGGAAAGATTGAAGGCAGGGGGAGAAGGGGACAACAGAGGATGAGATGGTTAGATAGCATCACCTACTCAATGGACATGAATTTGTGCAAATTCTGGGAGATGGTGATGGACAGGGAGGCCTGCCGTGCTGCAGTCTTTGGGGTCACAAAGAGTCAGACACGACTTAGCGACAGGACAGCAACAACAAATAGCAATTTCACATGATGCATATTGCCTTTGTATAGATTTCAATTTAATAAAGGGTTCCAAAGTATTCTTAGATACTGAAATCATTAATCAAATCCAAACTCCTGATTGCACAGATGGCAAAAATGTGGCCCAGAGAGGATAAGGGGACTTCCCAAGATCACACAGCAAGTAAGCATGGATCCAGACCTGAACAGAGTCCCTGTTAACCCTTCCCGTCAACACAGAAGCCTCCACCCAGGCTCATTTCTCCAGCCACAGGAAATGGCTTTGTTCCTATTTACTGCTCTAATGTCCTGTCGCAGGAGAATGTTTCAGAGAGGGCTGCTTCCCACTGAAAACTTGGAATGACATTCATCCAGAACTCAAAAGAAAACGTGTTTGCTTAAAAAGAAAGAAAAGGGGCGGGGGTGGGGGGACAGGACAAAAGAACTTTATTCCCAAACAGCCATACAAAGTAAAGGCCAGCTGCAGGGAATTAAGTGAGATTAATACCCGCTCACGTTGATCAAGAGAGAAAAGGCGGATGAGAAGCACATAGGGCCTTTGTGCTTTCCTCTCAAGGAATAATAACTGCCTCAGATGGACAAGCAGACTTTCACTCTGAAAGAAGCGACCCAGTACCATCCCCCCATAATAAAGCTTGTGCAGGGGTCTTCAGGAGTCCAGGGAACTTGTCCTCCAGGAAAAATGAAATTGCAATGCCATGGCTACTTCTAAGGGCAAAGGACACAGCCTACAGGAGAGCTTTCCTTGTCAGAGCCAGGAAGAACCTTAGAGACCGTCTTGGGGGAAAGAAGCAAGCCAAGTTGTGCAAATTTGGGGTGAGGAACAGGAATCAAAATTGCCCTCACTCTGCAGCCAAAACAAGGCAGCTTGCCTGCCAACTTGAATTTAACCTGCACACATTCATCTTAGTACCAGGACGTTTACATCCCACCTGCCCAATGTCTCACCCAAGTTTCCTTCAAATACTTCTCTAAAGAGCGCATCAGGGAAGTGCTTGTTTGATTGCACATCCTTATTGTGTGTCTCATGGGGAAATTGAGGCAAGAAAACAGGGAGGGTTTTGCCTGAGTTATGGGAAGTGTGGCTTACCTCTCCATACCTACACAAGCAGGGAAATAAAGTCAGCGAGCAGATACCTCATGGGCAACCTTATTAAAGTTTTGTTTTGTTAAAAAAATCAAAACTTCACTGTAGAGTTAAACTCATACAGACAAAATACATGAAGCTGCTGACCATACAGCTTGGAAAGCAGATGCCCCTTCCTCAGTGAGGCAGCCTTCCCCTTATAAAACACATCAAGCCTCTGGCTCCAGCCTCTCTGGATCTCCTATTTATCTAGGCCTCAGTTATGCCCCCTGCTGCGTGGGTGCCAGCAACAGTCTGCAATCACCTGCCAACACCTGGCTTCTCAGCCTCCCTCTGATGGTTTCCATGGCAAACACTCCCACCACCCATTTAAATGGAGGATTTAGGCCAACCAAAGGGCTCTTTGGAATGAACTGGTTTTTCAGATTCAACTAGTATTGATTTCTGTTTTTGTCTTATAAGTCGATGGATTTCATTTTAATTGCAAGGCTCACAATGACATTGCAGCTGTCCCAAGATTGTCTGTCTGTCAGCATGCGGCTTCAGCAGCCAACCGCCGCCCACATTCTTCATCCTTGTTCCTTGCAGCGCACGGTGACAGAAGCCTTGGCGAGGACTGAAATAAGGAACAGGAGAGTTTGCTCTCAAATGAAGCCCATTCCCTTTGATCTTCACCTTTTTGACTGTGCCTCTGGCTGCTGAGCACCGCTTTGATCCTTCACCTGCCAGAAGCCATGGAAGATTTTCGACATCCTCTGCTCTATTTAGAAGGAAATAGAAGCTTCATCACCTGGCAGGCCGGGGCACCAGTGTCAGGGAACGAGAAATGTGAGCATCCACTCTGCAATGGTGACTGGACATTTTGGGGGGCTGTGATCTACGGGACATGGAATGGGCAGTAGAAATTTTCTTACATGCTGCCTTCTGTCCCGTTTGGTCAAATGCCCAAGGGGCCTGTCTTCCACCCCCAGGTGGGAAGTGATGGCACAACTTCACTGCCCATCAGGATTGACCTCCTGAGGCCCTTCCCATAGGAGACAGGAAGGCAGATGAAAGAAGACATCACCTTGGTTTCACCTCTCAGTCCTGACCAACATCCTATGAAATGGTTGTTTATTTAAACCTTCCCCAGAAAGATATTCACAATGAAGTGGGATTATCAGAGGCACCATCCACAGCTGTCAGAGGCCTAGGCTCAGTGGGGTTTGAAGAGGGATTGAGGGGAAAAGTGTGCTTTGCCAGAAGCTTCTAACTGTAGATAAGGTTGGGACTTATCATCTATTAATAGCTGCTGACACCAAGCCCTCATGATTATAGACCATAACCCTAGTACAGAGGAGAGAACCAATAATAATTGAGAAGAGGAGAGGGGGGGCTTCCCAGGTGGTGCTCATGCTAAAGAACTTGCCTGCCAGTGCAGAAGGCATTAGAGATATGGGTTCGACCCCTGGGTCGGGAAGATCCCCTGGGGGAGGGCATGGCAACCCACTCTAGTGTTCTCTCACGGACAGAGAGAGGAGCCTGGCAGGCTATGGTCCATGGGGTCGCAAAGAGTTGGACATGACTGAAGCAAATTAGCATGCAAACATAAGAGGAAAAGGAAGTTTTCATTTATTAATTTCCTGGGAAGTCTTTTGACACTTTAAGTGTGCTATTTCATTTAATCCTTGCTACAACACCCCTGGGAAGAATCATTGATTTTATGTGACCTGCGAGAACACTGAAATCCAAAGAAGTTAAGCCCCTTGTCCAAACTGACAGAGAGAAAAAGTGACAGTCAGGATTCAGATTCAGGTCTATCTGCCTCTAGGGACCTGTAGTCTCAGACTATATGAACTGTTACAAATGGTCAATGTTGGGGCGGGGGCGGCCCCTCTGAGGATCACACATACCCTAGGCACCAAAAAAGACACCTGGGCTTAAACAAGACAGTGTCTAACTGAGATCATTCTTGTTTCCTGGTGAGACCATTTGAGGAGAGGGATGCTGATTGATGCCAGTTGTAATAATACTTATTTGTCTGTAATTGCTCCTTGAATTCCAGCCAAAATGGGACACACTGAGCTGCAGCTGTATAAGATGTCTGGATTCTCTCATACAGCACAGAGTTGGGAATGGGGTGGTCAGAAAAAAGGTGAGGTGGGGCCGGAAAGACCTCTCCATTTAACAACTATTTATTGCACCCCTGCTTCATACAAGACCTGGGGAGGTGGGGAGAGGAAAGGAAGAGAAAAGGCATGAAGCTAAACAAAATGTAGTTCCTCTAGGTTCTTTGCATGTCATTAACTGTTTCCTTCATGGTGCAAAAATTTTTAAAAAGAGTCATCTCTTCCTTTGTAGGAAATAACAGGCACATGAACAAACACCAGAAACCCGATGTGACTAACATAATCAGGATGTGCTGGGGAGGCCAAGAGAAAGCGCTCCCCAGGAAGCTGCAGAAGAGTTTCCACGAGAGGCGATTTTTAAGTCAGGGCTTGCAGGTAGGTCTTGTGTGGTTGTCCATCAGGTGGAGAGCAGCTGAGAGGTGAAGAGGCAGTCGGGCTGGGGGGAACAGCCTGGGGAAAGTCTGTCAGGCGTGGGCAAGCATGGAACGTGAGAAGTTCAGAGTCAGATGTATCCACTGTTGAGTCACAGGCTGCTGGAAAGATCTGAGGCCAGTACATTTCTTTGTGCTCATGTGTCTCTTCTTGTGAGATGGAGAGGATAATAGTTCCTAGAGATGCGGGTTCGATCCCTCGGTTGGGAGGAGGAAATGGCAACCCACTCCAATATTTTCGCCTGGGAAATCCCATGGACAGAGGAGCTTGGCAGGCTACAGTCCATGGGTTGCAAAGAGTTGACGCTGTGATAAAGATGAAATGTTATTACATGTTTAATGCCTAGAAGAATTCCTGGCACATAGATGCTTAATAAAAGCTAGCTGATTTTAATTACTCATGTGATGAAGATAACAATGATGATATAGGACAATGATGAGAAATGAGAATAGGACATTTGGTCAGGGTCAACTTATCAGGAGCTTCAAATGCTATGGGAAGGAATGGAGAATTTCATCCTGTGGGCAATATGTTTCAGAATAAAACTGCAGGTTTCTGCTCAGAGTGCTTTCACTTCTTTCAGATGAGCCCCGTCACTTTGACAAGGACACTCCCCCGGGATGTGGCAAGGCTAGCTCACTCATCCCAGGGATTCTTGGAGTGAGAGTGGGGGAGTGGGCGGAGGGACAGACAACAGGACAAGTCCCCCTCCCTGCCCCCACCATCAAGCCCCGTCACTGTTCCTCACGGATGTGCTGCGTAGGTTTGTAAGGACATCTCCAGACCTCCTGGGGTTTGAGGCACACCGGACTCCACAGGAAACCACCTACACTCCCTCTTTGGGCTCTGCTCACTGGGTCCCTCCATCCCCACCCCCATACCTCCCCAACAGCTCTTGGAAAAAGAACATGGATGTCCCACCATTCCCTGAAGCCTTTCCAGGCCATCAGTGATCTGGTGTGACTAACCGGCCTCTGGTCTGCACTTGGCTTTGTCTTCTCTTCACCCTGCCCTGCCTGGTTCTTTTCCAATTTGTCCCCTCTCATAGCCCTTGTCCATCTACCCCTGAAATCAGCCACCCCTCCAGGCTTGCTCCTACTCCTTCAAGCACAGGACCCTTGTTTTCTTCACCATTCTGGCCCCCCACCCCTGAACATGAATGCTTCCTGTTCCTGCTTCTCCTCTCATCTTGCCCAGATCCTATCTGTCAGCCTCCACTGGAGACTTCTTGTTCCGACAGTGTCCTCTCTCAACTCCTAGAGTCCACGCTAATTTTTCCCGTCTCGCTTGCTACCTGTAAATCCAGGATGCTCTCTCTGCTCACAGTTTAGTCCACCTTATATCTTACACTGGCCATAAGCACCTTGACTCGTAATCTGATCCCCCAAAAAGGTTGCCCTACAGAGGCCTCTCCACCTCCCCACCCACAAGGGGCAAAGGCACCCAGCACTAGCTACGGAGGGAGCTGCCCCTTTCCCTTGACGGGTGAAGGCTACACCCCTTCTTCTTCCCTTCTTTCCATTCCAGGCACAAACTGCTCAAAGAGAACAAAGAAAATGCTCATATTTTCCCGAAAAGAATAAAACTCAAAGAGAATCTAGAACAGAAGAAAAAAATGTTCCATATTTATAGATTGGAGGAGGGAGGAGAAGTGATGGGATTGTAACAAAGCAGAAAAGGGCAACTTTCATTTGCTTGGGGTTGGGTCAGGGCTGTAGAGCCCACTGGTTTCTGAAGGACACTGCCCTCCACCCCTCCCTCCAGAGCCCTGGGGATGACTGGGACCTGGGGAGCCTGGGTGGACAGCCCTCATCTAATTGTTCTCAGTCCATGCGGGCTGGAGGTGGGGGGCTGGAGCCTTCCTGCCACCCCCTTTCCCATGGAAATAGGAAAGAAAGTGAGGGCAAATTCACGGATTTCAACCCACTCCTCACTGTCATAATGCATAATGTAGCAAAGCCAACCTGTATCTAGAGGTTAAAATAAATCAGACCAAAAGCGAAGCAGGAATGACTGCAGTAAGACACCAAGGAGAACTGGCAGACCACTGCAGTAGGACACACAGAGGTGCAGAGAGGAGCTATGGTGTCTGAACAGCAAGGAAAGGTGGCCTCAAGTGAGCTGCTGTAGCTGAGGTTGCACGCATGCCTGGAGATGGAGAGACCTGACCTGATCATCTCCTGAGTGCTCTTCGAATTCTGAGGTCCATGAAATAGTGGCTAAGACTCTGCACTTTCAATGCAGGGGGCTCGGGTTTGATCCCTGGTCAGGGAACTAGACCCCATATGCTGAAACTAAGAGTTTGTATGCCTAAACTCGATCTCATATGGTTCTGTGAAGAATGATGATCCCACATGCTGCAACTAAGACTTGGTGCAGCCAAATAAATAACAAACTTTTAAAGGGTCCTACACGTGGAGCAAATGGCTCAGAGGTGGCCAACAGCAGATTTGAGGCCTGCACACAGCAGTAAAGAATCCACCTGCCCACGCAGGAGACACAGGAGACACGGGTTCAATCTCTGGGTGGGGCAGATCCCCTGAAGTAGGAAATGGTAACCCACTCCAGTAGTCTTGCCTGGAAAATTCCATGGACAGAGGAGCTGCAGAGTTGGACACGACTGAGCACACACACACACACCCCATCTTTATGTCAGCTGCATCCCCCAACTCTGGGAAATCAGGAAATCTCGATTCAGGCTCCTCTACTGGCCTTGGGAGTTCATTCCCCTCTCTGGGCTCAGTGCCACCATCCTCAAAATGACAGGCTAGAAAAGATCATCTCTAGGGGGCTCCCAGCTCTGCCTTCCAAGAAGTTGGTGTCTTCACTGTATGCTGAGACAGTGGGAGGCGCTGCCCACAGGAGTGCCCGGCCACAGCTGGTCGCCCAAGGCACTACAGGTCCCTCACCTCTGCTGGGCAGCCACAGCCTCAGTGAGCCCTGACACACCAGCTGGACAGCAGTGGCATCAGGTGTGGGCTGAGGGGTACCAGCTAGCGGTAGCCACATGCCCTGTGGCTGGTCCCCCTCCACCACTCACTTCCAGCAAAGAGGCGCCCTATAGCCCACTCCTCTAAATGCACCCAAATCCAGCATCTACCGGTTCAAAACCACGCACAACAGTCATTTGAGCCAAGATACCTGTGTGCCCCTCAGCCAACAGCGGAGCCATCCCACAGCTCAGTGAGGATGCCCTTCACCTCACCTCTTCCCGTAGTCTCCGGCAGGTAAAGTTTCAGGTTCTGTGACTGTGCTGGTCCACACCCATTTGCCCCCTCTCTGAGGACACACACCATACACCGCCCAAGCCCCAGAGATACCAAGGGCTGTGTGCTCTGTTGAGATAGGTCTGCTCCTTAGCATGAATCTTGTTTCCTTAACATGAAACCTCTGTGACTATCCAGGGGTCCAGGAGCTTGGAGAGATTGCATAAAACTGAAAGCTTCCATATGAATAGTATTTGGAAATTAAATTAGGGTCAAGGTTAAGCTGCAAAGAATCCTCAGTATATAGTGGCTTGAGGAACACAGGAGTTTATTTCTCTTTCTGAAGAACCAGAGCTGAAGCTTCTGGTTCTGGGTTTACATTCCCTTGGGTCCCCTTACTGGGCCCATGCCCACCAGTGTGGCTTCCAAAGCCAGCACCTGCATCTTTGGCAGAGGGCTGCCCTCGGCCGGATGACATTCACTTGGCCCACCAGTACACAGAAGCCTGGAAGGGCCTGAGAACAAGTTCCCCCACCCCCTGCCCTGACACTCATGGGTGTGGGGATAAATATGGCCAGTTCCTCCACTTGTGGCTACCTCTGAAGGCTGTGTTTGATACTGTTTCTCGGAACGTCCCCATGGAACTCCCCCCAAGTCATCCACTGTGGTAGCCGGCCTTTACTGGCTGCCTTCTCTTCCCTTGGTCACCTCCCCCACCTGCCAGTGCCCTGAGCCTTCCCAAGCAAACCACATGCGCTCAGTCCTAGTCTCAATACCGGGACCCAGGTTCCTTCCAATCTGTTGCTCTGTTAGCCCTCCACCACTCCCAGCATGCCATCCTGCTCGGCACAGACAAAGAGGTGTCATGGCATAGCCATGCCCTGGCTTGTAGGAAGGAAAAAAGAGGACATGCTGGGAAGCAATTTGCTACAAGTGAGTGACACTGGAGTGGCACCCATCCTTTCCTTTCATGTGTCCTTGGTGACAGCTTAGTTGCAAGGGAGGCTGGAAATGTGCGCTGCTTGAAGCAGTAATCTGGAGGAGAGGAAACGGTTGCTGTGGCCACTTTGTAGTTTCTGCTACAGAAATGAAATAAAATCTACCCATTTACCGGACTCCATAATAAAGGTGCTCTGCTTATCTTCCATGTGCTGCTTTGCTGACTCTGCACAACACAGTGAACATCACTGTTGCCATTCACAGATCGGGAAACTGAGGCACTCAGGAGTTCAGGGTCCTGTGTGAAGTCACACAGGGGCAGTGAGGGGCAAGGTCAAGATCTGAACCCAGGTGTTTCTGTGCTCTGTGGTTATTCTGCTTTTTATCCCTAGATGTATTTTATTTGGTTCCATATCCTGACTTTGAAGGTGACAAAATGGGGGGGCAGGGAGGGCAGAGAAAGGCAGAGCCTCATCACAAATCACCCAGAGAGAGAGAGAGCAAAACGCTGAATCGAGCCAGAACCCAGGGGTCCTTGCTGCCAGCAGGCTGCTTTATCCATGGAGCCTGCTCTGGGCTGATACCTTCAAACAGCTCCTGCTCCAGTTCAGACCAGTGCCTCCAGGGCTTCAGGGGAGGGGGACACACACCCTTTGGGCTCACTGAGTCCAGAGCCCAGCCTTAAAACTCAGCGGCATCTACAGATTCCATATAGAAAAATCTACCAGTCAAGGTGGCAGTGATGGCCCAGTGTCCCTTGTGACATGAACAACATCCTCTGTGCTCAGCTCACAAGCCTTAAACTGGCTCCCTGCCCTCTCCCAGAAGAGGGATGCAGATTCCCTTGGGCCTTGCTGTCGGCATGCAGGAATTAGACAGAGGAGAGGGATTGGGCCATCAGGGTCCCCAGATCCTCCGTGAAGTCATCCCCTCGCTGTCGTCAGTGTCAGTTGCCTAGCAACTGCCTTTGGCAGATGGTGGCACTGAGAGCATGCCAATCTCTCCACAGCTAAAAATACATTCCGACGACAACGGGTCTATTTTAAAAGATACAATGCGCTCCCAACATCTTCCCTTGTCTGCAAAGAGCTGTGCTATGCCGGGTCTCTCCGCGCTTCTGATTTGGTCTGACGGTGTGGAAGACAGTATTCTAGGAAAGGAACTCAAGACCAGGCACCACAAGGGTGCTTAGCAAATTGCCCTGGAGGAGGATGAGGGTGAGAAAGAAGAGGAGCGATAGGAAAGAGTGGACGGGGAGGAAGACACAGGAGTTGGGAGCAAACCCTGCCATTTGGTCATAATCCTTCCCCACTCAGAAGGGTGGAGTTAGGAAGAAAAGTCATAGACTCACAGAAGCCTGGTGCTGGAAGGGACCCAACCCCATTTCCCAGTTGGGAAGGCAGAAGCCCTGAGAGACTGAGATGAGAAGAGCTGGCTCTTTGCCCTTGTTCACGGTGCAAGTGCTGGGGTTCCCAGGGGTGGGTGTGAGACCTTGGACCCTCTTGCACTGTATCAGCAAGTTTTTCATATCACTGCCACCCCGCCCCACCAGCTTAGTCTTTCCGTTTAATCACCATAATTTGCAGCTTTTAAAGAAAATAGAGAATAGTAAGCCTATTTGGGCATTGATTAATGCTTCTTAAGCACCCACTGCCATACTGTGCCAAGCTCTGGAGATACAGCAGGGGACCCATACATGTGGTCTCCACCTCCTGTTGCTGGTGGTCCAGCAGGTGAGGTTGGCATCAAGCAGGTAACCACAGGGTGCACTGTGCTTCAGACATCGAGGCAGATTTGGGTCGAGCCCACTTACCAGTTCTGCAACCAAAGGACATCACTTAGGGTTGCAAAGCAAAATACAGGGAACCCAGTAAAATATGAATTTCAGGTGAAAAACAATTATATTTTAAGATTAGTGTGTTCCCAGTATTGCATCATCTGAGGTTCAAATTTAACTGGGCCTCCTATAATTTTCTGGAGAAGGAAATGGCATCCCACTCCAGTATTCTTGCCTGGGAAATCTCATGCACAGAGGAGACTGGTGGGCTACAGTCCATGGGGTCACAAAGAGTTGGATACGACTGAAGTGATTTGGCACAGCTCACATAGGGGTTATTTTTCAGATTAAATAAGAAAACATATATACTTCTGTGGCCAGTTGATAAATGTTATTTCCTCTCCTCTCCAAGCAGGGCTTCTCTGGGGTTTAACCCTGGTCAGCATCTGAGCCCAGCTCTCCTTCCCTCAGGATCTAGCAATAAGTGATGGTTCGCAGTAACTCTGTTCTGTCCTAAGGCTGAGCTGCTGCTGCTGCTAAGTCACTTCAGTCGTGTCTAAATCTGTGTGACCCCATAGACGGCAGCCCACCGGAAAATGTGCTGGTGGACGTTGACTTGCCAGATGAACTAGGAATCAACCCAATTTTACTTGGAATGCTGGTTGGGGCCAGCAATTCTCCACTACCTGGGGTGCTTGTTAAAAATATAAGTGCCAGGGGCTTCCCTGGTGGCTCAGTGGTAAAGAATCTGCCTGCCAATGCAGGAGACACGGGAAGACCCCACATGCCATGGTGCAACTGAGCCCATGAACCCCAACTACTGAGCCTGTGCTCTAGAGCCCGGGAGCCCCAACCCCGGAAGCCCATGCTCCACCACAAGAGAAGCTTCTGTAATGAGAGGCTGGAGTGGTCCCCATTCGCTGCAACTAGAGAAGAGTCCATGCAGCAATGAAGACCCAGCACAGCCAAGTACAAATTAAATTATTTAAATTTTTTAATTAAAAAAACAAACAGATGCCAGGGTTCTACCCAAGATTCGTGGAATCGGGATGTCTAGGGAAGAATGTGCCACTTAAGCAAAATCTCTGGTGAGTCTCTGGACCCTGTAAAGTCTGAGAACCCCTGGTCTGGTGTGTGCTGAGAGACTGCTGCCCCTGCAGAAGCAGGGCCACCAAAGCCTGTTTTGGAATGTAGGATCCTGGACTGGATTCTGGAACAGAAAAAGGACATTAGTGGGAAACTGTCTGAAATCCAAAAAACATCAGTAGTTTAGTTAATGGTATTGTGCCCATGTAATTCCTTAGTTTCGATCACTGTACCATGGTTGCGTAAGATGTTAACATTACGGAAAGCTCACACTGAAGGCTATCTGGGAACTCTCTGAGCTATTGTCGTAACTCTTGTATAAATCGCAAATTGTTTCCAAATTAGAGGTTTAAAAAACAACTGCTTTAGCTCACAGCCTGCTATGGGCCTTTCCCCAGACTGGTGGAGCATCAGAAGGCCTGGCCCATGTGCTAACCTGGCTTGCGTTGAGCAGGTGCAGGTAGCTGAGAGCTCCCACTCCACAGTTCTGGGAGAGCTTTGCTCTCTTCCCTGTCATTCACACTGGGGCTTAAATGTCAGCCTCAATGAATTACATTTTAATCTGTTTCTGTTATCAGCCTGGCCAGGCCCTAATTGGATGCCAGGCACACTGCTGAAGGGCATGCATAATTCATCAGCTGGGAGGCCAAGAAGGCCTTTCATCATGGGCCAGAGAAGCAGGAGGGAGAGAAGGCAGAGGGGAGGAGAGAAAGGGGAGAAGGGAAGGGGCAGGAGCTCCGAAGGGAGGGAGAGCAGGTAGGTTCGGGGGGAGGGGAGGAAAGGGACCCAGCACAGTTGTAGCCACTCAGCCCTTCAGCCTCTGCTTCAGGGCCACCTCCTCCAGGAGGTCTTCATTTGCAAGCCTCAGGCCCTTCTTCCCTTGGCTGTCCATTGCACAGGACAGACCTCTGTTACACTTGACTGATCGCAAGGTCCCCCTGATGTTTGTTTAAACCACCTGCCCCTAGACCCTGAATGCTCTCCCTTTGGGGTGACATCTGACCTGATGACAGATCACCCAAGTTTGGCAGAGTCCTGGCACAGTGAGTGTTTGCTGGATGGCTGGAAGGTAGATTCTAACTCAGGCCATACAAGGAAACGGTCTTAACTTGAGCTCCTTGGCTCTGCCACCAAACTTGCCCTAGCCGGGTCCTGTTCCCCAAAGCCACCTTCCATTCTGTAGAGCCTCTGTCTCTTCCTGCCCCATCTCCCAGCACCAGGAACCACATGGAAAAGCACAGTTATACCGGAACTGAAAGAGAAAGTCCGTATTTCTCTGACCATGCCTCATGCTATCAATACGTAGTTGATTGCACAGATCATCTGCCCTCCACGCCTTCCTCAATCTTCTCTAGGAGGGCCCACTCGGCTCAAACCACTATTGTCCAGGTCACCAACCAGCTCCATGTGGTCACAGCCAAAGTGCACTCCTCTGCCTTGACCTCGACTGACCCTTCAAGAGCGCTGACCTCAACCACCTGCTGACACGTGACCTCCTCCCGATTCTCAACAGCACACCCTCTGCCTTCCTCCTTCCGCCTCAGCCACTTCATGCCCACTCACTTTGCTGAATCTCTCCTTTGCTCAATGACTCTGAATGTTGGGAAGCCCCACGGTTCACTCTTTAGACCTCTGCTCTTCTCTAGCTACTGTTTCTACTTAAATAGTATCATTCAGTTCCATGGCTTCCAATGCCATCAAATACTAATGGTTCCTAAACATATATGTCCACCCTTGACCTCTCCCTCAAGCACAAGTAGCCACTTGAGTGTATTAGTTCTCTATTGCCAAGTAACAAGCTCCCCCCCCCCCCATTTAGCAGTATTAAACAATAAAGATATGTTGCCTCACAGTTCTTGTGAGTCAGGAATTCGGGTGCCACTTATCTGGGTGTCTCTGGCTCAGGTTCTCTCATGAGGGTGTGGTCAGCCTGTCGTTTGGGGCTGTGGTCTCATCCTAAGGGTGTGACTGAGAGAGGACCTGCTTTCAAGCTGACTCTTGCGCCTGTGGGCAGGATTTGCTTTCTTGCCGGTCATTGGACTGAGAGTCCCTATCTCTCACTGACTGCTGATGGGGGTCTCCCTCAGTTCCTTGCCACGAGAGCCTCTCTGTAGGCTGCCCACGACATAGCAGTTGCCTTGCATCATAGTAAGTGAGCCGGAGAACAAGAAAGAGTACCCAAGACAGAAGCTGTGGTCTTCTTGTCATCACTCACAGAAGGGAAATTCCACCACCTCTCCCCAGTTCTGTTTGCTGGAAGTGAGTCACTAAATTCAGACCACACTCAAGGGGGAAATATTACTCAGGGCATGAACAGCAGGATGCAGGGGGGCTATGTTGGGGGCTATTTTAAATAGGCATCTCAAATTAAACATGTCCATGATAGAACTGATTTTTCCCATCTCAAGTTTCCTCCTCTCCAAGTTTTCTCTAAGCACAAAGAGGTGAAGTGATTTGTCCATGATCTCACAGAGAGTTAACAAGACAGATAGTGAGAGGGGCATTGGAGCAAGGTGAATGACTTAATTCTGGAGCGTTGACAGCGCTCTGCCAGAGCCCCTTCCTACCCAAGCCCACCTCAGCTAATAGTCTCTGTTAGGCTGGAAGCTTAACTCAGCCACACACAGAGTCAGTAACAGAAGTCCCCAGGTCTCAGATCAAATGTCCTGTTCGGCAGTGTTTATCTGCAGAGGTTGAGTGAGTCCCAGGTGGTAGGCTCCCCTCCTTCACAGCTTTCGCCAGCTTCTAGGCGATTCTACCCTGTGTTCCCCTGCAGAAGAGCTGGGCTGTGTCAGGCCTTCAAGGCCCACATGCAGCTCTTCTGAGGTTTGTTCAACAAATAAATACACAGAGCTGGAGAAACAGTCTCATACTCCGGCAGGTCAAAGGGCTACAGAGAAGCCAGGGTCACTGTGATTAGTATCATCTCCAGTGGCTGCTGGACAAAGCTCAGAGGGGAGGGGCAGATAAAGCTTCACGGTGTCTGGGAAGTACCTGCCACCCTCTCTCCCACGTGGGATATTCCTGAGTAGGTAAGTTCCTGTATTAAACCCAGCCCACTCATGCTGTTGCAGGTGACAGAAAGCCCAATTTGAATATTAGTTGAAAACATAAAACATTGATTCATATAACTGAGAAGGTCTCGCTTCAGGTATGGCTGTATCTAGGGTTTCTGATGATGTTTCAGGACCTGGTCCCTTAAAGTTTCTCATTTTTGTACTTCCTGTCAACTCAATGGACATGAGTTTGAGCAAGCTCTGGGAGATGGTGATGGACAAGAATGATGGTGATGGCATGCTGCAGTCCATGGGGTTGCAAAGAGTTGGACACGGCAGAGCGACTGAACCAAACTGAATTGTTGGCTTCATTCTCAAGTTCCATGTTGTGATACAAAGACTGCCAGAGGAATGAAGGCTTGGCGGCATGGTCTTAACAAGCTGAAGCTCAGGCTAGTAAGCTAATATTGAGGTTGGAATAAACAAGAGTGTTAAAGGCAGTGAGTATACACATGTAACAGAAACACCGGGCCCCTCTAGTCTAATTTCCTAATCTGTCAGACAGGGAAGCTGAGGCTCCAAGAGACAAAGGGATTTAAGGTTACCGTAAGTAGGTGGCTCAGCAGCCGGGACCAGAACCCAGGGCTGCTGACATCTGAGCCAGTGCCTTGCCCCCTCCTCTTCTGTCCCTCTTATTTCTTTATTCAGAACCTGAGACCACGTGGTCCTGACCTGACAATGCCTTGACAATCATGTCTCAAGACTTAGAGCTCCCAGTTGATTCTGACTTTATGTCATGGGTGGCCTTGGAGCTCAAGGCCCTTAATGGAAACCCAGGGTCTGCTTCCCAGCCTCAGCCTGCAGGAACACAGAGGCAGGTTATGTTCAAGGTCTGGGTACAATCTGAGACCTTGGTGACACAGGCAGGTCCACACACCTGTGGGGTCTCAGCACATGTGGCCTCTCATGGGGTCTACACAGACCACATGAGGGAAGTCAAAGCTGGGACTGGGGCTCACGGGGGTGGTAATTGAGGAGGGGGGTGGCTCTGAGTAGGCATTGGAAGGGAGCAGATAGGCGTCCATCAGCCCCTGGGGACCATCGTGGATCAGCCCCAAGGCAAGGCCAAGTTCAACCTTCCGACTTTCTGGGAAGATGGTTTTCCAGCAGCATCGCTGATGGAAGTGGAAGCCTAGCTCACAAGCCTCATTGGCAGGCATGTAGGACAGATGGGCTGCTGACAGCATCCCCCTCTTGCCCCCTCCTCAGAATACTCCAAAGCAGGGAGGAGCGAGCAGCAGGCCTGCCCGCACATCTCCTCCTGCCTGCATACACACAATCTGGCTGCATCTCTCACGTGGACCCACCCCCACTCATCTCCCCCACTCACCCTAGCCCTGTAGGCCTCCGCTCCCCACAGGCCTGAGTTATCAGCTCAGAGTTGGGGCTGGGACTAGGGTGAGGCAGCTGAGGCACAATATTTACGGCAGCTTCAAAATTACTCAGTGATCAAGATAAATAACCGTTTGTGTGATATCTTTAAAAACCAAAATTAATGCAAAAAAGTCCACAATGAGCAAATATCAAAAGTTTACATATAGACAGTCTCTAACAGGCCGAGGATTGGGTTGAGGTAATGAATGCCACATTGTGTAAGTACAGGATTAGATGTCTTTATTAAAAAATTTGGTTATACATTTTGGTATTGTGTATACTGTAAATTTTTTTTTTTGCATTACCTTTAAATTTTTAAGTATTGCAGTATTAGTTATCTTAGTTACTGATTTTTGGCCTCCACTTAAATTCCGTGCCCATGGCAATGCCTCACTCTCCTCACCCAGTTCCTGGTAAAACCCACTGTGTTCCTGCCCCTCACCCTCCTCAGTCCCAGGAGTGGCTCCCAAAGTTGTCAGGATGCAAGTGAAACTCTCAGTGTGCTGTCTAAGTCACAGCATGGGTCCCTAGCTACCCCTCTACCCTAACCCTCCCAGCCAGCAGAACATGGCATCAAGGTGGTTTGAATATTGGAACACTTCCTTATCTCTCATCCATGT
Organism: Capra hircus; assembly: GCF_001704415.2. Taxonomy (NCBI): domain Eukaryota; kingdom Metazoa; phylum Chordata; class Mammalia; order Artiodactyla; family Bovidae; genus Capra; species Capra hircus. The sequence goes on along the minus strand of NC_030825.1, from coordinate 26,017,665 downwards.
ACCCTCCCGTGTACTCTCCTGGGAATGTGTCTCAGCGATTAATGCCTTTGATTGGTGTATCCTCTCTTCCACACACACTCCACATAGTCCTCCTGTCACCATACAAAATATGAGACAGGCACGCCTGCCAACGCTCTCATCACAAAGTTATCAGGAATAGAACTTAATAAACAGGAAGCAACATATGAAAACACTGAGTCAGAGCAAAGACACACAAATGCTGCAACTGCCTTTGCTGCCAAAATTCCAGTCTGTAGATGGGGCCTTCATGGTCGCCAGGCACAGCCCACGTGCTCGGGGCTTCTGTGCTGCTGACTTCAGTGGGCGTCCTCTCATGTGCCACTTCACTCTCATGCACCCTCAGGGCCCCTGTCATCTCTAATCTTCCAGAACCTGGGCTGTTATTTCTGGACCATCCTCCGTAGCATGCCTAACTTTCTGTGATATCTGGAAATCTACTTCCCGTGCCTCAAAGAACCAATGGAAGGGAATAGAAAAGGAGGGACTTGGCATTTGATTTCACAATGCTGTCTTTGCACCTCTGCAGGCTGATATCTTTCCTTTCATAGTGGACTTGTTTGGAGGACTTGCTGGAGAATCCATTTGAGAATCTGCTGGGATCTCTCTGCCAAATCAGATAATTCCCCGATGCCCACCTTCCTGGCAATGATGCTCTCCATGTGAAAGTACCTACAAGCTGGAAAGCAGGTCTGTCCTGTGAAGTCTCTTTACAGTTGCATCCTAGCACATGCTGCATTTCTCCATCTGGTCCCTGCGTCATACAGCCAGGTCTGCGAGACCTTCTTCTGTGTCTGTTTGACTTTTAATGGTTGGTTCAGTCCTGGCAGATCACAGAGTGACACCCATATGGATCAGAGAATTAACTAATTCAAGAAAGGGATGCCTTTTCAGAGTAGACATGAGGTTACGAGAGGCTCCCTACAGTTAGAATAAAGCTTTTGTTTTAGATGAGGGGTTACTTGAAGTTAAAGAACACTTTAATGCGGAAATCATTTTTGAGCAGGTATTACGTACAAAGTATTGTACTGTAACTTTTACTGAGAGTTTACCATGCACAGAGAGCACCTCCATATGCCTCAAAGACATTCATACGTGTTAAACAATTTAGTCCTCGGATGAGGGAGCAGTGGTATTACACTCACTTTACAGATGAGGAAACTGACGCACAGGGATGTTAAGTATGGCAGCAAATGGGCTGTAGGAGTCCAAGCAAACACATGAATGGTATCAGTAGGACAAAGTAAGATAAACACCACAAGAGAGGAAAGTGTAGAGGGCAGTTCCCTTGCTAGAGTCCCCTCTTGTGCGTTCCTTCCTGGAGAATTTGACATGTCCTTCAAGATTCAGCCCTATGCCTGTGTTTTTGGTAAAGCCTTTTCTTACCCCTCCCTCCAGCAGAGATGACCACTCCTTTGACTGACGCCTCCTGCCAGAGTCATAGCATTACCCAGCCTGATCACCCTGTGTGACAACTGCTTCATATTTGCCCCCCTCACTGGCTGTGAGCTCCTGGAGAGCAGAGGCAAGACTGTGCACCCAGGGCCTCCCCAGCATAGAGCATGGCACAGGATAACTTCTGAAGAATGATATAGCAGTAAGTCAGGCTTACAAGTCCTGCTAGGGTGGCTCAGCGGTAAAGAATCTGCCTGTCAATGCAGGAAATGAGGGTTCCATCCCTGGGTTGGGAAGATCCCCTGGAGAAATATAATGGTAACCCACTCTAGTATTCTCACCTGGAAAATCCTATGGACAGAGGAGTTTGGCAAGCTACAGTCCATGGGGCTGCAAAGAGTGGTACACAACTTGGTCACTGAGCACAAGCACAGACTTACTTAAAGGCCTCTATTCTCACATGACCCCTGCCACTTCCACTTACATTCCATGGCCCAAAGCAATTACATGCTTCTGGCTACACTTTTCATACCTCAGACCTTGCCTGGCCAAATTCAGCTATGCCAAAGAAGACTCCAGGGGGACTGCCAGATGGATCGGTGACAGACCGGTGGACAGTGGCCAAGCCAAGTTGACATATCCACACCTTGGGAACTCCCTTCAAAAAACGGACCCTTCTGGAAATGTAGAAAAGCTGTACAAGAGGTGGGTACTATGTGAGCTACGACAGGAAGGCATTTGGACATTGGTGGAGGAGTCTACACCAGGGAATATTCCTATCCTGCTGTTAATTCTCTGTAGACCCCAGGCACAGCCCTTTCCTTCAGGGGTCCTCTTTCTCTCCATCAGAATAATCCCAGGCTACAAGCTCATGGTCTCCATGTTTTTAAGCTTATATGATCCCAACAACCAAGGATCATGACATGCCTCATGACATGCCCAAAATATTATCTATCCCCATAGCTTGGGAGCCTGATGAATTTTAGCAAATGTAGCAAAACACTGCAGAGAAACAGATCATATTCCTTTCCCATCTTTAAAAAGCCTATCTTTCCCCCCTACCCTCTCCCGTTTTTTTTTCCTTCTTGAATATTAAGTCTCTGGGGTGACTAAGCTTTGTCATCTCTAAATTCTGAGAAGTTTAGATTTCATGGGGTGAGGGAAAGGAGGGATGAACCATCTCTTGTCTGTCATCTCACAAAGATGCAGCACATTTCAAAAGTAAGACTGGCTTCTGACTATTAAAAATAAACTCTGGCCCATGGCCTTCCTTGCACATTAATCTTGCCAACAGATGTAGACTTGCACACACACTCTCCGGCCCAATGCTGAGACCCAACTTCTCGGGCCTGTTCTCATGCTAAGATTCTCTAAGGACAAGCATTTCTGTTTGGACAACTGTGAAGTCAGCCATTTGTCCTTTCAAGGAAAGGGTGCACAGTTTGAGTCACCTGCCCTTTCCCTAACCAGTCATCGTAGACACTCCATTCACACTTCACAAACTGAGTGCAAGGGTATAGTTCCCCAAAGAGAAGTCAACATTTAGACCTGGAAAAAAAGCATGGAGCATTCAGAGGACTCTGTAACGTAAATAATGACAGATAGATAGCAGAATAAGACCAGAATTCACAGTGCTAATGAACCAGTTGTGAATTATCTTTTCCCCCACTCTCATATCCCTGGACCTGAATACAGATCAGCCTGAAACCCAAGTGGGCACTATCATGAACAGAGAGCTCTAGGATAACTCTATAATTTTAGCTCAAGAAATAGGAAGAACAACTCTGAATTCTCAGAACTGAACACCACCAAGGCCAAATTACATCCATTTGATGCTTATCAATTCCTTATTTTTCCCAGTCAAAAGTAGCATACACATTCTTTTCAAGGGAACATTAAATATTTACCAAGATAGACCACATTCTAGATATAAAACAAACTTGAACAAATTTAAAGTACTTGAAATTATGTAAAATGTTCTCAAGCTATAATGGCATTAAACTGGAAACCAATAAGATAAAGATAAGAGGAAAATTTCCAAGCAGTAGCATATGAAACAATACACTTTTAAATAATACATGGGTCAGAAAAGAAGTCTCAGGAGAAATCAGAAAATACTTGAACTGAATGAAAATGAATATATGACATATTAAAATGTGTGGGATGCATATAAAGCAGCTGGGCTTCCCTGGTGGCTCAGATGGTAAAGAATCTGCCTGCAGTGCAGGAGACCTGAGTTCAGTCCCTGGGTCGGGAAGATCCCCTGGAGAAGGGAATGGCAACCCACTCCAGTGTTCTTGCCTGGAGAATTCCATGGACAGAGGAGCCTGGCAGGCTACAGTACATTGGGTTGCAAAGTATCAGACATGATTAAGCAATTAACACTTTCACTCTTCACTTATAAAGCAGTACTTAGAAGTTTATATCAAATGCTTATATTAGTAAAAAAGAAAAGTCTCAAATCAGTAGTTTAAACTTCCACAGGAAAGGAGAGAAAGAAAAGCAAAATAAAACCAAAGCAATCAGAATAAACAATAAAGGTAAGGCAGACTAAAGGAAACTGAAAAGAAAAAGTAATAGAAACAACTAATCAAGCCCAAAATTGTTCTTCTCTTAGATGATCAATAAAATTGAAGTGTGTCTTAGAAGATTCACAAAGAAAAACAAAGCATAAATATTAATATCAGGAATGAAAGAAGGGATATAACTACTTTACATTAAAAGAAGGAAATACTACAAATACATCATTTCATGCAAATTCAACGACTTAGATGAAATTAATTCCTAGAAAACCACAAAGAACCAAAAATCTCTCACGATAAACAGACAACCTAAACAGACCTATATATATGAAAGAAAATGAATCCATAGGTAAAAACCTTTCACAAAAGAAATTTCTAGGCCCAGGGGTTTCAGTGGCAAATTTCACAAAATATTTAAAGAAGAAATAACATGAATTCTATACAATCTCTTCCCAAAAATTGGAGTGAAGGAAACACCCCTTTCATTTTATGAAGCCAGCATCACCTTGATACCAAAAGCAGACAAAGACAGCGGCAAGAAGAAAACTACAGATAATATTCTTCATGAATATAGATATAAAATTTCTCAACAAAGTAATAGCAAGGGAATTCAGCAATATAAGAAAAAGAATAAAACACATAACCAAGTGAGATTTACCAGGAAAAAATATAAGCCTGGTTCAATATTAGAAAATCAATCAATGATATCATCATATGAAAACTAAAAGGGGAAAAAGCCATATGATCATAATAAATGATTCAGAAAAAAAGCTTTTAACAAATTTCAACTCCAATTCATGATAAAAACTTTCAGTAAGCCTAAAATAAAAGGGAATTTTCTCAACCTGATAAGTAGTATCTAAAAAAAAAACAAAAACAAAAACCTCTACCATTAATATTTCGTTCAATGGTGAAGGTCTATGTGCTGTCCCCTCAGATCGAGAACAAGTCATGGATGCCCACCAGAATAGCTATAACCAAAAGAGACCAACAATACAAAATGTTGAGTCTATGGACCAACTAGAGCTCTCCTGCATTGCTGCTGGGAACATAAACAGTACAACCGTTTTGAATATCTGTTTGGCAACTTCTAATAAAGTTAAACATACATCGTTTGCTCCAACGTGTCACTTCCAATTCAACAGAAACATATGCACGCATGCGTGCACCTAAAATACACGCAGGATTACACCCTGAAGCCTTAATCGTAATATCCAAAACCCCAAAATAACTCAAATGTTTTCAACAGGAAAATAGATAAACAAACAATGCTACATGTATACAGTGGAATACTAGCTGGCAGTAAAGAAAAGAACAACCTTGGATGTTTTTGGAGGAATCCCAGTAATATTATGGTGGTCCAAAGAAGCCAGGTGCAAAAGAGTGCACACTGTGTGACTTCATCCATGCAAAGTTCTAGAACAGGCACAGCTAAACCAAGGTGATAGGAATCAGAACAGCGGTTGCCTGCGGGGTGGGAAGGCTGACTAGGAATGGACCCAAGGGAACTTCCTGGACTGACGGAAATGCTTTAGATCTTGTTTGGACTGTTGGTTTCAGAGTCGATTACAATTGTGCAGACTTACAGACCCGAATATTTAGAAATTGTGTGTTTCTATTGTACAAAAATAACCTCGATTTAATTAGAAAAGAAACCCTTTACGAATATGGCACAACTTTCCATGAAATATTTTCACATCCATTCCCCTATACCCTCCGTTTGATCTTCCCAGCAACCTCAGGAAGCAGGAAGATTGGCTTACTTTACGGATGAGGAAACTAGAAGATGATTGGAGTCAGGGAGGAGCTCCCAAGAGTGTACAGTGTGTGCCAGAGTGAGGACTGGAGCTCAGGTGTTAGGGCCCCACTGCTCCTTATGCACTGCCCTGGTTTTCGATCTGTGTTCCCCCTGCTCTGAAGCATTGTAGAGATGCCCACGGGCAGATGGTTGTCAGCCTCTACAGTTCTCATCACTTTCATCCATACTGCTGCCTAAGATTTTAGCTGAAAAGTTGAAGAACTGCTGATGTTACAGATGCTATTAATAAAGCAAATATAAACATCCAGGGGCTCCCCTCTGCCCTGGCAGCCTCTGTGGTATGACTTGCAAGACTCTAGAATCTGATTTTCACTCTAGGATAAAACAGTGATACAGGCATGCTAAATCACTTGTCGTGTCTGACTCTTTGTGACCCTATGGACTGTAGCCTATCAGGCTCCTCTGTCCATGGGATTCTCCAGACAAGAATACTGGAGTGGGTTGCCATGCCCTCCTCCAGGGGATCTTCCCTACCCAGGAATTGAACCCACGCCTCCTGCATTGCAGGCAGATTCTTTTACTGCTGAGCCATCAGGGAAGTCCAAAACAGTGATATCTGCCTGGAACAGTGCAGCCTGCAGGCACCAGCTATTACATCAGAGTGTGTAAAACAGACCAGCTGGAGAAGAAGGTCTTTAACCATCGTTCTGTCACTGTTTGATGTCAACCCAGTCACCCCCATGCCCCCAAGTCTTGATTTCCTGATCTTTAATACAAGAGATCTGGGCTAGGTAAGTTCCAAGTAAGTATTCTATCCTAGGGTCTAGAGCTGGAAAGCAAGGATTCATGTTACTCTAAAACCTTCCATATGAACACTATCAGTCCAGACATCCCACCTGAGGATTCTCATTCTGGAGAAAACTCTCACAAGTCGTTAAGCTGAGAGGGACTCCCCTTCCGTGTACAGAAGTAAGAGACCTCCAGGATAAATCATCTCCCATTCCCTTGTCCAAGATCTCAAAGGACCTGACACCTTCTGTGTGCCACTTCTGGGCCAAGAATCGATACTGCAAACACTTGGGTCACAGTCCTAGTTCTGTTAATAGTTGACAATGCAACTCTTAAACAAGACCCCTGTATGGACTTATTGCCCCACCAATAAAACAGAGTTCATGATCCTGCCTATCTCCCTGGACAATTGAGAAGAAGGAGGTAAAATGGAAAGACATACTTTGAGCAGAATAAAACTCCCTACCAAGATAAGGGAATCTTACCTTTGCGGGAGGAAAGCCAGAGACACGTTACCTTCTAAATCCTTGGGGTCCAGAACCAACCTTTTTTCCCCCGCGCTTGTATGGTGCTACTCAGACCACTAGATGGCGGTAGCTATCATTTGCAGATTCAGAAAGAAGGGTGTGGGAGAGCCAGGGGGCCGCCTGCTTTAAGAAAACTAGGCCAAAGCAGGCTCGTTACATCACCTCTAATGGAAGCAGCCAGTTCAGTCTGGATTTTTCTTTATTGCAGGCGATGGTGCAGGGAAACTTCCTGGTTCCCTGTGCTGAAATTAGCACATTTCAGCACTAATTCAGGGCTGAAATCAGTCTTTATCTCCCAGGGAGAGGTCCTAGAGTCTGTCCCACCTTCCCTGGGTACAGGCCTTTCTCCTCCTCCATCTGCCCCACAGTACTCTCAGCCCCATGCTTGAAGTGCACTTCTTGTCCTACCTTTAACTCTCAATTTAGTTCTTCAAGCACTCATGTCTGCTTATAGCCAGGGCCACTGTAAGTGTACCAGGCCCTAACCTCAAAGGAAAAATGGAGAGCTACAGGCTGTTGAGAACCTCTGCCCCTCACTTGCTAAATGCATGGTTTTGAACAAGACATTCTAATTCTGTTCTTTACTTCCCTTAATTTTAAAATGGGATTAATCATTGTCTTTTTAAAACCACGAATCCTGGTTTTTACAGCTCTTGGAACAGGGTCTGGCATGTTGTAGGCAATAGTAATGATTCATTGAGCACCTAGTGGGTACATTATCTGATTTAATGCCCATACCAATGGTCCAGAGAAGTTAAACAATATGGCCAAGGTTGCACAGCATCTCAGAAGTAAAGGCAGGATTTGAACCAGGTTCTGTCTGACCCCAGGAGCCCTGCCTTCTGCTGCTCTTGAAGAGAGAAAACAAGCACCCAAATGTAGGAAATGGAGAGATGAGTGAATCAGCAAACTGCACTGTCAGTCCCAGGGTACCTGCAAATCAGCCGTCCTGAACTGTGTCATTCAGGTCTCAGAGATCTCTTGCGGATCAACTCTAGCACTCCCTTAGGCTTTGAGAACTGGGGCAAGACCCCTTATAGAGGCCGCAGACTTTTTCATCTATAAAATAAGGCAGCTTGATAGATCACTACTGTGCACCTGCTCAGTTGTCAGAATCAATTGGGGTCCTTCTTAAAAGGATGGATCTTTGGGAGGGACCCCACTTTAGAGATGCTAAAATAGACTCTCCAGGGGAGGGATTGGAACTTCAATATTTTTAACAAGTGACTCTTGATTCTCAGGACCAAGAAAATTAGAAGAAAACATCCTAGGTCCGGATGGTCTTAGAAGTTCTCCCAGTTCTGTCTATATTTCTGCACTACCTCTCATCTGGGCTCCTGACCCACCACCACGAACACCACAGACCCTCTCCCTCTGTCCTCCCATCTGATCCCCTGAGTATCCCACCCCACATGGACTTGATCACTCCTTCCTTCCTGTAAGGCACTCAGCTTCTCAAGGGAGCCGAAGCTGTATAAATAATAAATGGAATTTACAGTAGCATTTAGAATTCACTTAAGCACTAGAAACACAGTAGCAGTGAAGTCTTCTTAAAAATCATCCTTTCATTGGGTAAGAAAGAACAAAGATAGCTTCTCTCTTGACTTTCCTAACATACAAATCTGGATATTTTGACATGATTTGATTCTCAGTGTCCACAATGTCCTTTGGAAGGTACCATTTCCACTGTCAGAACAGCAGTGCCCTGCTGCCCCAGTCTGATATACCCAGGAGCCCTAGGCCAAAACATGCTTCAGGCCAAGGACAGGGCTACTAGCCCCATGTCCTGGAGGAAGGCCTTGTGGAAAGACTGAGAAAGATGTACCAAAGCAAAAAGCCAACCTCAGCCTTATAAAACCAGATTCTCCTGTGAATCCCAATTCTTGCTTTTCCTGTATGCATAGTCCTCAAATGGTACTGTTGAGCAATGCTGGCTTCTCATTTCTCCTTCTTTCTGCGACAGTCTCCATCTCAGCCTCCACTAACCACTGTCCCCAGTACTCAAAATTCTTACTGTTAGGCTAAGTCTTTGAGTTAAGGAAATGTTTTCTGGGAGAGTTAGTACCCTGGGCTGGGTTTTGGAAGGCTGGTGCAGTCCACTATGGCCATGATAATGCAGTGTAACAAGCCATCCCAATACTCAGTGGTTTAAAAACAGTTACTTATTCTCACTCACACATGTGTGTTGACGGGGCAGCCCTGCTGATCTCATTCGGCTGGTCTCAGCTCAGCAGTCTGGCTATGGCCTTCGGTTTGGCCCAGGTCTGCTTCATGTGCTACGCTAAGTCGCTTCAGTCGTGTCCGACTCTGTGCGACCCCATAGATAGCAGCCCACCAGGCTCCCTCGTCCCTGGGATTCTCCAGGCAAGAACACTGGAGTGGGTTGCCATTTCCTTCTCCAATGCATGAAAGTGAAAAGGGAAAGCTAAGTCGCTCAGTCATGTCCAACTCTTGGGACCCCATAGATTGCAGCCTACCAAGCTCCTCTGTCCATGGGATTTTCCAGGCAAGAGTACTGGAGTGGGGTGCCATTGCATCCCTCAACTCTTGGACCAGTGGACTAACTGGAGCAAGTTTCTCTTGTGGTGAATGGCAGAAGCCAAAGAAGGCAAGTCCTCAGCTCAAGCTAATCTCAAGCCACTGCTGGCATCACATTGGTTCACAGTCCATTGACTAGGGCAAAAGGTAAAGTATACACCCTGCTCTACAAGAGGCCAGAGTGCATCAGAACATAGGCTGAGTGCAAGAAGGTAAGAACAGAAAAGGAGTCAGGCACCATGGCTTTAGTCCCTGCAGGTGAAATGACACAGGGACAATGTGAAATGATCCTGGAGCAGCTGGATCAGGCTCATATGGAATTAACTCAAGCCATAGAGGCATGACCACAGTAATGTCTCCATGGGGAGAGGGGTGGTAAGGAAGGAGAAAATGTAAATCAGAAAAAATAAAAAATCAACAGTCTCCAAGTAGGCAGCACATCACTGCCTGGACTTTGACTTACTTAATGCCTTCTCTCTCCATTTCCCAGGGTGAAAACCCACGTGAGAGGTGCATGACCTCTTCTTTGTCACAACTGGTTGTTTCCTTTAGACAAATCACAGCTTTATAAAAGATCAGACTGGGAAGCGACTCTGGATGACCATCTTATCCCACCTCCTCAGCTTCCAGAGAGAAAAAGAGTCTTGTGGTGGGTCATTAGTCAAGAAAGAAGCAGAATGAGGAATACTGACTGTGCTTAAGCAATTTCCCCACTTGATACTCCTTCAAACAGCCGGGTAATTAAGATTTCATGTATTCAACAAACACTTGCTTAGCACCTATTCTGTGCCAAGCACTGTTCTAGGTGTTAGGGATAAAGAAGTGAACAAAACACCTCTCCTGAAGTTTCCATTCTACTGAGGGAGGGGGCACAGGCAACAAATAAGCAAAAAGTAAATTCACTGTGTGGTGATAAGCATGGTGACAAACAAGCTGAGTGAGGGGAAATAAGTGTTAACACTGGGGCTGTAGTGGGAGGAAGGTGGTGTCGTATACAGATGGTCAAGAAAATTCTCACACATGGAGATGACATTTGATCAGTGCTATGGTCTGAATGTGTCCCCCCACCCCCCAAAGTCATACACTGAAATCCCAATCCCTGAGATAATGGTATTAAGTGGTGTGGCCTTTGGAGGTGATTAGGTCATGAGGGTGGAGCCCTCCAGATTGGGATTAGTGCCCTTAAAAGGAGACCCCACAGGGACTTCCCTGGCAGTTCAATGGTCAAGGATTCACACTTCCATTGCAGGGGACATGGGTTTGATACCTGGTATTGGAACTAAGATCCCAAATGCCATGTGGTACAGCCAAAAAATAAATTAAAATAACAGAGAGACCCCACAGAGCTTCCTTGCCCATTCTGCCATGTGAGGATACAATGAGAAGTCTGCAACTTGGAGGAGGGCCCTCACCTGACTATGCTGGCACCTTGGACTTCCTGCCTCCAGAATGGTGAGAAATAAATATTTTCTGTTTATAAACCACCCAGTCTGTGGTGTTTTGCTATAGTAGCTCGAACAGATTAAGACAGTTAGGAAGCTGAAAGAAGCAAAGGGGCAACCGAGAAAATATCTGGGCCTTTTTGGCAGAGAGATCAACAAGCACAAAGGTCCTGAGTCAGGAATGAACTTGGCAGGGAGCAAGGTGAGCAAAGGAGATTTTGTGGTAGAAGAGGTCAGCAGGACAGCATGGGGGCAGGACCGGGTCATGGAGGGCCTTTGGGGCTGGAACGGTTAATTTATGTGTCAACGTGACTGGGCTACGGATGCCCAGATAGCTTCTAAAACATTATTTCTGAGTGCATCTGTGAGGGTATTTCTGGATAAAACTAGCATTTGATTCAGTATACTATGTAAAGAACATTCTCCGTCACCAATGGGGGTGGGCATCGCCCAGTCTCTTAAGGGACCACGTAGAATAAAAAGGCAAAAGAAAGAATTTCTTCTCTCTTTTCTTGAGCTGAGACTTCCATTTTCTCTTGCCCTTGGACACCGGTGCTCCTGTTCTCAGGCCTTCAGGACTTACACCAGTGCCCCCTCCCCGGCTTGATCCCCCACCCCTCCCACAACCGACATTCAGACCTTCAGCCTTGGACTAAATCATGCCACCACTTTCCTGGTTCTCCAGCTTGCAGACGTCAGACTATGAACTTCTCAGCCTCCATAACCACATGAGCCGATTTCTGTAATAGATCTCCCCTTTATATCCATACCTATATACCTGTATCTATATCTATGTCTACCTGTATCCTATTGGTTCTGGTTCTCTGGAGAATGCTGACAAGGGCCATAAAAGAACTGAGAATTTGCTCCAGATAAGATAGGGGATATTGCAAGGTTTTGAGCCAAGGAGACACATGATTGGATTTTGGTTTTAAAAGATCACTTTGGACACTGTGTTGAGAACAGACTGTAGAGGCTAAAGGTGGAGGCTGAAAGTCTGTTTGACTTGGCAGCAGTTTCCAAGCCAGCAATGGTAGTAGTGGCTGGGACCAGGGGTTGGCATCCCTGGTGGTGAGAAAGGGTGAGATTTGGGATTATTTCGATGGTAAAGCTGAGAGGATTCCCTGACAGATTGAAAGTATGGTGTTAGAGATAGGATTCAGAAAAGACTCCAGGAAGAGTTTTATCTTGAGCAACTGGAAGTGGTAGTCACCCTTTTCTGAGTTGGGGAAAGCTATAGAAGTAGATTTGGGTAGGCAAATCAGAATGCAGGTAGAAAAGGCAGTTACTTCCTCTGCCTCCTGATTGCTGGGGTCTAGCCTCACACAACTCAGCTATCCACATCCAGGGCAGGTTAAATGGTTTCTGTAGCCAAACACACCCACAGTGGTACTTTCCTCTGACAGACTTAGTGATTTCCAGTAAATTCTTGATTCTAGGATGGGATCTCCAGGAAGTAGACTCAGATAAAGTTTAGCATGCTGGAGGACTTTTTTAGAGAGTCCTCTTGGGATCAACAGCTGTGGAATGAAGGAAAGGAAGCTGACTGGGCAGAGGAAGTGATGAGATGCAGTGTCAACAGAAGTGTGAGGAGATCTGAAAATGAGATAATCCTTCAGAACTGCCAGAGCTGGGGTGAGAAGCCTGGGCAAGGGAACTGCCTGCTGCCCAGGAAAGGATGTGACCTGAGAAAGAAGTCACTCTCTTCATCTGAGGCAATCCTGAAAGGGCTGAGAGCTGACATCTGTATTCCTAAGTCATTGCCAGAGCTGGGGAAATACATTCTTTATTTCAGAAGGAGGATCTGGGTGCTGGATCAAAATGTCCACCACATTTCCTTGTGTAAGTCACAGGAGGCACGCTAGTTTCTCTATGTCCAGTTCTTCTGCACTAACTCATGGCTGGTCAGCAAGTGGCAAATCCACGTGAGTTCACAGAATTTCCAAGCAGTGGTGAAACAGAAGAATATCTTAACAATGGAAGTGAACTCAGAGGGAATTCTTAAGGATGCCACAGTGGAGCCATGGGCTGTCACGCAGCTGTCAACCCAGATCCTGTAGTCACATATTTTACAGTCTTGGTTTAACACATCAGTCTTGGACTTGATGGTCCAGTGGTCACGAATCCGCCTGCCAATGCAGGGGACATGGGTTCAGTCCCTGGTCTGGGAAGACTCCACATGCTGTGGAGCAACTAAGTCCGTGTGCTGCAACTGCTGAGCCTGGGTGCTGTGACAACTGAAGCCCACACACCCTAGAGTCTGCATTCTGCAACAAGAGAAACCACCGCAATGAGAGGCAGCTAGAGAGGAGCCCCCACTCACTGCAGTGAAGACCCAGTGCAGCCAAAAATAAATAAATTGATTAATTAATAATTTTTTTAAAAACAGGCTTTTAAAAATTAGTTTTCACTATATGAAAAACTCAGGAAGTTAGGTAAAAATTGTGAATCAAGTACAATCTTTACATTCTCCTTCTTATCCTAAATGCTTAGAAAGAAAAATTAAAAGAAAGAATAATAATAATCATAAGCATTGATGATTATATAAATAAAATACAATATAAATAGACTATATGCTTAATAATATAGTGATATATAATAAAAATCCATAACAGTATTGAAACAAGAAGGGATGCTCAGACTGAAAACTGTTAGGAATCCCTTAAAAGACAAGGAAGGATAGGAAGGACTTAAAATAGACCACCACCACCCAGATCCTCCTTCTGAAATAAAGAATGTATTTCCCCAGCTCTGGCAATGACTTAGGAATACAGATGTCAGCTATCAGCGCTTTCAGGATTGCCTCAGATGAAGAGAGTGACTTCTTTCTCAGGTCACATCCTTTCCTGGGCAACAGGCAGTTCCCTTGCCCAGGCTTCTCACCCCAGCTCTGGCAGTTCTGACTTAAGATAGGACTTAGGACTTAAGATAGGAAGGACTTAAAAAAGAAACCACATCTTACCTAGCTGTACAAAGGAGAAGCTTTCTACAAAAAGTGGGGGGAGCAGCCTCAGGAGGTCCAAGGATGATCAATAAGGTGATTGTTACCAAAGAAACTCAACACTATAAAAGAAAAGTACTAAATTTAATAGTTGAAAACTACATGTAGCATGAAGAACTAAATTCAACAAACTGAAGAACTAAAAACCCATGGAAGGAATCAATGAAACAAATGAAAAAAGACTTTAGGAAAGTCTAATTAGTATTCTTATGTGAGGCGCTATTGCATATATACAAAATCATCAACTAGAAGTCTTGGAAATAACAAACTTGCGTATTGAAATAAAAAACTCAGCATATGGGCTGAATATCAGAATAGATAGAACTAAAGAGCAAATTACTAAACTAAGATATGGAACCAACGGCTTCTCCCAGAACAAAGCACGGAAAGCAACAGAGGTGGAAAGTAAGAAGAAAGTAGAGAGATGGAGAATGAATCCAACGCGTTCTAGAAAAAGGGGAAAACTAAAATGAAGGATAAGTACTCAGGTAAGAAGTCAGGGGGAGAAATTCTGGAAAACAAACAAACGTGAAAGTCTCTAGATTGAAAGGGCCATCAAGTAAGTGGTGAGCAAGTTAAAGTTTAAAAAGATCTACATTTAGGTTGGATGGCATCACTGACTCAATGAACACGAGTCTGAACAAACTCAAGGAGATAGTGAAAGACAGGGAAGCCAGGCGTACTGCAGTTCATGGGGTTGTAAAGAGTCAGACACGACTTAGCGACGCAAGGCCGACGTTTAGTTATCTTGTGGACATTTTTACAAGAAGAGACAAGTTGTCCATCCAGACAAAACTGATTCCTCGCAAAGGAATGAGAATCAAGTGTTATCAAAATTCTCACTGGCACCACTGAATGCAACAGGCAGTAGAACAATAGTCCTAGAGATCTAAGGGAATTTATTTTTAACCTGGAATTTGATGTTCAGTAAAACTATCTTTGAAGTAAGAGAGGAAATAAAGATACTGTCAAACATGCCAGAAAGAATTCTTAGACAAGATGGAACCATATAAATGAAAAAAGGAATCCAAGAGGGCTTACATATTTTATCCAAATATGGGTTTCAAGTCACGTTAAGAAAAGGAATCCAAAAGAATTAAGAAATCTTACTAATGGAAATGTATGATGATATTAAAACAGAATCATTAATATTTTGTAACTAAAACCCCAAACCCTATCAACATGTTGAGTGCTGGAGAGGAGAGAAGAAAGATTAGCAGGAGAAAGGAAGTAAAAGGCGTTAGTATTCTTCACTGAAAGAATGTAAGTAGTGCTTGATTCTAGATATCATTGTGCCTCTCAAAAACTCGCCCAGCCTATTACAGTTGATTGAAAGTATGCAAATGAGATCCATGACTTCCAAACATTAGAGAAAAACGGAAAAGAAAAGTACATTTAATAATTTTTTTTTTAAAGAAAAGGGCAAGAGAGAGACTTCCCTGGTGCTGCTGTGGATGGAAATCTGCCTGCCAAAGCAAGAGACGTGGGTTTGATCCCTGATCCAGGAAGATCCCACATGCCCCAGGGCAACCGCGCCCGTGTACACCACGACTGGGCCTGTGTGCCGAGACTACCGGAGTCCACGCGCCTAGAGTCTGTGCTCTGCAGCAGGAGGAGCTGCCACGAAGGGCCGCCCTCGCACCCAGCGCAGAGCGCCCCAGCTCGCCGTAACTGGAGAAAGACCGTGCGCAGCAACGAAGACCCAGCACAGCCGAAAGTAAAGATAAAATAAGTAAATATTAAAATAAAAAGGCGAGATGGGGGGAACCACGAATGTATGATAAATAAAAAGCACGAAAATTGGCAGGAATAAGTTAAAAATACATTAGTAATATCAATAGCATGAGTGGCTTAAATGCCTATTGGATGAGAGAGACTATTAAGTTTAAAAATAAAAGCTTATATGCGAAGATTAAAAGTTAAAGGATGAAAATAGCTATGCCATGCAAATACCAATAAAAACAAAGTAGGCAGAGTTGTAATAATATCAAACCAAATAGAACCCAAGGGAAAAAACAAGAAAAGGAACTGAATAGTCTGGGGCAAGACTGAGACTTGTGGGGAGGATAGAAAGTAGAAAGGACACAGAGTACATCAAGAATGGGGAAAAAAACATACTAGATAAAGTATATTTTAAATTAAAGAGAATATATGTGCTAATTTATACCAAAGCATTTGGAAATCCAGATGAATCGGATAATTTTCTAGAAAGCAATAAATCACAAAAATTGGCTCAAAAGAAAAAAAATCATGAAAGAACAATAATCATATGAGAAATATAAATAGTCATGATAACTCTATCCTCATAAAGTGCACCAAAGTGAGAAAATTTACAGTTTTGAATGTCCTACAAAACATTCAAGAAATCCAGAATTCCGTGCCATATATTATTCCACTTTAATAAGAAGACAGAAATTACCCAACTCATTTTATGTGGTTAGCATAATCCAATTCCAAAACTGGACAGGGAAAACAGATACAAAAGGGGAAAATCCACAGGCCAATTATAGCTTATGATAAAGACGCAAAAACTCTAAACAAAATAACAGAATATTAAAACCAGTACTGCATTGTGAGCAGGTATATAAGAAAGAAACAGTAAAACAGCATCCAGGTTTCTGACTCGACTGAAATCCTTTCAACAGATCATTTCAACTGATACTGAAATTTAATAAAATTTAACATCCATTTCTGATTTAAAAGAAAAAACTGACTTAATAATGTTCTCTACTATAGACCCACAGCACACATCAAAGTTAATGGTAAATTACCAGAAACAATCCTATTACAGTCAGGATTAAGGCAAGGGCACCCATAAACTCTGCCACTTTTCAATAGTGTACTGAGGGCTTACTTGTGGCGAAAGACAAAAAAAAAAAAAAAAAGGAAATAAACACATTGCTGAACAGAAAGAGACAAAACGAACAGTATTTGCAGTCAATATAACCATCTACCTAGGAAACCCACTAGAACCAACAGGCTAGTATAATCAAACATAAATTTACCCAGATGACAGATATAAAATCAGCACACAAAATTAGTAGCTCTCATATTCCATAGCAACAACTAATTAGAACATGCACTTTATAACCTGATCCACAAAAGGGAAAAAAATAACCTGAAAGACATCTCAGACAAACTTAAAAAATACCAGCAGAAGAAGCTTTAGGACATGAAGGAAAACCTGGATAAGCATGAAGGCTGCAAAACTGCTAGGGTGGAGTAGAGCTTAAATTTTGTTGTTTGTCGTTGTTTAGTCACTAGATATGTCCGGCTCTTTTGTGACCCCACAGACTGTAGCCTACCAGGCTCCTCTGTCCATGGGATTTTTCAGGGCAAGAGTACTGGAGTGGGTTGCCATTTCCTTCTCCAGGGGATCTTCCCGACCCAAGGATGGAACCCAAGTCTCCTGTTATCTCCTGCATTGTCAGGCAGATTCTTAACCACTAACACCACCAGGGAAGCAGAGCTTAAATACCTGTCTTTTAAAGCCCTATTTGTCTAACACTAACACCAGATTCTAGCTCAGCTGGTAAAGAACCCACCTGCAATGCAGGAGACCCAGATTTGATTCCTGGGTTGGGAAGATCTGCTAGCAAATGGATAGGCTGCTGCTGCTGCTGCTGCTGCTAAGTCGCATCAGCCGTGTCCGACTCTGTGCGACCCCATAGACGGCAGCCTACAAGGCTCCACCATCCCTGGGATTCTCCAGGCAAGAACACTGGAGTGGGTTGCCATTTCCTTCTCCAATGAATGGAAGTGAAAAGTGAAAGTGAAGTCGCTGTCATGTCTGACTCAGCGACCCCATGGACTGCAGCCTACCAGGCTCCTCTGTCCATGGGATTTTCCAGGCAAGATTACTGGAGTGGGGTGCCAATGCCTTCGCCGGAATGGATAGGCTACCCACTCCAGTATTCTTGGGCTTCCCTTGTGGCTCAGCCGGTAAAGAATCTGCCCACAATGCGGGAGACCTGGGTTCCATCCCTGGGTTGGGAAGATCCCCTGGAGAAGGGAAAGCCTGCCCACTCCAATATTCTGGCCTGGAGAATTCCATGGACTATATAGTCCATGGGGTCACAAAGAGTTGGATACGACTGAACAACTTTCACTTTCAGGACCAGATTCAGACAACAAAGGCCTAGACCAAAAAACTTGCCTTTTAAGTCAAGTGTACAGGGCTTTGTAGATGGAAGGCTTTGTTAGCAATTGGGAAAATTAAGAAAATGTCTTTTCAGGAAGAAAAATGAGGGCATGCACTGGGAACAGAGGAGAGCAGAAAAAAAGACTGGGGGACATGGAAAACAAAACTTGCAGACTTGATAAAGTTCAAGTTCATTGTGGGCCCTGACCAAGGTGAGACCTGGAGTGGAAGAGGAGGAGGTCTCTGTCCCCACATATACCCCTCAAAGCCGTGGTGGCCAAACAGATGGCACACAGCACATTTTTGAACTACTTTTTAACACAGCCACTTTTTTTTTGCCTGCTTGCTCTTTATTCCTCTAGTCAAAAGTTCCACCAGCTGTCACTGTCTCAAAGAAAATGTCAGGGGTTTGTGGCTGCCTGTGCCTCTCCTCAGGGAGGGGGCCAGGGAAACTCAGCCTGCTGTAGCCTGGCTACAGGACAGGTGAAGCAGCTGAGAGGGTGGGCTCCTCACCAAAATAAACCCACCAAGGGGGTCCACAGCCAATCCGTCTCCCATAGTCACTCGGTCCAGGTGGAAACATACATACTTCCCAAAGCACTTTTCCTCCTATTTCCTTGCCTCCTTCCTGACATTCCTGAGAGGCCAATATTATTCCCATTTCAAAGGGAGAACAAAGGGGAAGTCTGGCTTCAGGGCTTTCAAGCTGTGTGACCTTGGAAAACTCCTTTTCCCTCTCTGGGTCTCAGTTTCCCTGCTGCAAAATTGACCAAAGGTCCTTCAAAGTCCTCCCAATCAGGGTCGCACAGAGTTGGACACGACTGAAGCGACTTAGCAGCAGCAGCAGACAATTGCCTAGTATCAGGAAAACAGCACTGGGACTTCCCTGAGGGTTCAGTGGCTAAGACTCCACGCTCCCAACGCAGGAGGCCCAAGTTGGACACCTGGTCAGGGATCTAGAACCTGCATGCCACAGCTAAGATCCTGTGTGCTATACCTAAGACCCGGTGCAGCCAAATAAACTAAGAATAATGATGATGATGAAAGGAAGACAGCCCTGAGCCTTCTCTCTGAATGACAGCTCCTGCTGCTTCTCTATGTTTCTGCTAAAGAGGATACACCAAGGAAATCAGAACCTGGGAACTGGGGGAAGCTACCAAACTAGGTCCTGTTCTTTTAGCATTTTTTTCCCTCTCCAAACACCCATCAGTAACCTCTTTAAGTGACAGCCAAATAGGACAGTTGGTTTCTTGCTGAATCAAAAGAAAGAAAGACAAAAATTTGATGAGTAATTTGCTGAACCTAATCTCTGCTCCACCCCAAACCTTTTGAAATTACACATTTAAACTGATTTAGAGAACTTTAAAGATGCATTTAAAATTTCTTTCCCCCTTGTTTAACTATATAATTGTTTTCACTCATAATAATCTTCTCTCGGAGGCGTATGCTTGACTTATTTAATAACTCCTTCTCCACATTTCAACTAATCCATTAGTGATATGGAGCTCAACATTCCATTACCCACAGTAAATTTCTGCCATTAAATAGCCACATGTCACATGGAGGAAAGGAGATACCTGGATGGCCCTGCCGACCCAGGGCAGCATCGGAGCTCAGCCCCGGAGCCTGCTCCAGGTCTGCCTCTGGGTTCCTTATTCCAGCCCTAGGAGTCAAGATATTGATCCGGCCAACCTGGAGCTGACCCAGAAAGACAAAGTAGGAGGGGCCATTCCAGAAGGGGTGGGGCTGGGGTACAGGCAGTTGGAGCCGAGGCAGGGAGCAGGCAAACAGAGCGGGTAGCCAGGACTGCCCTTGGGCTTAATACAAGGCCTCAGCAGCCCAGCTGGGCTTGACACAGAGCCCCAGTCCTCCTGCGCATCGTGTACACGGCACAGCTGATAAAGAAAAGTCAAACGTGTTTACTGCTTTTCTCCACCGTTGCCAGCTGGCTGCATTCTCAGGGGGCACTGAAGCTTGGCTTACAAGCTGATGGCACCTCTGCTCATTGACAACAGGCAGCTCCATCATGGGGAGAAAGAACAGAATCATTAACTGGGGAACCTTGGAGTCAGAGGGAAAAGAGACCTCAGAGGCCATTGATTCCAGGAGTTCTCAAGCTTTGCTGTGTGTCTGCATCACCTCTAGAGATGGCTGAATCTTTAAGGAACACCCAGGTAAAGCTAATGCATCCAGAAGTGATCTGGTTTCCTGGTTCTCAACATTAGCTATATGATATAATGACCTGGGAAGTTTTAAAAGTACCAATTTCTGGCCTCACTCCATACCAGTTAATTCAGAATTTCTGGCTATAGGCCTGGGACACAAGAATTATTGAAAAGCTACCCTGGTGATTACAATGGGCCATCAGGATTGAAAACAACTGATCTGGGCATCTTACAGAAAATATACCATGGCCCAGAGAGGTGTTAAAACTTGCCCCATGTCCCAGAGCAAGTGAGAGAGAGAGAGAGAGAGAGCAAGCTGTATAGAATCCAGGTGGCCGTTAGTCCGATGTGAGCTCTCGGCGCCTGCTGGGATATGTGAGAGTAAGGAAGATGGCCAGCGTCACCCAGGAAGCTTGACGCTCTGAAATGTCAGCCACTCTGCAGGGGATGAGCGTTCAGAAGATTGTGCCCTAGATAGTGTCAGAGCTGCTGACCCAAAACCACACTTTTAATAGCAAGAGTCCAGATCCCATTTGTAATGCCTCCTCCTTCCTTTTGGATCTCAGTGCTCATCCATCAGGCATCAACCACTGGTCCTTCCCGGTCTCTGCACAGAACGGAGCCATGGAAATGAGCACACTGTCTTCTGCACCTTAGGGAGGCATCCCAAATATTGTGAGTGAATGGCAGGTTTGGTAAATCTTATTTCCTGTCCAGACTGTGAGTGCTCTGAGGGCAGCTCTGAGCCCCCTTCTCTTGCATCCCTTGGCTTGTGGTTCAGGACAGCAAGATAGAAAAGGCTCCACATGGCCCTGGGCAAGTCACTTCTTTGCAGGAGTCCCATCCGTAATATCTGAATCCTAACACTCACCTCCTAGGACATCGTTAGGATTTAAGTGAAACATCAGAAGTGCCCAGCCCAGAAAGTGAAAGTGAAGTCGTTCAGTCATGTCCGACTATTTGCGACCCCATGGACTGTAGCCTATCAGGCTCCTCCATCCATGGGATTTTCCAGGCAAGAGTGCTGGAGAGTTTTGCCATTTCCTTCTCCAGGGGATCTTCCCAACCCAGGGATTGAACCCGGGTCTTCCACATTGCAGACCCTTTACCATCTGAGCCACCAGGGAAGCCCAGCCCAGAAGGGAAGTACAAAAAGTAGTTGACTATCTCAATTTCTGTACAGGAATGGCACATCAAGGGAGATGCTGAACTAGGATTGCCTGGGTTCCAATTCAGTCTGTACCACTTCTTAGACCTGAAGCTTTCTGACCTTGACTTTCTCTTCTGTATGATAACTGCAAGAGACACAAAGGATTGCTGTGAAGGTTAAATTAGAGGGTGCATTTAGGGCTTCCCTGGCGGCTCAGTGATAAAGAATCAGCCTGCAATGCAGGAGACGCAGGTTTGATCCCTGATCCTGGAAGATCCCACATGCCACGGAGCTACTAAGCCCATGTGCCACAACTAGTGAGCCTGTGCTCTAGAGCCCAGGAGCCACAACTACTGAAGCCTCCATGCCCTAGAACCCACGCTCCACAATCAGGGAACCCATTGGAGGGAGACACCTGGGCACCAAGCTAGAGAGTAGCCCCTGCTCCCTGCAGCTAGAGAAAAGCCTGTGCCGCAGAGCCCCAGCACAGTCAAAAATAGATAAAATTATGTAAAAACAGAAAGTGCATTTAGAGCACTGAGCACATGGTAAGCACTCGGTAAACATTAGCTATTATTACTACTGCTGACCCCAGCCTCCTTCATGTCATTTTCAGATTCATATCCCTGCAATTTATGTAAACTTGCTCCCTGACTCATGGCAGGTGCTCCATACTTGTTGGTTGAGTATCCAGGATGGTCTAGAAATGACTCATAATTGAAACAGTGTCTTGAAGAAGAGGTAGACACTTTGCCAGGGGCAGGCAAGCTACAAACTGTAGGCCAAATCAGTCCCCATCTGTTGTTGCACAGCCCACGAAGTAAAAATGGTTTTTATACTTTTATATAGTTGGGGCAAAATCAAAAGAATAATAATATTTTGTGCAAAGTAAAAATCAGATAAAATACAAATTTCTGTATCCATAAATAAAGTGTTCTTGGAACACATCAACACCCATTCATTTATGTATTGTTGATGGGTGCTTTCCCTTGCTCCAGTGGAAGAGCTGAGTAGTAGTGACAGACCATAAGGCCCACCAAGCCTAAAATATTTATTTTTAGGTCCTTTACAGGAAAAGGTTGCCAGCTCCTGTGATAAACATTTAAAATATTTTGAAGAGTTGAGAGAGAGTGAAAGTAAGAAAGAAAAGGAAGGAGAAAGAAAGAGATTAGCTTGGTGGAAGAGGAAGCTACTAATAACCTGACTGAGCCTTAGTCCATTTGGGCTGCTATAATTAATTGCCATCTACTGGGTGGTTTAAACAAAAACATTTATTTCTCACAGTTCTGGAGGCTGAGAAGTCCAATATCAAGGTGTTGACAGGTCTGGTGTCTGGACTGCAGATGGCCATCTGCCCGCTGTGTCCCCACAGGGCAGGAAACCAGCTCTCTCCTGTCTCTTTTCACAGGGGTACTAATCCCATCATGAAAGCACCCCTCTCATGACCTCATCTAAACCTGGTTTCCCCTCCAAGGCCCATTTCCAAATACCATCACATTGGAGATTCGGGTTTCAACATAAATTTGGGGAGGGGGGAGAAAACACAGGCATTTAGTCTATTGCACAGAGTTATCCAAAGAGGATATATAAGGCCTTGAAAAGGGTCATTTGTTCCCACTCCGTTGGACACCTACTTCTGAGATACTTTTAGGGGTTGCAAGCATTAGAACAGGGAGCTGGTAGATGATCTTTAAGCCTCTTCCACCCCTGAGATGCCCAGAATTTATGACTCAGATGCCCTCGAGGCCAGAGAATTCCAAGGTGACTCTACTCCAGGGGTCTGATGCCTTCAGGCTATCCCATTACATTCTTTCTGCACCACCAGTCCTGGGGTAAACCAATAGCTGATGGCCATTACTGACAAGAAAAGTTATTTCTGATTCACCAAGTCTCAACGCTTTTGATGAGTCATTCTCCCAATGAAAAGTGATATTGCAGTTATATATGATTTTCTGTCGCCTTTCTCTGTGGAACCACATTGATCTATTTCTCATTCGAAGCCATAAGGTCCTGATATACCTGCAGTCTGACCTTCCATCTGAAAAAGTCCTATCAGCTCTCTTGACTTGAGAACTCCCATCATGGGATAAACAGGGGCGGATTCTGATTAATGTTAATAGCTCAGCTGGTTAAGAATCTGCCTGCAATGCAGGAGACCCCGGTTCGATTCCTGGATTGGGAGGATCTGCTGAAGAAGGGATAGGCTACCCACTCCAGTATTCTTGGGCTTCCCTTGTGGCTCAGCTGGTAAAGACTCTGCCCGCAATGCGGGAGACCTGGGTTCAATCCCTGGGTTGGGAAGATACCCTAGAGAAGGGAAAGGCTACCCATTCCACTATTCTGGCCTGGAGAATTCCATGGACTATACAGTCCATGGGGTTGCAAAGAGTCGGACATGACTGAGCACCTTTCACTTTCCCTTTCCTGGGTATAAGCACAGAGTCTGCTCTTCAAAACTGTTCTACCCACGAAAGGTTGTTTGAGGTGAACAAATAAAGTAAAGCCACAGAAGGAGCAAACAGAAGCCCTAGATAGCTTAGAGTAACCTCAGGGGATCAAAAGAGCTGGAGAACAGGTTGGTGTGATTAATAAAATTTTCTGTCATCTCAGAAGGTATGAGTCAGGTTTTATTGTAACAATGCCATGCAACAAACAGTCCCAAAATTACAGCGCCTTACAACAAATAAGCAGTCATTTCCTAATCATGGGTCACCTGTAGTTGGCCATTCTCAGCTGGGTTTAGAAGCATTCAATAAATGAGATTGGACTCATGCTTCGGGATGTTTCAGATCTCCTCTGTGTGTCTTCCATCAGGGCTGGGGCATGTTCTTCTCACAATGCAGAACACAGCTCCAAGAGGGCTGGAGAAACTCACTAAACCTCTTTAAGTCTCAGCTTGGAACTTTCACAAAACCTCCTCCCACATCTCATTGGTCAGAGCAAGTCATATGATCAAGCCCCACATCGATGGGGCATGGAAGTATACGACATGGAGAAGCCATGCTGCTGCTGTTGCCAGGGCATAAATGAAGGAAGAATTATGGACAAAAGCACACTGCAGGATGGGATGACCTGAGTGCCTTTACTTCCCAAGCTTTGCTGTCAGGATCCATTTTCTTTCTCACTTGGTAGAGCTAAAGGATCATGAAGGAATCTCCGTCTGATGATGGAGGACATGGCTGGTGTGGACCATTGCTGGAACACCATTGGTCCCATCTACTCCTGGAGATAAGGGAGGTGATGAATAATGAGAGGTGAAGCTAACCTTTATGAGAGGTGAAGCTAACTCCTCTAGAATGTGAAGAAAAACTGACTACATAAATACATTTTCCCATCTCTCCACCTGCTTGAAAGATTCTGTTTAACTGGTTAATTCTAGTTAGTTGGCTTCCAGTTTACTGAGATTATATCTTGTAAGCATTTTTATCACCCACTTAGCACGTGGTGTTATTTCTGAATAGCCAGGATAATGATAAAATAAAAGACTACAGTCCTTTTCACATGCTTGCTTCTTAACTGTTTAAAATTAGCTCTTTTGACACAATCAACCATTCTGTGAAGTGAGAACAAAGGAAAGATAAGAACTATTTTAAAAGTGCTGACATGACACCATCAACAATAGCCCAGCTCCAGTTCGGGCCTTCTTGGCTGCTTTGACAACCCTGTATGATCACAAGCCTGGATTAGACTTGAGGGCACCAAACCAGGCACCAGGAGATGGTGCCACCATATGTCCGTGAAGCAGAGGTCTAGGGACAAAGCCCTGAAAAGTGGCATGTAGACCAGGAGCATGACACAGACTAGAATCCTCCTGATGCTCTGGGTTCCTTCATGGGGCTGGCTTCCTTGAACCAGTTTCCTACTTGGCATGGATGCCCTACAGTCTCCTACTTAGGGGTCCTTGTTAACCCTGAGAGTTTCCCTGAGCAGAGAAATAAATACATGGCCTTGCATTGTCCCACCTGGAGAAGGGAATGGCTACCGACTCCAGTATTCTTGCTTGGAGAATCCCATGGACAGGGGAGCCTGGTGAGCTATAGTCCAGGCGTTGCAAAGAACTGGACACATCTAAGCATTGTCCCTGACCCATCTTATTGACAGCAGGTGAAGATTCATCTTGACCACCCCAGGCAGTGGGAAGATGGCCTCTCAGAGCTAGCCTTTGTTCCCTCTCCACTAAGGCCTTTTATGCCATTATTCATCAATAGAAGATCGACTCTCACCACAGATTTTTTTTTTTTTTTTGGCTATGCATGCTGCATGCGGGATCTTAGTTCCCCGACCAGGGACTGAGCCTGTGGCCCCTGTATTGAGAGCATGGAGTCTAAACATTGAATCACCAGGGAGGTCCCCCACCATAAAATTTTAAAGTAGAAAAGAAACACATGTTACATGGTCTCTTTCTCTCTTCAGCTGTCAAGGTGTACATGCTTGCTTGCATGCTAAGTTGCTTTAGCCATGTTCAGCTCTTTGCAACCCTATGGACTGTGGTCCGCCAGGCTCCTCCGTCCATGGGATTCTCTAAGCAAGAATACAGGAGTGGGTTGCCATGCCCTCCTCCAGGGGATCTTCCCAACCCAGGGATCAAACTCTAGTCTCTTATGTCTCCTGCACTGGCAGGCGGGTTCTTTACCATTAGCACTACCTGGGAAGTTCTATCAAGGTGTACACCTCATACTAAAAGAATAGTCCACTTCACACACATAGTAACACCAGCCACATGACCCTGGCTAACCAGCTAAGCCTTCACTTCTTAAGAGCATCATTTGTAAAATGGGAATCAGTCTCACCAGGCTGCTTGGAAGTTGCCCAGAGATTTGAGTTTGAGTCTTTTATCAATCTTTATTTCTGTAACAAGTTAGTTCAGCTCTTTCTACTTTAATAACCTCTGTTATAAAATGGGAATACTAGTTAATCATTAAGGGTGCCAGCTCTAAACATCCATGAAATGTCATCAGATTGTTCAATTAATTTGATTAACCTACAGAAGATTTTCATATACAATAAAATATACAGTGTATTAGAACTATCATTTTAATTAGTATGCCACATTATATAATTTATGTACCTAAATTGCTTTTTGTCAAATACAGGTGTGCTAATACACCTGGAAATGATGTGACAAGTTGTGTCCCAGTACACACCTCTGAGACTTAATTTGATTTGGAGATTAATAAAGCATGGAAGTTGCCCCTCTCTTGAGGTTACAGTGTTTTAAATACCGATTGCCTTGTGAAATGGATTTGGGGACTATTACAGCAATCCAAGCTGACCAGAGGGGAGAAAGTTGCCATTGCAACACTTTGTTTCCTGATGCCTGCTTCAGTCAAGACGCGACAATAGGCTGTGCTCTGGCCTAAGGAGAGGGGCGCAGGTTCACTGCCTCAACTCCCACCCAGCTAGACCAAGAACAGACTTGCTTTGGTGGTGGATTGGGGCCCAACAAAGGAAGGGTTTTCCAGGCAGGAATGTGAGCTTCATAGATGCAGGGACTGAATCTGCTTGCTGTATAGAGCTGGGCACACAGGTCATCAGTGATATTTGTGGAGTGGAAGAAGTAAGGAGCAGTAAGACTTTATGAAGATTCCAGGAGGACCCAGGCAGAAGGTGAGGTGACTTCTTGCTGGGGATATTGCCCAGAGGAGTCATGCATTTGTTGCAGGAAGGGGAACCCCTTCCAGGGCTGAAGAGTGAGCTCTTGTCTAACACTCGGAAATGAATTATCCAAGGAGACAAATGAGCTGACAAAGCAGGAGATGTTATTGGTAAGGGGTGCCCAGGCAGAGAGCAAGAGGGTAAGGGGAACCCAGGAGGACTGCTCTGCCATGGGGCTCACAGCCTCGAGTTTTATGGTGATGGAATTAATTTCCGGGTTGTCTCTGGCCAATCACTCTGACTCCAGGTCCTTCCTGGTGGCACATGCATTGCTCAGCCCAAAATGGATTCCAGTGAGGAGGATTCTGGGAGGTTGGTAGGACACATGGGATCTCCTTTTGACCTTTTCTTGATGGTGGCTTGTTATTTCCCTGCGCCTTACCAGGACTTCATGTCATAAAATAACTCATGGAAGTGGTTACTATGGTGCCTAGCCAGGGTGGATGGTTTGAGTCAGTTGTTCCCCCTAAACACATTCAGTGGGGACCAGGGATCTTTAAGGTCTATATGAACCCTGAGATTCTACCTGGACCTGCAAGGATGAGTGCAAAATAGGCAGCAGATGGGAGACAAGACAGTCCCTTTTCATGTAGGTTCAGAGGCACGATGTGGTGTTGGCTGGTTCACATCTGGCTGGGTGCCTTTCTCTTCTGGAAGAGGGACTCTTTATTTATTTATTTTCAATCTATTTATTTTCCAATTGAGGGATAATTGCTTTACAGAATTTTGTTGTTTTCTGTCAAACATCAACATGAATCAGCCATAGATGTACATATGTCCCCTTCAAGAGGGATTCTTTAAATTTACCTCTGTCTGAGCTGCTGGTGGAATGAATCACAGAATTCAGTACAGGGTGGGAGAAGCATGGTCTAAGCTATAGGCAGGACCATAAGAAGAATCAAAGCTTGGACCCTATATTAGTTTCCCAAGACTGCTGTAACAAAGCACCACAAACTGGTGGCTTTAAACAACAGAAGTTTATTCTCTCACATTTAGAGAGGCTAAAAGTCTAAAATCAAGGTGCTGGCAGGGCCATGCTCTCTTTGAAGGATTCAGGGAAGAAATCTTCTTGTCTTCTCCCAGCTTCTGGTGGTTGCCAGCAAGCCTTGGAGATACTTGCAGCTGTAACAGTCCAGTCCCTACCTCTGATTTCACATGGCCTTTTCCTCTGTGTCTCTGTGTTTCTCTGTCCAAATTTCCCTCTTGTTAAAAGTACAGCAGTCATGGGATTAGGGTTCACTCTAATCCAGTATGATCTTATCCTAATTAATTACATCTGCTAAATTCAAAAGCAGAGATATTACTTTGCCGACTAAGCTCCGTCTAGTCAAGGCTATAGTTTTTCCAGTAGTCATGTATGGATGTGAGAGTTGGACTGTGAAGAAGGCTGAGTGCCGAAGAATTGATGCGTTTGAACTGTGGTTTTGGAGAAGACTCTTGAGAGTCCCTTGGACTGCAAGGAGATCCAACCAGTCCATTCTGAAGGAGATCAGCCCTGGGATTTCTTTGGAAGGGATGATGCTAAAGCTGAAACTCCAGCACTTTGGCCACCTCATGCGAAGAGTTGACTCATTGGAAAAGACCCTGATGCTGGGAGGGATTGGGGGCAGGAGGAGAAGGGGACGACTGAGGATGAGATGGCTGGATGGCATCACGGACTTGATGGACGTGAGTCTGAGTGAACTCCGAGAGTTGGTGATGGACAGGGAGGCCTGGCGTGCTGCAATTCATGGGGTCGCAAAGAGTGGGACACAACTGAGCGACTGAACTGAACTGAACTGAAGACTCTATTTCCTAATAAGGTCCACATTCTGAGGATCCAGGTGGACATTAAGTTTTGGGGGGACACTGTTTGATTCAATACAGCCTGAGGACTCTGATAGGACACTCTCCAAGCTTGGAGCATGGACCTCATAGCCTAGTCTCTCCAAACCTGCAACCTCTGCCCTCCTGGGGCTCCCTCTGACAGCTTCTGCAACTAACATGCTGGCCTCTGGGGGCGCTGTGCCTCCTTTAACCCTCCCTCCGCCTCCATCTCCCCACCCCAGCCCGAGTTACAGATAGCCAATCTAAAGGTTCCCTCAAGTTCAGAGGGAGGTTCTTGCTTTGCTCCTGTTCGTCGCCATAGGGCAGAGATTCTCTAAGACCCCCACCACCCAGAGTGACCACAGGGGCATGAAAATACCTGAAGTCACGTGAACCCAAGAGAGGCAGATCGCTGAGGACAGCGTTCCTTCCTTCCCGCTGTCCTGAATGTTCTGGCCCCTCCCACAGTGGCGTTCTGGCCCTTCCCCATTGGGAGGGGGCATAGCTTGATTCTCCTGCAGTAAACCTCAGTGTCTGGGTGTCGTGGAGCAGGGCTGCTCTCCTGCTGCTTAGGCCTGAGATCGGTGGAGCAGTGGAAGAAAAGATAGTGGGTGAAATTAGAACACAAAAGGACTTCTCCCTCCCCCTGGTAGCCAGTGGAATGCTGTTCTATTGGTTCCATGTGATGACTGAATTGCCTTTTCACTGAGGGATGAGTAGATCTTTAAAAGGCAGGTAATGTAAGCTAATGGTTTCAAGAAAATGCAGCCTATCAAAGGGACCATAAAAGAAAGTGGTGTTAATGGTTATGCTGCTAAGAATCTAGGGAGCAGCTCTCAATTTAATACTAAGAAAACCTCCCAGGTGCCTACTGCTACCTGCTCCCGTTGTCTCTCTCAACAACCTAATAAACTGGCAGAAATCAGTCACCCCCACTTCACAGATGGGGACGTGGATCTTCGGAAATCTAATATGAACTAGCAGGAAATGGCTCCTTAAGAGTATCCACACAGTACCTTTGGTTTACAGATGAGGAAAATGAGATCAGAAATGGTCACACACTGAGCCAAGTTTACACAGCTGGTAAGATGCCCAACTGGAATTCAAATTTGTCTGACTCTGAGTCCAGGGCTCTTTACATGACACTGCGTGATGATGTGGTTTGTGGTTTGTTCAGGTTCCCACAGTTAGTGGGTATTAAAATGAAGACTTCAACCAGGTCTTCCAACTTCTGGTCCAGCCTCTTTCCCACTGTGTTCCTTGAGGTCTCAGCAGGAACTTGCACGCAGTCACCAGCTCAGTCTCCTTTTTGCTTCACCTTCATAGATGATCACTCCAGGACTTTTTTCCAGGAGCTGGGACTCCATGGGTCCAGGCAGGATCGGAGGCCCCATGCCTAACCACTTGTTGGAAGGGTAAGTCCTGATCTTTACAACACAACCAGGCTATGTTCTCAAATTGGGCCAGAACATTTGTTATTTCGCATCAACTCTGAACACTCAATAGAAGAGAAAAAGTGGGACACTTTGGAACTGGCTTTCCTCTGTGCCAACAAAGTGCCATTATTTTAACTTCATTTGTGTGGTACAAATGAGAAGGAGATAAATGTCGTGTTCTAGCCAGAGTCTATTAGTGGGTATGGACTGCAACATGGAAATACTGTGCAATCTGGCTGGGTAAGGAACAGGGAAGAGCTGCACCCAAATATCTCGGCTCTTAAATTCCTGCTGCCTGGGATTTCTGAACCGTGAAGGAAGATAAAAATGCACGTGGTATATTACACAGCTACAGCTAGTTGCCTTTATATTTTTTAATTACATACAAATTCTGATTGGGTAACTTTGGGCATGTCTCTCAATCTCTTTGGGACTTAATTTTCTCATCTGTAAAACTGAGACAATATCTGACCTCCCTGCTACACTACGTATTTTGGTGTTAGAATTAAATAAGAAAATGAATAGAAAATTGCAGTTGTTCCACAGATGTTATTGATTGTACATTATGTATTGTAGTTACACAAAATAATTAGGCACCTAAGTAATCTTGCTTGCTTGCATAGTCGCTTCAGTTGTGTTCAGCTCTCTGTGACGCTGTGGACCAAGGCCTGCAAGGCTCCTCTGTCTATGGGATTCTCCAGACAAGAATTCTGGAGTGGGTTGCCATTTCCTTCTCCACCTAAGTAACCTAGATTCATGTTATAAGTATGTGTCTGCTGTGCTCAGTTGCTTCAGTCGTGTCTGACTCTTTGGACTGTAGCCTGCCAGACTCCTCTGTCCATGGCATTCTCCAAGCAAGAATACTGGAGTATGTCGCTGTGCCCTCCTCCAGGGGATCTTCCCAACCCAGGAACTAAACCCATATCTCTGGCATGCTCCTGCATTGCAGGCAGGTTCTTTACCCACTGAGCCACCTGGGAAGTCTATAAGTATGTAATTCAAACTAAAATATGTTGCCTTTTCACCTCCCTGATGTAACTAATCCCATGAGATTCAATAGGAAAAAGGAAGGGATGCTTAAGCCTCGATTCTTTTGTTTTGATTTAATAAATTTTCACTGAAATACAGTGTATCATATAAAAAGTACTTGATTAATTTTTCCAAAGTGAACATACTTACCATCAGCACCCAGATCAACAATTATTATCAACCCCTCAGAAGCCTCCCCTAATATTCCTTCCCACTTAACTACCATCAACTCTTCCCCAAAGTTACCATTACTCTGAATGCTAATATTATTACTAAATTTAACTGTTTGAACTTTGATAAACAGAATCGTACAGTATATACGCTTTGGGGTCTGGCTTCTTTCAATATTACATTAGTGGAATTCATCCAACACATTTTGTATAGCAGTAGCATATTTGGTTTCATTGTTGTATAGTATTCCATTTGTGAAAATACATTTATCCATTCTATTGTTGATAGACTTGTGCATTGTTCTCAGTTTGCAGCTAATACAAATAATGGTTCACATGTATATACATTTTTGTTGAAGATGTAACTGGGAGAGGAACACTGGGTTATAGAGTACTGAGGGCTTAGCTTTATCAAATATTGGCAAATATGCCCCAAAGTGATTGTTCTAATTTGTACCCAGATCAGAGGTGTGAGTTCCAGTTACTACACATCCTTAACAGCACTTGATTTTTTTTTAAACTGAGGTTACATTGGTTTATAACATTATATAACATTATATTTAGACTTCCGTAAATACTACAATGTACTTACCACCAAAAGTTTAGTTTCCATCACTGTACAGTTGATACCCTTTACCCATTTTGCCCTCTTCCCACCCCCATTTCCATTCTGTTAACCCCTACTCTGTTCTTTGTATCTGTGTTTTTGTTGTCGCTTTCTTGTGTTTGTTCATTTAATTTTTTAATATTCTACATATGATTGAAGTCATATGGTATTTCTCTTTTTCCATCTGACTCATTCCATTTACCGTAATACCCTCAAGATCCATCCATGCTGTCGTAAATGGCAAGATTTCACTTTTTTTATGGTCGGATAGTATTATTGAGGTTTTGCATGTTTTTATAAGTGGTAAGGCTAGTCATTTCTCTTACTTATGAATACTTTTCTTATTATTCTGGTTTGTTTATTTTTTCAAGTGAATTTTGGAATAAGCTTCTTTGATTAAAACAAAACTCCAAATATCTTACTATGCTCACATTAAATGTATGAATTAAATTAGGAAGAATTGGCCTTTTTTTTGAGAACTAATATTTTATTTGTAAGTTTTTCTATCCCTTTCAGTTTTCACTTGATGTTTGTATATTGATCCTTCTTTCCTGATTTTGTTTTCTAATGATTTAGCTATCTTAGTTTTTCAAAGAACTAGACTTGCGGATGTCCCTGGTGGTTCAATGATTAAGAATCTACCTGTCAGTTCAGGGGACACAGGTTTGATTCCTGGTCTGGGAAGATTTCACATGCTATGGGGCACATAGCCCCATGCAGCACAACTACTGAAGCCTCTGCACCTGGAACCTGTTCTCCACAATAAGAGAAGCCACTGCGATTAGAAGTGTGCACACTGCCAACTGGAGAGAAGCCCCCGCTAGCCACTAGAGAAAGCCCACACAGAGACCCAGAGCGGTCAAAAATAAATAAATAAAGATTTTTAAAAGAACTAGATTTGGGATTAGTTTGTTAGTACTGTTTATCTGTTTTCTAATTCATTAATTTCTATTTTTATCATTAGCACTATTTCTGATAGCTTTCAATTTATTTTTGTATGGTTTTTATAACTTTTTGAGCAGTGCTTAAATTTGTTTTTTATTCTCTCTTTTTTTTTGTTTGATTATGATTTTCCTGTCTACATTGATTTAGCTGTGTATTCGTTTCCTGCTGCTGCCATTAAAAAATACTGTATACTGGGTGGCTTAGATAATAGAAATACATTGCCTCACAGTTCTGCAGGCAAGACATCAAAGACCAAGTTGTTGGTAGGGTTAGTTTCTCCTAAAGCTATAAAACAGAGGAGTTCTATGCCTCTCCCCTGGCTTCTGGCGGGTTGTTGGCAATCTTTGGTGTTCCTTGGCTTGTAGCATCACCCCCATCTCTGTCTTTATCTTCACATAGTGCTCTCCCTGTGTGTGTCTTTGTGAACAAGTTCCCCTTTTCATGAGGACACTAGTCATATTGATTTTGGGCCCACCCTAATGACCTCATTTTAACTTGATTACCTCTACAAAGGCCCCATCTCCCTAAAAGGTGACATTCTAGGTACTGGGAGTTAGAACTTCCACATATGATTAGAAGGTGGGACACCATTCAACCCATAACAGACTGTGTCCACAAATCTGCATAAAGAGTACTTTCATTATTGTTGTTGCCTAAGACAGTCTTCCATTTCTGTTTTATTTCCCTCTTTGAGAGTTTAAGAGAGCCTTTAAAAAATTTCCACATGGAAGGAACTTTCTCCTTTCTATTTTGTTATCAGTGTTTAGTGAATTGTATGATATATAATTTAATAGTTACAAGATGTTATCCAAACTGCATCTAAATTTGAGAATTTATTGAAGATTTATTTATGGGTCAATGTACAGTTGGTTTCTATGAAAACTGTCACAGCTTTTGGGGAAAACAAAATGTTTATTCTTTGGTTACACAGTTTAATTAGTTCTATCTCATTAGTTACTTAAATATTCTTATCTTTATTTATTTTTGTCTTCTTGATCTATTCTTACAGAATGAATTATATTCCTCTTCTACTTATATATGTCTGCCTATTTCTTGCATCTCTTGTAACTTCTGCTTTATAAATGTGGAAACTATATTATTTGGTATATTGATATTTACAAATGTTGTCTTAGTCAAACTCATAAAATCAGAGTAGATTGGTTGTTACCAGGCCCTGGGGGGTGGGGAAAATAGAAAGATCAAAAGTAGAAATGTTTTTGCTATAAAATGAGTAAGTTCTGGAGTTCTCATATACAGCATGGTGACTATAGTTAAAATGTTATATTGTATACTTGAAATTTGCTTAGACAGTAGATATTAAAAGTTCTCAGTGCAAAAAAGTAACTATGTGAAGTGACATGTGTTAAGCAACACTATTGCAATCACCATTTCACATATATATAGATGCTGCTGCTGCTGCTGCTAAGTCGCTTCAGTTGTGTCAGACTTTGTGCGACCCCATGGACTGCAGCCCACCAAGCTCCTCTGTCCATGGGATTTTCCAAGCCATTGCCTTCTCCGATATATATATATATATATATATATATATATATATATCTCATCATGCTGTATACCTTAAAATTATACAATGTCATTTGTCAACTGTATTTCAGTAAAGTTGGAAGAAAATATTGTCTTTATTGAATTAGACTCCTTAGATTACAATATATCTTTCTTTTTCATTTAATGATCTTTGTACTGAATGTCACCTTATCTGTCCTGTTATTGTTCAGTCACTAAGCTGTGTCCAACTCTTTCAACCCAATGGACTGCAGCACACAGGCTTCCCTGTCCTTCACCATCCCCAGAAATTTGCTCAGATTCATGTCCTTTGAGTCAGTGATGTTATCTAACCATCTCATCCTCTGCTGCCCTCTTCTCCTTTTGCCTTCAATCTTTCCGGCATCAGGATCTTTTCCAATGAGTTGGCTCTTCACATCAAATGGCCAAAGTATTGGAACTTCGGCTTCAGCATCAGTCCTTCCAATGAATATTCAGAATTGATCTCCTTTAGAATTGACTGCTTTGATCTCCTTGCGGTCTAAGGGATTCTCAAGCATCTTCTCCAGCACCACAGTTTGAAAGAATCAATTCTTCAGCACTCAGTCTTCTTTATGGTCCAACTCTCACATCTGTACACAACTACTGAAAAAACCATCGCTTTGACTGTATGGATATTTGTCGGCAAAGTGATGTCTCTGCTTTTTAATATGCTGTCTAGGTTTGTCATAGTTTTCCATCCAAGAAGTAAGCGTCGTTTAATTTAATGGCTGCAGTCACCATCTGCAGTGATTTTGGAGCCCAAGAAAATAAAATATGCCACTGCTTCCACTTTTCCCCATCTATGAAGTGATGGGACCAGATGCCATGATTTTAGTTTTTTTAATGTCGAGTTTTAAGCCAGATTTCTCACTCTCCTCTTTCATCCCCATCAAGAAACTCTAGTTCCTCTTCACTTTCTGCCATTAGAGTGGTATCATATGCATATCTGAGGTTATTGATATTTCTCCCAGCAATCTTGATTCCAGCTTGTGATTCATCCAGCTCAGCATTTCACATGATGTGTTCTGCATATAAGTTAAATAAACAGGGTGACAATATATAGCCTTGTCATATTCCTTTCCCAGTTTTGAACCAGTCAGTTGTTCCATGTCTGCTTTTGACGGTTTCTTCTTGACTTGCAGACAGGTTTCTCAGAAGACAGGTAAGGTGGTCTGGTATTCCCATCTCTTTAAGAATTCTCCACAGTTTGTTGTGATCCACACAGTCAAGAGCTTAAGCGTAGTCAATGAAGCAGAAGTAGATGTTCTTCTGGAATTTCCTTGCTTTCTCTAAGATCCAATAAATGCTGGCAATTTGATCTCTGGTTCCTTTGCCTTTTCTAAACCCAGCCTGTATATCTGGAAGTTCTCAGTTCACATACTGTTGAAGCCAAGCTTGAAGGATTTTGAGCATAATCTCACTAGCCTGGGAAATGAGCACAATTGTACAGTAGTTTGAACATTCTTTGGCATTGCCCTTCTTTGGGATTGGAATGAAAACTACCTTTTCCAGTCCTGTGGCCACTGCTGAATTTTCCAGATTTCTGACATATTGGGTGTAGCACTTTAATAGCATAATCTTTTAGGATTTGAAATAGCTCAGCTGGAATTTCATCACCTCCACTGGTCTTGTGTGATGTTTCATAAGGCCCACTTGACTTCAGACTCCAGGATGTCAGGTTCTGGGTGACTGACTACACCATTGTGGTTATCTAGGTCATTTGACCTAGATAATCACAATAAGAAAAGTTATGACCAACCCAGATAGCATATTCAAAAGCAGAGATATTACTTTGCCGACTAAGGTCCATCTAGTCAAGGCTATGGTTTTTCCAGTGGTCACGTATGGATGTGAGAGTTGGACTGTGAAGAAGGCTGAGTGCCGAAGAATTGATGCGTTTGAACTGTGGTGTTGGAGAAGACTCTTGAGAGTCCTTTGGACTGCAAGGAAATCCAACCAGTCCATTCTGAAGGAGATCAGCCCTGGGATTTCTTTGGAGGGAATGATGCTAAAGCTGAAACTCCAGTACTTTGGCCACCTCATGCGAAGAGTTGACTCATTGGAAAAGACCCTGATGCAGGGAAGGATTGGGGGCAGGAGGAAAAGGGGATGACAGAGGATGAGATGGCTGGATGGCATCACTGACTCGATGGACCTGAGTCTGAGTGAACTCCGGGAGTTGGTGATGGACAGGGAGGCCTGGCGTGCTGCGATTCATGGGGTCGCAAAGAGTCGGACACGACTGAGCGACTGAACTGAACTGAACTGAGGTCATTAGTATAGTTTTTTTGGTATAGTTCTGTGTATTCTTGCCACTTCTTTTTAATCTCTTCTGCTTCTGTTAGGTCCTTACCATTTCTGTCCTTTATCATGCCCATGCTTGCATGAAATGTTCCCTTGATATCTCCAATCAAGGAGAGATCTTGAAGAGATCTCCAGTCTTTCCCATTCTATCATTTCCCTCTGCTTCTTTGCACTGGTCACTTAAGAAGGCCTTCTTATCTCTCCTTGCTATTCTCTGGAACTCTGCATTCAGTATATCTGTTCTGAACTCCATCTTATCTGATATTGAGATAGCTACCTTAACTTTCTTTGTGTCTATATTTCCCTGGTGCATATTTGTTTTTCTGTGGTTTTGTTTTACATGTATTTCTTACATATAACATAGGGTTGGGTTTGCTTTCTGATTCATTCTGAAAATCATTTTATTGCAGTAAAATTTACTCTAATAACAGGTCAGATATGCTTGGTCTTTGTTCTATCATATTAATTTTACCATGTTGTGATTGAATAGCTATAGTTTTTAAAAATATTTCATTATGTGGTCTATAGTTATTTTGTGTCTTGTTACTCTGATATTTGGAAAACTCAGCAGTGGCCACAGGACTGGAAAAGGTCAGTTTTCATTCCAATCCTAAAGAAAGGCAATGCCAAAGAATGCTCAAACTACCTCACAATTGCACTCATCTCACACGCTAGTAAAGTAATGCTCAAAATTCTCCAAGCCAGGCTTCAGCAATATGTGAACCATGAACTTCCTGATGTTCAAGCTGGTTTTAGAAAAGGCAAAGGAACCAGAGATCGAATTGCCAATATCTGCTGGATCATTGAAAAAGCAAGAGAGTTCCAGAAAAACATCTATTTCTGCTTTATTGACTATGCCAAAGCCCTTGACTTTGTGGATCACAATAAACTGTGGACAATTCTGAAAGAGATGGGAATACCAGACCACCTGACCTGCCTCTTGAGAAATCTGTATGCAGGTCAGGAAGCAACAGTTAGAACTGGACATGGAACAACAGACTGGTTCCAAATAGGAAAAGGAGTACGTCAAGGCTGTATATTGTCACCCTGCTTATTTAACTTCTATGCAGAGTACATCATGAGAAACGCTGGGCTGGAAGAAGCACAAGCTGGAATCAAGATTGTCGGGAGAAATATTAATAACCTCAGATATGCAGATGACACCACCCTTATGGCACAAAGTGAAAAGGAACTAAAAAGCCTCTGGATGAAAGTGAAAGAGGAGAGTGAAAAAGTTGGCTTAAAGCTCAACATTCAGAAAATGAAGATCATGGCATCCAGTCCCATCACTTCATGGGAAGTAGATGAGGAAACAGTGGAAAAGGTGTCAGACTTTATTTTTGGGGGCTCCAAAATCACTGCAGATCACAGATGGTGATTGCAGCCATGAAATTAAAAGATGCTTACTCCTTGGAACGAAAGTTATGACCAACCTAGATAGCATATTGAAAAGCAGAGACATTGCTTTGCCGACTAAGGTCCGTCTAGCCAAGGCTATGGTTTTTCCAGTGGTCATGTATGGATGTGAGAGTTGGACTGTGAAGAAAGCTGAGTGCCGAAGAATTGATGCTTTTGAACTGTGGTGTTGGAGAAGACTCTTGAGAGTCCCTTGGACTGCAAGGAGATCCAACCAGTCCATTCTAAAGGAGACCAGTCTTGGGTGTTCATTGGAAGGACTGATGTTGAAGGTGAAACTCCAATATTTTGGCCACCTGATGTGAAGAGCTGACTCACTGGAAAAGATCCTGATGCTGGGAGGGATTGGGGGCAGGAGGAGAAGGGGACAACAGAGGATGAAATGGCTGGATGGCATCACCGACTCAATGGACATGAGTTTGAGTGAACTCCGGGAGTTGGTGATGGACAGGGAGGCCTGGCGTACTGTGATTCATGGGGTCGCAAAGACTCAGACATGACTGAACGACTGAACTGAACTGAACTCTGATATTTAGAAAGATTTGTATTTTTGTTCTAACAGTCGCCTTTACAAGTATCAGTTCAGTTGTTCAGTCAGGTCCGACTCTTTGCAACCCCATGGACTGTAGCATACCAGGCTTCCCTGTCCATCACCAACTCCTGGAGCTTGCTCAAACTCATGTCCATCGAGTCGGTGATGCCATGCAACCATCTCATCCTCTGTGGTCCCCTTCTCCTCCTGCCTTCAATATTTTCCAGCATCAGGGTCTTCTCCAGTTAGTCAGTTCTTCGCATCAGGTGGCCAAAGTATTGGAGTTTCAGCTTCAGCATCAGTCCTTCCAAAGAATATTCAGGACTGATTTCCTTTAGGATTGACTGGTTGGATCTCCTTGCAGTCCAAGGGACTCTCAAGAGTCTTCTCCAACACCACAAGTATAGTACCATTTTAATGCCCTTAGCTCTCTATTCCCTTAGTTAGTTCTTTGAAGTGAAGTTGTTCAGTCGTGTCCAACTCTTTGCGACCGTGGACTGTAGCCCACCAGGCTCCTCTGTCCATGGGATTCTCCAGGCAAGAATACTGGAGTGGGTTGCCATTTCCTTCTCCAGCTTTACCACAAGCAATAGTGGAATGATTGTATTTTCTTTCCTTCCCTTGTCATATTTCTTAGTTTTCCTACATAGCTCATAGATGAGGCCACCAGTGATAATCAATAAACATTGATCAACTACTATACTTTTCTAAAAACAAAACCCAACAAAACAGACCACTCAGTGTCTGGAAAAAAATCTCTTTCGTCCTCTGCCTGAATATCTAATGCTGGCTTGTCTAGAACCAGCCACAAGTCCTGTTTGAAAACATTTTCCCTGGACGTAAAGACAGGAACCTGGACCTTGGAAAGTGAGAATTGCTGTATGTAGGTGCACCTGTCATGCCCACATTCTCCTCTTTGATTCAGCCCCTGATTTCTCCATCGCCCAAGCTCTGAACAATCAGAGCAGCAGTAAAACCAGCAATAAGTGGGAGTAACCAGGACTGGATCTCAAAACTGTTCCGAGGACCTGGCCTCATCAAGTACAAAGTTACAAGATCGAAAGGACTAGAGGTACAAGTCAGGAAATAGAAGTACATTTTAGAGACACACCTGATTACCAGAATGAGTCCGCAAACAATAAGTGCTGGAGAAGGTGCAGAGAAAAGTGTTCCCTCTACACTATTGGTGGGAATGTAAATTGGTACAACTACAACCACTATAGAGAACAGTATGGAGGTTCCTTAAAAAGCTAAAAATAGAGTTGAAAATATGATCCAACTATCCCACTCTTGGGCATATGTCTGGAGGAAACCATAATTTGAAAACATACATGTACCTCAACGTTCACAGTAGCAATCTTTACAACAGCCAAGATATGGAAGCAACCTAAATGTCTGTTGACAGAGGAATGGATCAAGAATATGTGGTACACATATACAGTGGAGTATTACTCAGTCATAAAAGAATAAAATAATGCCATTTGCAGCAACATGGATGGATCTATAAATAGAAGTTCCCATATTAAGTGAAGTAAGTCAGACAGAAGAAGACTAATATCATATCACTCATATGTCAAGTCTAATAAAAAATGATACAAATGAACTTATTTACAAAACAGAAAAAGATTTACACACTTTGAAAACAAACTTACGGTTACCAAAGTGGAAAGGTGTCATGTCAATGTAGGGCAAAACCAATACAGCATTGTAAAGTTAAAAAAAAAAAGGTGGAAAGGTGGAGGCGAGGGATAAATAAGGAGTTTGGGATTAACATAAACACACTACTGTATAGCATAGGAAATTCTACTCAATATTCTGTAATAATCTAAATGAGAGAAGAATTTGAAAAAGAGTGGACACATGTGTGTGTATATATAACTGAATCATTTTGTTGTACACCTGAAACTAATACAACATTATGAATCAACTACACTCCAATATAAAATAAAAATTAAAAAAGAATGAGTCCAAAGGCTTACATGACCTACTGCACCTGCCTTACCTACCTATAGGGTG
Source organism: Capra hircus (assembly GCF_001704415.2). Taxonomy (NCBI): domain Eukaryota; kingdom Metazoa; phylum Chordata; class Mammalia; order Artiodactyla; family Bovidae; genus Capra; species Capra hircus. The sequence continues at coordinate 25,976,760 of NC_030825.1, read as the reverse complement.
ACCACTGGTCTTGATGAACAGTTTTGCTTTGTGCCTGTTGAACCAAAGGATTTCAGTTTGGATAACAAATTATAGACTCACCTCATCCCAAAACCATGTGTGTGATTGACAAAGGTGCCAGGTAGTCTTGGTCTTCGTTTTCATCATAACTGGAAAGCATACATGATCTGCCATTGACTAGCTGTCTTTCTGGCTAAGTTAAGTGTCCTAATCTGTAAAATAAAGACAAAAAGAGAGTGAGTTTATTGAGCTCAAGAGTCTCTTTTGTTAGTACATCAGAAGTGTAGTTTTACTCAGCTTCGTCATTTTTTTCATTAAGATCAAATTATTTAGGTCATGGCTATTTTAAGAGTCAAAATCAAAATGGACAAAAAAGCAATCAGTTGTGTGATTATATGCAGACAAGAACCATTATTACTGCAAGAGGATTTCTGGCACTTTCCTTTAGAAAAAAAGAGAATTAAGCATTCTATTGATTTTTAGAGTTAGGTTCATAGAAAGGTCTTTTCCACCAACGCAGTGATGTGTACAAGGTATACAGTGTCCCTGAGGACCGCAGGTCCTGCTTGACAGGAACTAGGATTTGAGAGGGATGGTTCATGTGCTCACAAAAATCTCCAGCATAAGAGTTTCAGGCAAAAGCCAATATGTGGGAGGCTCTGAGGGCCTTAATTAAAAGGTCAATCAATTTTTTTCCAAGGTAATTTTATAGTGTGCATTAAAAGAATTCATGATCTGTTCTCTCCGTTTGGGTGGAGTTCAAACCTACTGGAGCACATGGTCCTGTGTCTAAGGAACAACAAGTAACAACAGATACTCATTAGACAAAGTTGCATCAACCTGACAGACACTGCAGTCCACCCCCACTTTCAACTTCTTTTAGAATCTATCTTTAAGGGGAAAAGTCTCTCGATAAGACTCAGAGCTTTGGACTCTCCTGTTTGGGAAAACTTTTCAAAGTATCTCAGTACACATCCCTTCTCTCGAATGAGTTGGTCATTTGCCTAATTCTTCTCTAGATGCTGCCACCCCTCCAGACCAAGAGTCAGCAAACTTTTTCTGTAAAGGGCCAGGTAGCAAATATTTGGGGTTTAGCAAGCCATATGATCTCTGTAGTAACTGTTCAACTCTGCGGTTGGAGCCATAGATAATACCTAAAGAAATGGGTATGGCTGTGTTTTAATATAATTGTATTTATGAACACTAAACTGGAATTTTAATTTCTTATAATTTTTATGGGTCATGAAATGTTATTGTTTTGATTTTCTTTCAACCGTTTGACAATATAACAATTGCTGTTAGCTGGCAGGTTGTACAAAAATGAGTGAACCAAACTGGGCCCATGGGCCATAGCTTGCCAACCTCTCTTCTATATCATGAACAACTTGAGGACAAGGACTCAATCATAATCATCTTACTATCTCCTAGGATTTCACTCAGTATCTGACACTTTTGAGGCATCCAAAACAGTGGAGGAAGAAGTGAGCAATGGAGACCATGAAAAAGACAGCAGATCCATCTATCACACTATAAAATAAGCCCTTCACATTGTTCTGTGTATGGGTATTGGAAGGGAGGATGTGTGAGGGCTAATAGTATCATTTTGGAGTCAGAAAGACCTGGGTTTTACTCGCAGGTCCACCATTTTCTGGCTTGGGGCCAGGCAAGCAAGTGAATATCTGGATGCATTGTGTGTGTGTGTAAATAATAGAAAAACAACCAATGGTGGTTTGAACATAGCAGATATTCATTGTCTTGCTTATCAAGAAGCCTAGACATAGTGGTTCCAAGGCTTGTTTGGTGGCTCAACAATGTCACTGAAGTCACACAGTTTATATTCTGACATCCTGAGCCATTGGCTTTTCATCTATATGTGTGTCACCTTTGGTCACAAATGGCTGTCCTAGTTTTCAGCTTATTTACATGTTCAAGCCAGGAATATGAGGAAGTGCCAGCTCAGTCTCCTCTCATCCTGCCATCAGGAGGCCATTGTCTTATCTAGAACATTCCAAGCAGGTATCCTTTATGTTCTCTGTGTGCAGACCTGGGCTGTGTGGCAAAGGAGGCGAGCCTTTACTGTGGGAAGCAAGGGAAGATGGAATTGGGAACGGTTTGGGGAGACCCTTAACAGTGTCCATCTCACAGTCTGTTGTGAGGACAAATGAGGTGACGTGTGAGAAGCACTGGCACGTGGGTACTCAGTCAACTGCGGCTACCATTATCAGTAGGACTAACAATAGTTTCAAAATCCTAAAATACAATCCCTACAGTGTCAGTATGAAAACTGTTATTTCTCAGATGAAGTCAGAAAGCCTCCATACTCTCATTTCACTGTAATTACATATAGTTAAAATTAATGAATATTGAGTTGGAAGAGAGAGAATGTGTATGTGTGTGTTGGGTTATTGATTTATTTCATACTACATATGTACATGGAGCTATATATACACATATATGTGCATTAAAATTAAATGAGAAAAACCGGGTGATGCCAGGTATGCTCCACATCCCGCTTGTTGAATTAGATAACTCAGTCACTTTCCCCAGGCTTAAAGTCTGAGTCATCCTTCCCTCTCTCTTTGCCTTCCCTGGCCAGTCAATAAGCCCTATAGATTTTTCACTACAATATGCCTCATATTTGTCCTCTATTTTCCAGAACCCAAGCACAAGCTTTATCACCTCTTGTCCAGATGACTGCAATAGACTGCTAAGTATTCTTTTGTCCCTAGTTGTTCTATCTGCTACCAAGCCAATCCACTCCCTCCTTCTTCCCAGAGTTATCTTCCAGAAGCAAAGCTCTGACCATGCCATTTTCTTGCTCACAATCTTTCAGTGGTTTACCAATGCCTTCAAATTTCAAACTCCTCATGTTATTCAAGGTGTTCCTGACCTGTCCCCAACCTCCTTTCTTGCCCTCTCTCATCCTCACTCACTCTTCTCCTCACATGCACAGTACAGCTCACTTAGAACTTGCCTTCTGTTCTCTGAACCATCCCCTCCCCCACCCCCATGCATCGTTGCTCACACTGCTCCATCTCTGCTTTTCCAGATATAGGAATGATGGGTAGTTTCCATTTTAGGTTACATTGAAAATGTGCTTGTGGGTAACTACAAGAAGTTTGGAATTTTATGGACTATAATTTGTGTAAAACTGTCTGATTAAATCAATAAACAGTCAATCATTGCCTCTGATGTTTTTCTAGTCCAGGGATAGTCAAATGTACTGACGATCTACAACTTAAAATTGAAATGCCCTATCCATCAAATGAGTTAGGAAGGAGACACCTGATTCAGGCCAGCAGGCTCAGCACCTGGACATTGCAGCGAGCTGGTTGGAGCTCAGCTTGGTTCTCCCTTTATAGAGATATCAGAAGGCTTTTGTATGGCAGAGGGTTGGAGTTTTCTGTGCTGGTCCAGGCGGTGTAGTGGTAAAGAATCTTCCTGCCAATGCAGGAGACATAAGAGACGTGGGTTCAATCCCTGGGTCGAGAAGATCCCCTGGAGAAGCAAATGGCAACAAGCTCCAGTATTCTTGCCTGGAGAATCCCAATGGACAGAGGAGCCTGGTGGGGTACAGCCGATGGGGTCGCAAAGAGTCGGCAATGACCCAGTGACTAAGCAAGTGCGCGCACGCGCGCACACACACACACACACACACACACACACACACACACACACACAAATCAGGAAGGGAGCCACTGCATTTGGTGCCAGGTGCTGTGACAGATGTGCCATTCTGTTGTCTAGTTAACTCTCCCAACAGCTCTGTAAGGTAGGCATGCTTATTATCTCTGTTTTCTAGTGGAGATGAAAGAGTCAAAGATGAATAAATTCTTAAGGTCACAATGCTGGGGTGTAAAACCAAGTCTGTCTGACTCCAACATTTTCTGTACATCTTCTTGTGTATCCAAGATTACACGGCAGGTAAGTGACTAAATTTGGATCAGCTTCCATCAAGGATGCCACAGAATGCATTTGTACAGAGGGCAAGAAACTGGGCCAGATGAACTTGGGAAATCTCTCCCAGTAAGGGGATTCTAAGAGTCGATGCTCATGGGATGGGCCATCAGAAGAGGACTCCTCCTCAGCTGTTGGAGGACTTTTCTTCATTCAGATCTAATATGAAATTCAAGCCAGAAGAGCTCAGCTATCACTCTTCACATGACTTCAGTTTCAGTGTAGTTACTTTCAGCATCAACCTCACTCCCATATTCTAGCATTTTGCTGTTCAGTCACTCAGCTGTGTCTGACTCTTTTACAACTCCATGGACTGCAGCACGCCAGGCTTCCCTGCCTTTCACTATCTCTCAGTTTGTTCAAACTCATGTCTGTTGAGTCAATGATGCCATCCAGCCATCTCATCCTCTATCACCTCCTTCTCCTTCTGCTCTCAATCTTTCCCAGCATCAAGGTCTTTTCCAGTGAGCAATGCCACTCCCCATGATATATTGTTTCATGTTTGTATGATGACATGAAGTTGCTCTGTCATTTCCGACTCTTTGTGATCCAATGGACTGCAGCCTACCAGGCTCCTCCGTCCGTGGAATTTTCCAAGCAAGAGTACTCGAGTGGGTTGCCACTTCCCTCTCCAACGTTTGTATGACTAATCCTTAAAGACAGATCACAAAAACTAGACAGTAGTAATCAGCTCTTTTCCTCTTTGTGAGCAAGTGTAACTCCAGCTTTTCCTGTTTTACATAATTACTCTCACATAATTTATCAGGCTAGAGATTGTCTGAAGTTTGGTTGATCTAGACTAGGTTCAATTAGGCTTGACTCCAGGCCATGAATTAGGTCTGTTTCACGTAGTTCTTATTCCTCTGGGGCCAGCCTCTGGGGCATGTCTTCCTTATGGCAATGAGGAAGCACAAAGGAGGGTAAAAACCCAGTCACCCAAGACATTTCAAGCCTCTTCCTGAATCACATCCTCTTATTTCCCAATGGCCGAAAAGTTATGTGGGGACTTCCCTGGTGGCCCAGTGATTAAGAATACGCCCACCAGAGCAGGGGACAGGGGTTCCATCCCTTGTCTGGGAAGATCCCACATGCCACAGGGAAACTAAGTCTGTGTGCCACAACCACTGAAGCCTGTACACCTAGGGCCCATGCTCTGCAACATGAGAAGCCACCGCAGTGAGAAGCCTGCGCACTGCAGCTAGAGAGAAGCCCCTCTTGCCACAACAAGAGAAATCCCACGAGCAGCAAGGAAAACCCAGTGCAGCCAAAAAATAAGTAACTAACTAAATAAATAAAAATTTAAAACTTGTCAATGTATACACGCACATACAATATACACAGATACGTGTGTATAAACACACACACATGTATGGGAATGTGTGTCTATGCGTGCATGGGTGCTTATATGTACATATGTACCCAAATTGGCACACAGCTGCTGTGGTCACTGCAGCCACAGACCACAGTCCATCTCAAGCCACACTGACTGCCCAGGAGCTGCGGGCTTCTTCACACTCTTACACGTTCTTTTTGGAAACAGATAAAGAGGTCATTCACAACCTGTGGTCGAGTGTGAGCCTCTCCTCTAGGCTGTCTCCCTTCACTTGACATCCAAGACCCCAGAATCAGCGCCAGGAATGTGGCCAGAGAATTCAGTCGTGCAGCTTCAGTCTTCAAACAGAAGAGACAGACTTTGGGGGTTCGATCCACCAGCCAAAAATATAAGACACAAAGGAGGGGGTATATCTTCAGCCACAATTCAGTAGCTGAACCCCTCAGCCCTTGAGCTGTCTGTTTTAAATACTGATTACAGTCTGTCGTATCTCTCTGTTGTTTGCAGGGAAGGGTTGGGGTCTCAGTCAATCTCTCCCTCTTTCCCTCAACTTTTCTATGACTACTTCCCTGAGGGCAAAATGCCTACTCCCTTACATCGCTTCAATTCTTCATCTTCTTTTTCATTTCCTCCCATTTCTTCCTGTCTCTACTTCTTTGTAATGGTAGCTACAAATACTTGTGGGAAGTTTCTTAATTATTTAACACATTTGTAGTCAATTTCCCAGATTTGATGAGCGTGCCACCCTGGAGCTCTCCAAGAAGCCAGGCCTCTCATTTTCCCCACCAGCCCTGGCCCTCAGGGGTTTAACATTTAATGGTTCTCTCATCACCTCACCCTGTAATTCACTAGTCTGATTTATTATACTTGGCTGAGGACCTGGAACCTACATTCAGAACAGGTTTCAGCTGTATACGTTGAAATTAAATGGCACATCTCTAATTGGGGGCTTCTCATTTCACGTGCATGTGTGCATGGTAAGTCGCTTCAGTCATGTCCAGCTCTTTACAACCCTATGGACTGTAGCTCGCCAGGCTCCTCTGTCCATGGGATTCCCCAGGTAAGAATACTGCAGTGGGTTGCCATGCCCTCCTCCAAGGGATCTTCCCGACCCAGGGATCAAGCCCTCATCTCTTATGTCTCCTGCTTTGGCAGGCAGGTTCTTTACCATTCACACCACCTGGGAAGCCTCCCTTATTTCATGCATGGCACCAGAAATCAAACATCCTCTCTCCTGCTTGCTTTTGTGTGTGTGTTGGTGTATTCCTAACAAAAGTTTAAATTCCTAAAAATTTAATTTAATTATTCTAAAAAATCTTGGCTTTAGACAACTTCTGTAGCTAGTAGATTATGCCAATAAAAATTTACTCTATACTTACTATGTGTAAGATGTTGGTCTGGAGATGCTGCTGCTGCTAAGTCGCTTCAGCCGTGTCCGACTCTGGTCGACCCCATAGACGGCAGCCCACCAGTCTCCCCCGTTCCTGGGATTCTCCAGGCAAGAACACTGGAGTGGGTTGCCATTTCCTTCTCCAATGCATGAAAGTGAAAAGTGAGAGTGAAGTCGCTCAGTCGTGCCCGACTCTTAGCGACCCCATGGACTGCAGCCCACCAGGCTCCTCTGTCCATGGGATTTTCCAGGCAAGAGTACTGGAGTGGGGTGCCATCACCTTCTCCGTGGTCTGGAGCAGGTTGGGGCAAATTATAGCCCATGGGATTTTGTAAATCAAGTTTTGTTGGAACACAGCCACATCCCTTTGCTTATATATTGTCCACGGTGGCTTTCAAGCCAAAATGCCAGAATTGAGCACTAGCGATAAAGATCATATGGTCTGCAAAGCCTAAAATATTTATTATCCAGTCATGGTCTAGACACTGGACAGTTGGCTGCAAGCCGTCTGAAGAATCTCACTAGTTCTTGTAGCATTCACTGCAAACATTGCTGTTGCTGTTGTTTAGTGACTAAGTCGTGTCTGACTCTGGTGACTCCTAAATCTGGCAGCTCTCTTTGGACCTCTCTCCCAAGTTCCACAGTTACATTTGCAACACTTTTTAGACAGCTCTACATGCCATCCCAATATTCTACTGACTCCTCAAGCCCAGTCTCCCCATGTGAACCTCTTCTCATGGTGTCACCACCAACAGATCCTGGGTTTCAATCACCTGAGACACCCCTGGATCTTCCCTGTCCCTCAGCTGCACATGTAACCACCACTACTGCATTTATGTATCTCATTATCTGTCCCCCTTATGTCATCCTTGCCGCCACACTCCCTTAGTTTCCTGCCTACACCAGAGCAGACGTTTCCCCTCTTTACCCCTGGGATCACCTCAGACCCAAGGGTGAGGACCAACCAAACTGAGGCGGAAAAGAAGCACATGATACGTAACTTTTCATATGATTTGGGAGAACAACCCTTATACTCTGAAAATAATAAGAGTCAACACTTACAGAGCACTTACTATGCTTCAGGTGCAGTTTTATGTAATTTCTGTCGTTCAACATTTTGATCCTCATAACAGTTGTACTAGTTAGACACTCTGACAAATTTGAGCAAACTCTGGGAGACAGTGTCCATGGGGCTGCAAAGAGCTGGACATGACTTAGCTACTGAACAACAAAAAACAACAACTTTCCCATACCCATTTGACAGATGGAGACATTGAGGCTTGATGACATTGAATAACTTACATAAATTCACAGGGAAACAAGGAGAGAAGCCAGGATGCAAACCGAGAAAGAAGGGCTCCAGAGTTCATGCTCTTAACCACTGTGCTACACTGCCTCTGCTGAGCCCAAAGCTTTATTTATTGTGCCAGGATCACCAACATGGAACCACAAGTCAGTCTGGGTGACAGCTTCTTTACTGCCTGGATGACTCCTGAGAAAAATGTAGATTATTCTGACCCAAAGGACTTTATACTGGTACTCCAGGAGAGGGGCTGCCCAAACCCCAGGCCTCTCCTTCTGGTGTAGAAGTGGGGCCCAGGGGCTCAAGACAAAGATGAAACCCAGAAACCCCAGAGCTTCATTTGTGAGAGAACAGCATTTCAGAATGTGGCTAGAATAGTTAGGACAATTATAACACTTAAGCAGACTTTCTCCTGCATTTGTCTGCAATAAAATCCATTACCAAGTTGTCTTTCTGCTCCCTGATCTGTCTGTCACTCTTCAAGCTTTTATCATGAATAGCAACACTTAAATATTCAGCAAGTGCCCTGCAGAGCACTAAATACCAAAAGCACACATAAAGGTCACGGTCTCAAAGCCCTCCTTACTCCCGGGAATTTACAGTTTAAGAGGCAAGACCCCAAAGCTGAACCTCATACGACGTGGCCTAAATATGCAGAAAGAAATTATTTCTTGCCACGTTTTTTTCAGTTTTGACTTTCTTCTGTCTTTGTTGGGTATTGCCAAGAGGAAAAGGCAGGTAAAGTGACATATTTAATTCATCTGAACAAAACATATTAAGAATCTACTCTGTCCAAAGCTTTATGCTTAGTACAGAAAAAAACAGGAGTGCCAAATAATTCCTACCTTCAAGAAGTTTCTTTTGAGCAGAGAGATGAGTTACATATCTATGTAAATAATAGTACCATATCATTGCCCCAGAAAGTATACACAAGGGAAATAATAATAAAAGCCACTCATTGAGTCCCCGCTATATGTCAGGAACTTTATGTTCAGTGTTGCAAGCCTTCTGACATCTCAAAAGATCTTTACAACAGCTCCGCAAGGCTGGGATATTATTAGCCCCATTTTACAAATGAGGAAACTGAGGCTAAGAGAAGTTGAGTAGCCTGCCCTACAAGTGGAAGAGCTGGGATTTAGATCCAAGTCATTTGGACTCTGGGCTTCCCAGGTGGCACTAGTGGTAAGGAACCCACCAGCCAATGGAGGAGACATAAGAGATGTAGGTTCAATCCCTGGGTTGGGAAGATCCCCTAGAGGGCATGGCAGCCCACTCCAGTATTCCTGCCTGGAGAATCCCCATGGACAGAGGAGCCTGACAGGCTACAATCCATAGGGTTGCACAGAGTCGGACACAACTGAAGTGACTTAGCACGCATGCACATGCATTCAAACTCCAAAGCCCATAGTAGATACACTGTCTGAGTTCCTTTTTGTCCCAAACAGTGAATAGAATATTAATAAGGATTAAATGGGCCAGTCAGTACATCCCAAGCAGAGGGAAGAGCCTGAGGGTGAGCTGGGGGCACAGAAGACTGTGAGGGGTGTGCCTTGGGTGGAAAGGTGAGGGAACTTGGTGGACGTAAGTCATAAAGGCAGGTTGGGGTTTTGACTGGATATTATAGAGGGTCTATCGTTTGATGCCTGCTGGCCTACCAGAATGGTGGCTTCTCCAGAGCACATTGCATTTGGGGACATAAAAACAGCCTCACAAAGCTCTGACTTTTTCTGATTTTAAGCCAAATCATGTTCTTCTCCCTCAGCACTGCTCCTATAACCTTTTTTAGCACAACCACATCTTCAGCAATTTGAAGCCAAGCAAACATGGTCATTCGGGACAGGTCACTTGTCCTTGCGAGGGGCCTTCATGCTCTGGTGACAGAGATAGTTGGCACGCGGCTTCCCTCCAGCTAACCCCTTTGCCCTCTGAGAAGAGTAGTTACTGCCTTGCATCTCTGCCTCATAAAAGGGGAATGGAATTGGCTGTGGGCAATCTGTTGGGATTGGTCTGTGGCATGTTGCATTAGTGTTTGAAGTATGGTCTTCAGAAAGTATGTTTCCATTTGTTGTACTTGACCATGATCAGAGAGTCAGCTTCAAAGAAAAGAAAGAACAGAGTTTGAACTCTACTTATTGGATGAAAAGCAGATAAGCAGGGGTAGGGCAGGAAGCAAATTGTGGAAGAGACTCAATCTGTATTTTCAATAACAATGGCCAGTTAAACACTGCTCAGATTATGTCTGATGTGCAGGAAGACTCCAGGTCATTGGAGGAAGGCGCATGAATCCAGGAGACAAATCTCCACACAATAGCAACCTCAAAGGTCAAAAGAGGTCAGATTTGATCGCAGCTGAAAGGAACAATGGAGATTAGCCCCTCAATTTTTTGTATTTTATTTATTTTTTCATATTAGAGGATAATTACTTAAAAATATTGTGATGGTTTCTGCCAGGCATCAACAAGAATCGGCATTACATGTACAAACGTCCCTTTCCTTTTGAACCTCCCTCCCACCTCCCTTCCCATCCCATCCCTCTAGGTTGTCACAGAGCACTGGCTTTGGGTTCTTTTAAAGCTGGAACAGCTAAAGCCCGGGGGTGCAAAGACTTAGTCAAGGCCACACAGATGGTGAGCAATGGGACGAGGTTTGAAGTATCTTGCTTTCTAGTCTTGGGTTTGTTTGACATCAAGCTGCCCTCTAGGAGAATGTGACTGTGAGCAAACAGTAAATGTTTTAAGATGTCAGAAACCTGGGTGTGGGTGTAAAAGGCCAAGGATGGCTTCAAGGAGGACATGGAGCGATGTAAAATAGGTGGAGAGCAGAGGGCATTGTAGCTAAAGGGGGAATGCCCTCTACCTGCCCAGAATGTGCCAAGCCTGGTATCTCAGTGTCAGGAAAAGAAGTAAGCAGATTCTTGTGGCCAAAATAAATTGCTACAGCAGTAAAATTAAATCCCCTTTCCGGAAGAAATGGAAACCTTTGTAAGAGATGAGAAATCTAAACCTTTGTGCCTCAGCTTAACTGATTTAAGAAACCAACAGTTCCTTGCAAGGTTGAAGAGAGAAGGAAGAAAATACTAGGCTTGCCTCCTCACTTAAAGGAAGAGGATTTTCCTGCTGGCAGCTACACACATCTATGAAGCACCTCAAGGGCTGTGTCCCTAGTAGGACAGCCAGAGCAGAGACAACTCCCCCCCAAACCTCGAGGGGCCGGGTTGAGCTTCCCCTGAGTCTGACTTATTCACCAGTGGGTGACAAGGAGCTCAAGAGACCTGAGTCACCCTTGCTAATCGTTTCATTTCATTGGCCCATAACAAATCTCCCTCAGCCAGAATGGGATGCAACCTCTAATAAAATAATGCAGGTGAGATAGCAGCTACCATGGAGAAGCATTTATATGATGAGTCTGGATGAAGAGTGTAGAACCCACGCCCAAAGCAGGATGACAACAGTGATGTAAACTATACACAAGGAGGAATTAAGACTGAAAAGAAATACTCATGCTATTGTGTTCAGTTAGTGGGATTATGGATGCTTTTATAAATCTTTTAAAATAATCTTTATTATTCTTTTAAAGCTTTAGTTATTAATTTACTGATGGCTGTGCCGGGTCTCTGGTGCTGCACACACACGTTCTCTACCTGCAGTATGAGGGCTTCTCGCCGTGGCGGCTTCTCTCAGTGCGGCGCATAGGCTCTGGAGGGCAGGCTCGGCAGTTGCGGTGCACGGGCTTAGTTGTGTGCGGACTCTTACCAGGGCAGGGATCAAGCCTGTATCCCCTGCACTGGCAGGTGGATTCCTAACCACTGGACCACCAGGGAAGTCCTAAAACAATTTTTATTACAATTACATGTGATTTAAAGAAAGATAAATACATTTTGCAATACTTTTAGCAACTGTGCTTGCTTCTCTCTGCAAGCCACTCCCAGCATACATGGAGCCAGTTAAAGAAATAGGCAATGTTTTCTTCAGCACTCACTCCCCTCCCCCAATGCCCTCTCTTTAATATCTTCATTTTATACCCTGTATTATCTCTCTCAGGCCTAATTCTGTAACCATTATCACCGACTCCTGACTTCTCCCTCTCCTTCTTCCTGCCCCCTACCTTACCAAAATATTTCCTAGTAGTGAAGCTGTCCCCACTGTTCAGCAGTGCAGCAGTTAACCTGGTGAAGGAAGGTGTTCATAGAGGTAGGTGGCTCTCCAGGATAATATTAATATATTTTCTTAATACCTGGATAATCTCCAAAGACAGACGCTGTCAGTTCCTTCTGTCTTTGCACACATATGTTACTCCCTCTCCTTAGAACTGTGCTGGCCTTGATGAACTGCTTGACCAATAAAATGAAGTGGAAGTACCATGCTGGGTTTCTGAGATCAGGTCATAAGAAATCTTGCAGCTTCCTCCAGGCTCTCTTGGAACACTCACTCTTAGGATACTCTTTTCCAGCAGTCAGCTGCCATGTGATGAGAAGTCCAAGCCACAGAAAGAGACTAAGTATAGATGGTCCAGTATAGTCAACAAGTATAGACAGTCCAACAGCTGACATCAACTGTCAGACATGAGTGCAACATTTTGGACATGCAGCCCAGTCAAGCCTTCAGATGACTGCAGCTTCCGCCTGCATAGGATTAAAACTGTATGAGACCTCAAGTGAAAGGCACCCAGCCAGCTCATTCAGTCCAAATTACCAACAAAAATAACAGCTGGATGTTTTCAGACATCAAGTGTGAGGGCGGTTTTTTTAATGTATCAGTAGACAGGAGAACATTTTTTTAAATACTTTTTTTAGGTAGGATGACAAAACTGCAGTTTCTATGGTCCTTGATTTGGTGGAAGATTCTGAGAAGGATGCTTTTCTGCTCAATCATTTCTTTAATCATTCATTCATTCACCTAACGTACACATTGTGAAGAACACGTCATATAAGGCACTCTGCCAGATGCCAGGTAGTACAGCAAAGGATCAGAAATAGCCCATGCAAAACCTGTATTTCATCAAAGGTATTGACATGTTATATAAAAGTGTTACAGTTACTTGAATTTGGATGGGCCAGGTGGACAAGATCTGAATATATATGCATGTTTGGGTACAAAGGCATCGAAGAAAATGAGAATAATATGATGATGGCAAAGCTCCTGAATCAAGACAGCAGGGAGTAAGCAAGGGAAGCAAGAGAAAGCCCTCTAGTTTGATTAGAAGGTAAGGAGCCCTAAGGAGAATGGTGGTCAATAGGGCTGGCTGGGAAAGAGGGAAACTGGCCCTTGAGCAGGTCTCATCTAAACCACATGATCAATATGTCCCTGAAGGCTAAGTTCAATGTGATCTGTGTTCTCTGCCACAGACCAGTCACTGATTGCTTTGCTGAGAGACTAGAGACTAAAGAATGCAAGAATCAAGTCTAAATAAATCCCCAAGGAATTCAAACTGCCCATCTTCCTGTGTATAAATCATGGCCCTCAATGCATTTATGAGCTGTGGCAAAATTTACCACCCATTGATATTGATGATGGGCCCATGAAGACGCTATTAGGTGGGAAAAGATGGTTATAGCTCAGAGTTAATGGGTGAACGAATCAACCCCACTAAACTTCTCGGAAAGGGCTAGAGTTGGAGCTGGATAAGGGCTATAGACATAGCTTCCAAAATATAAGCTGACTTAGATCCTAACACCGCTGGTAAATGCAGTGTGAACTTGCAAGTCACTCTTCCTCACTGAGACTCAGTTTCTCCACTTGCACAAGGCAGAGTATCGCTGAGGTTGCTTTAAGCTCTGATATTTCATGATCCTAAGGTTGGACTGTGAAGAAGGCTGAGCGCTGAAGAATTGATGCTTTTGAACTGTGGTGTTGGAGAAGACTCTTGAGAGTCCCTTGGACTGCAAGGAGATCCAACCAGTCCATTCTGAAGGAGATCAGCCCTGGGATTTCTTTGGAAGGAATGATGCTGAAGCTGAAACTCCAGTACTTTGGCCACCTCATGTGAAGAGTTGACTCACTGGAAAAAACTCTGATGCTGGGAGGGATTGGGGGCGGGAGGAGAAGGGGACGACAGAGGATGAGATGGCTGGATGGCATCACGGACTCTAAGGACATGAGTCTGAGTGAACTCCGGGAGTTGGTGATGGACAGGGAGGCCTGGCGTGCTGCGATTCATGAGGTTGCAAAGAGTCGGACATGACTGAGCGACTGAACTGAACTGAAGGGACAGTGACATGTTACATGAATGGGAGAAAAGGGGTGACATAGGACCTGACTCTCACACATGCACCATCAACTCTAAACTCATCCATGGAATTCTCACCGAATCCTAATGACATCATTGTTTGGGGTGCAGTGCATGACTTGGCGCTTGGCTGAGAGTAAAACTAAACCTCAGATACCCACAGAGGTGACTTTTCCCCAGAGCATCTGAAGCCCACGAGCCCACGTTTCTCCCTGTACATCTCACTCCAGAGGTCAAGGTCCATTACTGCATGCTTCAATGTGATGAGGTTAGATTTAGCCTCATGCATAAAACACTGTCATAATTCAGTAGGAGAGGGGGCATTCTTATCAGATTTCCTTCTCTGTCTCCTCAGGAATGTAATATAACTTCTTTTCACCACACCATAAATTTACTTCAATGAGTCAAAAAATCAGCTTCTCATCAATATTTAAACGGGTCACTAACAGCCTGTATTTTACTACAATCTCCCAACTTATGATGGTCTGACATGTGATTTTTTTTGACTTTACAATGATTGCAAAAATGATACAAGTGGACTTCCCTGGTGGTTCAGTGGTTGAGAATCCACCTGCCAATGCAGGGGACATGAGTTTGACCCCTGGCCCAGGAAGATTCCACATGCTGTGGGGAAACAGCCTGCGGGCCACAGCTGCTGAAGCCCTCATGGTCTAGAGCCTCTGCTCTGCCACAAGAGAAGCCACTGCAAAGAGAAGCCCACACATCTCAGCTAGAGAGTAACCCCTGCTTGCTGCAACCAGAGAAAGCCCATGCACAGCAGTGAAAACCCAGCACAGTCAAAAAATTTTTTTTCAAAATTTAAAAAAAAAAATTAAAAATTAAATGGGATTGGTAAATATGTTTTTAAAAAGCAAGACATATTCAATAGAAACCATACATTAAATTTTGAATCTTGATCTTTTCCCAGGCTAGTGATATGCTGTAGGATGCTCTCTTGTAATGCTGGACAGAGGCAGCGAGCCACAGCTCCCAGTCAGCCACACCATCACCAGGATAAACAGCCAATAACACAACCATCACATACCCGGACAATCATTCTGTTTTCCACATTTAGAAAAATTTTCAATAAATTACGTGAGATAATCAACACCTTATTTTTAAATAGAATTGTGCTATGTGATTTTGCCCAACTGTAGGCTAGTGTGTTCTGAGCATATTGAAGGTAGCTGAGGTTATTAAATGCACTTTTGACTTAAGATATATTTAACTTACAATGGATTTATCAGGATGTAATCCTTATCAAATCCAGTAAGATCTGTATAAACAAGAAGTCAGGAAGTTCAGGATAAAATGAATTACCAGCTCACTGATTTACAAGATGAGTGCCCTCAGTTCTTTAATTTGAGGAAAGAGTAGAAGTTTATTTAAGATTACATGAAACTTCACGACAAGGCAGGCCTCAGTATCTCTAAGTTTGAATACTGAGATGCGCTTGCTTACACACCGAAAAGGGCTCCTCGGGGACCACACAGAGACACAGCGTTTGCTAGCAGCAGGGTGTGGTCACCCTGTGCTGCTCCAGAAGTGATGTTCCCTTCACCATCGCTGTGGGTTGCCACCCTGTCAGTCAATTTAGCACCACGTGCCACCTTTTCTCTCTTTCCAGGTAACCAGGTAGGATTCAGAGGGAAAGATGAAGGGTGTAGGAAACCCCCCACTCCTCATCAATTCTGACTTGTGGAAAGTAGTGGTGAAACGGGTCATCCAAGCAAAGTTTACTTTGGACTCTTCACTTTGATGCATTCCTTGACGTTTGCCTCCAAACTGTCTCCTCCTTCTTCCTTTGAACAGATGAGAGTTTAAGTAAGAAAGGGTAGGGTTTTGTTTGGAGGAAAGACAACTGTGTAGAAAGACAGCCTGATGCCTTATTCCAAAAATCAAGAGACAAGGGACTTCCTTGGTGGTCCAGTAGCTAAAACTCTGCACTCCCAATGCAAGGGACCCGGGTTTGATCCATGATGGGGGAACTAGATCCCAAACACTACAGCAAAGATTGAAGCTTCCGTGTGCTGCAACTAAGACCCAGCGCAGCCAAAGAAAAATTAATAAATATTAAAAAAATAAAAATCAACAGACAGTTCTGAGAATCAAGAGATAGTGACTAAAAGCCAAGAAATAATGGCTAAGACACTGAAGCCTCATTGCTGCTGCTGCTGCTGCTGCAGCTAAGTCACTTCAGTCGTGTCCAAATCTATGCAACCCCATAGACGGCAGCCGACTAGGCTCCGCCATCCCTGGGATTCTCCAGGCAAGAACACTGGAGTGGGTTGCCATTTCCTTCTCCAATGCATGAAAGTGAAAAGTGAAAGTGAAGTCACTCAGTCGTGTCCGACTCTTTGAGACCCCATGGACTGCAGCCTACCAGGCTCCTCTGTCCATGGGATTTTCCAGACAAGAGTACTGGAGTGGGTTGCCATTGCCTTCTCCAGAAGCCTCACTGTCTGAGTTCAAATCCCACCTCTGCCTCTCAGTATAAGTGTGATGTTAGGCATATTACTTAATCTGTTTAGGTTTATAAAACAGTTTCCTGATCTATAAAACAGTGAGAGTAACAATGCTTACTGTATGGGGACGCAGGGATGATGAAGTGCCGTGACACACAGAAAGCAATAGAGCAGTTCCTGGCATATGCTCCAAGTTTGCTCTTTTATTCCTGTGAAGGGTTCTGTAGCTACCAAGATACCATAGTGGTCCAGTGGCTAAGAGTCTACACCCCCAATGCAAGGGGCACAGGTTCAATCTCTGGTTGGGGAACTAACATTCTACAAGCAGCATGGCACAGCCTTAGAAAAAATGTTAATAAAATACAAAAACATTCTTTTTAAAGAAAGATAACAGGACTTTCCTGGAGGTCCAGTGGTTAAAACTTCACTTTCCAGTGAAAGGGGAGCAGGTTTTCAATCCATGATCAGGAAGCTAAGATCCCACATATCTCGTGGGCAAAAAACCAACATAAAACAGAAATAATACTGCAACACATTCAATAAAGGCTTTTAACATGATCCACATCAAAAAAAATAATAAACGCCAGATAACCATAAAATTGAGCTGGTTCCACACCAGCTGGCCTCCTAGAAGACTGTGACCACCCCCAAAGAATAACCTTTCCAGGTCCTTCCCACTACAGAACTATACAAGTCACGGCCAACTTCCAGCCTCAACCCCTGGGTTGAGGAAGGGGAGTAAACAGTGGAAGAGTTGAGGCTGCCCTGACATGTGCAGGGCACTGACAAAAGCTATGACTAGAAAAACCAAGGTTTGCTTGATTCCCATGCCAGCTCTGGCTTGGACTATATGAGTGATCCCTGTGGTGGCTGTCCTGGATGACTTCCACGGTCCTTTCCAATTCTAAGATTCCGACCCCCTGGAGCCCAGGGAGATGCTGGCTGCCATGGCTCCTATGTCTTTGGAAAATCCTGGTCTGCAGCTTTCATGCCCGCTTCAGTCCATAGGACTGGGCTCATTCCAGGTCCCAGCTGCCTTCAGTTCATACCTCTCTCTGTCCTAACATGAGATGATGTCATTGGAGAGTTTGTGTCCTTTAAACCTGCCGCATTTCTAGGTACCCAAATATTCTGGGACCCTATGAACCACAGGCCATTAATCACATCCTTTTTGCCTTCACAAAGATTAGCTCTTTTCAGGGGAAACACTGAGATAACTACATTAGACTTGTTTTTCAGCCCTGCCCAAAATAACGACATATGTTTTCTGGGTTATGTCAGCTCACTGAGCTGTCAAAGACACTTGAGAGAAATCAAATGTTCTTCGACGATAGTGTTGTCACACACCTCACACGTAACGTACTCGCTGCGTCTTTTAAAGCCCCACAGAGTCAAGAAAAGACAGAGGACAGGAGTGCAGGAAAGAATCCTATGTGTACTCAAGCATTATTCCTCCAGCTTGAATCTATGAGCTTTAAAGATACATCTGAGGGACTTCTCTGCTGGGCCAGTGATTAGGAGTCTGCCTTGCAATGCAGCAGACATGAGATCGATCCCTGGTCAGGGAACTAGGATCCCATGTGCCAAGGAGCAACGAAGCCTGCTCACCGCAATTAGAGAGACTGTGTGCCACAAGGAAAGATCTCTTGTGATACGAGGAAGATCCTGAGGGCCATAACTAAGATGCAATGCAGCCAAATAAATAAATGAACATCCAATAGAATCTCAGTTCTTACCTGAATTAAGCTAGGTAAACTAGTTGGCAATCCGCATTGAGTGAGAACTTTGCTGAGTCAGCAGAAAGGAGACTGCTGCACACTTGGTGCTTTCCCTGCTCTCCTGACTTGGCAGTTAATGGGCCTCTTGGTGACAAATGAAGACACAGAGTGACTTCCAGCATTTGTGCTAGAATGTGAATGACTTGTGTAAGGAGCTTTATTGGATTTTAGGCAGGTGAGTGATAGCCTTCCCACATCATAAGCCCTTGTCAAATGTATCCTGACTGATTGATATTTTCTCTCACTTTATGGGCTCCCTTAAGGAATGAATTCAGTTGAAAAGAACAATGCACAATTTCTACTTAATTAGACATGTTTTCTATAAAACTGAAAATATTTATTAAGATATACAAGTATAGATATTAATTTGAATTACCATAAATGCCATACTTAAATGTGCTGCTTATTTCAAACCCAGACACGTACATATGTGTATATAATTAGATGCTTTACTCACTGAGGCTGGACTTTCTGGAGTGACTATTTAAACTAGTGGTTCTCTACCTTATGGATATTCCTGGACATTTTGAGAATCTCTTGGAAGTTATCAACCCCTCCCTGCAAAATGCATCCACAGACAACATGTTGCTTACATGTTAAATACAGATTCCCTGGAGCCCATTTACAAACCTTCCTCTTTCCCTCCACTCCCAGGGTCTATGGACTCAGGTCAAGTGACTTAGCAGCAGCAGCAGCAGTGGAGAAACAGCCATAGAGAATAGACTTATGGACATGGAAGAGGGGAGGAGAGAGTGAGATGTATGGAAAGAGTAACATGCAAACTTACATTACCATATAAGAAATAGATAGCCAACAGGAATTTGCTGTATGGCTCTGGAAACTCAAACAGGGGCTCTGTATCAACCTAGAGGGATGGGATGGGGCAGGATATGGGAGGGAGGTTCAAAAGGGAGGGACTATACATATACCTATGGCTGATTCATGTTGAAGTTTGACAGAAAACAACAAAATTCTGTAAAGCAATTATCTTTCAATAAAAAAATAAAAACAAACAAACAAAAAAGAACCTCTGACTTGGTTCTCAGTCCTAGATCGAGCTTAAATACTGTGCTTTTCTCTCCTTGGGTTTTTAATAGCACTATGAGTTTGAGCAAAACCCCTTCCCTAACCCAAATATAGTTTTAAGTCCGAGATTCAGAGATGCTTAGCATCAAAAGGTCACATGTATTTTCCTTATTATGGTTTCAATTGCCCTAACAAAGATTTATTTCAAAAATGAATGTTGTGCCTTTATTTTCCTTCTAACTTGTCTGTCTGGGAAACTATTTTTTTCACCTTGTAGCCAAGAAAAGAAAAGAAAAGAGAAAACTACTGAAGAATAAAAATGACTTGTTAATCTTCAGAAAACCCATGTTTTGGTTTCCTCTAATTAGTAGAGGTTAATTTTCCCTCTCTTTAGACAAACATGTTTCAAGTTCCTGTACTCTTTTCTAATCAAAAGTCTAAAATATGGTTATGACTCTTTCTGTTGAAGGATAACTGTTTTACAATGTTGTAGTGGTCTCTACAAAGAAAGCTGAGCACTGAAGAATTGATGCTTTTGAACTGTAGTGTTGGAGAAGACTCTTGAGAGCCCCTTGGACTGCAAGGAGATCCAACCAGTCCATCCTGAAGGAGATCAGTCCTGAGTGTTCACTGGAAGGACTGACGCTAAAGCTGAAACTCCAGTACTTTGGCCACCTCATGCGAAGAGCTGACTCATTGGAGAAGACTCTGACGCTGGGAGGGATTGGGGGCAGGAGGAGAAGGGGACGACAGAGGATGAGATGGCTGGATGGCATCACCAACTCGATGGACGTGAGTTTGAGTGAACTCTAGGAGTTGGTGATGGACAGGGAGGCCTGGCGTGCTGCAATTCATGGGGTCGCAAAGAGTCGGACACAACTGAGCGACTGAACTGAACTGGACCATACGTCAGGTTATGATTCTCATTAAAGACTCCTCTGTGATGTAAACTCTGTTGCCTTTGTTGCAGAGTTCCTCTACCACCATCTTTGAAAGGAACACTATCACTTTACACAGACCACAGACAGGTGTTAAACAGATATACTCTTTTTATTAGGCTGTATGTCTTCAAATCTGGTGTCTGAAATGGTTATTCAGGCCATTCAAATTGGACAAGGCAGAAAGTGAAGCTCAGAGCTAGTTTTCAGGTCTGTGGAAACAAAGCCGCTGATTCTAACCTTGCAGAATTGCCAGGAGGATTAAAGGACACAGTGTTTGTAAAGTACCTGGCACAACACCTGTTCAGTTCAGTTCAGTCACTCAGTCATGGCCAACTCTTTGTGACCCCGTGGACTGCAGCATGCCAGGCTTTCCTGTCCATCATCAATTCCCAGAGTTTGTTCAAACTCATGACCATCAAGTTAGTGATGCCATCCAACCATCTCATCCTCTGTCGTTCCCTTCTCCTCCTGCCTTCAGTCTTTCCAAGCATCAGGGTCTTTTCTAATAAGTCAGTTCTTCACATCACGTGGCCAAAGTATTGGAGCTTCAGCATGAATATTCAGGACTGATTTTCTTTAGGACTGACTGCTTTGATCTCCTTGCAATTCAAGGGACTTTCAAGAGTCCTCTCCAACACCACAGTTCAAAAGCATCATTTCTTCAGCGTTCAGTCTTCTTTATAGTACAACTCTCACATCCATACATGACTACTGAAAAAACCACAGCTTTGACTATATGGACCTTCAGGTGTTGACTATATGAACAACACCTGTTACACAGCTGCTAACAGAAACTGTCCAATGGGCTCTAGCAAGGGAAACTACAACACCACGGACAGCTCCTTGTGGTCTGCCATTTTGGAGGCCTTCCTAGATGAGCAAGATTCTATGGTTCTTAAAACGACCTTGACCACTTAGACAACCTCTGGCTTTCTGTGACAAGGGATTCATCCTCTTCTTTATCTCTGTGTGCACCTCACCAGATGGGAGGCTCATCAAAGGGATCTAAGTTGTTCAGAGGTTTTGCTGAATTAGAGACTTGGGTTTCTTTTCAGTATCCCATGGTGAAGTCCCCAGCTGATGATTCTTCATAGATCCTTTTTCCCTCCAGGCAAGTCCAGGGGAGTTTGGGACTCTTTGTTCTGACTCCACCCTAAAGACTGTATTTCTTGACTAACCATCCATTTCTCAGGGAGAATAATCTGGCCCTACCCTATACCTTCCTTGGTCTGGTGTGTGGGCTTCAAGGGCAATTTCCTACTACATTTAGGACAGCCAGCTCCTACAAGTGAAAATACCAGCCAAGGCACTATCTTTCTAAATAAAACGCTGACTAAATGTTAGCAGGCTTCTTCATCAGAACAAGGCAGGAGCTGTGAGGGGGCACTGAACAAACATGTCGATGTGCTCTTTGCTGACAGTTGTCAGCTGCTTGGACCCCTGCCACGTGCTGCTGCATGTGGTTGCCCACCCAGGAGCACGTGCATGTACGCCCCATTCCCCCACCCCTCTCCAAGAGAGAGTTCTTGACTCTTTGGTGCCAGCACTACTTGTTAGCAATATAGGTGGTTCTGTAGTTTTGCTCCAGAAAAAATATATATATTTTAAAATTAGAATTTCATAAAGTGAGTGTCACTTTGTTACTGACTGGTATTCATTTTCAATGGTCCCCTGACTGCAAATGTCTCTAGGTACTTCAGATTCCAGCCAGTCTGTCTCCTGACAAACTAGTTCTGTTAGTTGTTAGGAGTTTGATCATCACTTATCAACTTTCCCTAAGACATGTATTAGTACTATTTCCCTAGACAATAGTAATAGCCTCATGCTTTTCTACCTTTTTTTCTCCACTTTCAACCCAGATTATACAAAGCTGCCAGATTAATTTTCTTAAAAGTTTACCTAGGCATATATAGCCCTGCTTAAAATTCTTGTTTTTATTTATTTATTTTAAAATTTTATTTTAATTTATTTATTTAGACTGTGGTAGGTTTTAGTTGCTCATGCAGGCTCTTCATTGCCCTGAGGCATGTGCTATGTTGGTTCCCTGACCAGGGATCATACTGGTATCCCCTGCATTGGAAGGCAGATTCTTAACCACTGCACCACCAGGAAGCCCCCAAATCCTTGTTTTTAATGGCTCTTCATTGGCTACAAAATTACAAACAAACTCCTCACCCTGGTATTCTTCTTGATATGGCTTCAGCCAGCTTTTCCTGCTATTTTTTTCTAGTAATTACCCCTGCCATATGCCATCTGGATTCATTAATAATTCCTAAATAAGGGTATCCTTGTAACTTTATTCATGTTTCTTGTCTTTCTGGAACAAATTCCTCTTTCTTATAAAATTTTTCCATTTTTCTGGATACAGGTATATGTATGGCTGAGTTGCTTTGCTGTGCACCTGAAGCTATCACAACATTCTTAATTGACTACAATCCAATATAAAATAAAAACTTTAAAAAAATTCTCCCATTCTTCAAAGTCACCACAAACCCCATTCCTTTGTATTATCTTTGCTAGGTAACAGTAAAAGCTAACATTTAGTAAGCACTTAGGACATGCCAGGCACAGGCTAAGTGCATTATAGGCATTACACATCATTTATTTCCAGCAAAATTAACCTATTATAGTCTATGTTTTGCAATATTAGGAAGGTTTAAGAAGTTGGACTTCTTGCCCAGAGTGTTAGAACTACTGAGTAGTGAGGCAGGCTTTAAACCCAGGTAGCCTGAGTTTGCAGACCTCAGCTTTAAATCACTCTCCTGTCCTGCTACAGTCAACCTCTAGCATTTGATTAACTCCTATAGTATTTTCCTTACTCCACACCTATCTTATATTATAATTATCATCTGTGTGTTTTTCTTCCTTTCCTTCACTCTGGATAGTGAACATATTACCAACTTGGCTCTATTCATTGATATCAATAACCAGCACAATGCCTGAAACTGTAGCGGAAAGAACTTTGAAATAGCCACTAAAATATGCAGGTATTTTAGATGAAAGAGGGAACCTGATCTATTCCCAGAGGTCTGTGATTATGAGAGGGAGCAGGGTAAATTTCATTGAAAATACATTCTGCAGCCCTTGAGAAATGCCTACCTGCTCGGGGCAAGAGGTTAAGGAGCTAATATCCCTTCAGTCAGGGGGGCTGGCTGCAGGGGGTTGCATTTTCCACCCTTCCTGTCTTTCCTTGTCCAAAGGGACTGTGATGGGACAACAGCAAACCCACTCAGAGAGCAAGAGTCAGGATGCGGTTCACCTCAGAGAATGAATGTATGGCCTGGGAAGCCAGCCAAGCCTCTGGCTGAGGCTGAGCTGTCCAGAAACTGGACCAAGGCAAGTAAGGATGCAAAGGAGGGGGCGGACAGCTGATCCATTGATGAGGTTCTTTCATGCTCTGGTGGTATCAGAGTCCCAGCACCCACAAATTAGGTGATTTAAGAAAAATGTGATAAAAGTACCCTTCTCAAGAGTACAGTAAGGTATAGGAAAGCCATAAGGGTGGTGCTGTGTCCTGGGGTGTGCAGCAGTAGGGCTATTACACCCCCAGGTCTGAAAGCCAGGGAAGGAATGGAGAACTTGGAGGCAGAGCAACTGTCTGAGAAGAGCAATGACGTTCAGTCAAGGGACATGGCAACTCAACACAAGGTTGCTAGCAGGAAAATACCCCAACTTGACTCTTCTTTCTCCCTCTAATCTACATCTTCACTTCGCCATTGGTTGAGCCTAACTATCATGAGAGAGCAAGGAAGCCCACTGATGTCACCCATAGAGGTCAGCCTCCCCAGGCACAGGGCTGGAGGGTGGATCTGGAAGGGCCAAAGAAAGACAAGGGAGTCAGAGCTATGGCCCAGCCTCAGTGACCTTGTCAACAAGGTACAGACTCTCAGAACAGGTTATGGACTGAATTGTGCCTCCCCAGCTGCAGTCCATGGGGTTGCAAGGAGTTGGACATAACTTAGTGACAGAACAACAACAACCTGTAAATTCACGTTGAAAACTTAACCCTCAGAGTGACTATATTTGGAAATAAGGCCTGTAGAGAGGTAATTCAGGCTAAATGAAGACATAAGGGTGGGGCCTAATCCAACAGAACTGGTGACTGGTAAGAAGAAGAAGAGACACTGGTGATGAACACACAGAGGAAAGGCCCTGTGAGAACAGAACACGATGTCTTCTTGTCTGCAAGCCAAAAAAAAGGCCTCAGGAGAAACCAACCTGCCAACACCTTGATCTTGGATGTCTAGCCTCCAGAACTGCAAGAAAACAAATTTCTGTTCTTTGAGCCACCTAGCCTGTGGAATTTTGTTACGGCAGCTCTAGCCAACTAAGACAGAGCAAGAGGGAATATTAGATAACATCCTACCTGACACTCTTACGTCACAGGGGAGGAGTCTGAGCAGTAAGAGGAGATGTGCCTTCCCTAAAACTCCAGTCACCTAGAGGCAGATTGGGACTAGAACCCAACCTGGCAGACTCCTAGGCCAGGTCCTTCCACAACACCCAGAAACTCCAAGGTGGTGATCATGAGTGAAATCCAACTTAGTTAAACATTTTGTTAGGCTTATAACCAGTACTGAGTTTTAACTGAGTTAGTTTCCAACTGTGAAAAATCAGGAGATTTCACATTAGTATCTAGATATTCAACTTCTCTTTAAACATCAGAAGATGCAGGGATTCTGGGCCCATGCTCTAGCCTGGCTATGCGGAGCCTGAACTAAGTTAAGCACTCTGCTTCTAAGACATCCAAAGCAACGCGTCCACCAGGTTGCTTTACTCAGTTTCTGTCTGGCTCCCGTAAGCAACTTCTACTATCAGCCCCTGACCGCAAGCTATTTTTCAAAAGGAACACACATGGCTACCAATAACTAATCAATAGGCTGCACCTCACAGGAAATACATACAGTCAGTTGAGACTTGGGAAGTAAGACTGTCCTCAGAGAGTTAAACTGTGAAGTCAGCCCACAGTTGTGTAGGGCAGAGTTAGGCTAAATTGTCTGAGAGAGATGAATGCCCCTTAGGTGTGCCACACAGGACAGGAACCTGACTGCATGTGTGACACACTGAAGAAAGAAGGTGTCAATAGGCCTGGGGCTGGCCAGTCATAGAAACTTAGAAAGTAGAGTCAGGGATTTCCCTACCGGCACAGTGGATAAGAATTCACCTGCTAGTGCAGGGGTCATGGGATCGATCTCTGGTCCAGGAAGATTCCACACGCTGAGAAAAACTAAACCCTCGCATCATAACTACTGAGCCCACACTCTAGAGCCCGCAAACTGCAACTACTGAGCCTGCATGCGATGACCACTAAAGCCAGTGTGCCTAGAGCCTGGGCTCTGCAGCAAGAGAAGCCGCTGCAATGAGAACCCCACGCAGTGCAGCAAAGAGCAGCCCCAAACTGCCACAACCAGAGAAAGCCAGGCAAAAGCAATGAAGACCCAGTGCAGCCAAAAAGAGATAAATAAAATAACAATCTAAAAAAAGAACAGAAAGAAAATAAGAGCCAGAGCAAAACCTGCTGACCACCACCAGGCAGCATTGAGGAAGGAAGAACTATAGTCAGAAATACAGCTGGACCATTCCCAGGACAGATAAGATCTGCCATGCCATAAGACTATAGCCCATTAACAATCTGAATCATCTTTTGCTACTTACTCTGGGCCCATGCTCATCAAACCACCGCCTCATCAGACTCTTGCTACCATGTAGAAAATTACTAGTCCCTCTTCATGCACCCAGGGATGGGTGATCGCTGGTTTCCTTGCGCTTCCACATGCTCATTTTCTGATCGATTACATCAGTTTTGGAAGATTGATGAAAGGCTCACACCTCTGAAGATCAATTTGACTCTCTGTGCCCTGAAAAACCTAGTTTCTAAGCCTGCAAGATTGAGAGCCAGATGTTCCCCTGGAGGTCTCTTGGGAGCCCAGCAAGCTGGCCTTCCTGGCGAGTTTCCTCTCTGCTCCCTTCCTCTGTCCCCACACATGCCAGAACCTCATCTTTGGCCATATGGCCTCACTTAATAATAATAGTAATAATAATACATAAGCAATTTAACAGGGGTCTTCTTAACACAGTGCCCTAATGAAAAGGAGAAATACTTTAATCTGCATATCTACGTGTGGCTATTTAATTAAAATTAAATAAAAATTTAAAATTCAATTCTTCAGTCATACTAGCCACATTTCAAGTATTTGATAGCTACATGCAGCTAGTGGTTGTTGTATTGGACAGCTCAGTTGGAGAACATTTCTAGCATTGCAGAAAGTTCTTTAGGATAGTGGCAAGATTGATGATAGAATTCAGATAAGACAGAGAGATAAACATAAGCAGAAGGACTCCTTGTTGTTGTTATTCAGTCACTAAATCATGTCTGACTCTTGGCAACCCTGTGGACTGCAGCAAGCCAGGCTCCACTGTTCTCCACTATCTCACTGAGTTTGCTCAAATTCATGTCCACTGAGTCAGTCATCTCATCCTCTGCTGCCCTCTTCTCCTTTTGCCTTCAATCTTTGCCAGCATCAGGATCTTTTCCAGTAAGTCAGCTCTTCACATCAGGTGGTCAAAGTATTGAAATTTCAACTTTAGCATCAGTCCTTCCAATGGATAGTTGGGTTGATTTCCTTTAGGCTTGGCTGGTTTGAGCTCCTTGCAGTCCAAGAGACTCTCAAGAGTCTTGTTCAGCATCACAGTTTGAAAGCACCAATTCTTCAGCATTCATTCTTCTTCATGGTCCAGCTCTTATATCCATACATGACTACTGAAAAAACCATTGTTCTCAACTCACACTTCTGTTTCTAGATTCTGCATCTGTAGGTGAGGCCTGGCCACTTGCAGGTTCATAGTAAGTGATGAGAATGAGTGGTAAGAGGCTCAGGTCAGTTTCCCAGGGATACTGACTGACTGCCATGCCTCACCATCTAGAGATTAACTTGAACCTCAGCTGAGAGGGAGTTCTTTACAAACCTTTCATCACTCAGGCAGCTGAGTGCCTGCAAAATTGCCAAAGTTTGGACTAAGCTCTCAACACCTCGTCACCACGATCTCATACCTACTGAAACTCCACAAAGGGGGGTCTCAGGACAGATGAGGGCTTCCCTGGTAGCCCAGTTGGTAAAGAATCTGCCTGTAATGCAGAAGACTCTGGTTCAATTCCTGGGTCAGAAAGATCTGCTGGAGAAGGGATAGGCTACTCACTCCAGTATTCTTGGGTTTCCTGGGTGGTTCAGCTGGTAAAGAATCCGCCTGCAATGTGGGAGACTTGTGTTCAAGCCCTGGGTTGGGAAGATCCCCTGGAGAAGGAAAGGCTACCTGCTCCAGTATTCTGACCTGAAGAATTCCATGGACCATATAGTCCATGGGGTCGCAAAGAGTCGGACATGACTGAGTGACTTTCACTTTCAGGGACAGATGAGGACCAAGTTCTCTCATCCAGATGGCCCTGCACAGGCTTCCCAAGCAATTAGTTCATTTGCTCTGTGTCAGAACTTGGTGAGAATGGCAGGGCAGGATTACAGATATTACAGATGAGGAAACTAAAGCTCGGGGGATTTAGATAAGTTGTCCTTGGTCAAGGCTGAGAAGTTTCAGGCGAAGTCAGGATTTGAGTCTTGATTTCCCAGCTCCTGGGTGAGAGCTTCTTCTGCTTGCACTGTGGTGCCTCTTTATAAACAGCTTCCCACCCTAGTGCTCTGTGACAGCCTAGAGGTGGCAGGATGAGGTGGGGGATAGAAGGAGGTTCAAGAGGGAAGGAACGTATATTTATTTATGTCTCATTCACATTGTTTTATGGCAGAAACCAACACAATGTTGTAAAGCAATTAACAACTATCCTCCAATTAAAAATTTTTTTAAAAAAGAAGAGCTCCCAAGTTTGCAAACCATTTGCCCAAGTGGCACAGGGTTTGGACACATGGTACAGAAGCTGGAAGAAGGAAGGATGTCTCTGTACTTCTGTGCTCTTCATGGCAAAGCAGTGGATGAAGATACAGAGGAGTCCCAGATTAGAGGACCAAGGGGAGAACAGAGGGAAAGGGGGGAGGGACCTAGGAAACACATTTCCCTTATAACAGGAGCTCTGCTTTCCAATCTGTAGTGCAGGGAAAATGCTAATTGTCCCTTCCCAACCGCGCAGACAGGCTAGAACAATAGAGTGAAACCATGGATGAGAAAATCATTGGGAAGATGGTCAGAAGCTCAGAGGATTATAAACCTCCTGCTTCTCAGAACCCAAACAAATAAAGCTAAAATAAACAGACATTTTTCTCAGCCTTTTACTTTCATGAAAGAGATAAATGTCAAAGAAATCAGGCTTACATCAGACAGATTATATATAAATTTACCCCAGGAGTCCACGTGTCAGCAAAAGTTCAGTTCGGCCTCCTATATTTGCCCAGTTGGAATCCTAAATAATGAGAATTACTCATAATAATGTAACAAGACCCTACCAGGCTATGATGGATCTTCCGAATCATGAGAAGCAGTCCTAGGACTTTCCTACAGCAGATTTCACTGCAGTATAGTTATCTGGACACCGGCAAAATGTACTGCGTAGTACATGTGACAGTCCTCTTTCAACAGAATAGTGTGCGTGTGTGTGTGTGTGTGTGTGTGTACTGTTGGTGCTCAGTTGTGTCTGACTCTTTGGACCCCATGGACTGTAGCCCTCCAGGCTCCTCTGTCCATGGGATTGCCCAGACCAGAATACTGGAGTGGGTTGCCATTTTTTTCTCCAGAGGATCCTCCCCACCCAGGCATTAAACCCATACCTCCTGTGTCTCCTGCATTGCAGGCATATTTTTTTTTACTGCTCAGCCACTGGGGAAGTCCTTGACAGAATATTACATTTTTTTTCTTATCATTCTGGATGATGGGGGTGTTAATCTACTATGGAAGAATTATTTGGATTTGTCTTTGAGCTTTTTGAAAAAAGTGGGGAGAAAAATTCAATTTTCCCTGAGTTTTATAGGCTGCCATGGACAATGCTTTAACAAGATTGGGTGAGGCAAGTCTCACGTAAAGATAAGGTTCTAGGGATAAAAGAGAAAAACAGACAAAAGGGAAAATAGTGTATGTTTGTGTGTGTGTGTGTGAGAGAGACAGACAGACAGACAGACACAGGGACAGAGAAGAGAAAGAAGGAGAGAAACTGAGCTAACAGTAACACCTCTTCCAGTAAGTCCTGGACCATCAAGATCCTCCTTGTGAGCAAAGGGATTTCTAAGACCCCCAGAGAGTTTACAGGGCTCCATTCAATGCTCACAAAGCAGAAGTCTACATACAGCTAATAGCCTTCCCCAGTCACGCCAATTCCAATCTGAGAAAGAGTCTTTCTGAAGCAAAGGCAGGGCAAGTAGCTGACAAGACCAAACTTTATCGAGTGTCATGCTGTCTAATGCAATTCTCCAGGCAACATTTCTTGACTTTTCACATGGTTCTCATTTCAGCTCAGGCTTATTGATCTCCTGCCAGATGATCCAGATAGCTATATGTGCTGTTTACTGAGGTGTTTTGATTGGTGCCCTGTATTAACCACCCTTCAGCCAAATGGGGATCCCATTCCTTCTCACCTCTCTGGTTTCCCCTTATCTTGTCATTAGAACAGGATGTACACCTGGAGGCTTGTATTACACTTTGAGGGATGTGACTCTTGTCCTAAGTTATCTTGCTATGGTCTGAATATTTGTGAAGCTCCCAAACTGATATGTTGAAACCCAGTTTCCAAGGTAATGGTATTATGAGATAGGGCCTTGGGGAGGTGATTAGGTCATGAGGGTCAAGTCTGTGAATGGGATTGGTGCCCTTATGAAAGCTGCCTGAGAAGGCTCCTGTGCCCCTTCCACCATGTGAGGCCGCAGCCAGAAGTAGCAAATCTGCAACCCAGGAAAGGGCCATCACTAGAACACAACCGCATTGGTACCTGATCTTAGACATCCAGCCTCTAGCACTGTGATAAATAATTTTCTGTTTTTTTCTAGTCTATGTTATCTTGTTACCGCAGCCTGAATGGACTAAGACATACCTCTTCTCCCCAAGTCAAAACCATCTAATTCACTCACTTAACAGAGGTTTTAGTGACCACTAAGTGTTCATACCAAACCTGTTCCCTTCAACACAGTTAAATTATTAGAGTTCACCTAATTCCAATTTCCTATGTAAATGTCTGTGTGTGTGTATTTAGGAAAAGGGTTGATATATTAGTGTATACAAATATAAGCTACACTCTGTAAACAAACAAGAGAAATGTCATTGTGACTATCTAGACTTTTCTATATTCAAAATGTACACATTTCTAATCTCTCTGGACTCTAGAAAGGGTTCTCTAGTGATCTCTATCTACGGGTTTTCCCTGACCTTGACAAGAATGGAGCTCCAGGAAGACAAGGATTAGAAGGCTCAAGTGGAAGCCTTGCCTTCTGCAGGGATCACAGGAGGAGAAATGGAGAAAAGGAAGGATATAGATGCCATCAAAATGAACTGAGTCAACAACTGTGGAGACAATGTCTCATCGTGGACAGAATAAAGTCTGAGAGTCAAAATGGCTGGGCTCCAGTTTCGATCTGCCACCTACCTACTTACTGCTCTTCCCTGAAGGCACCTAACCTTTCTGAGCCTCAGACTTTTATCTGGAAAATGAAGATGAAAAGTGCCTATGTCCCTCTGAGAAAGAATTGAGGCTACACTTGTGAAAGTACTTCATTAAGCATGGTTTCTGTCAGGCTTCACTAGGGTATGCTGTAGTGACAAACAACCCCCCAAAATCTCAGTGTAATGCCCACAAAGTCTATTTCCTTCATAGCACGTTCTCCATGGCAGTGGGGCCCCACTCCTCATGGTCTCAAAGACCCCGGGGGTGGCAGGCTCTGTGCTGACAGCTGTTCCACAGCCCCCA
The DNA here is from genome assembly GCF_001704415.2 of Capra hircus. NCBI lineage: Eukaryota > Metazoa > Chordata > Mammalia > Artiodactyla > Bovidae > Capra > Capra hircus. The sequence continues at coordinate 25,945,451 of NC_030825.1, read as the reverse complement.
GGCCAGTGGGAAGGGAACGTGCTGAAGTGTGCACAGACTCTTAACTCTTCCACTGGAAGTAACCCACTTCACTTCTGCTCACATGTCACTCACTAGTCAAGTCACATGCCACACATAACTTCACAAGAGAGAAGGGCAGTTCTTCCATTGTTGTTTTCAGTTGCTAAGACATGTCCGATTCTTTCGCAACCCCATGGAGTGTAGCCCGCCAGGCTCCTCTGTCCATGGGATTTCCCAGGCAAGAATACTGGAGAAGGTTGCCATTTTCCTCAGGTTGACTCAGAGATTGAACCTGCGCCTCTTGCATTGGTGGGTGGAGTCTTTACACTGAGCCATCAGGGAAGCCCTGTGTATCCCACAAGGATCATTAAATGATTATTACTTAATTCTGGTCCCTGTATTAGTTGAAATAGAAAGTGCCATCATCGTCCCCTTTGAGATGCCATCACTTCTTGCTTGACTCTGCATCATCAAGAACTATCCCAAGTTGCATCCCAAATGTATCCTTTTCAGTGCTGATTTTTTCAGCACCATTCTCTACCTCAATGTCTAGACTAAAGACCAAGTCCTTTTACACAACACTCTTCAGTCCTCCCTGCCCACACACTGTACACCTTTCTCCTCATCCACATACCACACTATATCTTCCCTTCCACCTCCTCATAATCCCATAGAGCTGAAAGACAGTTTAAGAATCATTCGCCTAATTCCCATATTTTACAAATGCGTGAATGAAGGTCCAGAAAAATTACGAAGCCTCTCTGCTGGGACCACATATGTCCAGGCAGAGCTCAGGATCCTGCTTTTAGAGTAGCTCTACTTCTAGTCTTCCAAATTCTCCCCTAATATGGAGCAGAATCTTACCATTCTCCTTACAGATGACTATTGCTAGATGTTTAGAATTGATAAAGACAATTATTAGCTGATGATTTACGGTCTGATTACTGTAAACTTGACAATGGAGATCAGATGACTGAGATTTGTTTTCAGAGTTCTTTAAATGAAGAAATTTTCTGCCCAAAAGTTGGCCAGTTTTTGTTTTAGAACCATATACTCTGGAGTTCCCTGGTGGTCCAATGGTTAAGAATCCACTTGCCAGTGCAGGAGACAGGTTCAAGCCCTGGTCTGGGAAGTTTCCACATGCCACGGGGCAACTAAGCCCATGTGTCACAACTACTGAACCTGCGCTCTAGGGCCCAAGCGCCACAACTACCAAAGCTCTCACACCTGGGGCCCACGCTCCAAAAGAGAAGCTACCACAGTGAAAAGCCTGCTCACTGCAACTAGAGAACAGTCCATGCAGCAAAGACCCAGTACAGCCAAAAATAAATACATACACACATAATTTAAAAATGACAAAAAAAGAACATTTTACCATGACTTCTTGAAGTGTCTTCTCCAGAAGTTCTCAGCTTCTCAAAGGGAAAAGCATTAAACTTACTCTGCAGTTGGTGATAGCCTTGCTAAAAGTTCTAGCCTTTCCAGTACAGTCACTGGGCACTGAACACTGATTTTTGACAAGTGTATCAGAGTACTGAAGGGAAATAGATGGCATAGTTTCATAGAGGAACTAGTTACACAGTTGCAAACAAGATGGAGAGAAACCACAAGAAATAGTGCAGTTCCTCAGAGACAGCAGTAGCAGGGGAATTTCACCCCCAGGCCTTCAGGGGTGAGAAAGGGGTCCAGTCATGGGTCCCAGAAGCAGAGAACAACTATGCAGGAAGGGCCACCTGATGGGCGCTGTGGTTTTCAGCTGAAGGCAGCAGCTGGTCTGTGGTGAAACCAGAGGGAGAAATGCAGGGATTGATACCCTGGCTTTGCTCTGCTTCCTCCTTCAGTGTTTCCCACCAAGGCTCCCCTCAGGCCAGAGGACAAGGAAGCTCTTAGATTTAGTCCAAGCAGATCACTTTCCTGAGTCAGAGAATGATGGGTAAACGCACCTGGAGAGGTAAAGGGAATATTTTTCAGCACAACTTATCCCAACTCTATCTCTAAAAGTTGTCTTACAAATATACCCAAAGGTAAAGATTCTTCCAAAGACCAGCTCCTCTTCCTGCCTCCAAGTAAAATACTGCATACAATCCTGAAAGGCCAGAACTCCAATCTTAAATATTTAGAGATTCATTTTCTCACAGCTGTCATTTGCAGGGAAAAATCTTCTCATCTAATTTAAGCCCATCTTGCTACATGTTAAACTCATCCGAGGAGCTGAAACATGGTGACTCCACTGGTAAAGAGAAGCACAGTGGATTAAGAATGAGAAGATGGAGTCTAGTCTTTACTTTGTTGCTGTCTGTGGTACCTGAGGCAAATCATTTCATCAATCTGTGCTTCTCTTAGCCTTTGGGTATTTCACCAAAAGAAAATTATTGTCTTTTAGGTGGTCTAGAAAAAAATCACACTGACACCAGGGAAATTTTTTTCATGATTATATCATATATCATAAAATATAAGACTTTTCAAGATATCCTTGAAGATGACCATTTAATACTTCCTCTCACCTAGTCATTTATTTAACATGGTCTAACCTTATTTTTTACAGTTTTTTCTCATAAGCTGTGTTTTCAGCTTTCTAGAATTTTCCTTGGTCCTCATCAAAATGAATTTATCTCTCATTAACTTCTTTTTTAAAGTATCATTTCTAAGGGAATAAGTCTTGGTTGCTTAAAGTATTCCTGGGTATTTCGGGGGCTTCCCAAGTGACTCAGTGGTAAAGAATCTTCCTGGAGATGCAGGAGACGTGGGTTTGATCTCTGGGTTGGGAAGATCCCCTGCAGGAGGGAATGGCAAGCCACGCCAGTATTCTTGCCTGGAGAATCCCATGGACAGAGGCTGAGCATGCTGTCACAGCGCTTATACCACTTGCAATTTTCTCCTCAATTCACTGGCAACAGAGTCTTTTAAATGTCTTTCATTTGAGAATGTCTTGATTTTCCCCTTCAGTCCTGAAGGATATTTTCACTGGGTATACTATTTCTTTCAGTATTTTGGGGGAAAAAATACTGTGCTGCTTTCTTCTGGCCTCCATGGCTTCAGTTGAGAAATCTGCTATTATTTCACTTTTCTCCCCTAGATATAACATACCATACTCTAGTTCCTTTCAAGATTTTCACTCAGTTTACAATCTTCCTGGTTCTTATGCGGCAAGTTATTTTGTATTGAAACTTGGACATTTTTTGTAGTAAGTTATGAGACTCTGGATCTTATTTAAACCTTTTGTTTTAACTGGCTTTCTCTGACATCACTCCAGCAGAAAAAGGGATGATGCCTGTTTGTTACTTTCAGACAGAGGTAAAAAAAAAACAGGTTTCCCACTCAGATCTTGTTGACAGCCAAAGTGAAGCTGGTGATGAGGGAGCTGCTGTAGCTGCTGAGCAATGGCAGGCGCTCTGGCTCCCCAGATAGTTTCCGCTAGCATCAGGGAGGCACGGCCTCGTTCCTGCTGGGTGATGGTGAGAGGCCTGAATCTCCACTAAAACGCCTCTGGAACCACTCCAGCACCGAGGGAAGAGAAGCCTCATTACTGCCAAGTATAACTGGAAGTCCAGTCTCCCATACTTCCCTAGCGGTCTCCACTGACACCATGGTTGCAGAAGGGAAGAGCTGGCCCACCAGATCATAGGGATGAACGCTCCAGTCCTCTGCTCAGCTTTATCTGACACCAGCCCAGCAGGGATGTTGGATGCCTCATGACCACCTCAGAAGGGTGATAGTCAAGACTCCTCATTTGACCTGTGTTGGGATTGGGCCATAGCCTTTTTTCCATGGTGTTTGGCTAAAGTACAGATTGATTACTGTCTAAAAATATTTCTTGTCAGGCTGTCTTTTTCCCAATACAATAGTCAGAGACAGCAGGATTTTGTTGGGGTTTTGTTTGTGCTCATGGTGTTTCTGGGTTGCTGAATTCTTCAATTTCAAACTTGGGACATATGACTTATAAAGAAAACCAGGAAACTCACCACTGTGTCTCTCCTTCTTGAGTCCCAAGTTCTCAAGCCAATCTGTCTTCTTCCACTTTTTAGAACCTTTTCATGCTTGTGTTGTATAAAGTGCCCAGGATTTTAGTTGTACTTTGCAGGAGTAATAGAGAAAAGTACATGTATTCCATCTTCCCAGGGGTGGGAGTTGCCCACTGTATATTTTTAAAATCTGGATTTACTGCCATTTCAAAAACATTTAAAAAACCAGAAGATTTCAAATAACAATCCAGAGATCTGGCTTCTCTTAAAAAATTAGAATAATCTGGCAATATTGGGCCCTCTCTCCAAAATGGAAACAAGTGGCTAGAGCTGCACTGTCCATTAAGATAGCCCACTAGCCACATGTGGCTATTATTAAAGTTTAAATTTAAATTAACTAAAATTTCATAAATTAAAAATTCAATTCCTCAGTCACATTAGTCACATGTGACTAGTGGCTGCCATATTGGACAGGGTAGGTATAGGACATTTCCATCAATATAAAAAGTTCTACTGCACAGCACTGGGCTTACATGTGATGGGGGCACGCCTGCTCCAGTTTGCCAACTCCCCACCACTTGATAACATATAAGACCATTAGACCTCATCTGCTGACAAATTTGTGTTTATAATCCTTGGCTTAAAAGATCAGTAGATTTTTGACTTGTGAAGATACAGGAACAAGCAAACCAGATGGAAAGCACAGCAGGAGCAATGACACAGAGGAGGAGGAGCTGTGGTCCTGGAAAGTCAAGGCAATTAGATTTGGATAGACAGTGGGAGAAGAATCGGGGAAGAAAAGCAAGGTAGAGAATGCCTTAGCAGAAAGGAGACATGGTTACAGTCCCTACTTTACCTCTAACTAGCTGTGGGACCGGGCTCAGAGATTAACCTCTGCTCTACAGGCCTCATCAAACCTCACCTTGGACCATTCTAGCCTTTGCTCTCTGTGATCTAGCTAGGTTGACTTTCTCTCAGGTCCATGGATGCCCCAAGCAACTTGCTTCTTTGGGACCTTCACACTGCCTGGACCAAACTACATCCCAAGTTTCACCCCCACATGCTGGGCCAACTCCACTCCACCAGTCGACCTCAGGGAAGCTTCCCCTAAACCTCAACTAGGTGAGGTTCCCAAACATTTGTGCTCAAAGTGCCGGGTTCAACTTCACTGTACTCATCACACGTCCACCATCACCTACTAGAGAAGGTATTTATCTGTTTATCTCCCCCTCAACCTGGTTCTGAGTTCTGTGAGACCTGGGACCACAGCCATCATGTTTACTGCAGTTTCTGAACTGGCAGAGCAACTGACACAGAGTGATGGGCACAGAGTAAACACTTGCGCAAACACGAATTGCATAACGGTATGAAAGTTATTCATACCTTACTTTCTGTCTCACCAAAATGGAAGCAATAGCAATTACTGCCCCTGCATTACAAACATGTTTGGAGGAAAAAGCAAGGTAGAGAGGTTATTTTTAAATTTAAGACCGAAAAGCTACAAACAATTTAATTATTGAAAGGAAAGCTGTTCGTTACCAACCATGAAACTCTGGTGACCTGGTTAAAAATGGATATGCTCCAGAACTCAGGGGCTAAACTGAGGCTCCAGAGTTGATAGAAAGTGACTAGAGAGCACTGCTATGAGCTTTCCCTTAGTAATAGCTGATTGATTACTGCATGTTTTGCTTGGTTTTACCTATCTCGTGGGCTTCCCTGGTGGCTCAACAGTAAAGAATCTCCCTGCCAGTGTAGGAGACCAGGGTTTGAACCCTGTGTTGGAAAGATCCCCTGGAGGAGGAAATGGCAACCCACTCCAATATTCTTGCCTGGAGAATTCCATGGACAGAGGAGCCTGGTGGGCTATAGTACATGGTGTTGCAAAAGAGTCAGACATGACTTAGTGACTAAACAACAACAACAACAATCTTGTAGCTTAATTTGTTTTAATCTAAAATTTTATAGATTTCATTCCATCTGGAGATACATTTTATGTCTTAGCTAATTACCTCCAAGTCAATCAAAGAGTAACAAACCTTCTGGACCTCAGTCTCCCCATCTGTTAAATAAGAATAATAATCGATGCTCTATTAAACTCACAGGTTTGTGGAGATAACTGAGACAACTCATAGGAACACAGCTGACTATGTTCAAACTATAATGTGCTGTGAAACAGTTCAGTTCAGTTGCTCAGTTGTATCCGACTCTTTACGACCCCATAAATAGCAGTATGCTAGGCTTCCCCGTCTATCACCAACTCCTAGAGCTGGCTCAAACTCATATCCATCAAGTTGGTGATACCATCCAACCATCTCATCCTCTGTCATCTCCTTCTCTTCCTGCCTTCAATCTTTCCCAGCATCACGGTCTTTTCCAGTGAGTCAGTTCTTTGCATCAGCTGGCCAAAGTATTGGCGCTTCAGCTTCAGCATCAGTCCTTCCAATGAATATTCAGGACAGATTTCCTGTAGGATTGACTGGTTTGATCTCCTTGCTGTCCAAGGGGACACAGTGGGGTGTTCTTATCTAGAAGCAGTACTTCAGCTTCTTCCCCAGGACATCGTGTTTGTCCTGTGAAAGGATCGACCCAAAAGTATCCAATCTGAGGAGCACTGAAAGAATTCTGACCTCCAACAGTGCCAGGAAGATAACAAATGCATAGCAAGCTTTGCTAGGACTATCTTTTGTGTCAGGGGACCCCACCTGGGGAAAGCTTGGGACAATGACTACTTCTGACCCACAATCAGACACCAACAACCAAACACTGGGTGCTTTTGCTTCACCTCCTGTGGTGAATAACTGCAAAGGCAGAGTGAAACAACACCAAGAGGGATAGATCTGTTGAGCCTCACAATGTGTGAGTGAGACCTTTTGTTTTATTTCCACGTTCCTATCCCCCTCTGGGACAAGGTGAGGCGGGGATGTTGGCAACATTCACCTCTCAGTACAGCAGAGGGCAGTGGTGCTCTCACTGCAGTCCACACCCAATCCAGTCTGGAAGGCGGGGCAGGTCCTCCAGGGTGTGTGCGCAGGGCAACCGCTCAGGAGGACGGGTCTGGCTCTCTGATACTCGGAATTAGCCCTGCTGATCCTCCTTCCTCCCCAACCCCAGTGACCCCCCAACCCTGGCCAAAATACACACAAGCATACATACACACATTCAGACACAGAGACATACGTACATACACACACACACACCCACACACACCCACAAACACACACAGAAGGAATTTTCCAAATTAATCCCTACAAACTACTGTAACTTAAACCATTTAACATCTATATAGGACCAAAAAAAAAAAAAACCAACAACAACCTGGATTATAGCTTAAGGTTCGGAAGCCTGAAGCTGTCCTTTAGCCAAGCAAAGAGATGAGTTTGTTCTACGCGACAGCCAGGAGTTGATGTGACTAGTGTCCTGAGGTCCATGCTTAGTTGCTCAGTCCTGTCTGACTCCTCACAATCTTATGGACTGTAGCCCACCAGGCCCCTCTGTCCATGGGATTTCCTAGGCAAGAATACTGGAGTGGGTTTCCATGCCCTCCAGGAGATCTTGCTGATCCAGGATCAAACCCGCATCTCTTCTGTCTCCTGCTTTGCAGGTGGATTATTTACCCTTTGAACCACTGGGGATTCCCCCAGAGGTCAACAAACCCTATTCTAGCCCCAACACTGCCACTGTGTGTCTGATACAACTGAAGGCCCCTCTCTCCCTGTGCTCCAGGTGCCTCTACCTGAAATGAGGCTGTCAGTGGAAACTTCTTGACTCTGTGTTCCCCCTGCTTCCTTCATCTTCCTAATGGCAGACAGGGGAGGTGCTCTCTCTCTAGTCCCCAAGCGGGGCATAAAACTAGAAGGGCTTGGGCGAGCTCCTTGCCTTCTTTCTAAAGGTACTTAAAATGAGTCTGGGCACCTGTGGAGTGCAGGGCATGGTTTTAAGGTATGTGGGTTTATTCGACTAAATTAGAAATCAGGAAAGAGGTCAAAAGGAAGTCAGGTGATGATTTTAAAGAAAACTGAATCCGTCCTGTCATTTACCTCTGATAGGTGGGATCCCAGAGGAGCCTGGGTTAATGGAGGGATTCGGAGTTGGGGTATTAAACCTGCAGTTTTTGCTCTAGGAAATAGGCTTTAGAAGGATGGGCTGAGGGAAGCAGGGCCAGATTTCAACAAAATTATGAGGTCGGTGACTTCTGTTCCGTGTTTCTCCCTCCCATTGAGGGCACCTTCATGACCCATTTTCAGGAAAGCCATCCAATGGCTTCGTGACAGACACAACTCCCTCCTGACTACTCCCAGGCACTGCTTCCCGTCCCCGCAAAACTGCCCTGGTTAAGCCTAGTTCTCTAGATGTCACCTGATTTCAATGTAGGGAAATGCCTTTGGGTCCCTAAAAGCCACTTCATTTCAACAAATAGGTGTTCCTATCTACGAGGGGCCAGACCTGTGTTAGAGACAAAAATAGGACGTGGTCCTTTCCACAAAGGGCAGCTCCAAGGGTGACACTTGAGAATGTCCCTTTCTACCTCTGTTCCCTGACTATCGTAAGCAGTGAGCTTGCCCACTTCAGGTGGACTTGAGATCCAAGTTGGCTTTGAGCCCGCCCTTCCACAGTCCTACAGTCGTCCAGCAGGAGCGAGCGTTCTGCCAGGGCCCGTTCATCATCTCCTCCGCATATTGAATTGAACATCTGAACCCAAGAGCTCACCGTGTCTTCTCCATTTCCGATCACAGGGTCCAAATGCCCTGCTTATTGATAATGCATTTGGAAATCTGTTTTCTTCCTTCTCTGAGGGAATTGTATAAAATGTCCATTTCCTCAAACCAAAGCATTTCCAAGAGAATTAGCCAATTTGCTGATGTATTAAAAAATAACAGCGTAACAAAGGAAGAGACGGCTTGGACTGTGCAGGAGACCATCAGAAAATGAATTCACAGATTTTAAACTTACAAAGCAGAGTATCCTAGTGTAACGGAGCAATAGTATGTGCCCCTATTTTTGCAACTGAGGCAACTGAAGTTGCCCTTCTGTCAGTCAGAAGACCCGGATTATCATTTCTGGAGGTTTGAGGATGGAGCCCTCCTAACAGAGCTCACGTCTTTGAGCATTAGCATGGTACTGCTCTTAGTATAGGAGAAGACAAGCACCCCACTCCAGTACTCTTGCCTGGAAAATCCCATGGGCGGAGGAGCTTGGTAGGCTGCAGTCCATGGGGTCGTGAAGAGTCGGACACAACTGAGCGACTTCACTTTCAATTTTCACTTTCATGCATTGGAGAAGGAAATGGCAACCCACTCCAGTGTTCTTGCCTGGAGAATCCCAGGGACGGGGGAGCCTGGTGGGCTGCCGTCTATGGGGTCGCACAGAATCGGACACGACTGAAGCGACTTAGCAGTAGCAGCTCTTAGTATGCTGGGTGTGGCTGGGAGGACTGGGCACTCATGCCCAGTGGCTCAGCTCTTACCACCTGTATGGCAAGTGAGAGGTGCTTAGAACACCAGGCTTTTCATTAGAACCCCACAGAGGGGATATGAGGAGCAATGGGGAGAGTGGCTCTGCCCCCAGTCCCAATGGCCAGGATCTGAGCCAGGTACCTTCCCTTCTCCAGGTCTCAATTTCCTCACCTATAAAATTATAGCTTTGGCTCTTGAACCAGACCTAGTCTGTAACAAAGTTTTTGTTGAAGTGGGGAAAGATGAGGACTGTGCAGTCAGTGCCTCTTAAAGCCAAACATATTCTGTTTAAGAGACTGTTCTCAACCTTGACCTCAGGTTTTTCTTATGGACTTCCCAGGTGGTTCAGTGGTAAAGAATTCACCTGCCAATGCAGGAGATGTGGGTTTGATCCCTGGGTAGGGAAGATCCCCTGGAGTAGTAAATGGTAACTGACTCTAGTATTCTTCCCTGGGAAATCCCATGGACAGAGGATCCTGGCGGGGTACAGTCCACGGGGCCGCAATAGAGTCAGACACGACTTAGCAACTAAACAACAATAATGTTAAAACTTCATTTAAAAATTAGATTATCATACAAACGAATGACAGTTAAGTTTTATTTGCTTTGTTTTGTTTTACTGTCTCAAGTCAGGAAAATGGAAAAAAAAAACAACACTGCAATTCTTTTTCAGTCCTCAAAATATCTTATCAGTTGTACTGGCCCACCAAATTGAGAGGATAGAAACCTATAGATTGGATAGTCTCTAAGCTCACTTATGGTTGATTTCCACCCCTGCTGGTGGTAAGCTCAGCACTGCCCTTACTAAGAAAAGGAGTAGTTGTTTGTCTATTTTTCTTATGGTCCTCAACTGCACCTAGATTCACAAGGCAGCTTTTAAAACATGTTAAATCCCCAGGGCTCTCTCTCCCCTTGTTGTTCAGTTGCTCAGTTGTGTCTGACTCTTTGCAACCCCACAGACTGTAGCACAACAGGCTTCCCTGTCCTTCACCATCATCTGCCAGAGCTTACTCAAACTCATGTCCATTGAGTCAGTGATGCCAGCCAACCATCACATCCTCTGTCATCCCCTTCTTCTCCTTCTGCCTTCAATCTTTCCCAGCATCAGGGTCTTTTCCAATGAGTCAGCTTTTCCCATCAGGTGGCCAAAGTATTGGAGCTTCAGCTTCAGCATCAGTCCTTCTAATGAATATGCGGGGTTGATTTTCCTTAGGATTGACTTGTTTGAGATCCTTGCTGTCCAAGGGACTCTCAAGAGTCTTCTCCAGCATCACAGTTCGAGTGAGGCCCAGGCAAGGAGAGTGAGGCCCAGGTAAGGGGAGTGAGGCCCAGGCAAGGGGACTTTGTTAAAAGGCAATACCACTGATGTGAAGCTGGGAATGAGAACCACGGACAGAGGCATTCACAGGCCTGACTGTATAATAGTATTACTTGAGAAGATGTTCATAAAAATTCAGATTCCTAGTCTTTACTCTGGATTTACTAAATCAGAAGAAACTCTAGAGCTCAAGGAATCTTCATTTTCAAAAGCTTACCAAGCAAGACCATTGCAGCCAGGCTCCAGATAGATCTTAAGTACAGGTAACTATTACATATTAAATACTGAGGAACCTCAGAAAGTCTCACTGCTCCTCTAGGCATCTTTCTGATATAAAGGTAACATTTGAAATGTCAGCACTTAGGATCCATTCATTGCCCCATAGCATCTGCCTTAAGAATGTCTCTGTTCAGAAGGTCAAGGACGTCATCCAGTACCTTTCATTCCAGACAGATCTCTGAATTTGTGGAACTGGAGGGGGAATGGGCAGGCAATGCAGAAAAAGATGAGAAAGTGCCAGAAAGATAGATTTCTCTGCCCACTCCCTTGTCCTGCCTGGCCCCGGGTGTGTTTTATATTTGAACAACTTTTCAGGAGTTGTGGCTGTGATGCAGACTGTCTATATACTCTACGACACAGACCCCCAAACCCCACGTACGATGCAGCCAGGCCACTGGCCACAGAGGGCCAATGCAACTTCCCAGTGACAGCAAACCCGGAAGCGAGAGGTTCAGCAAAGCTCTGGTTGTCTTCAATTAATATTTGTATCAGCTTAAGCCTCCCTCTGAGATGCTGAGATCTCTGTTTGCCTTGTTCCTAAGCAAGGCCCAAAGGAGTTGGAAACCTTCACAAAATTATATTAAGGGTCCAAAGGCTTTTGCATGAATGAAGTGGTTGAGATAAGATCTATTATAAAACAGACCTATGATCAAAGAAGGCAAGGAACTGTATCCAGAGCACTGTGCCACTTACCTCCAAATCCTCATGAAATTCCCATGAGAGCACCCAAGGTTGAACTAAGGTCCTAGAGAGTTGCTACCCTCAAAACACCTCCCACCAAAACCAGCAGCCCCCACAGATCTGTCCTTCTTAGCCCAGACTTCCAGCCCAGGGTCAGGACATGGTTGTTTAGAAAAGGCAATGGCATACTTCAGGATACTGAACTGGTTCCTGAGGGATGAACATAGAATCTTTCATTCATTCAACAATTCATTCAGCCCTAACTCTGTAAAAGGCACTCTTCTAATCACTTTGATATTAATTAATTTACCTTAAAGTATCTTTTAAGATAGGTATCATCATTAGCTACATATCATAGAGAAAGAAACTAAAACACAGAAGGCTAAATCAGTTCTAAAAAAAACACACAGGTAGCACATGTTGGAGTCAGGATTCAAACCCAGAAAGCCTGGCTTCTGAAACATCTGCCAGACCCTGAGCTAGATAGTTTTGAATATAAGGGTGGATCGTACCACAGAGTCCCAGGATGGTGAAGGGTTATTTTTGAGGCCAGAGAGCAGTGGGAAGGGCTATGGGAAGTAGATTCCTCCTTGATACCCTTTGGCTTTGGGAAAGCCTGTTCCCCTCTCCAACCCCAGCTTATCTACCTATAAAATGTAAGGACAGTCTAAATATTCTCTAAAATGTTCTTAGCTCAAAAAAAGATAAAAATATAAAGTAGTGGGCTAGACAGCGGAACACAGTGGGCAGGACATTTTATATGGATGAGGCAGAAGTGGTATAAAGAGGGGATGCAGGGCTTCCCTGGTGGCCCAGCGATTAAAAATCTACCCTTCAGTGCAAGAGACATCAGTCTGATACCTGGCCTGGGAAGATCCCACATGCCACGGGGCGACTGATCTCATATGTCACAACTAATGAGCCCCACTCTGGAGCCCCCAAGCCACAACGATTGAGCCCACGTGCAGCAACTACTGAAGCCCACATACCCTAGGATCTGTGCTCCAAAACAAGAGAAGCCACCACAGAGAGAAGCCCCCACACTGCAGCTGGGGAATACTTCCTGCCGACCGCAAATAGAGAAACCCAGAATGCAGCAGTGAAGACCCAGAGGGGATACAACCCCTCAAAGCTGTAAAGAGCCACTCTGTCCTCCATAATCTGAGGGAAACCACATCTAGTACCCTTCTTTAAAATCTGGGAGGTTCATGCAGTACCCATGAGAGGGCAAAGGGAAAAAAACAGGAGCAGCCTTCCCTCCACTCCCCAGTGAGTTTCCTTTAAAAGATGTATCAACTCTCACTAAAAAAGAAATTAGACACGCGGGCAGTTTAAGATAAGGACTTTGCTGGTCATTTCAGTGTACATGTTCCCAACAGCCAACAGTATCAAATATTCATCCCCATCTGAAAGTAACCCTGCCAGGGCATCTGAAAAGTGCATTTGCTAAATACCTAAACATCTGGACAGCAGCCTTTCCAGAGGAATCAGAGCCAGAGAAAGCAGAGCCAGAGCTCAAAGTGACAGAGCAACTAGCTTAAGCAGATGAAAGGACAGAGGTGGCCAGAAAAGATCACCCCAGCTAGGCTGCCATTGAGTGGGGTGGGCTGGTATGAAAAGAGCATTGGCAACAAGCCTCTTGTTTACAGCAGTCTCTTCGGCTAACAAACAAAATGTGTTGGTCTTTCTATCACTCCAAGGTCAAAAATGAACCTTCTGTCCCGTCTTTATTCCAATCAGAAGATCTAATTCTAGGCCACAATTTTGGCTTGGCAAAGCACAGCCAACACCCTTTGAGATGTGCTGCACTTCTGTAGATTAACTTGGGTCAGTTCCCACAACAGCAATCAGCCTGGGACCTGATTCTCTTGGCTGAGCATAATCTCCAGCCACGGATACCCAAGACCCCCTCTTCCTCTCCTCCTTGCCTCTCCTTTCCTCTTCTCCATCTCCCTGTCTGTCTCTCTTAAAGCTATCATGAACTTTTTCAAAACAAATACAGTGAAAACGGTTCAGAAGCTCCTCAGAAAGGTAAATATAATGTTATCCTGTGACCCTGCAGTGATTCTTCTCCTAGATATCTATCCAGGAGAACTGAAGACATGTGGCCACGCCAAAATGTCCACAGCAGTGCCTCTCACAATAGCCAACAGTGGAAACAACGCAAATGCTTGTCACTGGGTGAATGAATAAACAAAATGTGGTAAATCCATACAATGGAGAATTATTTGGCCCTAAAAAGGAATGGAGTACTTATATGCTGTAGTGTGGATAAACCTCAAAAACATTATGCTAAATGAAAGAAGCCAGTTACAAAAGACCATACATCGTACAATTCCATTTATATGAAATGTCCAGAGGAGGTAATCTGTAGAGGCAGAAGCAGATTAGTGGTTGCTTAGGGATGGAGTGGGCTTCCCAGGTGGCTCAGTGTAAAGAATCTGCCTGCCAAGCAGGAGACGTGGGTTCAATCCCTGGGTTGGAAAGATCCTCTGGAGGAGGAAATGGCAACTTACTCCAGTATTCTTGCTTTAGAAATCCCACAGACAGAGCGCTACAACCATGGGGTTGTAGAGTCCATGGGGTGTCAGAGTCGGATACAACTTACAGGCTAAACAACAACAAGGGCTGGAGTGACTGCTTACAAGTATGGGGTTTCCTTTTAAGGAGACAACACTGCGCTAAAGTTAGATTTTGGTAGTTCTTGAACAACCCTGTGAAATACTGAAAAAAGGAGCCATACACTCTAAGCGGGTGAATTACATGACATATGAATCATAGCTCAATAAATGTGTTTTTAAAATGAATATACTACTTATATATACCTAGAAATGCAATATAATAAAGCTTACAGGATATTTAAGTGGATTACATTTTTACACAATTTTAGAGAAAATGGATGTGAAATTTTCTATTACCTCTTTCTTCCTTTTCTCACTGTGGGGAGATGTTCTCACAAAAGTGGGAAGTAATTGCCTAATGCCTTTCACCTCAAATTTCAGTTTCAAACAGAAGTAAATCAGATATTTTTGTGATAGACACCACAAGAAACGAATATTGCTTCAGCCAAAACCAAGAATGATGGAACCTGAATATATTGAAGGATTTGTCATTTTTAATACAATTTGAGAAAACAGAAATTTAAGTCAGCTATAGAAGTTTCCATATAGCCAAAGCTATGGTTTTTCCAGTAGTCATGTATGGATGTGAGAGTTGGACCATAAAGAAGGCTGAGCGCTGAAGAACTGATGCTTTCGAACTGTGGTGCTGGGGAAGACTTTTGAGAATCCCTTGAACAGCAAGGAGATCAAACAAGCCAATCCTAAAGGAAATCAACCCTGAATATTCATGGGAAAGACTGACGCTGAAGCTCCAAAACTTTGGCCACTTGATGAGAAGGGCCGACTCACTGGAGAAGAGCTGACTCATTGGAAAAGACCCTGATGCTGGGAAAGATTGAGGGCAGGAGGGAAAGGGGGCAATAGAGGATGAGATGAGCGTCTCTGACTCAATGGATATGAATTTGCATAAATTCCGAGAGATAGTGAAGGACAGGGAAACCTGCCGTGCTGCAGTCCATGGGGTTGCAGAGAGTCAGACACGACTCAGTGACTGAACAACAAGTTAAAATGAGGTGATTCAAGTGGCCCCTAATCCATTATGACTGGTGTCCTCATAAGGAGACAGAGACACACAGAGGGAAGGCCATGTGAGGACACCTGGAGAAGACAGACACCTACAAGCCCAGCAGAGAGGCCACAGGAGAAACCAGCGCTGCTGGCATCTGGATCCCAGACTCCCAGCCTACAGAACCATGAGAAAAGGCCCTGTTGCTTAAGCCTCCCCCTTGCTGTGACAGCCCTAACAAACAAATATAGTAAGAGTAAGATAAGATAATCAAGTGGTCTTGTATTAAGCATCACTTATGAGCTCATACTTCGGAGAAGGCAATGGCACCCCACTCCAGTACTCTTGCCTGGCAAATCCCATGGACAGAGGAGCCTGGTGGGCTGCAGTCCTTGGGGTCGCTAAGAGTCGGACACAACTAAGAGACTTCACTTTCACTTTTCACTTTCATGCATTAGAGAAGGAAATGGCAACCCACTCCAGTATTCTTGCCTGGAGGATCCCAGGGACGGGGGAGCCTGGCTGGCTGCTGTCTATGGGGTCGCACAGAGTCGGACACGACTGAAGCAACTTAGTAGCAGCAGTATGAGCTCATACTTATGTTAGGTTCTTCCATCTATAGGAAAACCCAAACACTTGGTCTCTGTCTCAAGAATCTTATGATGAATTAGAAGAAACATAAGTTCATAAGATGGTGACTATACTACTCAACACTTTTCACTGGGAAAGGAGAGCTCAACAAGCTATGGTCAAGGCAGTCTTATACTAGAAGACGTGGGCTGTAAGTGGGTCAGCATCCACTATTCCAAACAGTAATAAACAGTATTACTGAGTATAAACAGTATTACTGAGTATAAACAGTAATAAAGGGCCAGCAGTCTTGATAAGATGGAGCTCACTGGAAACCTTACCCAGAGGAATTACAAGAAATCAATGGCACAGAAGTCATTTCCAGCAAGGTGAGAAGGCAATGGATGGGTAAGAACTGGAGGCACAGAAACAGAGAAGAGGAGGAAAATAAAAATGATCACCATTAGGAAGAGTGACAGGACAGAAAAAGAAGGTGGTTGTTTTGCTTTTTAATTTTTATTGGGGTATAGTTGCTTTACAATCTTGTGTTAGTTTCTGCTGTACAGTGAAGTGAATCAGCCATGTGTATACACATTTCCCCTCTTCTTCGGATCTTCTTCCCATTTAGGTCCCCACAGGGCACTGAGCAAAGTTCCCAGTGCTATACAGTAGGTTCTCACTAGCGGTCTCTCTCATACATAGTATTGTGTACATATATCAATCCCAATTTCCCAGTTCATTCCACCACCTTCCCTTCCTCCCTTGGTATCCATACATTTGTTCTCTACATCTGTGTCTCTGTTTATGCTTTGCAAACAGGTTCTATACCACCTTCAGTGCTTATTCTGGTTCCAAATTCCTGGATTTGTGGGAGAAACTAACTACATAGTCTGAGGTAAAAAGAGGAGTGAGAAGTTGAGGAAATGGATGCAATCTTCCATGCTAAGATGTGTCTTTAAAAGACAACTCTGTCAACAATGTAAGGAGTGGATAGAAGGCAGAAAAAGAAGGCAGAGAAACCAGTTTGGATTATGGTTATAATTCATTCACGAAATGACAGGAGCATGAACTAAACAGCACCAGCTGTACTGGAGGAGAGAACACTGAGGATGCCTTAACCCCTTCTCCACTGGGAGAGCTTCAACTCTGAGAAATAAAGAGATGAAAATCTGTCGACGGACATTGCTTGGTGGTATTGATTGAGCCATGTTAGGCTATCAATTCCTAACATTTCTTCCTTGTGTTGTAAGACATGGCTATTTATCTTCAGTCTTCGATCCTGGATAAGATGATTCTTTGCTAGAAAAGAAAATCTAAGAGATAAATGAGGGCCTACAAGTGGCCACACAGCAAGAACCACTGTAGTGTCACTATCGAGGTCAAAATACCTAACTCAGTTCCACATAGGTATCACAGACCCTGTAGCAACTACAGCCTTAGCCACACTTTATGACACTGCTTATATTCTGTTATGTTGTGTTTTTTTTTTAAACCATTTACTGTGAGTGAACCTGAGTCTCTATGTTGAATATATAGTATAAGTACAATGAAGATAGTTGGCCTTGACTGTCTTTTGCTTCAGTGACCCTGCCCCTGTCATGAGGTCAAATGTTATTTACTAATTTCTCCTACCTAGGGGCACCTGTTGGGAATTAGATTCAGTAGCCAGAGTGCAGCACGCTGGGGAGACAGCAATAGGATGATGTCATTCTCTTGGGGACACCATGTCAGGCTGCCTTGGTGCTTCAGAGCCCAGGTGTTTAATTCATTAACTACTGTTCAGATGGGTGACTGGGGAGATACCTGAAATGATCCGCTAGCTGTAACCACTGAGGGCAGAGACTGACAAGCTGAGGAAAGCAGGTCATTAGCAAAGGTGAGTTCTGTGGCCCCTTCACTCCTCGTGACATCTCACAGAGGCTATGGAACTGTCTTCCTCAGAGTCTTTATGAATGCTCTTTAGTGGCAGGAAGATGGGCTCTGTGACCACCAGAGACTCTGATGTTCATCCACCAGACGTTGACCATGAGTCTCTGTCCCCCTTTTGGGTGAATCCAACTGGGACAAGTTGGTCACCTTATGAGATTCTGCCTTCTAAACCTTGTCATTTGCTCATCTGAGGTGACTTTAAGCAAATCCTAATTTCTTCATGTAGCAGAGTTGCATCCTGTTGAAGCCAGCCAGCTTGACATGCTATTGGGCCCATTGCTTTATATTTTGGAGTCCAAAATTGCTTTACACTTTGGAGTCCAAATATTTATAAGAAACAAAGTTGATTATATCAGTGCCTTGATGCACACCATCATTATCACCTCTTGCATTTCTCTACCACGTTTCCTTCCAAAGGATATTCACAGCTATGGTCTCCTTTCATCTTAACAACATTGTGAAAGAGAAAAGGTAGGTCAAAGCGTGTTAGTTGCTCAGTCGTGTCCAACTCTTTGCGACCCTATGGACTGTAGCTCTCCAGGCTCCTCTTCCATGGAATTTTCCAGGCAAGAATACTGGAGTGGATTGCCATTTCCTTCAAAGAGACATGGAAACTATCCTGATCCCCATTCAACACACAAACAGAATCCCAGAAAGAAGTGACTTTCCTGAGGTCCCCCTGTGAGTGAGCAGGTGATCCTGGCCTCTGAGTTACTGCCCGGCAACTGAGAGTCCTCGCACTGGAGTAACACTGAACGCTGATGATGCACAGCCCCGTGGTGTCTTTGGTGCCCTACTCTGGCTCTGGTCTCTCTTAGAGAGCAGATTCAGTGTTTCACAATCACATGGGTCTTTCTTTAAGTGAACACTGATGAGACTTTAAAGGTGGAGTAATTGGGCTGATAAGATAATGAGCCCTAAAGTGGATAATAATATTGAGCTCTAGAAGGGATAATAGTATTGATCTGCCTATCAGGCCTGTTGGGAGGATTAGCTCACTGGCAATTGGGAAGAACTTTGCAATGAAGGAACATAAATGATAGCACATTTGGGAGTCCCCTTGTTCCCTTTGGAATAACTCCCTGGAGTGATTTAAGCAGTCATAAGATGCTATGGCAACCTAGGCCTGCCTAATGGAAACTGTCATTTCTATATTCCTCCTTCAATTCCATATTCTTTACCTCAACCATCAGGAGAGGACTTGTCTTCTTTAAAAATGAAGTACAGTGAGAAAGCATTGACTTTTAGGCTTCTGGTGAGAAGCACTGTCATGGGGGAAATTCTAGGTGCTTTTAAGAACACTATCTAGAGACACTCTTGTCTGTGGTCATCGAAGTAATGGGTGGAAGAATGATCCTTAGAAGAGCAATCAGAGATGGCTGTGAAGGGCTCTGCCAACTGGGGGCTCAAGAGAGGCTGATACGAGGCTTTGGGTTTGTGATTCTTTACTGTCGTCAGGGAAACATTAGCTCTCTCTCACGCACTTCCATAGTTCATGTGGGAAAGCTACTCTGCTGTTTTCACGATGTCATTATTATAGTACTATGGGTTTCAGAGTAGGTGTTCAATACATGCTGATTGATGGATGTTCTGGTGTTCGTACATGTATCATTGCTTCCCCACAAGCAAGTTTTTCCTGTTTTGGCAAATGCTTTGCCATATTCTCTCTGTCCTAAAGCCCTTGTGAAAAACACATGAATGAATGCAGTGATTAGCTCAGGGTCAAAGCTCGAAAATGGCTAAACCAAGATGGCCCCAGAGCTTCCAACACCAAGCCTAGATAGAGGCCCTTCCATTCTGCAGCCTGGCCAGCCATAGCCAGGTTGCAATCCAATCACACGCCTTCCGGAGGACTGTAATGGAAAAACCACTCCTGGGCTTCTCCTTCACTCTCATGATACCCCCATGGTCACAACACTCCTGACACCAGCTGTCGGGAGTGGCTTCCTCACACAAAGCAATGCTCTGCAACACTAACTGGAGTGTCCTGCAATTCGATTCAGTTCTAATACTGACTGGAGCTCGTGTAGATCCACAAGATTGCCCCTACTTCAGACACCAAGTGCAGTTATAAGAGGTAGGTCCCCAGGCTACCCACAAATTCTACCCATCTTGGCTACAAATTACAAGTTCCCATGACCCACCCCCACCCAGGATTCAATTATTTGCTAGAACAGCTCATAGCATTCAGGGAAATAGTTACTTACTGTACTGCTTTATTACATCATACAGGGTATGATACAGTATACAGGCAAATAGCCAGATGAAGAGATAGATAGGGCAAGGTTGGGGGTGGGGTGGTCCTGAGTGCATGAGCTTCTGTCCCTCTGGGTTGGGATGCATTACTCTCCCAGAACATGGATGTGAACCATTCTGGAAGTTCTCTGAAGCCCACACTGTTGGAATTTTTATGCAAGCTTCACATAAGCACAATAAATTATTAACTTGATTTCTAGCCCCTTTCCTCTTCCCCTTTCAAGAGGGTGGGGAGGTGGGAGGAGATGCACTGAAAGTCTGCATTTCCCCCATGACCGAAAGTCCTAAGTTTTGAATCATGGTTTGGTCTTTCTGGTGACCAGCCCCATGCAGGAGCCCACCAGGAGTCACCTCATTAAAACAGAAGACAGTCTTCAGTTCAGTTCAGTCATTCAGTCATGTCTGACTCTTTGCAACCCCATGAATCACAGCACACCAGGCCTCCCTGTCCATCACCATCTCCCGGAGTTCACTCAGACTCAAGTCCATCGAGTCAGTGATGCCACCCAGCCATCTCATCCTCTGTCGTCCCCTTCTCCTCCTGCCCCCAATCCCTCCCAGCATCAGAATCTTTTCCAATGAGTCAACTCTTTGCATGAGGTGGCCAAAGTACTGGAGTTTCAGCTTTAGCATCATTCCTTCCAAAGAACACCCAGGGTTGATTTCCTTTAGAATGGACTGGTTGCATTGCAACCATCTCCTTGCAGTCCAACGGACTGGAGTTTCAGCTTTAGCATCATTCCTTCCAAAGAACACCCAGGTTTGATTTCCTTTAGAATGGACTGGTTGCATTGCAACCATCTCCTTGCAGTCCAAGGGACTCTCAAGAGTCTTCTCCAACACCACAGTTCAAAAGCATCAATTCTTTGGCACTCAGCTTTCTTCACAGTCCAACTCTTTATCACCCTGTAAATTCCAAGGGATTTAGCAGCTCAGTTTCAGACGCTTCTATCACTCAGGATATGACAAGGGTTTTAGAAGCTCTACATCAGGAACTAGGGTCAGAGACTAAATGTCAGAACAAAAGATTCTCCTAGCGCCTCTATTTAAAAGGGTTTTAGGTGCTCTGTGCCAGGAACTGGGGACAGAGACCAATATACATATTTCCTATTACTTCCCTGTGCTTGTGTTTATTTTCTCTGTGTTCTAACCAGCTGAGCTAAGTATGCCCTTAACAGTGGTGAACCACTCCATGGAGGCCAGCATGCCAGGAGCCTAGCCTCCCTGGTATCCGCAAAGGGTCCTCTGGTGGACACCTGCATGCCTCCTTTTACACAGAAAAGTGAAGTTCACTTTTGTATTCCAGTTTCTTGCATTCCCCCTCCCAGCTTTTCAATTTCTACCTTCTCAAAGGCATTAAAAAAAAAAGTTTTAAAATTACTTAGAAATTGAAGCAAGATTGCCTAGTTATTGATTCAAATTTTGGCAGGTCTGACTCAGAGCTGTCTCTTTCATTCCTGCCACCAATTCTGTTGGCTGAAGAGGGATTCCAAGGATCTGGGATGTAATCAAATAACCCAAGAATCCCCATCTCCTCCCCGAGAAGGGGAATTTAATATTTCCATCCTACTTGAGGTTTCATTACTAGGATGTTACCTGGAACTTCAGTTTTTCTCTCTCCATTGTGGGATTTTGCTTAAGCTAGTATTTTTGGTTCCTTGCTCCTGTATCTTGACAGCAGACAACAAACAACCTCTAAATATTCACAGAATGGCAAGAACTGGGTTTAGTCGGCATTTTGGCAGATAAACACAGTAACAGTGGCCTCAGAAGCCCTGCTACTGGGGATATGATAGGGAATGTGCTGCGGCAGAGAAATCCTACACTTTGTGCCATCTTCTGCATAGAGAAAGAATCTGTGTCTATTGCATCTTATAAGAAAAACGAGATATCAAGAGACAATAAGATAATAGTAATGAGTCAGTTTGTGTGTTAAAAGGTTTGAGACATAATCATACAGATCTGAATCTACTTATTTTCTCAGCTTACTTTAGCAAATTTTCTTTGCTTGGTTTCTATGGAAACTGGAAGCTGCACATGAGCCAGAGACACTCAATAGTCTTCCTTGGCAGGCATGTCCATTTCAGATTTCTCTGCTTTAAGTGATAACCTATTGTAACTACTAGGAGTAAAATAATAATAATCTATACACTGTACTCTCAGAATCATCACTGAGGTCAGTGTTGATGGCTACCATTGTTGAGCCCTTGCTGAGTTCCAGGGCATACACTAAACAATTGTAGACCTGAACTCACTTCCCAGTAGACCTGTGGGTTTGCTGTATGTAACTGTCAGTCCAGCCAGTAGAAGGCAAACCACTCCAGGTATTTCCAATGGAAGGGACTGGATACAAGGAGTTAGTTACGCATGTGACAGAATAGCTGAGAGGTCAAACTGAGGGCTGTGAGGCAGCTCAGAGAGGAGTGAAAAAAGGAAGGAAGCTGCACCAATTCTGAGGCTCGAGAGACAACAGGAGGAGGTAGTGTTTCCAGTGCCTAGAAGTTGAGAACTGTTAGGAATGAGAAATATCATGAGGACTGCATACAGGAGTTGAGACCGTTGAGGCAGGGGTTGCCTGGTGGGTCCTGGAACTACAGAGGAGACACAAATACCTACTACCAGCACTTCACAGGAAGCAGAGAGGGAAAGAGAGAGAACACCCTGGCTTCTCTCTTCTTCTTGCCCTCATTTCTAAGCGATCTTCTGTCAAGACTTCCTACTGACTGAACCTGCACAGAAGCCAGAGGGCAAGAGATCTGGGAAATAAGTTCCTCTGTGATACAGAAGAGAGCAGAGGAACTGTGGGGGTGCATCTGAGAACAAATTAGCAGTTGGTTAACAGATTATCTGGAGAAGGAAATGGCAACCTGCTCCAGTATCCTTGCCTGGAAAATTTCGTGGACAGAAATTTTCTGCAGTTCAAGGAGGGCTGCAGTTCAAGAGGTCACAAAGAGTTGGACACAACTGAGCAACTGAGCACCAGCACCAGCAAAGTATTACTATACCCATTCCATGGATAAGAAAACTGAGTCACAGGCGATTTTCTTAAGACAAATGCTAGTCAGTTAAATGAGTCATTATCTGGTTAGGAGTATATGCTCTCAACAACTTTATGATTTCCTTTCTGTAGAGAGGAAAATGACTTCCCCATGCTCATGGCAATTCTGTTTCACTTGCCCTTCACCTCAGTAGACCCAGTGGATTATGAGAATTTTAAACTGCGGTGGTCAGTTCATCTGAAATTTGCCCATTTGGGGGGTCCTGGATATTTATTTGATGTGTGTTTATTCCCGATGTTTCAGTCTGACCACATATTGTCATCTATACCTTTAGTCATAAAAATGTGAAAAGGGCCATTTACTCATTAGTGACACAGACCTAAGAGTTAGAGGAAGATGGGACTGGTGTGAAATCTCACCTTTCTCATATTTTCTAGAGAACTGGACTATGAGGCAATGGGGGAAAACGGACAGAAATTCCAAGTTCCTATTTTCTCCCTTCATGTGTGACCATTTGCCACTGCTAAACCTGTAAGAAAAATTTATCAGCTTTGTCAAAAATTTCTATCAATTCATCATGCTTCTGAACTAGGGGAAGAAGACCATTTAGCTGAAAGATACCTTGGAAAACCTAGCAGAAAACTATTTCATTTAATAACAAGGGTAGACTCCTCTCAAAGGCATTCATATTTTAAGAGAGTTTACTTTAAAAACCAATAAACCTTCTAATATAAGTATTTTCAGTGACTGGTTATGGAGGAGAACTCTTTTTTGATAAATCATTCTACTGTTTTTCTTTAAATTTATGCTCTATGTGCAGGAACCTCTGTATTTGGAAAGCATTTTGGGCCTTTGTGGGAATTTCAATAAGATAATACACACAGAGCTGCTGGACCACAACAGGCTGTTAAATGATTGTATTCATTGTAGTCATTGTCATCATCACCACCACAACTATGCCTGATTTTCAAAAAGGTGTACAGAAAGACTGGCATAGTCAGGAAGCTTTCTGCAGGAGAATGGCCTTCTGCTAGGTCTTAAAGGCACTTCTTTTACTTTTAACATCTACAAGTGTCTAGTCTTTTCAGGTAAAGACATATAATAACCAATTTCCAGGACCTGAAAATCCAGATGGCGGCAGAGAATATATGACAGGTTCATATTTGCTACAATTTCAGTCTGGACCGAAGGAAGAGGGTTTGATTATTCAAGTTATTTTAAAACTGCTTTAATTATACTTTGTTGAAACCCTAAGAGTAGGTTTTTAAAAAGTAAAAAACAGCAAAGAACCTCAGCACTCTGTTTTTCCAAGATGATTCGGTTTCAAGAGAAGTTGGTAAAGCGATCTGATCTACCTGCATCGAGCTATCCTACAGAGAAAAGCTTTCTGGAGAGACATACACACACAGAAATAGGCCGAATCTTTCCTCCCCAGAACCAGATAAAAAACAGTTACCTTCCTCATATCATGGGAAGCGGACCCATCTCAGCCCTTGTTATTGGTGCCAAGAAATGGTATCAAAGGGAGGAAAGCTATGCTTCCACCTTCCCATGGAAAATTCCAGCTGGAGGAAGGGGAGAGACAAAAGGCAGGGTTTTGCCCAGGAGAGCAGGCACACAGCTAAGCCCCTCCTTCAGCAGCCTTGCTGCCCTCACTCAGACCTGGCCAAGCACCACTGCAGAGGTGACGCCAGCCCTGGTGTGGAAGGAACACTTTGGAGGGTGGTGACAAGGCTCTCAGGTTGTCAGAGCAACAAAGCTCCCTCCATCTTTCCAGGCCTGAAACCATTCATACTCCCTTACTCAGTCAGAGTGGAAGGTGGCAGACTCTTCATACTTTTAGGATACTGATATGTAAAGCTCTCCTCCAGGCATTACCCTCAGGCTGCAAATGGACTATCTGCTGACCTAACAGCAGGGCCACGAGAGGATGGGCATCGTGAGCAGCTTGTCTGGACCGCCCCACGGTGCTGTGCAAGTCCAGCTTCTGCTGTATTTTTTTGGGCCTCTACTTCCTGGAGCTTCACACTCTCCACTGGGCTCACATGTTTTCCTTCATTTCCATGGCCCCAATTCTACCTCTCAGTCCATCCATGATAACCACAGAGGCTTTCCAATGGTCACTCCTTCCTCTGACCTCTCATAGCTTTTAATTTAAGAAATTAGTTGCTTTTTACACTGATTCTTAGATATGTCTTTATTTTCACTCTACTGGTTACTGTGTTTCCACTGTGTTTATGCTCAAAAACACTTGCTAGATAAATGAACAAATGACAATTTGGAATCAGAGAAAATGGTCCAGGCATGGTTCTGTGGAGAGTGTGACTGAGGAGGGCTCCAGGAAAGATGCTGGGAAGCCTGGAGGGTGCCTGAGGAGCATGCCATGTGCTCTAGGGCAGAGAGGCCTCAACAGGAGAAAGAGGGGCTCTAAAAACAAATCCTGACACCTGACAATGCCTGTAGACACCTGATGGGTAGTCAGGATCCCTTGGTTTGCAAGTCACAGAAAGTTAACTCAAACTGACTTAAGCAAGAAGGGAATTATTGGCCTTCATGGATGAGAAGGATGCTGGAGTGGCTCAGAGAACAGAAAGAAGAGTTCTAGGAACCAAAACTCTAGGCCAAAAGGCCTAGGTGGTGCAGTGGCAAAGAATCTGCCTGCCAATGCAGAGATGCAAGAGATGCAGGTTTGATCTTTGGGTCGGAAAGATCCCCTGCATGCGGAAGTGGCAACCCAGTCCAGTACTCTTGCCTAGGAAGTCCCACGGACAGAGGAGCCTGCTGGGCTACACTCTGTGGGGTCGCAAGAGTTGGACATAACTAAGTTAAGGACAAGAAGAAGGACAATGGATGAGAAGGATGCAGGAGTGACTCACAGAATGGAAAGCAGAATTCCAGGAACCATAACTCTAGAATAGAAAATGCAAACCCACTGAAATGGATAGAAAGTGCCTTTCTCCTCTCCTCTCCTCCTTGTGTCAAAATCTCAGATATGTTCATCTCACTTGAGAACTCTTTCTTTTTACTCTCTCTCCTCCTTCTCTTTCTCTCTCTCCATCTCTATCTCATTGTATCTCTATCTCATTGTGTCTCTATCAAAGTTCCTTTCTCTTTCACATGAAAGAATTTCTCTCCACATATCAGAGAAAACAATTCTTGGCAACTCCAGACATATACTTTTGGTGATTTAAAATGAAGGAAATGAAGGAAAACTAGCCTTCCACCTCCAATCAGAAGATTCCATGCAATGTTGCCAGTGAGCCTGGATGCTATGCACACAGCCTTCCGATGAGTTACTGTAGTGTGACGACAGAGTCTAGACAACATGACTGATGGCTGTACCAGGACCACATGGAGGGAGGAAACAAGAACACTAGTAGCTCATGTTGTTAGCAAAAACCAGGGCCTGGGTAAGAGCTCTAGGAAAGGGTGGAGAGAACTTAGAACCAGTTTCGGGCAGTTCAGTTCAGTTCAGTTGCTCAGTCGTGTCCGACTCTTTGCAACCCCATAGACTGCAGCATGCCAGGCCTCCCTGTCCATTACCAACTCCTGGAGTTTACCCAAACTCATGTCCATTGAGTCCGTGATGCCATCCAGCCATCTCATCCTCTGTCATCCCCTTCTCCTCCTACCTTCATGTTTCTCAGCATCAGAGTCTTTTCAAATGAGTCAGTTCTTCTCATCAGGTGGCCAAACTATTGGAGTTTCAGCTTCAGCATCAGTCCTTCCAATGACTGATCTCCTTTAAGACGGACTGACTGGATCTCCTTGCTGTTCAAGGGACTCTCAAGAGCCTTCTCCAACACCACAGTTCAAAAGCATCAATTCTTCGGTGCTCAGCTTTCTTTCAGGGGTGATATCAAAACTAGGGATAAGCAGGCAGCAAAAAAAGAGGCCTTCCCAAAACTTTCTAGGCTTTTGTCTTCTAGGGACATGCCACCTAAAATGATCTCAGCCCAGTAACTTACAACATGTCAACACAGGTATTATGAAATACCTTTCATGCTAAAGCTAAAGCTCCAATACTTTGGCCACTTGATGCAAAGAGCTAACTCATTGGAAAAGACCCTGATGCTGGGAAATATTGAAGGCGAGAGGAGAAAAGGGTAGCAGAGGGTGAGATGGTTAGATGGCATCACTGACTCAATGGACATGAATTTGAGCAAACTCCAGGAGACGGTGGAGGACAGAGGAGCCTGGTGTATTGCAGTCCATGGGGCTGCAAACAATTGGACACAACTTAGTGACTGAACAACAACAACTTCAAAATTACAATACATCGACCTCTAGGTCTTGTTTTTGGTATGCTCATAAAAAGCATATATTACTATATCATTATTTTACTTTATAACAATTTAAAACCTGTATTTCAATATAACTGGCTTCCTTTGGACTCCTATGTATTTTGTGCACATCAAAGCATTATTCTGAGAAGGGGTCTATAGGCTTCACCAGATTGCCAGAGGGGTCTATGGCACAGAAAAGGCTATGAGCCCCTGTTTTAGTTGACTGTCAGATGCTGAACCGCTTGGTTTAATCCTCTAATTTTTACAGCATTTCCTCTATTTTCTGTATTTTTGTCTTTTTGTTCTACTTTCTGCACAATTTCCCCAATTTGATCTTCTGATACCATTCTCTGACTATTTTATTTCTGCAGCATTCCCCTTGATAATATCCTGGTCTTATTCCAGAGTTGTTCCATCTTCTCATCTATTAGGCTATCAATTCTAGGGTGTAATTTATTCCTGCTGATCTTTAGCTGTCTGCTCACATAGGGAAAAAACACTACAAAGCGACTGGGATTTCTGTACACAAATGAAAGGGTTATTGGATGGTGGCTTCACTGTGGGGTTTGCAAGCAGGGACCATTTCATTGTGGGATTCCCTACATGTCAGAATCTGTGACTTTCCTTTTGGGGAAGCCTATCTATCTAGAGGAATGTTCTAATTCCATGCTTGGAGGGAGTAGGCATATAGGGTCAGCATCCTAGCAGCCCCCCAGTAAGGACCCTAGGCCTTACCCCTCATTCTCCATCTAGCTTCCGGCTCTTCTCTGCTGTCTCTTGCTCTTCTCTCAAACTGGATTCTCTCTGGTTCAATTACCCAGGAATTAAATCTCCTGTTTCCTGCTGGAGCAGAAGAGAAACAACTGTCTGGCTGTTTGGACTGGGGAAAGAGACCTCCTGAGATAAATCTTCAGCCTTTTCCTCCTATGTTCCTTCCCACCCTCTCCCAGCTTTGAGAGTTGATTGGTGCCTCCTGTCCCTGAGCCTTCCAACTATTTTTGGAAGCAAGCAGGCCTGCTTCTTCTTAGCTGTCTCCTCTGTGGGCATCATTATCCACTCTGGCGAGACAGCACTCAACCCCCTACTCTTCATGTATTGTTGATCTTTCTTGTCCGGTATCACATTCTCTCCTTTTGTCTTTGTCCCTGTAGGTTTATACCCCTTCTTTTAGTGGGGCTTGGGGAGGGACCAGAGGTTATAGGGCATAATCTGCCATGTTTATCCACATTTCTCACTTCAGCCCAAAGAATAAAAAAAGACACCATCAGCCTTGTACTGATACTTGTTGGGACTTTTATGTACAACTCAGTGTTTCCGTGAGGGAATGGCTGTCGTGAGCTTTGGCTGGCACCCAGTAACCAGTATGTCAGTTCCCAACCTGATAATGATTACCCTGAAACTGCAGGAACTGAACCATACGATTATAAAGGAAGGAGAGAAATCCAGTGTCCAAAAGGGCCATCTTCAGACTGAGTTGGGAATGTCCACCTCTTCCAGGCGGACTGCCCAGACGGAGGGAGCAGAGGTAGAAATCACCCTCTCTGTCCCCAAACACGATACACACTTGACAGCCCACCTAACATTCTCCTCATAACTGCTTCCCCAAAGCCTTGCTCTGTACTTCAATATAACCACAAGGTTTCACTGTTCTGTTTATATACTGGTTCTATGGATGCTATTCTATTGACAGTGTATCCTCCTGAGGCAGTTTGTGTGTTTGCTGAATAGCTACCCAAATATCTCAATTCAAGCACAAATTCTTGCAGCACCAGATTTAAAATATTGATATTCTGATGAGGAGAACAAATTAAGTTGAGAAGGACAGGAAAGAAATCTGATATACTTCCTTGTTTTTTTTTTTTAAGAACAAGAATGCAAGCATCTAAAATAATGTGTCTAGACTCTTATACATATTTCTTGAAAGTAAAAGGAAAGTCTTGTATTTCTATGGCACTTTTCTTCAGAGGGTATCAAAGCTCTTTCCTTTAAAATTATACAAAAGAGAGACTTCCCTGGTGGTCCCGTGGTTAAGAATTTGGCTGCCATTGCAGGAGATGCGGGTTCAATCACTGGTCGGGGAAGATCCCACATGCTGTGGGGCGACTAAGCCTGCTCACCACAGCTATTGAGCCTGTGCTCGGCAACAAGAGAAGCCATCACCGTGAGAAGCCTGTGCATCACAGCTAGAGTGTAGCCATGCTCACTGTAACTAGAGGAAGCCTGCGCACAGCAGCAAAGACTTAGCACAGCCAAAAATAAATAAATTAATTAAAAAATTAAAAATAAACTATACAAAAGAAAACAAAGGCTCCAGATACAAATGTTTTGGTGTCTGTGCAGCAAGTCCTTGTTATTATTTAAAGACATGAAAACATAGATCCTTAGACAGACTGGAGCTGAGTTCACTTCAAAAGCTGGGGCTTGGAGGGGACCGAGGATTTCTTTCAAAGCCCTATGGCCCCACCATGAACCACTGAGCAGCTGGGAGTGCTGGCCCCTCAGGTGTTGCCACAATCCTCCTCGGCCTCCACCTGAGGCTGGGGTTTAAAAGATGAAAGATGGACCAAGTGAAACAAGGTGAATGGTTCCAATTATGACGAAAGAAAACAGAGTATTTTGAAATTTGCCAGAACTCTGGGTGGATTTTCTGTAATATGCATCATGGTCATGGGGGCTATTTTCTGGGATCTGATGAAAAATCAGAGGTGAGTTTTTGGTTTGAGGACATTTTTAGAAATAATAGCCTAATAGCTTAAAGTATAAGGTTAAAAAAAGAAAACGTCCTGGCCACAGCTTCCTACTGTACTGACAAGAAAGTCCAGTGCTGGCCAAATGTCATCTGAGCCATAGGCTTACTACACATTTTATTGGAGTAAAATTAAGTAGAACTGGCAACACAGAGAAAGGCCACAGTGAATTATTTGACCACAAGTTGTCACATCAGGGCCATTCTGAGACTGCTGTGCCCCCACAATAGACAGGTCCAGGTGGAGAAACTCCCAGAACCCTGCCAATCTGTGGGAAGAGGCTGTGAGCACCGTGGACAGAGCAGCGGCCAGTGGTGGACATTTCCATATGGGAGAAGTATCTCCCTGGAGATATCAATTACAGGCTAGAGGATTGTAAAATTCCTCCACTCTAGAGACCCACTCTAAACATAAACTACACGGATAGTGGCTTTTCACTCATTGATGTGAACAGAAATCAGAGCTGGTTGCTTCTCGTAAATTTCAGAATCTTTCTGAAGGAGAGAAAATAATGGGTGTTATATTCCTCTTTTCTATACTTAGGCTTTTTTTTTAATCTAATACGTCTTTTTAATTTAATTAATTAGTTCATTTATGGCTGAACTGGGTCTTCGTTGCTGCGTGGGCTTTCTCTAGCTGCGGCGAGAGGGGGCTACTCTCTGTTGCAGTGCACAGGCTTCTCATTGCGGTGGCTTCCCTTGCTTCGGAGCACGGGCTTTGTAGTGCAGTTCATGGGCTTAGTTGCTCTGTGGTATGTGGGATCTTCCCCGACCAGGGATTGAACCTCTGCCCCCTGCATTGGCAAGTGTAATCTCATCTACTGCACCATGAGCAAAGTCCCTGGATTTAGGTTTAATTTATTAAACTTCCACCCAAAATATAGGACCTGGGTCACCACCAGGTAAGGTTATGCAGGCTGTGCTCTGAACTCCAGGACATTCTTACATCATAAATAGTAACTATAAATGAAGCCTGATCAGAGACGCTTCCCATTTTCAGACACTGTCATCACAAAGCACCATATAAAAGTTACACGATGAAAGAACAGACCCTAACAATTACTGTCAAGACTAACTACAGTCTGAGGCTCCAGTCTCAGGGTCTCTGAATAACCATTATTCTAGGCCAGGTTCTATTGCCAGAAGTAGGGACATGAGTGCTGTGGATGTTGCAGGGTCAACCCCAGGCAGGCCTGTTTCCATATTAGCCTCCACTTCTTCCCCAAGGCTGCAGCTCCCCCTAGCCCCTGTGGAGGCAGCCTGGCCGAACTCTGGATGCTTCCTTTCTGATCTGACCAGGATATGCTCTAAGGCCCCCACAGAGACTATAACTTTCTCTCTTCCAAGTGCAACACAGCTCTCTGGCTTCTCAGAGCTGACTGCCTCCCTAATACCATCTTTGCAAGGGTATCATCAACCACATCTGGGCTCTAAGCATCCTGGAAGAACAGCCTACAGTCTTCTCAGAGCCCGTCTCTACCCATCAGCTGAAGTCAGCCGGCACTTCTGGCTCCATGATTTAAATACATGGACTAATTTTGTCCTGCCTGGTATTCATCGTGACCTGTCAGTAAAGTCATGGAAATTCATCCTGCAAGAAGCATACCCCATTCTCCATGGAATAACAAACCACTTTAGCTGCTCCTCAAACCTCTGCCTTAAGCAGACACTGAGCACTGAGCACTCACAAACCCAGCACACTTCATGCACACTTCATATGATGACCATTGAAATATATATTCATATTGACAGCACATCACTTTTATTTATCTAAGCCTTGGGCACCAAGACCATGTGAGTTTGAAATATTCTAATAAACAGTCTTTCTGATTTCAACCTCTATTCTTCTTGCTCACAATCACTCTCCAGCAATGCAGTATTCCATTTTCCTTTCCCCATCTTCATTTCTATGAAGATAAAAGCATTTGAAATCAGTAGTTGAAATTACCTACATTTCAACCACTCTGTTGGAAGTTGAAATCTCTTTGTTTCCCTTCTTGATTTCTCTGTGCATACATAGTGTTAGATATAATTGCCTTTCATGATCTAAGATCATGGTGATACTTCCCCAAAAGACAAGTGAAAATGAAAACCATTGTCACCATCTTCACCAACATCATTATTGCCATCTACCATGATCCTGGTGAGCCTTTGCATCATTTTGGCCAACCCTATCTAGTGTCTGATAACTTCTCAGGTAAATAAAAGTCCTGACACCTGCCTGGGTTTTGTCCTCTCAGTCTGTCCTTCACAGCCACACTGTGGAGTACTTTCTAATAATAAAAATAATAAAAACAACAACACTTGTTTAAGTGCTTGCTATGTGCCAAGCACTGTTCTAAACCAATTGCACCTTGTATCTCATTTAATCCCCCTGAAATCCCTTTGCAGTACCTATCATCAATATCCTCATTTTACAAATGAAGAAACTGAAGCACAAGGGATTGAGCCATTTGGCCCAGGTGACATGGCTGACAAGGATTCAGACCTAAGCAGTCTAGCTCCAGAGCATACAGGCTGAGCCCTAACACCACCAGGAATCTGTATGAACAGCCATCACTTAGCTAAGCTGGAGCAAAGCAGTGCACAGTTCCTCATGTTTATCGACAGATCCCTCTTTAGAGACATGGGTTCTCAGAGAAAAAATGTTCTGCACCTCACTGGATCTTCCCCTGATGGTACCACTATGCTGCTGGCCAGACCAGACCTGCAAACCTTCAAGGGACTCTAGTGAAATGTCCCTCTGGCCTGCCCCAGTTCCCTCAGCATGCGCAGTGTCCCCCAGGCCCTCATTCCCACCTATCATCTTTGGATCATGGTCTGTACATCCAGCACTGTGTTTCCAGGCAGCCCTGCAAGTTTTCACAATCCATTACCTCCTTTTCCTGCCCGCCCTACAAGTTTCACATGCCCGCCCAATCAGTCCATCTCTATGCTAATTGCCCTTTCAAAGCTAACATTTCCAAATGGCAAGAGAAGTTCAGAGTCATTTAAAGGAAAAATAGGCATACATGAGACGTACCATGAAAATCTTGGACTTAAAAAAAATCTCATCCTTACTCTGGCTGTAGAAATAGTGAGCACAGGAGGCCTCCTATTTATTGTTTTTCCCACAGAAGCCAGTTTCAGTTCAGT
This sequence comes from Capra hircus, assembly GCF_001704415.2. Lineage (NCBI taxonomy): Eukaryota > Metazoa > Chordata > Mammalia > Artiodactyla > Bovidae > Capra > Capra hircus. The sequence goes on along the minus strand of NC_030825.1, from coordinate 25,912,210 downwards.
TCCCACTGTTTCATAACACGAGAGCTCAACTTACATACTTCCAAACAGAGGGATGGGTCCTTGGTTTTGTTTTCTTCTTTCCTCAAGAAAAAGCCTCAATCTCAGTTGCAGGCTTAAATAGACTTAATACCCATAAGCCCCATAAGCTCTGGCATGCCACAAATAGTTCTTTTCATCAGAAACTGCAAATCACAATTCTACTGTAAAATCCAGAGCTGCTCTGATAGCTGCCCAGGGCACTGAGCATGGGGCCTCGCATTTAGTGGCATTTAATAAAGATTTGTTGATGGACTGCTTGATCTGGGTCTCCCATATCAGGTGTAGCTTGAGTTTCTTAGATTTTTTTTTTTTAAGGGATTTCAACTAAGATTTAACAGTCTGGTGCAGTCTTAATGCACCAACTTCTCCATTCCCACAGACCTTTAGGCCCAGGATCTTAAAACCTATTTATGATGCCTGAGTTTCAAAGCAACTATGGGACCAGAGGGCAAGAAGGCAGGCAGGACAATCCAGAAAAAGCCCCTACACCGTCTGGGCCACAGCACAGTGTCCTCATGACAGAGGGGTCCTCTAGATGATCAGAGAAGAGTAAACCAAAACTCCATTGTGATGGTTGAGAGCTTTGGAGTGAGGAATCCAGACTTTATCACTCATAGCCTTGTGACCTTAGGCAGGTTACTCAGCATCTCTGTGCAGAAGCTTCTTCATCCAAGCAGTTCAGAGGATTAAATGAGGAAACAAGTGTGAAGCCCTTGAGACAGTATTTGGAATGACAAAAGCATCATTTGTATTTTAAATAACTAGTGTAGCAATACAGCAAAGGAAATTTTACCATGCTTTTAGTGTTATAAAAACTGAGGGTCCATACATACCAATTATGGGAGCTTAACTCACCAGAACGTTCAATTAAACAGACACATTACTCTCCCAAAATGCCAGACAAATTAGAGCTCATGGTTCATATGAAAGAGCTGAACAGAACAGAAACCAAGTAGGGAAGTGAATTTATTTATAAGTGAATTTAATTGGGATCCCCAAAAACTAAAGGTGCTAAATACTGTGCTTAATACTTTTAAAATGAAGTTGTAACTTCAGGGACAGGCACATCATATGAGTTATTCCAACTTTTAATAACACTTTGTCATCACAATGGGCTTCCCTGTTGGCTCAGCTGGTAAAGAATCTGCCTGCAATGCCGGAGACCTGGGTTTGATCCCTAGATTGGGAAGACCCCCTGGAGAAGAGAACAGCTACCCACTTCAGTATTCTGGCCTGGAGAATGCCATGGATGTACAGTCCATGGGGTTACGAAGAGTCTGACACAACTGAGTGACTTTCATTTTTCATCACAGTGGAAGAAAGAAAGCTGAGTTACTGATTTTCTATTTCAGTCATCAGACTTTAGCAAGAAAATTTAAGGGAGAGGGATAGATATATACAGTTAGAAAGTGATTAAGACCATGTAAACACAGCTGTTGATTAAAAAAAAACACAGGTAAGGAAATTCCTAGAAAAATTAAATGTAATAAATCAGCAGGCAGGATAAAATGGATCCCTAAGCAGTGAAGAAACTTATTAATAGACTTGCTGAACCACTAACAACTCAGAAAAGTAATAGTGAGCTAGGACAGAAATTTTACAATATGTCTTGATGTGAGCTTTGGAAAGAGAAGACTTTTGGGTGACTAGTAACTTCCAGGGAAAGAGGAGCTGTGAAATGACAAGGGTGGAAGTGGCAGAGAGTTTCCCTTCTTGGCCTCTCTCTGTGGTTACGACATCATGTTTCAAGGATGGATCATTGTCAGAGTTAGAATAACCTGAAAGAAATCAATTCCCCGAGTATTTATTGAGCTTCTCTCATGTCCGAGGCACCATGCCAAGTGAGAGATGCAAAGATGAGCAAGTTTGGTCCTAGATCTCCAGAAACATCCAGACCATGAGGGACAACAGCTGTGAGCACAGTAACACCAGGTAAAAGGCAATCAATAACTGTAGCCGAGTTACACACAGCACATACACTTAAACAGGAGGGAGGTGAATTTACACCAAGAATATCAAGGATAGCTTTCTGGAGGTGGTATTTGACCTGACCTTGAAGGATGGATAGGTAAAAAGCTTCAGGCATGGTAAGAGCATTCATTCAACTGTTCATCCACCTATCACCCATCTATCCATCCATCCAACCATCCAACTATCCATGCTATTAACAAATAGTTACTGGGCACTTTCAAGGCAAATAGAAAGGGGAAAAGTGGAAACAGTGACAGATTTTATTTTCCTGGGCTCTAAAATCACTGCAGATGGCGAATGCAGCCATGAAATTAAAAGACACTTGCTCCTGAGAAGGAAAGCTATGACAAACTTAACGTAATAAAAAGCAGAGACATCACTTTGCTAACAAAGGTGTATATAGTCAAAGCTGTGGTTTATCCATAGTCATATACAAATGTGAGTTGGACCATTAAAGAAGGCTGAGCACTGAAGAGTTGATACTTTCAAACTGTGGTGCTGGAGAAGTTTCTTGAGAGTCCCTTGGATGGCAAGGAGATCAACCAGTCAATCCTAAAGGAAATCAACCCTGAATATTCACTGGAAGGACTGACCCTGAAGCTGAAGCTCCAATACTTTGACCATCTAATGAGAAGAGGTGACTCATTGGAAAAGACCCTGATGCTGGGAAATACTGAGGGCAGGAGGAGAAGGAGGCAATAGAGGTTGAAATGGTTGGATGGCATCACCGACTCAATGGACATGAGTTTGAGCCAAGTCTGGGAGATAGGGGAGGACAGAGGAGGCTGGCATGCTGCAGTTCATGGGGTCGCAGAGTCAGACACAACTGAGTGACTGAACAACAACTCTGGGCACTTACTTTCTGCCAGGTACTGTGCTGGCTGTTGATGGCAGAATTTTGAGTAAGAAGAGACAGAATCCCTACCCTTGGGAGCTTCTCAGGAGGCAAACATTGACGAAAGCATAAAACCTTCAGATATAAACTGCAGTGTAATATTGTCATGAGGGGTGGTCCAAGGTTCTGGCTCGCTAGAGTCTAAGGCTCTAACAGGAACATTTGACCATGGCAGAGAAATTATGGAAGGCTTTGACTGTGAAGTGATCAGTGGAATTGAGATCCTAGGGGTTAAGGGTAGGGGGAGAGTTGGAGACACCCGGGGAGAGTTGGAGACACCCAGGCAGAGAGAGAGGATGGCAGCATTCCCAACTGAGGAAGTGGTGCATTTCACAGTGGGAAAGAAGCAGTGAGAACAGGTTGAAACAGTCCAGGAAGGCTGGAGGGTGTAGCATGGGATGAGCAGTGTGCAGAGATGAGGCCAGAGGGAAGAGCGGGGCATGGGGGTCTTGGAGCCTTGATGAGAAGCTCCCAACCTTTACTCTAGGAAATATTCTTAGACTACTTTAACTAGAAACAGTCTTAGAAATATTTTAATTGGTGTCATTATATGGGTGGGGGGAGGCAAGAGGTGGCATGGTGAGAGTTTTATTTTAGACAGATTGTTTGGCTGAAATGTGAAGACTGGGGGCTTCCCTGGTGGCTCAGTGGTAGAGAATCTGCCTGCCAGTGCAAGAGATGCAGGAGACATGGGTTCGATCCTTGGGTTGGGAAGATCCCCTGGAGGGTGAAATGAAGACCCACTCCAGTATTCTTGCCTGGACAATCCATGGACAGAGGAGCCTGGCACATTATAGTCCATGAGGTCGCAGGATTGGACATGACTGAACGGCTAAGCACACACGCATGTGGAGACTGGATTAGGGCCACAGAGGGTGAGCCAGAGGTTCAGCATGAGACACAGTTGGTGGTGGCCAGGACTGGGTGAGCAGCAGTGGGGATGGGGAGAAATGACCTCAGGAGATATGTAAGGCTAAGTCAACAGGACCGGAAGGCAGGCTGCAGGGCTTTGGTATGAGAGAGGGAGATGTCAAATTTACTTCTGGTTTTTAGACCTGGACAAATGGAAGCACTGATCCTAGGTAGGGCAGAGCGTGGTAGAGAGACTAGCTGTGAGGAGCCTGAGGTGTGCAGGTGGGGTCAATATGTATTTCCCCCAGTAGACTGTTAAGTCCCCCAAGGGCAGGACTCTGCCTTTTTTAACTCAACATTGTGTCCTTGGCAAGCAGTATGGTGTCTGACAGACAGCAAATGCTCAGTAGCCATTTATTGAGTGGACAGTTGGATGAGCGAATGATTTTTTGAGGTGCTTTAAGACATCTGAGGCTTGATGGCTCAGAGGGTAAAGAATCCACCGGCAGTACAGAAGACACAGGAAACTTGGGCTCAATCCTTGGGTCAGGAAGATCCCCTGGAGAAAGGAAATGGCAACCCACTCCAGTATTCTTGCCTGCAAAATCCCATGGACAGAGGAGCCTGGCGGGCTACAGTCCAAAGGGCTGCAAAGAGTTGGACATGACTGAGCGACTAAGCACAGCACAAGACAACTGAGAGATGCTGGGTAGAAAGCTGGATAGATGGGCTGCAGTTCAGGAGAGAGGTCGGGACAGGAGCTATAGATGCATGATCTACCCCAGGAGGGTAACTCCAAGGAGAAGATGAAGAGGTCCTGGATTCAGCCTTCAGAAATTTCAACAAAACAGGTCAGGGCCAGGTAGCAGAAGGAAGGCGTACGAAAAGGAGAAAGAGAAAGGGCAGTCAGAGAGAGTATTTCTAGAAGGAAAGGGTGGTCAATGGTGTCAATGGCAAGTAAGATGAGAACTGAAGAATGTCCTTTGGATTTAGCAGCACTGAGGTCATCAGTGACCTTTGTGGGAGCTGTTTTTGTGAAGCAATGGGGTGGAAGCCAGATTGGAGGGGGTGAGGAGTGGGAGGTGATGAAACAGCCACAGGGAGTAGACACAAGTCTTAGGAGAAGTTTGGCGGTGAAGAGGAGGAGAGAGGCGGGGCGATGCTGAGCAAATGCAGGAATGTGCCCAGCAGGTTTGAGACGTTAAAACAGCCTAGACTGCAGTGTTACGTGGCAGCCTGGATGGTAGGGGAAGGGTGTTTGGGGGAGAATGGATACATTATATGTATGGCTGAGTCCATTCGCTGTTCACCTGAAACTATCACATTGTTAATTGGTTATACTCCAATACAAAATAAAATATTAAAAACAAAAACACCGAACAGTCTAGTATGGCTAGAACAGTGATACCTGTGCCTTTTTTTTTTTTTTCTGTCCCAATATCTCCTGAGGAATAGACATCCCAGGTTCTTAACAGAAATCAGACTATCATGAGAAGGAGCTGATTTCATTGGGGTGATGAGCTTGAGTTTTGGAGATCTTAATTTTGGGGGGCTTATGGAGCAGGCAGGGGAGAGTGATGTCAGTATGGTGGTGGGAAATACAATCTAGGGCAGCGCTGACAAACTGCAGGCCCCGAATCCAGTCCCTCATTTATTCTCAATATGCCAGCCCTTGAGCTAAGAATGGCTTTTACATTTTTAAAAGTGAAAGTCGCTCAGTTGTGTCCGACTTTTTGCAACCCCATGGATTATACAGTCCATGGAATTCTCCAGGCCAGAATACTGGAGTGGATAGCCATTTCCTTCTCCAGGGGATCTTCCCAACCCCAGAGATTAAACAGGTCTCCCGCATTGCAGACATATTCTTTACCCTTACATTTTTAAATGGTTGAAAAATCAAAAGGAGAATAATATTTCATGATATGTAAAAAGTGTATGAAGGTCACATTTCAGTGTCTGTAAATAAAATTTTATTGGAATTAGTTTATAGCCACACTCATTCATGTATATATCATCTAAGGCTGTTTTTGTACCACTGCCATAGAGCTAAATAGTTGCAACAGACCAATCGGCCCTCACAGCTTAAAATGTTGACTATCTGGCCAACCCTTAGCCAAAGCCAGACGAGGGCAATCAAAGCAATTTCCTGACAGCCAATTTTGGGGAAAGCATCAAGTTAAAGGGGTCCAGATCACCCTGCACATTAAAGGAAACCACTTGCTGGCCATTTGTGGAGAGGGGATGCCAACAGTCTGATAGCTCTGGGTCCAGGAGGGGCATCTGTCCCGCCTCATCATGCCCCCTGCTCACTGATGTCATGAATGGGAACCCACAGGGCTCAGCGTAAAGGAGACTTCTTCAGGGAAACATTCTCCTTCCCTTCCCCAACTGCCTCTCAGCCATCTTAAACAGAGCTCCTTGCACGTCTCCATTACAGCATTTATTGCCATGGTAATGAAATAATTATTTGTAGAATTCTTGGTTCACTGCCTGTCTCTCCCTCTAGGCTGGGAGCCACTCTGTTGTAATGACTAAGAGAACAGATTCGGGAGACAGGCTGCTCGGTTCGATTCTGGTTCTACCATTTACAGGCAGGTTATCTGCGGCTCATTTACACTCTCCTGGCTTTGGTTTCCTCCACAGTAAAATGGGGACAGTGAGAATCTGTACCATTTGGGGAGGGCTGCAGGATTAAACAAGATAATAAAATAATAAGACACAAGCTGCTTGGAGCAGTGCCTACGATCTACTAAGTGCCCAAGAAATATATCATTGTTGGTAACTGTTTGGATAAGGGAAGGAGTCGTAAAGGAGTGGGAGAAAACAAAGGTAAAACCTGAATTTGGGGGCAACTGTGGGGACAGTGATGTCATTTCTGGAGATAGGAAACACAGGAAGCGGAGGAGGTTTGGAGAATTTGCCGTGTCTGAGGTGCCTGGGGACAGCCAAGCGACAACACAAGGCAGACAGGTAGATGTGGGGCTCAGCAGAGATTGTGGGGTTGAGTGAAGGGTTGGAAGAGTCTGGAGGCTTGAAATAGCTGGGAGAAATAGCTGTGGGAGAAACATAAGACTGCAGGGTTGTGGTTCTGGCCTATGTAAACAGGCAGATGGCAGACCAGGGGGTTTCTCAGCCCTCATAATTGTGTTAGCCAACTCCTCATCATAAATCTCTTTCCATACCTCTATATGTAGCCTATTGGTTTTGGAGAACTCTAATACAGTATCCTTGGGTACAATTTCCTGAAAAGCCTTCTGTAGGTGAATTCAAGTTGCTAGTGAATGCCACTTTCTCCTGTCTCACCTGTCTTACCTGAGAAGCACTAGGAAAGGGGAGACTTGCAGGGAATCATTGCTACTCTCCCCCTACCCAGAATCTTCTCTCCTGTGGGAGTTAGCAGCTAGAAGAACAGAACTATAGCAGGAAGAAATCTCTAGATATCTACACATCTAGCAATTGGACCTTTTTACCTTCCCTTTTTGACCTTCTTAACAATTCTAATTAAAATATCCTCATGTTATAGGTGAGGACTCTGGGGCTTGGAGAAATGAAATTCCTTGTCCAAGATCATACAGCTAATAAATAGCTGAGTGAGGATTCAAAATTAGGAAGGTCTATGTGGTTCCTAGCAACCCACTCCAGTATTCTTGCCTGAGAAATCCCACAGACAGAGGAGCCTGGCAGGCTATAGTCCATGGGTCACAAAGAGGAGAACATGACTTAGTGACTAAACAGCATGTGGCTCCTAAGCTGCCCTTGGCAGGATTCTCCAGAAAAATAGAACCAATAGGTTGTGTGTGTGTGTGTGTATGTGTATGTGCATACACAATTCTGGATGCTGACAAGTCCCAAGATCCACAGGGTAAACTGGCAAGTTGGAGACCCAGCTGATGCAATAGCTCCAGTCCAAAGAACAGCAGCACTGGGATCCAGGAAGAACCATTTTCCTGCACATGAGGGAAATCATGATGGTACTGCCTTGCCCCTTCTTCTTTTCTTTGATTTTTCAGCTCGGAAGTCTTCCTGGGTTTGATGGTCATCTCCTACCTCTCAGGCCTCCTCTTCCTTATTTTTTTATGGATAAAATATTTCATCCCCCCAAATATTTTGTTTATTCCTATGAGCATAATGGCTCAGCTATGAAGCTCCCTTGACCAACCCTTCTGCTGGACTGCCGAGCCATTTGTGACCTGCAGATACAATAAATTCAGAGACTACATAATTGCTGCTTAGCCCATGGGTCACATTAACTTGGCCTTGTGTGACTCTTCATGATGGTTCCTAGACACAACAACTGAGTCTGTGACCAGGGAGCTCATGGAGGAAAGAAAGCATGGTTTCTAACACCTTATAACAATGACATCTTATTCCCAAAGGAGGAGGTCCAAGGCTTTGGACTTCACCAGGTGCTTTGATTCTTCAGGAAACCCCTGTCCCAATATCATTTTCTAGCCTTAAACACCAGCAAAACTTCCCAGATAGACAGACCCATAGAACTTCTCTAACTCTGTTTTGTGTTCAGCACTTATTAACTCTGTGATAACCAAAGAAATTTATAAGTGGCTCCTAGAACTCTGCTTTTGATCATGATGGAATAACTGGTGCCTGGCAATATACATCTTTATAATACTGAGCAAAATGAATGAAACACTTCTTTAGACAGTGAACAACATGTACAACCCTAACCTTAATCAACAAACACATGAAATGATGCTAAACATTACTAATTACTAGAGAAATGAAAATCAACACTATAAGGAGGTTTCACCTCACATTGGTCAGAATGGCCATCATCAAAAAAATCTACAAACCATAAATGCTTGAGAGGGTATGGAGAAAAGGGAGCACTCCTATACTGTTGGTAGAAGTGTAGACTGGTACAGCCACTGTGGAGAACTGTATGGATGTTCCTTAACAATCTAAAAATAGAACTACAACATGACCCAGCAATCCCATTCCTCAGCATATACCAGGAGAAAGCCATCACTCAAATAGACACACACACCCCAATGTTCATTGCAGCACAATTTATAATAACCAGGACCTGCAACCTAAGCATCCTTCAGCAGAGGAATGGATAAAGAAGACGTGGTGCATGCATACATTGGAACATTAGCCAATGTGGATGAACCTAGAGACTGTCATACAGAGAGAAGGAAGTCAGAAAGAGAAAAACATCATGTAATGTCACTTATACATGGAACCTAGAAAAATGATACAGATGAACTTATCTGCAAGGCAGAAATAGAGACACAGATATAGAGAACGAATATAGGAACACCAATCAGGGAAAGGGGTGAAATGAATTGGGAGATTGGGATTGATATACACACACTATTATGTATAAAGCAGATAATTAATGAGAACCTACTGTATAGCACAGGAACTCTAGCTGATGCTTTGTGGTGACCTAAATGGGAAGGAAATCCAAAAAAGAGGGGATATATGTATATGTAGATCTGATTCACTTTGCTGTACAGCAGAAACTAAGGCAACATTGTAAAGCAACTATACTCCAATAAAAATTAGTAAAAAAAAGAAAGTGAAAAGCAAGCCACAGTCTGCGAGCAAATATTTACAATACATAAACCTGATAGGACTTAGATAAAAATATAGAAAGAGCCCTCAAAACTTCACAATTAAAAAGACAATCAAACTTTTTTAAAGGTAAAATTTTCAGTAGATAATTTCACAAAAAATGTGAATGATCAATAAGCAGATGAAAGTGTATTCAAATCTTAAATCATCAAGAAAATTCAAATTGTAACTATAATGAGATGTGACTACATAGTCATTAAACTTTAAACGGCTGACAATGCCAAGTATGTGGTGAGGCTGTGGAGCAACTGGGACTTTCATACTACTGGTAGGCATGTAAAATAGAGTAATCACTTTGGGAAATGATTTATCAGTTTCAAAATAAAATTAAACATGCACTTTCACTCCCAGGTATACACCCAAGAGAATAAAAACATGTCCACACTAAAACATGTGCATGAACACTTATAGCTGCTATATTCACAACAGCCAAAAATTGGAAACAATCCCAATATCAATCAACATGTGAAATTATAAACAAGTTGTGGTATAGCTAGTGGAATATTAATCAGCATCCAAAAATCATGAACTCTTGATACACACAATATGGAAAAATCTCTAAAACACTGTGCTGAGCAAAAAAAAAACACAAAAGAATACACTCTTTGTGACTAAACTTATGTGGAGTTCAAAAACAGGCAAAACCAACCTGTAATAATAAGTGGGTCAGGGGGTGAAGAGACTGACTGTGTAGTGGCACAGAAGGACTTTTGGGGTGTTGGAAATGCTCTCCACCTTCGCTGTGGTGATGATTAAGTTACATGGGTATGTACATTTGTCAAAACTTACTGAAAAGTTTTAAGCAGATAGATTTTATAATGTATGTTACACCTCAACAAATTTTAATAAAGAGGTTTTCATTCCTAAAAGGAGACTGTAGTTCAGTTGGGGAAACTGGATTGGAAATGAGAAGGAACCCTTATAATCACTCACAAGTCAGAAGGGCATTGGGTACTAATTTATACCTTGCACCGTGGTGCTGTGGAGAGCTCAGGAGAGGTAGGTGAGCAGTCAGTATACCTTTCAGAGGGAACCCATCCCAGGATCTGGAAGGAAAGGGAGAATCTGAGGCGTGGGGAGAAGGCTTGGGGTCTCCAAGGACAGATTCTCCATAGTGGTGTGGAAATGTGGATGGCCTCCACTGTGGTCATGCAGACGACTGTAGTTAATTCAGATGAAGTGAGATATGGGAAAGGAATAGAATAGAAAGTCTTAGAAGCAGACCAAAAAGCACATAAAGCTGAAGATGGGCATTCTTGTGAGTTCTGCGCTGGGCAATGGCAAATGGGAGCGACCCAGCTGCGGCAGGTTATCAGAGACCAAGAATCCGTGAAGGAGGCCCTTGCAGGTGTGCAGACATAGACGGTTACAGGCACACTGTAGAGTATAGACCTGGGGAAACACAGGGAGGGGAAGAACTGAGAACAGTCTGATGAGCACAAGCCTTTGGGAGCTGCTGACTCTATCTTCAGAAACTTCTGAGCCATGGAGGGGCAGCCACCCCCAGGGAACAGAGCTCAGACTCTGAAGTCCACACTCTTTAGCTCCAAGCCTGGTTCTATTACAAACCAACTTGGCGAAATTTTTTAAAGCACCTCAAATTTTACTTTCCTTATATATAATATGGGAATAATAATTCTTAATTTGTGGGATTATTGAGAGGATTAGAGGTAAGGTAGGTGGAGCATCTGGTGCAACTACTACTACTACTAAGTTGCTTCAGTCGTGTCCGGCTCTGTGTGACCCCAGAGATGGCAGCCCACCAGGCTCCCCCATTCTTGGGATTCTCAAGGCAAGAACACTGGAGTGGGTTGCCATTTCCTTCTCCAATGTATGAAAGTGAAAAGTGAAAGTGAAGTTGCTCAGTCGTGTCCGACCCTCAGCAACCCCACGGACTGCAGCCTACCGGGCTCCTCTGTCCATGGGATTTTCCAGGCAAGAGTACTGGAGTGGGGTGCCATTGCCTTCTCCGATCTGGTGCAAAGGAGATATTAAATGACAGACATTGTGATGAGTCCTGGGCTGATCAGAGACTCCTGGGACCACCGTATAAGATGTCTCCTTTCAGAAGGGTCTTGGCCGGCGGCGGAGGAAGGGGTGGTGGGGGCCACAATTTCACTGGATGAGTGAAATGAAAAAATTAACATACACAGAAACACACCAGTATACTAGCCATCAAGGACAAGCAACACAAGGTGTAAACATATTTACATATGTGCTGTGTGGGGCCACAAAAAGAGAGGTGAGGTGGGGTCCTCTCACTAACAAAGGACCAGGGGGTCTGATTATGGGTCAAAGGGGTTCATAATTTGAAGTTTCTCTCTTGGGAGAAGGATGCCTTTTTAATTTTCAAATTGACTGAGAGTAGCCTACTTAGCCCAACATCTCTGTCATTAAGCGGCCCCCTCAATGCTCTGACGCAGGCGTCTGGCTCTTGGAGAATCCTCAGAGACCATTGCTCCAGAATATTATCACCAGGGAGGGGCATGTGGTGGGGATGTCAGGCAAGCACAAACTTAATGTAGCTGCTCAGATCTAGGGAAGATTATTTTCTCTATGTTGAAATAGGCAGGCAGGCATTTACTGATATCTAGTGTTTACAAGGTGAGCACTGTGCTAAGAGGCTTTATCTGGATTGTCTGGAATAACCATTCGTTCATTCAACAATTATTTATTAAGTTCCAACAGGCACTGTGTGGGATGCTAGGGATGCTTGGGGATCAGGGTGACAGATAGGTAAGCAGATCATAACCATGAGGGACAAGTATCACCTGAGAGTCTGGAAGACTCCGGCAAAAGCGGGTGAGTACTTTTGTGCAACAAAACCCAGGGTTCCGCAAAATACAAGCCCACTTTTCCAGCTGGATACCAGCTCCCCACTGGAGTCACCTTCACCTCCTCTCTGTCCCTCACTAACAAAGCCAAACCAGATACAGAGACGTGAACTGAAAAGGTGTAAAGGACTTACAGGGCCAATTGCTCAGCGTCCCCCTTTGAGCAGGAAACCCAGCCACTGCCGTCCCCACAGACCCCATCTCCTCTGTCTAGCTCTTAAGAGTTGACTCCAGCCTGTAATAGTCTTTCCCCCACCTTTCGCTCCCACTAACAATATACTTAGGTGCCAGAAAGTACTTTACCAAGCTAATTAGAGCTGTGTGTTAAGTAAGAGTCAATGATCTCTGAGCAAGGGCCCAAAAGGCTCCTCTGTGTGGAAAGAGAAGCTCTGTAATGCAGAAGCCAGCTGCTCAGGGATCTAGCTCATCTCCTCCCCGTCTTGTTCCAAACGGATGATCCTGCCTCCTACCTGGGTGCCACAGATGAGGTTAAACAACTGTTTGGATGAGCATGACCCAGGGTTGCCTTAGTCTATTTGAACAGCACATGGGAGAAGATGGAGGGGCGAGAGAAGGGTGATGTGCACTCGGCCGGCAGAATCTCCTGCAGGAAATCACTGACGCCAGCCGGCATCTCCAGGCCTCTGCCAGGCTGTTTCTCCCGCTCTCCTATCTCTCGGGGGTTGGCCATCCCGCTGGGGCTTGCCAGCTCTGAAAGACAAAGAGGGCAAAGCTCTCAGCCTGCTGTGTACCTACCTTCAACACGTCCCCCCACAAAATCACCCACAAACACTGGTCTGGCCAGGGGTAGGGGTGGGAGGAAGTGTGTGGCAATCCTCTTTTCTTTAGAAATAGGATTGGAAATGGGGTAATCGTCTAAATGGGCAGTCCTGATGAGTCGATAAGCATAACTCCCATTTTTATTACGGTGATGAGGCTGCCTGAGTGAGGGTAATCCCTCTCCTGGGCTCCGGGGGAGATTGCCAGGCAGCCAGTCGCCACCCCGCCCTCCACCACGGCTGCATTAGTCTGATGGGAAGAGGCACTGAGCTCTAGACGACTGCATTTCATAATGGCATTTAAAAGCCCAGATCCTCGGGTCATGCCAGAGTCCAGGACACTGCTGACCAAGCTCCCTCTCCCCTTGACACTGGTCCCCCAAACACTGAAGGGAGAGATGGTCTGAAAGCAGGGCTGCCCTCAGTCATGTAAGGTGTAAAAGGCATGAGGAATAGACCCCAAATTAAAATGGCTCGAGCAAACAGGGTAGCATGGAAAAACCTCTGGGTTCTAGCCTCAGCCAAGCCACTAAGTCTTGAGTCCTCAGTTACCTCAACTGCATTATGTGGTTTCTCGGTTTCCTCGTCGGCATTTCTGCTTTGCCATGTGAAAGAGAGATTCATGACTCTCCCAGCTGGCCGGGAATTCCACCCTAATAGAGTACTTCCTTTGTGTTTGAAAGGATGTTTTATCCTTTTACACCTCCCTTGAAATTATAATCTTCCATTTTACTAATGAATGCCTTAAGGGAGAGGACAACCTAGTGGCAACTGGAAGAAAGGCCCTGAGATGAGGACAGGCAGGCGAGGGGTGGCCTTGTGTTCCAGGAAAAGGCAAGGGGTTCAGGAAAGGAATCAGAAAGACCCCCAAGGTCACATCATCTGGGGCCCACCGTGTGGGCAAAGTCCACATGGCAATGGTTGAGGTCCAGGCAGATGGACTGAGGTTAGGGCAGCTGGTTCTGCTGATGGCAGGTCTCTGGACCTTCAGAATAAGTCATGGACCTTGTGTGCTCATTTGGCTCCTGGGTGGAGTCTTTATCGCTCCCCATTCACTCATTTACTCAAGCACAGATCAGTCAAGAGGCCACAAGGCATGGCAAATTAAGACTGGATTTAGATGCAGAAGCTGAGCCCTAGCTGCAGCGCCAACATTTACTTGTCACGTGACACTAACAAGGCATGTCACCATTCTGAGCTGCAAAATAAGGCAAGTGCCTGCCTTGCATGCTTCACAGTCAGCCTTGCTACCATGCATGCCTCCAGGGGGTGTCGTTCCGTGGGGGTCTATAGGAGTGGCACCAGTCAGAACTGGGCAATGCAAAACTGGCACAACCAAACGTTGCAACCCTGCTTGTAGTTAAAAGATATCAAATGACACATTAGCCAAGAACACTATTAAGACAACAGTGTTATTATTGGTGTATTGGTCATACTGTAAAAGGCGATACTGATCCACAAAAGACATTTATAAAAAGTTAAAATTTCTTGGCATCAGGATTTCCCTGGTGGTCCAGTGATTAAGACTCCATCTTGCAATGCAGGGGACATGGGCTCAATCTCTGGTGGGGAACTAAGATCCCACATGCCCACGAGCCACAGTTAAAGAGTCCATACGCCACAATGAAAGATCTGCATGACACAATGAAGATCTAAGACCTGACACAGCCAAATAAATTGGGAAAAAAATTTTAATTTAGTGGCATAAATTTTAAAAAATTAAAAACTTAGTGGCATAATCTAGTTTCGTATTCTGTCTAACAGTGATGGAGCAGTAGAACAACCCATACAATCCTAATGCTGTTGTTGTGATTCAGGCCTACAGGACCCACAAAAAATAATAAGCAGGGGCTTCCCGGGTGGCTCTGACGGTAAAGAATCTGCCTAGAGAAGGGAATGGCTACCCACTTCAGTATTCTTCCCTGGAGGGTTCCATGGAAAGAGCAGCCTGGTAGGCTACAGTTCATGGGGTTGCAAAGAGTCAGACACAATTGAGCAACTAACACTTTCACTTTACTTTCCCTGGTGGTCCAGTGGTTAGGACTCTGTGCTTCCAATACTGGGGGCCCAGGTTTAATCTCTGGTCAGGGAACTAAGATCCCGCAAGCTGCACAGTGCAGCCAAACAAAAAAAGAAAGAAAAGTGTAAGCAAAATAAGAGGTGTGGCCCCAAGCCCAGGTCTGACCTGGTGGTCCCAAGACCACTCTGCCCTCCATATTACACCCATTTCAAAATACCCTTCATTTTAAGACACCCAGAATCTCAGTTAAGCCAGGCCTCCACTGATAGACTTCTCAGATCAGGACTGGAAGGTGGGGATCAGATATGTTTAGCCCCAAAGGAGGTTCCTCAGATTTCGCACCCCTCACACACCAATTCACCATCAGCTCAGGGCAGCAAGTCTAAAGAATATCCACTCCTCTTAACCTTCCACAGGCCACAACTGCCTGGGAAAGGAGAAAGACCCACAGATTCATGACTCCACCACACTGCCACTACCCCATCAGTTTCAAAACCCTCTCCATTCTTCCCCACATCGGTGACCTTGGGGTCAGACAGATTAAATATGTTAAACCATGTAAAGCCCCTTGATCCACTGTTTCCATCCTTAAGGGGGGAAAACAGAAATGGGAAATACTAAAAGCATTTGTCCCCTCCTCTCCAGTTTTCCTCTCATAGCCCCAGGGCAGGGCATCTTCAGCAGATGCTTCCAAAAGCGTTGCCCTAGTTCTAAGATCTTCTGCCTCTACGCTACATTCCTCCTCAGAGCTACTCCTCTAACACACAGCTCCTGGGCTGTCACATGCTTGTGTCCCAGGCTGCTCAGCACCCCCGTGCCTAGGTGACAATATCCTGAGCCAGCTTCACCTCTGGCTACTTCTTCCCCTGGGGTGGCCCTCCATTCATGAACAACCATTGTGCATTCACTCGACCAATGCATGATTAACGGAAGTCGTAAGGCAATGCGCTGGGTATCAGCACTGTGGCAGAGAGCAAACCCAGCCAGGCATCCCAGAGCCTACAACCTTCCAGGGAAAACAGACACGCATCAAATGACCACAAAAGTACATGTATGGTTACAAACTGATATTTGATAAGCAAATGTGTTCAGAAATATACACGGTGGAAGGGCTGAAGTAGTCTGGGGGATCAGAGAAGGTTCCCCTGAAGGAGTGATATTTGAGCGATATCTGAAAAATGAGAAGGGACAACTTAGGCAATGCGGGTGGGAGGGGCAGCCGCAACAGAAGAGAGGATTCCTGCCAAGGGAGTTGCCTGGGCCTGGGGCCGCTGAGGAGCAGAAAGAAGGCTGGTACTGCTGAGCACAGAGGTGGGGTTGCTGGTCCAAGGTGCGGCAGGGAAGTCGCCAGGGGTCAGTTTATGAGGGGTCTTAGAGGCTCTACTGAGGGTATGGGTCTTTATCATGAGAGAAATGAGACAGCATTAAGAGGTTTTATGCAGGGGAGGAGGGGAGTTAGGGAGCGTGGGACATAATCAGATTTGCCTTTTCAAATGCTCACTCCAGCTGCTGTG
Source organism: Capra hircus (assembly GCF_001704415.2). Classification (NCBI taxonomy): domain Eukaryota; kingdom Metazoa; phylum Chordata; class Mammalia; order Artiodactyla; family Bovidae; genus Capra; species Capra hircus. The sequence goes on along the minus strand of NC_030825.1, from coordinate 25,895,708 downwards.
GGGAGAAGGGGATGGGGGCACAGAGTGGGTGTGGGGACCCAGTGAGGAGGGAACTGCATCCCTCTCAGGCAGGTGATACAGATGTAAACTTGGACTGGGAGCTGGGAGTGACGAGTGAGCCGAGAAAATAAATTTACCAAACCCGAGTATAGCTAACCAGATGGATGGGCGGTGCCATCTGGAACGATGGAACATCGGAAGGTGACCAGATTGGGTAAAAAGATCCTGAGGTCAGTTGAGGACATAATGGGTTTCGGGAGCCCTTGAGGCCTCCCCGTGGAAAGACAAGTGATAGATGGGTCTGGGCTGGAGATGTACGTTTCCAGAGCCATCTGCACCCAGATTGCAATGGAAAATGTGAACATGAATGAGACTGCATTATGTCACCACGGTCACCTTCTCCCTCCAGTTGCTCCAGCTGTGCCTGCCCACACACAAGAAGAGCAGGTCGCTGCTGGTTCATAGTGACCCCTCAGGCCTCTGTACTCACTCCTGCTGCTATAGGGCTCCTTGCATCACTTTGTGGCCACTCCTTTACATGTCTTCCCCACTAATGGTCCAGCAACACCTTGGGGACAGAGACACCGAACACCAAGCTAAGGAGTTTATACTTGACCCTGTGGTAACTGAGCATTGCCTAGAGACATCACTCTGTGATGGTTAATTTCATGTCAACTTGCGTGGCCCTCAGCGTTGCCCAGATTAAAAGTTACTTCTGGGTGTCTGTGAGGATATCTCCAGATGTGATTAGCACTAGAATCAGTGAACTCAGTAAAATAGGTTGCCCTCCCCAATGCGGGTAGGCATCATGCCGTTCATCGAGTGTATGAATGGAACAAGAGGTGGAAGAAGGAGAAATCTGCTCCCTTCTCCTGCCTCACTACTTAAGCTAGCACATCTATTCTCCTGCTTTCAAACTGAGATTTACATCATCAGCTCCTCTGGTTCTCAGGCCTTCAGACTCACACTGAATTATACCACTGGCTTTTCTGGGTCTCCAGCTTGCAGACAGAAGATCATGAGACGTCTCAGCCTCCATAATGACATGAGCCAATTTCTCATAATAAATCTCATTTTAGATAGAAAAAATAGATGGGCAAATAGATCATAGAAAATTGAAGAGAAAAAGAGAGAGAGAGTGAGAGAGACAGAGATCCTATTGGTTCTGTTTCCCTGGAGAATCCTATTACATCTTTTTCTCCCCAAAGCAATGCCATGGAGAGTGGGGTTTCAGGATTAGTGCTCACCAAAGCGCCCACTGGCATCTGTAGGTCTATGAAGGACGACACTGGACAAGGAAAACAACTAAATATCTTTGTGCTGACATGGTGTGTGTTCAGTCGCTAAGTCATGTCCGACTCTTTGGGACCCTGTGGACTGTGTAGCTCACCAGGCTCCTCTGTCCATGACATTTCTTAGGGAGGGATACTGGATTGGGTAGCCATTTCCTTCTCTAGGGGATCTTCCAAACCCAGGGACTGAACCCATGTCTCCTTCATCACCTGCACTGGCAGGCAAATTCTTTACCACTGAGTCACCTGGGAAGCCCTTTGCTGACATGGAACCTCAGATAACAAAGGCTCATCCCTTACATTTGTATAATACCTAAGAATAGACATTTTGTACTAATACATTTATTTTCACAACAGTCTCATGTAATTAATAGGATGAGGAGACAGAGCAGTTAAGGGCTTTGACGAAAATCAGAGAAAACTCACAGAGGCAAATCTAGGACTGGAACTCAAGCCACTTCCTCAGAACCCAAAGCTTGAGGGTGCCCAGCCTCCTGGCACTTGCCTCGACAGGGTCCCTCTTTCACCAGCCACCACACTGACTACCTGAGTCTGCCAGCCCTGCCAGGTCCTTTCCCAGAAAAGACAGAGCTTTGGAACAAGCAGTGATGACATTGATTATCCCAAACCCGAGGCAGGGGTGTCTGGATCCTTTCCTGAATGCGCTTGCTCAGCAGCACCCCTGCCCTCACCCCTACCACCCCTCATTCCAAGAAAGATATGTACGGTTGTTCATTAACAGGAAGGGAAAATCATTCCCTGTGGATTTCTGCAGTCTCATTTTCCTAGCTTGTCAAATGCCAGCAGCAAGCCAGTCTGGCTGCACTGTTAGATTGGCTCTCTCTTATTTTGTAGTGTTTTGCAGATTGCAGCAGTCTTTCTTTTTTCTCCCAGTTGGGCAAAAACATATCACCTTTGAGCTTCCTGGTATATCATTCAAAAGATTTCTCTGTTGAACTTGAACTGCATAATATAGTATTCTCGTCTGCTATCACAAGTCATATTTTTGTCTCCAAGAAAGAACACGAAAGTTATTTTAAACACCATATTCTGTGAGAAAAATATAGTTAAATAAATAAACAGAAAACTTTTCAATATGCCATGCAAAGCCTAAAAAGCATGCTGTTCTAAATATGATAATTTCCAGTTATTATATTTACATCCCCCCTCCCTTTTTTTCCTCCTTCAATTCTTTTGTCACTAAGGAAGTTGGAATTTGTGTCTTTTTCTCAAAGACCTGTCTCTTGCTGCTGAGTTTCTCTACACCTGAATTCACACATCTCCCACATCATGACAATTACTTCCATGGTAACCACTCATGACATCATAGACACAAGCTGACCGCCAGAGAAACAAGAGCTACTGAGACCCTGCTGGAGGCATATGGCCTGTGTGATCTAAGGGATTCCAAGGCAAGAACAAAGGGAACTTTGTCTTGAGGTTCTAACGGAAACGTCATTCTTGAGATCTATTCTTATATTTTAATATTTCTTGGAGCTTCTCACTGCCCAGAAGCCTGTGAATATGGTCAAAGGGCCATGATATTTTTAAAATGGCGCCACAGCACCTGCACCCAAAAACAGACTAATAGGACCAACAGACTTCAGCCTGAAGACATAAATCCCTAACAATGGTATTTCTCACAGTCAAAAGAGGACTCTTCAAACGGTTCCACAGTTTTACAGGAAATGATATATTCATGGAAAGTCTTTTTTTCTTTAACTTTTTCTTAACTATCCACTCCCCCACCCAAATAAATCGCTCAAAGCCTCAAGCCAAGGTTAACAGTTCTTAATTTTGCAAATAGCAGGCAAAAAGAAGTGTGGACACATCACCCGTGTGTGACACGCACACCACACAAACAGCCCAGAGAAGAATGGACGTGTTTTGTTGCAAGGCAGTGGTAAGATGCGAGATGAATGCTAACATCCAGTTTTCCTGGGCATGTGTCTCTGCAAACGGCCCCAGCTTAGGGACTTAAAATCTTATTCCAAATACTATTAGATATATCAGGGCTCTCAAAATATGAATTTCAAGTTGGAAACATCAAAGCACATTGTTTACTGAAAGCACTGTGGCTTCCCCCACTGTGGCTTTCGTAAGATGTTAGTGTAAAATTCAGGCTGCTTTAATCTCTGAGATTGAAAAAAGAAAGAAAGGAAAAGAAAAGTGCAGCTTAAAGAGAAACTGAACACATAATCTGGGAGCTAAAAAGTAAACATTACCCAGTGAGCTCCTCAATTTAATTACTGACCTGAGAATTTCAATTTACATGTGTTTTAATTATCCACAGAAGGCCTCACCTATTATTCTCTGAATACAAAACTTAAAAGCAGACAAAATGGAGGAGGAAAGGCTTATTCAAGGGCTTCCAAGGATTAATCTTTGCATTCTTCTCATTTTTTTCCCGAATTTGGTAATAAAATTTGTCACGGAGTATTTGATCTTAGGGAAAAACTGAGCTCAACTTGGTGAACACAAACTACTTCTAACCATTATTTTAGCAAATAATTTCAGAAGCACAGGGCTCTAGCAGAAGGCTATATAGATCTCTGCATAGAACTCTGCATGAATAAAATAATACAACTGTTTCCTATTTGCTTTATCCTGTTGGCATCATCAACTCAATGGACATGAATTTGAGCAAACTCCAGGAGATACTGGGAAGCCTGGCATGCTGCAGTCCATGGGGTCTCAAAGAGTTGGACACGACTGAGCAACTGAACAACAACCTGTTTTCTTACTGAGTGAATGAGTGGGTGAGTGAATGAAAGTTTCAGAACTCCATTACTCATCATGCCTTTTATGTCCTTAAACTTCTACTTGCATTTTTAGAGTATGTTAGCTTGTTTTGCTTGCCCATGTTGGGTGGTCAGTTTCTACCAATAGAAAAAGAAGAGCAAAACTTAATTTTAATTGATGTTAGTTAAAAAAATGTCACTCCAGATTTCTAAAAAGTAGAATTCTCAACATGATTGGGCATTGCCAAAACTTTAAGGAGGCTTTGAATAGCTATAAGTGACTTATCACAGTCTCACAATGGAGAAAGTATTTTTTCATTGTGAAGGAAAAACGTTTTTATTAAGGCTAGAGTCCCTGGTTGGCAACCCAGCTAACCAGTCAACATCTGTTCAAGCAGGAGCTGCTACAATGGGTAAGGAACTCTGCTAAATGCTTTCAGGAATAAAAAGCTGTCATATGGTTTTTGAGGAGTTACTTAAGAGAAAGAGGACCTCTCGACATGTGGAAACCATCAGTTATAGTCAGTATGTGCTTTGAAAGTTCCAAGGAAAGAAGATCACTTCTGAGTAGGAGGATCATTGTTGGGTTCGCAGAAATCTAATAGTGTTAATCTGAGAGGATTCAGCAAGAATCCATGGAGAGACATAATATATGCAATGAACCAGACCCAGAAGTCTGGGTGTATTTAGAATAATGAGCAGAGGACTGGCTTTGTTGAGCGTCTGTTGTGGGCAGGGTGCAGAACAGAAAGAGTACCTTGTGAATCAAGCCACATATTTAAGAGTGGAGAATATGGTCAACCTATACTCCCAGGATCTGAGTGAAAGTCAGAGCAGAGGAGGAAATGGGTGGCAAGAGTCTACAGCAAGAGCTCTCAAGGAGACATCCACAGCTTAAGGTAGAGACATGGTCACTGTGTGTTTCTCAGGCAGGAGACAAGGGAAAGAAGAAATGTGGTCAATCACTAAGCCATTGAGCTGTGAGAACCTGCCCAAGTTTGTCCTGTTGGTCTGGAATGAGTTTTTCTGGGCCCCCCAAAATGGCAGCGGCTTCCACCCAGTAGCTTCTTAAAGGCATCACTCTACTTCCAACACTTGTACCAGCCATGACATATTAGAATGCACTGGCTGCTGCTTCTGGGATGGCCACAACCCAAAGACAGCTTGTTAGGAACCATGTGCTTGCCAACCACAAAGTCCTCAGGTCTTCAGCAAAGTTGGGGACACTTGGCAGGATCTTTGGTCCCCAAAGTAATGATGGAAAGAACTCTGGGCTAGAAGTCAAGAGAGCGAGTACTGGCTGATCCTTGCCTGAGCATTAACTGCCTGTGGACTCTAGGCGAACCTCTTCCTCTCTCACAGTCCAATGTCATTCATCAAATGAGAAGGTTGGACCAAATACTTACTTCTATATTTTTTATTCTGTGAACTGGGGTCTACTGACTGTCCCAAGTTCATGTAGCTACATAAAAGTGAGAGCCTAGACCAAATTCTGGGTCTCCTGTCCTATTAATCCAGTATTCTTTTCACAACGCTGGGCTGCACAAGCAGGAGATGTTAATGGAAACAGTTAACACTAAGTGGCCACTGCAGGCCAGTGTGTCTGTACTCTCCCCAGTTAGTCCTCATATCAATCATTTGAGCTGAAGTTGTCAAATCACTTTACTGATAGGAAACAAACCCAGAAAGATTAAGACTTTTGCCTATAATAACAAAATGAGCCCACGTAAAGCCAAGATTTGAAGTCAAGCAGTCCAATTCCAGGACCCATTATCTTCATCTCTACTCTCCACACCACAGGCTAGAATTAGAAGGAGCAACAGAGCTACATAAAAGACATGGGACCTTAAAATAGAAAGCATGGCAGTCTTCCAGTGGTGAATTCACACTGCAAGTATGAGAGCTTTCAGGAGAAATATTTTTGGTCAGTGTTGCTTGCCTGCATACCTCCCTTTCCCTTCCCACAGATGACCACATGAACAGTCCCTGGGGGATCATTTATGAGCCAGTGGTCTTCACTGTGGTCTGATTGGAGTATGGATAATGACCACATAGAAAATCAGGAGTCAGTGGCCTCCTGGCTGACAATCCCATCTTATAAGACAAGGAAAATAAAAATCATCACTAAGTATTTTTACTACAAAATAAAACCTGAGAGGAGGCATCCTCTTGAAATCAGGGAACCACGCCAACGTCACCCTTAGGTGCATAAGTGAACATGGACTAGAACACATCTCAGACTCCTGGCTGCGGTGAGTCAGACATTATTTTAAATATAATAGAGGGAGAAGGTACTTACAAAACTCTAAAATTTCATTCAGATGACTATGCTACACAATCTCTATACTTTTTACCTACGACATCAAAGATCGCTATTCTAAGAGGTTTATGAGTTGTTTTTGAGTAGATTTTCCTGTTGCTAATAAAAATTGCAAGAACCCTGGATGAAGGCTGGTAACCTTTCTTGTAGTCCAGTGCTTCCACCAACTTGCCACTTGACCTTGGCCGGTCACGTGACTCTCCTGAGCCGTGGTTCCTCACCTGGGGTGAGGGGGCTGATCTTGTCCCAGTTCTGTAGTTCTGGGAGCCAGCCAAGGACCAAGAGCCCTTGAATCGTGTTTAGCTAGATTAGAGCCACAGAACAAAATTGTGATCCATGGGGATTCAATTCAAGTAAGAGACGAGAGGCTGTGAATGCTCTTCTGAAAAAGGAATTAAGTTCAGATAAAAATCTGCGCCTCTGTCTGGGTCTGGAAGCTTGGCTTGGTACTGACCTGCTGTCAAGCCTTGGGGGCTCCTCAATCTATCCACACAGCAGGGACAGTGAAGGCTCCTTCCCTGGAGGGATGTTTGCATGAAGCAAAGCATTGCAATCCTAGGTGACCTCCCTGGAGGGAAGGTTTTGCCTCCTTCTCTGGGAGAGCTTTAGCAGTACAGATAGAGTACATGAGGTAATGAGCTGGGTAGAACATGGCTGAGAGGAAAGCCAGATACGATGCCGGTGAAACTTTCTGGGGTGGGAGCAGAAGCCCCCTATCATACTTCATGATTCTGCCTCATCAGACTATGGGTTTTCCCATAGTTCTGCCCGAAAAACTCCTTGTTGCTTCTTGATGGCCATACACTTGGATGATCTACCTAACCTTCCAGTTCTGGATTATGTTTGCCAAAACCTGTATTTCTCTGAGTTTCTAGGATCTTCCTAATGCTGTCCTAGGGAAGCAGGTTACCATTATTCAGAGTTCAGTACTATTTTCAATACAATACAATACTCTAAGTACAGAATTATACTTAGGCACTTTAAAAAGAACTTCACATTTCCAGCTAAGAGTGGAAGGCACTGTTCCTGTTCATTAATGTGCTTTCCTAGACATCTCTATTTATCTACAAAACAACCTTAGGAGGTCACATTGTTATTTCCATTCAACAGATGAGGAAACTGAGGCAGAGAGAGCACACAGTTTGCCCAAGACTAGCCACTTGGTAAATGGTAGGGCTTAGCTTCAAACTCAGGCAGTGGCTCCAGAAGGAATGTCCTTAACCCCTAGGCTTGCTGTTTCAGCATCAGCCCTGCTCAAAACTGGAGAATTCATAACATCTCTCAACCTGAGGAAAGGATGCTCGAGGTCTGTAGGCTTTCAGAATTATCTGGAGCACTTCATGCTCTATCAGACTCTCCAAGGCCCTACTAGTTTCCTCTGAGTTTTCATCTGAGTCACTGAAGAGTACTCTTCAAAGTAGGATTGTAAGTGACAGCATAAAATGTATTCAAGACCAGATACCAAATCTTGTACCAGTTTAGACCTACAGGTAGAGACAACTCTGTCTAAATATATATTTATATAAGCCTTTTATCATCACTGTATACCAACATCTATTATTTTTGACTTCTAATGGATGGTCAACAAGTGTTAAATTAATAAATTTATCAATAAATTAATGAATAAATAACTTAATCAAAAATTTCAAGTTAAAACCCTTTTTTTAATACACAATAAGATGTTGTTATTCTTGGAAAACACATATCTTCAGTGTCTGCCATGTTCCTAGCACTATGCTGGCCATTGTATGCGCCAAAAGGAGGCAGTTAAGAGAAACCCCACAGTTGGAAGTTACAGTTGAAGTGGGAAAACAACTAGACTGCAATATATTCTAACTTCACAGAAACATTTGACACTATCCCATGTCTCAGGATAATCGAATGTGTTCTAGATTTATTCTATATATTTTAATTGATTTGAGCTAGGTAAATGGTCAAATCCATTTTGGAAATGAGAAAACGAAGTATGGAAAAGTTAAGTTAATTGCCAAAAATCACACATGAATGAAAATTTCTGCACTATGGATTGCTATTGGGGAAACTGTTTGGTCAAGGTAAACCACATTTTTTGTAAGTGGATTTGTAAGGGTTTTGTGATCTTGGCTATTAAAGTCCACAGACAGGCATTATGGCCACGTATCTCATACTTATATATAGTACCTCACACTTTCCAAGGAGCTTTACATATATTATCTCATTTATCTTTATAATAAGTTATGATATAATGCTATTCTCATTTTACAGATAAAGAAACTGACACCCAGCAGAATTGAGAGACATGTCCAGGGTCATTCCATGAATTAATCAGAGCTGGAAATAGAAAAAAAAAAATCTCATTTGTAATTTAGGGCTTTTTCCTTTAAACCCACACTGGTATAATAAATGGTATATAACAAAATGTTTAGTTTGTGCTCCGCTGCCAATGAATCTATGTACATAAGTTTTTAAAAAGTGATTGACATGAGCCTCGTTAGGCCTGCAAGTTTTGAGGACAGAAAGGCATAAGAGGATCAGCAGGGGTGGGGGGGGTACTCTCCAGGTCAAAAGTACTATAATTTTATGATCCTACAGAATAAAAAATAAAGAGAAGACTACTTTGCTGATAAAATGGGGATAAAGAGTAAAAATAGTCCAGAAAATGTGCTTCGAATAGGAGATCCTACAAAAATTGGTCCTAGGAGTCCCCACAAGATCTGCAAAGAAGAAGCCCTCAGAACATGCTCACTGTTTCATGGAAGCTGGAGTAACCCAGACCCAACCTTCTTTCCTAAGAATGGTATTTCAACCTAGAAGCTTCTTATTTAAATTGAAAGGTGGAAAAGACAATTACTTACTTGATCAGTAGAGAATTCCAAAGATAATTTACTCCAAGTAAAAGATTTCATTGCTAGATATTACTTATGATTGAACAATAGGTATCATTAGGTAAGAGAATTTTGAAGAGGAATGAGTAAGCTTCTCTGCAGAAATGAATACAGAAATCTGTCCTTGATCATCTTGATCAGAGTAATGACAGCAGGAGTAGGAAACCTACAAAGATGTTTTGATAAACTTACTCAGTCGGGTGCCCTAATATTTACATGTAAGTTTCAACTAAGGATTCTTCAAGGAAGTAAAATAACTCAATAGTTGTAAAAAGACAGACTGCCCCTGTTTCAGCTCCTTTCACTTGCTAGTATGTAATTTATCTATAAATTGTTACTCTCCTCTAGTTCTGACTATATAAATTTCAAATGAGATGAATTAGGACAGGATCAAAGATAAGAACTCAAGTTGAATAGTACTTTAGAAGATAGCTGCCATAGAAGATGGCTTTTAAAAACACATAAGATGTTTAGGAGGAATGTTCCATGGTTAGGAGGATATTAAAAGGGAAAAGGCATCCTTCAAGACACGTGTTTTCTGAAAACTATACAGTTCTTTAGGAGAAGGTCTTGGACTACGAAAAATAGTTGGCAAGAGATGGCACCCTATTACTGCATACCACTGGGAGTTTAGGCTAGAATTTACAATTTTGGCTTTAAGCAGGACACTCAGTGTCCTGGCCATCGTCTATAAAAGATTGGCTGTGAATTTTGCCAAGGACTTGTTCACATTTCAGCTGACCAAGATTTTTAATAATTGTATGACTTCCAAACCACCTATTCTGAGGTCTTCTGCAGCAGCCCATGGGAAACAAAAGCCTTCATACTCATTTCTATTTCTCCTTTGACTGGCTCCAGCAAACAGTCTCCTCTCTCTAGGGATTCTTGATAAATATGTAGCACATAAAGAGAGCAAGGCAGGGGTTCAATCTGTGACAGGAAGGATAGAAACCATGGTACCTTCATAGGACTCTCAACAGATACTCACTGCACAGAGGGCTTGAAGGAACTATGAGATTGCTGTTACTGTGGCAACCATGCATGCCTAAATGAGCAACAAAATTAATAGTCCTAACAGGCTTTGGTGGCATCAACAGGATGACAACATTTGCGTTTACTAGGGGGATGTGTACTCTCAATTGCAATTCTACTGAGATATGGTTCTCACATAAAGAAAAACAGTGTCCATTAAGGGCAAATAAACAGAATAACCATCAAGTACTTGCCACATAAACTTCTCCAAGCCAAGGGCAAGGGCCATGTTATTCTGCCTTCCTGCTAAAGTTAAAAGGCACCTTTCAAGTTCCCAGGTCTTTTTGTGACATTCTATTTAATTTTATCATGCTATTGCTAGTCTCCTATCAAGCTTTTGTTGTAAGCAGATAAGGCTAAAGGGGGAGCTGAGAGGAAGCAGAATGAGACTCAAAAAGGAAGAAAGTAAAATTAGCTATAACGCATAATTGGACCCTGCTTGGCCTTGAAGAAGGCACAATACATGTTAATTAAGTAGATTAATATGTTGTTTGCTGAAGGGGCTATTCTAGACAGCAGGAAGTAAGTTTAAAACAGGTAAGAACTGTTTTTTTCTGGACTAAAGTTAGTTAAGCCATTGCTCTGAACAACTGGATAAATTTTATCCTTGGATGGAGATAGGGAATGGGTGGGGGGAAGAAAACTTTTCTTGGGATGTTAGATGATATTACAAAACCCACTGGGCTAAACAACTTTTAGATCATGAAGGATTTTCCAGAAATTTCCCAGTCACTGTTCTATTAATTGATCCGTGTATTGGCCGTGCAGATAAGTTTAACACTCTGATCCAATATAAGACAGAAGATTTATTCCCCAAATGTTTATTACAATTATGTGACAGAATTGGTTACTCCAAGAGTTGAAATGAGACTGTTTCAGGTTAAATAACTTGTCCAAAGTTCTGGGAAATGTCTACATGGGGAATAAAGTCTTCATCAGGTAGTATTGAAATGACGTTTAAAGCCTGGTACTAATGAGCTGGGCTACATGCGTGGGTTGGCTGCCTTAGAACAGAGGCAGGTCAGCTCTTCAATCAGACATGCTAATGCCAGTCAGTCCACACAGAAATACATCCAAGTTTGCCAAAAAGTGTAAGTAAAAACACGTAATGTGCTCCATGCAAACCCACTGGGCCTCAGAGTAAGTGCGTACACTGCTAATAGCAGATTCACGATTTCACCTTCTTTTTAAAAGAATAAAGCACACACACATACCAATGTTTACAAATCTCACATAACAAATGATTCCTGAAAAGTGCTCTAAAGTAGATATTTAAGTACTATAGAATGAGTCAGATTCATACTGGTATGAATGAATTTTATGATTTTAGAACTTTATGATTTTACAATCAGCCAAACACATGGTAAGTCTGAAAACAAATAGGCAAATAAATAAACTCCGCCTTCATTACAAAAGCAAAAGGATATATTCTTTAAATACTGCATTATGAATTGTGAGAGATGCATGTAAGGATAAGCTGTCATCTTAAAGTTCCTTCCCCTTTCTATGCACCACCCATAAGAACCTGCTGTTATGATAAGCCTATAATATATTTTATAGAACATATGTAGGTGACAATATAAAAATAATCATATAATATTTATAGTAAAAATCTTCCATGGTTAATGTCCTGTTTCTCTATCTGGGTGTCTGTTACATGGATAGATTAATTTTATGAAAATTCATTGAGTTATATACAATTTTCTGAATGTATGTTAGACTTCAGCAGAGTTTTCTGAAAATTTTTTCTTGTGACTGCACTGCTGAAGTATACGGGTAGTTGTATGTTGCTTTAGAGCTAACAAATTTATTGCAATAAGTGTGAATGTGAAAAAATTTTCATAAAGTAATCATATTTTAAATGCATCACATAAATTCATTATTTAAATAAAAGGTGTGGATTATATCAATAGCTCTGGCTTGGCCACTAACTAGTGGTTGAATCTGAGCCTCTTTGTGCCTTATTTTCTCTCTCATCTAAAAAGGGTTAGATGAGCTACAGTCCAGCGTCATTTCCAGCTTCAGTGTTACATGATACCCGGTAACGGGCCAAATGAGAAGTGAGAATTCTTTGGTGAATCTTTCTGTAAAGCAACAAGCCACTTCCTGGTTTATCTCTTTTGCAGACAAGCGTTTCATGAGGGGTGGGGAGACAGCTGGAGTGAACAAAAGCTTGACTAAAGTGATAGTCTTGACACATAGGCTCTGTTAACCACAAGAAAGCCTCTGTCTAGTCATATAATTCTGGAGTCCCAAAGAAAGGAGAAGCTGCTGGGTATTTCCTCCATTAGAATCTGACAATTCACTACGATGAGGATTAACCTCTTCCTGCCAGAAGAACTGTGCAGTTTTCAGTGGAACTAAGTTTAGTCAAGGGCTTCCCAGATGGCACAATGGTAAAGAATCTACCTGCCAATGCAGGAGATGCAGGTTAGATCCCTGGGTTGGGAAGATCCCCTGGAGGAGAAAATGGCAACCCACTCCAGGATTCTTGCCTGGGAAATCCCATGGACAGGGGAGCCAGGCGGGTTCCAGTTCATAGGGTCACAAAGGGTCAGACAACTTAGCGACTCAACAACAACAACAAAAGTTCAGTTAAAAGACTACTCCTTCCATAAACATTTATTGAGCTCCTGCTGAATGCCAAGCTTCCTGGTAGCTGCCGGGGATGAACTGGCAAGACAGGCCGATGGGATCCTGCCCCATGGATCTCAGGAGTTTGTGGGAAACAGACAAGTGAACAAGCCACTGCAGGCGGCCTTGCATGATAAGTCTATAGAGGGAGAAATGGGAGGTGTGACTGAGCAAGCCCAGGAAGAGCACATAACCAGCTGGGGCAGGAGGTATCAGGGAGGTTTTCTGGAGCAAGTGATGTCTAAATAATGAGTAGGAGCTAGCCACGTAAACATGTTTAAATCACATGCTGAGAGGCAGTATAGCCAAGAGTAGGCTCAGGAGTCAGACTACTCAGCTTCAACTCCCTGTGCTAACACTTTTAGCTGTGTGAGCCTGGGTAGGTCTCTTACATGCTCATTAAGCCTCATTTTCCTCATCTGCAAAATGGGAATGATATTACTCAAGGGTTGTTGTAAGGATTAAGTGAGAGAATCCATGTGAGCCCTAAGACAGTGCCTAACAACTACTACTACTACTGTCATTACTAATAGACAGATGTGGGAAAAGGACAGCACGATGCCTGTGCATAGACTGGCCCAAAGAGGACCAAGAATGTAGCTATGTGGTGTCCTGAGGTTAGTCCAGCCCAGCTGGAGAGAAGACAGGGAGGACGCCATGAGACGAGGCTGGCATGGAAAGCAGGGACCAGTGGGCAAAAAGCCCTGAGGGCTGTGTTGAGGAGTCTGGAGTCCATCCTGCAGGAATGAGAGCACTGAAGTGTTCTAAAAAGAGAAGTTCATGATAGTTCACTACCCACATTTATCAATAGAGGAGAAGTGAGCTTGCTTACATAAAAATTATTTTACCCCAAAGAATTGAGAATTCCACATCCACTAGCCATTTCCTCTCAGAGGATGAGCTCCGGTTGGAATTCAATAGCTTACTAACATCCAAGGATTCCCTTCTGTTGGTAGGTTGGAGATGCTGGATGCTCAAACAAACGCAGTTAATTCTGGAGAGGCATCACTGAAATAATGTAATTCAGCCGGAGACCCAGTTCAGAAAATTAACATAGTATATCTTTTCATGAGCCATGAGCTGTAATATACAGCAGACCTCTCTTGAGTATTAAACTTGCTCTATTAGATTACAGAAAATCCCAGACAACTAGCCCTGCTCTGGCTGGAGTTTTGTAGAACGTGTATCTCTTTTTCCCTACAAGGAAGAGCAAGTGTATACCACAGCTGCAGAGCCTTATGTAACACAGGATGCAAGATACACACTTCTTATCCTGACTAATAGGGACCAACTATGGCTTCTTGGGATGGATGTAAGGACTGACATGACTCAATATTCATAAATGATATGGAAGAAGAAATAAACAATAAACCTCTAACTCAGACAAACTTAAATGCTTCTGGGTAGTTTAATGCCAAGGTGCCATGGACCAAATGTAGGGGGAGTGGGCAGGAGAAGGGTGGCAGATGTGATGCAAGTGTATTTTGAATAGAATGATACAAATCCTCCTAGTAAAAGGATGAACTGCCAATTAGAACCAGAAAGTGACACCTGGAATTACAGTGTCCCCCTCATTAGGCTGGCTTCCCTCATGGCTCATATGGTAAAGAATCTGCCTGCAATGTAGGAGGCCTGGATTCAAGCCCTGGGTGGGGAAGATCCCCTGGAGAAGGAAACGGCAATCCACTCAAGGATTCTTGCCTGGAGAATACCCTGGACAGAGGAATCTGGTGGGCTACAGTCCATGGGGTCACAAAGAGTCAGACATGACCGAGCGACTAATACTTTCACTTCACTTTCTTTCCCTATTAGCCACTGAAGCCAGAAAATTTGGGGTATCATCAAGGAGAGGACTGAAAGCAGGAGAGAAAGCAAACCACCATTCTTCAGTCCTCTCAGCCAAAATGGAGGCGCATCTACTCCTGAAAAGCTCTGTAGCTTGATGGCTATGCACCAAGAAATAGAGAACAGAACCTGCTGCCATATTTACACATCTCCTGTTTGTCCACCGGACTCAATGAAATCACATATACTATTTTGCACACATCAATAGTATTTGTTAAACATTAGTAGCAAATGCCGTTTTGTTCATGCATTTGGTGAGTAATTTGCTACAAACCAGCTCAATGCAAATAGCCACACTAACAACTGGGGGCAATATCAAAGATGAGATATGTACACTGAACTCAAGTGGCTTACTGCCTAGTAGATGAACTATGGACATTAACTATAGCACAAGGCACAAAGGAATAAAAACCACAACAAAAAGGAGCAGTTAAGTGTTATAGTAACATCCTACACATATTTAGAGGACATTATGTCAAAAAATCACACACACACACACACATATACATATATATACATATAAAATCTATTTGTATTTAATTGCATTCATTTTAAGGCTTAACCTGGACTGTGATGGTCATTGTTATTTTACTGACAATTCCATTCATGCCCAAAGCCAGTGGCTGATATTGATCAGCAGTTCATAGCGGCAACAGGAAGCTGGGAAGTTTCTGAATGAGGCTGAACTCCAGAGCTATTACCAATAGTGAATATTAAGAGGATGAATTTTTTTTATGATGCCAGAAAGTAGAAAGGCAAGGGAGCTTTTGAGTGAGATCAGCCATTGTTTCTGCTGTCTTAGCCTTCAGGGCACTTGGTTTCTTCTGCAACTGCTAGAAAGTAAAAGAGCCATGCTCAAAAGCACTCTTTAATGGAGGGGAATAAAAATCAGGCTCATTGTCAGGATCAAGTAGCTAACATCCTGTTGCCAGCTAAGTCAGCTTATAGAAGTCATTTACTATATTAATACCAAAAACTCTGTCCTCTCTTGCCCTAGCCCATACCAAAGGTACACATTGGATTTAGGAGATTAATCCTGCTTGCAGAACTGCCAGCTCCCTCCAGCTTTCATAATCAGAGTTCAGGGGGGAAAGTAGTGATACTGTCATAGGGCTTGAGAGAGACATGTCTTTGAGAATATGAAATTTCCATATCCTCAAAGTAAAATACTCCAAGGAAACCAGGTATAGAAAAAGGATTTTTCATTTGTACTTAGATACACATAGGAAACAAGCTACCTTTGCAGTTATCAATGACTTTAATTAATTACCTCTTTAATTAATGCAAATAGATAGACTTACTCTGTTCTCCATTGTTTCTACCATTACTTTGCTTTTGCCTCTGGGTGTATTAGTTGGGGGGAGAGGGGTATATATATATATATATATATATATACACACACACACACATATATATGTGTGTGTGTGTCTCAGTCAATAGAATGCATTTAACTGAGAATTGAGTTGCTATGTGTAATAAAATCACCTTTCAGAACAGAATAAATCTCTTAAAATCACATATTTAAAGAATATGAGGACTGGAAGATGGCGGAGGAATAGGACGGGAAGACCACTTTCTCCCTCACAAATTCCTCAAAAGAGCATTTCAACGCTGAGCAAACTCCACAAAACAACTTCTGAATGCTGGCAGAGGACATCAGGCAACCAGAAAAGCAGACCATTGTCTTCGAAAACAGTGAACCTCTCTGGAAGTCCCTCAATGTGGAGAAACTTTTCATCTTTAACTTAGATGTTTTATCATCGGTGCTGTATAGATGGAGAAATCTAGAGGCTACTGTAAAAATAAAACTGAAAACCAGAAGCAGGAGGCTTAAGTCCAAAGCCTGAGAACATCAGGGAACTTCTGAATTCAGGGAACATTAATAGGAGTTCATCAAACACCTCCATACCTACACTAAAGAAAATGAAGAGTTTCCCTGATGGCCCAGTAGATAAAGAATCTACGGGCAATACAAGAGGCCCAAGAGATGTGGGTTCAAGATCCCCTGGAGGAGGAAATGGCAACCCACTCCAGTATTCTTGCCTGGGAAATCCCACGGACAGAGGAGTCATGGTTCCTCTGGGTATCTTTGCAGTTCGAAGGGTCGCAAAGAGTCAGACATGACTAAGCACAGCAGTATTAAAAATTTTAGCATTGAAAGCAGTTGAAATAATCTATCAAGGTATGTTACAAGTGATATGTAAGATTTTTTTTTAAGTTGAATATATGACCTCTATTTCAAAAGACACAATCTAGTTGGGAAGACAAGTTTTAAAATATATACAAAATAATGGCTCAGGAAACTCAAACAGGGGCTCTGAATCAATCTAGAGGGGTGGGATGGGGTGGGAGATGGGAGGGAGGTTCAAAAGGGAGGGGATATACGTATACCTATGTCTGATTCATGTTGAGGTTTGACAGAAAACAACAAAATTCTGTAAAGCAATTATCCTTCAATCAAAAACTGAAGTAAAAAAAATTATGTATATATACAAGATAACTATAAGACTTAAAAATATTAGAATAGGACCAACATGTCTAAGTCTCAAAAGTTTAAGGGGTAGAAAAGAATGAGTGTAAATGTTAAATTTCACTTCCAAAGAACTTGGGGTTGGTAGAAAATCACCAAGGCTTTAGGAATTTCTACTTTTCAGCTAGACCCACTGTGAGACAGGGTAAACTTGTCGACCCTACTAGGCAATAGTTTTGCAGTTTTGTGTTCCGTTTTGGGTATTTTTAATTTTACGGTTTATGCTAAATGTAACAACATTTTTTTAATATTGTAAATATTCTTTGCCATCCCATCCCTAAAGATGATTATAATAAAAGAGTTTCAATTACTTAGAGAATATGCACAATGTTCAAATCATATTTCATCTGGTTTCTTTTATTTTAAGGAGGTATTACCTTTTCCGGGTTCTGTAAAATAGGGGAGCTACAGAATTACAAACCCATTCTGTGCTAAATAGGATAAGCATGCTGTTTTGGAAAAACAGTGATTCCATTTTGTGGGTGATTTAATTAACAACTGAATTTGTAGCTTCAGTTTAAATAAAATAGAAGTCTTAGTTGCTAACCAAAACAACACTAAAACTTGAGTTTTAAAATGTCGTAGTTTGGGATTCTTAGTTCTCTGTCTCCCTTCTCTCTTTCATCTCTATTATGCAAAGAGCCCAGAAAGTCACAAAACTTAGAAGAGACCTCAAAACCAAGACTGAACATTTGGATTCAAATTGCAGAGGAGGAAAAGGAACATTTTAGAGAACTGTGGTGGATATGACTGTTGTTATTGCTTTAAATCAGTTTGAGCACATGGTGCATTTTAAGTAAGTCATTTGCCTGGCTTGTGTTATTTTTTATAAATAAACATAAAAGTATAATCTTAAATGCATGGTGAGAATACAGACAATTGCTTTTACTTTTATAATTGGGAGTCAGCTGTGTCTCAAAATACAGTGAGTCTGAAAACCAGCCACTCTGGGGATGACACACTGTATGCATTTAAAATAACACGGGAGTAGGACTTCCTTAGTAAAACAATAGACCTGTGGTCACTGCACTGGTGTCTGTAAGTTTCTGTTTTCTGTTTCTAGAGTTCCCAGCAATACGGACAAAGATATTCATGTTTTTTTAAAAATGCTGATGTCGTTGCTGTTCAGGCATTAAGTCGTCCAACTCTTTTCCACCCATGCACTGCAGCACCCCAGGCTTCCCTGTCCTTCACCATCTCCCAGAGTTTGCTCAAACTCATGTTCATTGAGTCCGTGATGCTATCTAACCATCTCATCCTCTGCCGCCCTCTACTCCTTTTGCCTTCAGTCTTTCCCAGCATCAGGGTCTCTTCCAATGAGTCAGCTCTTCACATTAGGTGGCCAAAGTACTGGAGCTTCAGCTTCAGCATCAGTCCTTCCAGTGAATATTCAGGGTTGAATTTCCTTTAGGATTGACTGCTTTGATCCTCAATTATTTTGTTACTAATTTTAAAAACTAAAGTATCCCCAAACTATCCAACTCCACATTCACACACACAAATTATAGCATCATAGTTGAAAGCTTCTAAGTCTAATTACTGTGCCAATATTAAGATGATAATACACCCCATTCTGTATTACTCAAAGACTAATTATCTAGGCCAGACACTTAAGCTTGTCCCTATTCCCTTGGTTTTCTGCCATTTGGCTATTTTAAGGTTCATTAGCCTCTTCACACTCAGGGCAGAGAAAATAAAAGAAGATGAAACTCAAATCAGCAAACTTAAAACTTTTCACATGATCTAGTAAAAATGATGGGAGGAGAGAGGAGAGAGAGTTAATGTGACATTCAAGGTTCTCCGTATATTCATTTACTCACAATGTTCTCTTTCTCCAGTGATAAGCTGACCAGATATCTTGAATTAAGCAAAATAACACTTGATTTTGACTCCTTTTTTTTTGACTCTTTGACCTTCCTATTCTTTCACTTTATTGATTAATTTTGTACCACGGATGCCAGTTCTTCCTCCCTTTGTCCTTTCTTCTCCTTTTCCTTTCTCACTGTCAGCAGGAGCTACATTTATTTACTAAATGGCACTCCTTTACTTCTGACATTGAAGGGAATCCCTAAGAGTTCCAAGCCTTTCCCATCACACTTTTAACTCAACTAACTTTGTGAAGCTAGCCCCTATATAACCTAAATGCCCATACTTAGAACAGTAGCTGGAAATACTATGGTATACCTATGCTTAAGGAGAAGGCAATGGCAACCCACTCCAGTACTCTTGCCTGGAAAATCCCATGGATGGAGGAGCCTGGTATGCTAGCCCTAGCAGAGAATGGGAGGCAGCTCTTTAACCCCTCCCTGGATTGCAAGTTTTATCATGTCTTCAATACCCTATCTGAAATTTTGGCACTTTAGCTATTCATGTAGATATTTAAGATGACCTATTATCCAACTCTCCCTTAACCCCCTTCCCACTATATATATACTTATGCAAATGACAAAATCTTCAGCCATTGAATACAAACCAAAGCATTCATTCTTCAGTCCTGCCTCCCCACAATTGGTTGTTCACCAGCCAAAGGCAAAACAGTTTCGTGAGGCTCAAATTGTCAAGAATTTAATCAAAAGCTTACACCACAGAGAGGATGGATCCCCAGAGAATAATATGCCAATGAACAAGATCCCTCAAACTCATCAAATTCATCTTCCATTGGCTTTACGTAGGCACCAAGACCTCTGTTAAGCCTGCAATTTTCTGTCTGACATGAGGAACCACAGTCTGCTAAAGAGCCCAAAACTTGAAGGGTAATGACCTGTTCTTCTCCACACCTCTAAATTCTAAAAGGTATATCATAGTTTCAGGATAATGAGGGAAGAGCAGGAGAATTCATGTTATAGGTAACATGCTCATTCTTATAGTCTATTCTAGTCTGGTCTATGTGATGTGATATGATGATTCACATAGCTATTTATCCATATCTATATCTCACAGAGACTAAGTGGTTTAAGGGCATCATCTCTAATCATCAGAGCAACCCTGAGATAGGTACTATTAATATCTATCACACATGAAAAACTGAAGCTCCGCTTAACAAGGAAATGACAGAACTGGCTTCAAATACAAATTGTCTGAATCCAGAGTCCATGCTCATTCTATTACATTATTATTACACAGCCCAACCCTGGGCTTCTTGCCCATTTATCTAATCTTATTCTCCCATTTTTCCCATACCTCAAGCTGTCACCAGCCAAATCTTGTTGGAGTCAGTCTATAAATAAACCCTCATTTCTGTGTAACTGATCACTTAAGACCACTCTAACTTCACCCTGACCTGCCTCTTAAGAAACCTATATGCAGGTCAGGAAGCAAAAGTTAGAACTGGACATGGAAAAACACACTGGTTCCAAATAAGAAAAGGAGTATGTCAAGGCTGTATATTGTCACCCTGCTTATTTAACTTCTATGCAGAGTACATCATGAGAAATGCTGGGCTGGAAGAAGCACAAGCTGGAATCAAGATTGCCGGGAGAAATATCAATAACCTCAGATATGCAGATGATACCACCCTTATGGCAGAAAGTGAACAGGAACTAAAAAGCCTCTTGATGAAAGTGAAAGAGGAGAGTGAAAAAGTTGGCTTAAAGCTCAACATTCAGAAAACGAAGATCATCATGGCATCTGGTCCCAGCATGTCATGGGAGATAGATGGGGAAACAGTGGAAGCAGTGTCAGACTTTATTTTTGGGGGCTCCAAAATCACTGCAGATGGTGACTGCAGCCATGAAATTAAAAGATGCTTACTCCTTGGAACGAAAGTTATGACCAACATAGATAGGATATTCAAAAGCAGAGATATTACTTTGCCAACAAAGGTCCATCTAGTCAAGGCTATGGTTTTTCCAGTGGTCATGCATGGATGTGAGAGTTGGACTGTGAAGAAAGCTGAGTGCCAAAGAATTGATGCTTTTGAACTGTGGTGTTGGAGAAGACTCTTGAGAGTCCCTTGGACTGCAAGGAGATCCAACCAGGCCATTCTAAAGGAGACCAGTTCTGGGTGTTCATTGGAAGGACTGATGCTGAGGCTGAAACTCCAATACTTTGGCCACTCATGAAAGAGTTGACTCATTGGAAAAGACTCTGATGCTTGGAGGGATTGAGGGCAGGAGGAGAAGGGGACGACAGAGGATGAGATGACTGGAAGGCATCACCGACTCAATCGACATGAGTTTGGGTGAACTCCGGGAGTTGGTGATGGACAGGGAGGCCTGGCGTGCTGTGATTCATGGGGTTGCAAAGAGTCGGACACTACTGAGCGACTGAACTGAACTGAACTGTGAACTTCACCCAGGCTTTGGCATACAGATTATAGCTCTTTCCAAGATTCTCCAACCCAGGCCTAGATTCCCATTGATAAGACTCTTTTCCAGATGGACTTTTTACAAACTCTATCATGAAGAGCAAGGGACAAGACTATAAAATGGTATTGACTACAGAAATGTAAATGGCATATGGAAGCATAGATGACAAAGAAACAAGAATACAGTATAAAACATCCAGGAAGTTTACATGAACAGCAAGATGCCAGTGAGTAATGAAATATAGCAACAATTGATACAGCAATCAAGATAAGTAAAATAAAATATTATACACATTCCTGAAGACCCCAGGTAGACTTGAACACAAGCAAAGATTTCTTTTCTTGGATAGGATGATGCAACCTCATAAATATGTTGGCTCTGCCTAAGTTTAGTTATAAATGTAATTCAATATCAATAAAAATATCAACAAGATTTTCTATGGAGTTAGATAAGCTGAAACTAAAGTTCACATGGAAAAACAGTCATGCAAGAATAGCCAGAAAAATACTGTAAAACAAAAACCATGAGGTCATGGTAAGAGGGGGAAATAGCTCAACCAGACATTAAAATATACTAGAAAGCGTGCAAGATCCTATTTAGCCTATTTAGGTTAGATAAAGATTTTTAATCATGGTCCAAAACCCAGAGGTGTTATAAGAAAAGATTAATAAATGTGACTACATCGAAAATTTTTTATCTGGCAAAAGAAAAAACACTAGAAACAAAGTTAAAAGACTTTGACAAATGAGAAAATATTTGCAACATATACCACATACAATGGGCTAATATTTCTAATCACTTCATGGCATGGTCCCATCACTTAATGGCAAATAGAAGGAGAAAAAGTAGAGGCAGTGACAGATTTCATTCTGTTGGGCTCCAAAATCACTGCAGATGGTGACTGCAACCACGAAATTAAAAGACGCTTGCTCCTTGGAAGGAAAGCTGAGACAAACCTAGACAGTGTATTAAAAAGTAGAGACATCACTTTGCTGATATAGGTCTGTATAGTTAAAGCTATAGTTTTTCTGATAGTCACGTATAGATGTGAAAGTTGGATCATAAAGCAAGCTGAAAGCTAAAGAATTGATGCTTTCGAATTGTGGTGCTGAAGAAGACTCTTGAGAGTCCCTTGGACTGCAAGGAGATCCAACTAGTCCATCCTAAAGGAAATCAACCCTGAATATTCATTGGAAGGACTGATGCTGACGCTGAAGCGCCAATACTTTGACCACCCGATGTGGTCAGATGTTTTTCATTGGAAAAGACCCCGATGCTGGGAAAGATTGAGGGCAGGAGGAGAAGGGGGTGACAGGATGAGATGGTCAGATAGCATCACTGACTCAATGGACAAGAAGCTGGGCAAACTCTAGGAGTTAGTGGAGGACAGAGAAGCCTGTTGTTCAGAGAGCTGAACAACAAAAACATTTCTAATACATAAAGAAGTCTTTAAAATTGAGAGACAATGTGCTAAAAATGAACAGACACACAGAGAGACCATGATTTAAAGTGGCCCTTAAAAGTGAAAGTGAAAGTTGCTCAGTCATGTCCAACTCTTTGCGACACCATAGACTGCAGTCTGGAATTCTCCAGGCCAGAATACTGGAGTGGGTAGCCTTTCCCTTCTCCAGAGGATCTTCCCAGCTCAGGGATCAAACCCAAGTCTCATGTATTGCAGGCAGATTCTTTACCAGCTGAGCCACAAGGGAAGCCCAAGAATGCTGGAGTGGGTAGCCTATCCTGTCTCCAGGGGATCTTCCCAACCCAGGAATTGGACTGGGGCCTCCTGCATTTCAGGTGGATTCTTTACCAACTAAGCTAACAGAGAAGCCCCTTAAACATGCAAAAATGATCAAACTCACTCATTAGAGGAATGCAGATGAAAACACTGAAATATCAATTCTCACTTATTAGATGGGTAGAAATTTGAAAGCATGACAACATATCCTCTCGGCAAGTCTGTGGGGAAACAGACACTCTCATATATTGCTGACGGGAAGGCAAACTGATATAACCTTTCCGGAGAATAATTTGGCCATATCTAACAAAACTACGTATGCATGTACCTTTTGATCCAGCATTTCCACTTCTGGGAATCTAGCCTGATGATGCATCTCCGACAATTCAAAAATACAGATTCACAAGATTATTCATTGCAACACTGTAGTTGCAGGATAGAAGAGACAATCTAAACGCCCATACTTAGGACAGTAGCTGGCAATACTATGGTACTTCCACACAATGGAGTACTGCGTTATGTGTAGCTGGAAACAAGGATAAGGAAAATCTCTACAAACTGGTATGGAGAGATTTCCAGGATACATTGTTAAGCAAAAAAAAATAATAGAAGAGAAAATTACAAAGAGTATCTACAGTATACTACACTTCAAGTAAGGGAAAAGGGGAACGTAAGAAAACATGTATCTGCCCATTTGTGCAAAAGGAATACAGGAAGAATTAACCAGTAACGAATAAGCATGGTTACTTTCTGGCTGTTGGTGGGAATAGAGAGGAAAAAAGAGAGCAGGGAAAGGGAAGTAAGGCTGGTAGGAGCAACACTTCTCTGAATACATCTTTTTATATAACCCTGACTCTTAGAACTATGGTGCAGTTTCACAGTACTATATACTCTGTGGATAATGAGAGGCAGCTTTCCTACTATCAGAGAAAGAAGTTACGACTCAGGAGAAGGGAAGGCCAGAACAAACCCTATAGCATTAAATTGGAATTGGAGGTATCAGTACTCATTCATGGATTATAATACATATACAGATGAGTGTGTGTTTGTGTATGCATGTTCAGTTACCAGTTGTGTCTGACTCTTTGTTACCCCATGGACTGTAGCCTGCCAGGCTCCTCTGTCCATGGGATTTTCCCAGCAAGAAGACTGGAGTGGGTTACCACTTCCTCCTCCAAGGGATCTTCCTGACCACACAGATATAAGTATATGTGTACATGTGTGGTTGTCTACATACATACATTTCCTAGTTCTGTCTACTTGAGAGAGCCTGGAAAAAATGATACCCAGTAGCAATAAGAATACCTAGCGCCCAAATTTGACAGGGACCAGGGCTCCCTGGAAAAGTGGCTGGTTTCAGAGCTGGGGCAGGAAATATACAAGATGAGCCTGGAACACCTTGTGGAGAAAGGTAGTGTTGTTTGTTTATTGTTTGGTTGCTCAGTTGCGCCTGAGTCTTTGCGATGTCATGGACTGTAGCCCCCAGGCTCCTCTGTCCATGGGATTTCCCAGGCAAGGATACTAGAGTGGGTTGTCATTTTCTTCTCCAAAGGATCATCCCAACCCAGGGATCGAACCCATGTCTCCTGCATTGGCAGTTGGGTTCTTTACCACTGAGTCATCAGAAAAGTAGAAAGAAAGAAAGTGAAGTTGCTCAGTCGTGTTTGACTCTCTGCAACCCCATGGACTGTAGCCTACCAGGCTCCTCCATCCACAGAATTTTCCAGGCAAGAGTACTGGAGTAGGTTGCCACTTCCTTCTCTACAGTAAGTAGGGTGAGGTGAGGTGAAGTCGCTCAGTCGTGTCCGACTCTTTGCGACCCCATGGACTGTAACCTACTAGGCTTCTCCATCCATGGGATTCTCCAGGCAAGAATACTGGAGTGGATTGCCATTTCCTTCTCCAAGGGATCTTCCCGACCCAGGGATTGAACCCAGGTCTCCCACATTGGAGGCAGACGCTTTAACCTCTGAGCCACCGATAAATGCCTTACAGTAAGAAGGGAAGTGCTCAAAAAAAGTGACACAGAAGTCAACCTGAAGGAGCTCCCAATGGCCAAAGATGGGACAATGGGAACAATAAAAAGATAATAATAATAGTAATGGTTTATAATCCCTAAAATATAAAATAAATATCCATGATTCAATATTAATCTAAATAATCAAGCAAAACTAAGCAGGGGATAACCCCTGGATGAGAGCATGGCAACCCGCTCTAGTATTTTGCCTGGAGAATCCCCATACACAGAGGAGCCTGGTGGGCTGCAGTCCATGCATCATAAAGAGTCAGACGTGACTGAGCAACTAAGCACAGCAGAGCACAAGCAGGGGATAAGCCCGTTACAGAAAGACAAACTTTGTAATATTACTTTTATATGACATTTCTAAAGTAATAAAATTCATGGGGACAGAAAGTATTGATAGAATGGTAGAGGCAGGAGCTGGAAATCAGTGTTTAACAGGTACAGAGTTTCAGTTGGAGAAGATAAAAACATATGTGGAGATGGATGGTTGTGATGCTTGCACAACAATTTGAATGTACTTTATACCACAAAATTGTACATTAAATATGGTTAAAGTGGTATATTTTGTGTAATATAGATTTTGCCACAAAAATTTTGAATGCATTTAAAAAGCAAAAATGAAAATAAATAATAAACAAAAGAGAAGGCCTAGCTCTTTCTTAGAGTCAAAATCTAATTAATAAATGTAGAAGAAATAGGGAAAATAAAATCTCCAGCAGACAAACATTAGCATACTAATTGCTGCAGCAAGAATTATAGATAAATGTTAAAAATTCTTGGGCAAAAGTATGACGAGAAACAGAATGTTTGCATAGTCAGAGTATCTCCCCAAAGATACTTATTAATTACAAAGGGAAAAATAGTAACTTTGAAGTGTAAAAGCTTGGCAGACACCATCTTGGCTATGTGATCAAAGTTAACACCATCCCTAGTAATGCATATTGACACGGAGAACACAGCATTGATTCTGTGATATTCCTGCCAAAATGCATATCCTAAACCCAATCACGAGGAAACATCAGACAAACAAAAATGGAGGGACATTCTACAAAAAGACTGGTCTCTAAATACCCAAAGAATCAAGATCATTAAAATCAAGGAAAGACTGAGGAACAGTTTGGGAATGAAGAAGACCTAAAGGGACATGACAACTACATGTCACTAATTTCTAATTATTTCCTATAAAGAATATCATTGGGACATTCAGAGAAAGTGAAATGAAGCCTGAATATTATTAGATGGTGGTAATATGTCAGTGTTAATTTCCTGGTTTTGATGGTTGCATTATACTCATATAGGAAAAAGTCCAAATGTGCAGGAAATGTCCACTAAAGTACACAGGAATAACAGAACATCAGGTCAGCAAAACATTCTTTTTTGTGGTAAAGGAAGTTACTTTTCTTAATTTGAACATATATAAATTTGTAATCTCAAAATAAAAAGATAGTAACTATTATAAAGAGATAGAAAACTAGAAAACATGGAAGAGTGGGAGAAGCTCCAGTGAGTGCCTCGTGGAATTCCAGAAGCAGAGAGTAGGGAAGCGGCAGAAAGGCATCATTGGAAGAACTAACAGCTGAGAATGGCTAAGAATTTTTCAGGCTGAAGAGTAAAGAAAGACATGAGTCCCCAGAGAGAATGTTTATATCAACTGCTGAGACAGAAAAACAAAAATAAACCCACATCTAAGCATACATAGTGAAAATTCAGAACAGCAGGGATAAAGAAAAAATCCTAAATGCTACCAGGAGAGAAGACAGATTACCTACAAAGCAGCAGTCATTAAACTGAAAGCAGGCTTCTCATCAGCGAATTGACGCCAGCAGACAGTGGGGAAATAGCTTCCAAATGATGAGTGAAAATAATGAGAATTGTCTATAGAGCAAAACCAGTGCTGCTTCAACTGAAGTAGGTCATGAAAGTATACACTTCAGCGAGAAGAAAAATGAACCCAGAAGGAGTGAGATATAAGGGGCATAATTAGCAAAAAAATTAACAAAATGAATTGGTAAATCTATTTAGGTATTGGTTGCTAATGATAATCAAAACAACAACAACAACTAATTTTGTACCTTTAAATACTGGTAAAATTAAAATCCTGGATGACAATAAAATGGCAGATTCAAGGAAGGATTCTGTGGGTAAAGTCTGCTAAATTCATTGTCTTGCTCAGAAGGAGACAGAGATACTAAAGAGTGATGGAAAGCTTAATGTGTATGTTTAAAATGTGAAGAAATTATTTTTAAATACCCAGGCTCAAAAAATTTTAAACTGCTGGGGAGGAGATGGAGAAAAGAATAATAAAAATGTATAAATCTCAGAGCAATAAAGGATAAAAAAAGATGTAGGTAAAAAGCTTGGTAAATAGCAAGTAACATAAGATGGTGGAAATAGGTCTAACCATGTCATAATCACAATCAAGGGAAACAATAAATTCAGCTATTCAAGAAAGTTGCGGTAACTATGGATAAAGAAACAAACATTAGCAATTGGCTACTTCCAAGAGATAGACCTAAAGAAAATACAGAAAGGTTAAAAATAAAGAGATGAGAAAAGGCAAATACTAACAAAAGAAGGGCTTCCCTGGTGGCTCAGCAGTGAAGAATCTGCCTGCAATGCAGGAGACATAGGTTTGATCCCTGGCTCGGGAATATCTCCTAGAGAAGGAAATGGCAACTCACTCCGGTATTCTTGCCTGGGAAATCCCATGGACAGAGGAGTCTGGTGGGCTACAGTCCATGGGGTTGCAAAGAGTTGGACATGACTTAAAGATTAAAAAACATCAAAACAAAAGAAATCTAGAGAGCAATACTGATAGCAGATAAAATGGAAAATAAGGCTAAAAGCATTAATGGAGATAAAAGTCTTCACTTTAAAATGAGTTTTTTAAAGTCTCCAAGCAAATATAACTATCATGAACTTGTATGCATCTACTAATACAGTTCAAATTGTATGCATCTACGAATACAAATTAAAAGGTGATACAATCACAAAGAAAATTGGATAAATTCTCATTTATAGTGGGAAATTTTAACACAACTCTCTTAGACTCTGATAGAGAAATCAAACAAAACAATTAACAAACATGATATATTTGACAGCTACATTAAGAGAACACTACACCAGAAGACTCTTTGAGAGTCCCTTGGACTGCAAGGAGATCCAACCAGTACATCCTAAAGGAGACCAGTCCTGGGTGTTCACTGGAAGGACTGATGCTGAAGCTGAAACTCCAATATTTTGGCCACCTCATGCGAAGAGTTGACTCATTGGAAAAGACCCTGATGCTGGGAGGGATTGGGAGCAGGAGAAGAAGGGGACGACAGAGGATGAGACGGCTGGATGGCATCACCGACTCGATGGACATGAGTTTGGGTGAACTCCGGGAGTTGGTGATGGACAGGGAGGCCTAGCGTGCTGCGATTCATGGGGTCGCAAAGAGTCGGACATGACTGAGCGACTGAACTGAACTGAACACCCCCCAAAAGAGCGATTATACATTTTTTGATGTATATGTGGCATATTTACCAAAAAAATTAAGTCACAAAGAAAGTTTAAACAAAATTCAAAAAATCAGCAGTACATAGTTTGCATATTCTGACCACAATGCAATTAAATTAGAATCAAGAAGAAAAGACAGTAACAATAAAACACCCTATATTTAGAAATGATTTTGCACTTTTAAATAATCAAATGTTAAGGAATAAATTACAATGGGAATTATAAAAGGTTTAGACTGAATGACAGTGAAAATACTTGTTCTCTGAAAGTGCTCCTTCAAAACTCCTAGGATGGGTGGGCAATACCAACCCTGAACCTTCTCACCTCTACTCCCCTAGCCCATTCACCTAGAGCTAAGGCTGCAACAGGCAAATTTCCTTTCTGCCTACCTTGAGAATATGAGTGGAGTAGATTTTTTCCAGTTTAAACACTAAATGGTCACTTTTCAGGTCCTGGACTCATTCTGGAGGTCTTTAATCCAACTTCTCATCTTGCTTGAAACCTTAGCTTTCTCTCCTACTCCCCATTTGGATCTATTAAAAGTGAAACTCAAAGGATTAAAAACAACAAGGGAATCTAAGGTTTTTCTTACTTTCTTTCCACAATACATCTTAAGATTTTTAAAAATGTTTTATTCAGCATTTTAGATGTTTGTATTAGGGGGGCTTCCTGGAATAGCCAGTCTCCTTTTGCCCCAAATGGAGTGCCACCAATAATCAAGTTACCAGCCCCCCTGTGCTTAGCTTCCTCTTCTATTAAATGGGGTTAATAATTTATCTTATAAATTTGTTGTGGGAGTCAATAAGTAATGCATGGAAAGCTCCTGGCACTAGTAAGTGCTCAAAAAAATAATAAAATGCTGACTATTACCAGCAGCAATTATAGTGTGAACTTGGTTCCAATAAAGCAAGTACCCCCCTCAAAAAATCAATATCACAGAGCAATCTCACTGATGAATATACATGGAAAATTCTCTAGTAAAAATATAAGTTAAGCAAATTAAATCCAAAAGGGTATAAAAGAGCACAAAATAGCCAGTAGGTTTATCTCTGGTGACATCACTTAAAAATGGAAATTAACCAATATAGTTGACCATAACAAAAGATTAAAGGAAGAATCTACATGATTATCCTAACAGATGCAGTCAAAACAACATAGTTTAATCAGCATTCATTATAATTACTCTCAACAATGTAGGAGTAGAGGATTTCCTTAATAGATAGTCTCAATTAATGACATCATTCAAGATGCTTCTATTCTTATTTTTTCTGCACTTGATACAATATTCTTAGAGAAATGTTAATGTGTCTCACTATGATTATATATTTTTTTCTTTTCCCTTATGTTTCTTCTGATTTTTTGCTTGATGTGTCTTTGCTTCTTTGCTGTTAGGTGTTTAATGGTTTATGATGTCTATCTTCTTCATGAATTGTACCTTTTGTCATTAAAAATATTCACCTTTGTTTCATTTAAAAATATATGAATAAATAAATTTAACAACAAAAAATAGATAGCTACAAAATACTAAAAGCAAACATCAGAAAGCAGTGTTTCCACAGAAGTTACAAATAAAACAAAGAAGTCTGCTTTCACTGTATTTAATATTATACTGGAGTTTCCAGACCTCTGCTGTCCAATAGAAATTTACTGAAAGCTACATATGCATTTTAATATTTTCAAGCAAGCACATTTAAAAAAGTAAAAAGAAACAGCAGAAATTAACTTTAATAATATATTTTATTTAACCTAGATATCCAAATTAATATCATTTCAACATGTAATCAACATAAGAATTATTAATGAAACATTTCACATTCTTTTTTCACATTAAGTCTTCAAAATCTGGTGTGTGTCTTACTCTTTCAGCACAGCTCAGAATAGCCACATTTCAAATGCTCAATAGGCCCAAGGGAAAAGGTGCTAGGCCTCATATGTAATCAAGGAAACTCACCAGATTGACAAAAATGTAAAGGTCTGACAATGACAAATTTTGGCAAAGATAAGGAGGACTCATACATTGCTGGTAAAATGTTCTACCATTTGGAGAACAATATTAATACCTGAAAATGTGAATAACATTCACCTCGATGAGTCTACTTCTAGACATATACTTTAGGGAAATTCTTCCCTGTGTAAATTAATATTTTTTAAGATGGTCTCTTCAGTATTGTTCGTATTATAGTAGGAAGAAAAATCGGAAATGCTCTAAATAGTCACAGGTAGAAAAAGAGACAAATTGAGGTATGCTTACACAATGGAATAATATATAGCAGCTAAAACAAACTAAAATAGATCAAGTCCCAAACCAATAATAGAACAATGTGTACAGCATGATAACATTTATGGAGAATTTACCAAATGTATAAAAAATACTACATACATATTAAGCAGATTCTATAGCTGCTGCAGCTGCTGCTAAGTCGCTTCAGTCATGTCCGACTCTGTGCGACCCCATAGACGGCAGCCCACCAGCCTCCCCCGTCCCTGGGATTCTCCAGGCAAGAACACTGGAGTGGGTTGCCATTTCCTTCTCCAACGCATGAAAGTGAAAAGTGAAAGTGAAGTCACTCAGTTGTGTCCGACCCATGGACTGCAGTGCACCAGGCTCCTCCATCCATGGGATTTTCCAGGCAAGGGTACTGGAGTGGGGTGCCATTGCTTTCTCTGGATTCTATAGCTAGTAAAATATAAACAATATAGTGGATGATTGCCCAGCAGAATCATAATAGTGGTGCCTCTGGGAAGAAACAGAGGGAAAGAAATAAGTTGAGAAAAGAAGACATCAAAGATTTATCAGTAAAGCATTACTTCTTTAATTAAAATAAATCTGAAGCAAATATTACAGTGTCACTTGGAAATTCTGCTTGATGGCTCCATTGGTATTTCACAGTATTGTCTTCAGCACTCTTGTATTTTTGAAAGTTTTCATAACAGTAATCATAAAGTCCTTCTTGCAATCCTTGTATTAAGGATGAATATTTCTTACTAACTCTAAAAGATCAGAACATTTGCTATTAAAAGGAAACAAATGTAACTCTACACATGATCTGTGTGTATACCCACACATGGACACACACACGTACGTGGCAGAAGTCCAGTCTTCTGCTATCAGACATGCCATGACCTGTGTCCAGAACTGTCTGGCACATAACTGGCATTCCATTAGCACAGGTTCGATGAATGCATAAAGTGTGTTGTGCTGCTGGGTGGGACTTCAAGAGTCAATTTGCATGATGGGAGGTTTGCCACTCATGCACTGTGATTGCTTAAGAATGAGAATTTGCTTTTGCAGGTACATTTGAGGGTTCATCATGGGGAACAGAATACTCCAACTGAGGTCATTGCTTTCTGGAAAGAGGAAAGATGTCTAATTTAAAGGAGAAGTGACTTGTCCCTACTTTACTCTGAACACAGCAATTCTCCTTTGGTAGCCAAGTGACAAAGTGCATCACCCATTGGATGAGCATGAGCGAGAGGCAGAAAGGATGTTTTCCCTAATTCCTCAGACACAGCATGGCTTTGACTCAGAAAGGACTCCAGGAGACTTGTATTTATGTTGGTCCTTCAAGAATTTGCCACAGAAAGCTGCATATAGCTCTACTGGTAGAGCTTCATAGCAACTTGATCTGACATCACATAGTTTTTTGGTGTCTCTTTCCCATACAAAACATTTATGTAGCATAAAAGCTGAATCTAACAATAATTTATAGAAAGATAAACAGATGAAAGATGGGTGACAGATAGAGATAATGTGGATAGATACAGAGATATCTTCCCCTCACTTGAGAAGATTTCCACTCTTAGATAAAATAAAGCCGCCAAAAGATTGAACAAATATGCCAAAACTCATGAGACTTCTCTGTTAAAAAAAAGGTGAGAACCTCAGGAATGTTTTGCAATTAACCATGCTCCATGCATAACAAACCTAAATATGCGAATTGGCAACCAGATCTGCAGATAGTGTAAAGAAGCGGGTTTTGGGTGCTTCACGTTGTCTTTTTTGGCTTCAAGTTAAGAGGATCAAGATGTGGTTTCAATTTTCGATGTGCTAATTATGTTTGTCAACTGTGAGCTTTGCTTAATTAATTAGTCATGCAAATTTAACTTTAGTATTTTTGCACATCTAAATCATTACTATAGCAATTAAAAAGCTGCTTTGATTAGCTCCTTCACAGTGTGTAGCACAGCATCCTTTTGTCAACTTCCTTTTGACAATCTAGGTTTGTGTACTGTTTAGAGAAAATGTATTCTATATGTTTGGGAAAAAGTAAAAACCAAGACAGGTGACAGTGAAGGTGGCCTAGCAGTGAAAGATAAGTCAGCAACTCTTGGCACCACACAATCAGCAAATGCAGACTAGAAACTGTAATAGCACATGTTCAGGAGGAGTTCCCAGGGGTGGAGAGAGTTGGCATGTGGAACAGTCAGGAACATGAATCTTTTGATAAATTAAGCTGAAAAGATGAGAAGTAGAGATTTATATGTCTTTGCCCTAAAATCAATGTCAAAACTTATAAAGCATCAAAGGAACCAGGCTGGTCCCTGTCTGGGATACCTAGCCTGACCCTCATCAGCTCAGTTCAGTTCAGTTCAGTCGCTCAGTCGTGTCTGACTCTTTGCGACCCCATGAATCACAGCACGCCAGGCCTCCCTGTCCATCACCAACTCCTGGAGTTCACTCAGACTCACGTCCATCGAGTCAGTGATGTCATCTAGCCATCTCATCCTCTGTCGTCCCCTTCTCCTCCTGCCCCCAATTCCTCCCAGCATCAGAGTCTTTTCCAATGAGTTAACTCTTCCCATGAGGTGGCCAAAGTACCGGAGTTTCAGTTTTAGCATCATTCCTTCCAAAGAACACCCAGGGCTGATCTTCCAAATGGACTGGTTGGATCTCCTTGCAGTCCAAGGGACTCTCAAGAGTCTTCTCCAGCACCATAGTTCAAAAGCATACTGCCACAAAGACAGACATATAGATCAATGGAACAAAATAGAAAGCCCAGAGATAAATCCACACACATATGGACACCTTATCTTTGACAAAGGAGGCAAGAATATACAATGGAGTAAAGACAATCTCTTTAACAAGTGGTGCTGGGAAAACTGGTCAACCACTTGTAAAAGAATGAAACTAGATCACTTTCTATCACCGTACACAAAAATAAACTCAAAATGGATTAAAGATCTAAATGTAAGATCAGAAACTATAAAACTCCTAGAGGAGAACATAGGCAAAACACTCTCAGACATAAATCACAGCAGGATCCTCTATGATCCACCTCCCAGAATTCTGGAAATAAAAGCAAAAATAAACAAATGGGATCTAATTAAAATGAAAAGCTTCTGCACAACAAAGGAAAATATAAGCAAGGTGAAAAGACAGCCTTCTGAATGGGAGAAAATAAGAGCAAATGAAGCAACTGACAAACAACTAATCTCAAAAATATACAAGCAACTTCTGCAGCTCAATTCCAGAAAAATAAATGACCCAATCAAAAAGTGGGCCAAAGAACTAAATAGACATTTCTCCAAAGAAGACATACAGTTGGCTAACAAACACATGAAAAGATGCTCAACATCACTCATTATTAGAGAAATGCAAATCAAAACCACAATGAGGTACCACTTCACACCAGTCAGAATGTCTGCGATCCAAAAATCTGCAAGCAATAAATGCTGGAGAGGGTGTGGAGAAAAGGGAACCCTCCTACACTGTTGGTGGGAATGCAAACTAGTACAGCCACTATGGAGAACAGTCTGGAGATTCCTTAAAAAATTGCAAATAGAACTACCTTATGACCCAGCAATCCCACTTCTGGGCATACACACCGAGGAAACCAGAATTGAAAGAGACACATGTACCCCAATGTTCATCGCAGCACTGTTTATAATAGCCAGGACATGGAAACAACCTAGATGTCCATCAGCAGATGAATGGATAAGAAAGTTGTGGTACATATACACAATGGAGTATTACTCAGCCGTTAAAAAGAATTCATTTGAATCAGTTCTGATGAGATGGATGAAACTGGAGCCAATTATACAGAGTGAAGTAAGCCAGAAAGAAAAACACCAATACAGTATACTAACACATATATATGGAATTTAGGAAGATGGCAATGACGACCCTGTATGCAAGACAGGAAAAAAGACACAGATGTGTATAACGGACTTTTGGACTCAGAGGGAGAGGGAGAGGGTGGGATGATTTGGGAGAATGGGAATTCTAACATGTATACTGTCATGTAAGAATTGAATCACCAGTCCATGTCTGACGTAGGGTGCAGCTTGCTTGGGGCTGGTGCATGGGGATGACCCAGAGAGATGTTGTGGGGAGGGAGGTGGGAAGGGGGTTCATGTTTGGGAACGCATGTAAGAATTAAAGATTTTAAAATTTAAAAAATAAAAAAAATTAAAAAAAATTAAAAAAATAAATTATGAAAAAACAAAACAAAACAAAACAAAAGCATTAATTCTCCCGTGCTCAGCCTTCTTCACGGTCCAACTCTCACATCCATACATGACCACTGGAAAAACCATAGCATTGACTAGATGCACCTTTGTTGGCAAAGTAATGTCTCTGCTTTTCAATATGCTATCTAGGTTGGTCATAACTTTTCTTCCAAGGAGTAAGTGTCTTTTAATTTCATGGCTGCAGTCACCATCTGCAGTGATTTTGGAGCCCCAGAAATAAAGTCTGACACTGTTTCTGCTGTTTCCCCATCTATTTCCCATGAAGTGATGGGACCAGATGCCATGATCTTCGTTTTCTGAATGTTGAGCTTTAAGCCAACTTTTTCACTCTCCACTTTCACTTTCATCAAGAGGCTTTTTAGTTCCTCTTCACTTTCTGCCATAAGGGTGGTGTCATCTGCATACCTGAGGTTATTGATATTTCTCCCGGCAATCTTGATTCCAGCTTGTGCTTCTTCCAGCCCAGCGTTTCTCATACTCACTAATAAATACTGTGGCCAGGTGGAGCTAGGGCCATTTCACACTTTAACAAGCCCAACTGTCAGAAACATTTTATAATTTTAGCTTGAACTTCCTTTTAATTGCTAAAATGATGTGTTTCCCCATGAACCACCTGTGTGGTTCATGGATGCAGTATGACCCTCCTTTCTCCAGAGTGAGAATCTGACACATACTGGGATTTAATTTATTTCTCCCACCCCACATTGGACAGTAGTAGCAAATTTAAGAACACAATCACACACAATCAAGTCGTTCAGGCATGTCTGACTCTTTGTGATTCCATGGACTAACAAATATAGGTTTTTAGCCCTCCCTGAAGAGATATATGTCAACCAGATCTTTCCACCTGTTCCTCTCGCCATCAACTTTACAGGCCAGAGGATGGCAAATGACAGTTATGATGTTTTAAAAGCACGAAACAGCAACTATTTAGAGAATATGGTGCCATTTCTCATTTTAAAGTCATCCCCAAAGGCTAATAAGTTCACACATTTGGTTTCTCTCAAAGGGTCACCAGCACATCTCTAATAGAATCCAGCTGTGGAATAGAGAATAATATAACAATGTTTCACCTAACAAGTGGATGACCCACAGGTGGCAAATGAAAAACTACTGCTGAATGTTGTAAGGTACATTTAAAGAGAGGTGGGGAAACACCTTTGAGTGACTTATGGAAAACTCAGTGCCAACAAGGATAAATAAAAGGATGGAAAAAGATGGAGAAGGGAAGGGTTTCTTATAAAATCTCCAATGAGTAAACAAAACAAAACACAACCCTATGCGTTTCCTGAGCACTCCAGAACAGGTGATTAAGGTATCAGTCAGACTGAAACAAAGGTGGCCCTGTCATTCAGAAATGTGAATGTCTTAAATAGAGAAATATAATAACTAAAAAGGCATGACTTGAATCCCACAATCCCTTGATACTCCAAATCCTCCAGTACCCTGAAAAAACAAATTGATTTTCAAACACTTCTCAATAAATTTGTCTCTTAAAATATCCCAGATATTTGGATACACAGATACATGTACACATATGTGCTGAATACATTCCAATTATATTCGAGTCTTACTCTCTCCACCTCCTCACTTCTCAGCCCACTGCAATCTGGGTTCCACTGAAAATGATGCTGCTAAAGTCACCCAAACCTCTCCATTTGCCAAATCAAGGGAAGACTTCTGTGTATCTCATAAGTCTTTCTGATAGCACTGGACAGTCTCTCCCTTCTTGAAATTTTGTGACCAAAGCTTCATTGGTAACACTTTTTCCTGTTTTTTCTCTCTCATTCATTCATTCATTCACTCTCTCTCCCTTCTCATTCTCTTTCACTGCCTCTTCTAGCATTCCTAAAAGGTGAGAGCCCCAGGGGTTCTACTCCAGTCCCCTTCTCTTTCTCCTAGATTCCTAATGGTAGATCTAAGCCAGAAGCCTGGGAATTATTCCATTATGTCATTGTCTTCATCTCCACATTCAATGTACCTCAAGTTCTATTTATTTCATAACTTCTTCTGTCCAGCCTCCCTACTCTCTAACGTTTTGTCCAAACTGCAACCAGAGTGAGATTTCCAAGAAGCAAATCTGATTATATCACTCTCTTGCCTGACACCCTACAGTGTGTTTCCCCACCAAATATAGCTTTGGATTTCTAACTTGTTTTTAAGGAATACTTTCTACCATTAAAAAAAATTATTTTCTAATTTGAGAAAGATT
Source organism: Capra hircus (assembly GCF_001704415.2). Lineage (NCBI taxonomy): Eukaryota > Metazoa > Chordata > Mammalia > Artiodactyla > Bovidae > Capra > Capra hircus. Next base: position 25,858,198 of record NC_030825.1, on the reverse strand, counting down.
ATTTTAAAATGTGTTGTTTTCTGCCATACAACAACATGAATCAACCATAATTATACATATATCCCCTCTAACTTTTCTGCACTGAGAGAAGGGGAATTGCGTATAACAGCACAATGCCTGGCACCTAGTATGTGCTAAATAAACATTTGTTGAGTAAAATGAAGTCCAACTTAAAACATGCACACATGTGAAGCTGAGTGGTTTCTACTGAAGTAGGAGTAGGAGCAACTTCCTTCCTGTTAGGCTGGATCACATTCCCACCAACACCTCAGGTGCATCTGTGAATACTCTGATGTGCTAGAGCATACCTGGAAAACTAAAAACCTGAGTCTCCTAACTTGGCCACAGACCTTTAGCAAAATGATTTTTACCCATTCTCCAACATCATTTCCAACTGCTCTCCATTTTCATCTTCAAGCCATGCCTGGACATGCAAGGGCTTTGCACTTGTAGTTCTTTCTGCCTAGAATGTTCTTACCCTTCTTGATATCCTAGAAAACCCCAACCTATTCCTCAAGACCAGGTCATTCTGATTCCATAAGGAGAATGTATCGTTCCATTCCTGCCATAAACATATCTCATACATATCATTTTATAAAGCTGCTGCTGCTGCTGCTAAGTCGCTTCAGTCGTGTCCAACTCTGTGCAACCCCATAGACGGCAGCCCACAAGGCTCCCCCATCCCTGGGATTCTCAAGGCAAGAACACTGGAGTGGGTTGCCTCCAAGGCATGAAAGTGAAAAGCTATCATACTCTAAAGCAATTCATGTCTATAGGCACATATGCACTACTGGGCTATGAAGGCAAGAATTATTTCTGTTTTTCCTTTATAACCCAGGGCCTAGCAAAGTGCCCAGCTGTTGTTCAGTCACTCGGTTGTGCCCAACTCCTTTGTGACCTCATGGATTGTAGCCCACCAGTCTCCTCTGTTCATGGGATTTCCCAGGCAAGAATACTGGAGTGGGTTGCCATTTCCTTCTCCAGGGGATCTTCTTGACTCAGGGATCAAACTTATGTTTCCTGCATTGGCAGGCAGATTCTTTACCACTGAATCACCAGGGAAGCGGCTCAGTAACCAGGAGTTATCCAATACATGCTTGCATGAATAAACAATATTCTATAGGAACAAATCATTCTTTTAGTTCATATCCTTTCTGTAATGAGGTGGAGAATAAACAGTTCTTAACTCTATCAGGTCACATTATTTTGTCCCATGTTAAAAAATGGCCAGCTAATCTATGTTTCAACAGAAATGAATTGTGATTAAGCCTTAAGGACTCACCTTAATATTTAGGAAGAATGTTAGTCTTTTTAATTGAAAATAAGATGCCTGAAATCTAATGGATTATTATAACTGTCCTCCTGGGAACTATTGAAATAACGTCTTACATCTTAGATTTTATACAATGAAATAAACAAGACAGGAAAAACATGTGGTTCATATTCGTGCAATGTGGATGAGATCAACAGAGCAAAATAATCTGATCCCCTAGTAGATTCAGATGAGGGCCATCTCTTTAATGATATAAAATAGGAAATGAGAAGTATCAAATGCAAATTTTAAAAATTTGATAGCAAAATTTAACTCAAGCTATGCAAAAGAGTCTTTTTCCCAGGCCATTAAAAAGTATCTAATTCTTCTCCATTGGTCTCCAGAGTCAGTATTTTGCATCAATACTTGTATTAGTTTCTTATGATTCTGAAATTCAATGTGTTGGCCTGGTGGATGATTTTGTCATTCACTTTTAAGGCAATTTTTCAATTATGTAGCAGAGAATCATATTTATCTTTGACATATATCACTCAATCACGCTACAGTAACAAGTGGTTTACCTACCACTTTACTGTTATTTGCTGTTTAGTCACTAAGCCATGTTCGACTCTTTCGCGACCCACATGGGCTTAGCCTGCCAGGCTCCTCTGCCCACGAGATTTTTCAGGCAAGAATACTGGAGTGGGTTGCCATTTCTTTCTCCAGGGGATCTTCTTGACCCAGGGATCAAATCTGTGCATCCTTCATTGGCAGGTGGATTCTTTACCACTTTATTAACTAAAAATTATATGGTATAATCCAAGACTTCTGTACATATGAACATAATGCACTTGATGTTCACAAAAATGGCACTGCAGGACCCAGAAGTACCCTCTGAATCAGGGAACAGAGATGAAATCAATCCGTTGACTTTTCCTTCAAATCCAAGTGTACATTACTGTATTCTAATTTCCTGAAAAATTATAATTCTTATAGAAAATACAGGGAGTATATATGTGTATATGTGTAGAATATTTGTTTGTAATACCCAGTCAACCAATCATGACCTGTAATGGGAAACTTACTATAAATTTGGTGTTCTCAAAGTATGCTCTAGAGACCTTTGAGGAAACTGGATAAATTTTCAAAAGCTCCATAATGTAAAAATTACATTTATAATAATAATAAGATATGATTTGTCCTTTTCCTTCTCATACTCTCACAACTTGGAGTTTTCCAAAGGCTACAGGATTGGAACAGATTGAATGTGGAAGAAGATAAGAGAATCCAGTTGTCTTCTGGAGCCAAACATTAAAGATATTTGCAAAATGCAAAACAATCTAATTGTGTTTTGGAAAATATAATTACATTTCATAAAATATGTTATTAATATTAAAATGAAATGGGAAATTTTGGAATTTATTGTGCTTCCTAAATCTGATGAGTTGTCTTTTATCTATCCTGTAAAATTCTCACCTTATCAAACATTTCCTATTTCCTCCAATCTCTTCTCCACCTAGAATGCCCACACAATGTATGCTGATCTTTTTCATGTTCACATGTTCATCATTTTTCATATTTTCCACCCTTGTAACTTTGTACTTCATTTTGGAAACTTCCTTTAGATCTTTCCAGTTTGTTAATTTTTTTCAAAACTGAGTCTAATTTTCTTAATTAACCCTGCTATTGCATTCCAAAATTTAAGTTCTGCTTTGTTTCTTTTTTAAATCTGTCAGGTCTTGTGTGTATTTTGAGTTACATGTTACTTCTGACATATATTATTTCCTTAAACCTTTTAAAAATATAAAATTCATTTAATATTCATTATCTGAAAATCCTGCTAATAGTGCTGTTTTTCTCTTACATTTATGCATGGAAATCTGTCCTTTCCTGTACAATGCAACTTTGGATTGTGTGTTTATGTTCAATCAAATCTTTTACCTACAGGAGCTAGGTTGAAGACACAAGTCTTTAGAGAGGACTTGTATTCACTTCTATTAAGCACCCAAGGTGCCCAAGGTAGTATATATTAGAACCCCCTCATCCACTTGAGGGCATGTCTGTGGCTATAAATTCTTAGGAGAAACTTTTTTTCCAACTGTATCATCAGGCTAGGCCAGAGAATTTGCTTTACAATCTCTTCTTGCAGGTTTTTTTTTTTTTCTCCAATCCATCTTTTCATGGCAGATATAGTGCTTGGAGATTTCAGTTTCATGTGAAGGTCTTGCTTTCACCGTGATTCTCCACTTTTGCTGTGACCAAAGTCTTATCTTCATGTGGCTGTTAAACACTGAGCATCCTGGTTACCAGGAACAGCAAATGTCCCTGCACATCTGTGGCTTCAGTGACTGCTTCCTCTCTTGCTTTTCAGCAACTTCCATTTTGGTCCCTGGGGATTTGCCTTACTATTTTTGCAAGCCTAGCAGATGAGATATTTGTTACATATTGTTTACTATTATAGGTGTCTTTTCCAAGAAGGTTTTCAGATTATCTAGTTTGCCATATTGGTGTCTTTTTTGAGGTTTTCAGATTACCTAGTTTGCCATACTGCCCAAGAATATAAATTGGTACAAGATTTCTGAAAGGTATATATAGCTTGAAATACATATACACCTTGACCTAGAAATTCTACTTCAAGAAATTTATTCTTTGGATAGAAATTTGGTAATATCAATCAAAGTTTAACCCAGTAATTCTGCTTTATAGGAATTTATCCTAAAAAAATATATGTACTCATACTTGAATAGAATGCCATATGAATAATACTATTTGTTCCAGTAGGCTTAGCAAAAGATTAAAGATTGTAAACACCTCAAATGTCCATCATTGGGAGACTGGTTGAATAAATTACTTCCACAATATTCTGCAATAGTTAAAGAGAATTTAAAAGATCCATATGACCTGATATGGAAAGATGTTTATGATGCAAGTTGTCTGATTTCTTTGCATAAAAAAGTACAAGGTATATATGTGCTTATATAGTCAGTAGAAGCTTCTGAAAAGATACACAATTAACCATTAACAGCAGTTTCTTCTCTAGGGAGTGGAATTGAACCATTGCTATATAAACATTGTTTCTAAATGACTAATTTGCTAATTTAAAATGATTTTTTAGCAATTTATTAATATCAACTTCTTACTACTTTACTATCACCAGCAGTGTTCCTGGAGGCATATGAAAATAAAGTCCTGGGATTTCCCTGTTGGTCCACTGGCTAGAACTCTGCCCTCCCAATGCAGGGGGCCAGGTTCAATGCCTGCTTGGAGAGCTAGACCCTACATGGCACAATTGAGAGTTCAGAGGCTGCACTTAAAGATCCCGTAAGCTGCAACTAAATCCTGAGTGTCGCAACTAAGACCTGGTGGAGACAGATAAATAAATTTTTAAAAAAGAAAGTAAAGTCCTTCTCTCCAAAATGTTGTACAGCTCTTATCATCCACTACCTGTCTGTCACTCCTCGCCAGCCCCTTACCTGTCAATTATTACTCCAGATAATCTTGTTGTCCTCTGTTGATGTCGCTAGACCACTCACTACCTAATGCTCTAAATACAGTGCTACAGACTGAAACGGATAGATTTCTTACTCCCACCTGTCCTGAGAAGGAATGGTTTGTGGTGTACATGAAAGTCTTAGATTTTAAAGGCCACACTAATGCATAGGGAAAGGAAGGACTCACTGAAGACTAAGTGAAGCCAGGCCTATTACTTTGACTATGTCACAGTTTAATCAGCAGGAGATACTTATTTCAACATCTGAGTTCAGATGTAGCTTCTGGCTAGAGCCTGAATTTTCAATGAGCAACTTAATTTGTAAGGACCAGTAGCTGAGTTAGGCACATATGCAGCTGGAAAGATCTTTGGGCATGAGCCTGAAGGCTTTCCTTTGAACATCTTCATTCTTTCACAGGATGAACTCCTAGTGATGACAGCATCAGAGTTACTTAATTTCCTGTTATATTTAAATGCACAAATACTGTGACACAGCCATGTAATTTTACCTAGCTTTTCACATACTGAAATGCTACTTCCTTTCTCATCTTCCTTGAACTAGGCTTCAAGAAAGCCTATGTTAATGGAAGCTAATGCTTCAAGGAAGCATTAGCACTATGATGAAAGCAGGCACAGATATTATTCTACACCTGGACTACAATTTTCACCATTTTGTGATGCTATGTCATGAACTATATGTTTAAGATATTGTTGCAGAAATAGGTTGTTTTGATTATGGGAGGATTGTTTTATTGTTGTGGTTTTTTTGAAGTTTATTTTGTTTTGAGAAATAATGGAGAAACAGATCAGAAGAAAAGAGAAATTTTCCTTTTATGAGGATGATTATTTCCCTTTTGAGTTTTTCCTAATAGTATTATACTATTTAAATAGAGTTCAAAAACATGCAAAAGAATACTATACATTATCTCTGAATGCATGCATGCAAATCAGTGATAAAACCATACTTGCCTATAAACAGTATAAAATTACAGGAGATTTGTGTCTTATATTTTCCCACAGCAAAGCCTTAGATCATGATTGGATGTAGGGCATTTATTGAGGGGTTATCCCAGGGAGTAGAGTGAAGGAGCAGGGAGAATGAGATAGAAAAGGAGAAAGCCAGGAAAGGATGTGTGATTGAAGTCATTGCTTTAGGCAAAATGGTTCACCTTTACTGGGACCTGAGAATTGCCTCTTCTAAGGGCATTAATACAGGGTTCCACCTCCTTTGGTTCATCTTTTTCCTGAGGGTGTTATTTCTCCCACACCTTTTTTTCCCAAGAAATAGTTTCTGACATGGTTTGATTTCAGCTTTCCTGAAGTATAATTTACAAATAAAATTGTAATATATTTAAAGTGTACAATGTAATTATTTGATAAATGCATATATTGTGAAAAGTTTCCCACAATTGAGTTAATTAACACATCCATCAACTCACATATTTACCTTTCTTTGTGATGACATTTAAGTACTATTAAGTACTATTCTATTAGCAAATTTTAATTATACACTAACAGAGTTATCAACTGTAGTCAGCATGTTATACATTAGATCCTAAGACCCTATTCATCTTTAACTGAAAGTTAAGTACCTTTTACCAGTCTCCCCTAATCACCCCAAATCCCAGCCCTGGAAACCACCACTCTATCCTCGGTTTTTGACTTTGACTTTTAAAAATATTCCACATATAAGTGATACCATGCCATATTTGTCATTGTCTGTCTCACTTATTTTTCTCTCCAGTAATCCATTGTTAAGTATTTAGAAACAAAACTGATTTTTGTGTATTAATATTATACCATACAACTTTACTGAACTCATTTGTTAGTACTAATAGTTTATTTAGTGGAGTCTTTAGGATTTTCTAATGTATTATCATGTCATCAGCAAACAGAGATAATTTTACTTCTTCCTTTCCAATTTGGATGCCTTTATTTCTTTTTCTTGCCTAACTGTTCTGGCTAGGCTTTCCAGTATTATGTTGAACAAAAGTGATGAGAGTGGGTATGCTTAATCTTATTCCTGATCTTAGAGGGAAAGCTTTTATCTTTTCGCCATTGAGTATGACGTTAGTTGTGAGTTTGAAATATACCACCTTGATTGGGTTAAAGTGTGTTTTACCAATACTAAGTTTATTGAGTGAGGTTTTATCATAGAAGAATTTTTATCATAAAAGAATTTTGTCAAATGTTTTTTTACGTCTATTGAAATAATCATGTGATTTTTATCCTTCATTTTGTTAATGCAATGTATCTAATCTATTGAGTTATAAATGTTGAAACATCTTTGTATTCCTGGGATAAATACCATTTGATCTTGGTGTATGGTCTTTTTAATATACTGCTGAATTTCGATGGCTAATATTTTGTTGAGGATTTTTACATCTTTGTTCATCAGACACAGTAACCTATAGTTTTTCTTATATTGTCCTTATCTGACTTTGGTACTAGGGTAATACTGGACTCATAAAATGAGTTTGAAAATGTTCCCTTCATTTCTATTTTTGGAAGAGTTTGAGAAGTATTGAAAAGGATGGGTATTAACTCTTTAAATGTTTGGTAGAATTCACCAGTGAAGTCATTTTATCTTGGACTTTTCTTTGTTGGAAAGTTTTGATTACTATAAGTCTCCTGACTACTAACTGGTCTGTTCAGGTTTTCCATTTCACCATGATCTCCTTTCAGAAGGACAGGGAGGCCTGATGTAATGCAGTCCATGCAGTTACAAAGAGTCGGACATGACTGGGCAACTGAACAACAACTCCCTTCAGAAGTGTTAATATTTACGCATTTAGGTGGGCTCATGTTGGGTGCATAACTGTTTACAACTGCTATATGCTCTTGTTAAAATGATCCCTTTACCATTATATAATGAGAACATTTTTGTCTTTGCTACAGTTTGGGGCTTAAGGTCTGTCTTCTCTGATATATACAGCTACTCTTGCTTTCTTTTGGTTTCCATTTGCATGGAATGTCTTTTTTATCCCCTCACTTTCAGTCTATGCATTTCTTTAAAGCTGAAGTGAGTCTCTTGTAGAAAACCCAACCCAGCATACAGTTGGGTTTTCTTTTTTATCCATTCAATAACTCTATGCTTTTTGCCTGGAAGAGTTAGTCTCAGTTCAGCTCAGTTCAGTCGCTCAGTCGTGTCTGACTCTTTGAGACCCCATGAATTGCAGCACGCTAGGCCTCCCTGTCCATCACCAACTCCTGGAGTTCACTCAGACTCACGTCCATTGAGTCAGTGATGTCATCCAGCCATCTCATCCTTTGTCATCCCCTTCTCCTCCTGCCCCCAATCCCTCCCAGCATCAAAGTCTTTTCCAATGAGTCAACTCTTCCCATGAGGTGGCCAAAGTACTGGAGTTTCAGCTTTAGCATCATTCCTTCCAAAGAAATCCCAGGGTTGATCTCCTTCCAAATGGACTGGTTGGATCTCCTTGCAGTCCAAGGGACTCTCAAGAGTCTTCTCCAACACCACAGTTCAAAAGCATCAATTCTTTGATGCTCAGCCTTCTTCACAGTCCAATTCTCACATCCATACATGACTACTGGAAAAACCATAGCCTTGACTAGACGGACCTTAGTCGGCAAAGTAATGTCTCTGCTTTTCAATATGCTATCTAGGTTGGTCATAACTTTTCTTCCAAGGAGTAAGCGTCTTTTAAATTCATGGCTGCAGTCACCACCTGCAGTGATTTTGGAGCCCCCCAAAATAAAGTCTGACACTGTTTCCACTGTTTCCCCATCTATCTCCCATGGAGTGATGGGACCGGATGCCATGATCTTCATTTTCTGAATGTTGAGCTTTAAGCCAACTTTTTCACTTCTCCTATTTTACTTTCATCAAGAGGCTTTTTAGTTCCTCTTCACTTTCTGCCATAAAAGTGGTGTTATCTGCATATCTGAGGTTATTGATATTTCTCCCGGCAATCTTGATTCCAGCTTGTGTTTCTTCCAGTTCAGCGTTTCTCATGATGTACTCTGCATAGAAGTTAAATAAGCAGGGTGACAATATACAGCCTTGACGTACTCCTTTTCCTATTTGGAACCAGTCTGTTGTTCCATGTCCAGTTCTAACTGTTGCTTCCTGGCCTGCATACAGATTTCTCAAGAGGCAGGTTAAGTGGTCTGGTATTCCCATCTCTCTCAGAATTTTCCACAGTTTATTGTGATCCACACAGTCAAAGGCTTTGGCATAGTCAATAAAGCAGAAATTGATGTTTTTCTGGAACTCTCTTGCTTTTTCCATGATCCATGTAAAGTGATTATTGATAGGTTTGGCCATTTAGTTCATTACATACTGGCTGCTTTGTAGTTCCTTCATTCTTTTCTTCCTCTCTTGCCTTCTTGCATTGTTATTTAATGACTTTCTGTACCGGTATATGTTGATTCTTTTTCCTTTATATTTTGTATTTACTATAAGCTTTTTGTTTTGTGGTTACCATGAGGTTATATAAAATAGTTTACAGTTGTAATAATCTATTTTAAGCTGATAAAAACAATTTAAAATGCATACAGAAGCTCTACATTTTTATACTCCCCCTACATTTTATGTTTTTGATGTCACAATTTACGTCTTTTTATACTGTTGCTCCATTATCAAATTATTGTATTAAAGTTTTAATACTTTTGCCTTTTAACATTTTTACTAGTTATAAATTTACCCATCATCATTACAATATTAGAGTATTCCAAATTTAATGGCATATTTACCTTTACCAGAGAGTTTTTTACTTTCATGTGCTTTTTTTGTGTTACTAATTAGCATCCTTTCATTTCAGCTTGAAGAATTCCTTTTAATATTTCTTGTAAGACTTGTCTAGTAATAATAAAACTTTTCAGCTTTTCTTTGTCTGGAAGACTCTTTATCTTTTCTTCAGTTCTGAAGGTCAATTTTGCTGGGTAGGGTATTCTTGACACCCTGTTTGACAGGGTTTTTTTTTTTTTTTTTTTCTTTTGTTACATGGAAAGTATCATCCCACTCCATTCTGGCCTGCAAAGTCTCTGCTGAAAAACCTGCTAATAATTTTATGGGGGTTCCCCTTGTACATAACAAGTTGCTTTTAAAAATTTAATTGTAGTATGTCTGCATGTGGGTCTCTTTAGATTCATCTTATTTAGTATTCATTTGACTTCCTGGATCTGGATGTCTGCTTCTTTCCCCAGAGTTTGCAGCCATTATTTCTTTGAATATGCTTTTGCTCTTTTTTTTTTTTTTCCTTTTTTCCTTCTCAGACTCTTATAATGAGCTTATTGGTCCACTTATTGGTGTTTCATAAGTCCCTTAAGCTATCTTCACTCTTTTCCATTATTTTCTTTTTTCCCCTCTTATGGGATGAATTCGACTTTAAGTTTGCTGATCCTTCTTTCCACTTGGTTAGTCTGCTATTGAACTCTACTGAATTTTTCAGTTTAGTCATTTTACTCTTGAAAAACATGATTTGTTTGATACTTTTAATATTTTCTATCTTTCTGTTGAAATCCTAACTTTTAAAATGTATTGCTCTCCTGACCTTGGTGAGCATCTTTATGATTGTTATTTTAACTCCTTATCAGGTAAATCATTCATGTCCATTTCATTAAGGTTGGTTTCTAGAAATTTATCTTGGTTTTTTGTTTAATACATCTTCCCTTTCCTTGACTTGTTTTCTGCACATTAGATAAAATAACAACCTTACTGAATCTGAATAGACTGGTTGCAAATATAAGATGAACATCATCAATCAATCTGCCCCAAGCTTCTGGTGGTCTCTCAAATTTCTGTAATTGTCCAAACCACTGTCTTTGTTCTTACTGGCTATAATAGAGGATATACCAAGATTTATCAGTGTTCCAAAGGGGAAGATCACAGTCAGCACATAGATGCAAGCTGACTAGAAGCTAGCTAGACCATCAGATAGCAACTAGGAAAGTATGTAGTTAAACCCCTCCAGGGAGAACTTGGGAGATGAGCATTTTTGCCTGTTCCCTCTGCACTGAACCCGAGTGTATAGTCATGGAGGAGTGTGCCTGAACCTATTTAAAAACTGTTTCTTGCTACAGTTCTATGTGACCCATAGGTTATCAGTGCCAGGTGATCCAGAGGCCCATCCCTCCGCTTGCAGTTGCAAAAGCTGGGGTGCCAAGCAAGGCACAAGTTCCTTCCAGAGAGATATTGGCCATCTGGTTTTACCACTAGAATGAACCATAAGGAGAAGGTGAAAGAGACACCCACCAGGCTCTGTGGGGGATTATAGCTAGCCCCCAGATGTGTGCAAATTAGAAACCAGACCCTTGGGCAGTAGGTTGTAAAGTATGTAGCCAGTCTGCTTCAAAGGAAAGAATGGAAGATGGGCATCTTTGCCTGCTCCATATGTACTGAGCCATGGAAGGACAGCCTCAGGTAGTGCTCACTTACACATTAAAAACTACATCTTTGTTGATCATAGTCCTGTGGGTCTTGTGGATGAAAGTCCTATTGATTTTCAGAGTTAGGTGTTTTAGAAGCCCATCTCTTGATTAGGGAATGTTAAAGGCTGGGACCCTATATATGTAATCCAAACCCTCTGCACCTCAGGAAGAAGCTGGGAGTTAGATGTTCACTCCCAATTGTATGGTGCTGTGCCAAGGATGGGGCTTGGCTATAAAAAGAGAGTATATTTTAGCCTTTCCTACTCATTTCGGTGTGGGTATTTTTTCAGTTACCTGATTGTAGAAGTTACTCAGCTAATTTCTAAATGTCTCTCAGAGGGAATTGCTCTATGTGTAGCTGTACATTAGGTGTATCCATATGAGAGGGAAGTCCCATGTTTCTATCTTGGTCTCTCTTCAATTTTTAGTTTTAGTTTTAGTCACATCAAAGTCCGTGAGATTTGACAGTGAGGTCTTAGAGGATACAGACATGTTTAAATAAAGATAGCTCTATGTGTAGCTGTACATTAGGTGTATCCATATGAGAGGGAAGTCCCATGTTTCTATCTTGGTCTCTCTTCAATTTTTAGTTTTAGTTTTAGTCACATCAAAGTCCGTGAGATTTGACAGTGAGGTCTTAGAGGATGCAGACATGTTTAAATAAAGATAGCAGTTTGTGAGATAATGTGGTCTATGGACACAAAATAAAAATCACACCAAGCCAGATGGTTTAATAGAAAAACATAGATAAACCTCTAATGATCATTATCTTCAAGTTTTTCAAGAGAATACAAAAACATGGAAAATTTCCTAACCATTTTAATGAGGATGATTAACTGTCATCAAGACTGAAAAAGTAAATTAGAAAGGAAATTGCTAACTCAGCTCATTTCTGAACATATTTACAAAAATCATAAATAAGATACTAGCATACAAAACCCAATAATTTACACCCATAAATGTAAATATATGTATACATATATATAGTGTTACCAAGTAAAATTTATCCTAAGAATTCAAGTCTAGCTTAATATTAGAAAATCTTTTAATATATTTTAACACATTTACAGACTAGAGGAGAAAAACCATTAATTCCCTTATTACATGTAGAAAAAGTATCATTAAATTTAGTACATCATCATCATAAAAAAGAAAAGTCCTCAAAAAATCAGGAATGAAAGCAGATTTCCTAACCTGAAAAAAGCATATTTTAAAACTCTATAGAAAATGTCACAATTAATAATGAAACTTTAGAAGCATTTCTCTTGAGACCAAGAAAGAAGAGAAAAATGGTTGTTATCACAATTATTCAACACTGTCCTGGTAGTCCTAGCCAGTGGAATAAGATGGGAAAAGAAATAAATGAAACTTCAAAGAATTACAAAGTAATTATTGTTATGTAGGTCCAAAAATTTATGAAGGCCTTGGGCTGATTAGAGATATTTCTACACAGAGTAAATCTTCCTTTCTAAACTAGAATTCCCAACTACACTTCCCAGACTCCTTTGCTATTAGGTATATAGAACTGGGTGTTGAGCACGGTGTCATGTTATTAATTATGCTTCTTTCATACTCAGAAGAGCTCTGATTCGGATGATAAACCATACATTCATCTCAATTACATGGGCAAAAAAGCAACATGTAGAGATTTGTTTGGTAGTAGCAATCATGACATAGATCTTTAGCCCTTAGCTATGGAAGCCTGAGTTTAGCAACTTCTGTATTAGGGTGGAGAATATACAGCTCCAGAGCCAGTAGCTAGCATTTAAACATGCATTCGAGGTGATTCTAATGCATGCCCAAGTTTAAGGGCCATCTCTCTCCAAGAATTCTTGTCCATATGCATAAGAAGAGATACCTAAAGATGTTTACCACAATACTATTTGTAATATTAAAAGAAGTGGAAAGAACCCTGGCATCTTCAGTAAGGCAAGGGATAAATGGCTTTATTTATGAATGAGCTAGGGATAAATCTCAACAATCTAATGCTCAATGGAAAAACCAAGTTGTAAAAGGACTTATATGGCATGATGCCATTTGTTTAAAATTTTGAAACACACAGGACCACAGAATATTTTATGATTTTTACATAATTTTTTAAAAACAGAAAAGTATTAAGTGAATCCCACATACCAATTTGGGACTAGTGGTTACTTCTAAGGAGGAAGAGAAGGAAATGGTTTAAGGGCATCCTTTAATATTTTATAGGAAAATATGCTAGTATTTTAGTATTTATTAAAACTGGGTGATGGGTTCATGATTTTGGTTATACTTCCCATATTTTTCTTCATATTTAGAAAAATCAGAGTTAAAATACATGTTTATTTTTTGGTTAACTTTCACTTGATAAAATGCTTTTATAAAACATCCAGCAATGTGGCTGTGTTTCATTTCCAGAGACCTACTGTCAGACAGAAGCTCAGTCCACAATCAAAAGTAAAATGTTAGATTAAGCACCTCAGTAAATATGTATTTTAAGTTCAGTTTGTATTCAACTTGACCCCTGGAATTGCTGACAGCCAACAATTTAGGGAGGACAAAATATATTAAAACTACAGGAGTAACACACGTATGGGACAGGCTTGCCTTGTATATTACATGAGATCTAATGTTTCTTAAATAAGGAGTCTGGGTAAAGCATTTTGTAAAATAAATAATTATCCTTGAATCCACTAGTAAGTTCCTGAAATATTACATATCTATAAAAGCATATAAACTAGAAAACTCAGCTTTCTGCCATTGCTAAAATTTTATATCACTGAAGGGGTAATTCAAGAACACCTTGGGGGAAGAAAGCCAAAACATGAGACTAACCTATCTATTTATCCATCTATGTTTTTCCTCCATCTATCCATCAGGTGCTCAGGTACACATCTAATATGGTTATCACACACTGATTCCAGACTGTGCCAGCATTTAGTATTCAAGTGAAAAATCCATGACTGTTAATTTATAAATACTACATTGATGTGTAATGAGTAACTATTTTAAGAAATGTATATGTTTCTAGGATTTTATTTATTTAGTCTTATAAAATGTATTACTCAAGTGAACTTAATAGAGTACACATAATGTTTTTACTAATCTTATTGTATGAAATATTTATGTATTGTTAATATTTACCTACCTAATCAAATATTTATAACCTTGAAGAAATGCAAAAACTGCTAAAGTGTGAAGATCTCTGAGAAATGGTACTCATGAGACATCAGAGAAGAACTCACAAAGACTAGGAGGTTGAAATGAAGTGTTAGGAAAAAAAGAAGGCAGAAAAAGTGGAAGAAAGGCAATTTTAAAACAGACAAGAGTGAAGCACTGTAGTAGGAATCATTAAAGAGAAGTTCTAGGTTCACCTCCTTAACTAGGTGTAAACGAACATAGGTAATATAAAAGATGAGAAGTACTACTCTGCAGACTACAGCTCATGATACTGGCACAAAAGTTAAGTCCATTGAACAAATTCATTAAATGTGGTCATGGTGGGATATTTCCCTGTTCAGTTCAGTTCGGTTCAGTCGATCAGTCGTGTCTGACTCTTTGCGACACTATGAACCACAGTATACCAGGCCTCCCTGTTCATCACCAACTCCCAGAGTTCACCCAAACCCATGTCCATTGAGTTGATGGTGCCATACACTCATCTCATCCTCTGTTGTCCCCTTCTCCTCCTGCCCTCAATCTTTCCCAGCATCAGGGTCTTTTCCAGTGAGTCAGCTCTTCACATCAGGTGGCCAAAGGATTGGAGTTTCAGCTTCAACATCAGTCCTACCAATGAACACCCAGGACTGATCTCCTGTAGGATGGACTGGTTGGATCTCCTTGCAGTCCAAGGGACTCTCAAGAGTCTTCTCCAACACCACAGTTCAAAAGCATCAATTCTTTGGCACTCAGCTTTCTTTACAGTCCAACTCTCACATCCATACATGACCACTGGAAAAACCATAGCCTTGATTGGACGGGCCTTTGTTGACAAAATAATGTCTCTGCTTTTTAATATGCTGTCTAGGTTGGTCATAACTTTCCTTCCAAAGGAGTGTCTTTTAATTTTATGGCTGCAATCACCATCTGCAGTGATTTTGGAGCCCAGAAAAATAAAGTCAGCCACTGTTTCCCCATCTATTTGCCATGAAGTGATGGGACCAGATGCCATGATCTTAGTTTTCTGAATGCTGAGCTTTAAGCCAACTTTTTTCACTGCCTTCTTTCACTTTCATCAAGAGGCTCTTTAGTTCTTCTTCACTTTCTGTCACATTTCCCTGTAATATGTACTTAGTTGTGAGAGCTGTTTCATTGCATACACAAGAAGTAAAAAAATAGAGTACAGAGATGAAATCACAGTCTGCATTTAGTCACAACCATATAGCTCCCTCAAATTTAACAATTAGACCAATTAAGTATTGTGTTTATCATCCAATATAATAAGAAAAAATGTGTTGCTAGTTTATCAATTACAATTAAGAGCTGCTAGGACTATTATGTTCAGTAGTTTATGTCTTGAATCTTTTTAAAATAATAAGAATCATAATGCAAACTTTCACAGAGTAGCACAGGTTTTAAACAGGAAAACTTGAGGTTGAAACAGAAAAACCTCCCAAAACTTTAAAGTAAAGGAGATGACAATCATCACAAGCTTACACTCAATGTCTATCAGTAGTTGCTTTGCAGCCCTAACAAGACTGGTATGTCCTCTTAACCGAGGGTGTTGACTGTAGTGTGTTGGAAAAAAAAAAAAAAAAAAGCAAATCTCCCTGAAGTTCTTTCCAAATTAGATGGGAACCAAATGTGAGGGGCCTTGAACCAAGGAAAATACCAGCTGGTTCAGGTACAGTTAGAAATGTCTTGGTTTGTTTGTTTTTGTTTTTTGCTGGTTTAAGCCTTTAAATATATAGTACAATTTGTTTCTAAACAAATTGATTTGTTAGGTGGAGCTTAGTCTTTGCTCGCGTTGGAAAGAGCGTTATTCAAAAGAACCACCCAAAATTTGGGGCTTATATTCCATTCCCCTGAGGCAAATATTTTAAAATATTTTAGCCATTTCTCTTTGTGATTATCTTCATATTTCTAAATATGTGTTACATCTTGATTGATCAGTTTTGGACACTGACTATGTGATTTGGTGAGAATGTAGCTCACTTTCATCTATCTTCCTCTCTGTGTTTTCCCATCATAAATATATCCCATGCTTTCCTTTTAAATAAAAGCAATACAATTTACGTTAATTGAACATTTAAATACTGCTCACTGCTGAGTTAGATGGTTGACCATGATTACTTCTCCTTTTTCTGGAGCCAATACTTTTTCCTCCTTAGAATCTGTTAGGATTTTTTTGGTTGTTGTATTGTTCTAGTGGCTAGATCTTCCCATGCCCTTTAATGGCAATAATTCAGCTTTCCATGCAGTGAAAGCAAACAGATGATCACTTTCCCTGGAGCCCTCCACACTCCCTGTCAGTCTGGACTGATTGCTCTCTAGGCTTAATACACAGCTGTATCCTGGGATTTTCCTTCAGGACCACACTAAGGATTCCCTATACATTCCTCCTGTTTTCCAGAATCCCACACCTTTTCTTTCTTGAGTTAACCTCTCATTGTGATGGAGTACATCCACCTGCAGCTTCCTGAGAAAAGATTAATGGATACAGAAAGAAGCTGAGGGATTTCACCATTCATGTGCACATTTTAACCTAATCTCCCTGTTTTCAGTCTAGGATCTCACTTCTCAATAGGTTCTTACTAAATGAAAATTATTTCAAAGAAAGCAACTTTTAAAGATAAAGCTTTATTTCATTTGTAAGAACTAGGATCTGTTGCAGGGGAAAAGGGGATTTATAGGTCACAAACTTGTAGTATTTGGAGTAAAGGGTCTTTACTATAAGTCACAGCATAGAAATGATACAGTTTATGATGTAAGGGCATTTTTCAGTACATGATATAGAAAGAAAAGGTCTTCCTGGACTGGGGTGGGGATGAGGGGCAGGGGTATCTAAGGGTAAAATAGCCAGAAAGTGGAGTTTAAGTAAAAATCTACTTTTTGCTTAATCATCTTGGAATCAAAACCCCAAGGGATAATGGAAACTCTCGGGCCTTAGGAAATGTGGTTGGGCAGAGTATAGCCCAGGAAATGCAATATGAAGGTCAAGGCCAAATGTGCTGAGAAGATGCCCTTGATTTAAATCAGATCTAACTTATACAAAGTTAGAGTGATGGGAAAAACAGAGAATGTGCCTTGGCTTCTATTTCTCTCCTAGAAGTAGCCTCGGGTTCCATACCATCTTGGAACAGCATAGTTAGAAGCAATATATCTTATGGTACTCTGGTTAGGCTTGGGCCAGGGCACAGAGGGGTGCCTGCCTTCTTTGCCAGTCAGCAATCTGAAACCCTGGTGAGATTTTTCAGGTTAATAACAAACACATTGCTGACATGGGTGAGGATATGGAAGCTGAACATGACTGAAGACTGTTCACAAAGGGCCTATTTTCCTGTTCAGATGATCCCTTTTTATCTAGCTGAAGTGAAAACTGAGTTATTCATTCTAAAATACAGTGGGCCAAGAACAAATCTGTCAGCGAGACTTAAGTAAACAAACTTTTGGCATTCTTCTCAGCAAGTCAGACATCCTTTCTCTTTTTCTAGAGCGCATATGAAAGCCCTTAAGAGACTCTGAGTGAGGCATTCAATGACTGATCATCTGGTAACAGAAAAAACACCTGGGCTGAAGCTTGCAAAAGAGGCTTCTAGTCTTGTGCACTGTATTGGTGGGAATGTAAACTGTTACAGCCACTATGGAAAACAGTATGGAAGCTCTGCAAAAAAAACCTACCATGTCATTCAGCAATTCCATTTCTGAGTATATATTCAAAGGAAAAGAAATCACTATCTCAAAGAGATATCTGAACTCAAGTGCTCATTGCAGTATTATTCACAATAGCAAGAAGTGGAAACATCCTCAGTATTTATCAACTGACAAATGCATAAAGAAAATGTGAAAGCTATATATGATAATAATGGAATACTATTCAACCGTTATAAAAAGAAATCCTGACCTTCGCAACAACACGGATGAACCTAGAGAGCAGTATGCTAAGTGAAATAAGCGAGACACAGAATGGAAATACCACATGATCTACCTTCGTTGTTTAGTCGCTAAGTTTTGTCCGACTCTTCACGAACCCCATGGACTGTAGCCTGCCAGGCTCCTCTGTTCATGGGATTTCCCAGGCAAGAATAATGGAATGGGTTGCCATTTCCTTCTCCAGGCGATCTTCCAGACCCAGGGATGAAACCCGCGAATCCTGCATTGGCAGGTGGATTCTCTGCCACTAAGCCAGCAGGGTACAAAATTTCAATTATGTAAGATAATAAGTTCTGAAGATCTAATGTATAGCATGGTGACTACAGTTAACAATACTGTACTGTATACACACTGGTTCCAAATAGGAAAAGGAGTACGTCAAGGCTGTATATTGTCACCCTGCTTATTTAACTTCTATGCAGAGTACATCATGAGAAACTCTGGGCTGGAAGAAGCACAAGCTGGAATCAAGATTGCCGGGAGAAATATCAATAACCTCAGATATGCAGATGATACCACCCTTATGGCAGAAAGTGAAAAGGAACTAAAAAGCCTCTTGATGAAAATGAAAGTGGAGAGTGAAAAAGTTGGCTTAAAGCTCAACATTCAGAAAACTAGGATCATGGCATCTGGTCCTATCACTTCATGGGAAATAGAGGGGAAAACAGTGGAAATAGTGTCAGACTTTATTTTTGAGGGGCTCCAAAATCACTGCAGATGGTGATTGCAGCCATGAAATTAAAAGACACTTACTCCTTGGAAGAAAAGTTATGACCAACCTAGATAGCATATTCAAAAGCAGAGACATGACTTTGTCAACAAAGGTCTCTCTAGTCAGGGCTATAGTTTTTCCAGTGGTCTTGTATGGATGTGAGAGTTGGACTGTGAAGAAAGCTGAGCACCAAAGAGTTGATGCTTTTGAACTGTGGTGTTGGAGAAGACTCTTGAGAGTCCCTTGGACTGCAAGGAGATCCAACCAGTCCATTCTAAAGGAGATCAGCCCTGGGTGTTCTTTGGAAGGACTGATGCTAAAGCTGAAACTCAAATACTTTGGCCACCTCATGGGAAGGGTTGACTCATTGGAAAAGACTCTGATGCTGGGAGGGATTGGGGGCAGGAGGAGAAGGGGACAACAGAGGATGAGATGGCTGGATGGCATCACCGACTTGATGGACAAGAGTTTGGGTGAACTCTGGGAGTCGGTGATGGACAGGGAGGCCTAGCGTGCTGCAATTCATGGGGTCGCAAAGAATCGGACATGACTGAGTAACTGAACTGAACTGAACTGTATACTTGAAATCTAATAAAATAGCAAATCTTGGGTTCTCATCACACACAAAAAAGATGGTTAACTATGTTGAGTGGTATGTTAATTACCTTGATTATAGTGATCACAATGTATTTGTATATCAAAACATCATACACTCCACCTTATACATTTCTATTTGTCAATTATACCT
This sequence comes from Capra hircus, assembly GCF_001704415.2. Classification (NCBI taxonomy): domain Eukaryota; kingdom Metazoa; phylum Chordata; class Mammalia; order Artiodactyla; family Bovidae; genus Capra; species Capra hircus. Next base: position 25,838,532 of record NC_030825.1, on the reverse strand, counting down.
CAACAAAACTGAAAAAAGAGTGGTTTCCAATCTATTTTCTCGGTAACTAACTCTGTGACCTTAAAACAGTCATGTTTCTTCTCTCAGCTTCAGTTAACTCATTTGTAATTGAAGGGGATGAACTTGCCTTTCTCCTATGGGTCATCTGTGTACTTCAGCAGAAAAACCAGCTGAATATTTTTAGGTAGCTCAAATGAATAAAAATTAGATTTCAATCACATTGCTGTTATTAAGTGGCTACCTAATCAGACCCCTCCTTCATCCCAAATTCATCTGTAATGATTTAAATTGTAACTTACAGGTTTTGAACTGCTCGCTTATTTATTCCCCCCTTTTCTCCATATGTGGTAAGTGGGACAGGCATTCTATCTCCATTGCTTTCTTCCTGGGGAAAGGTACAATTCTTACGCTACGGTCCTGGTAGTCTGTGGCAGCAATTCTCCAGAGGGCACCTATCACAAATGCTCACTCCTGGGCCCTACTCTAGAACTACTAAATCAGAAACTCTGAGATTCAGGCCCTGGGACTTGCTTTTCTGACAAAACACCTCAAGGTGAGTTTTATACATTTTGTGAATTCAAGAATCACCAGTTTATGGAGAAACATTTGAGGCCCTATTACATGTCAGGCACTATACTGCTTTGCTTTTATTCTTTCATTTAATCCTCGTAACAACTCAGTGAAGAATATATAGTTTGTAAATAAACTTTTTTTTACATAATTTTAGATTTAAGAAAAGTTGCAAAAATAGCAGTGATAGTATCCACCTGCCATAGTTTCAGTGGCCCCTATTGCTATTATTTACATTACTGTGGTTAGTGCTTCAAAATGGAGAAACCAACACTGGTAAATTAGTATTAACTAAACTCTATCGTCTTTTTTTCTTTCCTAGGATCTCGTCTAGGATACCACATTGCATTCAATTGTTGTATCCCCTCTGGTTTGCGACAGTTTCCTGTTTTTGTTTTTCATGACCTTGATAGTTTTAAGAAATGCTGGTCAGGTATTTTGTAGAGTGTTCCTCAAATTAGGTGTGTCTGATGTTTTTCTCACAAGGAGATTTGGGTTATGGGGTTTTTGAAAGAATACCACAAAGGGGAAGTCTTTCTCATCACATAAGAGGGTACATGATATCCATGTGATATCACTTGGTGATGTTAACAAAGTATATGTTTGTAATCCCTACTCAACCATTTAGGAAACAAAATTTTATCAAGTGTTCTGCAACTGTTAAGTGATGAAATTGGGGTAAAATTTCATTTTTTCCCCCCTCTGTCATTTTGGTTGCAAGTGACCATTCCAGCTTTATCATCCCTGCATAAAACTCTCCATTTCAGCTTGACTTGTCCTTTCCTTATGTTATTTTATGCTCTACTCAACCCCCATGCTTTCTAAGTCCTTCAGTGTTCAGATCACTGTTCAGATATCCAATCTGCTCTTTGAAACTCTCCATGACCCCCAACATACTTCTCTTTCATAAAATCTTGAAGTGCCTTCTATCTGCCCCTCTAATCTTTCACTTTGCATATACTGTCTTAACCTCTGTCTTTCCAAGCTAAAATGGAATGATAATGGAGAGACCAAACTACACGTGACTTCAAGTGCTCCTGAGTTCAGTGACCTTGGTATCTCACCAACTGTTCTTACCTCTTCAATCTTCCACACCATAGTCAGAGGAATGCTTCTAAACTGCAAACCTAATTATGCCATTACCTTATTTAAAACTCAATGCCTGTAGACTATTTACAAAATAGTGTCCAATTATTTGATTCTGATATATGAGGCCCTTCATGCTCTGCTCCTTGGCTACCATTTCACCTTGTTTCTAGCCAGCACCCTGCTCACAACACCACATCCTGCACTTCAGTCAGGAAGAACTGGTGGCAATTTCTAAGTAGCCTGTGACTGTTCTGAGCCTTCTGCCTTTGCATCTGCTCTGTTGTCAGTGAGGATGCTGCTGCAGAAGACTCTAATTCAAAGTGGTCGATAGAACAAAAACAGCTATAACATCATGTGACAGGAAGTTGAAAAGATTGTTCAGAACCCAACAATATCATTGAAGATGCTGGTTCTTTTTACTGTCTCTTTGCTTTGCCATCCTCAGAAATTTTGATTTGCCCTCAGATTGGCTCCCTTCATGTCACAAGATGACTGCGGTGGTTCTAAGCATCACTTCCAAGAACAGCAATATCGGGGTCGGGGGGTGGCAAGGAGAAGAGCTATCTCTTTCAGTGTTTCCTTCTTAAGGGCAAGAAGCATTTCCTAAGGCTTCCCAGCAGGTTTCCTTTTATATCTCATTGGCCAGAATTGGTTCATATGCCCAGCCCTAGGCTAATCAAACAAGAGGAGTGGACTTACCATAAATGGTTTAACCAATCAGCACTTCCTTCTGAAGGCAGCAATAGGATCACTCTCCCTTGGGTCAAGCAGGTGAGGAGACACTTGAGCAAATTCTCGGCACTTCCAGAAAGAAAGAAGGTAATGTGTGCCGAGCGGGCAGCTGATAGTGGCTTCCACACTATTCTTGCTGCCTTATCTTTCTTGTCTACTAGATGGACTCTTCACTTTTAAGACTCACTTTGAATATTACCTCTTCCAGGAAGCCTTCTCTGATATCATCAAGCAAAATGGACTGCTTCAATCTCTGAGCTCCCATATTATTGGGGTCATACCTCTACTACAGCTCTTAATATACAATTCTGCTACCTTCAGAAAAAGTGAAAACTTGGAAAAAGGCACCATGTTCCATAAGGCTTTTGAGCTCAAGCTTTTGAAAGAAAAAGAGAGAAGGAAAGAGGAAGGGAGAGAGGGAGGGAGGAAGCAACTTAAATTCTCTGAGTCTCAGGCTGTTCACCTGTTAAAATAGGGATAATTTTAATTCCCAATGACTGTTTTTTCCAAGTTTTTTTTTTTTTAATGTGGACCATTTTTTGAAAGCGCCTACTGAACTTGTTACAACATTGTCTCTGTTTTATGTTTTGGTGTTTTGTATGTGGGATTTTAGCTCTCTGACCAGGAATGGAACCCACACCTCCTGCATTGGAAGGCAAAGTTAACCACTGGACCAACAGGGAAGTCCCTTGCTAGTTGTTTTAAAGATTAAATGGGACAATATACAGAAAGTACCAAACACAGTTCTTAACATAGTTTTCCTTACATTTTTGGAGAACATGTACTCATCTTGTGTTTTTAAAATACCATCATCTCACCTTTCACACACATTTCCTAACAGAATGCTTTGTATATACATAGTTGCTCAATAAATGTGTTGATAATTTGCATCAATCTTAAAAAATACAGATTACTGAATAAATTAAACAACCAGCCTAGTTTGCCATGTCCTGATTTCCTTTATTAGACTGGCTTAGAGAACTTTTTAATAACATTTCCTAAATTCTCTATTAACAGAACTCTTAATTGAGGCTTTTCCTACAACTATCCAGAACATTAGCTCTGTGCTCACTGCTTCAGTGACCTTTCACTAGGCACTCTTTGCTTTTCCACACCACTCTCTTCAGTATTCTGGGCTTCATTTCAGATCTGTCCTTCTGAGGTATGCCTTCCTCCCCTTCCTAACACTTCTTTGTGGCTAAAAATAGGTGATGTCCCTTCGGAGGAAAAACACTTGGCAAATCAGCTAGCTTTAACAGGTACAGCTTTAGATTGTCTCTGCAAGATTGAGGCATGGATGGATTAAATAAAGGAAGAAGTTCGCCACCGTTTCTTTCTCTCTATGTACCCCTGCATTCCTCAAAGTTTACAAAATATGTAAAAATAGAAATACCACACTCATCAAAAATGCACAAGCTAAAGGATGCTGAGACTTTGCAGAATGCTAAAGAGTAAATAAAACAGCCAGCTCAGAAGATCATCAGAAAGCATGTTGAGGAGACATTTGATTAAAGGGCCCTACGCCATCCAGCAACCTGGGACTGGAGCTGTTGATTATTGTGATTTAACAAATGCTCTTTTCCATGGAAAAGTGGAGCATGTAATGGTGGCCAGTTTCCTGTAGACTATAATGGATATCTGTAGGATGTCTCTCACCTAGACTTGCTCTTGATATGATACTATACTCTCAGCTTGGGTTCTGCCTACGCTTAGTTCCTTATACACTCTGTGAAATTTTGTGACATTAACCCTGAAAGAGGCATCAGCATATCACCTAAAATAGCCTTCTCGTTGATCAGATATTTGCTTTGAAATACTCTTATTTCCCTGCATGTGAAAACTGTCTACCAGATACCATATTTAATACTCCTTACCTCTGGCATACATGTGAATGAATATATATGTATGGGTCGATTCTTATCTCTAAGGGGATCAGGGCATGAACATGTAGTTTTAATGTCCTTTTAAAATATTTATTTATTCATTCAACTTTTGGCTACACTGGTTCTTTGTTGCTGTGGGTGGATTTTCTTTAGTTGCAGCAAGCAGGGGCACTCTCTAGTTGCTACGTGCAGTCTCCTGGCGGTGGCTTCTCTTTTTGTGGAACATGGGCTCTAGGGTGCAGAGGCATAGTTGGCCCACAGCATGTGGAATCTCCCCAGACCAGGGATGGAACCCATGTCTCCTGCATTGGCAGGCAGATTCTTAACCACTGGACTACCAGGGAAATCCAAACATGTTGCTTTATTCGTGCACTAATTTGTATATACACATACCTGAAAATGAACGTTTTTACAGCTTGGCACTTCTGAAACTCATCTCAAGCTGCATTGTCCTAATTTCTTTGAATGAAAGTAGCAAAGTTGCAGCACTAACTAAAATTGCTCAAAGGCCTCAATTTACAGGTAACTAGTCCAATTTAGTATCAAATTAAATCCTATTCTGTTTCATCTATTAGCAGCTGTGTCGACCTGCCTGTCAACTACTATCTTCTGATCTTCTGTCTTTAATTCAAAAATCATTCTACCTTCTCTTTATTTTCTAGAGTTCATGCTAAGTTCCCTGCCTGTTGTTTGGTATTGCACACACATTCCTATGGTCACAGTTTCCGTAGCTTGATTTGCGTGGTTTCTGGTTATCTGTCAAAGAGATTCTTCAGGCGTATAAATAGTCCAAACAGTGAATCACAGAAAAATGGGTATGGTGTCAGGGTAAGGTGTGAAGAATGTGAAGTATTCCTCAGTGAAGATTGATATTATCATAAAATCATAAGGCAAAAAAGAATAAATCAACATGCCAACAACAATATCACTGATGGGCCATCCAACTATTAACATCTCCAGTGTTGGGGGACTGAGAGCCATCCCCAAACATGCCTTCTGATCATGACAACACTCTCTTGTACATCAAAGTCATATGTCTTGCTGTTGTTTCTCCCACTCAAGTATTCGTCAAAAGTCCATCAGAGTGTTAACCTATAGTGGTTAGCCACTGAGTCTCTGAACCCCTTGAGAATCTAATGAAAATGATGGATCTATTTCAAAAATTGCACATGCAAAATTAATTTTTTTTTCAATTTCAGGGAGCTCACAAGTTCTGTGATGCTCATCCATCCATGGACTCCCTGGCAAAAATTCCTCACTATTGAGGACTTGTCCTGGGTACAGAAGCAGGGTAGAAATAATCCATGGTTTCTTCCTTCAAGGAGCTTACTTTCTAATAGCAAATGCTTGTGAAACATCTCACAGCAATAAGGCAATATACGGTAAAGTACTCATCATACACAGAGGGACAGAAAATTCTACCCTTGCTTATTTAGCAGGACAGAAGTCCTTATGTGTGGCCACCACACACTCACATTTTACAAGGGAAATAAAAGCCTTCTACTGTGTTCTCAGAAGCATCATCTGATGGCTAATACCAGGACAAAGGAGGAGACTGCTGGTCATGGTCTGGTACATGGCACTCAATAAAAGTTTGGTGAAGTAAATGACCCAAGAATAAAATGCCCCTTGATCTTCTGAGGAGAAAGTTGAAAAGAAAAATAAAAATATTTCATTCTTTTCCAAGCTTTTTTAGGAATAGCATGCTCTCCTCCAGGGGATCTTCCCCACCCAGGGATCAAACCCAGGGCTCCCACATTGCAGGTGGATTCTTTACTGTCTGAGCCACCAGATTTTTGCTTAAGTAAAAGGATATTACATAAAGACAAAATCTTGCAAGGGGGTCAAAGTAGTTAAAACTCTACCAACTATAAATGACATATTCCCTTTAACTTCTTACAATGTCTTTCTCCAGAAAAATCAAAGATTTTTGCATTATGTAAAGAGATTTGAAAATACGAATTAAAATCCCAGCTCTACCACCCAACAACTGTGTTACTTTGATCAAATCACCTAGCCAATCTGAGCCTCTATTTTGTCACCAGTAAAACCGGGGTAATAAAACCAGCCCCATTACCTTCCATGGTTGAAAGAGGTTTGCATGAGATGATGCACATGAAAAGAGCCTTTTAAAAGTCTGTGTCTGTTCTAGGCAATATAGCTTCATCCAGAAGAGATGCTTACCTGGTGATAGTTGGGTCTCTTTCCACTTGCTCAGCATCATACTTCTGAGGTCAGATTAGAGTAGTGGGTGTAAGAATTAAGATCACTCCTGCACCTCAGTTCAGCTCTACCAGAGTCATAATCAGCTAAAAAGCATCTGAGTTACCCCTCATTTCATGAACATTCAAAGCTGTTTATCTGGAGGAAAGCAAAGACGTATATGATGATTTGTTCCAAAGTCTAGGGGGGCAGTATAAACAGTCAGCAGCTGAATTCAGAGACTCCAGGGCTCCCACTTTGTTATTCAATAGCCAATCAACAGTTCTTAACACACTAGATTATAAGTATATCTTTATAATAGGGTTGATAAACAAACTTAATAAAGGGGGAAAACAGTCCTTATTTTTAAAATTAACATATACAGAGTCCGGCGAGTTCAGAGAAATAGCAATTCAGAAGTGTAATCCTGGACAGATGGCTGCTCTCCACATGCTATCTCTGAGAAGGATTTTTTCAAGGTAAATAGAAATAAATGCTTTGTGTACCAAAATACAGATCTCACAAGAAGCATTTTCCAGCATGAAACAATTTTCTTATTAATTACATTTTTATGACACAGACAAAAACTGGTGTGTGAGCTACTTCAAGGCATTCACTGTTATTTCATCATTAAATTACTCTTATTACTAGACAATATGTTCAAGCTACTTCTAAGATATTCAAGTTATTGTAAATCTGCCCATTTTATCCCTTCATTCCTACCCCACCTTCACTTGGTTCTTAACAACATGAAGCCAGTTTGTCTCTCTTTGAAATGTGCCTTTTAGAACCAATAAAGTATGAGTATGTTTAAAAGAATAATACATATTATTGTTTAACTTATTTACTCACCAAATGTACTTCAGGGATCTACACAAAGGGTAAAAGACAATTCTGTCACTGATTATATGACATGAAAGACAGCTCATAACTTCTCCTAGCTTCAGTTTCATCATCAATAATAATAGTACCTGACTTGCTCACTTGACAAGCCTGTGTATGAATATGCTCATTTGTTTATTCATTCATTCAACAAATACGCATCGAGCTCTACTCTGTGCTGAGCACTGGCATGGTGCTACAGATAACATAGTAAACCAAAGACATGTCCCAACTTTTTGAGGCTAATTTATCATTATTCACAGAGGGAAACTAAAGTGAGAGGTCTTATCTGAACAGGAGAGTGAGAGAAAGACATACTAATTTTGGAGCCATTAGAGGCTGGCTTCCTTTTGCCCAGAGCTACAGGTTAGGCTCCAGAGAAATGGCATGGATGACAAGAGAAAAACTTTATCAAATATGCAAAAAGGACCACCTCATAATTGATTCATATCCATACTGGCACAAAACACAAGTTAAAATACAATCCAAAACATTTTTTCCTCTGGGTGTGACTTTTTTCCCCAGAACTGCTCGTAGTGTTTTTTTTTTTTTTGGAAGGGAGATGTTATAACTTTAAACACATGTTTAAACTTTAAATGAGTAAACAAATGTAGCATTCTAAACAACACAGCACGGTGTGACATCTTCTCTAGTTCAGAATTTTCCAAAATGTGGTACGCAGACCATTGCAAAACATGAAATTATTTTAGGTAGTATGTAGACAAAATTTTAATAATCATATATCTACTTTAATTTATATCAGAAAAAAACATAATATATCAAAACCATGATTTCACTGATATTCAGGCTTTAGTATGAGGCTTAAAATAGGTAGCACTATATACAGTCTACTTTATACAGCCCACATGAATTACAGGAGCAGGGCTTAGGCAGGCCCATGAATGTTTTCCAATCTTCCATCATAACTTTAGAGACAGAGGAAGAAGTAGAAGTGAATTGAATTTTGTATCTTCAATGTCCACATGTATTGCAGCAATCTATCCATACTGTTACTGAAAACAATAGAGATGGTCTTGCGGGAAGTACTGACTGATACAGCTTGTGTCCCTTGCTCCTTTAAGGCAATGTTGTGCCCACTGGGATGAGATTCTCAAATTGGCTAACCCTAAGCTTTATTGCCCCCTCTGGAATCTGGGGCTGGAGCAAATCTACTTAAACTATATAAACTAACAATGGAGGAGATGTGATTCTACAAAAAGAAAAGTGAAGGACAGTTCCTTGTATGTATAACGAGTAGAACAAGTCTTACATTAGAAATTGTGGTGTCAATTAAATAAATATTTTGCCCTATTGACTCAGGGAGTGGCTCAAAGAAAGTGCTCACCAAATGGCGGCACTAGTAGTGGTAGTAATAATTGCTATTATTATTTGTTAGCATGATGGTTGTTGTTGTTGTTATAGTAGTGGTTTTCTAAAGCAGTTTCAGGGTCACATTTCTAACTTAATTATTCTATCAAACCAGAAATGAAGGATAATTATTTGACTATAACCTTTGGAGAGTCATTAATCCAAGGCGGCACTCAGTTCAATTATATCCTTAATTTGTTTATCATCTCCATGCATAATTAAGGCACTCAATTATCACAAAAAATTTTAAATGTCTTACCAAATAGCTTTTGATTTGTTCTTAAGTGACAGTTTTATCATAAAATAATTTAATCTAACGTATGCAACAATAGTGTTAGTATTTACAGTAATACTATATTTACAATAAATTGTGATGCATTTTTCATAGAGTCCTTGCAATCTTATGGGTTAGTTTAAGTGTTTATAGTTTCAAAATTAAAAGTAGTGATTATCTTGATAAAACATATCAGCAAGAACTTAGTAATATGGGAATGCAAACTAGTACAACCACTATGGAAAACAGTGTGGAGATTCCTTAAAAAATTGCAAATAGAACTGCCTTATGACCCAGCAATCCCACTGCTGGGCATACACACCGAGGAAACCAGAATTGAAAGAGACACATGTACCCCAATGTTCATCGCAGCACTGTTTATAATAGCCAGGACATGGAAACAACCTAGATGTCCATCAGCAGATGAATGGATAAGAAAGTTGTGGTACATATACACAATGGAGTATTACTCAGCCGTTAAAAAGAATACATTTGAATCAGTTCTGATGAGATGGATGAAACTGGAGCCGATTATACAGAGCGAAGTAAGCCAGAAAGAAAAACACCAATACAGTATACTAACACATATATACGGAATTTAGAAAGATGGCAATGATGACCCTGTATGCAAGACAGCAAAAAAGACACAGCTGTGTATGGCGGACTTTTGGACTCAGAGGGAGAGGGAGAGGGTGGGATGATTTGGGAGAATGGCATTGAAACATGTATACTATCATGTAAGAATCAAATCACCAGTCTATATCCAATGCAGGAAACAGCATGCTTGGGGCTGGTGCACGGGGATGACCCAGAGGGATGTTGTGGGGAGGGAGGTGGGAGGGAGGTTCATGTTTGGGATCACATGGACACCCGTGATGGATTCATGTCAATGTATGGCAAAACCAAAACAGTATTGTAAAGTAAAATAAAGTAAAAAAAAAAAAAAAAAAGAACTTAGTAATATTGCTAGAATCTTTACTTTTTAAAAAGCGCATTCTGTGGTTAGGAAGAAGAGTTAAGCCAAACATGAAGACTAAAAAAAAAGAAACAAAGTTGGTTATCCCTCTGTAGATCAAGGATAGTACTACATACATCTTTTAAGTAAACCAATTAATTGAAGATTTACGATAAGACAGACATAAACATAAAATTAACCAAAATATTTCTAGTTAAACAATGTATGAATAAAACATATTTGGTTCATAATTTTATGAGTAAAGATCATCTGCTAGATTATCATGAAAAAACACAAAAATATAAAGCATTGAAAAATTCAATTTAAAAAATATAGATTCAATATATTTCTTTTATAAAGACCTATAAGATCTTTTAGAACTAAAACCCCAAAAAGATGTCCTTTTCATTATAGGGGACTGGAATGCAAAAGTAGGAAATCAAGAAACACCTGGAGTAACAGGCAAATTTGGCCTTGGAATGCAGAATGAAGCAGGGCAAAGACTAATAAGAGTTTTGCCAAGAAAATGCACTGGTCATACCAAACACCCTCTTCCAACAACATAACAGAAGACTCTACACATGGACATCACCAGATGGTCAACACCAAAATCAGATTGATTATATTCTTGGCAGCCAAAGATGGAGAAGCTCTATACAGTCAGCAAAAACAAGACCAGGAGCTGACTGTGGCTCAGATCATGAACTCCTTATTACCAATTTCAGACTTAAATTGAAGAAAGTGGAGAAAACCACTTTCTAGACCATTCAGGTATGACCTAAATCAAATCCCTTATGATTATACAGTGGAAGTGAGAAATAGATTTAAGGGACTAGATCTGATAGACAGAGTGCCTGAGGAACTATGGAATGAGGTTCGTGACACTGTACAGGAGACAGGGATCAAGACCATCCCCATGGAAAAGAAATGCAAAAAAAGCAAAATGGCTGTCTGGGGAGGCCTTACAAATAGCTGTGAAAAGAAGAGAAGCAAAAAGCAAAGGAGAAGAGGAAAGATATAAGCATCTGAATGCAGAGTTCCAAAGAATAGCAAGAAGAGATAAGAAAGCCTTCCTCAGCAATCAATGCAAAGAAATAGAGGAAAAGAACAGAATGGGAAAGACTAGAGATCTCTTCAAGAAAATTAGAGACACCAAGGGAACATTTCATGCAAATATGGGCTCGATAAATGACAGAAATGGTACGGACCTAACAGAAGCAGAAGATATTAAGAGGTGGCAAGAATACACAGAACTATACAAAAAAGATCTTCCTGACCAAGATAATCACGATGGTGTGATCACTCACCTAGAGCCAGACATCCTGGAATGTGAAGTCAACTGGGCCTTAGAAAGCATCACTACGAACAAAGCTAGTGGAGGTGATGGAATTCCAGTTGAGATATTTCAAATTCTGAAAAATGATGCTGTGAAACTGCTGCACTCAATATGCCAGCAAATTTGGAAAACTCAGCAGTGGCCACAGGACTGGAAAAGGTCAGTTTTCATTCCAATTCTGAAGAAAGGCAATGCCAAAGAATGCTCAAACTACCGCACAATTGCACTCATCTCACATGCTAGTAAAGTAATGCTCAAAATTCTCCAAGCCAGGCTTCAGCAACACGTGAACTGTGAACTTCCAGATGTTCAAGCTGGTTTTAGAAAAGGCAGAGGAACCAGAGATCAAATTGCCAACATCTGCTGGTTCATCAAAAAAGCAAGAGAGTTCCAGAAAAACATCAATTTCTGCTTTAGTGACTATGCCAAAGCTTTTGACTGGGTGGATCACAATAAACTGTGGAAAATTCTGAAAGAGATGGGAATACCAGACCACCTGACCTGCCTCTTGAGAAATCTGTATGCAGGTCAGGAAGCAAAAGTTAGAACTGGACATGGAACAACAGACTGGTTCCAAATAGGAAAAGGAGTATGTCAAGGCTGTATATTGTCACCCTGCTTATTTAACTTCTATGCAGAGTACATCATGAGAAACGCTGGGCTGGAAGAAGCACAAGCTGGAATCAAGATTGCCAGGAGAAATATCAATCACCTCAGATATGCAGATGACACCATCCTTATGGCAGAAAGTGAAGAGGAACTAAAAAGTCTCTTGATGAAAGTAAAAGAGGAGAGTGAAAAAGTTGGCTTAAAGCTCAACATTCAGAAAACGAAGATCATGGCATCCGGTCCCATCACTTCATGGGAAATAGAAGGGGAAACAGTGGAAACAGTGTCAGACTTTATTTTGGGGGGCTCCAAAATCATTGCAGATGGTGACTGCAGCCATGAAATTAAAAGACGCTTACTCCTTGGAAGAAAAGTTATGACCAACCTAGATAGAATATTGAAAAGCAGAGATATTACTTTGCCGACTAAGGTCCGTCTAGCCAAGGCTATGGTTTTTCCTGTGGTCATGTATGGATGTGAAAGTTGGACTGTGAAGAAGGCTGAGCGCCAAAGAATTAATGCTTTTGAACTGTGGTGTTGGAGAAGACTCTTGAGAGTCCCTTGGACTGCAAGGAGATCCAACCAGTCCATTCTAAAGGAGATCAACCCTGGGATTTCTTTGGAGGGACTGATGCTAAAGCTGAAACTCCAGTACTTTGGCCACCTCATGGGAAGAGTTGACTCATTGGAAAAGACTCTGATGCTGGGAGGGATTGAGGGCAGGAGGAGAAGGGGATGACAGAGGACGAAATGGCTGGATGGCATCACTGACTTGATGGACGTGAGTCTGAGTGAACTCCGGGAGTTGGTGATGGACAGGGAGGCCTGGCGTGCTGCGATTCATGGGGTCGCAAAGAGTTGGACACGACGGAGCGACTGAACTGAACTGTTATTTCTTTTACCTTCATTACTGTAAACCTTGACAAATTTCAGGAGAAATGAGACAAAGTGGGTGAAATATTATCTAAATACCATAAACTTTAAGTATTTTAGAACAAGTCATTGAAGGAATTTTAAAATTCTGAAATCACTGCAGATGGTGACTGCAGCCATGAAATCAAGACGCTTACTCCTTGGAAGAAAAGTTATGACCAACATACACAGCATATTCAAAAGCAGAGACATGACTTTGCCAACAAAGGTCCGTCTAGTCAATGCTATGGTTTTCCCAGTAGTCATGTATGGATGTGAGAGTTGGACTGTGAAGAAAGCTGAGTGCCAAACTATTGATGCGTTTGAACTGTGGTGTTGGAGAAGACTCTTGAGAGTCCCTTGGACTGCAAGGAGATCCAACCAGTCCATTCTAAAGGAGATCAGCCCTGGGTGTTCTTTGGAAGGAGTGATGGTAAAGCTGAAACTCCAGTACTTTGGCCACCTCATAGGAAGAGTTGACTCATTGGAAAAGACTCTGATGCCTGGAGGGATCGGGGGCAGGAGGAGAAGGGGACGACAGAGGATAAGATGGCTGGATGACATCACTGACTCGATCGATGTGAGTTTGAGTGAACTCTGGGAGATGGTGATGGACAGGGAGGCCTGGCGTGCTGCGATTTATGGGGTCGCAAAGAGTCGGACACGACTGAGCGACTGAACTGAACTGAACTGAATTGCTCCTGATTTTTTAAAATGTAAAAGTGATTGCCAAAGGAAGCAAAGAATAAGTTTATCTTATAGTTAAATCCTATCTGTCAAATAAATTATAAATTATAATAAATATTAAATTATAAAAATAAATTATAATAAATATAACCTTAGGTCTCCTACCTTTAAATAGTGAAGGCAGTTATAAAGTCCCCTGGAGGGCAAAGCCATTTCTGTTTGTGGCTTTTTTATGTTCGAGTGCTTCCTCACTTTGAATCAGTTTTTTAGGAACACCAAATACCAAAGTGTACATCTATAGTATATACTTTATTAGTGATATAAATGCATGTGGCTTTCTACCAAAAACCTCAACTGAATTAAAAGAAGCACTGGGGTTTTGGTTTTAGTAAAGAATTGTGAGCTCCTTTTTCTTTAGAACATTTACATCTATGTTCACAAGGGATCAGTTCAGTTCAGTTCAGTTGCTCAGTCGTGTCTGATTCTTTGTGACCCCATGAATCACAGCACGCCAGGCCTCCCTGTCCATCACCAACTCCCGGAGTTCATCCAAACTCATGTCCATCGTGTTGGTGATGCCATTCAGCCATCTCATCCTCTGTTGTCCCCTTCTCCTCCTGCCCCCAATCCCTCCCAGCATCAGAGTCTTTTCCAATGAGTCAACTCTTCCCATGAGGTGGCCAAAGTACTGGAGTTTCAGCTTTAGCATCAGTCCTTCCAAAGAACATCCAGGACTGATCTCCTTCAGAATGGACTGGTTGGATCTCCTTGCAGTCCAAGGGACTCTCAAGAGTCTTCTCCAACACCACAGTTCAAACGCATCAATTCTTTGGCACTCAGCTTTCTTCACAGTCCAACTTTCACATCCATACATGACCACTGGAAAAACCATAACCTTGAGTAGATGGACCTTAGTCGGCAAAGTCATGTCTCTGCTTTTGAATATGCTGTGTATGTTGGTCATAACTTGCCTTCCAAGGAGTAAGTGTCTTTTAATTTCATGGCTATGCATTGGTCTCTAATTTTCTTTTATTGTAATGTTGTCTGGTTCTGGTATCAAGGTGATACTGGCCTTATAGAATGAGTTGGGAAGTATTCCTTTCTCTTCAATTTTATGGACGTGTTTGTGAGAATTTTTTTTTTTTTCTCCTCTTCCTTGAAAGTTTAGCAGAATTCCCAAGTGAATCTAATTGGGCCTGTCATTTTTTTCATGGGAATATTTTTAACTACAAATTTAATTTCTTTAACAGATATGAGGTCATTCAGATTATCTATTTTTTCTTGAGAGGGCTTTGATAGTTTTTGTCTTTCAAAATGAATTTGCTAATTTCTTTTAAGTTGTTGAATTATTAGTATCTAAGTTTTTTATAATACTCTCTCATTATCCTTATTAATACTAGCATAATATGTAATGATGCCACTTCTCTCATTGTTGGAATTAGTAATTTGTATCCTAAATCTTTTTTTCCTTAAGAGTCTGGCTAGAGGTTTATCAATTTTAACTGATCTTCCCAAATAAGCAACTTTTTATTTCATTTCTTTTTCTCTACTTTTCTGTTTTATATTTCACTGATCTTCGTTCTGATCTTTACTCTTTTCTTTCTTTGAAATAAATGCAAAGTGCTGATGGAGACAATAATTCATACATTTCTAAAACACCCTGTTTACTTCACCACAAGAAATTAGAACCCAAATTATGAGCAAAATCTGGACTCTAAATTGTGGTATACGTGAATGACTAGTCAGAGTTCAGTTAGCGAGGTATTAGAACCTCTATAAAGTTTTTAATGAGTAGAAAAACAGAAACAAAAATAATATTCTAAAATGTAACTGATTATAATATTCAGAAATTCCTCATGGTAAAGCAATTTTTTCATGATCTGTCAAAATCAAGTTTGGTTAGTAATGGTATGGGGCCTAAGGAAGGATCAAGTCCCAGCGAATAGAACTGTGGTCTCAAATTGTGGTTTTTATACTATCTACTCCAAAATTATTTAGGGGTATGTGTTTAAATGCAGATGTCTAAGCCTGATTTCACAGAGTTACTGAATTACAATCTCTAAAGGTAGAACCCCAGAACCTGCACTTCTAATAAGCACTCTTGGTGATTTTCATGCACATTAAAGTTTGAGAATGACTATATGTAATCCCATTGGGACCAGGCAGGATATTAGGTCTACTCAATAAGCACCAAAAATAAAAAATCTAAATATGCAGGCAAGATATGGTATCAAGGGAATCTGACAGTAAGTAGATGGTTCATGCAGACTACTATAGGAGTGGGAGGAAGGCCCTACAATGTAAACATGTGGAAATCCAAAAGAGGAGCAATTTGTTAGGAGTCAGGCACCGACAATAGGTAAAGTTTCAAGTAAACTGACGATGGGCATCAGAGAAATAGCAATTTGTAAGGATCCAGTTGTGCAGACTTGGGTTTCAGGATTTGGTTCGAAGTTCCATGAGGTTGAGAAGATCAAAGAAGAACTCCAATCCCAAAGCAGAGTCAGAGTCAGATACAAGAACCTAACAAATGCTATTACCTGAATCAGTCATAGGACCAAGTTGAGAGCCTACTACTCAGGGCCAGCGTAAGCTCAGAGAAGGACCATTGCAGAGACTTATTTGAAGGTCAGCCACTGAGTAGCTTAACAAGGGGTTCTTGGATTTCTCTGCTTATGGCCTGTATCAGTCTGGGACCTGTTACAAGGGTTAGCTTCCCCCAGGGAGCTAAGTGCTCCTGATGAAAGAACTGGAAAAGATCTACCTGACCCAAGTTCTCATCTCCTACTTGAACTCTTTTTCAGACATAAGCCTCAGGATGTTGCCACAGAGGTAACAGTGGTTTTTCTCAATAGTTCTAATAATGGCAGCCAGCTGTGAAAGAGGCGGATTCCTAAATAGTATAGGTCCCTGAGGTGAACAAGGGGCACCTGGATTCCAGAGCCAACAGCAAGTTCTCTTCACTCCCAAGGAATTCTGAAATATCACAGCCTAGAGTAGAGAAGCCAGGTCCCCTCTGTGCAACTCCACTTTTCTTTAAAGTACCAGATCACTTTTTCAGTGAAAGAAAAACTAATTTTTAAGTCACTGTTGAAGGAACCCATAAATCCTCTCTTCCATGCTTAAGTTCCTTCATGCTTAGAGACTGATCTCTCTAAGCACAGGCTGAATTCCTCCATTCCCTCGAAGAAACCCTTGCAACAAGTAGGCAGGGAGCAACTAGTATTCATTAACCAAATGATTACTAACCTAGCAGATATGATTTGGGAGTGTGGAAAGTGAGGGAAGAATTGGGAGAACTGTCAGAACCAGTGCCAAAGAAAATCGCAATAAGAGCAGGGCTGAATAGAAGTCGGAGAGGCTGTTGGGAGAAGGCCGACCACACTTCAAGCTCATCTGCCCCTTTGGTTACTTACCCCTGGCTGTCTCACTCCTGGATCTATGCTACTCCCTTGGCATTCGCCCCGCCCCCACCCCCACCAGCCCCATGGGATGTTTCCCACTCATCCTATTCACCCACAAAGAAATACTCTCAAAATCAATTGGGTGGTGATTACGAGCCATTATGTGCCTGCTGTGCTTATGGCACCCCACTCCAGTACTCTTGCCTGGAAAATCCCATGGACGGAGGAGCCTGGTAGGCTGTAGTTCATGGGGTAGCTAAGAGTCGGACACGACTGAGCGACTTCACTTTCACTTTTCACTTTCATGCATTGGAGAAGGCAATGGCACCCCACTCCAGTGTTCTTCCCTGGAGAATCCCAGGGATGAGGGAGCCTGGAGGGCTGCCGTCTATGGGGTCGCACAGAGTCGGACATGACTGAAGCGACTTAGCAGCAGCAGCAGCAGCAGTGCTTAAAGAGACATAAGGCAATTTGGAGAAAACCTTTCAAGATAGGCTTTAAAAAAAATTCTAGTATATCCAGGAGTGGTATCACTTCTAAGTTGAAAAATCAGAATCAATCTACAGTCCTTACAGTCCTTTCATAATACTGGCTTGTTTTGTTTACAAAGATGTTATATTTCTAAAGCAAATGCCATTAAGAAGTATGAAAAATTCACTCTTGATCTGAAGAGAAAAAAACGAAAAGGGAACCATTTCAGTAGTGGAACCAACAGACTCAGATCAAAGAACTGAACGGGTTTGTAACGTTTTCTTGCTTTGCCCTGCGGAAGGACCTGTTGCTCTCCCTTCAATAGTTTCCTAAATGTCCCTCTCCAGGGTCTCTGTTCACTGAACTCAGAATTATGGATGTAGATCAGAGAATATGTTTAAAATTCAACTCCTCAATTGAGGAAATTGGGGCCTGGAAAGAAAACAGAATTTCCCGAACCAAGATTAAAAGTTTTGTTTCTCAATTCCTAGCCCAGTGCTCTCTTCCCTCTGTTGACTTGATGTTAGTGGTTTGTTTGGTTTTTTTTTTTCACTTTTGAAAATTACTTTCCCAAACATATTGGGACTAAAATTTTTCAATATCTTCCTTTAATTATTATATATATCATCTACTCCCTATTTCTGGTTGTTATCTTTATGAGGGAGAGAGTGTTGCAAAACATGGAGAATATTTTGACAATTATGCACTACAAAGATAACCTATTTTATATAAAGAACTACAAACAACTTGGAATAAATATCTTGGGATCATAAATTGTTTAAAGTTCACTTATAATGATCAATAATATCTGACAAAGGGGGAGAGGAGTATTGAGTAAAGCAATAGCTCACTAAATTATAAATAATATAATTGGTTTAGGTGCTATTTAAAAGAGCAACTTAAAAAGAACCTGAAAAAGAGTATATATACATACATACGTATAACAATCACTTTATGTATACCAGAAACTAACCCAACATTGTAAATCAACTATACTTCAATTTTTAAAAAAGAGCAACTTAGACATAATCTTTGAACTTTGGATCTTAGGCATAATGCGACAGAAAGAACACTGTTTTGGAATTCAGAAAATTAGGGTGACCATCCTGATTATACAATTTACCAGCTACATGATCTTGAATAAATCACTTGAACTCCCATAAGTTTACTTTTATTATGCATAAAATATAAATAGAAATCTTGGCTATTTCAAAGGGTTGTTAAAAGAATCAAATTAAATAATGTGTGAGGGAGAGTGCTATAATTCAAAGATCAGGGCCTATATGCACTGTGATGGCAGGGGACCAAGTGTGTTATATTCAACAATGTATTCCCAGTGCGTTCCCGGAACAGAGTCTGGTACACAGTAAACACAATAAATATGTATTAAATAAATGAAGGCAATGATAGGGAAATTTTCATTCTTATCATTCTTTTCTAACTGGAGAAATGTTTATCCTGGGATTAATCCAAGTACTGGAGTGGAGCAGAGGTGGGAGAAGCAAAAAAGAAGGAAAGAAGGATTCACCAACCCTTTGATTCACATCTCTGCTAAAACAGAAACAGAGGTGGCAGAAGCAAAGAAAGGATGATCAAACTGAACAATCCCCAAATGTACCCTTTTTCTTTCCCTGCACCTATTCCATTTCTCAATCCATGAAAACTACTTCCACTATTAATCAATTTTTTAAGATTGCCTTTGGCCATCTACATCTTTAATTTTGGCCATTTTATACCATTACATTCAGTGTTTTCATTGAAATCTGCATATGTCCTCTCTTTGGTCACTAGAAAAAGTGCTGTTATAAATTTACTATTGGATGTAACTAATTCAAAGTCCTCCCTCCTCTTTTTTCTTTCCTCTTCTGTTAGCCTTCTCCAAAGGCTACAGTGGCCAAGGGGAAAGACAGCCAACTGCAAGCTTCCTTGAGAGGAAAACCAGTTCTTTCTGCTTCAAGGTCTGAATGATCCTAGTTAAAAGTCCTACAGGACTGGCTGGAAACACATCTCTCTCTGAATTACCCTTCTTCAATTTTATTGATGTGCTCCATCACACACACAGGAATTTCATAAAAATGTTTTTCCCTGCCACAGAGGTCAGGGTTTTACAGGGCCTTGGGGAATAGATAATACGCCTAAATGTCCACACAACTGAAGAACCATGTTTCCCCACTGGAACACTACGTTCTCAGTACTTGGCAGACTTTGGGAACACCCCAAACCACATGTGCTTTAGAGGATGCAGACAGGTCACAAAATTAAATCAGTCTGGTCTGGCCAAACACCCTCAACCTACTTCTAGTAAGTTTGAATTAATTGATAGCTTAGCCCTCTTCCAGTCACACTGGTTACAGACGATCCAAACTGGTTTTAACTGAATTCATATAAACTCACCTCTGTTTTGCTTTCACAATTGCAACTGTTAGGAACAAACAAAAACATTTTTATCTTTAAAAAGCAATGCAGTAATAAGACTGGCCCTTGAGCTTACAGAAGACTAATGAGATAATGTCTAAAATGTGTTTGAGCTGCATGTGTGAAAGGCTCTATGGAGATAGAAAATATGATAAATAATGCAAGAATTCTTTGTGTCAGGAAATCTCCTGTCTTCTGGAGGACTCAATAAATATTAAATAAATACTTTACAAACATGTACCTGCTAATCACCCGAAGATGGGCACAATAAAGGACAGAAATGGTAGGGACCTAATAGAAGCAGAAGATATAAAGAAGAGGTGGCAAGAATACACAGAAGAGCTATACAAAAATTACCTTCATGACCCAGACAATCACGATGGAGTGATCACTCACCTAGAGCCAGACATCCTGGAACGTGAAGTCAAGTGGGCCTTAGGAATCATCACTACAAACAAAGCTAGTGGAGGTGATGGAATTCCAGTTAAGCTACTTCAAATCCTAAAAGATGATGCTATGAAAGTGCTGCACTCAATATGCCAGCAAATTTGGAAAACTCAGCAGTGGCCACAGGACTGGAAAAGGTCAGTTTTCATTCCAATCCCAAAGAAAGGCAATGCCAAAGAATGCTCAAACTAACACACAATTGTATTCATCTCACACGCTAGCAAAGTAACACTCAAAATTCTCCAAGCCAGGCTTCAACACCTCAACAGTATGTGAATGGTGAACTTTCAGATGTTCAAGCTGGATTTAGAAACAGCAGAGGAACCAGAGATCAAATTGCCAACATCTGTTGGATCATCGAAAAAGCAAGAGTTCCAGAAAAACATCTGCTTCTACAAGGGCTTCCCTTGTAGCTCAGTTGGTAAAGAATCTACCTGCAGTGCAGGAGATGCGGGTTCAATCCCCAGGTTGGGAAGAGCCCCTGGAGAAGGAAATGGCAACCAACTCCAGTATCCTTTCCTGGAAAATCTCATGGACAGAGGAGCGTGGTGGGCTGCAGTCCATGGGGTCGCAAAGAGTCGGACACAACAGAGTGACTAACACTTACTTACTTACTCTGCTTTATTGACTACTCCAAATCCTTTGACTGTGTGGATCACAACAAACTGTAGAAAATTTTTAAAGAGGTGGGAATACCAGACCACCCGAACTGCCTCCTGAGAAATTTGTATGCAGGTTAAGAAGCAATAGTTAGAACTGGACATGGAAAGGAGTACATCAAGGATGTATATTGTTACCCTGCTTACTTAACTTATATGCAGAGTACATCATGAGAAATGCTGGGCTGGATGAAGCACAAGCTGGAATCAAGATTGCCTGGAGAAATATCAATAACCTCAGATATGCAGATTATACCACCCTTATGGCAGAAAGTGAAGAAAAACTAAAGAGCCTCTTGATGAAAGTGAAAGAGGAGAGTGAAAAAGTTGGCTTAAAGCTCAACATTCAGAAAATGAAGATCATGGAATCTGGTCCCATCACTTCATGGGAAATAGATGGGGAAACAGTGGAAACAGTGAGAGACTTTATTTTGGGGTGCTTCAAAATCACTGCAGATAGTGACTGCAGCCATGAAATTAAAAGATGCATATTCCTTGGAAGAAAAGTTATGACCAACCTAGATAGCATATTAAAAAGCAGAGATATTACTTTGCCAACAAAGGTCCATCTACTCAAAGCTATGGTTTTTCCAGTAGTCATGTATGGATATGAGAATTGGACCATAAAGAAAGCTGAGCACCGAAGAATTGATGGTTTTGAACTATGGTGTTGGAGAAGACTCTTGAGAGTCCCTTGGACAGCAAGGAGATCCAACCAGTCCATCCTAAAGGAAATCAGTCCTGAATATTCACTGGAAGGACTGATGCTGAAGCTGAAACTCCAATACTTTGGCCACCTGATGTGAAGAATTGACTCATTTGAAAAGTCCCCAATGCTGGGAAAGATTGAACACAAGAGGAGAAGGGGACGACAGAGGATGAGATGGTTGGATGGCATCACTGACTCAATGGACATGAGTTTGAGTAAACTCCAGGAGTTGGTGATGGACAGGGAGGCCTGGCGTGTTGCAGTCCATGGGCTCACAAAGAGTCAGACACAACTGAGCAACTAAACTGAACTGAACTTACAAACATGTACCTGCTAATCATATCAGTCAAAGCTAGCTCAGGTAAATTGAAAAGTCCTATTACACTTATTATAACAAATAAGAATCTTGGTTTCTGATGAAAGATTTTCCAAGAAAATGCCAACAGGGATCAGGGCCATTAAGTAATGCCTTTACTTTAAGCCAAGCCTCCAACTTCAATTTCAGCTCTTGGTCAGTTTTACCAATGTGAAAGCACCAGCGCTAACCCCCTTCAACTTTCTACTTAATTTAAGCCAAATGCATCCCTGTGGGAGTTTCCTGCTATCCTAAATTGAGAAAAATCATAAAGCATACCCTCTTTGGGGTTCTTGAACCATCAAATACACTCAACAAATAATGTTCTCAACAGTGACTGCATAATGGACTTCAATAACTTAAGAGCTCAACTCAATTACCTACAAGTCTTCAGGAAAGTCCCTTCATCTAAAAGTACAAAAATCCTTTATTTCTTCCCATGTCATCTTTTATTCTAACAACGATAAACTATTTTTTTTCATAAAGTCCACAAAACAACAAATGAGAGAAGAAATTTAGGGAAAAATATTCTGATGAGAACTTCAGAGACATTTGGTATATGCTCTTCTCACAAGTTCCTAAATACCAATACATTTCCCATTTGTTTGTTTAAAATCAGTATCATTTTTCAGAAACTTACTTGAAAAGAAGTCATCACCTCTTTGAAATCACCCAATCACTAAACGCTTTCTAGAATTAAGTCATAAAATTTCCATTAGAAAAACCAAAAAGTCTCAGAACTGGGAAAAACTTTGCTATATGATCTGCTTTAGCCCTTGCATAGAGACAGGTGAATTTGGTTAATAATCATTAGAACTGATGATCTGTGGACAATGGGCCATGCTTGACCTTTTGGGATATATAGGAAGTGATAACTCCCTCCCCTCATAGGAGTTTAAAGTCCAGTGATGTGTTTCCTAAGTGCATCTCTTGACGGAGAATGTATGATCTTAAAAATGAACATTTCCAGGCTCCACCTGAGACTCACTGAATCAGAAATTCTAGACATTGAATCAGCAATCTGCATTTTAGAAAGCAACCCACATGGAACTCTGCTCAATGTTATGTGCCAGCCTGGGTGGGAGGGGTGTTTTAGGGAGAATGGATACACGTATATGTATGGCTGAGTCCCTTCGCTATTCACCCGAAACTATCATAAACATTGTTAATTGCTGTACCCCAATACAAAATGTTTTTGGTGTTAAAAAAAAAAACAAAAATAAAATTTTTAAAAAATCCAAAGAAAAAGAAAGCATCCAAAATAATTTGTATACACAATAACATTTGATAATCACTGCTTTGGTAGGTCTGAGAGATGTGCACAAAATAATACTAATATCACCCAGAGAAGCACTGAATATTAATAGGTTAATTAATTAATAGGGGTTAGTCCTATTAATATCTTCTAGGGAGATAGGCAATGGCACTTCCATGCATTGGAGAAGGAAATGGCAACCCACTTCAGTATTCTTGCCTGGAGAATCCCAGGGATGGGGAAGCCTGGTGGGCTGCCGTCTATGGGGTTGCACAGAGTTGGACACGACTGAAGCAACTTTAGCAGCAGCAGCAGCAGCAGCAGGGACATAAAGGGAATTGGATCAGCATCTTCCCTAATGCCAGATATTTATCAGAAACTCTAAGTCGTGTCTTAGCCTTGCCCAGACGACCTTCTAAATTATATTCACCACTAAGTTAGAGTGTAAGCTATCAATTAAAAAAATAAAATAAAAACCCTAATGCAGAAACTTAAAAAGTCTCTAGTGATCTACCATTCTCCCCCAAATGCCTAATACATATGACATTTAGTTTGGTTTCATTTTGCTCATGAACCACATATTTTAGTCTATTTTCTTCCTGTGAGGAGAATAGTGTTCATACTGCTGCTGCTAAGTCTCTTCAGTCATGTCCGACTCTGTGCAACCGCATAGACGGCAGCCCACTAGGCTCCTCTCTCCAATGCATGAAAGTGAAAGTGAAAGTGAAGTTGCTCAGTCGTGCCCGACTCTTAGCGACCCCATGGACTGCAGCCCACCAGGCTCCTCCATCCATGTGATTTTCCAGGTTAGAGTACTGGAGTGCGTTGCCATTGCCTTCTCCAATAGTGTTCATAAGGAATAGTAATTTTCATAAATTTTTCCTTTGACAGAAATACAAAAACTACCAAAGAAAATTTAAATTCAGAAACAGGTAAGATATTTGGACTTTATATATGTAAATATATGTAATCGGAGAAGGCAATGGCACCCCACTCCAGTACTCTTGCCTGGAAAATCCCATGGACGGAGGAGCCTGGTAGGCTGCAGTCCATGGGGTCGCTGAGAGTTGAACATGACTCAGTGACTTCACTTTCACTTTCATGCATTGGAGAAGGCAATGGCAACCCACTCCAGTGTTCTTGCCTGGAGAATCCCAGGGATGGAGGAGCCTGGTGGGCTGCCGTTTATGGGGTCGCACAGAATCGGACACGACTGAAGGGACTTAGCAGCAGCAGCAGCGATATTAATTAACACAGATTCTCTACAAGACCTAACACTTTGTGTACAGAAAAATCATTTAGGGAGTGGCTACCAATGCAGATTTTAGAGTAGTCTGATTTGGCAGAATTAAGATTAACTGAATTTTTAACAAGCACCCCAGTTGGTTCTGATGTGAATGGTTTTGAAACATTCCAGGGATTTCAAGATTGCAGGAAGCCAAGCTCATGTCTAAACCTCTCTTTGAGTCTAAATCAATACATTAAACACAGTAGGTGGTAAATACATGCACATTTGATTAAAGTAACCACAAAAGGTAACAAATAGGGAAATTCAGTTCATCACATCAGAGCCCATATTTTGTAAGTCAGAGCTGGATCTTGCTTATATCATAAATTACTGTCCTCCAGAGTTAGGAGCCACATGTATAAAAGCAACTCATTGTAGGCTTTTGTTGTTTCTTTTAGAGAGAGTTATAAAATATGCTGACCATATACTTTTGAAATTAAAAACATGCTGAACAGGCTATAGTTGATCTAAAGTGGGGTAAATGAAAATTATTCTTTTGGTCAACAGTAACAATCAGAGAAATAATTCCGAAGATCATATAAAATAAAAGTAAGTGAAATCTGTCCCTGATTACTCCTGATGTTAGGACTGTTAATTTCCTCATTCCCACAGGAATTAACTGTGGACAAATTAAACATGTATGGCATTATCTAATCATTAATAATTCATTGAGAACTGAGATGTTGTCATCCTCACTTCTTTTGGCGAGGGAGACCAGAATATGATTGGTTTCTGGAGTTGTAAGCTTTCTGTGAGTCTAGGAAGCATTACATATATAGACATATATATAATAAGTACATGCAAAATGTTATCTTTCAAATGGTCCACAAACCTGTAAAAGGAATCTTGGATTAGTACTTCATGACTGTATGACCTTGAACAATTTATTCAGTCCCTTGGAGGCTCTGTTTTCTCAGCTGTAAAATGGGAACCCAGGCTGATATGGGCCCAGGCTCTTTCCACTCAGCCATGATGCTCCAACACCACAGTCCCTAACTGAGGTTTACATGGAAGGATCACAAGAGATAATTTTCATAAAAGTGCTCTGTAAGCTGTAAAGCACCACACAGGTGAAGTGGATTATTATTAGTATTTTATGAAGCCCAGCTATTAAGATGCAAAGTGACCCAGGAAAAGAAAACAGTGTACACAAACCTGAAATACAACATCTACAGTGCCTAGAACATCACGTTGTTCATGGCAGGCAGGTGCTTAATAAGTACTGAGTGAGTAAAGAAAAAACACAAACACAAGTTTGTATTTCCACCATACTAGGTATGACACCAATAAGGAATAAATATACCAAAAATCAAAGACAGTTTGATTCAACCATATAAACCACAATGCCCCAAGAGTCTAAGTTCTTAAAATAAAAATTACTTGACATGAAGGAGCATTAAAATGTAAAATATGACCCACCATTTACAAAGAAATGGCTATGGTCTTACCTCTTCATTATTTCAGATGCAGGTTTTCAGGGACTGCAGAATCTGGGTGAGGTGGCTTAATTTTTTTCCTATATCTGATAGATCTGCATAATCATCCTAACAACCTTTAAAAGAAATAACAAATTATACAGAATGTTGGTTAGCTAAGCTGTTTGAATCTGGGAGACTGATTTTTAGTGACACCCAGATTTTAAAGAAACCATATTTTTCCCCTAAACTCCCCTCCTTTACACACAAGGTAGGGGTGGGGGTGGGGAAGAAGGGAAGTTATTTACTTCATAAAACAATTCTCTATAGGGGACTTTTGTTAGTTTTCTAGAACATGTAAAATGTGATCTAAGTGTAAATATTCAAATTACATTACATACAACTTTTGACATAAATAGCTATTTGTGGAATTAGGCAAACCCAAACTGGGAAACAACAAACTGAAAAATACAGGAGGGAAAATGTTTTCTTCTGGGTGGGCCTTAATTGCCTTTTTTTCCCCATTGCAAACGTATTTTTATGTTGGGTAACGTTTCTAAAAACAGGGGTGTTTTTTCTATTGTTGAAATGAAACAAACAAGTTCGCTTTTAGAGCCACAAAAATGCCCAACTGTTAGGAAAAAAACAACAACAACACGTTTTCCACTGGCCGCCTGCCTCTCCTATCCCCATGCAATCTTTCCCATTGGCCCCTTTCTCTAGGAGTGCCCCTGAGGCTGCCTGATGGAACTGATTGTAAAACCATTTTGTGCAGTGAGAACTATTTAATAGTTTCTTCAAAATCACCCAGACCACACAGAATATGCCCAACTCTTGGAGACGTGTACGTGTTTCCTCAGTATTGCATGAGCTGTACACTAACTGACCCAGGTTTCTGGGTTTTTATTTTAAAAAGAGATGGGGGAGTATTTTAAAACAGGAAGAGGAGGAAACTCTTCTCTTACCGAAAATTTACTCAAATTCATTTAACTTATCTGTGTTTTGGGAGATAGGCTACAATCAAACTAAACCCTCCAAAATGAGAAAAGCAAGTGTTGAGGAAGTAAGCATCACTCCATGAAAACCTGTCCTGCCCATCGAAAAGCTTCTCAGCATGGGAACTGTCGCGTGTGCTGCCCCCTCGTCCGGGAATCACGGAGCAGGGTCCGCGAGGGCAAAGGGAAGCAGAGGCTCCTTGAGAACTGGCCCTGTCTTTGTCTTAACCGTCTGTGTTCCTCTCTTCACAGCCTACTTCTCTCACATACTAGGTGCTCAATAAATGTAGGACGCAGGAAGCGAAAAATCCGAATCTGCCCCCAATCCTCAAGGGCGAATGACAGGGAACGCAGGTTTCCTCAGAACCACCGTCTCCTCAGTGGGGCCACCTGACCTCAGCCGTTACGGCCCCAGCAGCAGGAGAGCAACCAAGAAGGTGAGCTGCCGGAGCCAAGATGGAGAAGAAACGGGAGAGGCAGGGAGGCGGCGCCGGCCCGCAGCTAGTGGACCCACCTGACCGCGGCGCGGGCCACCCAGCCCCGCGCTCCCATCGACCAGAGGCCCGGGGCCGCCGGCGCGTGGGGCCGGGGCGGAGGCGGGGGCGGGGAGGGGCGCCGCGGCGCGAGCCCGGCCCCCGGCCCCGCCCCCGCTAGGCCTGCACGAGCCCACCTCTGGGAGCCTCGGGCCTTGCGGGGAGTGGGGGGAGGGGAGGCCGCGCCACGCGCGCGCCGCCGCTAGTTGACGCGGGCCCCGACGCGCGCGCCTCCCCCGCCCCCCGCCCCTCCCGGTCCCGGGGGCCCGGCGCGCGGCCCTGCTGACGTCAGCGGGCGGCTGGCGGTGCGGGGTGCGCAGAGCCGCTGGCGCACTCGCGCGCTGCGCTCGCTTGTTCCCCCCTCCCGGCCTGTGCGCGCGCGCTCGCTCGCTCGCTCTCCCTTCATTTTTTTCTCCCCTCCCTCCCAGCCTCTCTCCTCTCTCTCCCCCTCGAGCTCCTGGCTGCCCGCGGCTCCCTCTCGCTCTCCCTCTCTCTCCGGTAGGCTCCGTCGAGCGATGCGAGCTCTGGGAGACAGCGACGCCGCCTCCCGCTAGAGACCTGCCCCCCGGCCCGGCCCCGTGCCCAGCCCTGCCCAGCGCGCGGGGGTCGGCGAAGGCGCCGCGGACGCACCAACGGCGGAGGATCCGCGATGCAAATGCACTAGCGGCACCCCCTAACTCACTCCCTCCACACCCCGCGCCGCCTCCTCCTCCGGCAGCAGCGGTAGAAGGACCCACCCTGCCCCCCCACCCCACCCTCCGCCGACTCCGGCTCCTGCCTCGACTATTATTTTATTTATTTTGGGTCGTGCACAAGCCTCAGTGCCTGCAGCCCGCGCCTCCTCGGACCGCGGGCGCCTCCTCCCTCGGTTCCGGAGCCCGAGACCCCGGCCACCTTCGCCTCGACACCCCCAGAGCCCCGCCAGCTGCCGCGAGTCTCCGCGGCTGGGAGCTTGTTAGAGGCTGTCTTTTTGGGGGGTTCTGGTTTCTCGACATTTTTGTTTTCAGCCAAGGGGAGGCTATCGTGATTTTTTCCCCTTTGAGCCCAGGTTCTGCTCTTTGGGGGGGTGGGGGGCGCGCCGAGCCGGGGAGCCGTGCCAGCCGAGTCGTGCGGGCTGTGGCAGGGAAGGGGCCACCATGGGATGTACTCTGAGCGCAGAGGAGCGAGCCGCCCTCGAGCGGAGCAAGGCGATTGAGAAAAACCTCAAAGAGGATGGCATCAGCGCCGCTAAAGACGTGAAATTACTCCTGCTGGGTAAGGACCGGGGCTGCCACCCCCATCCCTCGACCCCGGCCACTCTGCACCCCCCAACCAGTCCCCCGACCCCGCTCGCTCCTGGGGAGACCTGGCCCGCGAGTTGGCACCACGATGTGCCCACGATCGCCCACTCTTTAGCATGTCTTACCCCCTTCCCCCTGCAGCCCCCCCCCCCGCCCCGTTCCCCTAAGCTGACACTCACCAATTTCCCCCCCCCCGCTGTCTGTCCCAACAGGGGCTGGAGAATCAGGAAAAAGCACCATTGTGAAGCAGATGAAGTAAGTCCCTGTGGTATTGGGATTTGTACTTTTATTAAGCGTAATTTTTAAAATGAATTTTATTACCTTGTTCACTTCACATCACTCTCCAGGCCCGGTTTTTAATTCGTGTACACACACACACACACACACACACACACACACGCCCCTGAATTTGACTCCCCTCTACCAGGCCCTGCGTTGGTTCTGGGTCCTCCACCCCAGCTGCCGGGGTGGGTGTTTTTTTTTTCTCCCCAAGGGGGTGGAGGGAAGGGGAGCGCCTGTAGTTGTATGAATGACAATGTCCGCCATATTGATCAGAACATCACATTATTGGCATGATTATGGTCATTACTCTTGTTTGTGGGACGTTTCCTGTGTATGGCTGCCTCCATTTCTGTTTCTGTGTCTCTGTTTCATTCTGCATATCTCTCTCTCCTTCTTCCACCCCCCTCCGCCCACTCTACATCCATAATCCCATTTACCCCTGCTCTTCTCCTGGGGCAGTGATTTTTGAACTTGGCAAAAACATGGAGGGGACCCAGCCCTAGGCTGGGGTGGAGTATCAGGTGTCTGCTGTTCATGGATTTGGTGCTGAATTAGAGGCTGTGGTTTCTGCCCCCTCACCTCAAAAAGACGAAGGTTGGGGGAAGGGGCATGTGGTAGGGGCAGGGGTGGACTTCGAATCGAATGAGACTGGCACAGATGTATCCAAGGTAGAGGTGGAAGATAGGACGCTGGATGTGAGGTTAAATGCCCGCCCCTTGCTGCCCCTTCCTTCTCCCCCACCTTCCCAGCCTTTGCTCTCCTGACACTGGCAGTTTTCGTTCACTCTCTGGCCTTTATCAATGTAGTTATTTACACTCTGCATAGGCTGTGTTCCATGTAATCTACCCACAATGCGGATTTCAGGCCCCACTTGCCACACCACCCCCTTCTGCCTTAGATATCAGTTTCCCCTCCTAATTAACTGGAGGTGGATTTGAGTGATGGTTGAAAATTAAAACAAAATGGGATATTCCTTCCTTTTCACACTTGCTCAGTAAGGAGCCTCGCCCCTCCTTGCTATACTCCCGGGCTTCTTGCCCCATCCACTCCTGGTTAGCAGTTCCTGGTGAGCCCACAGGCAGCTTTGCTTGGGGAGGGGGTGTCTTTAGGAAAAGGGAGTGCGCCTCGGGCCTCCTGGCCCTGCTGCTTCCGTTGTCTTGTCAGTTCGGGACGGAGGAGTTCGTTAAGACCGTTTAGCGAAGATTCCACGTCGCTTTGCTGTGACACCTTCGTGCACACACAGCTCCTAATTAGGGGTTGCTGTGCAGTAAACAAAAATGATTATTTTTCAACTTGACAGAATAGCCGAAGTAATTGCATCCCGTAGGAAAATAATGGAAAATAAAAACCCCTTTCGCAGAAAGGTGGGTGGGAGACAGGGACGAAGCATGCTTGCGATTTCAAAACCAATATGCAAAAAATCTTGCATGTGTAACAGGCATGACAAGCGGGTTCTAGGAGGCGCCATGATGGTAGGGAGTAGCGACTCGGAGACAATTTCTCCCGTCGGCTTGACATGTTCTTATTTTTGTTCTAGAGCTCCCTGGGGCTTTCTTTGCAGAGGCCCCTCGGCTTGCCGCACCCCACTGAGCTATGGGTAATTTGGCCTGGGGCTTCTCTGGAGCTTGTGCAACCCAAATGGATGGGGAGGCGGGGCCTGGGGAATTGCACTTTGCAACAAGGTGCATATTGCATCTGCCAGGAGCTCTTGCAGGTCGGTAGATGCAAGCAGCACCACACCTTTCTCCCAGCGGGGGACATTTCAAAACTTCAGAACTCTGTAATCTGCAGTGGCCGACTTGAAGCCGGGTAGAAGCCCCAGCCACCGGAGCGGGGTGAGGTTTCAGGCGCTGCGAGTGGTGGACAGCGCCCAGCCGAGGCCGGAAAAGTCGATGAGGCTCAGCTCGGTGGCGCTCGGCTCGGCTCGGCGGATTCTGGGCGCGGGGCTCGGAGGGACTCGGCAGTGTTCGGAACCGAGCTGGGGCCCCGGCGGAGAGAGCCGAGCTTCTTCGACGAGGGGACCGAAGGCTTTCGGAACCACTCGGGTGAAGGGAGAGGGGATAAAATGACGGGTAGGCTCCAGTCTGGAAATTAACTTTGCATCTGCCAAAGCAACTCCTTACCTGCTTTTCCTGAACAAGCCCCATAAACTAGGCTGATTTAATAAGAAGTGTAAAAATATATACCGACTTCCCTGAAGGGTACCTTTCCTTTTTTATTCAAAGAGAGCCACGCTTTCCAAGGAGATAGGTGTGCCATTTTAGAATGAAAATTCCTAATTGTGTAATGAAGGCTGTATTTAGACTTCCCTGGAAAAGTCTTAAGGGACTTATAGTTGGTTACACGAGAGAAAAACAATTTAAAAAAAATCAAGCATTAGATGTTTCGGATGGTTAAATCAGATGACCTGGCACTTTTTCTCTTTTCCCTGCACTCCCCCGATCCTACCCCCCTCCCCCCCCCCCCCCATCATCCCACAGGACGCCTTTTTGGAGAAAGATCAGGCAAAGTTGAGATTTTTGTAGGTAAAACTGTGAGTATATTTTCTAAAATACATCAGTTCTGTCTAGAAAGTGAGCAGAGTTTGCTCACAAAAGGTCAGTCAGAAAGATTTCTGGCCCACCTAAATTTTGCAGCTAGGGTACCTGCGCCGTGTCCTGCTGAAGCATTCATGAATGGCTGCTCTTCCTATGAGCCCTCCAGCTCGGCTTGAAATAAATCAGATCAGGGCCTTGTGCCAAGCTGGATGCAGAACTTGTTTTATTAACCACAAAATGTGGGATTGGTGTCACTGTATCCTAGTGACAAATTCCTGTGAGTCCTCCCTCGAAGAGGTGATTTTCCAGATCACCACTTGGCTGAGCATCAGTTGAGTCAGGAGAACTGTACTGTTTTCTGGGTGGGGCTGGCCCTGAAAATCTAGGTGGCGTTTACAGAGTGCAATTTTGGGCTTGCCTGGGCAACACAATGGGTGACCAACCTATCAGACCATACTTAGGAGTTAATCAGGATGCTGTTTTATTTCACCTGGGCAAAGGCAGTTAGCGCGTTCTCTGTGGGTGATGTCCTGTGAGAACCTGATAACTTCCTAACAGGGACTAGGGTCTAATGGCTCAGCCTTTTGCATTGAGAAGACTATTGATAGGGAAACATCTCTAGATTCTTTGAAGTCAGCATTTCCAAAAGAGTAAAGAGCCACTCTATTCAGCCTACCTTCTTATCCGTCTTATGGCATGCTGATTATAAGAAGGACGAGACTTCCATGTATGCCCCTGCTAACTGAAATTGTATGGAAAAGCCTGGCTGCAGATGCTGCTTAGAACAAAGTGTTAACACCCATATCAGCTTAGGATATCAGTGCAGGGAGACTGATCTTTGAAATTCTTTTGCCTGACATTTTGCAGTGGGAAATGTGCATCCACCAAGAGATGCCACAGGTTAGATTGTCATTGAAAACCCTGATCCCTAATACTTTCTTAAAATTTGCATTTGAATATAGCTTGCTAGGTTTTATTCCCCCCACCTCCCCTTTCATGAGTGGGCTTCTCTGGTAACTCGGCGGGTAAAGAATCCACCTGCAATGCAAGAGACCCAGGTTTGATTCCTAGATCAGGAAGATCCCCTGGAGAAGGGATAGGCTACCCACTCCAGTATTCTTGAGCTTGTCTGGTGACTCAGATGATAAAGAATCTGCCTGCATTGTGGGAGACCTGGGTTTGATCCCTGGGTTGGGAAGATCCCCTGGAGAAGGGCATAGCAATTCACTCCAGTATTCTTGCCTGGAGAATCCCTGTGGACAGAGGAGCTTGGCGGGCAATAGTCCATGGGGTCACAAAGAGTCAAACATGACTGAGGGACTTAAGCACAGCAGAGCACATGTGATCGTGAACCAGTGTTTGGTAGTTCTCTGTCAGATAATCCAGAACATTTCTGTACTGAGAAATAAGCAGTGATCATTGAGATAGCAAAATACATTTTATACATACCATGAGTAATCAGTGACTTTTTTGTGTGCAGCATTTTAAATAATTTTGCCTGTTAGGAGGTCATGACCTCACCTGTGATACAGCCTCGTCATTTTTGCAGTCAGGGGACTTTTATTGAGACTAATCAAAGTTTTAACAATAAGTGTTAATTTTAATTAATCACCAAACCCTCCCAAAGAACTCTCTCAGGGCATTATATGTGGAATCAACATAATCCCTTTAAGCAACTTCCCATTCTGAACAAACATTGACAACTACTTGGACTGTCTACCTGATGAAAATGTGAAATGAACCGTGAAGTAGCTGCGGGCACCACAGTTTGTCCTCATTTGAGGTGTTGAGCTTTCTCTGATGTCCTGTTTGGGCTATCTGTTGTCTCTAGAGCATTTAGTGAATTTTTAGGGGAGCTAGAGAGTCCGAAGGTGGCAATGAGGCATGGCTTGCTAGCTGGTAAGCTTTATGTAGATGGATGCAGTAAAGTGGAACACTTTGGATGTGTGTTCTTTTCCAAGGTGCTTGCTCAGTGCCATTAGTAAAT
Organism: Capra hircus; assembly: GCF_001704415.2. Taxonomy (NCBI): domain Eukaryota; kingdom Metazoa; phylum Chordata; class Mammalia; order Artiodactyla; family Bovidae; genus Capra; species Capra hircus. The sequence continues at coordinate 25,805,001 of NC_030825.1, read as the reverse complement.
CACAACTTATGGATTTGCCTGGTAAAGATGTCATTGCTCATACAAATAGCCCTGCCCTTACAGTAGGAAGCGATTCTGAGGACAGACCCTACCAGACAGGGAAGGCGATTTTAAGATTGCCGAAAGCTGGTAGTTTCCTCCTACCAGCTGACTCTGACTTTGTGATTCGGGTGTGGATTGTTTGGCTTGGGTTCAGGGCAAGCCTGTGTTCATTCAACACACTGCTGTTTGGCACCTGCTAAGTGGCAGGCGTGAGTGGAGATGAGTAGCAACTTGGAACCGTCGGTAAAAGTACAGTGGTCTGGAAGGGCGTTTCCTGCACATCCCCAACGGGTCCCATGTTGAGGCAGCATTCCCCTGAGAGCTGCTCTTCTAGATCTGTGAACTTGTTTCTGCAATCATCTCTTTGGCTGCTCTGCTCGCCCTCCCCTTCCTCCTGTCTCCATGTTTATCCAAATGGATGCACTTTGCTCTCTGGAGACATTGTGAGAGCAAACAGAATGTCAGATCAAGTAGCAGAAGCATTCTCTTTTGCTGATGGATGGTGCTCTCTTCCTCCTTACTGTTCACTGAGCTGTAAACACCAGCAGACCTTCCTGCCAGAAGAGTAGCCCACAGTCCACCTGATCTCCTCAGGAATCAGCTGTGGAATTCTTGAACCTCTGTCACCTGTCGGATTCTGAAATTGAACCCGTGTGCTTATTGAAAGGGTGTTGCCGATGAGATTAAATGGATGAAACTTCATACAAGATTGACAAGACTCCAGAGAAATCCAGAATTTCTAGTCTCTATTGTAGGGCTAGATTAGGTTTATAGTGCCCAGAGTTAGAGGACTTTTTTTTTTTTTTTAAGTGCTTGGAGCTCCCCAGATTATATTGTGCATCTTAGCCACACCTGCTAAGGACAGGTTCATTTACATTTTTCTGCAGCTCACAGGGCCTGTTAACACTGGAGATTTAATATGAGCAGAAGAAGGTCTTATTTTTCTGATGTATGTTCCATCCATCTAATTCAGGGACTTGGTTTCCTCTCTCCAGGTGTTTTCAATCTCACATTCCTTAGAAATCTAGACAGACCATGATCACAAGAGCACATTTCAATCCAAAAGACAGTAGACAAACTGCTGAGATGATTTCAAACTGAAAAAAAAATTTTTTTTGAAAGGATTACTCCAGAATTTGACACTAGCAAAGAACAAATTTTGATTTTGAAAAAATTTTTTTTAATTTTTGAATATATTTAAACACATACTACATGGATTTTAAAATGGCTAGCAGATGCTATATGAAGAGCACTTCACCTCACTTTATTGATTGCATTGCCATAAAAAGCTTTAAAGTGCTCAAACTCCATTCTAAGAATTTATTCCAACCAGTATCACATTCTTATTTTATTTTGTGTCTCTCATTCATGCACAGTAGTGGATAGGAAAGAAATCTCTTGAGAAATGGCAGGAGGAAGGAGCAGTGGCCTTCTACAGGTTCAAAGAGATAGGTAAGGTTCCTGTTGAGAAAAGTGGTTTAGCTGGTTTTTAAAACCGAGAGGTGGTTAGCAGCTTGGACTCTGTAACCAGGCTGCTTGACTTCATATCTTGACTCTACCACTCACTAGATGCCTGCTCTTAAACTTCAGTTTTTGTGCCCCAGTTTTCTTCCATGTGAAATGGGGTGGACAGTAAAAATAACTAACAGGGTTGTAAGCATTAAGGGATGCAATATATGAAATGCCCTTATAACAGTTTTTGAGAAATCATCTTACAAATGTCAGCTACAGTTTTGATTCCTTTGATTGATGAGTGGGTGTTTCCTTCCCATATGGAATTCTCAAGGATGTGGGCCATAGCTTGCCGGAGAGCCAGAACAGGGGTGCTGTGGTTCACGCTCAGGCCTTTTTCCCCTTGCCTGCTCTGCAGCGTCAGTTATATAACTAACTGTGTTGTCATAAGTGATGTGACATTTTTGAAGCCGCAGCTGCTTCAGCCCAGGAGGCTGGAGTGATGTTACAGGGAGTGGAAGAGAGCACTGGACCAGGAGTCGAGACAAGTCGCTCTGCTCCTGCCTCTCTGGGGGCCCCGTTTTGTCGAGTAGTTGGCCCAGTGCTGCCCCAAGCTCCTTTTCTGTTCTAAGTGGTCAAGGAAACTGGGAATTACCTCTAAGTTCAGGGTCTTGAGGTCTTTGATGCAAGGTTCTAAACATAGAAGAATCAATTCTGGCTCCCTCCTGAGTAGGGGTTGGGGGTACCCATGAAAGCTCTCTTAAGGCCAAGATAATTGCAGAATAGCAACCTCAACCACAAAGCTTTGTCAGCCAGGAAAGTCAGAGTCCTGAAAGGCATTTAGAGAAAACCACCTCTAACCAAACTTTTCATGCAGACATGCTTCTCAAACCAAAGAGGAGGATCTGAAAGTATCCTGTGATTGAAAAACAAGATGTTTCTGGGAGGAGGAACCCAGTGACATGTCAGAGGAAGAAGTGGTTTGTCTGTGGCTTCCAGGATGCTTAGCAAAAGAGACAGCCCTGGCTTCTACCCGAGATGGGATGGCTGCATAGACAAGAAGGAACCTGCCCAAGTTCAGGTGCTCAAGCGCCATGAAGTCGAGGGATTTGTAGAAGGGGTAAAGGGTAGGGTCAGGAGGGCTGTGTTTTAATTTTGGTTCCTTCTCTAGCTTGACTTTGGGCAAGTCATTTAGCCCCTCTGAGTCTGTCTGTTCATCTCTTCCTTAGGATATGGGCTAGAATTTCTCAGGCTTCTTTCAGGTTTCTAGCTCAGTAACTGCAAAGAGAAACCTAGAAGCCTGAAATGCAGGGGGAGAATAGTGGGAGTGTTTACCACCCACAGCTTTTTATCTGCGGAGCCATCTTTAGTTCTAATTTCTTTATGGAAAAGAGGGAAAACGTTGTGCTTCTTATAGCACCAAAAATAAAATCCTGCAAGGCTAATAGTCAGTACCCTGATTTTGTCCCCCTGCTCACTTGATTTCTCAACCAAGAATGGAGAAAAGGGGAATAATATATATAAGGATAGAGGTCCATGGCCAAGAATTTACCCTGGATTCTCTGCTGATGGCTTGACCAGCAGATAAGTTTTCTGTGGAAAACTGTTACTTATCGGAACAACTTTCCCATGCTGTAAGATCAACCTGGGCCACCTGCCTTCAGAATCGTAGAGCACTAATATTTATTACACATTAATTAGATGTTGATGTGTCTGTCTCCCTTCCTAGTCTGGGTATCCCCTCCCTACCAGAGCTCCCTAAGAGAAGGAATGGTGACTTATTTTTGCCCATCATACAGCACTGAGCCCAGTGTCTGGCACAAAAGAGATGCTTAATAAATGTTAATTTAAGAAAGAGAAAGAACTGAGGCATGCAAAGAATGTGAACTCATTTCTACATAGGACTGAATAATAGTATTGAAAGCCTTTGGTCTTAAATTGTGTTCATCATTTTCAGTCCCCTGTTATCTTCATTTGTTTCTTCTCATCAACCCATGATGAAATAGTCATCAGTCCCATGTTACAGATAAGAAAGTGAGGCACAGAGAAGCTAGGTGACTTACTCAAGGTCACACAGCTTAGTAGGTGACAGCAATATGTTAAGATCATGATTTGTCTAACTCCAAAACCTGTATCCATTCTATTCTAACCCTGCACAGCTGTTACTAGATCACTGCTTGTATGGGCAATAGAGAGCTGGCAGTCTGGGACACTGTACCATCAGCAGATGGGGTGGCATGAGCCTTGGTTGAGGTCAGTGGCTGAGAGAAGAGCAAGTGCTTGGTTGGTGCTGGATCCCTTCTGGAGGTGGTGGTCACCATGGCATATCACATTGATTCTCAGTGCTCCCTAACCACCATCTGGACAGCTCCTGAAATAATTTCCATTCCAGCCTCAGAAGTGTGGGCCTTTAGTAGGTGACAGCAGAGAGGAACTGCCACTGAAGGCTCTGACTCTGGTGGAAGGAAGTGGTCAGAGAAGAGAAAAACAGGATAATAGGATATCCATCCATCCATCTGCTCACCCAGAAGCATTTACTGAGCACCAGGTATGAGTTAGACATATATATGGAGGTATGGAGGAAGGTCTTAGTCCCTGCTCTTGCAGAACTCAGTCAAAAGGAAGATACGTGTAAAAGACACTTCTACTTCAGAGCAGGAAGTGTCATGAGGCTGTGGGAGAACAGAGGGTACCTTCTCTAGGCGGGAGGTTCAGGGACATTGGCCAAGAGAAATGCCACGTGGGCTCAGTCTTGATGAGTGGTAGTTAGCAGGTGGAGGACAGGAATGCCAGGCAGATGGACCAGCATCCAAGAAGATACTGAGCTATGTCGCCATGTGGAACATGTTGGGATGTGGAATAATTTGGTGTGATTTGAGCACCGTATATGAAAGGAGTGTCAAGAGACGGAGGATGACAGATGAGACAGATCTCTTGTGAAGGTCCTTGTACCGAGGACTTTGAATTTTATTCTCAATATAATGAGATGCCAGCAAAGGGTCTTTTTTTTTTTTAATTGAAGTTTAACTGACATGACATTATACTAGTTTCAACTATACAGTGAAATGATTCAGTATTTGTATGTGTTGCAGAATGATCACCACAGTAAGCCTACTTAACATCCATCACCATGCAGAGTTAGTTGTTTGTTTTTTTGTTTTTTTTTAACCTTGTGATGAGAACTTTCAAGAACCAGAAGGTTTTAAAGAAATGGGTGGCAGGATGACTTTGCACGTTAGAAAGATCACCTGTGTGACTGGAAGGAGTCAGGTTCTAAGGTTGGGAGACCAGATGGAAAGTTATTTCTGTGACTGTGATCCAGCAGGGAAGAGTTTAAGAACTAAACTAAAGCAGTGGTAGCAGGAGGTGAAAAAAGGAGACAGATTTAAGAGCTATTTGCACAGTGGAATAATTGAATTTTTTTGGATGATCAATTGGAATGGTATTGAGGGGGCTGTACATTTTAAAGGCTGTACACAAAAATGAGTCCAGGATTCCTGCCTTGGGCCACTGGTGGGTTGGTAGTGCCAGTCCCTGAGATGGAGAAATGAAGGAGGAAGAGGGAAGGCTCGGGGAGAAAAACGCTGACTTATTTGGTCATGTTGATGATTCTTGTGGATAGGCTAAGTGGAGATCCCTGGCAGGCAGGCGGTTGGATAGTGGATGAGGAAATAGGGTGCACCTGAGGAGAAGGGTCAGTTTGGAATTCTGTGGTGCTTGCGGGCAGTGAGAGCCACGGGGGCTGGTAATCTCACCCGGCGGAGTGAGAGAGGGAGAGAAGGCACAGGATGCGCACAGACCGCCCCTGACGCAGTTCCAGAAACGGAGGACCATCTAGGGAGAGGAGCCTATGATGGAAACCAGCAAGGAGGGAGCCAAGAGATGGAAAAGAAAAACCAAGAGAAAGCAGTATCATGGGAGCCAAGGAAGAGAACAGTTTCAAGAAGGCGAGGAAATGGTTAGTTGAGTTAGATACTGCAACAGTCAAATATGAGGAAGACTGGCAGATGCCCTCTGGGTCTGGAAAGTTGGCAGTGACCGTGGCAAGAACAGTTTCAATAGAATGGTGGGAGAAAAGCCAAAATGCAGTGGGGTTAAGCAAGTGGGACTGAGGAAGTTGAGGCCAGAAGTGGAGTCTTGGAAAAGAAATTGGAGCTATATAAGGAAGGGCAGAGACAGAAGGGAGGAGAGAGGTAGTGGGGCTTGGGGAGGGTTTATTTGACTTCATTTGGCTCCCGTGGAGGGACTTGGATCCACTGAGAACCCGTAAAGAAAGAGCCCAGACTGAGGGGGATGTGGAAGGTAGAGGAAGGAGGAAGTGGTAGGAGGGGCAGAGCCCAGAGAGGATGGTCAGGGAGAAAGTGCAGAGTCAGGATGAGCAACTTGATCTGGACATGAACTCACATCCCTTCTCCTGAGACTGACAGAAAGATCATAAGCACGAGGAGTGTATACAGAAATTTGGGGGTGGGATGGTGGGAACAAAAAGTTGGAGTTCCTGCCTTGTCATTTGTTTTTCTCTGTAAAGTAGGGAGAATTAAAAAGCAGCGGTGCTCATTTAACAAACACCAAAGGCTGGTAATCTCTGTTCAAACCGCTAATATGTTCATTTACTCAATATTTATCCAGCACCGGTTGTGTGTTAGGCACTGTTTCAGGTGCTTGGAGATTTGGTAGTGAGCAAGTCTGCCCCAGGGGAATGAGGCCACCACTTCATAAACAAATAATTGGACATAGTAATTGCAGACTGTGAAAGTTTTCTGGAGTCACACCTTGGAGTGACGTCTTAAACTGTTCGCCTAGGGATCCAATTCCTGCCCTCAGAGAGTTAGAGGAGACAAGTCAGTGCACAGAAGAGGCAAAAGTGGAGTTTGATTCAGACAAGGGCTCAGGATGAAGCCTGGAGGCACCAGGTAGAGAAATGAGAGCTGCTATCACTGCTGATAGAAATGGGCATGTGACCAGACCTTGCCGTTCACAAAATCCCATACCCCTGGCCCAGAGGATGGGGTGTGACTCAGTCCAGGTCGGCCAGAGTCCTTCTCTGGGATTTTACAGTCCCTGTGTGAAAGGAGCTCTTCCGCTGGGACCCCAGCAAGGTCCTCACCAGATTGAATTGATGGTAGCCCGGAGCTATCTGCGGCCATGTTTCCACATCTGCATTACTCTCTGCAGAAAGGAAGCTTACCTATTGTGGGAGAGACTTCAGGATATGGGGGAATGGAGAGAAAGAGGAAAGGAGAGAAGGGAAGCCAGAAAGACATTTAAATATTATTATAGCAGTCTCTGAAGCTGGCTCTATGCACCGGACAGTTATGTGAACCAATAAATTCCGTCTTCTTTACATAGACTAATTTGAGCTGGAATCCTCTCCTTTACAACCAAAACCATTTTGAAAATGGATAAGGTCCTCCAGGAAGACGAAACAGTATGAGCTAGAGCACAAAAGCACAGCTCGAACATGCAGGCTGCTGTCATGGGGATAGGGCAGTCCTGTGTGACTGGAATTGGGGTTGGGGGGGATGTGAGGAGAAGTGTGTAAAGGGTGAGTGGAGCTGGGTTGTAGGCTTCCCTGCACACTTGGCTTCAGGGTACACTGAATCCATGGTAGGGACACTAACCTTCTCCCTACATGGTAGGGTAGTAGGGTGCCAAGTTGGGAGAGCTTGAAGAGGGACACCAGAAAAGAGGCTTAAAAGCAGAGAGAGAAAAATTCTGTAGTCTGCACTAGAGGATCGCTAGGAGAGGCAATGAGGAATTGGGTGCAGGAGAGATTTTGGCAGAATAGTTGAGACCTGGTGTCCAGTTGGACATGGGGAAAGAAGAATAGATCTGAGAAGTCCCCCCAGTTTGGAACCTGGATGATAGAACTTAGTTATGCCATCAAGTTAGGAGGCATAGGAGTAGGGAGGGAAGTGGTAGGAGAAAGATGGCAAGTCAGACCACCGGTACGAATTTCAGGTCCTTCCCAGATGACGTTTGTGTTCCCAGTTTTCTTGGGGAAGTCATTCTGCCATTTAGAAGAGAGGTCAGGTCTAGAAGGAGAGTGGGGCTGGGCTGACCTGCGTGGTAAGACCATGAGAGTCAGTGGGTGCAGTGTCCCTGGAGAGAGTCTGCAGATGGAGAGAAGGGCTCTCAGGGAAGGAGCCTCCCCTATTGTGGAGGTGAAGCCTTTGACAGATGCAGAGGCACCTGTCTTTGACAGACACGGAGGTAGGTTCCCCGGGAAAGGGGCTGGAGGTCCCCAGAGGAGTGCAAGGAGACCACGCCATGTGTGCAAGGAGACCACGCCATGTGTGCTGCAGGAAGTTCTGTGTGGTGTGTTCTGTTCATGGCATTGCCCCATTAGGTGAAGACTGAGAACAGACCATTGTATTGGGTGGGCCAAAAAGTTCGTTTGAGTTTTTCCATAAGATGTAAAGGAAAAACGCAATTGAATTTTTGGCCAATCCAGAATTTGTTGATTGAGGCTATTTCTTCTGCTGATGCTGCTAAGTCGCTTCAGTTGTGTCCGACTCTGTGCGACCCCATAGACGGCAACCCACCAGGCTCCCCTGTCCCTGGGATTCTCCAGGCAAGAACACTGGAGTGGGTTGCCATTTCCTTCTCCGATCCATGAAAGTGAAAAGTGAAAGTGAAGTTGCTCAGTCGTGTCCGACTCCTAGCGACCCCATGGACCGCAGCCCACCAGGTTGCTCTGTCCATGGGATTTTCCAGGCAAGAGTACTGGAGTGGGGTGCCATTGCCTTCTCTGGATTGAGGCTATTACTGGCCTTGGAAAGAGCAGTTTCAATGGAGGGGAAGGGATAAACGCCAAATTGAAAGAACATTTTTGGGTGGAGATAAGGCTGAACTGGGATTAAAGACAAGTTTGACCCCAGCTCTGTCCCTGTTTGGCTTGGAGGCCTCAGGCAAGTTCCTGCACATCTCTGGGACTTAGTACCTTCATATATAAAATTAGGAAACTGGGGCTTCCCTGGTGGTCCAGTGGTTACGAAACCGCCTTGCAATGCAAGGGACGTGGGCTTGGTCCCTTGTCTGGGAAGGCCCCACATGCCGAGGAGCACCTGTGCAAACAGCTATGGAGCCTGTGCTCTAGGTCCTGGGAGCCGCAGCTGCTGAAGCCGCAAGTGCTGAGGCCCGGTCACCCTAGACAGAGCCTGTGTGTGCTCTGCAACGAGAGAAGCCACCGCAGTGAGAGGCCCACGCACCGCAAGTACAGAGTAGTCCCCGGTTGCCGCAACTAGAGAAAGCTCACGCAGAGCAGTGAAGACCCAGAGCAGCCAAAACATAAGTGAATCTTAAAAAGATAATAAAATTAGGAAACTGGACGGAATGATCTATAAGCTTCTGCTCAAGTCTCGAGGTCATAATTTAAATTTTGCTGTCCAGCAGAACAGATGTTCTTGTGGTAAAGGAATCCCCTGCCTTCTCCCTTGGCCACCCTCAACTGAGATAATAAATTATAACAAAATCAAGCTCTCAGAACTGCAGTGCTAACTGAGACCAAAAACTGGGACATCAGCTCAGGGAACTGTGGACACCAGGGCGTGTTGCATCCACGTGTGTACTCCACTGAGAGCGTGGGGCCCTGCGAGGCAGGAATTTGTCTCGTAATACTGTCAGGGTTTGTAGGACCAGGGTCCTGTGAGGCTCTTCCAAGGGGAAGAGTGTAAGACAGAATAACCCCTGGTGTCCCCGTCTCTTTGAATGCACATGGGTGGGAGAAAAAAGGACCATGAGTCTGAGCTGGCTGTGGGGGGATAGTTCCAGCCAAGTAGGCAAAGAGGAGTTGGAGGGACCCCAGCCTCAGGAGAGGAACAAGCCTGAGGGAACCAAAGGGCCAGAATGGGAGGGGCCTGGCTCTGTGTCCCAGGCACTTTGTGACTGCATCACTGGGGCCTTTGGGGAAAGGACGGTAGAATGGCAGTAGGGAGACCCTGGTTCAGAGTTGTGGCCAGCCCTCCTACCAAATAGAAAGTCTGTTTCTTCTTTGAATCATCTTAGAGTTTCAGTCACACAGACCTCACCAGTCTCTATTTCTTCAGCACACATGTGTTCATTCTATGAATACCAATGGAAGACCAATCATGGGTTGGCGTTTTCTAAGTTTCTAAGAACAGAGCTCTTAACTCTGTTCTCTGTTCTCTAAAATCAACAGTCTCCCTGTCTTTAAGGATCTTTCAGCTTTAGAGAAGGGGGGTAGACAAGTAAGTGAATAAGCAAGGTCGTTTCATGTAGTGATAAATTCCAGTAGAAGAAGCTGGGCTTGAACAGTGGAGAGTGGTTAGAGGAGATAAGGGAAAGAGAGCTGGTCAGGAAAGGGCTGAGGAAGAGGGAAGAACATATGCAAAGGCCCTGGGGCAGAAATGAGCAAAAAGGCAGCCAGGGAGGCTGGACCACAGGGAAGAAAACGTGGCATAAAATGGGATTAAAGAAGCTGCGAGGAGCCACCAGGCAAGCCAGGGAGAAGCATTTGGGTTTCAGAATGCCCTGGGGGCCTTAAAACGTGGGACAACTTGACATGATGTACATATTAAAAAAAAAATTCCTCTGCATTCTGGAAAAAGCAAAACCATAGTGACAGACATCACATCAATGGTTTCTAGGGATGATAGGAGAGGAAGATTGACTCTGAGGGGAAACAAGGGAACTTTGGGAGGTGAGAGAAACTACTCTCTCAATTGATGGTTACACAATTGTATATGTTTACCAAAACCCATCAAACTATCTACCCCCAAAAGAGTGAATTTTCTGTAAGCAAGTTATACTTCAGTAAATCTGACTTGTAAAATGTCCATTTTTTTTTAAGGAATCCACCGGCCGTGCAGTGGTTAGGATTCCGTATTTCCACTTCAGGGGGCATGGAACTAGTCAGGGAACTAAGATCTGGCATGCTACATGGCACAGTCAAAAAAAAAAAAAAAAACCCAGTTATTAATTAAGGGGGAGAAAAGAATCGCAGTAAGCTGTAACAAAATCCATCTGGCTCCATTGCTATGTGGCTGTTGAACGACAGAGCCAGGCTTGCACAGCGCAAGCAGTACACCCACCGCTGGTCTTACAACTGAGCCTATATTGTGTGCTGTTCCTGAAGGCTTCCGTAAGTCAGTTTATTGATGTGTGTTCCTAGTTTTCCTGTTCACATAGCTTTCCTTTAAAACTGGTTTGAAAGCGCAGTGTGGGTGGAAAGCGTCTGCTGCTTTTGTGTGGGCCCATGGCAAATGCTTACTACCCATTACACCCCTTACCTTTCAGTGGCACTCTTGAGTTTACAGGCTGCTTCGACACTCGCTATCACCTTTGAGCCTTACAACAGTCTTGTCAGGCTGCACAGACATTCCCGTATCCCCATTTTACAGATGAAAAAACTGAGGTGAAAGTATAGCACTATCAGGAAAGCATGAATTTTGGAGATCTTGGCTTTGCCATTTGTTGGCGATCATGTACTTTGGGGGAAATTATTTAATCTCTCTGAACCTTAGTGTCCGAATCATTAAAAAGAGATTAAAAAAAAAAATTAAACACATTGCAGATATACTGTAAGGATTAAATGCAGCAACACAGCTAAAAGCATTTAGCATAATGTTGAAGTTCCTTAGATGGTCATAGTATTTTTACTATCAGTGAGAGAGGTGAGGCGAGAGAGCCCATATAGGCCATCAGTGCGTGCTTGCTCAGTTGTGTCCGACTTTGCGACCCCATGGACTGAAATCCACCAGGCTCCTCTGTCCATGGAATTTTCCAGGCAAGAATACTGGAGTAGGTTGTCATTTACGACTCCAGGCTTCTTCTTGACCCAGGGATCAAACCCGAGTCTCTTGTGTCTCCTTCATTGGCAGGTGATTCTTTACCACTAGTGCCTCGTGAAAAAAAGTGATTTTTTTAAGACGATATGGCCAGGACACAACAGAGCCAGAGCCTGGTTTTTCTCCCTTCGGGTGTGCCTCTTCTTCCATCACATTAGTACCTTCTTTCTGGTTTTTAATTGGTTTGTCCAGAGCTAATTACTTTTTAAATTTTTTACATTTATATTTTTAATTGGTGGAAAATTAGTTTACAATTTTGTGTTGGTTTCTGCCATACAACACTCGAATCAGTCATAATTATACCCCTCTAGGTCAATACAGAGTGCCAGACTGGACTTCCTGTGTTATTTAGCAACTTCCCACTATTTTACACATGATAACATATATATATCTGTGCCGCTTTCTCAGTCCGTCCTATGCTCATCTTCCCCCACTGTGTCCACACGTTTGTTCTTGACTAGGTTCATCGGTACCATTTTTCTAGATTCCATATATATATGTTAATATACAATACTTGTTTTTCTCTTTCTGACTTACTTCACTCTGAATAAGAGGCTTTAGGTTCATCCACCTCACTTCAACTGACTCAAATTTATTCCTTTTTAATGACTGAGTAATATTTCCTTGTATAAATGTACCACAACTCCCTTATCCGTTCATCTGTTGACGGACATCTAGGTTGCCTCCATATCCTGGCTATTATAAATATTGTTGCAGTGAACATTGGAGGGCATGTGTCTTTTAGAATTATGGTTTTCTCATGGTATATGCCCAGTAGTGGGGTTGTAGGATGATATAGTAGGTTTATTCCTAGTTTTTTAAGGAATCTCCACATTGTTTTCCCTAACGGCTATATCAGTTTACATTCCCACCAACAGTGAGGGAGGGAGCTGATTCGTTTTTTACCAGCACAGGTCCTTTAGTGCAGTCATTGGTTAGGTTGGCAGATATTTATTGGGCGTGCACTGCGTGCTCCACGTATGCACAGGATACAGTGGTGAGCCAAGACAGGCTCCATGGTTGCCCTCAAGGGCAGAGATGCCCTTAAGTTCATTGGCCTCACAGCCAGCTGAGAGGTGAAGGGTGCTGAGGGAGCACCTAAGTAGCTTTGAAGTATGGAAAGGCTTCTGGAGGATGTAATGTTGAATTATTTTCTTTCTTTGGCAAAAACACTTTTGTCATGACATAGATCAATACATATACAAAATACGCATTAATCTTTCATGCTTAACGAGCTTTTGGAAAGCATGCACTCGTGTAAAGAAGATCCGCAGATACACCTGCTCAGTCGCAGCTCTCCCCCACTCCCCACTGCCTCGACTTCCACGACGTTCCCTTGCTTTTTGTATAGTGTGTCACCCATGCGTGCATCTTCTTATCGTAAAGTTTCTTTTTACCTGCTTTTGGCCTAGTCGGACTCCTACTGTTATGTGTTAAGTTGCAGCTTTCCTTCAACATTGTGTTTGTGATGTTTACTCAAGTTGTCGTACATAGCTATAGTTCATTTTTATTGCTGTGTAGTATTTTATAGCATTTTCTCCCAAATATTTATAATTTTCTATGTGGCATTCACAAATACTTGTGTATACTCATGAACTTGCCAGATATTATTCAGTTCACTGGTGTACAACATATACCATTATATACCAGCTCTGAAGACCCTGCAGTTTATTTATCCATTCTACTGTTGATGTGCCTTTGGGTTATTTTGAGTTTGGGGCAATTGTGAAGGATGCTGCTGTGAATACCCATGTAGATTTATATCCTGAGGCACCTACATTTGTAAATGGTTATTTGAAGTGGAATTGCTGGAAATCTTCAGCTATATTAGATAATGCCACAGTGGTTTCCATAGTGGTTATTCCATTTTACATTTGCACTAGCAGAGAGAATTCCTGTTGTTCTAAATCCTTGCCAGTATTTGGTATTGTCAAACTTTTAAATTTTTTGCCTAGTTGATAGTATTTCATTGTGGTTTTACTTTACATGCTCTACTAATGAGGTTAGTACAGGTTAGAACAGCTTGTCATATATTTATTGGACATTGGATTTCCTTTTCTGTGACGCACCCTATTCTTGTTTCTTTTTTAAAACTTAGGTTGTATTTTTCTCATTAATTTGTAGGAGTTCTTTATATGTTCTGGAGAGTAGTCCTTTTCCAGTTTTATTCATGTAAATATTACCTCCCTTTGTCCTTTCACTTTGTTAATGATGTATTATGAGTTTTTAGAAAGGTTCTTTTTAAAAACACCCTGTTTGTTTTTGGCTGTGCTGCGTCTTCACTGTTATGGGGGCTTTTGTCTAGTTGTGGCGAGCAGGGGCTGCTCTCTAGCTGCAGTGTGCGGGCTTCTCATTGTGGTGGCTTCCCTTGTTGCAGAGCATGAGCTCAGGAGTTGAGGCCCCTGGGCTCTGGAACACAGGCTCAGGAGTTGTGGTGCTCCTGGGGATTTGGGATCTTCCTGGATCACAGATCAAACCTGTATCTCTTCCACTGGCAGGTGGATTCTTAACCACTGAGCTCCTAGGGCTCAGTGACAAAAGAAGAAGCCTCAAAATTCTTATTTTTAATGTTAGATTTTTCAGTCTTCCTCTTTTGGGTTAGTATTTTTTGTGTCCTGTTTAAGAGATCTGTGTTTTACCTAGAGATGACAAAACTTACTTTCTCTTCCTCTTCAAAAAGCTTGGAAGCTTTTTCCTTCCATATTTTGGTGCTCAATTCATCTGTAATTGATTCTTGTGTATGGTATAAGATAGGGTTCCAGTTTCATTTTTTTCCCCCTGAATGGATACCCATTTGTCCCAGCAACACGTGTTGAAAAAGAGAGGTTTTTTTCGGTCACTGATCTGAATAACCACCTCTGTCATATGTCAGATGTTTGTGTACACAGGGGCCTGTTTCTTGACTCTCTGTTCCAGTCCATCAGACTCTTAATTCCTAGGCCGTTGCCACACTATCTTGATTACTGTAGCTTTATAGCAAGTCTGGATATTTGGTTTAGTAAATCCACCCCCCCCTCCCCCCGCCCACCTTGGTCTTTGTGAGTGGTTTGGCTGTTCTCAGTCCTTTATGTTTGCATGTAAATGTTAAAATCAATTTATGTAACACACACACACATACTGCTGTTGGAATTTTGATTTGTATTTCTTGCTTTCTTTCTATTCTGGGTAGAATTGATATCTTTACATCTTGAGTCCTCCTGATCTATGAGTGTGTGACATTTCACCACTTATTTAGATTGTCATAATTTCTCCTAAAATATTTATAAGGTTTCCCATAGAGGGCTTACATACTTTCTGTTAAATTTATAGCTAGATACTTGATATTTACGATGGTCTTCTCCCCTTTCCTCAGTCCCAGACTCTCCCTGCTCCAGATAGGAATACAGGTCAGCCAACATGTTTTTGGCAGCAACCATAGCAAGTCTGGTCTTTTGATTGGAAAGCCTTCCTTCCTAAGGTGATGGTAGAAGCATTTGAATTGCATTTTGTATCTGTTGCTGGTGTACGGAAATAACAGTTGGTTTTGTGTATTGATTTTGTATTCATCAACCTTACTTAATTTTTATTTAAATTCTAATGTTTTCTTATAGATTGTAAGGCCTAGAGAAGGGAGTGACTGTCCAGGTTCCCATGGCTAGCTAACATCAGAGCAAGAATGAGTGTGCTCCCATTTCTCCCTTAACTTCCCCAGAGAGAATATTCCAAGGAAGGGTTGGAAGAAGCCAATGGGGAGAAGGAAATAACGTTTCTTGAACATTTATTATTTAAGATGTTTAATAAACATGATTGGACTTCCCTGGTGGCTCAGATGGTAAAGAATCTGCCTGCAGTGCAGGAGGCCTGCGTTGGATCCCTGGGTCAGGAAGATTCCCTGGAGAAGGAAATGGCAACCCACTCCAGTATTCTTGCCTGGAGAATCCCATGGACAGAGGAGCCTGGTGGGCCCAAGTCCATGGGGTCCAAAGAATTGGACATGACTGAGCAACTAACCCAGTATAGGATCAGCTTAACTCTTGCTGGTAGCAGGTTACTGGTTATCCCTATTTTAATTCTTTTTTATTTTTTTAATCTGACTGATCCTAGTCGTCATTGTGGCATGCAGGATCTTTAGTTGTGGCATGTGGGATCTAGTCCCCTGAACGGGGGTAGAATCCGGGCCCCTTGCTTTGGGAGCACAGAGTCTTGTTAGACATTGGACCACTCCGAGAAGTCCCTGGTTATCCCCATTTTAGAGTTGAAGAAAGTGAGACTCAGAGGTTATCTGGAAGACTTGTATAGGGTCACACCTTGGTTCATAACTGAGCAGACATTCCAGAGTTGGAGGGGTCCTGTTGCTCTGTCATGTGTATACCAGTCAGCATACCTACATTTGGGGTTAGAACTCCCTGGGCCTCCCATCCGATCTGCCATGCTGTCTTCCAGAGCCCAGCCCTTGCAGGTCTGTGCTGCCGCTAATGAGGCCGTCCTAGCATCTTTGGACTCAGGCAGGCCTGCTTTTTGTCAGCTCTTGGGTTACATTCCTACCCAAAGTCCTGAAATCAGTCTCCACCTCTGCCCCACTACGTAGTTCCGTCTCAACTGAGAAAATGAGTTCACAACTTGTTGGGTTCTAGGAACCAAATTAGGTGTTGCCCTGGGCCTCTGTTGCAGTCCTGGCTTGAAAATACGATTGTGGTTTTTATGAGCCTGCTTTGTTATACAGTGAAGTAGAGAGAATTTATGGTCAAAGTCCTTCCCAGCACCCCTGCCCCCAATGGCAGGGGCTGCCTGCAGGCAAGGAGGTTTGCTGTTGCTGGCTGTGCAAAGGAATTGTGCAATGCTCTGTTTGTGAACGCAGCCCAGCCGCACTCTATTCAGTGTGACAGCTTCCTACTCGGGAACACACGGCCCTTCATGGGGTGACTGTAAATTATGCAACCCCAGAGCTAAACAATGAGGAGTCATGGGGAAAAGGAAGGGACCAGCTGGATCGTAGCCTGGACCTGAGATGAGAGCGTGCAGACTTCGGCTGCTTGGCGATGGATGGGAGGAAGGTCTTTGGCAATTGAGAAAAGCCAGGAAGTCCTGTCACAGTGCTACTTGTGAAAGTGGGTTTTACTTTATAAAAAAAAAAAGTCAATGTTCCTTTCAAGCTCTATTTATCAATTCAGGGAGAGGTTTAGGAACTAGGAGGGACATTTGCAAAAGAAAGTGGTCATATGGTGTTACCAAAAGTAACTGAATGCTCAACACTGTATTTAACCTTTGTCCTGGTGGCCCCAAGTCATCACTTTTTGCTATCGCTTTGGTGCTAAAAGCCAGCAGTGCCCCTGAGGGCAATTGATGGGCAGACTGTTTCCTCCCTACCCGCCCCCCCCACCCCCTGCAAATGGTCCTGGAATGTAATTAATTCTGCTTTGATATGCTTTATATAACTTTCTCATCTCTTCACTTGCTGTCATCTGTCCCTTCTTGCTCTTTTAGCGTTCCTACCTCAGAGGTTACTTCCCCTTCTTCTTCTACCCTGATTTTGCAGTGGCCTGGAATGAAATGACTGGCTTTGTCACAGCAGTGTGTAGGGCAGAAAGAAACAGGATATCAGCGAGGACCTGAGGAACTCTTGTAGAGTGCTTATGCTGTGGTACTTGGACTTTCCGTGTTTCTGCTTGCTTATGACATGGGATTAGTATGTAAAAATGAATTGACAACCATGAAATGCTTTACAAATGTATACGACGGTGACAAGGTTCCTGCTGTACAATCTGCTGCTCAGAGTTCCTCATTGTCCTTCGTGGCTCCTGGCAAAACACTCCCAGAAATTGCTGGACAAGTGGCTCCCAGATAAGAGTGACGTACTGTCATTTGTTGTAGCAGATGTTGGCCTGACTTCAGCAGCAAGGAGCTAATGTGAAGAATCTCTGTAGCAGAAGTGCTCTGCTTGGCCCTTTCTGTAAAATGGCATGGGTGCCACACAGTGTCAGACTGTAACCCTCCCCAATGGTGGGCACCATGGCCATATGCTCACCGGCATGAGAACTTAAGGTCTCTGAGCACAGCCAGGCCAGATGTGTTTGCTACCTTCTGGTCAAGAACCACACTAGCAATTCTTCCAGGGAAGAGGGAGTGTGAATGGCTATTTTCAGATGTTTGTGGTCTTTGCCCTGAAGTGTGTGAAACCATTTGGTTAAAAAGCTTTCCACCAACATTATCGTTCATTCATGTTTCTACTCTGCAGGTCTTTATTGAGCTCATACCTTGTAGGGAAGGGGGATAGAGAATGTGGAGGGGTTTTTCAAAGAGGTCAGGAAGGCCACACCAAGAAGATGAAATTGGAGCAGAGACTTGGTGGAGGGGAGGGAGCCAGCCGTGTACAGTGAGGGAAGACTGTTGTTCAGTCCAGTTGCTCAGTCGTGTCCAACTCTTTGCGACCCCATGGACCGCAACACGCCAGGCTTCCCTGTCTATCACCAACTCTGGAGCTTGCTCAAACTCATGTCTGTCAAGTTGGTGATGCCACCCAACCATCTCATCCTCTGTCATCCCCTTCTCCTGCCTTCAGTCTTTCCCAGCATCAGAGTCTTTTCCAATGGGTCAGTTCTTCACATCAAGTGGCCAAAGTATTGGAGCTTCAGAGTGTTGTAGACAGAGGGAATAGGAAGTGCGAAGGTGCTAGGCCAGGAAGTGTGCCTGTATGTGGGAGGGAACCACAAGGAAGTTTCCATACTAGAGTCACAGATGAACCAGGAAAATGGGTGCCAAGTGGTTACTTAGAATGTGGTCTGATCTAAAGGCGAGGTCAGAAAGAAAGCTCTCTGACAAACCCTTGCAGACCCTTGTTTTATGGATATGAGGACTGTTATTCCCCTGCAAGGCCTGGTGCATGGGGGTTGGGGGAGCCTTGGTGATCTGTGTGTGTGTGTGTATCCTGACAGAGGAGGGACAAAAAAGGGAAGGAGCCCTCCCAGGGATGAAGTGGGTGGACTCTGCATGGCCTCAGAAGGACAGTCATTTCTGGCTGGGCTTCAGGAGCCAAGCACAGGGTCGAGGTGCAGATCCCTGGCAGTCAGAAGCTCAGGGCAAGCTTCTCCAAGTGTAGCCCAAACGCTTAGTGGTCTGCAGGTGAACACATATGTTAATGTGTTTACTTTCATGTGTTTTAGGACCAGAAGCCCCTAATATGTCAAAACCATGGTCTTATAGATAATTATAGTGTAGAATGACATTTAAGCAGAATTTTTTTTAAAAAAGAGAATAAAAATCGTTCAGTGGCCAGAGGAAAAAAAAAAAAGACGCTGACTCTGAGCAGCGGTTCTGCCCTCTTGAGGCTGGGGGTGCCTGGGCAGAGCTCCTCCATGTCATCCTGGGAGCAGCAGCAGTGTCTGTATACCCACCCAGGTCCGTAAGCCAGCACCTGCCTGCAGGTGTGTCTGTCCCACTGCCTGCACCCAGCCAGGGCCCCTCACGGCCATCTCTGGCTCAGCCTTTCTCTGAGTCTGGTGCCTGGAGTCTTCTCTCACTGCCCTGTGCAGCCACCTCATGTGGGTCTGAAACCCTGCCCGCCGAGCCCACTCTGGGATGCCTACCTCTGGCATCCCTCCATCTCTCCATCTGTGCTGGAGGCCCAGGCAGGCCCCTGCTGTCTTCTGTGTGTGTAGGTCCGACCTCTGAGGACCAGCTCAGTCTCCTCTGCTCCGCAGGCCGTTGCTCTCGAGGCTCCCCGGTGCCAGGATCTCTGTTCTCCAGATTGTCTTGAGCGCGAATCCGCACCACACTGGGCAGTATCTTAATATACTGTCATGGTCGTGTAGAGATACCCCGGTTTACCTGGGTGTCATCCACGCGTGGTGCACGCACGTGCACTGTTCCTAGACTGCCCTGCTCCCGTGAGCCTAGTGGGGCGCACTGCACGTGAGCTGTGCGCAGAGAAGCCCCGTGGGCGGGAGGGCGCATGCGCCCGCTTTGCTGCCAGCCCTGCCTGGGTGGCATCCTGGCTGTGCCACCTTCCAGTGAGTAGGTTGGAGGCATGTAGGAAGCAGAGAAGAAGGTATGTAACCCAGCCCTGAAAAAAAAGTGAAAGTATTAGTCGCTCAGTTGTGTCCGGCTCTTTGTGACCCCAGGGACTGTAGCCTTCTAGGCTCCTCTGTCCATGGGATTCTCTAGGCAAGAGTACCCCATGCTCTCCTCCAGGGGGTCTTTCCGACCCGGGGATTGAAGCCAGGTCTCCTGCATTGCAGGTAGATTCTGTCTGAGCTACCAGGGAAGGCACATAATAATAATTATGGTTGTTATTGTTTACCAGTTGCAAACATTTGGTATGTTTAGGACTTGTTTCTTCACCTAGGTTGTCACCTTCCTGTGGAGGGAATCCCAATTCTACTCTTTTCTACCCCACAAGCTAAATAGGTCCATGGTGTGCAGTGAATATTCGGGATTTACACCATCAGTAGAGCAGCCCATTTACACTGTTGTGGGTTTTCTTGTAAATTGCCTATTGGGCCTGGAAGATGTGTTAGCAACTGTTATATGAAACTCCACTATACATGTGTGCTACATATTATTTGTACATGTGGGTCCCCAGTTGACTAAGACTGGCTGAGCATATGAAGCCACAGCTTTTTATTGAGCACTTACTGTACGCAGTGGGAGGGAAGGGCTTTGCTGCCCCTGCTTCTGTGGAGACTTCCTCTCTGGTTGCCCTGTCTCCTCTCTCCAGAGCCTAGGCTTGGCTCTTTGCTCCCTTTCCCTACAGATCTTGGAAATTTCAATTACTTCCCGCAGATGCTAGGGCCAGGTCCAAGCAGTAGAAGAATTTGTGGCAGGGCTCCAGTGCGAAGCCCTTCCTTCCCACACTAGGGGCAAAAAAAAAAATCTAAAATAATATCTTGATCTAGGCAGTGGTTACAAAGGTTATAATCTATAGAAATGAATGGAGCTGTATACCTAGGATTTTATGTAAATTATATGTCAGTTTCTTAGGACTGCCCTGGAAGTCCAGTGGTTAAGACTTTGCCTTCCAATGCAGGGGTTGTGGGTACGATCCCTGACCGGAAAGCTAAGATCCCACATCCCTTGGGGCCAAAAAACCCAAACAGAAAACAGAAACCATGTGGTAACAAATTCAATAAAGACTTTTAAAATGGTCCACATCAAAAAAAAGATTATCTCAGTTTCTTGAAAAGTAATAATAGTGTGTTCTATTAAGCAAAGGGAGGTCCAGGAAACTAAGTGATGCTCCTTTGAGTCTGTCAGCCTCAGAGAATCTAATGCTGGGGGCAACAGGGAGCAGTACTCTGTGGGGCACGTGTTTGAGTCTTCAGAAGAGAAAGGCGTGCCCCATACTGCCTAGATTTCCCCCCTCCCTGCTGGCGTCAGCCATCTGTGAACCTGCCTCATCCCCCACGTTTGCAGCTGGAGGGGCAGAGCTGGAAGGAGATGCCCCAGCGCCCGCTGCAGAGTCCCTGAGCTGCCAGCACGTGTGTTCCCGGGCACAGCCCGCTCTTGTGCACAAACCTCCTGCCACTCGGAAGTGCAGGCACTCAAGTCCTGTCTCTGCTCCTTGCCAGGCTAGAAATCGGCAAGTCTAGACCCTCAGTAAGCCCCTTGGGGGATGAGGGGGTCATCCTCTGTAAAATGGTGGTAAGACCTCCTATGTTATCTCATATGGTTGTCAGGAGCAGCAAATGAGATCCTGAATGTGAAAGTTTTTGATAGACTGTATAAGCAAAGTGGACCCCCAAGCCCAGCTTCATTCCTGGGTTTTGAGGGGCAGTAAAGCCCAGTGGTTCAGTGTGCAGGTGCTGGAGGTGGACTGGCCTGCCTGGCCCAGCCACTTACTACCTGCATGACCTTGGCAAGCTGTGCACCCTCCTGGTACCTCAGTTTCCTGAGATGTGAAATAGGAGTAGTGACAGCACTTGGCCCACATCATTGAGCAAAGGATTAGACAAGTAAATCCAGGTAAAGCACTTGGATCAGGGCTCAGTTACGCAGTTCATGTTACCGTGGGGCAAGATTCTTTGGTAAGCCTCGAAAGGACGTCTTTAGTGGCCAGAAATCAAAAAAGAAAACAAAAACCAGAACAGGTCTTATTTGAATATAACTGTTTCATGCACTAGCTATATTTTGCATGATTAGGGAACTTGAGATTATTTGCTATATTTGGTAATTTTTTCATCCTGAAAAACCTTTAATCTTTCGAGTTTGTCTAATAAGTAAAAGTCCCCTGTGACATGTCCTTGCTTCAAGAGTTTCTGCTGCAGGATCAGTTGTGAGCACTCTGATTTACAATTCAGCAAAAAGTGACGGACTGGGGATTCTTGTTCAATTCAAGGTGATTGCTGCTTAGTCATTTTTAACAGGACACCAGATTTAGCTCAGTGCTTGCAGTGAGGGAGTGTGCATATCAGCTCAGGACGCTGCTTACACAGGCAGAGCCTCTGCGGCTTTCTGTTCTGTGAGCCTGGCTTCTAGAAGCTCATACACGGCTGACGCAGTGGCCTCTGTGCTGCCCAGGGGGGCAAGGGACCCCTAGCACTAGAGTCGCATCGTTGAGTCTCTCTTCACCCAGGTTTTTGGTGAGTATCTGTGAAGGCCCGGGCTGGGGACTGTAGGAAAATGCAGAGAAGGAGTAAGAGGCCAGGTTCCCTGAAGGTCTGCCAAGTGGCAGGTGTTTTATATGCATTAAGATTATTTAGTCATCAGGCCTTACACCGAGACGTAGGTATTATGACTCCCTTTTTACAGACGAGAAGACTAAAGCAAGGTTAAGTCAGTTGTCCAGGGTCACTGTCTTGCGGTGTAGCCCAGGGGCTGACCTCAAGAGCTTTCCTAGGACCCTCGGTTGTACTGTCCCAGGGCTGCCGTTCCCCTCGTGTTACGTGTGAATGACACCCCCAGATCTTATTCCTGAGTAAACTTAAAAATCAAGTAGGAGGGGACTTCCCTGGTGGTCCAGTGGTTAAGAATCCATCTGCCAGTGCAGGGGACACAGGTTCCATCCCTGGTCCGGGAAGATCTACGCATCGTGGGGCAACTAAGCCCGTGCGTTGCAGTGACTGAAGCCTGTGCGCCCACAGCCCATGCTCTGTAACAGGACAGCCACCGCAACGGGAAGCCCTCGCGCCACGGCTGGAGCATAGCCCCTCCTCGTCACACCTGGAGGAAAGCCTGCACACAGTAACGAAGACCCGGTGCAGCCACCAATAACTTCTTACTTTAAAAAAGGAAAAAAAGGAATCAAGTAGGCGAGATAAAACATAAATAATTCAACCACAACACATGATATAAATCCAGTAAGGGACAGAGCTGTGTGTGTGCCGTGGAGGGCAGAGGCGCTTACTCAGGGGGAGACAGAGGAGATGCCAAACAACTCGTGATCCGAAATCAGTTCTGTTGTGCCTTGTGCTCTGATCCAGATGTCCAAGTGTGTCTTTCAGATATTCTTAGAATTGCCATTAAACAGTTATCAAGCTGTGCCTGGCCCCAGGTGGGCTCAGAAAGTCTCTCAAACATCCCACCTCTTCGTTTCCTCCCTGTGCTCTGCGGGAGATGGGCGATGCCCTACTGTGCTAAGGAGAGCTGCTCCACCCTGAAAACTAGATGCCCGGCTGGCTCACACTTTCTCGAGCAAGGAGGTGATTTGTTTGTGGGCCTCAAATGTCTTTCCTGGTAGGTGGGGATGGACCATCACCCACCCTTTGGGTGCTCCCAGGGGTGTTGAGTTGTAGGGATGGGTAGGAAATGAGGTACCAGCATCAGTGGAGAAAAGGGATAATGTTCTCCTGTGGTGATAAATTTGGCAAGAAAGGTCCCAACATGAAACTCTGCACAAAATGAGGGCTTCTTTGGTGGTCCAGTGGTTAAGAATCTGCCTACCATTCCAGGGGACACGGGTTCGATCCCAGTTCCGATTTGATCCCATAGCCATGCGGTAACTAAGCCCATGTGCCCCAGCAAGAGAAACCACCACAGTAGGAAGCCAGTGCAACGAAACAAAGGGTAGTCCTCGCACACAGCAATGAAGAGCCCAGCACAGCCAAGATAAGTGAATTAAAAAGCTACACAGGAGGAGAGATGATGAGACCTGATGGTGAGCTTGGGGCATAACCATGCTACCCACTGTGATAACTGACTCCGTGGGCTGGCTCAAGAAGTGCATTTGCTGGGCACCCGTGACAGCTCAGCAGTGACTCACGGCTCCCTGGGGCCTGATTCCCTAGGTCAGGCTCCAGGTTATGCGTGACCTGGCCCCTCCCGCGCCTCCAGCCTCTGGCCTTCCCTTTCCTCCTTGTCTGCTGAAACCACGCTGATCTTTCCTTGGTTTCTGTGACAGATTCTGTTTGCTCACTTTCACCTCCAGGCCTTTGTCCATGCCGGGCCCTATTCCTGGAGCCCCTTTTACCCTGCTCTTTGCCTGGCCAGTTCCTACTCCCCATCCAGGCCTCAGCAGACACGTAACTTCACAGAAGCCTTCTGTGAACCGTGGGCCGCTGGCGTTTCCATCGCACGTGGAACAGAACGACTTTCTCTTGTGTCTGGTAATGAGATCTTTCCTTCTGCCACCTTCTGCCCTGTCTCCAGATAAAGGAAGGAAAGGAAATCTGACTTGTCCTAGGTCGAGGAATGCTGCAGAAGTGAAGACTGGAGCCAGTGCCTCTTGACTGTTGAGGCAGGACCATGTCCACTGCCGCCTTCTGCTTTTCTCTGTGGTTCTGTCATGGCTCTGATTTCCTGTATGCTCTGGAAGAATCCTGAAAACCCCCAACCTGTGAAATAGCCCCTGAGAGAGAAGCATCTGGAAGTGTGTACTTCACCTGGAGCAGCAGGAAAAAACCCTGCCCCATGGTTCCTGTCGGTAGGGAAGGCCCTGGTGCCTTGGGCTCACCAAGATTTGAGAATTTGAATCAATGGAACTCGAGGAGCCCTGGTCAGTCCAAAAATCCAACAGAACAGAGAACAGTATATGTCAGCCTGATGCTGAGAAACAACGGGACTAGGCTATTAGCTCCAGAAACACGACAGGAGAGGTAGAAAATGACAAAGCTCCCCATAGCTCTTTGGACAGCCCTGCAGGACAGATGGTTCTGGTCTCTTTTTGCTGGTGAAGAAACTGAAGTTGGAGGCAAACCTGGTACCAGGACTGAGATTGCCTAGCCTGGGGATCTGCCGGGATACCCATCCGACTGCAAAAATTCATCCCCCATCTCCGCCACGTGCTTTTCCTCCCCGCCCCCCCACCCACCCCCCCACCCCCCTACCCAACCCCATGAAGAATTCACCTCAGGTGGTGCTTTCAAAATCGTTCTTTTAAAAATCGTTTACCAAGAACCTACTATGGCCGGGTCCCATGACAAGTTCCAGGCTTTCAGAACAAAGTGGTACTTGAACTTCCAAGAGTTTCTCAGAGGCTCCAGGAGGAGTTTAGGTCCTAAAAGCAGCATCCTTAGTGTCTTTTGGGTCTCAGGTTGCTTTGAGAAACTGATGGAAGCTGTGAAGAGTATCTTCAGAAAAAACAGAATCTCTTCAGTCTCCTGCACTGTTCTGAGTTCATAAAGACAGTATTTGTCTATCGGGGGTAATAGTCTCCCAAAGGTAGGCTGTGGACCTGCCACACCTGGGCTTGACGGCAGGTTAAGAAACTGGACCAGATAATGGGATTGTGGCCTTGTTCTTTGAGAACAGCTATTAGTTCTCCCAAGGCAGCTTGTCACAGTGAACAGAGGATGGGGGCACGGCTGTGACTTTGTGGTCATGGTTCTCATGTTGGCAAAGTTGTACACGTGCCAGTGTTCCGTGGTCTTTAATTTTTCCTCTCCCCAGGGTGTGGGAGGAAACCGAGGCAGAGAGGAGGGTAGCCAGCACCAGAGCCAACAGTGGTGCTTAGAGAGAATGCAGCCATTGGACCCAAGCCTTCACGGGGTGCGGGGGGATGGGGCATGGGGGGAGGAGGCCCAGTGGGGTGTGGGAGAAACTTAGGAAAAAAGCGCAGAAGTTTTGCAATGGGATTTAACAGCGTTTTAAAAAGAGCTCAACTTTGAGATGAACAGGAGGCTGAGAAAGCCTTTATAAGGTCTTCCTAAATGATGCTGACAGCTAAGAGTGGCATGCCCCTGAGAGTCTATGATTATCTCGAAGGAACGATCTTTATAGGAGCCTTATTAAGCACAGAGCGTGTCAGTGGGAGGAGCAGCACAGTGTTCACAGCTCTAGAGGGCAAGTGAGGCAGCTCCCCGATCTGCAGTGAGCTTTGCAGCCCTTTCCCGTTATTTCCTTAGCAGACTGTCGGGCTGTGGGGCTGGTGCGGGACGCCCTTGCTCCCTAGAAACCGAGGAACACTAGGGTTGTGAGCGCAGGAGATGGTGGGCTGCCCATCTAAAGGTATTCTTAAACCCTTAAAAAGATAACAATAGCATAAAGTAAGCCCTTCTTTGGGCCTGGGGTTTACCCCTCTACAGCCAGGGTGATGGGACACTCTAAATTAGAATGCCCCCCCACCCCAAGCTCTGGGGCCCTGGGATTCCCTGGATCGGTGGCCTCCAAGAAAGAGCAGGAAAGCCATGGCCTGGTGAGGTCTTCTCCCATTCACATGTGCAGGGAATCTGTCAGCCCCGCTGAAGGCTCACCCTGGAGCCTGGCAGCCTGTGCGACCATCTCAGGTGGAAATGCAGACGTGGAGCAGAGGGTAAACCCAGAGGAGACAGGTCTGGGGAGAGCAGGAGAGCGTGGAGTCCAGTCCCTTTTGGATAACGCAGGGAAGCAGGGCAGCGTCACTTAGCTGCTAGACTGTTATGGCTGATGAGCAGGGTGACAGTAGGACCATGTTTTGAGGGCTTGCTGTGTACCAGGCGTGGTGAATTGGTGTCATCTTGTGCACTCTCCAGGTGGCTCCCAGGTGGCTCAGTGGTAAAGAATCTGCCTGCTAATGCAGGAACACGAGATGTGGGTTCAGTCCCTGGGTTGGGAAGGTCCCGTATTCTCACCTGTAAAAATCCCATGGACAGAGGAGCCTGGCGGGTTACAGTCCATGGAATCACAAAAGAGACACAACTGAGCAACTGAGCACACATAGACGTGCGTTCTCCACGAGACTAGCATCACGGTGTGGCTGAGTGTCCATGTTACACACCAGGTCCTCCATAGAATGCAAACCTTGAAGCCCCAGCAGCCAGCTCCAGTACCTTCTGAGTGTGTAGCAACTGTAGTGGTTTTCAGTGACTGCTGCCCCCGTATCACCACAAAGTGTCATGACTTAAAGCAGGACACAGTTATTCTGTTAGCAAGCTCTAGGTCAGAAGTCTGGTACAGGTCTCACCAGTCTGAAATCAAGGTATTGGCAGTCTGTGTTCCTCTCTGGAGTCTGCAGGGAGAGTCCATTTCTTGCTCTTTTTGTATTATTGGTGGAATTCAATTCCTTGCAGTTGTAGGAGTCCCCTCCTCCTCTTGAATGTAAACTGAGAGCTGTCCCTAACTTCTGGAGGCCCCCGCGCTCATTGGCTTGTGGCCCCTTTCCTCTACTTTCAGAGCCAGACGCGGCTAGTTGAGTCCTTCTTCATCACGTCTCTCTGATCCCTCTTCTAGCTCTGCGTCTCTCTCTGACCCAATTGGGAGAGCTCCTCTGCTTTTAAGGACCCATGTGATTAGATTGGGCCTATCTGGATAATCCAGGATAATCTCCTCTTCTCAGTGTCCATAACCTTAATGACATCTGCAAAGCCCCTGCAAAGGTTCCAGGGATTAGGGTGTGACTGTCTTTGTCACAATGACTTAGGGAAAAGGGCTTGTCTTCCTACTTTTGTTTGCCATTCCCCCTGGAGAAGGAAATAGCTACCCACTCCCGTATTCTGGCCTGGAGAATCCCATGGACAGAGGAGCCTGGCGGGCTATAGTCCATGGTGTCGAAAAGAGCTGAACACAACTGAGCGACCATCACTCACTCACTCCTGGTTTTGTGAGGCGAGGAAGGTGATGGTGCTTGCCTCTGGGTTGTGATACTCAGTCCAGACACCTCGGTAAATGCTTCGTTGTAGGAATTGTCACCAAATCTGTTTTGTATTGAGGAAACTGAGACTTAAGGGATGTTAAGTCTCTTAACGAGGAATAAGATTCAAAATTCCTTGAGGGAAAGGACTACATGTCCCCCATGGTACCTAACAGCGCCTGGCCCAGAAAAGATGCTCAGGGAAGGTAGGTTGGATGAACGACCGAGGACCAGAAAGAATGAATTGTATGAGCACCCTCAGAGGCAGAGAGTGTCACAGATGGAGGGACTCTTAGAGGTCACCAGTCCCAGCCCCTCATGCATAGCTGGGGATCCGAGGCTTCGTGGGGAAGGGCCCTTTCTCCCGTGATGCCTCGGAATGGCAGAGCCCCAGATGGAGCCTGTGCCTCTGTGCCCAGTGCATCCTCCTCTGCGCCAGGCTGTGTCCACTTCTGTCGGGCTTTCTAGACCCTGTGGTCTCAGCTAGGCTGGCAGCCAGTCCTGTGGGATAGAGGTGTTGACTCTGACCCCTGGTCCAGCCTTGGAGGGCGGATCTGACACAGATGAGTGAGAGCCCCCATTCTTTCCTCCTGGAGGTGGCTGGTGGCAAGGCCTTTCTGTAGTTTGTTCCTCAGGCTTTGGTAGATTCCCTAGGCAGTGATGCAGTAGGACAGCAAGCAGATGCCTGACCCGCTCACGCTGCATCAGTGTGTCCCTTGCTTTGATATGAAGCTGCATGGCAGAGTCAAGGGACCTGAGTTCAGGCTGCTCACTTAGAGTGTTATGGGACCAGGGACCATTTGGCTCTTTGGGGTTCGGCTGCACCATCTCTAACCCATGTGGACACCTCCAGGGTCCCAGGGGACGACCCTGGGTTTCCAGGCCCTTTCAGAGAGATGGTTTGAAAACACTCACATCAGACTCCAGGCTGAGATGCACTGTTGTTACCAGGGCTCCCTGGCTCTGCTCAGGCTGAGGGCAGCTCGGCAGCCAGTGAGATCTTTCTGGGCAGCTGGTGGTGTCCTCTGTCTCCACGAGAGCCAGCTCAGGCGGGCTGGGTGGTGCACAGTATCTCCAGGCTCTTGGCCGTGCCAGGCTGCCCCTGACACGGGGCAGCCACGGGAAAAGCAGCTAACATCTCTGTAGAGCAGAATGTGGTATTTATGCTGTCTCACTGGAATGAAGGCTTTGTCATCGTGTCTGGTTGTTGGAGAAGAGTTGAGCAAAGTCAGAACTGTTCTTTTCTGGGCAGCCCATGTCAAGTGTTACGGTGTCAGCAGTAGCAGGACGAACGGAAGGTGCTGTGGGTAGGACCAGGAAAGGGGTACTAGTGTGTGTTCCTCCTGGGTGCCAGGCCTGGGCTCAGCACTCGCTTTGACAGTGGTCCCTTGAGGCAGGTATGATTTTCCTAGTCTTGCAGGTGGGGAGGTGGCGGCTCCCTGGCCACCCGGCGGGTAGCAGCAGCAGTTATCTGGGCTCTAACTAGTTGAATCCGAGCTTCACTTGGTTGTCAGATCAACACCAAGGTGTGTGCCTTCTCTCCAGATCCGATGGGCCTGGAACATCTTCCCCGCCTTCTGATGGGAGGCTGGAGTCCATTCTAGCAGAGAGGGGCCGGGCGAAACAGTGGGTTCATCACCATAGACCCACTTATCAGTGATGCTGGGTGTAGTGATCCCACACCAGTAACAGGGCTGTAAGAGCAAGAGTCAGGGTCCTCAGCCTCAGGGAGCTGCCATTCCAGTTTCAGCAAGACAGACAAGCACAAAGACAGGAAGTTGCAGGTACCCAAGGCCAACCAGAGGATAAGAGAGGGAAGTGTGATGGTGGATAGCTGGGGAGTGGCTTTAGCTAAGGTGGTCAGGGAGGCCTTCCTGAAGGAGTGAAACCTGAGCTTAGACTCCATTGGCGAGAAGGGGCAGCCCTGCAGAGACCTGGGGAGAGAACTTTCCAAACAGAAGGAATGGGACAGGGGTGAGCATGTGATGACCTGGAGACAGGAAGACTTGCCAGGACTGAAGCCCATTGAGTGAGGGAGAGGGCGGAGGGAAGGGCCCTCAGGAAGTTTCTCTGAGCATGATGAGAAGCTGTTGCAGGGAGTTAATCAGAAGAGAGATGCTCTGATTGGTACTTGGAAAGTTCACTCTGGCTGCTCTGGGGAGGATGGTGGTGGAAAGGCACAAAAGAGAGCAGGGTGACAGGAAGTGGGCCGGTATGGTCTTCCAGGTGGCTAAGAGGGGGTGGTGACTGGGACCTGCGGTGTGGTGGTGGACCGTGAGACATTACTGGAATCAGGCTATTTGGGAGGTAGAGTCAATCGGGCTTGCATATAACGAGGACAGTGGGATGCCGGTAAGCCATCTGGGGTGGGAGGGAAGCCCTCATTAGCAGTGGGCCGGTCTCTGGGGTGTAATATCCCCACCATGGCTGATTTCAGGCTCCCAGTCTCACAGTTAGCTCTGTGAGCCCATCCTTGCCAGCTCCAACACACTCCTGGGTTCGGCCATGGGAGGGTGAGGAGGTGAGAACTGCTGAGTAGCATCCCAGGGTCTTTGGTCTGAGCGTCTGGGTGGCAATGATGCCATCCATGGAGCTGGGAAAGACCAGAGGTTGAGAGAAAGAGGCTGGGACAGCAGTGGGGGAGTGGTCCTTTTCTGGCCATGTTAAATTTTGGATACATGCTTTAGATTAGACCGGCTTCTCTGGTGGCTCAGTGGTAAGGAGTCTGCCTGCAATGCCGAAGATCCAGGCTTGATCCCTGAGTTGGGAAGACCCTCTGGAGAAGGGAATGGCTACCCACTCCAGTATTCTTGCCTGGAGAATTCCATGGACAGAGGAGCCTGGCGAGCTACCGTGCATGGGGTCCCAAAGAGTCAGACAGAAATTAGTTACTAAAAAACAACATCACATTAGACATCTGTTTTGTAAGTTCTGAGCAGTTGCATGCTTTATCTCATTTTAATGCTAGTCCTTCCAGTACCTATCTATGAGTTTGCTGGTTTCTTCTCCATGTACAGAACAAAAGGGGCCAAAAAAACTGAAGTGAGGTTGCACAGCCAGTGAATGGCAGAGCTGAGTTTGAACTGAACTGATTTGATGCTGCCCCAAGAGTCTAACCACTGCAGAAACCACTCCATCCTCAGCTCTTCACTACTCTTCTTAGGATGTTGCAAGTGGGTCTTTATAATGTTTTGGAACATTCTTCAGGCTAGAGATTACAGTAGGGCTGACCACACCCACCTTTGGCTGCGTTGTGTGGGATGGGGTTTTTTGACAAGGGAGAGCTTTTCCTGTTTGAATCATTTTGTTTTATTGGCCTAAAAAAACATAGGAGAAAGCTGTAATTGCCTTAGATGAGCGTGTACTCCCCGCTGCCACCCCCACGCCCTCCATTCCCTCCTGTGTCACCACCTGCCTGCTCTGCACATGTTACTGGCTTGGCCCAGGAGGCATTGAGGTGTCCCTTGCTCAGGAGGAACGCAGCTGTGGCGGCCTCCACAGGGGCTCTTGGTTTGGTCCTAGCATGTCAGGGAGTGAGCCGCTAGGCTCCAGTCCCAACCTCCATGCCTGAGCCTGCCCCCAGGGTGTCAGGGGTGTTTGATTTGCACGTTCAGTGGCTCCCTTCCAGAGCCAGCCACCAAAGTCACCCTGTTCTTGAGCACTGAGAATTGTGATCATTTGAGTCAGTAAAAGCTGAAACTGTCCCATCCCAGCAATATTGCTGTTATTAATTTGCTAACAAAATGAGGCATGGGGGCATTGTTTGTCTCCATTCACAGCCTTCTGGCCTGTCTTGCTGGTGATATAACCAATGACATGGTGCACTTGAGCATCGCACGGCTCGGCTGGCGCTGAGTGAAACTCCAGGGAGGAGCTGAGAGGCACGCACAGCCGGCTGCCATGGCTGCATCTGCCTGGCTCCCCTGGATCGAGAGGGCCGTGCTGGGCTGGGTTACCCGAGCGGCATAGCAGGGTTGACAGGAAGGCGCCACCCCAGAGCTGGCATGACCAGGTCGCCCCGCACACTGCTCTGGAGCCGACGGCACTTGCCTGAGCCAGGGAGGGAGGCCAGCCTGCCTCCATCTGGGCAGGTCCTTGCATTCCAAGTGCAACCGGAGGTGAGAGATCCCGGGCTTGGTCAGAGCCTGGACCGACGGTAGGTGGAGGCTGACCTCTCGAGCAGCAGGGCTCTGCAAGCATTTCAGATTCAGCCTGCAGAAAAACATCTTTTTCGTACAAGGTGTTTCAGTCTGTATCCCCAGTAGGTGTATTTTAATATTATGTAAATTAAGATACTTAAGGACAAATAGAAAAAGTTAAGTAAAAATGATAACACTTTCTCCTATGCCCCCATGGGTCCTGGCAGTGGGTGTATTTTAATATTATGTAAATTAGGACAAATAGAAAAGTTAAGTAAAAATGATAACACTTTCTCCTATGCCCCCATGGGCCCCGGCAGTGGGTGTATTTTTATATTATGTATATTAAGACGCTTAAGGACAAACAGAAAAAGTTAAGTACAAGTGATAACTGGAAATGATAACACTATCTCCTATGCCCCTGTGGGTCCTGGCAGTATCCTCCCTTCCCTCTTGGCCAACCTAGAGCTCGTGCAGCCGGAAGAGCACCAGGGAGTCAGAATCCTGGGTGCTGAGTCTCAGGTCTGCTTGTTAATCACCTGCATGCTGTGCGCACGTCTCCTCGCCTCACTGGCTCCCTTCCTTCAGGTCTGTGCAAATGTCACTTTCTCGGTCCTTTTCAGAACCCACCCCCCCATCCTATGGTAGATCCCAGCCCTCTCCTTCACCCCGCTTTGTAGTTCCTAGAAGTCCTTACTGCTACCTGTGATGTTTATATATTTTGTTTGTTTGCTGTCTGTCTTCCCCCACGTATGCTCCAGGGGAGTGGGGGTTGTCTGTCGTTCTCTGTGGTGTGCCTGGCACACAGTAGGAACTCAATAAATATTCATTGGTTAAATGAATTAACCTCCTCTGTGTCATGTAATGCTGCTTAGTGCACTTTTGTGATGGAGGAGAAAGAACCAATAACTGTAACGCTTGAAAGGAGGTTTTAGAGGGTGGAAGTGGAATTGTTCTAAGGGGTGTCTGCTTTGATGGAAAACATCACTGTTGCCTTTAACCATGGTTGAGGGTCAGGAGCTGCAAGTCATTGAATCTCTGCTGACTGCCAGGTGCGGTTCCAGGAGAAGATGGCTAGCTAGGTAGGTAGGTAGATAAAAAGAAAGAATTTAATCTTAACAGTAACCCATTGTGGTAAATTCATTCTCTGCATTTTACAGATTTTAAACTTGAGATTCTGGGCCTCAAGTTTGTTTTTGGGTTAGAGTGATTCTGCTCTGAGCCCACCTCCAAATTGTTCTCAGTCAGTCACCCTGGGTTTCAGAGTGTCAGGTCCTGGCCACAAAGAGGTCTAAATAGAATCTCAAGTGCAACTAACTCCAGAATGCCTAAACCCATGGGGCACAGTTCAGACACCCAGTGAGTATCAGTGGAATGAAAGATAGCCCAGGCATTTATACCCCTAAAGCTTGTTAAGTTTTTCTGCCAAGTAGCCTTTGTGATGGAGAAGGGACTAGTGACCCACTCCAGTACTCTTGCCTGGAAAATCCCATGGACAGAGGAGCCTGGTAGGCTGCAGTCCACGGGGTCGCGAAGAGTCGGACACGACTGAGCGACTTACACTTTCACTTTTCACTTTCATGCATTGGAAAAGGAAATGGCAACCCACTCCAGTGTTCTTGCCTGGAGAATCCCAAGGACAGGAGCCTGGTAGGCTGCCGTCTATGGGGTCGCACAGAGTCGGACATGACTGATGTGACTTAGCAGCAGCAGCAGCAGCCTTTGTGATAAAGAACCATGCCAGGTGGTACTAGTGGTGCCATCCCAGGTGGCGCTAGAGGTAAAGAACCTGCCTACCAATACAGGAGATTTAAGAGGCACAGGTTCAATTCCTCCATCAGGAAGATCCCCTGGAGGAGGGCATGGCAGTCCACTCCAGTATTTTTGCCTGGAGACTCCTGTGGACAGAGGAGCCTGGCAGGCTACAGTTCATAGGGTTACAAAGAGTCCGACACGGCTGGGGCGACTTAGCAGCAGCCCTTGTGGAAGAGGCTGGCAAGTGTGCACACAGAAAGGTCAAAGGGCAGCACCTGAAGCAAGCTCAGAGATTCTTTGATGTCTAGCTTTTCATTAAAAAAAATTAATATGAATTTTTGTATTGCCTTTATATTGTAAAGCAAACTCCCCTTTTTACTATAAAAATGATGCTTTTCATTATTTAGCAACCTCCATTTTGTAATTTTTTTAAAACTCCAGTTAAAACTGCTGCTCTGTGTTCAGCTCGTTCAGGTGGTATGCTCCTGGTGTGAGTTTTGTGCACCCAGGGGACGTTCAGCCCAGTGTGCAGGGGCCCCAGTGGCACCTGGTGTGGGGCCCGGTCTCTGGCACAGCCCTCGGCAGGCTCTCATGCCACTTGTCCCTGGGTAAACATGGCCTGTCCAGAGGAGACGGCATGTTCGCTTCCAAGCCCGGGCCATCTGTTGTTTCAGACCTGCGTGGTGGCTGCACCTGGGCAGACGGGGCCTTCAGCAAACAGTGCCTTGCCAGCCCCCTGATAAGGGGTTGCTTCTCAAGCAGATTTTATAGCTCTGCCCTTCATCCCCAATCACAGAGTGGGTGGAGAGAGTATGAAATATCCCCGGAGCTGTCGGAATAACCTTTAGAGTCTGTTTTATATAAACCAGAGGTCCAGAGCACGGTACATGAAATGGACCTCTGAGACTCGGCCCACAAGACTTTGATGTCGGAGAGCCGAGGACCTCCCAGAAGGACCTCTTTGTGGGTTAATGCTTCAGCGACTGCGTTTCCAGTCATCCTCTCTGGTGTGGGAGAGACGGCGTTCCTCTGACTCTTAGAGGTTTCTCCACTCTCTGTGTCTTTGCCTCTTCGTGGAAACTCAGTCCATGCTAGTCCAGAGCCATGCAGTGGTTTAGGACCAGAAGGGCTCTTAGAGACCCTTTAGGCCTCGCATTTCACAGATGGAAAACTGAGAGCCGGAGACAGACAGGGAGGCCCCACCCCACTGTCACCTGCCAGTCTGCAGTCTCACAGTCCAGGGCTATGGATGGGGGCCCCTGAGTATCTGTCTCTGCTGGGAAAGAGCTGACATGCTGTTCTCTTTTCCTGTCTGGTTAACCTCTGCCCCATGGATCCATCACAAAGCCAGGTCGCAGAGACACAGTGGGAGGGGAGG
Organism: Capra hircus; assembly: GCF_001704415.2. NCBI lineage: Eukaryota > Metazoa > Chordata > Mammalia > Artiodactyla > Bovidae > Capra > Capra hircus. The sequence goes on along the minus strand of NC_030825.1, from coordinate 25,770,471 downwards.
AGAACGGGATGTTCAGGTCCACAAAGAGGATGCTGCTGTGGCCTGGGCAGTTTGACTTTCTCTCTGTGAAGCGCTCGGTTGGTCCCTGTTCAGACCTCTCCATGGCCAGGTCTCCTGACACTCTGAAACCCAGGGTGACTGGCTTTGCGAACAGTCTGGAGGTGGGCTCAGAGCAGAGTCACTCCCTGCTCCAGAATGACTCCCTTCATTCAGGTCTCTGCCCAAATGTCACCTCCTCCAAGAGGCCTTCCATGATACTCTACCTTTTAACAGAGCATCCTTCATCTCCCGCTGTTCCCACACCCTGCTTTAATTCTTCACTTACGACCACCTCTCATGTGCTTATTTGTCGTTTTCTATTTTCCTTCTCTAGAACACACATTCCCTGAGAGCCCAGCGCGGGTCTGGTTTGTTCACTGCTGTACCCCCACAGCCTGGAACAGTACCTGGCATGCTCTGTTGCTTATTAAGTATTTGTTGACTGAAGGAAAGAAGGAGTGGGGGAATGGGAAGGACGGAGTACACTGTGAGGGTGCTGAGAAGGTGGGAACCAAGGGGAAGGCAGCGTGCGGGCCCTAGGGCCTTTGCAGACCATGGAGCTCAGGCGCTGATGGACTAGGAGGGGGCAGGGGGCGCTGGGGTGGAGAGGCAGCGACAGGGCTGGGGTTTGGGGCCAGATCCTGGGGGGAGAGACGGCGTGCCCTGCCCTCTGAATCACCTAGACAACCCCGAACACAGAATGCTCAGAGCTGCTTCAAGGCGGTCATCTGTGATTCTTTCAGAATCACCAGGCTCAGTGCTGGGTGCTGGCATATGAGGTTGAGTGTTTTAGGTTCCCTACTGGCCCAGCCTGTATTTCTGCAGGGGCCTCTGCTCCTTTTAGGCATGATGCCCTTCCCACTCTGTAGGGCAGGGCCCCTGGCAAGAAGGTGCCTGGTCTCAGGGGACACGTGTGTCTCAGTTACTGTGTCATCCCCAGCACTGTCCACCAGCACTGCTCCCAGTGACAGGTCAGAGGGAGAAATACAATATGGGAGTTGGAGGGCCCCCCAGACCATCTGGTCCTTTCCCATCTATTGCAGAAGGGTGAGTGGGGCCCGACGCCCAGTGGTAAAGAACCTATCTAAAGGGCACATAGCAAGACAGTTGCAGAACCCAGACTAGAACCTTCTCCCTCACTTTCTTTTAAGTTCTATAGTATTGCTGATCTTTTGATGTTCCCTCCCTCCTACAGCCTTCCCTGTTTAAAAAAAATCCCCCAAACCCTGGCAAGGACCTCCTGCTGTCTACTCTAATATGCTTGACCCACTGAAGACTTGTAACTCTGGGGTAGTTGCTGGAGGAAATTCATGCATTTTCAAAAATTGTGCCCAGTAAGAAAAATGGGACTTCTGGCAGAGAAAGTGGTTCCAGTGAGTCAGGTGTTTCCTAGGTTCATAGTCCCTGGAATTCTGGTTTCCTGAGCCTTGAGCCTTCATTCTACACCTCCCCCCAGAATAGTTGTACAGTCAAATGAGAAAATGCTACCTCCTGCATCCCTGTCTTAGAGAGACACAGTGGTCTTTAACATATTAAATGCTCTGAGAAGTTCTGTAGTTAAAAAAAAAAAAACCCAGCAGCTCTTTGTGTATAATTCAGAGTTTCCCACACTTGTTTGACCTCAGAACTCTTTCTGCATGAAAAACTGCTGGCCTGTCTTAGAGCTGGTCTTCATCCAACCACAGATTAACTAGATCATTCACACAAGGTGGTGTCCAACTTTTGCTGTTTATACACTCCTGTTTTTTTTTTTCAGCTTTAATAGTAAAAGTATATTTTCAAAAATAGGTCATAAGGCCTTTTCAAAAGGGGTGGGGTGCCCTCCGATCAGCCTTTCACTGCTTCTAACTAGAAGGACGGAAGAAAGCTTCACAAAGATATCCCCTCTTTATATCCTGTGATTCTGTTTTTATTGTCCTAAGAAAGCCTACAGGCACTTTCCATTTCGTGAGTAAAACATGTTCTCTGCACAAATGGCTTTCAAGACAGGCCAAAAAGGATTCCCCGTCGGGAAATGGCATCAGTGCTGCTCACATAGCTCAGGAGTCAGAGCGTAGAGCGTTAAGTGGGTCTCAGTCCTGCCTTCCCCATGGGAAGGAACTTCTGTCTTTCTGTCTGCTCCCCTGTTAAGTGGGATGCTCTTAGTAGGGTCTGTGAGCCTATGGTTGTCTTGAGGGTTACACAGGATCCATGTTGAGCATTTAAGTGGTATCCAGTGCAAAGCCAGGGCTTACTGAGAGCGCCCCTGTTAATAATCACCCCTGCACTGAGGGCTCTGCTTCAGCCGCAGTTGTGTTCTGTTCACCCCTGTACCCCCAGTGTCTACAACAGGGGCTGGCACATAGTTGATGCTTATCTGGTAAAGATGCTGGTTGAATGCCTGAGAAAATGAACAGATGGGCTGCCCTGTGTGGAGAGCAGAGCACCTTTCTGAGAGTCAGATTCCAGCAGAGCAGGCCCCTTGGTACAAGTGAGCGGCCTTCCGTGGGGCAGGGCGGTTGTCTCCTCTGCCTCTTCCTTCCGGCCCACAAATGAGAGGATGCAGGCCACAGTGGGGAATCCAGAAGCAGGAGGTGATTTCCTGGAAGGTAGTGGTGTCATCTGAGCGTTGTGGGCTTCGAGGCTCCAAGCCTTGTGGATTTCTGTTCTTGGTGACTACTCGAGGTCTGTGTTTCTCCCAGCTGGAGAGTGTGCAGCAGGAGAACTGCTTACCTAGGGAGGGCCATCGCCAGAAATTTGCTGCCAGGTGTGGAGTGTGGGGTGGGCTGCTTTGGGAGGCAAAGCACCCCTGGCTGTCCAAGGGGCCCCCAGAGTCCCTTGGCCCGTTTGACATCCTAGCTCCCAAAGGCACCACATTTGTTGCCTCCTCTGTGAGTTGGCACCACAAAGTGGCATGCGAACCCTTGGCCTGCTGGTGTTGACTTTACCCTCTCTTGAGAAAACAAAACCGAGGCACTGGACCAAAACAAGCAGTGCAGACTCTGTGCCGACCAGGCTCTGGTGGGAAGTGTGTTATTGATTTGCCCATGGCTGCTCTCTGCCTTCAGTTACCCAAGCTCTGCCTGTCTCCTGGGCTGGGACGTTAACTCCACTCCATTCCATCCAGACACCTACACTTGCTTTGTTGTTACTCCTGATGGAGCCAGGGTTCTCCCAGAGTTAGGGACTTCCGAGGACTGTGAGTGGCACAGCCCACCAGGTCTCTGCTCTGGCCGGAGGTGGGGGGTCACACCCCCGGCCCACCCTCTCTGGCTGGAGGACCCAGTAGCAACCAGTCAGTTCAGGGAGAGGCGAAGGCCTGAGTCAGACTTGTGTGGCCTGCCAGGCCCATGGCCTTGGCCCCTGGCCCAGAATTGTCCTCAGGCTGGGGAGACTTATGGCCCAGTCTCATGGGTGCAGGTCTCTGGGGAGGGGGTGGCCTGCAGCTGAGTGCTGTCTCTCAGGAAGTGTAGCTGGAAAGAGAGGTTACTGTGATTCAGCCAGGCCTGAAGATCCTCAGGCCCTCCCATGGGGTTCTGACGGCCAGTTTAGGGCGCTCTTACCAAAGACGGACACCTGGATGCACCTGTGAGCCATTTCAGTACTGACTCAGCTCTCAGCTCTGTAGCTTCCATTTTCCCAGTCCTGAGCTCAGTTGCTTCTTGAACCCAGAGGGTGTTCTGTGAGGGGCTAGGAGTTCTGAGGTCCAGACTTGACTTGACCAGCCCTCTCCTCTACCCTCCCCACAAGACTCCTGCTCTAGTGACCTCCAGGGATGTGCAGGGGGCCCTTTCCAAATTCACAGATTCTCCAGGAGAGTACTCCAGCCTTAGAAGCCAAGGAAACCACCTTGCTGTCTCCCCACCGTCATCCGTCTGAATCAGAGACCTGTCTCCCTTGGGGTGACAAGCACACAGCCGTCTGCACCTGGCCTGCACCTGGCTAGCTAATGTTCAGCCACCTGCTTGCCCAGAAAATGTGATTTGCCTCTCTCCCCCGACACCCCCTCACCCGACCCATCAGAGTTTAAATGTGGCGCCAGTGCTTGAGTTCTAGAAATGACACTGTTCTCTGACCAGGCAGAGATGCCTCGCCACAACTCACAGCTCTCAGGGTGCCTTTGGAGGTGGGGGAGAAGGTATTAAGCTCAGCCTTCTGAAGGCTGATGATGGAGGTACATTCTTTATCCTATCATCTGGCTCCCTCAGAGAAATTCAGTACTTCCCTCGGATCACAGCAGGGCTTTAGGATGTTACTGAAAAGCTCAGTCTGTGTAGATCATCCAGAAACTTGAGATAGATTGAGACTTACTCTTAGACAAGATGGAGCTTAGAAGAGTGTGCAGCCTGGCCCGTTTACAGAGGAGGAAGCTGATGCCCACAGAGACCACAAGGATATAGAGAGCGCTAGGGCACCTGGAGGGCGGCCTGAGCGCGCCGCCTCCACTCTTTCAGCCTCTGCCCACACCCTTTTTCCCCTTGGCTCATTAGAGCAGATTGTTGTTATTTAGTTGCTAAGCCGTGTCCAACTCTGTGATCCTACTCTTTGTGGACTGTATAGCCTGCCAGGATCCTCTGTCCATGGAATTTCCCAGGCAAGAATGCTGGAGTGGGTTGCCATTTCCTTCTCCAGGGGATCTTCCTGACCCAGGAATCGAACCCTGCATTGTAGGCGGATTCTTTACCACTGGGCCAGCTGGGAAGCTCCCTTTATAGCATGTACCAATCTAAGGCTTGTCTCCAAAGGAGTGCTTATGGTGGGTTACTCACTAGGAGAGAACTCTCTCTTTCCATAGGATTTTGATGGAAATGTGTGTAGAGTATGCCCCACCCTCCTCTGGTCTCCCTGGCTGTTCTACTGTGCACACTGCACCCTCTGCCCCCAGCACCCAGCTCTCTGCAGGGGTAACCTCACCTTACAGCTAGGCACTTGCCCTGTTGGACTAAGATGAATGTGCACTGATTCTGGCAGGAGGTTAGATATTCATCTTCATCGCTTGACCTGTGTGGATCTCATGGGCATATGTAAAATAGGAGGGGAAATGGAGTGGCACTTTATGTGCATGACTTGAGTGAGTCTCTTTCATCTGAAATCATCACAAAGACAGATCAAGACGGCCCTGTTTAGGACTGCCTGGTGGTCCAGTGGCTACGGCTCTGTGCTTTCAATGCAGGTAGCACAGGTTCAATCCCTGGTGGGGGAACTAACAGCCCACATGCCGAACGGTGCATGGTCAAAAATAAGTAAATAAATAAGACTATCCTGTTTTTATCTGAGATGGTGACTCTTTTGAGTCATAGCACATTTTGACACAGGGAAGCTAAACATCAGTCTTAAGATATATACATTGTCAGCCCAAGTCTCCCCTTGAGTTCAGGCAGTCAATCTTTACTTCTCAAGTAAAGTGGAAACAGTGTTCTCCCATCACTGCTTCCTAGATCTTTCCTGAAGTTGCCAAACTGATGGACCTTTACTGGCAAATCCACAGTGATCTACTTTGAGGAGAAGACGTTAAGGGTATGGGAATACTCACTGTAGTATAAATTGAAGAATCTCACCATAGGAAGGACTTGCAAGATGGATCATGTTGGAGAAAAGGGAGACGCTATTAAATTGTATCTTTTTTATTTCCCCACCATACACACACACACAAGTATACACACACTCATAGCATTCAGTTTCAGCCATGGAACTCACTGTCAGTAGTAGTTTGGAAGAAAAGAAGGGCAAGTAGAGGTGTCCTTCTTAGGGACCTTAGAGAGGCCCAGCAGTGACTGCCAACTATGTCTGAATAGCATTGATTCAGGCCCGCCCGGTCACTTTAATTGGCTAAGGTCAGAGAAATGAAGCACCAGCCTTTGGTTCTCCTGCAAACAAGCCTCCTAATTCCCAGTCGAGTGCTGTGTTTCACTATAATGTGTTACTTCTCTCCTGGAGTGACCTTTCCAAGCTGGTTCATGACTCACCAGAGCAAATTGGGTCTCCTGGCACTGTAATCACACAAGCAGCTTTGTTCCCAAACTCAGTGGTCCTCTGTGATCATCACACACCTTATGGCTTTGGATGGTTTATCTTTGTTTCTCAGAGTTAGCCTCATCAATGGAGACTCAAGTTTTAGCACCATTAAATATTTTCAGGTTCTGGAAAAGGCAGTCAGAAGTGCCTTGTTGTTGTCGTTCGGTCACTCAGTCATGTCTGCCTCTTGACCCCATGAACTGCAGCACGCAGGGCTTCCCTGTCCTTCGCTATCTCCCTGAGTTTGCTCAAACGCATGTCCATTGAGTCAGTGATGCTATCTAACCACCTCAACCTCTGTCTCCTCCTCCTTCTGCCTTCAGTCTTCCCCAGCATCAAGGTCTTTTCCAGTGAGTTGGCTATTTGCATCAGGTGGCCAAAGTATTGGAGTTTCAGCTTCAGCATCAGTCCTTCCAATGAGTATTCAGGGTTGATTTCCTTTAGGATTGACTGGTTTGACCTCCTTGCTGTCCAAGGGACTCTGAAGAGGCTTCTGCAGAAGTGCTTTAGCCAGCGGTGCAGTGTTGGTGGAGTGTGTGGGCTTGTGCATCTGGGTGTCTGTGTCTAGTTCTACCACTTACTGCTAGGTGATCTTGGAGAAGTTTATATAATTTATCTGGGCCTCAGGTACTTCATCCAAAAGATGGGAGTAATAATAGGACCTAATTTATAGAGTTGTTGTGAGGATTGAGTTGTATGCCGTACATAAAGTGCTCATTAGCATGTTGCTGGCACATAGGGAGCACTCACAGAATGTTTGCTATCCTCATCATCATTTTATTCTTTGCTCTCTTGTGTTTAGATTGGTCTCTCTTAGAGCTGTAGACATTATCACCCAATGCAGATAAATATGAAGAATCAAAGAACTAGAGTAGTGACATTCACCTAGTGGGGTGTGTGCAGTCTTCCAACAGACATTTATTAAGCACTTACTTGTGTGCAAGGCATAGAGTGCACGTTGGGATGAATAAGACAGATGTGATCCTACTTTCATGAATCCTACCCTCTTGGCGGGGAGACAGGCATTTAATGGGTACTCAACAGTGTGCAGAGTGCTACAACACGGATGCCCTGTTTCTGACAGAGGAGGGAGAGGGGAGAAATCACACATCCTGGTGGCCACCTCCACTCTGCCAACCAGGAGAATGCAACAGTCTCCCTGGAAATCCATCTGGGTAAATTTAACTCTAGGGGGAAAAACACAGCCGTTCCATTTCCAAACTGGAATTCTCCCCCATGTGTTTTTGGGAAGCGCAGATGCCTTGGCATTTCCCTCTAACAATAACAGAGATTGTTCACAATTATGAATGGTTTTGGTTGACTTCAGCTCCAACAAAACCATGAATCATTTCATAACTCCTGAAATTGCAAAGAAATAAAAGACTTTCTGGCTCTAGAAGAAAAAAAAAATGGACAAGTTATAGAGCACAGATTCGTCTAATTAAATGTGAATTCTTTTTTGTTTGTTTGTTTGTTTAACAGCTGCATATTGCAGGGCCAGCTGGCAATGGATAAAAAAAGCCAGTTCAGTGTCTGGGTACCTGGGGTACCCCTTGCACAGTCTCATGTGTGTAATCCATGACTGGCTATCCATAACCTCCTCTCTCCATCCGTCTTAAAGCTTTGAGCCAGAAGCATTATTTCATACATTTTACCATGTCCTAAGGAAGTGAGGGTAAAAGGAAATACATGGGCTGAGGCTCGTGTGACAGGGACTCTCCATCATGAATCCCCATCCCAGATCCCCATTGCACATACACCCTTAGGTGGGACCACCTTTTCCAGCAGATTTTTTGATGACTCCTGATACCAGGCCATAAGATGAAATTTTCTAAAGATGGGGTAATGAGGGTCAGGCTTTCCCAATTTGTGGCAGTCCTATGAAGTGCCATTTGAGGGACAGGCTAGCAGCTTCTTCTCTTCCCTCTTAATCTAGAAAGGTACATCTTTTCTTTAAAAAAAAAAAAAATGTGCGTCTTGGCCGTAACCACCCTGATGCCCTTGCCCATGCATGCATTCAGAGGCACAGCTGGGTTCTAATATCCCAGAGCTGAGACCAGATGGAGAGTGGGGGCAAAAACATGAGAACAGTGTCACAGTCTCCAAATCTTGCCTTCCATTGCATTGACATTGCTATAAGCATTTGTTGAAAAGGTGCTTCTTTTGGGAAACAGGCTCAGGGGTGCCAACTCTGCTTCCAACCCCTGGTCCAGTTCCACCCTGGAGGGTACAAAACAGACCACAGTAGACTGAGACTCGTTGGCATAGCATGTCCTAGCACACACACATTTATCCTTAATAACACAATTAATACTTTATTGTCACAGATAAATTAGAGTATTAAAGACATCAAAATGGAAGAACATTAATATAACCTGTATTCCCACTACACAAGGAAGCCACAGTTGGCATTTTGGGATATGTAGTTCCAGATTTCTTTCAATGCAGGAATGTGTGTCTTTAAACAAAAATTAATATCAAACTGAACACATAATTTTGTTACCCCTCTTTACACTCAGTATACACGCTGAACATTTACCCATGTCAACAAAAATAATGGCATATCCCTTTGTACTGCACTCTTGGCAAATCTTCCTTTTATTTCTCTCTTCTTGCTGTCAGAGACAGAGACAAGGAAAAAACTCACTTCACCGTTGGGTTGCAGACTCCCATCCTCAGCACCTCTAAAAGTTTGCACTGACCCATCACAGACACTCTACCTAAGACCCTTCCCACCCTGAATTGTAATTATGAGGATGCTGAATCCATCCACCACTATCAAGGTAAAATGCACCACCATCTTTGGCACCATGGAGATGGCCTTGGGTACCACTTAGAAAACGTACTCAGATTTTCTTAACAAAGAAAAGGGGACTACATTTTGAGATAACTCTCTTTGGTGATCAGATACTTATAAAAAGAAGCCAGGTCAGCATTCCCCTTTCCAGCGTAGGCTTCTTGCAGCTGGAAAAACCCTTCCGTGGACAGAGAGGGTCCTAGTGACATAGTGAACAGGATTCTCCAGCTGCCGAGCCTGCAGGGTCTGGTAAGACACCACTAGATAAGAATATTTGTCCCCTTTTGAAGCCTAAATCCAGAGGTGCTGAAGCATCACATTCTTCAGGTTTTAAAGAAGAATTGTTTCAGTGATGAGTTCTAGAGATAATTGCTGAGTGTGTATTATTCTGGGAGAAAAAGAAGAACTTCCATATTTAGAACAAACTGGCTAATGTGGGAACTACACATGTAATCCAGGTGCTAGACCCTTATAAATGTCATTCATTATCACTGGATCCTTCAGCCCTGGCTCTCTTTTCCAGAGTGGATGAATAAGATTGCCATTTATTCATTGAAAGATAGAACAGATAGCATACAGCATCTGGGGAAGGTTCCTCTGCAGATGCTGTGATAGTGCCTTTAAGGTGGGGGAGGGTTTCAGTAAATGTCTTTGAGCTACTCAAAGAGGGAGTCCTGTCTCCACAAAGGTGCTTGCAGGTCAAGCTTTTTAAATCAGAACAACTTGCCATTGTCCCCTTGTACCACAGAAGGTGGAAACGTGGGTGGTCTGGAAAGTTTAGGAGGAGGCTTCGTACAACACAGTCTGGATTCAGGGCAGGGGCCCAGCCAGCTCCTGATGTCTGAGGAAGACATGGGGACTCTTCTCCAAGTACATCTGAAAGCCACCTCAGTAGCCCCTGGAGAAGTGTCTTCTTGTTGGTTTCAGCTCAGTCTGTGTGGGGCTTTACACTCAGTATACACGCTGAACATTTACCCATGTCAACAAAAAATAATGGCGTATCCCTTTGTACTGCACTCTTGGCAAATCTTCCTTTTATTTCTCTCTTCTTGCTGTCAGAGACAGAGACAAGGAAAAAACACACTTCACTGTTGGGTTGCAGACTCACATCTTCAGCACCTCTAAAAGTTTGCACTCAGTGTTACACTCTGTGATAGTGGTAGGCAGAGGCAGACTTGGAGACCCTTCCTCTTGTGGACCCCATTCCCTGGACCCTGTTTGTCCACTGAGTTATGGAAGGCATTGTGCTGCCCTCCATATCCAGAATGTCATTGGGCGCCTCTTCTGTGGCCTTGCCTCCAAGTGTCTACAAATGTGAACACCTGTAACTTTACCACCTGGGGTGGTATCAGTTTTCAACCACTTCCCTAAAATGTCCTGTCAGTCCTTCATGGCCCTGTGTTAAATGCTCTTAGTAGGTGGTGGGTCCCATATGTATATCCATTGGAGCATGTCAGTTTGTTGGCATTTCTTCTGTCATCCTGAACTTTGACCTGCGTCTCATATTGGAGTCTCATTTTCCCCATTTCTGTAAACTTGCCAGTTCCTTCGTGGAATCCCTATACAAGGTCCTAAATGGAGCTCCATGACTCGATCTTGGTTTAATTGATTGGTCTTAGATTGTGATTTCCTCTCTCTCAAGGCTCAGGGCTATTCATAGCCAGGTGCTCAGGATGGCAAGATTGTGAGCGGTGAAGCCAGCCAGGGTGTTCTCCTGGAGTGGGGTCGTCCTCCAGGACCCAGGTGTGGGACGGGTATTTGGAAAGTTTAATAGGACAAGGTCTCTATGGGCTCTGCTTTGATTCAGCTCAGCTCAGGGAGGCCAGCCTTTGTGTGGAGGGAGAACACAGGTGAGAGCCAAGGCCGGGGTGCCTCCAGCGGAAGGGAGCGCCTTCCAAGGGCCGGCGCTGGCGTCGTCCAGCTCTCCCTGGGGCTCTGCACTCTGCGCTCTGTGAGCTCGGTGGTCTTGAGGAGCAGGGGCAGGCCTTGAGCACAAGCAGTGCCTTGACTGCCTCCCAACAGGAGCCATGCAGGGCTCTCCGGTGACCCTCCTGAGCTCTGACGCTGGTCCTGCAGAGTTTTTTAGGGTGAGTTCAAAGCACTTTGGGTGGGTGGCAATGCCCGGTGCCTGTGTTGTGACTCTTAGCATCAGAGAATGCCAAGATGGTTGAGCAGTAGAGCTGGAGGGTGAAGCGTCCTTTCTTGAGCCCCTTCCTCAGCCTGGTGTGCAGCACTGGAGATGCAGGGGTCACGGCACGTAGCGCGGCACTCTGTCACCAAGTGGAGGGAAGTGAGCCTCTTTCCGTTCTCTTTCAGGCCTTCTGACCAAGTTGAGGAGAGAGCTTCAGCTGGGCACTAGGATGTCTTTAAATCCCTCCAAGTCTCGCTAATCTTTTTTTTTAAAAACAAAGAGCATTTTATTCTGTGGTCTTAAATTTTACAATTTTGTTTCTATTGTATTTGCTTTCATCATTATCTCCTACTTAAAGCCTGTGATACTGGTTTTTTTTCATTTAAGGAAGTCATATAAAATTTCTTCTTTAAATAATAAGATACATCTGTTTCCAGCATGTGGAATTAAACTACTGGACTAATCAAGTAGGATGATACGTGTCTATGGCCAGAAATGACGAGGGTGGCCCTTGGGTGACTCAAGTTGGAGAAATGCTAAATAAGAGCTACTCTTTTCCTTACCATGCCATCCAATGTCCCTTTCTTGCCAAGGTAGCTGAGAAGGCATTTCAGTTTGAGTGTGTGTGGTTTATGTCACACACGGGAGCTCCCAATTACAGGCCTGTGGGAGCTGAAGGGAGTAGAGGTCGTGCTGTCCTCTGGCAGAGACTTCAACCTTGAGCCTCAGTAGGAAGCTCCGCTTGGAAAAAAGCAAAGTCCCGGACTCAGGAGTCCCTGTAGCAAACCTGACGGCAGCCTGCATTCTAGCGTGGTTGCCAGCAGAGTTGGGGTGCTGTGGACGTCACTCAGCCTGCTCTCTGGGGCCCAACCGAAAACACTTAGGCAAACGTGAATTGAACCCTTATTACGGGCTGGCACTTCACATGAGTTGTCTTATTTACTTCTCATAATGATAAAAGGTAATAGTAATAATAGTAGTAATAAGAGGAGGAGAAGGAAGAAAAAGATGGGGAAAAGGTTAATATTTATTGAGCACTCTACCCCAGATGATCTACAGATTCGGTGCAGGGCCTTTCAGGATCTCAGATGCCTTCTTTGTGGAAACTGACAAGCCTATTCTAAAATTCATGTAGAATTTCAAGGGACCCAGGATAGCCAAGACAACCCTGAAAAAGAAAAATAAAGTATGACCTATACCTCCCAATACTACAAAGCAACAGTAATCAAGACAGCATGGTCCTGGCACAGGGTGGACATACAGATCAATGGAATAGAAAAAAGAGTCCAGAAATAAACATATGCATATGTGGTCAACTGGGTTTTACAAGGGTACCTTATTCAGTGAAGAAATAAAATCTTTTAAAAAAATGGTGCTGAAACTGAATAGCCACATACAAAAGAATGAAGTTGGACCCTTACCTCACACCATGTATGAAAAGTAACCCAAAATGAATCATAGACCAAAACATAAAAGCCAAAAGTATAAAACAGAAATAAATCTTCATGAGTTTGGTAAAGAGTTCTTAGCTATGACAGCCAAAACGAAACAAGAGAAGAGAATAATAAACTGGACTTTATAAAAATTATAATTTTTGTGCTTCAGAGTACATCATCAAGACAGTGCAAAGACAACTCAAAGGGTGGGAGAGCATGTTTGTAACTCATGTATCCAGAAAGGGGTTTGTATCCAAAATACATAAAGAACTCTTAAAACTCAATCATAAAATGGCAGATACCCCAATTTAAAAATGGTCAAATGATCTGAACAGACAGCTCTCCAAAGATAACATATGAGTGGCCAATAAGCACATGAAAAGATGCTTAACATCAGTAGCCATCAGTGAAAGGCAAATCAAAACCACTGAACACTCTGTAGGATGGCTAGAATCAAGAAGATAACAGCCAGTGTTGGTCAAGGATGTGGAGCAGCTGGGACCTCATACACTACTGATGGGAATGTAAAGTGATGCAGCTGGAAAGCAACCTGGCAGCTCCTCCAGTGATTAAACATAGAGTTGCCTTATGGCTGTACAGCGTGACTTTATGACTTCATGGTTGGAAAACAACCCAAGTAGACAAATGGATAAGCAGAATGCGGTATATCCATACAACGGACTGTTATCCAACTATAAAAAGAAATGAGGTACTTACACATGGTACAACATGGATAAACACTGAAAGCATTATGCTCAGGGAAAAAAAGCCAGTCATAAAAGACCACATATTATATGATTCTGTTCATATGGAAGTCCTGAATAGAGAAATTGATAGAGACAGAAGGTAGATTACTGGTTTCTCAGCTGTGGGGAGGGGTGTGGGGGAAGAGGGGGAGGAAGAGGGGTGGTAACTTAGGGCTTCAAGGTTTCTTTTTTAAGTAATAAAAATGTTCCAGAATTGACTGTGGTGATGGTTTGCACCTATCTGTGAACATGCCAAGAATCCTTGAACTATATGTCTTAAATAGGTGAATTGTATGATATGCTAATTATATCTCAATACAGCTGTTAAAAATATTTATTGAGTCCTTACTAGGTGCCAGGCAGAGTTCTAAGCATTTGTGCCCACATTAACTCATTTTATTCTCACGATCACCCAATGAGGTAAGCCCTGTTGTATGGATATATTCCCCCATTTTACAACTGAGGAAACTGAGGCGGAGTTGCCCAGGGGACTGTTCTCAGCTTAGCACATAAGGAAAATGAAGCACAGGTGTTCAGTGCTGCATCTCTGCCCATGCAGCGAGTGCAGAGTGAAGAATTGCAATCGGGTACCGGACTCTAGCTCTCAGCTGCTCACCATGCTGTTCTAGAGGTAAAGGAGGGGGGTCACTACTCCAGTGGGTCACAAAGAGGAAGCCCCAGAAACACTGTCTAGATGACCATCCGCACTAATTCACTGCGACTTTGGTGAAGGCAGAGCATTACTGGGCCTCCGTGCCTTCATCCCTTCAACCGTGTCTTAGGCTCGATGCAAGGAGGGGTTCTTGAAGGTACTAATGAGGATCTGTGGACAACCTTTAGCATTAAAAAAAATATATTCTAGCAGGATCCTATCTGTTATCAGGCCTTGCCGGCTAACGAGACCACAGGGCGTCTTTGCTCTTGGCTGGTGTTACATCCAACCAGGGCGGTAACCCTTGGTTACCTCAGGCTGATGAGAAGCTCTGATTAGCAGTTACGTATCTGACTCTGCTTAGCAAGAACAAGAAACTGAATCCTTCATTGCTTGAGAAGTGCCGTGTGGTGGAATAAGCCTGGTTCAAAGCCCATTTTGGGGCCACTGGGTGGGGACGGCCAGTTGCAGGTCGGGCAGCTTCCACCTTTCTGTCAGACAGTGATTCTCCAAGGTCACTGGATCCCCAGGAGACTTGTCCTGTGCTGGACCCTCAGCTTTCTAGTCACTCAGATCCTAACAAAGGAAGCATTATCTTGCTACCCAGGAATTCCCTGTGGAAGGTGGGAGCCCAGGTGGGCAGGAGTGGGGGTGGGGAAGCAACCACCGTAGCCAGGCTGGGCGAGTGCTTTGCTGTGAGGAAGAGAGGCAGGGCCCTCCGTGCTCGGAACCACCAGTTTTCCTCTTACTGCAGGCAGAGGGCAGGGCCCGGGCCCCGCTCATCAGTGCCGTACTTGACTTGGCCATGCCTGGGGAGCTCTGAAAATAAGCCAGGTTAGGAAAATGGCCTCGGGTCAGCTCCTGCACTAGTGTTCTATGGCACCAAGTTTCCCAGCTCTACTAAAACGTTCTCCACTGACTGAAGTGGTGCCTGTAGGATCGGCCTATGCTAGAGCCTTAGGACAACTGAGGCAGGAAGAAGCCCTCAAACAACATTTATTTTATAGATGAGGAAGCCCTTCGGGTTTGTTTAAAGAGCTGCCTCGACCACCACTTTTGGCCTGGAGAGAGGTGGTAGCCTGCTGTAGGCTGCTGATGCTCATCTGATAGGATCATTTTTATCCATGCGCAGGAATCAGCAAGGGCCGCTTCTACTCCCTGCAACTGCTGGACTCAGTTTGGATGGAATTTATCTTGCGATCACAGCCTCGGTGTTCCGCTTGACTCAGCTTGGTTGGGGTGATGCTCAGGTCTTTTGTAGAAGAGTGCATGGCCCTGGCCAGTTAAAGAGTGGCCTGCCCTAGAGTGGCCAGAACATGCTGCTCACTGACTCATTCGTTAACTCACGGACGTAGCAGACCTTACCCCAGGAACTTGGGGAAGTACCAAAGCAGTTCTTGTGAATATGTTCCTGACCCAGAAAGAACTGACGGGTGTACTGAGGAAGGTAAACGCACGTACTCATCAAGGCAGAAAATATTTGGACCAGTGGGAGGGCTGGGGCACTTGAACAAAGAAGGAGCTGCTATGGGATTGCTAGAGGCCCATGGGAGGTTTTCTGGAGGAGATAGCATTTGAGCTGCCCCTGAGGAATAAGTAAGATTTGGGAACTGATACGGTGTACTTTCTCTGTCAAAACACGGCCCACTGAGAACAAAAAAACAAAGCAGTTGAGACATTCCCAGTGCCAAGACTGGAAGCTGGAGCTGGACAATGAGGCAGGAGAGGGGTCCTTGAAGATTACCAGGGTAATCACTCCCCTCTTCCCCATCTCCAAATGGTGGGGCTGATGAGACAGACGGTCAGCCGCTTCCTGCTCTGACTTCTGAAAATCCAGTCCAGGCTGCTTGTTTTTTAGGAGCACTCTACATGCATTAGGTGCTGAGCAGGAGCACGTGCTGTGCTGAGTGCTTTGTTTGCACCAGAAACACCCAGTGAGGCTTAGAGATCAAGTCGCTTGCTCACCAGGTTCATCCAGCCACTTAGCAAATAATGAAACGTCTGTGTGCCAGATACTGCCCTAGGCATAAAACACTGAGCAGCGCAAACACACCCTCCGCACCTGTGGGGTTATAAAGTTTTATGGAGGAGAGGGTCACTAAACACACGACCGGATGTTCTTATAAACTTCGGAAAACCAGTAGGTCTGTAACAGATTCGGTGTGTTCTGGTAAGGGGCAGTCGGACTCAGATGCAGATCGTTCAGAGCCTGTTCCATACAGATTGCCCAGCCTCTTACCAGCGGGGTAGTCTTTGCAGGGCCCCTGCACAGTCAGGGACAGAAGTCAGGTCTCCACCCTCCTAGGTCACAGGCTCCCTGCTACTCGGGTTACTGTCTCAGGATACACACCTGTCCGCACGACTGATGGGAAAACATGGCTCACTCCCTCATGCCCTCTTTGAGGGGAGGTTGGTCCTAATACCCAGCTCTTCTTTCCATCCACCTTCTAGGAGCTCCCAAGTCCCAGGTCTTGCTAACACAGTTGATGAGCTTTCCTCAAATGTCACGTCATGGAAAACTGCTGCTGAAATCTGCCGGCTGCAGTCACAAAGGGCATCAGCGAGAAAGCCTCTTCCATGGGGGGCCTGAGTTCATGGTAACATAACAGGGTTACAGTCCAAGATACTGGAGTCCGGTGCATACAGGCCAGGATCCTGCTGCTGGAGTCCCTGGGCCCTGCCACTGCCCGCGACAAGAGGATGCTGGATGTCCAAGTTCAGTGTCTCTGGCTAAAAGCAGCTCTAGGAAGCTTCCCAGCTAGGGGCCGAGAAGGACAGGGAGCCAGTGTGCTCAAGAACTGAAGGTGCTTTTCCTCTGCTGGGGTTGTGCTCAAGGAGAGGCTCATGGCACTGCAGCCCCCAGACCCCTGCCATGGACCTTGCCCCCCGGACCCCTGCCGTGGACCTTGTTCTCTGTGCTTCCATGTTCTCCCTCGGGTGACAGTCCCTCTGTGCCCAGTCCGCTGGCCTTTCTTCCCTACTCACCCTCCTTTCCTTGCCTACAGCCCTTCCCCCTAGTACAGCCCTCTCATCTCTCTGCCCTGGACATCAGCGTCTTCAGAAAGATTTTCTAAAGAGCAAAACTGTAATTTATGTTTGTTAACGAAACGAATTAATCAGTGAGGCCTTTTTATTATGTAATGTTTTGTCCATAAAAAGAATAAATGACATCAATATAAGGTATTAATAAAATGCCCATCCTGCTGAGTTAAATCTCCTGTGCGGCCCTTCCCCAGGGTAACAGCCTCTCCAACTGGCCATGTTTCCTCTTCCCAGTCTTTACAAAGAGGTCCCACTTGGTCATACTGTTCTAGAAACACTGTGAAAGCATTTCTTATCAGAGATAATCTTAGGTAGTGACTCCTCATCGTCACACACACACACTCACTGCACTGTCCAGAGTTCACAGGCTGGCTGTCCTGAGCAGAGCAGAGCCCTAAGCTGTCGCCTGCCTGCGGTGCGTGGTTTCCCTTACCTGGAATAACCTCTGCCCACACGGCCCACGGCTCTGCCTGTCACGCCCACCTCTTGTTCTAGGCCCCGGAGTGTCATGGTTTTCCAGAAGCCTCACCTGATTTCTCCAAGCTCTGCTCCCTCCTCCTCTGAGCCCCTTTAGAACATGGCTGGTTTTTCCTTTTCTCCTGAGGCAACTGACATATTGCTGCTTTCTATTAAGGTTTGTTTTTCCCAGATCTTATCTCACACAGTGGATTATAAGCTTCTTGTGGACAGCCCTGTGTCTGAATTTGCAGGGCCCAGCAGAGCGCCTTGCGCATAATGGATGCTCAGCACATAACTGGACCACAGGGACTTGAACAGCCCTCCTCCAAAGCCCACTTCACACCCTCTTCCCTGAAATCCTATAAAAATAGGCACCCCTGTGTCTCCCTAGGAAGTTAGGGGCTCCTTAAGTAGGAATGTGGTCGACTCTTGGAAAATGCTGCCTGGGTGAGTGAATATTTGCAATTATTCTGCCCAAGATTGAGAATTATATTCAGTGCTTCCTAAGGCCAAAAGTCATTTAACCTATATCACTTCTTGATAATTATCCCCCATGTAGTGATATTCGGAATTAGAAATGAAATAGCATGTAAAGTTAAAGCGATTTTGATGTCAAATGCGCATTTTCACAAGCACCAGTTGAAGATTGTGGTTCTCTTGTCATTCAGAAAGTTTCTTTTGTTGAAGTACATTTTATTTACCATGTTGTGTTAATTACTGCTGTACAGCAAAGTGATTCCGTTGTACATGCGTGTGTGTGTATGCACACATCCTTTTCTCGACATTCTTTTCCATTATGGTTTGTTATAGGGTACTGAATATAGTTCTCTGTGCTACACAGTAGGACCTTGTTGTTTATCCATCCTGTATATGAAAGCTTACATCTGTTAACCCAGTCCCCCACTCCATCCCTCCCCCACCCCGCTTCCCCTTGGCTATCACCAGTCTGCTCCCTGCGTCCGTGATTTCATTCCTGTTTGATAGGTGCACTCATCTGTGTCGTAGTTTAGATCCTACCTCTAAGTGATACCATATGGCAGTTGTCTTTCCCTCAGACTTACTTTGCTTCGTGTGATCATCTCTGGGCCCATCCATGTAGTTGCACATGGCAGTATCTCATTCTTTTCTGTGGCTGAGTAGTATTCCTCTCTGTGTGTGTATCTGTATAGATATAGGTATATTGGCTGGCCAAAAAGTTCATTTGGGTTTTTCCATAGCATCCTGTGGAAAAACCCTAATGAGCTTTTTGACCAACCCCGTATGCACCACATCTGCTTTAGCCGTTCATCTGTCAGTGGCCAGTTAGGTGGTTTCCACGTCTTGTCTGTTATGAATAGCACTGCTGTGAACATAGGGGTACATGTATCTCTTTGAATTATAGTTTTGTCTGGACACATGCCCAGGATTGGGATTGCTGGATCATATGGTAACTCTATTTTTAGTTTTCTGAGGAACCTCCATACTGTTTTCCACAGTGGCTGCATCAACTTGCATTTTCACCGACAGTGTAGGAGGGTTCCTGTTTATAAAGGTTTGAAGTCTCTCTGTAGATATCTTTGGTGATAAGGGGTTCTGAAGGAGATTTTGTCTGCACGTCTCGCTTGTTGGCACCTTTAACAAAACACCAGCTGCTTTGTTTTAAATGACACTGCTAAGAAGAACATGTACCGTTCTTTGAAATGGTTTTTGACCTTTTGGTCAAAATGGTTATACCTTTAAATTGGACCATCATTAACAGTGGTTAGAGAGTTTAACATACAAAAGCTTCCACCACCCATAACTGCTATTTCTGGTTTTCTCTGATACTTTCCAACCCTTGTCCATATGTAGCAAGGAAACTTTCATTTCTGCCAGGAATGAAATTGAAGCGGTGATGTGATCACGTTGTAGACAAACTTTCTGAATACCCACAAAATCCTGTGCTGAGAGTGGTGTGTGCTCATTACCCTGTGTGACACCAAAGACTGTAGCCCACTAGGCTCCTCCATCCATGGGATTTTCTAGGCAAGAATACTGGAGTGGGTTGCCTTTTCCTCCTCCAGGGGATCTTGCTGATCCAGGGATCAAACTTGCGTCTCTTGTGTTTCCTGCATTAGCATGTGGGTTCTTTTACCACTGAGCCACTGGTTCAGGACTCAAAAAAGAGCTTGTCCCCTGAACAGATGTCTACTCGGTGTCTGCTGTGTGGCTGGAGCTGCTCTGGTTCCCAGGGTGCCACCATGTATAAGGCGGAGGCCCAGCTCTCAGAGATGGGGAAGCAGGCACCAAAGAGATTAAAAAAAAAAATAGCATGTTGCCTGTGAAGAAAGATAAAGCCAAGTAAGAGAGAAGGAGCTGCTATTCTAGGTGGGTGGTCAGAGACATCCCCTCCCAGGTAGCTTTGAAGCAGAGATTTGAAAGATATCTGGGAGTGAGGGCAATGTCTTTGGCAGAAGGAGCAGCCAATAAAAAGTGCAAAGGCCCTGAGGTGGGAGCATTTCTGATGCGTTTCAGGAACCAACAGAGGCTTGGGTGGCTGGAGAGTGCTGGGCATGGGATGGGGAAATAGGCGGTCAGGTGAGGGTGCGGGAGGCTGGGGTTGGCCGTGTCAGAGGCTGCAGTAAGGACTTGGACTTTTATTCTGAGTGTGATGGTGCCTTTGGAAAGCACAGACTTCACTGTGGAGAACAGCCCAGGGACAAGGAGTGGGCCCGGGGAGATGACTGGGGGCCTGAAGGAGTTGTTTGAGAAAGGGGCTCTGGTGGCCCGGACCAGGGCGATGGTGATCTAGGGGTAAGGCAGTAGAGTGGCCAGGTTCTGAGGGTGTTTTGAAGGTGAAGCCAACAAGATTTCCTTTCCTACTGAATGTGAATGTGCAAGGGAGAGGAGTTGAGGGTGAATTCAAGATTTTGACCTGAGTAGCTGATAAGATGGAGATGCTGCTAAATAAGACCACAGGAGAAACTGGTTTGGGCAGCAAAATCAGGAGTTTTGTGTGGTCATGAGAAGCTGGGCAAGCCTTCTCCTAAGTTTGTGGCAGACAACCCCCAAATGTGGCCTCAGCATCTCCTTGACACTGTGCTTCAACCCACACCCAGGAGGAAGACTTTGCTTTCCTGATGTTGACAGAGAATCCAGTGAGGGTGTGCTGGCTAGGGCAGTGCTGGGGGACAGGTGGGATCTGGGAAAGTTCCAAGGAGGAGAGGAGCTTGAAGTGAGCTTTCATATCAGGCGGTTGTGGTTGCAGGTGACAGAAACCCAACTCAAAATGGCTTAAACCGTGTAGGAAATGACTAGCTCACATATCAAGAAGTCTGGAGAACAAGCAATCCCGAGGTTGCCCAGTGCCGCCGTCAGGGACCCACGTCCTTCTCTCTTTTCGTTCCGCCAGCCTTAGCACTTAGCGGGCACTCTCACAGCTCCAGGCATCCTGGCTTCTCATGCCTACATCCAAGGGCATCCCAAGGAAGGAATTATTGAAGAGCTCAGAGGCCTGGGCAGTTAGAATAGCAGGTGCACTTATGCAGAAGGTGGACCGTCCTCAGCTTAAACCCTGTGCTGGGGCCAGGTGTCGTCGATGGCTCTTGGGTAGAAGGTGGAGCACGCAGAACAGTCTCTTCCTTTGGAAAACACATCCTGAAACTGTTTTTGTTGTTCCCACCTTCATTCAGGTTGTGTATCAGACCCTTTCAGTTGCGAATGATAGACATCCCTACCCATCACTGAAAAGTGTGGATCCAAGGACTTGAAAGATGCCGTCAGCACTAGTGTCTGTCTTCTCTGCCTTCCTCTCTGTTAACTTTGCCCTCAGATGGGCTCACCCTCAGGGCCTCAGCTTCGAATCCCATGGGAACTGTGTTTCCTTACTGGACATCCCCGGAAAAGGCTCACTGCACGTGCTTCTGTTCCTATCCTTGGACGAACCATCGTGGCTCTGGGGAGTGCAGTGTGCCCAGACCCCACCTTAACAACACTGAACAGAATGAGTGAAAGGTGGCACTCCAAACTCTTGATGAAAGAACAGTTGGTAGTCCCAAGCCACAAACATCAACCCAAGATTCTACTTCCACGTTCAAGAAATGTCTCACATATTTTGTTTTGACATCCCCTTGTGTGTTTACGGGCTTCCCTGGTGGCTCAGAGGTTAAAGCATCTGCCTCCAATGCGGGAGACCCAGGTTCGATCCCTGGGTCGGGAAGATCCCCTGGAGAAGGAAATGGTAACCCACTCCAGTATTCTTGCCTAGAGAATCCCATGGACAGAGCAGCCTGGCAGGCTACAGTCCACGGGGTCGCAAAGAGTCGGACACGACTGAGCGACTTCACTCCACTTCACTTGTGTGTTTACAGACTACAGCAGGCTATCTCAGACATGTCAGTCAGTAAAGGTTGTGGGGAGAGATTTGGGGACTATCCCACATTACAGAAGGGGGTCAGAGAACTTAATGACTTACTCTGAGTTGTCCAGGTAGTAAAGACCTTTGAATCCAGGTCTTCTGACCCCAGGTTCAGTGTTGTGGTCTACTCTGCCAGCAAAATTGCCGATTACATCGAAGACTCACTGTGAATCTGTGTGCATATTTGATGAAAGAAGTTCTTTAAACTGCACAAATGAGATCAAGTTGAAGAGTCAACTCAAGGATTCCCCGTCACTTGAAGGCTCAAGATATGTAAATGGTAAAAGAAAGAATGTCATTAAGCTCAAGGGCATGTTTTAATAACACTTAATTAACTTCTTTAAAGTAGCAAATCTTTTCCCCTCCTGCTGAGATAGGTCCTGGGAAGAAGGATTGTCATATCCCCAGGTGGCTAAGGACCAGGAGGATTTTCCTCACAGCCTCCTTTGTAAAGAAAAGCTTGGGGACTTCCATGGTGGTCCCATGGTTAAGAATCCACCTGTCAGTGCAGGGACATGGATTTGACCCCTGGTCCAGGAAGATCCCACGTGCCGTGGAGGAGGTAAGCCCATGTGCTGTAGCTACTGAAGCCCGTGTGCCTGGAGCCGATGCCTCAACTGGGGAAGCCACTGCAATGAGAAGCCCGTGCACCACAAGGAAGAGTAACCCCCGCTCGCCGCAACCAGAGAAAAGCCCACACAGCAGCGAAGGCCCAGCACAGCCAAAGATTTAACTATTTAAAAGTTAAAAAAGCTTGGCTGTAGCCAAGTCTCCTCTCGCTCCCCAGCCTCACCCTGCCCTGGCCAACATACAAACCATCGTCAGCTGAGGGTGTTAGATCGTGGGCCAGAATTCAGTCTGCCCCCAAGGCTGGCACCCCGAGGTTTTTCCTGCAGGAGTTGATTCCACGCCAAGTGGGGTTATCTGCCCACCCGCATCTCTCCCTGAGCTCCAACTGCAGCCGATCCGCCAAGCCGCCACTTTCTCTCGTGAACAAGTGGCTCCAGGCTGGATTCTGAGGCACCCCGTTAGATTTCTGGGTTTGGGGAAGTATTTTGGGAGGATCTTAGATGGAACCAGAAGGCTTCAGGCTGGAGGGCATCAGCTACAGTCTCCAATTCTCTGAGGCCCTGTTGTACAGACAACAAGTTAGACTTGTTCCCTCCAGGAGGAGCAGCGGGCAGATAAGTTACAGGGAGAGCAAGGAATCATCCTCCCACTCGCACAGTAGGGTCACGCGGGGGATAGAGGGGATTCTAGCATCAGACGAGCTGAACAGGCCGGAAATGTGTTTATGATTCACTGAGCACATAAATGAAGGCCCAAGGTAATTGTAGGTCCTCCACTGTCTCCCCACTGGTTGTTAGCCTCCGGATGACAGAGCAGTAGCGGGGCCAGCTCTTCTGACTCCGTGTCCCCAGGTTGGCCCCCCGATGCCAGGCTGCTGGCAGGACCCCCTCAGATGAGGGTTAGAGGAAGCCGCGAGTCCTGGGCTGGGCTGGCAGGCTTAGGCCACTAGGCCCCGGGGGAGCGGGCTAGCTGGGCTGGCAGCGCCTCGGTAAGAGCGCAGGCTTTGGGGTGAAACAGGAGCTGGCACCTGCCGCCTACTACCTGTGTGACCTTGAGCAAGTGAGCTCATCTCTCTCAGCTGCCACTTCCTCCTCTCTGACATGGGAGTAATCATCGTACCCTCCTCAGGAGCTGTGGTGAGGATGAAATGAGACAGTGTGTGTGAACCACCCAGCACGACGTTTGGCACAGAGGAAATTGCTCAGTGTGTTCAGGCAGTGAGGCCGCTGACGTCTTCCACCCCGTGTCCCAGTCCTGCCCAGGGTCTTGGGAGCAATGCCCGGGTACCATCCCGCTCTGAGGAGTGTGGCCTCACCGAGCTGGCCCACCAGGAGCAGCTCATCCGCCTGCCCGTGTCAGGGATACTCAGGCGGGCTCCCAGACGCCCGCCTCACCTTCCTCCCGGCCCCAGCCCCGTCCCGCTGTACCCGTCTCAGGGGGCAGCTTGGTGGGCCCTATGTTCACAGGGAGGGATGCCTAGCTGCTTTGCTGAATGGTCCTCCCATAGCCCCCAGGGCCCATGTGGCGGGTGGAATCAGAGGAGGCGCCGTGCTGGAGCCAGGTTCTGAGGTGGCAGTGGGGCTTCCAGGGAGGGGCCCACCTGCTTGCCTCATGCCAGGAGTGTAGCTGAGGAGTTGCTCCTGCCTGACCTCTGAGTGGCCGACGAGCCAGCAGCAGCTGCTGCATCTGGAGCCAAGTGTTGGAGCCTGGAACTGCGTCACCCCCTGCTTGGGGGCCCTCTAGCCTGGCCCAGATTTTGGCCAGCTCTCCTGAAAAGGCTCCCTGAAGGACCCTGGGTCTGGTGCCAGGACCCATCACCCCCGCCCTCTCTCCTCCTGGCCCGCCCGCAGCAGCGTGTGACTCCTCTTATCACAGAGATTAGCGGGGAGGAAGCCTGCTTGTGGAGACAGAAGGCTGAAGGTGAGCCCCGCCGCGGGCGCCTGCCCGCTGGTGACCTTGAGCAAGTCACATTTTCTTTCCAAACATGCTTGTTTGCCTGGAAGAAGAGAGGGAGAAGAGAACAGCTATCCTTTCTCCGTAATAGGGTATGTGTGAATGTCACATAAAATAACCATAAGGCAGCACTTGGTTGTTTGAGAAGATGTTAAAGAAAGTCAGAGGTGAATCAGAAATGAAAAGACTCTTTCCAGCCCAGTTAAGCAGATACTGACCACTCTTTTCATCTATTTGGAGTGAAAGCAGGCACTCTCCTGGACCACCCTGCTAGTTTCAAGGCTGAAACTGCAACTGCTGGGTCTCGCTCAGTTGACCCTCCAGTGGGAGGTCTGCACAGACCTGGGATGTCTCGGAGGTCTGGCCCTGACCTAGTGGGCTACATGTTTCTGTTCTCCTGTGAAAGCGGAGCTGAGGGATGCGTGGGTGACTAAGTGGGATGGGGGAGCCAGCACTGAGGCCCTACATCCTCCCCAGCCTGGGTAGGGGTGGTGGGGAGGTGTCAGGTCTTCCTGGGATTCAGCTTCCAGTAAAAAACGCAAAACAAAACAACCTTGTTGAAATTTTAACTGAAACTTGTATTAAATTTCAATATATAAAGGAAGAGATTTTAAAAATAGTACATATTCCCATTCAAGAACATATATCTTTTCTTCAAATCTGGTTTTATAGCCTTCAGTAAAAATTTTTTTTACTATTATTATGTTTTAGTAATTAAAAAAAAATTTCCTTTTGGCCGCTCCAGGTCTCCCTGGCTGCATTCAGGTTTTCCCTAGCTGTGGTGAGTGGGGGCCACTCTCTGGGTTGTGCTGCACGGGCTTATTGCACTGGCTTCTCTTGCTGCGGAGCACAGGCTCTAAGGCACGGAGGCTTTAGTAGTTGTGCTCCATGGGTTTAGTTGCCCTGTGGCATATGGGATCTTCCTAGACCAGGGATCAAACCTATGTTTCCTGCGTTTTCAGATGGGTTCCGAACCACTGGAGCACCAGGAAAATCCCCAAATGTCTTTTTTTGAAGTATATCATACCTAGCGCGGGTGTGCTAAGTCGCTTTAATTGTGTCCCACTCTTTTCAACCCAGTGGACTATAGTCCACCAGGTTCCTCTGTCCATGGGATTCTCCAGGCAAGAATACTGGAGTGGGTTGCCATGCCTTCCTCCAGGGGATCTTCCCTACCCAGGGGTCAAACTGCCAGTTCTTTACCACTAGCTCCACCTGGGAAAAGACACAAACCCTAATGTACAGCCTGATGGATTTTCACAGGTGCACACACCAGCACCCAGCGTGGCCTGCACTCCTCTCTTTCCACCATTGCCTCCACTGTCCTTGACCTCCAGCCGCTTAGGTCAGTTTTGCCTGTTGCGTATTCTGCAAATGGAACCATTCAGTGCATACTCTTTTGTTTTTGTCTTTTAGTTGACACTGAGGTTTATCCACAGTGTTGGGTATAGTTGCTGTTTCTTCTCGCTGTGTATAGTGTTACATTGTGTGGCTAACCTCAGTTCTATTCATTCCTTCTCCACGTGATGGGGATGACTTCCAGTTCTGCCCTATCACCAGCCATGCTGCTAGGATCATTTGTGTTCATCGCTCTGGGTGAACTTAGGCATACATTTCTCTTGGGTACGTACCTAGGAATAGAACTGGTGGGCAGTAAGATTTTTATAGTTTTCTTCATGTAGGTTCTGTAAGTTTCTTGTATAATTTATTCTTAGGTATTTATAATTTTGTCACTGTTGTAGATAGGCTATTTTTTAATGTTCTCTTTTTGGTATTTATGACTAGAAAAAAACATTAATTTTTGAATATTTATCTTGGATCCAGCCACCTTACCAATTTTCTTATTAATTGTAGGAGACCTTTTTTTTCTTCTTTTTTGCAGTAGTCTCTTAGATTTTCTGGATACCCAAATATCATCAAAGAAATTACTTTAGTTCTTATTTGACAACAATGATACTGCTTTCTTGCTATACTACTTTAGATAGTAGGGATAGATCATGATAAATAATAATGCTGATTACACTCATCCTTATCTAGTTCTACATTTTAGTTAAAATGATTTAAAAATATCCCTGTTTATAATCATGTTTGCTGCTAGATTTTGATTAATAGTTACTATTTTGTATAAATCATTAGCTTCTATTCCTGGTTTGTAATGAGAAATTATCTAAATTTTACCAAATACCTTTTCAGCATCTGTTAATTGTGGTTGCCATGGATAATGATGTTGAACCATTTTACGTGTCTGGGTTTAGTTGTAACATGTTTTTTTTCTTTTGATACTTCAGTTCAGTCGCTCAGTCGTGTCCGACTCTTTGCGACCCCATGAATCGCAGCACGCCGGGCCTCCCTGTCCATCACCAACTCCCAGAGTTCACTCAGACTCACTTCTATCGAGTCAGTGATGCCATCCAGCCATCTCATCCTCTGTTGTCCCCTTCTCCTCCTGCCCCCAATCCCTCCCAGCATCAAAGTCTTTTCCAACGAGTCAACTCTTCGCATGAGGTGGCCAAAGTACTGGAGCTTCAGCTTTAGCATCATTCCTTCCAAAGAAATCCCAGGGTTGATCTTCTTCAGAATGGACTGGTTGGATCTCCTTGCAGTCCAAGGGACTCTCAAGAGTCCTCTCCAACACCACAGTTCAAAAGCACCAATTCTTCGGTGCTCAGCTTTCTTCACAGTCCAACTCTCACATCCATACATGACTACTGGAAAAACCATAGCCTTGACTAGACAGACCTTAGTCGGCAAAGTAGTGTCTCTGCTTTTGAATATGCTATCTAGGTTGGTTATAACTTTTCTTCCAAGGAGTAGGCATCTTTTAATTTCATGGCTGCTTAGCTAGATTCAATTATGTAGATAATTTTTGCATCAAGTTTAATAAATGAGAATGGTTTATAGTTTTCTTTCTTGTGCTATCTTCTTATGTTTTAATAGAGTTTAGTGGCTTCATAGCACTAATTAGGGAACTCTCCATCTTTTAATATGACCTAGAATCCTTGAAATGATGTTGCAATTATCTGCCGTTTAAAGACTGGATAAAATTCATTGACTCTATCTGGCACTAAATACCTAGCACCATTTTCAATAGTAGATCTTTGATCAGTTTCCAGTTTTTCTGTGATACTTTGTCTTTTCAAACGCTCCTTTTCCTCTTTGGTGGGTTTTAGTGATGTGCGTTTGTCTATGCAGTTACCAGATTTCCAGGTTTGTGGCCATGTGGTACTCTTTGATGGTTTTGCTCTTCTCTTCTGTCGCTTTGGTTGGATCTTCTTTCTCATTTCTGATCTTTGTAAGTTTACTCTTTTCCTCTTAGTCTCATGAGAGTTTTATTTTACTTACTTTCAGTTTTGGCAGTTATTTATACTCTCCACTCTTCTACTATTTTTTAATCTTACTAATTCTAGCTTTTAACTTACTGGTTTGTAATCATGTTTCTTCCATTTTGGTTTGTTCTTTTTGTAATCTCTTAAGAAGAGGACCAAATTTCTTTATTTTTCATATCCCTTCTTTAATCATAGAGGCTTTGAATTTAGCTCTGAGCATGACTTTTGCTTTGCCCCATGGGGATTGATATGAACTACTTTCTAGCTATTTTGTCATTTCCCTTTTGATTTCCTCTTCAATCCTAGATTTTTTCTAGGAGTGGGCTCCTTCATTTCTAGGTCAATATTTTTCTTCTCACTTTTTCAATCTCTAAGTTTATTGATTGTGATTAGATATTGTGATGTATAAAAGCTCTCCTTTGTAAAATTTATGAAGGTGTTATCTCTTCAACCCAACATGTCATCAATTTTTGTAAATGATCCAGTCCATTAAAATCGTTTATTTTATGTTTTAAGGGGTGTAAGGTCCTGCATATTTCTAGAAATTCAAATTATATAATTCATTTTCTTTAGTTAATATTTGCCTATAAGATTTGTCCATTTCTGAAATAGACATTTTTGAAATTTTCCATCAGCTTTTTGTTTATTCCATTTCTGATACACGTTTTATATATTTAGCTTCTCTGTTGTCAAATGCATACAAGTTTCTGATGGTTGTTAACTTTTTCATAAAGTATTCCTTTTATCATTCCAAATACCTTCATCCTCTGCATTATTTTTCAGCTAAAATTCCCCTTTATCTAATTAATCTTGACACTCATGCTTTCCTTCTGTTTGCATTTGCCTGGTATCTATTTGTCTTTGTATTTATTTTCAACATTTTTACATACCTTTATTTAGATTCTTAAAAACATTGTGTACCTGGGCTTTGTTTTTTGTTCTGATTTTTCAATCCAATCTGACATCTTCTTCATTAACTGATGTACTTGATTTTATTCCTTCCATCTTATGATGTGTTTTTAATTTCCTTCCATCACTGTTTCCATGTTTTCTTTTCTCTTGTTTGTGCTGGTTTCATGTATTAATAGTTGCTTTGCATTTCCCTTGTCAGTTTGGAAGTTCTCTACTTTTCCATTTTATTAAAGGTTACATTCTTTCCCTCTAGATTCATAATCAAATGCATATTGCCCTACTATTATTTGAAAGCAAGATGACACAAATAACCATTTCTCCCTGGGAGTTGCTCCATTTCTTCTCTCGTTTTCTCCACGTCAGTGGAATGAGACCTTAGAATCACGTCCCTGACCCCTGCTTAAGATGAGACCTTGGAAGATTTTTACTCCCTTCCTTTTCAACCCTTTGATTTTGTTAGGATAATTTAATATTTTTAGCCATGGGCTGTGGTTGGAATTTCCCTGATAGTATGTCCCTTCTATTTTCAGAGTCCTCATTTATTGGCTCTGTTCCCGGAGAGTCCACCTTTCTCCGTTCAGATTGAGGAGAAAGGGGAGGGAGCAAGTGTGTGAGCAAACGTCCATATCTGTCATTCTTTCCTGACCTGTTCACTTTCCCCATGTTGAGGTCTGTTCTGGTGCATATTTGTTGCCTTAAATATTTTCCACAGGTGGGATGTGTGGGTGATAAACTTCACAGACTCTTCAGTTCAGTCGCTCAGTCATGTCCGACTCTTTGCGACCCCATGAACCGCAGTATGCCAGGCCTCCCTGTCCATCACCAACTCCGGGAGTCTGCCCAAACCCATGTCCATCGAGTCAGTGATGCCATCCAAGCATTTCATCCTCTGTCCTCCCCTTCTCCTCCTGCCCTCAATCTTTCCCAGCATCAGGGTCTTTTCCAATGAGTCAGCTCTTCGCATCAGGTAGCCAGAGTATTGGAGTTTCAGCTTCAACATCAGTCCTTCCAATGAACACCCAGGACTGATCTCCTTTAAGATGGACTGGTTGGATCTCCTTGCAGTCCAAGGGACTCTCAAGAGTCTTCTCCAACACCACAGTTCAAAAGCATCAATTCTTCAGCGCTCAGCTTTCTTCACAGTCCAACTCTCACATCCATGCGTGACCACTGGAAAAACCATAGCCTTGACTAGACGGACCTTTGTTGGCAAAGTAATGTCTCTGCTTTTTAATGTGCTGTCTAGGTTAGTCATAACTTTTCTTCCAAGGAGTAAGCGTCTTTTAATTTCATGGCTGCAGTCACCATCTGCAGTGATTTTGGAGCCCAGAAAAATAAAGTCAGCCATTATTTCCACTGTTTCCCCATCTATTTGCCATGAAGTGATGGGACCAGATGCCATGATCTTAGTTTTCTAAATATTGAGCTTTAAGCCAACTTTTTCACTCTCCTCTTTCACTTTCATCAAGAGGCTCCTTAGTTCTTCTTCACTTTCTGCCATAAGGGTGGTGTCATCTGCATGTCTGAGGTTATTGATATTTCTCCAGGCAATCTTGATTCCAGCTTGTGCTTCCTCCAGCCCAGTGTTCCTCATGATGTACTCTGCATATAAGTTAAATAAGCAGGGTGACAATATACAGCCTTGATGTACTCCTTTTCCTATTTGGAACCAGTCTGTTGTTCCATGTCCAGTTATAACGGTTGCTTCCTGATCTGCATACAGGTTTCTCAAGAGGCAGGTTAGGTGGTCTGGTATTCCCATCTCTCTCAGAATTTTCCACAGTTTATTGTGATCCACACAGTGAAAGGCTTTGGCATAGTCAATAAAGCAGAAATAGATGTTTTTCTGGAACTCTCTTGCTTTTTCCATGATCCAGCGGATGTTGGCAATTTGATCTCTGGTTCCTCTGCCTTTTCTGAAACCAGCTTGAACATCAGAGAGTTCACGGTTCATGTATTGCTGAAGCCTGGCTTGGAGAATTTTGAGCATTACTCTTGCATACCTGCAATTATCTTTTGCCTTGGAAAATATTGAAAGTATTTGTGGGGCTTTGCTTCTCTTTTTTGAATGGTTGGTACGTAGTACTCTACTCTTTTAATTTGCAATGTTTCAGAGGAGAAGTCAGACGTGTTATTTTTTTCCATTACAGGTAATATGTTCTTTCTGTCTAGAAACATTTAGGGTTTTGTATTCATCTTCAAAGTTGAATTATGCCAGGATAACCTGTTATATACATGTCTTTGGGTCATCCTTCCTAGAACTCTATGAGTCCTTTCAGTCTGTAGACATGGGTTTTTTTTCTTGGCTCCGGGAAATTATCTTCTATTTCAATAGAATTATCTTCTATTATTTCTTAATCACTGGCTCTCCTCCATCCATTCCATTTCTTTCTTCTAGAACTTCTAATATCCTCAAGTTAGATATCCCTGGGTCTGTCCTCCAGGTCTTTTATATCCGTTGTTGTTGTTCAGTTGCCAAGTTGTGTCCAACTCTCTGAGACCCCGTGATCTGCAGCACACCAAGCTTCCCTGTCCTTCACTGTCTCTCTGAGTTTGCTCAAACTCATGTCCATTGAGTCAGTGATGACATCCAACCATCTTATCCTCTTGCCCTCGATCTTTCCCAGTACCAGGGTCTTTTCCATGGAGTCAGTTCATCACATCAGGTGGCCAAAGTATTGGAGCTTCAGCTTTAGCATCCATCCTTCCAATGAATATTCAGGGTTGATTTCCTTTAGGATTGACTGGTTGGATCTCCTTGCAGTCCAAGGGACTCTCAGGAGTCTTCTCCAACACCACAGTTCAAAAGCATCAATTCTTCAGCACTCAGCCTCCTTTATGGTCCAGCTCTTACATCCATACATGACTACTGAAAAAACTATAGCTTTGACTATATGGACCTTTGTCAGTAAAGTGATGTATCTGCTTTTTAATACGCTGTCTAGGTTTGTCATAGCTTTTCTTCCAAGGAGCGAGCGTCTTTTAATCTCATGGCTGCAGCCACCATCCGTGCATTGGGCTGTGGCGTGCAGGCTTCTCTCTCGCTGTGGTGTGTGGGCTCTAGAGCGCAGGCTCAGTAGTTGCATCACATGAGCTAGTTGACCTTTGGCATATGGGATCTTAGTTCCTTGACCAGGGATCCAACCCATGTCCCCTGCGTTGAAAAGCAGATTCTTAACCACTCGACCTCCAGGCACGTCCCCGTCCTCCAGGTCATGAATCCTGTCTCTCCCTACTTTTGTTCTGTACTTGAAGATGCTTTTTCCTTTTGGTCTTCCAGGCCACTAATTCACGTCTCAACAGGGACTCACCTACTATAGTTGGAAAGCCGTTTATGTCTTCCCTGACTTGCTTTAGGACACATGCGCTTTTCTTTTTGACCTGTCGTTTGTCTCTTGGAGCACGTGCACTGTTTATTCTGACTGGTCTTTTTCTGCTGGGACTTTGAGCATGTTGTGAACTTTTCATTGTTTCTGGTTGTGGAGCCCAGAGTCACAGCTCTCCACTGTAGAGTGCCGCTGCCCTTGCCCTCTGGGCCAGTGGGTCCAGAAAGGCAAGCCAGTGGTCTGCTCCTGGGACACCTGGGAGGAATCTCTTCTCCCTGGGCTCCCTGTTCTCCTTCAGCCCCAGGGCCAGCGGGAGTGCAGCCCACTTATCCAGCTCCTGTTCCTGAGGTCCAAGAGACCTGGGCCAGCCAGGCAAAGCCAGTTTCAAACTCCCCATCCCTACCCCCAGGTTACCCCACACGTGCCGGTTCCACAGCTCTCTCTTGGTCAGTCTCTTCCCAGTATCTACAGCTTTTGATTCTTTTTTTTTTTAATTTTTTATTTTGTTTTGGGATGGTGCTAGTGGTAAAGAACCCACCTGCCAATGCAGGAGACTTACGAGATGTGAGTTTGACCCTGGGTGGAGAAGATCCCTTGGAGGAGGGCATGGCAACCCACTCCAGTATTCTTACCTGGAGAATCCCATGGACACAGGAACCTGGCAGGCTGTAGTCTGTGGGGGTCTCACAGTGTCGGACACAGCTGAAGCAACTTAGCATGCATGCATAGCCAGTTAACAGTGTTCTCATAGTTTCAGGAAAACAGTGAAGGGACTCAACCGTACATATACGTGTATCTATCCATTCTCTGCTAAACCCCCCTCCCATCCAGGCTGCCACATAACATTGAGCAGAGTTCCCTGTGCTATACACTAGGTCCTTGTTGGTTATCTATTTTAAATATCAGCTTTTGATTCTTGCTCCAAAGCTCTCTTAAACAGCTCTTGAGGTAAAAGAGAGAGATCCTCACCCCAGTGTTTCGCTTTTATTTCCCACATGTACCCCCATCTACCCAAAGCCCTCAGCAGTTCTCTGGTTCAGGATGGGCAGAGAGATTAGAGATGCTGGTCTCTTTCAGGATATCCCTGCTATCCACTCTCAGTTTCCAGTGGGTCTGCTGAGACTGGATCACCCCCTACCCACCCCTTCCTCTGAGCAGGCTCTTGTTGTGAGTGGCCCCTGGGACCCCAGCATCCCCCCACATGCTAAAGCCCCCTCCACTCCTTCATCCACTTGAATCACGTCAGACGCCAGACTAGATTCCAGAATCATATGCTCCAGGGTCCCTTGCATTGAAGACTGGGCAGTGCTAATGCCTCCAAGATGATTTACGATAGGAAGAAGGACCCAATTTCTCTAGCACTGAATTTATGACGGAAAAGTTTTGGTTTTTTTTTTTCTCAATTCTCTTTCAGTTTTTCCTGAGTTGGATGTTACTATGTCTGTGACACCTTTTTAACACTTACACATCTTCCTTTTAATAAAAAGGAGAGCTGGTAGCATGCTCAGAGTCTTTGGTAGGCAACAGAATTTGCCTTCAACTGGGGCGAGAGGAGGAGAGATTTGGTGGGAAAACCGGTAGTTCAGTAAGGAATCCATTTAGTCTATAACACCTTTTGTATATCTCAGTGGAGATATTGGGTTGGCAGGCCAAGGTCTGAGCCCTGGGTCATCCCAGTGTTTAGAGACTAGATTCCTTCCTCCTTGCCATCCCATGCACAGGTAACTTTCCCACTGGTTGGCTAAGTGCCTTCTCATTGGCTCACTCAAGAGATTTGCTTCCCATCACTTCTGAAGCACTTCTCGGCAGCCAAGGCCACGTGATCATCATTAGTGCTCCATGTGTCTGACCACGTAGCACTTAAGTGCAGCCGTGGACTGTGGCCAAGCTTCCCACTATGCAGACCCTCCTGATTGGCTGTGCATCTTGTCAAATCCTTGGCGTGTGTCATACCCTCCTATGAGGCGGCGTTGAAAGATGGGGGCAAGCTGGACCTGTTTCACAAATTGGAATGTGGTTCCCCATAAACTCCAAGTTCCTCAGGCCTGTCAAACTCCTGGCCATATTTGTTATTATTATTCCCACCCATATTTATTAGGATAACAAAAAAATCAGCCATTAGTTTAGCGCTTTTCCTCCCTAGCAACATGCTGGTAATGTATAGTCTACCAGAACTGTGGCTAACACCACCAGCTGGGGTCACAGTGCCCACAGGGCCAGCAAGCAGTCCACCGAGGGCTGCAGATCACCCGAGAGCACTGGTCCTGCCCACTGCAGCAGCCACACTCAGGTCCCACCTGACAAGGCAGATCAACACGTCCATTTTTTTTTTTTGCTAGAGAAACTGGAAATTAGTATCTCTTAGTGAGAATTCTCCTGATTTATAAACATTCTCTCCAATTAAAAAAAAACAAAAACAAAAACAAAACTTAAGCTAAACAAAAAACAAAACCACTGCGGGCCAAACAAAACATCTCTCTCTCTGGCCCAAATCCAGGGTGCACATGGCTAGTTGCAGGCCTCTGCTCTGGGACAGTGGACCAAACAGTCACTTCGATACTCATACCTCCCCCATTACTGTGAAACGGGACCACTAACAGGGTATTAGGATGGAGGTTATAATTCCACCTGCGGCTCTGCTGCTAACCAGCTTCAAGACTGGCCAAGCAGTAGGTTAACCTCCCCAAGCCTCAGTTTCCTTATATGTAAAACGGGGATAACTGTGTTCCTTATCCCTGAGATGTTTTTGTTATAAGGATTAAATGAAATATTATACATAGATGCCTAGTACAAAGCTGGTGTTAAGTTAATAGGAACTATTAGTATTGTTCAAATAGTATCTGTAAAAATGCTTGGAAAACCCAAAAGGGAGCGTTGGGTCACTTGTCACTGTGCTGTGTCGTGACTCGCCAGCCAGCTCAGAAAGCCCCTTGCCATGTTTCGACAGCAGGGCCGGCCTGAGAACGGCCTTGTCCAGTCTTGCTCCTTTATTTTGTTTGAGGTCATGATGGTAATGATAAGATTCCTGAAGCCCTGAGACTTGCTGTTGATGAAGGCCCAGCGCCACATCCCTACAGCTTCCCAGCTCTGACCCACTCTAGGTCTCTGAGTGGGCCCCTCCCGTCCCAGGATCGAGGGGTGCTGAGGAGACAGGGAGAATGTCTGTCATCTGTTTGGGGAGGAGTGAGGCGTTGGGCCGGGTGTCATGAAGGTTCAGTTTGACGTTGCGCATGGGAGTCCCACACAGCCCTGGGCTCCAGAGCCCTGCTGGGGCTGCTCCTTTCCCCGTGGACCTCATGGTCCAGGCTGCACCTGCATGAGCACTGCTGGGCACACGTCTGGCTTCAGACGGTCCTCGATCGTAGCCTTAGAGCATGGTGATGGCCTTGAAATAACACACCCCACACCAGGAAGCAGGACATTTGTTTATACGTTCTTGCGTGATCAACCAAAGAGTCTCAGGGACGTTTGGTGATTCCCATGAGGCGGCCAGTCTGTGTTGGAGCTGGGGATGCTGGAGCCGGTGCAGGAATGGCCTGGCTTTTGAGGGCACGGGCAGCGCCACTGCCTGGCACTGCAGCCATTGCCTTGGAATAGGACCTGGTACACCGTCAGCTTCACACACGCTGGGAACGCTGCCTCCTCGACG
This sequence comes from Capra hircus, assembly GCF_001704415.2. Classification (NCBI taxonomy): domain Eukaryota; kingdom Metazoa; phylum Chordata; class Mammalia; order Artiodactyla; family Bovidae; genus Capra; species Capra hircus. The sequence continues at coordinate 25,735,064 of NC_030825.1, read as the reverse complement.
TGGGGCACGATCTTCACTACAGAGGGAAAGGCTGTGCCTTGCACTTAGGAGATGTTGGGGAAGTGCTCACTGAATTGAAGTCCATTCTTGGGAGCCCTGTTTGGGTTCACATTCAATGTTGGAAAACCATGTGTCTTCTGTGCCCCTTCCCGCCATCCTTCCGGGGCTCTAATCATCCCTGCGCCCAGACCGTGCTGATCAACATGTGTGTGGGAGCAAGCGCATGGAATGCAAAAGTGTCTTAGAACAGCTATCTCAGTAGTCAGCTCTGGTGCTAATAAGCAAAAATAAATTTGGTGGGAAGACACAGTGTCAGGGCCTCCCAGGACAGACCCATTCATTCATTCACTGTTTACTCCTTCCGCACCTGGGAGTCTGGCTCTGGGGCAGGAGGGAGAATCTGAGCTGGATTCTGCCTTTGAGAGGCTTTCCCACAGTGAGAGGGGCTGAGGTGCGTTGTAAGCAATAGGAACATCAGGTAGAGAGCGGTGAGTAGAGCAGACGCAGTGCCGTGAGGGGCCAGCAGAAGGGTCAGGGCAGGGCATTCATTTGATGAGGATTAAGCTGTGACACTGCAAAGGTATTAAAGACATACAGACTAAGGGGCCAGTATAGTCATAGTCCTAGAGAAGGGCATGGCGACCCACTCCAGTATTCTTGCCTGGAAATCCCCATGGACAGAGGAGCCTGGAAGGCTACAGTCTATGCAGTCATGTAGAGTCAGACATGACTGAATAACCAACACTTTCACTTTTCATATGGTTATAATAACCTCCTGATTGTGGGGACCCCTTCCCAATGCCTTTCCCCTCCTTTCCAGTTGGTCAGAAGTCTTGCCCCTCACTAGCCTGGTCTCCTTCCTCTGAATGTGCTTGATGATATCAGTATTCCTTGGAAATTGTGGTCCACAGTCTGTCCATACGATAGTTAGGAGCTTGGGCTTTTGGAAACACCCGCCTTTACCTGCTGCAGGACCTTGAGAAAGTGCATGAACCTGGCTGTGAGCCAGTTTCCTCATCCGTAAGATGGAGCTGACACGAAGATTCACACAGCTGTGCTGAACTGGATACTGAGAGCTGAGGTCCCAAGGGTGTTGGGAGGATTGAATTCGTGAGTGTGCAGCCCTTCCTTGGCACAGTGCTGGCACCTGTGGGGTCGGCAGGTGCTGGCCATCCATAGTCTCCCTTAGGGCCCGGCCCTCCTTGCTCCTGGTATGGCTGAGCAGTGCAATTCCAGTGGGCTTGGAAGACAGGCAGTGTGCGTTTTTCTTTTGTCTCTACCTGAAATCCTAATGAGGAGCGCCTGACCAAGTGGACATATTCTCAGGATGGCAGCTTGTGAGGCATCCCAATGGACTGCTTGATTTCAGTGTGAGCCGTGTGGGGCTTAATTCACATTTAAATCCCTCAGCCGCCAGCCTGTGGACTAGGCAGGAGTAGGTCTGCTCCTCAGCAGCGGCTCAGAGATCACGATGAAGCACCGGGCTCTACTTAGCCTCCTGCAGGCCTCACAGACGAGCAGAAGAACCATCAGCTGAGCCCCAACTCCATGACCTGCCGGCCTCAGCCGTGGCAAAGACAAGGCCGAGAGGGTACAGCTCTGCCCCACCTGCAACCCAAGTGGGTGCCTTCGACCTCAGGAGGAGAACACACGGCCCCGCCCCAGATCCCTGGAGAGGAGAGCTGAAGTGGGAGCTTGCAAAGTGCTGTTTGCAGACTTTCTGTTTTGTGTCATGATCATATGCTAGTGGTTTTGCATTAGGATCTTGGGTCTGCCTGAGAAAGTCTGGGGTGGGAAACTGGGACTGTTTGAATTCACTGGCATCCTCTCTGGGCCACGTCCGCCGCCAGGGAAGGAAGGCTGGCTGTGCTGTGCTGTGCTGCACGTTTCTGGGACTCTATTTCTCTGTCTGGCAGGACAGGCCCTCACCTGGAAATCGCCTCACTGTCTCTCAAAGACTCAACAAACGGGTGACACAGGGAGCCAGAAGAGCGCAGCTCACGTGGCACCGCCAGAAAAGCTCAGAGGCCCGAGGGCAGATGGGCTCCTCCGGGAAGCTGGCGTGGCCACGGACCACTGCCGTTAGGTTAGGTCTGGGGGAGACACGTGAGTTACTCTGGAGAGGAGTGTGAATTCAGACTGCCATTTGGCTGGCTTCACCACGACCGTTTCCCTGGAGGGCGGGAGAAATGCACTTTCCCCAGGGAGCCCTGTCTCAGTGACCTGTGCCTTTTGCCTTGACTTCTCCTCTTTGGCAGGGAGCTGAGAAGGGCCTTTTTGTTTGTCTCTTTGTTTCAGAACAAATGCTCACCTAGCACGGTCCACCGTCTGGAGCAGTGCTTGGGAGGCTCCGTGGAGGATCTCAAAAGCTGCCCCCTGTGTGCGGGCCAGGCAGCCCGAACCAGAGAACAGGAGGTGCTTTCCATGCCCTCTTTGTCTCTGCCAGTCGGTAGTGGTGTTTTGGTGTCCTTCCTGCCTGATCAGTGGGAAACAGGGAAAGCAGAACAAGTCCTCACTTAAAAATAACAGGAAGGGAAAAACCAAGAGCCTTTGAAAAGTCTATTCCAGGCTGCCTGGGTCTGTGATTTAGAAGAGAAGCAAGGAGAGTGAAGTTCCCGATTTGGAGGCGGGGGGGGGGGGGGGGGGGGGGGTTGGGGGACAGCAGAGTGCGCTTTGGGAGCCTCTGGTCCCTGGAACACGTAGGAAAGAAAGTGATCCCCACGTTGGCTTGGCCACTGTGAGATGGGATGGGGCAGAGACTTTGCTGCAGGGCTGTAGCCCGCAGAGCCCCCAGGAGTTACCAGCAGTGTGCAGTCTCTGCACCCTCTTTCACATCAGCGAGTGTCTGTGGCTGGTCCAGTGTCCTGCTGCCATCCTTCCAAACAAACTCCCAAGGGCTAGACAGTATATCTGCCGTCATCACAATGTCTGGTTGCTAAGAGCCAAAACCTACCTCTCAGTGACTGAAGCGCTGAAAGAAGCAGGTTGGCTCGTGTAACTGAATAGCCTAGGGATATACTAGCATCAGGCACGGCTGGATCCAGGTGCACTCAGCACTGACTGGCCAGGTGTGAATCAGGAGCCCACCTCTGGAACTTAGGCTCGGGATAGGGACATTCCGTAAAGTGGGAGGAAGGATGGTTCTCCAAAGAGAAGGAGAATAGAAGCTGGGTGAGCAAAACCAGCAGCCGCCACACCAGCCCTCATTAGCTGTTTACAAAGCTCACTGTTGCTCACAGGCGTTTTCCACAGTGAGTCACCGCTGCACCCCACAGCGAGTGGTGAGGGAACCAGGAAGAACCCAGAGAGGAGCCCTCCCACGGACTGTCAGGGTCCAACCTGGTCTGCTTAAACCACAGAGCCTTCCAGCTGTGTCAGAAAGGGAGATGTTCTAGGTGGCCATCTCACCTGTGAGCTGTCGGCCAGCAACTGCGGGCTCTGGTGGTCTTTGCTGTCTTCCCTGGGGTTCAGGAGACTGCATCCCAGGGCTAATGAGCAAGGTCATAAATAATGAATGAAAATGCTGGAGGCAGGAAGGGTTTCTTCCCCAAGGATTGAACAAGAGGAGCAAAGCGCTGCAGCTTTACTCACGCTTTCTCCACAGAATACAAGCAGAAAGCTGTGCAAACTGCCCCCTGGTGTATAACATTATCCATAGATTAGACGTAACGCACTAATAAGAATACTTCATTTCATTATGTCAGAGGAGGAGGAAAGGGCGATCCAGCAGCTGCCCTCATCAAGCAGATGGGAAACCAGAAGTGTTGCTTAGATTCAGGCAGTAAAATCGACATTGAACCGATTTGCCTCACTCACAGGCTTTTATTGTGTTTAATGAAAGCTCACGTCTTTACATAAGGCATCATAAAGTGGGCTTGGGAGCCATGATGCTCTCCGTCATCTTTGCAGCACAACCAATGAGTGTCACAGCTGGGCTTCAAAACACGACCGTGGATTTTCCCAGAAGCGATGTGGAGTGGGCAGTCTAAGGTGTCTGTCCGTCCTCACCCTTCCTTAGAAAACGTACAAGAACCAGGATATTAATGTTCAAGGAGGGCAGGCCCCTGCCGGTGAGGAAGGGAGGGGATCTGGTTAATCACTAGGAAAAGGGCCACAGTTTCTGGGTCCTCAGGAAAAAAAAACGTTCAGCACCCAAAGTGGCAAAGCTGGGTGGAGCGCTACGAAGTGGCATTGGGCTGGGGAAGAGCGCCTGTTTCCTGGCTCACAATTTAAAGGCTGTGTCCCTTTGCAGAGAGGAGTCGTGTGTAGAACCTGCTGTCTTAGAGCTGCCAAGGTCCTAGGTGCTCACTTGTTTCAGTCAGCTCTTCAACCAGCGTTTATTGGTCTTTCACTGTGTGCTCAGCGCTGCTGATGGTGCTGTGGTCAGTGAGACCGATGGGGTCCCTGCCCTGAGGGAGCTCGTTGGAATGTGAGGAAACAGATAACATACATGTAAATTATGTTATATGAGGTGATGGGGTGATTGTGACTGTTTTGAAAGGAAATAAGATGAAGACAGGGAACTTTGGAGGGCCTCTTAGTGGATGGAGGAGGTGACCTCTGAGCAGACCTTAAACTCAGCGAGAGATGCAGGCCCCTATTTCACAGCTCCTTGATCTTGTATCCACCAGGAGCTGCTTGGATTGCTTGCCTCCCCTGTTTTGTGATCTGTTTTACCCGCTGGAAGACATAGAGATGACCACGGAGCTTGGTTAACCTGAGTGAAGCAGGATGACGACAGGGAGCTGACTCTACCCAGGCCTGAAGCTGGCACCTGACCAGTCCTGGAGGCTAGGGCAGCACACATGGGAAGTGAATCCAGTGGTTAGGAATGCACTTTACAATGCAGGGCACACAGGTTTGATTCCTGGTTGGGGAACTAAGATCCCACATGCTGGTGCGCAACTAAGGCCTGACCCAGTTAAATAAGTAAGTTTTTTTTTTTTATTAAATGGACCCAGAGCCCCAGGGACTCACTCCAGCTGGTCGGTAGCAGAGCCACAACCAGACCCCTGGCGTCCTGAGTTACCAAACTGGGGTTGCAGCTGCCACAAGAAATGCCGGTGCTTCCTAACAACACGAGCATGGGAAGAGCCGGGGCTGAAATCCGAGGGTGGGTTGGGGGGCGAAGGGTGTCCTCGTAGGAGGTTGGCAGAACTTCCTCGAAGGACTTCCTTGGACCCCGTGGAGGCGTCCCAGGCCAGGGTGGGTGGGGCCGGCTTTCCTCCCATTTCACCTGGGGTCACAGTGCTTGTTAGTGACCAAACTGCATAAGAACCCAGGTCTTCTGCCTCCAAGTTCAAGACATGATGATGTCTCTAACCCAAGGCTGGGGTTCCAGGAATCAGACCACTCACGCTACCCAAAGAAGGAAAAGGAACAGCCTCGTAACGGCAGTGCTGAGAGCATCACGCCGCCCCCTCCAGTGAGAGCCCCTGTGCCCACCCTGCCCCGGCCCCGGGAGGCTTGGGAGAGGGCAGGGTCCACGCTGGTTTCCAGATAGTGGCCGCAGAGGCTGTGTGCTGGAAGCACAGCAAGTCCTGGCCTTGCCCCTGGCTCCGTCTGGTGACAGTTGGCAGCTGACATCTTTGCTCCTGGCCCGAGTTCCCCCTCATTAAAAATGGCATCTTTATAACAGATTTCTGCAAGTCACTGTCAATAGGACGTATCCCTTGTTTTGTGCCAGTCATTCCCCTGGGGGATTGGTCTGCCTGATACGATTCTTTTTGCATTCCCTCCTCTTCTATGCTATTCTAATATTAGAATATCAAGTTTTAAATCTAACCTTAATTACTAAGGGATCTTATTTATTTTTTTTAGATAATTTTTCTCATACCATACAACGTCACCCCACAGTTACATGGATGGGTTTCCAGTCAAGTCTTGCATGTCTTCTTTACAAACAGCTGAAAGACCCCATGGTGCTCACATGCTTCACTTGAGCCCAGCCTGGAAGGCCGGGAGTCGCTCAGCCTTTGGCTTGTTCTCTGCAGGTTTCCTAGCATTCTGCCTTCTCTGGGAGGGGTAGGCTCACAAGCAGCCCAAATGGCCCCTGATAGGGGTTTGGTTGAATGACACAGGGCCCATTCAGATGATGGGACCCCCAAGCAGCCAGACAACTCCTGGTTTTCTCTGGGGAAACAGGAAGCAGATGGACTCCTGGGTGAGAGGACTGAACTTTACACTCACCTGTGGATGGGCCTTCCCTCCAGGTGATGGGGTAATGGCTAAGTTTTTCCTTCTTGTTTTCCTAGCTGTGTGAGTTGGACTCTATGAGTGTTCCAAGAATAGGCCTTTCAGGGAGGACTAGAGAAGTCAGGGAAAGAGGAGGGAAAGCTGCTACTTTAAAGTGACTTCTCTGGTGGTACAGTGGTTAAGGCTCTTCTGCTTGGTTGCAGATGGCTCAAGCTCAGTCCCTGGTTGAGGAACTAAGATCCCCGTATGCCATGCAGTACAGCCAAAAAATAATAAAGTGGCCTATGCTTAGAGCAGAACTGGTGTAATTCAAGATGGCTCAGGGTGGTACATAGATGAACTTTTTAAAAGAATTTTAATAGGTGACTGCATAACATATTTTTAAAAACTTTGAGTAGTACATTAGCCCTACATATCAGGACCCCGCTTGCTCTCTCTGACCTCATCCTTGCTACTTTCTTGGCTACTTACTTCATTCCAGCCCCACTGGCTCCTCACCATACTTCTAACACACAAAGAGCCCCAAGACATTTGCATAAGCCTGAAATGCTCTTCCTCACATATATGCAAGATCCACTCCATCTCATCCTTCAGGTCTCGGTTCCGCATGTCACCTCATTTCCTGGCTCCTAACTCTTCACACCCGTTTTGTGTTTATCACTGTAATACTTCTTTCTTTGTTTACCAGACTGCATCCATTGAAATTAGGGATATGTGTGACCTGTTGCCCACTGCCTTGTGGGTGCAGTGTGAACAGCACCTGGCACCTAATGTTCATCTCTGCAGGTGAGAGGAGGAGGAAGCCATGGGTGGGAGATTGGACGCAATAATCCCGAGGTGGCTCCAGCTCGGCCAGTCAAGGAAACAGCCTTTATGCCTAGAGTAGAGCAAAGCTTCCAGCCTCCCATGAGGGGCCTCCAGGTCTCAGCGCATCTACACTCTTGGGACTCTGGGAAATCAGAGCGTTAGTTACACCAGTAACTTACACCAGTTCTGCTCTAAGCATAGACCACTTTATTATTTTTTGGCTGTACTGCATGGCATACAGGGATCTTAGTTCCTCAACCAGGGACTGAGCTTGAGCCATCTGCAACCAAGCAGAAGAGTCTTAACCACTGTACCACCAGATGCTGGGAAACCCAGCATCATTACTTAGTAAGATACATGCGTCATGCCTCTGCCCAGCTGGTTGTCTCTAAGCCAGTCATTCACATCATGGATACCCTCTGGCTCCAGCCCCTCACTCATTTAGGCCAGGGCTCTGCTGCCCTGGATGGGTGGGGGACCCACGGCCTGGGAGACAAGGTGCTTGGTCTCCCTGGCACTGATTAGTCTGTGACTTTTAAATAATACTAGCGACTGGCAGGTACTAGGCCCAACTGTGTGCCAGGCCTTCCCCACACGTGCTTTCGTACTACAGACAGCCCTGCACAGACAGGCGTCATCTCCATTTTCCAGAGGCGAGACCTAGGCCCGCGATGGTTAACTTGCCTGCGATCCACAGGGCTAGTGAGGAGGAGAGTCAGGGTGTACCCGTCTCCTAACGGGTGCTCAGTCTCTGTTGTAGAATGCATGAAATGAATGACTAGTGTGCTCTAGGGGATTTGGCTGCTGTGGGTCCTGGAAACACCACCCTCACCCCCTCGCCCCTACCCCTGCCCTCCGCAGTCCCTCTGGACCACTGCTGACTGCCCCGCTTCATCTTCAGTCTTGGTGGCATCCACCAAACTGGGGGCCAGAGTCTCTCCTGCAAGTCACACCTCACTGGGGATTGGCCTTCATCAGTGAGAGTATGTACAAGAACAGAGTCAGTGGGGCTCCAAAGGAGGCGGGGTTCAGCATGGCCAGCCCCACCCCCATACAAACACACAGGTCAGCTCGGGTGCCTCCCCTCTGCCATGCCAACCTCAACCTGCTCTGCTGGTCCTGCCAGTGCCCATAGCCTGGCTGGTGTTTGCAGTGCTTCCCCATTGAGTTAACTTGCTGTTTGTACTTTACCATGAGACACAATGAAATCCTCCCTCCAAGGGAGCATCAGCCCTGTGCCAGCACCAGACCCAGACCGGCCCTCCTGACTGGGCTCTCTGGCTTCTAGTCCCACCTGCCGGTCCATGAAGTGCTTCTGTCCATTTAGCACGGTTTCCCGGCGCCCCATGTGCCAGCCGGCTGCTCTGGAAGACATGCAGAGCGCACACTGACCCTCCACGGCGCCGCCTCTGCCTGTGCCGTCCCCCCCCCCCTCCCCCACCCCAAAGTCCCATCCCCCTCCCGGTCTCTCCCACCAGCTCCTGCTCCACTTGGGATGCCGCCTCCCCAAGAGGTGGGCCCTGCACCCACCCTGCACCGCTGCTCTAGGTCCTTCTCTTGTAGCTCTTCATGGGTTTATTTTTCTTCTTGGGTAGCACTTACTCCAGTTATAATTTAGATACCCATTTTTAAAAGTATCTCTTGGATATCTTACCTTCCACAGTCGAGCTCCACAAGGGCAGGGCTTCACATCGATCAGGTCACTCTTATATCCCCAGGACTTACCTGGTACATGGTCAGTCCCTGAAAAATATATGAAAAGTGAATTAGGGACAGGATGAAGAAGCTTACAAAATATCCTTTGAGAAGCCTCAAAGGTGGGAACTAGAGCTTTTAAGGCAAAAGGGGAAACAAAAATCTTTCCGTTTTGCAACTGATTGATGTTCTTCTCACCTGGCATCTGTCACCCATCACCTCACCTGTCTCGGGGATGCACTAAGGTGGACGACAGGCCTATGACACAGTGTGAGGGTCTCTGGAAATTCTGTCCCTCCTCTGCCACAAGCTCCCCGTGTGACTGTAGGCAAGTCTCTCCTCTCTAAGTCACGGTCACCTACCCAGGCAGGGGGCATCATGGTAGGAGCATGACCTTTCTCATCAGACTGTCTCAGGCTTGATGTGACAGTTCTGCAGTGTTGCTAGTGTTCTGTACCCCTCTGACCTGCCATCCTTAGGGTGGAGGCATTTAGCCTCATGGTCACAACATGGCTGCCGTGGCTCCAGTATTTACGTCTTCACACAACCACATATAAAGGCAGGACGCCACAGAATGGCTGGTTAAGGGGCAGCCGGGAGACGGGGACAGTGGAAAAGTGGACCAGAAAGCCGTTCTCAAAGGCCTCTCACTGGAATAAGAAGAGAAACTCCTTCCCAGGGGCATTTCTAGCTAACTTCCCTTCAATCTTACTCACTTGAGCTGGTTCACATGGTCACTTTTAGCTGCAAGAGAAGTTTTCCTTATGACTGTTGGATGGCAGTCAGCATGTCTTGACACACACATCCTTCAGTTAGTTCAGTTCAATTGTTCAGTCATGTCCAACTCTTTGCAAACCCATGGACTGCAGCATACCAGGCTTCCCTGTCCATCATCAACTCCCAGAGCTTGCTGAAACTCATGTCCATTGAGTCGGTGATGCCATCCAACTATCTCAGCTTCTGTCATCCCCTTCTCCTCCATCCTTCAGTCCTTCCCAGCATCAGGGTCTTTTCCAGTGAGTCAGTTCTTTACATCAGGTAGCCAAAGTATTGGAGTTTCAGGTTCAGCATCAGTCCTTCCAGTGAATATTCAGGACTCATTTCCTTTAGGATGGACTGGTTGGATCTCCTTGCAGTCCAAGGGACTCTCAAGAGTCTTCTCCAACACCATAGTTCAAAAGCATCAATTCTTCGGTGCTCAGCTTTCTTTGTAGTCCAGTTCTCACATCTGTACATGACTACTGGAAAAACCATAGCTTTGACTAGACGGACCTTTGTTGGCAAAGTAATGTCTCTGCTTTTTAATATACTGTCTAGGTTGGTCATAGCTTTTCTTCCAAGGAACAAGCGTCTTTTAATTTCATGGCTGCAGTCACCATCTGCAGTGATTTTGAAGCCCCCCCAAAAGTCTCTCACTGTTTCCACTGTTTCCCCATCTATTTGCCATGAAGTGATGGGACTGGATGCCATGATCTTAGTTTTCTGAACGTTGAGTTTTCAGCCAACTTTTTCACTCTCCTCTTTCACTTTCATCAAGAGGCTCTTTAGTTCTTCTTTGCTTTCTGCCATAAGTGTGGTGTCATCTGTATATCTGAGGTTATTGGTATTTCTCCCGGCAATCTTGATTTCAGCTTTTGCTTCATCCAGCCCAGCATTTCTCATGATGTACTCTGCATACAAGTTAAACAAGCAGGGTGACAATATACAGCCTTGACGTACTCCTTTCCTGATCTGGAACCAGTCTGTTGTTCCATGTCCAGTTCTAACTGTTGCTTCCTGACCTGCATACAGTTTTCTCAGGCAGGTCAGGTGGTCTGGTATTCCCATCTCTTGAAGAATTTTCCAGTTTGTTGTGATCCACACAGTCAAAGGCTTTGGCATAGTCAATAAAGCAGAAATAGATGTTTTTCTGGAACTCTCTTGCTTTTTCCATGATCCAGTGGATGTTGGCAATTTGATCTCTGGTTCCCCTGCCATTTCTAAATCCAGCTTGAACATCTGAAAGTTCATTGTTCACATACTGTTGAAGACTGGCTTGGAGAATTTTGAGTGTTACTTTGCTAGGGTGTGAGATGAGTACAATTGTGCCAAAGTGAACATTCTTTGGCATTGCCTTTCTTTGGGATTGGAATGAAAACTGACCTTTTCCAGTCCTGTGGCCACTGCTAGTTTTCCAAATTTGCTGGCATATTGAGTGCAGCACTTTCACAGCATCATCTTTTAGGATTTGAAATAGCTCCACTGGAATTCCATCACCTCCACTAGCTTTGTTCATAGTGTTGTTTCCTAAGGCCCACTTGACTTCACATTCCAGGATGTCTGGCTCTAGGTGAGTGATCACACCATTGTGGTTATCTGGGTCATGAAGATCTTTTTTGTTTAGTTCTTCTGTGTATTCTTTCCACCTCTTCTTAATATCTTCTGCTTCTGTTAGGTCCATACCATTTCTGTCTTTTATTGTGCCCATCTTTGCATGAAATGTTCCCTTGGTGTCTCTAATTTTCTTGAAGAGATCTCTAGTCTTTCCCATTCTGTTGTTTTCCTCTATTTGTTTGCATTGATCACTGAGGAAGGCTTTCTTATCTCTCTTTGTTGTTCTTTGGAACTCTGCATTCAAATGGCTATATCTTTCCTTTTCTCCTTTGCCTTTCACTTCTCTTCTTTTCTCAGCTATATGTAGGGCCTCTTCAGACAACCATCTTGCCTTTTTGCATTTCTTTTTCTAGGGGATGGTCTTGATCCCTGTCTCCTGTACAATGTAATGAACCTCCATCCATAGTTCTTCAGGCTCTCTATCAGATCTAATCCCTTGAATGTATTTGTCACATCCATTGTATAATTGTAAGGGATTTGATTTGGGTCATACCTAAATGATCTGGTGGTGGTCTCAACTTTCTTCAGCTTAAGTCTGAATTTGGCAGTAAGGAGTTCATGATGTGAGCCACAGTCAGCTCCCAGTCTTGTTTTTGCTGACTGTATCGAGCTTCTCTATCTTTAGCTGCAAAGAATATAATCTGATTTTGGTATTGACCATCTGGTGATGTCCATGTGTAGAGTTTTCTCTTGTGTTGTTGGAAGAGGGTGCTTGCTGTGATCAGTGCGTTCTCTTGGCAAAACTCTGTTAGCCTTTGCCCTGCTTCATTTTGTACTCTAAGGCCAAATTTGCCTGTTACTCCAGGTGTTTCTTGACTTCCCACTTTTGCATTCCAATCACCTATGATGAAAAAGACATCTTTTTTGGGTGTTGGTTCTAGAAGGTCTTGTAGGTCTTCACAGAACTGTTCAACTTCAGCTTCTTCAGCATTACTGGTTGGGGCATAAACTTGGATTACCATGGTATTGAATGGTTTGCCTTGGAAATGAATAGAGATCTTTCTGTCATTTTTGAGACTGCATCCAGGTACTGCATATTGGACTCTTTTTTTTTTTTTACTATGACGACTACATTTCTTCTAAGGGATTCTTACCCACAGTAGTAGATATAGTGGTCATCTGAGTTAAATTCACCCATTCCGGTCCATCCTAAAATGTTGATGATCACTCTTGCCGTCTCCTGTTTGACCACTTCCAATTTGCCTTGATTCATGGACCTAACATTCCAGATTGCTATGCAGTATTGTTCTTTACAGCGTCGGACTTTACTTCCATCACCAATCGCATCCACAAATGGGTGTTGTTTTTTGCTTTGGCTCTGTCTCTTCATTCTTTCTGGAGTTATTTCTCCACTGATCTCCAGTAGCATTTTGGGCGCCTATCCACCTGGGGAGTTCATCTTTCAGTGTCCTATCTTTTTACCTTTTCATACTGTTCATGGGGTTCTCAAGGCAAGAATACTGAAGTGGTTTGCTATTCCCGTCTCCAGGGGACCATTTTTTGTCAGAACTCTCCACTGTGACCCATCCGTCTTGGATGGCCCTTCATGGCATGGCTCATAGTTTCATTGAGTTAGACAAGGCTGTGGTCCATGTGATCAGATTGGTTAGTTTTCTGTGATTGTGGTTTTCATTCTGTCTGCTCTCTGATGGATAAGGATAAGAGGCTTATGGAAGCTTCCTAATGGGAGAGACTGACTGGGAAACTGGGTCTTGTTCTGCTGGGCGGGGCCATGCTCAGTAAATCTCTAATCCAATTTTCTGTTGATGGGCGGAGCAGTGTTCCCTCCCTGTTGTTTGACCTGAGGCCAAACTGTGGTGGAAAAGGCAATGGCACCCCACTCCAGCACTCTTGCCTGGAAAATCCCATGGATGGAGGAGCCTGGTAGGCTGCAGTCCATGGGGTTGCTAAGAGTCGGACACAACTGAGCGACTTCACGTTCACTTTTCACTTTCATGCATTGGAGAAGGAAATGGCAACCCACTCCAGTGTTCTTGCCTGGAGAATCCCAGGGACAGGGAAGCCTGGTGGGCTGCCGTCTGTGGGGTCACGCAGAGTTGGACACAACTGAAGCGACTCAGCAGCAGCAGCAGACTGTGGTGGAGGTAATGAAGACACTGGTGACCTCCTTCGAAAGGTCCCGTGCATGCACTGTGCACTTAGTGCCCCCTGCCTATAGCAGGCCACCACCAACCCACACCTCCGCCGAAGACGCCTGGACACTCACGGGCAAGTCTGGGTCAGTCTCTTGTGGGGTCACTGCTCCTTTCTCTTGCATCCTGGTGTGCACAGACTTTTGTTTGTGCCCTCCAAGAGTCTGATTCCCCAGCCCTGTGTGAGTTCTGGTGGCTCTATGGTGGGGTTAATGGTGAGCTCCTCCAAGAGGGCTTATGCCACACCCAGGTCTACTGCACCCGGAGCCCCTGCCCCTGCAGCAGGCCACGGCTGGCTGTACCTCCACAGGAGACACTCAAGCACAGTTCTGGCTCAGTCTCGGTGGGGTCTCTGGGTCCTGGTGTGCACAAGGTTTGTTTGAGCCCTCCGGGCATCTCTGGCCAGTATGGGATTTGATTCTAAACGTGATTTCGCCCCTCCTGCCATCTTCCTGGGGCTTCTCCTTTACCTTTGGACTTGGGGTATCTTTCCTTGGTGGGATCCAACATTCTCCTGTCAGTGGTTGTTTAGCAGTGAGTTGTAATTTTGGAGTTCTTGGAGAAGATGAGCACATGTCCTTTTACTCCGCTGTCTTGTAGAATTTCAACCCTTCAGTTGGCCCTTGGCAACCCTTTCAACCCTTCAGTTGGCCTTTGGGAAATGCCACTTGTTACTGTTAACTCTCATGTTCTCCGCACCAGCTTTCTCACTTGGCCTGGAACAGAAGTCCTAAGCAGGCAGGGACCAGGCTGAACCCAAGTGAAACACATCAGAAAATTCCTAATGATTGATGACTATCCCTTGTTACTTGATTCTTCTCTTCTGTTAAACAGTGTCTATCTCCCACTGAACATGATTTGTTGTTCTTTCAAGTAACACACACACATTTTTAATGAAACAAAACATAAGAAAGTAAAGAAAAAATCAAAAGTGATCTTGGTGATACCCATGTTAAGCATCCTCCTGTGCCATCTTTTCTCTCCCGCGCCTTCTGCCTCCTCTTACCAGCATCATCACACACGGATCTAGCTTTACACAAATGGCTGTGCGGGGCACACTCTGCGCTATGCCTGGTGCTTTCATCTTACAGTCTTGTTCAGATCCAGTGCTCCGGTGGGTTCTGTGAAGCCCCTGATTGCTGGTATGTGGTTCATTAACTCACTGGCATCTCACTGTTGACTGTTTGCTTGAAGCTGCATTCTCTGGAGCCAGGGTGGTCAATTCCCCCATCCACTGGGGAGGGTGGTGGCTCCAGGGCCAGAGCCCCATTACACATCAGGTCTCCCTGACAAAGGGAAACCCTCATCAGCGGTCACACCAGTGAAGCTCTGGGCACCAAGGCTAACCCAGGCAGCCCGCTTATGATCAGAAGTGCCTTCTGTCACCTCATGAAGCAGTCCCCATTCAGGAGGCTCAGCCTTCACTTCGCTACTGCTCCTGTGAGTGAGCAGATTATCTGCTCCAGTCTGGACAGGGCCCCCTCCCCCCTGCCCTGGCTTCCTTGCTGTGGCCACGAGCCCTGCTTCCTTCTCCCAGGGGGCAGGGGTTCTCCCATAGTGTCTGACCTCCCTGCTGCCCTGCAGCCCCTGGTCACTTTCTGTCCTCAGGAAGACAGACACAGGACACCCTGTCCTTTCTCCCTCAGTCCCACTCACCAAATACGATGATAACAGTCCTAGTAACAGCTGCACTGATTGCTTCCTGTGTCGGGCCCCAGCGAGGATAGTTACTATTAATTACCAAGCCCCTCTCCATGGAAAGTTAAGGAAACTGAAGCACCAGGCAATGAAGGCAATTGCCCCGTCACACAGCTCAAGTCTGGCTCCAAAAGCACCCTCTTCGTCTGAACTCTTAAGGGGATTATCGTGGAGGATGGAGTGACAGACCCGATGCAGGGGACAGGGTGCTGAGAAAAGGAGGCCGAGAAGGGGCATTTAATCCACCGTGGAGATGGAGTGAAAAATCGTGTTCCCGCAGCTTAGCGTCTGTGAGTCTGTGAACCTCCAGAAGTTGGGCGGAGGGTGTGTGTGTGGTAAAACCGTGTGTCTTGGTTCATTTGTCACAGTGTCAGAGGCATCCGTGATTCAGAGCGGGGACGGCTGCCGGGCCAGATGATCCTCCAGGGTCCCTTCCCGGTCCCGAGCCTGTGGTTCTGTGACCATATAAGGCCGTGGTGCCTGGGGAGCCTCAGTGCTGCCGAGTGCAGTCCTGCATGGAGAAGGGGAAGCAGAGAGCAAAGGGAGCCCCAGCCCAGGCCCCCTCGCAGGTCCCCAGGACAACAGAGAGAGGAGCAGGGTAGGGGAGGCCGGGGGACCCTCCCTGGTTGCCTCTTCCCAGAAACCTCACGTGAGCTCACTGCTGCCCTCCCATGCTCTCCCCATCTCTGCGTGGGTTCTCCTCCCTCGGTTGCGTTGCCAGGTTTCCAGAGTCCCACCAAAGCTGGACACTCAGGGCTGCAGAGTCAGCCTTGCTTGCTCCTGGGTTTCTTCTGCTCTGGCAGCTTGGGAAACCCCTCAGAGCCCCTAACCCTAGTGCAAGTGTACTAGGAGATGGCCTAGTGTGGAGTGGGCACCAAGGCGGCCTCTAGCCTGGTCCACCTCTGCGATGCTAGCTCTGCAGATATAAGGAATCCAGTGGGTTCCCACTCCACCCCCCCACACCCCCGCACAGACACAGATACACACAGACACACACACACACACACATGCTCACACACACACACCTGTCTTCTTTAGCGAGCTCCTTGGAGAGGGGCAGATCTTGTGCCCCAGTGTAATCTTGCTTGTGGAGTTACATCCCATATTCTCTGACTTCAGAGAACCACCCTGTGTCAGAGTCTGTTCAGAGCCAACCCTGTGTCAGCTGATAAGGAGAGTGGGAACTGAGATGGAGGACCGACAGACAGGCTGCTGGTATGGACAGAAAGTTAATAAACAAGTGTACTAGGAGATGGCCTCCCAAGGTGCAAAACATATTTTGGTCATGACTGTGTTGGTTGTAAGTGACAGAAACCCAAATCAAATCAGCTTATGCAAAAATAAGAGGGAGTCAGAGAACTCGTGTCCCTCGAAAGTGTCAGGACAGGGCTAGCTTCAGGAACAGCTGGATCCAGTCATCAGGGGCTGTCTCTGGGACTTGGTTCTGTGCCCCTGTCACTCAGCTGTGTAGATGGCGCTCAGTTTGTCTGAGGCTGCTGCAGTGTGAGATGCTGGAGCTGCCACTGACCATTACTAAGGTGCCCCGTGCAGACTCATTCCTGCTTTCCAGATCCCATCCTCATCTCTTCCAGGGCTAGACTTGGGCTGCCACAAGAAGCCCGACTCCCCCAGGCTACCTCTCCAACCCCTGTGCCTCCTTTCCTCGCCCCACACCCCTTGGACTGATATAGGAGGTGTTTTGATGCTAACTTTGTGTGTGAAATCTCTGGGTTCTCAGGGAACCTGGATATAGGAATTCTAGCAGAAGAAGCATCCTGCGTCTCAGCATCCACGTGGTAGGTACAAGCACGGCCTCAAATGCCACTGTCACCCTTGCCAGCTGTGTGACCTCGGGTGACTGGGTTAACCTTTCTGAGCCTTTGTTGCCTTCCTCTATTGAGATAAAAATTATCTCCTGGGATTGTTTTGAAGATTAGATGTGATAGTACATGCAAAGCCCTTGGCACAGAGAGTAAACCCTTAAACATTAGTGGCTATTGTGGTTCTGCTTCTCTTATACCACCAATGAAGGAAATTCTCTTTAAGGGACTTTGACTTTCGAATGAAGGTATCATTACTAACAGCTACTGTATATTATTGTTGTTGTTTGTTGTTGCTAAGCTGTGCCCGACTCTTTGTGACCCCATTATAGCCCGCCAGGCCCCTCTGTCCATGGGATCCCAGTTGAGGATACTAGAGTGGGATGCCATTTCCTTCTCCAGGGGATCTTCTCAAACCAGGGGTCAAACCTGCGTCTCCTGCATTGGCAGGTGGATTCTTTACTGCTTAGCCCCCAGAGAAGCCCACCATATATTACATACTTGCAGTGAAGTGAAGTGAAACTCACTCAGTCATGTTCAACTCTGCGACCCCATCAACCGTATAGTCCATGGAATTCTCCAGGCCAGAATACTGGAGCGGGTAGCCTTTCCCTTCTCCAGAGGATCTTCCCAACCCAGGGATCAAACCCAGGTCTCCTGCCTTGCAGGAAGATTCTTTACCTACTGAGCCACAAGGGAAGCCCAAGAATACTGGAGTGGGTAGCCCATCCCTTCTCCAGGGGATTTTCCTGAACCAGGAACCAAACTGGGGTCTTTCCTGCATTGCAGGTGGATTCTTTACCAACTGAGCTATGAGGGAAGCCCTACTATATACAATAGGCACTTTACATTTATTTCTCACAATGAGTTCTTGTAGTTGAAGAAACCAAAGCCTGAGGAGTTAAATCCTTTCCTAGGAACACACAGCTCATGAGTGATGGAGTTGGCGTCACCCACATTCTTCTGACTCCTCAGATCTGACCACTGCTCTACTCTTTTCTCCCCGGAATGAGATGGGAAATAGAAAATAAAGAAGCCTTAAGTGATACTTTTAAGGATAAATGATTCAAATCAATGCTGAGGCAGAGTTGGGGGAGAAGAATGTGGCATGAAAGAAATACTGAAGGACTTTTACTAAAAAAGTGCAGCGTTTTTCTCTGAATAGTAGCATTATGAATATTACTTACTTTCGGTGTTGTTATGCATGGTGCAGCTTTTCTAGGGTTGAGTCAGAGGGAACGGAAGGTATAAAATTCTACCCTGAAGCAAGAAGCCCAATTTTAAGCTAATATAAGCCAGCATGAACAAGTTATGCAACCAGTAATCATGATTTGAGCAGTTTTTGCCCAAATTGCATCATTTTTGTAAGCCCCAAATGAAGCTTTCTTATTTGAGGGCACCCCAGGCACCTGTGAGGCCTTCCAGGCAGTATTTGGTCTAGCCCACCCCGAGGCTTGAGGTGTGGCAAAAAGGACCGTGTGCTTAGTTAGAGAGCCGGGTTCTGTTCCGGCATTTGGCTCTTACTGTTTTTGCTGACAGCCATTAGGCCGGTTACCCAGTCTTACTCAGTCTCAATACAGATGGATAGAATAAAAGTCTACCCTCCCTACCTTGTCAGGTGCTGTAAAGGTTAATACTAACAGGTGTGAAAAAATAACCCTAGTGGAAGGAGATCCTGTAGGCGGCCAAGGAGCTAGAGAGCATTCCCAGGAGAGTAGCAAGGCCGGCTGGTCCAAAGCAAAGCATGAAAAACTCATGGAGCCGGCTTCCTGCAAGAGTGTGTCATGGGAACCAGCAGATCCAGGCTGCACCTCTTAGGGCACCCAGAGTTCCCACCCTCTGAGGAGAGTCGGGCCGTGGAGGCTTTTTAGTGATGGCTCTGGCGTTCACAGTATGCATCTTATCAGGCTTTCCTTTCAAGCAATTTCATGCTTTCTTGTTGTTGTTTAGTCACTAAGTCACGTTCGATTCTTTGTGACCCCATGGACTGTGTGTAGCCAGCCAGGCCCCTCTGCCCATGGGATTTCCCAGGCAAGAACACTGGAATGGGTTGCCATTTCCTTCTCCAAAGATCTTTCTGACCCAGGGATTGAACCTGTGCCTCCTGCACTGACAGACATTGGCATACAGACTCTTTACCGCTAAGCCACGAGAGAAGCAGTATAACGCGCCTTCTCGTGTAATATAAGAATTGTTCAGCAACATATTTCCATTTTATCCCTCCCTTCCTTTGTGCTATTGTTGCATAGATTTTACTTCTACGTTTCCATATGCATGTCACAATACATCTTTCAGCCTTTCTCCTCTCTCTGCTTCGGTTTTGATGGTTTCCATTGCTGTGTCTTCGAGTTCATTCTTCTTTGGGGTGTCTCATCTGCTGTTAGTCCCTGTCAGTGAAATTTTTATTTCAGATACTGTATTTTCATTTCTAGATACTCTGTTTTGCTCTTTTTCATATCTTCCATTTCTCTACTCATTATGTTCATGTTTTCCTTTAGTTTCTTGAGAATATTTTAGATAGCTGTTTTTGAGGTCTCATTTGTTAATGCCATCATCTCTGACACTTCTGAGTTTGCTTCTGTTGACTAATTTGTCTCCTGGTTATGGATCACACTTTCCTCCTCCTTTGCATATCCAGAAATGTTTTTATTGGATGCTGGATACTATGAATATTAGATTGGTAAGTATCTGGATTTCACCGTCCTCTTAAGGAGTGTTAGATTTTATTCTGTCATGCAGTTATTGACTTGTGGGTCAATTTGGGTTTTTCTTTGAGACTCATTTTTGAGTTCTGTCAGGGGCAGGTCTAAAAGTAGCCTTTACTACTGAGGAGTGAGCCTTCTGGGGTCTCTGCCAAATGCCCTGGGGGTTTAACTCTGCATTCTGACTAATGGGAACTTGCACCACTCAGACTTGGGTGAGCTTTGGGACGGGTCTACCTTAGAAGCTCCCTGACGCATGTTTCTTCTCAAGTTTGTAGAGTCTCACTCGGTTCAGCCAAAGGCTCAAAAAGACCCCCAATCAGATATGTGGAGCTCCGTGTCTCGCTGTCTCTCTCTCCTCTCCTCTTTCCTCTCAGGGACTCTGCACCTCAGCCTTCCAGAACTTTTCCCTTTACCCCATGTGCTCAGGAAGGCGGCTATACTGTGCACGGGCCCTCCCTCCCCGCGCTGAGGTCTGGTGGATGCCTCCGGGCAGAAAGCCAAGGCGATCACAGGACTCATCCCTCACAGGACTCGCCACGCTCGCTTCCCTTCCGTCCCAGATCACAAGTCCCGCGCTGCTTATTCTCCAGTGTCTGAAAGCCCTTGTTTCACGTATTTTGTCCAGATCTCTAGTTGTTTACAGTGGGAACTAACAATTCCCTTTGAGATTCCCTCTAGGGTAGTACACATCCATGATGCAAACTGGATGTATACTCAAAAACTTGTACAAAGCTGGATTTAAGGCTAATAAAAGACAGTCAAAAGGCAGTGGGGTCATTTTGATCTGCTTCTTAGAGAAGCTCAGGATAAAGGCTCACAACCCAGCACCAAGTCACATTTTATAATAGAAATCGTTACTATCCATCAGCTGACCTGGGGATAAGTAAACATGGTATATCTGTAGGTGGAATCTGGTTTGACAGTAAAAAGGAAGGGAGTGCTGACGGATGCGACAGCACAGGTGAATACAGATGAACACGCCAAGTGAAGGAAACTAGTCGCAAAAGACGACACTTCGTCTGGTCACATGTATGTGAAATGTCTCGAGTAGACAAATTTGTAAAATCAGAAGGCAGATCAGATGAGCGGTTGCTTCCTGCTGGAGGTGGGGGATGGAGTGACTGCTAATGGGTACAGGATTTCTTTGGGGGAGGACAAAAACATTCTGAAATTAGAGATCACTGCCCAACCTTGTGAATACACTAAGGAATGGTGAATCTCACGTTTCCCACGGGTGGATTATATGGTCTGTGAACTCTTATCTCAGTAAAACTGTTTATAGAGAGAGAGACTTACTAGCAGTGTTCTCCAGTACCGAAGCACATGCAAGGCTGGAGAAGGGCTGCAGAGGTAGTAAGGGAGTCTGAGCTATTACACAGGTGGATGTACACGTCACAGGTGGTATTCAGTCTTGGACTGAAAAACGTGACCACAGGAGAGTTTGCAGTTTACTGGCAGATGACTAATGTTGGATGTGTGTGTGTGTTCGTGTGCGTGCGTGCTCAATTGTGTCCGACTCTTCATGACCCCACAGACTGTAGTCTGCCAGGCTCCTCTGTCCATGGGATTCTCCAGGCAAGAATACTGGAGTGGGTTGCCATTCCCTTCTCCAGGGGATCCTCCCAACCCAGGGATCAAACCCACGTCTCTTGCATTTCCTGCATTGGCAGGTGGATTCTTTGCCACTGTGTCAGCTAGGAAGCCCCTAATGTTGGGTGTTAGTCTTAAAATCCATTTGTCTTTTCTTAATTACCTCAACCGTGAGCAGATTCTTGCAGAGTCTTAGTTTTACCCCCTTTCTAGTTTTCTCTGCTTCCTGGGCCCTTGTCAGCAATGGGCACCATCTGCCGGGCTCAGGGGCCTCAGGGCATGTCCTCCCTCAGCCTTGACCCCAGCTGAGCCTGAGCGCAGAAGGGCGCTGAGTGTTGCGCGGTCTCTGGGAGCTGCAGCGTCACCTCCGTGTCCTCCGTGTCAGGTTCAGAGCCACCAGAACAAGGGCAACACAGTGGCCACATCCCAACCGAGGGTGGAGAGCAGGCCCTCTGCTTCACAGCCACCAGAACAAGGGCGACACAGTGCTCACATCCCAACCGAGGGTGAACAGGCCCCCTCCTTCTGCTGGCTCTTCTGTTGTCAAAGATGAAGGTGGTTCATTTGAAGTGAGTGACCTTACCTTCGTTAAAAGCAGTGGAAGTTTGCTGTGAGAGAAAAATGTGTTCTTCATCTGCAGGCTTTTTTCAGGGTCTTCAACAGTATGCTCCTGAGTGGATATTTAAGCTAAAACCCTGAGCTTTGCTTAAAAATACTATTGGCAAGACTTCCCTGGTGACTTAATGGTTGAGAAATCCGCCTGCTGATACAGGGAACAGGGGTTCAGTCCCTGGCCTGGGAAGATTCCACATGCCTCGGGGCAGCCAAGCCCGTGTGCCACAGCCACTAAGCCCGTGCCCTCGAGGCCTCACCCCACAACAAGAGAAGCCGCGCACCGCAGCTGGAGAGTGGCCGCCACTCACCGCGACCAGAGAAAGCCCACACACAGCACCGCAGACCTAGAGCAGCCAAAAGTAAATAGTAAAATATTCATGACAAGCATACATTGAGTGTTCAGTGTGTGTTCTGAGTGCTTTCAAGTGTTGTCAACCCCTGGACTGATCTTGCTTCCATGGTATATAGGGAATATAAACAGACTGCCTTTCTTTTTTCCACAATTTTGTTTTTTAAATTTTTCGGTAATTCCAGTAGATTTTTCCTTCAGATATTGTGGTGTGACCACAGCAGCTCAGTAACTCAGCATCCAGGTTGGACCAGGCCCTCAGCCAGCTAAGCCAGGAGGTTGGCCGGGGATTGGGGGGAAGTAGAGAGGGAGGGGAGGGGATGGCCTCCCACATCTGCCACGCTCATTGCCAGGTGAGGCCAGTGCGCTCATCAGACATGCTGTGTGTGGTTTCCCTCTAGGATCATCCACGAAGACGGCTTCTCTGGCGAAGACGTGAAGCAGTACAAGCCGGTGGTCTACAGCAACACCATCCAGTCCCTGGCAGCCATCGTCCGGGCCATGGACACTCTGGGCATCGAGTACGGTGACAAGGAGCGAAAGGTAGGCCTGTCCCTGCTCCCCGCATGTCCTCTCTATGGGGCCGGGCTGCCGTATGGGGACGGGGCGAGACTGTGCTCTGTCACCAGCCAGGGCACCCATCCACCTGGCCAGTGCAGCCCAACAGGGGGCTCCGGTGGTGGGCAAACCGCCACAGCACAATCGCGACGGAGACGACAAACCCAGAATTCCAGGGTTTATTATGTAGATGAGAAAGGGTTGGTGACACTGCCCTAAATCGTGACCCTCACCACATTGTCCAAGTACATGCCCTTGGGCAACTCACTTGAACAGAAAAATATATTTTTAGGCACTACAAGCCCCACCTGGCCACCATCTCCCCTCCTTCGGGCAGCTTTCCTTTCCTTGCCAGCGGTGGGGGCAGCTGTTCAAACCCACTCTCTTCCTCCTTTGCACCAGGGGGCTGTGTTTTCCCTGCCTCCAAGGTGAGTCTGAGGACCAGGGGCACTCTCCTTCCTGCAGGAAGTTGGCATCCTAGAACAGGGACAGTTTTCAGTTGAGTTTCCAGGCTTCTGATAGGTGGTGAATGGAATAAGTCATAAAAACTCTTATTTGCAAATGTCTGCATTCACTGAAGTTACACAGCTATACTGGAAAAGCCAAATAAAAGGGGCGAGGGGAAACAGCCTTGGAAAGTTCTCTGCAGGAGTGGCTCTTTGTCTCCTGCTGGGACTCTGAATCCCAACCATCCTCTCCTTGTGACCTGAAGTGTGAGGTGGGGAGCAGGTGGAGGCCGTCGAGTGCCTGGGCCCCTCGTTGGAGCCTCTGGATAGAGAGCGTTAAGCTCCGGTTCCCATGTGGCTTGGTTGTGCACTGTGTATATATCCTTTCTTTGCCAAAAAATCACCTCCCTCATGGAGGAAAACCATCCTCACCTTCGCTGGGTGTAATAAATCATCTGTGACAGATAGCTTTAAATGTAAAATTCAATGTTATATGCACAAAATCCTAATTCTCTGCGACAATCATCCCAGCTCAGGTATCGCCTTCCCCCCGGAGGAGGGGAAAGTGAGTGACTGAGGATGTCCAGGGCCAGCCTGGGGCGGGGAAGCCAGGCGCTGCCCCTCAGGGAGGAAACCCTTCTCCCTGGGGATGGGCTTTGGTTTTGGTCCCAGAGCCAGGACCATGGAATGAGGGACACTGCGAGCTCTTAAGTTTTGTTTGCACTAAGAATTCACTGAGGATACAGTGTGCCAGGCCTTGCTGGAGATGTGTGTGTATGAGTCACTCATTCGTGTCCAACTCTTAGGACCCCATGGACTATAGCCTGCCAGGCTCCTCTGTCCATGGGATTCTCCAGGCATGAATGCTGGAGTGGGTTGCCATTTCCTTCTCCAGGACAGTAGAACTGGAGAGACCAGTCAGCAAAGAGCAGCCCAGATCATCAGATGTAGCCAAGACAGGTTACAGGACTTCATTCATTTTAATAATAATGGTCACAACAGTAACACCAGTAGCTCTCTTGTACTGAGCACCTACTAGAGGCCAGGCACTGTGCCATAAGCACTTTGCAAGTATTAACTCACTTTTGTCAACTCGGGCGGGCGTTAAAGCAGGAAATGCCCGGTCTGATCTTCAGACATGGGACAGGCCTTTGGTCTCTCTGTCTGTCTTTTGGTCAAAGAAAGCTTAGTGCCTGAATCTCAGTTAACCAGATGACACAGTGCAGAAGGCTCACATGTCCATAGCACACACTTCACACAAACACACCCACCCACCACAGCCTTCGAGACCTTCCAAGAGTGTGTGTGTTCACTGCCATGCCCACCTCTCAAGCAACTCTTCCTTCCTCAGAACCTCCTGCCCTGATTATAACCCAAAACAGCGTGACTTTGAAATGCTTTTCTCCTTCAGTTTTGGAAAACGTCTGTTGTTCCTGGAGGATTTTGTTTTCCCAGTTTATTATCCTGAGTAGGGAGGTGGTTGCTTGGGTATTGCTAGGAACATGACGTGCTAAGGTCTATACCGCGGGGCCCATCCGGCTGTTTCTTGTGTGGTGGAGACAGCCCTCAAGTAGAGGGTTGGGAAAGGCTCCACTGAGAAGGGAGGCCGAGAACAGAACGGGTGCTCCCTGGAGCCGGAGGAGCTGGAGCCCAGTCCTCTGCCGGCAGGTGGCACCACGGCACTCAGGCTTATCAGGAAGTCCTCCAGGCCCCGGGACATCTCCTCCTGCTGTATTTCACCTTAGGCCACAGTGAGCCAGGCAGCAGGAGAAGGTGTTCCCTGGGAGTGGCCTGGTGTGGATTTGCTGTCTAGGAGCTGCTTGCAGGGACCCCCCCACCCCACCCCCGCCCACCTGCCTGTGTATCAGCTGTGGGGGGTTTGGAGAGTGAGGTGGAAGGGGGCAACTACTTCACACTAGATGGCCAGGGAAGGTTCCCCTGAACCTGAAAGGGATATTTGTGATGAAAAGACCTCGAGAAGGAGCCGAGGAGGAGCCGTGGGAGGAAGAGAAACAGAGGCTCCAAGCAGACACCACCAGGCCCTAAGAGAAAGTGAGCCTGGTGAGTTGAGAGTGAGAAGTGAAAAAAAAAATAAGAGGCACAGAGAGGCAAAACGATTTATCCAAGGTCATTCAGCACAGAATCCGTATTTATAGATTTGTAACCCTAAGGAAACTATGATCCATGTGGCTCAGGTCCAGGGCAGAGCCCCATTTAAAGAGGCACAGTACAGCCAGGCAACACAAAGCTTCAGAGCCCTGTTCTTCGGAGTCTCTCCCAAAACTCAGGGTACTCAGAGGACAGCCCCCACTGCTCGTCTCACAGGGCCTTTCCTGCCTTCCCCCGTCTGTCTCAGTCCTGCTCTCTTGAACCGCTTTCTTCCTAAGCTTTCTTCCTAAGTGCCCCGACACCGTCTCTCTACACACCACCACGAGCCTGCCAGGCTCTCCCCCTCCTGCCCTCTTTAGTCTTCTCACTTGTCCGTCTCTGCCTCCTGCCCTCTCCCTCCCTATCCCCATCTCTCTCTTCCCGTCTCCAGCTGTCTCTCCGTGGCTCCTTCTCCCTGGGTCTTTCTCCCCTTTCTCCACCTCCTTCCTCCGCCTCCTCCCCACCCCTCTCTGCATCTCTGTCTCCCTCCTTCCTCCCCGCTCTCCCTGCTCACCCCAGCTCATTGTCATGTAAATTGTCCTAAACTTTTGAGAGGATCTTCCCCTCCCTCTTCTCCCTCCATCCTACGCCCAGGGCCTGCATCTGCATCATAAAAGCAGAGAACCTCATCTGGCAGAACTGGCCTCAACCCTGACACTGGAACAAAGTCTGGGGGAAACTGGACAATCAGAGGATTAGGAAGTTCATTTGGGCAAGCCGAGGATGGGGAAAGTCTATGAACACTCCCTTGTGATGAATTTGATCACACCCATGTGTATATAGAAATACACACAAATTTATGTCCAAATGCAATGTATACTTGCATATGTAAAGCACATTATAATGGGACAATAGCAAAGAAGTAATGCTTTGAACTTGTGTGAGGCTTTATTCAGTTGAAAAACCCTCTCATTTTCATTTTTCCTTTGTGCATGTCCTATTTCTCCCACTAAATTTTGAACTCCCTATGGGCAGAATATAGGTCTTACCCATCTAGTACAGTGCCTGACACAGGAAGTATTGGATAAACTGCATTCCAATCCCAGTTCAACCACCAACTGTATGGCCCTGGGTACATTATAGCTTCCTTGGGATTTCTGTCTGTAAGATGGGCATAATTCTGATACTGTCCCCTTTCATCTGGTGTTAAGGTTAGATGAGGTGACGCACGTGAAATGCTGGGACAGCGCCTGACACGTCCAGCACCTAACCGGCAGTCCGGGGCCAGTGCCCTAAGTGGGGCTAAGATCAGTGCTGGTGCTGGAATTGCTACCCAGTCTCTGCCGGTTCACCAAGGGGCTTCGTTGGAGTGCCCCCTCCCTGCCCTGAGATGAGATATGGTACTCTTTGAGGAGGCAGAATCAGATTTCACACTTAGATTCCAGAACGTCACAGAATCTCCTCTGGTAAGAGAAACCTTGCCATTTAAGTCACACAGTGGAGCACTGAACACGGTCTCCTTTTGAATCAGGGAAATGCTGTGATGCTGTCTCCACGGCGCAGCACTGTGTACCCTGTAGTTCACAAGAATTCTGAAACAGATGGAAACAAGGATGCTCTCTAGTCTGTATCTGCCTGAGTTCCTTGGGGTCTAGAGAAACCTCAGCGGGTGTTTTCAGGTCTGATGGGGGGCTGGGGAGGTGACAAATGAAGGCCCAAACCTGAGGCCGGAAAGAGGCTTCCTCCAGGCAGCAGCACGTACACCACGATGTGCTAGACGCTGCCACTCTTCCGCTGTAGCAGGCCAGCCCCAGCCCAGCTCTGACCCTCTGCCCACCCAGGCTACAGAGCTTGAAACTCCTCCGTTTAAGACCATCTAAGTCTGGTGCTCCATTTTGCAGATGAGAGCCCCACCTGGCCCCGACAGGAAAGAGACTTACTCCAGGGATGACGTGGCAGGCCGGCACTAGAGTTTGAGGTTTTCTGAATCTCTGCTCAGTTCTCTTTCCATCTCAGCAGCCTGCCCAAAATCACTCAGCCAACCTGGGGCCTTGTTGTCTTTCATTTGGTGGGTCAGCCAGTCATCCCACAAATACTCAGTGAGCAGTCACAACACCCCTGGCAGACAGTGCATGGGGAGGCAGGGTTAGATGCAAAAATGAAAGAGGGAGCCCACCCTTTGATTTGCAAGGCCTCCCCAGCTCTGCAGTGCAGCCAGGTCTGCTTGCTTCCTGTCATCTGAGACTGGATCAGGCCCCAGGCCCTGGGTTTGGGGCAGGTGTCTGTTTTTTAAGCCCTGCCATAAAGAGTGCCACACCTGGCTGCTAGTACCTTGGCCCAGGTTGGCAGCACAAGTGGCTCTTCCTGGCCTTCCTCCAAAAAGACCAACTCAGAGGAACAGCAGGTTTCAAGATGGGAAAGGAAGAGGCGGGGGATTAAAATGCCAGGTTTTGAGATGGCCCTTTAATGCCTCTCCTTCTTAGCCTCTTTTTGGGTTTCCACAGCTGAAGATAGTCGCTCCCTCCTCTGAACACGGTCGTTCTGGAGCTCCAGACCCAGCCGTCTCCCGGCACTCTGCAGCCGGACGGGGAAGGAGGGGAGCCTGAGGGCCAGGACGGTCTTATCTACCTGTACATTCACGCATTCATTCATCCACATAGGTATTCCCGCAGGGGTGAGCAAGACCCAATCCCTGCCACCAGGGCGTAGGCAAGGAGGACAGATGCTTCAGTAGACAATGGTGTTTTCCTTTGATTTGGTTTTAATTTTTACTTATTTGTTGGCTGTGCTGGGTCTTGGTTGCTGTGCACAGGCTTTCGCTAGTTCCGGCAAGCTTGTGGTGTGGGGGCTTCTCCTTGCGGTGGCTTTGCTTGTTGCAGAGCATGGGCTCTAGGGCGCTCGGGCTTTAGTGATTGTGGCGCATGGACTTAGTTGCTCTGCAGCACGTGGAATCTTCCTGGACCAGGGGTCGAACCTGCAGCCTGTGCTTTGGCAGGTGGATTCTCAACCCCTGGACCACCAGGGAAGTCCGGTAGACGGTGTTTTTTCTTTTCATCAAAATGTGGTGATATTGATGCTCCTCAGTGGGTTGTCTTGAGGACTAAATGACTACTAAATGCAAGATCTTAGAGTAGAGCCCGGCACCCAGTAGGTACTCAGGAAAGCTTAGCTGTTGTTAGCATTGTGTGCCTTGAAGCAGAGTGACAACTACTCTAGTTTTCGAAGGTTGGTTAGACATTACAGATGAATGCCGGAAGTGAGGTATCCCCCTGGCTGAGGGCAGGGATCTGAGCAGTCATGGGAGGAGCCCTGCCTTTGCCTGGGTTTTGTCCTCCTGTCAATGCTCATCCTTAAGAATCAGGAAAGCAGGAGCCAGCTTGGGCTTCTCTATGTGATTGGCATTTAATGAAGGGGCACTCATGAGAAGAGGATGGTTCTCTTCCAGAGAGCTTTGAGGGCTAAACAGAAAACCATTTTTCTGAGTCTTGATAAAATGCTGAGCCCTTCCCTGCCTTCATAAGTCAAGTGTTGGGAACACACGAGGATATTTCCTTATTGATGGAGGGTCATAGTGGGCCTCAAGGTTCTCTCCATGGATGTCAGAGATTGTGGTCCAGGCCCAGAGACAAAGGACATTCCAGTAGAAGGCTGGGCCTAATATGCCACCCTGGGACATTCGTATAGACACCTTACCTTGAGCAAGTCACAGAGCTCCTCTGAGTTGCACTGTGTAAGTTAGGATGTATTTGGCTGCTAGTGAAGACCACCCAACTGTCGGTGTCCTTGACAGTAGCTACTAAGTCACTTCAGTCGTGTCCGACTCTGTGTGACCCCGTAGACGGCAGCCCACCAGGCTGTTCTGTCCCTGGGATCCTCCAGGCAAGAACACTGGAGTGGGTTGCCATTTCCTTCTCCAGTGCATGAAAGCAAAAAGTGAAAGTGAAGTCGCTCAGTCGTGTCCGACTTAGTGACTCCATGGATTGCAGCCTACCAGGCCCTTCTGTCCATGGGATTTTCCAGGCAAGAGTACTGGAGTTGGGTGCCATTGCCTTCTCCACCTTGACAGTAGGGACACCGTCAATTCCTGGACAGGGACTCGTGAGAGATGGTGGCCCTGGGGCTCCTCGAAGCATCAGGCCTGGGTCCACCCTGCAGGGCCCTCTGGTTGCTCGTGGCTCCAGGTAACACCTCCCACAGGGACTCCAGGGCAGAAGAACACGTTGCCCAACTTCGAACCACACATTGGCCTAGCAGGAGGGAGCTGAGGAAAACAAAAATGTGGCTTTTTTTGGCTCTAGTAGGACACAGAGGCAAGAGAGAAGGGGGCTGAGGGATGGCACCAGTCACCGCCGGCCACTTTGCCTGTGAGCTGCTGTGGGGATCTGTAAGAATGTGGAAGCAGATGTGCTGAGTTGGTGGGAAGTCCCGTCTAGAGGCTAGAAATGTGGTACGGTTGGGGAGCTACTCTGGGGAAAGTGTGCTCCTCCAAGCTGGGACA
Organism: Capra hircus; assembly: GCF_001704415.2. Lineage (NCBI taxonomy): Eukaryota > Metazoa > Chordata > Mammalia > Artiodactyla > Bovidae > Capra > Capra hircus. The sequence goes on along the minus strand of NC_030825.1, from coordinate 25,705,474 downwards.
CGGGGTCGTAACTTCTTCTCTGGTTTCTGCCTTTGTTTGCCCATTTTAGTCTTCTCCGGCCGATATAGCAACAATACCATAGATGGGTGGCTTAAACAACAGGAACATATTTCTCACAGTTCTGGAGGCTGCGAAGTCCAAGGTCAGGGTGGCAGCAGATGAGGTGTCTGGGGAGGACCCCTTACTAGTTCACAGACAGCTGTCTTCTCACCGTGTCCTCTCGAGACGGAAGGACTGGGATTGATCTCTGGAGTCTCTTATAAAGGCATTCGTCCGCAGTCTCCTCCCAGACGCCCCGCCTCCTAATATCAGGACAGTGGGGATTAGGTTTTTACATAGGAATTTTGAGAGGACACGGTCGATCTATAGTACCCACATCAGAAGCTGGAATGTTGTCCCAAGGGGCACTGGAGAGGAGAAGATGGTTGGTGGCAGGTAAATCTCCTGGCAGCGCAAAGCTATGCCAGAGTGTCTGGGAGGAATGTCCGTGCAGAGGAACCTGGGGTGCGGCTCACTGAAGAGAGCAGGGCAGTCCACCCCGCGACCACCACCCACCCGGCCTGGCACCCCGGCTTCCCTGGGCAGGCTGGGTGACTGCCGCGCCTGGCCTCCATCCGGCCCCTCCATGGCATGGCTCGTGGAATGAGTGGGTGTTCAGGCCTGCGCCTCAGCCAGTCTCCACACATTCATCGTCTGTAGAAAGAGGTGTGGAATTTTAAAAAGAAAAAAGGAAACCTAACGACTCCAACTAACAGTAAATGAAAACCACAGGCAGTGGTGTCTTGCGCTTTGGTCTCCTCCTTCCCTCCCTTTCTCTTTCTCTTTCTCTCTCACAGTAGCGTACACTCCCCTCGTCTGTCTCTCCCTGTAAGCCCTGAATTACCCGGCTCTAATGGTGAAAATAATGTTATGACTGTGGAAAAAATGGTGAAAAAAATGTTATGACTATGCAAGTGAATATTTCCGAGCATCAGGATAGGGGGTCCCCACTAGTGGCCTTTCCCTTGAGTATATAAGGGGCCCACATGACAGCCCTCAGTCTACCCCCACCCCCTGCATTTCCACTGGCTACCCCACAGGAAAGCCAAGAGCCTCCTCTTTGGAGCGGGAGTGTTGGGGGCACATCTTTTGGGCTCCAGGTGGCAAACAAGCTGCCAAGGATCTCGCCCAGCCTCGGAAGACATAAAGGACAGCTCAGAGAGGCCTGCCTGGCCAATGCTCATGTGCTGAGGCTCCTGGCATGTTGAAAAATGAAGAATTCTTAAAATAAGGCCACAAAATTGTAAATTTTTAACGGGCTTCCTCTGGTGGCTCAGACTTAAAAGAATTTGTCTGCAATGCAGGAGACCCAGGTTCCATCCCTGGGTTGGGAAGATCCCCTGGAGAAGGAAGTGGCAACTCACTCCAGTAATCTTGCCTGGAGAATCCCATGGACAGAGGAGCCTGGTGGGCCACAGTCCATGGGGTCACAAAACTGAGTGACTAACACTTCTAAATGTATACTTACCAAATTAATACTTTGGACCCACCATTAATGCAATGCAGTATAATTTTGCTACCCAGAACATAATCAGAGGAGCTATAAGAATGTTAGTACACAGTGCAGGGCTGGCTGCACGGTCCCATAGGGGACCCAGGTTCAAGCCTAGTGGTGAGCACTGTCACCGTTCACCCCGGAGGGCGGTCTCTCCCTGACCACGTCTGTTACCTAATTTGATCCAAACTCCACATTGGAGCCCCTTGTGGATGACGGACCCTTTCTGAGGGACCTGGTGTTTTACAGAGGAGCCAGGGGACCCAGAGGTGGACTTTGGCTCATTGTGGGGTGTCAGGGGTGTGCTGAGGCAGCCGTGTGGGTGAGATGGAGAGGGTGGCCGCGGAGTGGTGTCTGGGGCCCTCCGCAGCTCGAAGGCCCCGCGCTCTGCATGCCTGGGCCGGAGGGGTGTAGTCCCACACAGGCAGGGTGGCGGTGGCTTCCCCAGGAAAACCAGTGCCTGTCTGCCCTTGTCATAACCACACACACCCATCTTCCTCTTTACTCGGCTCCTTCCCCTCTTATTTATTTACGCCTCCACAACCTACTGGGGTCTTGCACCACTGCTGAAGACCCCCTCTGGATAAGATAGGACACTCTTGGTCACCAAAGATAAGAAAGACAATCAAACTGGCTTGTGAAAGCGAAAAAACACTCCCCGGGTCCAGGGAGGAAGAAGCCCAGAGGGGCTGCTGCAGGGGAGGCTCCACCAGCGGCTCTGATGAGCTGCCCTGGCTCCTCTTCATTTCCTCCGTCCCCCGCGGCCTTCCCGTTGGACCCACAAAATCACTTCTCATCTTGCAAGAAAATGGCTGTCAGAGTTACATCACCACCTCCTCCCACTCCCCCCCGGCCCCGACCCTGGAGCATCCCTGAATGTGCAGAGCAGAGGGTGTGCTCTTGCACACCCTTCCCTGAGAAGCCACTTAGATCCTGGGAGTTGCCCTCTCTTCTTGGCCCCACTGAGATCACATACCCATCCCTGAACATCCCTGAGCCAGTCACTGTGACCAAGGGGATGCGGTACTCTGATTGCCTGAAGGGTTCCTGGGACCAGAGTGAATTCCCCAGGAGCTCATGAAACAGGAAATGGAAGCAGAAGAAAGAGATGCTGGGGAGGCCACCATAGCCATCCTGAGTACTCTCCTTGACTTCAGCACTGCCCACTGTGTCTGATTCCTATCATATTGGTGGATGGCTAGCCACACTCAAGCTACTATAGCAGGATTATGACGTAACCCAGTTGGGCTGGAGCCAGAGCTGCTCCTCCCCTAGTGGCCTTTTCCTCCAGTGGGCCAGCCAGGATCCCAGGTGCAGCCCCCAGCCCACCACTCACCCTTCCCTTCTCGCCTTTCAGCTGGGGCTGTGCAGGGGGTGATGACAGAATGGGGGGTGAAGGCAGGTGGAAGACATGGGCCTGTGTGTGGGTATATCTCCTGGGAGACTCCAGTTTTCCCAGCCCACCTGAGCCAGCAGGGACCTTAGCCATGCGCCAGTCAAGGCTTTATTTAGAGCCAGACCAGTGCAGTTGTAGAGGGCCATGCCCAGGGGGAGGCAGCTCGGCAGGGGTCAGAGCCAGGGCTCAGAGTCAGAGATATAACCTTGAGTCTTGGCCTTGCCTGTCGTCAGCTTTAGACTTCAGGGTGGTCACTTGGCTCACTCAACCTCAGGTTCCTCATCTGGAAACTGAAGGTAATAATAACAATGACCTACTCACGGGGCTGTTACGGTTGAAGAATTCATAGATGTTGAGGGCTAATCATGGGGCTTGGCACTCAGTAAGTGTGCAGTAATCAGCTCTTGTTTTCGTCTTCCTCTCACCCACACATCACCCCCTGGCTGGTGAAGGGAGAGCCAGGACTAGAAGCCCGGCTGTGACCATTGTTTCAGAACTGGGCATAGAGCTAGTGCCGAGGCCACTGAACAAGTCAAAGAGGCGGCTCAGTCCCTGCCCGCCCCCCCAAATTCCCCGTCGTCGGCTCTGGTTCCAGGCTGGGGAGCAAGGTGTGTGCCCTGGCCCCTGTCTCTCTTCCTGGCTTTGCAGGAGTGGAGCTGAGGAAGGCTGCTCCTGAACCGGGGTCCTGCAAGGCCCGAGACAGAAGCCTAAAGAGGTAGACCCAGGGAGAGAGGAGGCAGGACCCCAGAGAGGAGAGAGGCAGTTGGCCCTGGGTGACAGTCCCCCAGAAACACTTGAGATGGTTCTTCCTGAGTAGGAAGGTTGACCCCCGTCAGGTGTCCCAGCGTCAGTGGGGTGCCTGGCCCAGAGCACATGCTCCCTAAATGCTCACTGCTTTGTTCCTCTGTATTAAGACTGTCCCTGATCTGAGAACATTATTCCCACCATAAACCCTACCTAGTCCCTGCAGCTGTAAGTATCTTTTCCATCTCCTGGGCACCTTCAGATTCTCTCTATTTCATTGGTTGTCTCACTTGTTCTATTTTTTTTAAGTTCTTATTGAATTTATTATGGTATTTCTTCTGTCTTATGTTTTGTTTTTTCGGCCGTGAGGCATGTTGGGTCTTAGCTCCCAAACCAGAGATCATACCCACACACCCTGCATTGGAAGGCGAAGTCTTAACCACGGTACAGCCAGGGAAGCCCCCTCACTTGTTCATTTGAGAAACACGTGCTGTGGCCTTCTGTGCACTAGCAGTGTGTCAGGCACTGGGTGAACAGGAATGAGCAGAGATGAGCAGACTGGCCTCAGTTTCCTCATCTGTAAAATAGGGGTTTTTCTATACTTGGGACAACAAATGCCACAGACAGGGAGTCCTGCCATGCCACATGCTTGTCCAGGCACAGCATGAACATGTTTCCAGCTCTGACGGGCACAGACCCTTCTGGCTCAGACAGCAAACACGCATCACCCAGCACGAGCGCTGGCCGTCAGCCCCTCTACGTCCTCGTTCCCGAGTGAGCCCAGGAGCAGCTGACAGCCCTAGAGGAGCTGTGGATTAGGAGCGTTTGCACAACCAGACTCTCCTCCCCCAGTGTCTCTGGTCCGAGGTCCCTGGGGCACAGTCCTGAAATAGCTCACTGCCAAATTAGGTCCCGCTTTTCCAGCTCTGTGGGCACCCTCCCCCTTCTTGCCCAGGCCTCTGTCTTCCTTCCCTTCTCCTTCCTGCTGCACTTCCCTGCCGGGTGCCTGGACCAGCTGGTGCCCTTGATGACAACCAGCCGAGGAGAGGAAGGTGGCTCTCTGCGCCCAGCTCTGCAGACTAGGGTGCCTGCTGGGGGCCCAGGTGCCCTCCATCCCAACCCCAGCTGTTCTCAGGGTCCAGGTTGTGCACCTGAGTGAGCAGTACCTTGATTCCCGGATACGGCCCTCCCTGGGGCCACGTCCAAGCGTCTCTTCTGCAGCAGGGAGCCTCGTGATAAGGTTTCAGCCTCTTGTGTCTTCTCGTATGGAACCACAGCGTGCATCCTCCGAGTGAGGTTCTGTGTGTCGTGGGACACAGAGCATACGCTCAGGAGTCAGGCAAGTGCAAGGTCAACACTGGATCCTCTTTTATCTTTGTGGCCTCAGGCACGTCCCTTAAGTACCCTGAATTTGAACCTCAGTTTCATCCTCTGTAAAATGGAAATAATACCAGTGTTTATCAGCCAGGGTGCAGGTTTCCCTGCTGTTACAAAGACCCCTAAGTAACAGTGGCATGAATAAGATGAACACACGTTTCTCTCCTGCCTGAGCAGCCCGGCTGGGCGCTGGGCAGGCCCTTCTGCCCTGTTGCTCTGTCACACTCAGGGTCTCTGCCCCCGTTCCAGGCCTGAGGTGCTGCCCCTGCTACCCCTCCTAGCCCGTGCTGTGCTGCGTGCTGTGCTTAGCTGCTCAGTCGTGTTCCATTCTTTGCGACCCCATGGACTGCAGCCTGCCAGGCTCCTCTGTCTATGGGGATTCTCCAGGAGAGAATACTGGAGTGGGTTGCCATGCCCTCCTCCAGCGGACCTTCCCAACCCAGTGATCGAACCCAGGTCTTCCTCATTGCAGAACATGGGAAGAAGGGTGGGTTTGGCTTAGAGAAGGTCCTGAGTGTCAGGGTGAGGAGTATGGATGCTCATGGCCTGGACCAGGGGGGTGTTTGCATTAGGGGAAGGGCCTGCGGCCAGCAAAGGCTCCATGGAGACTGCCTGCCTGGCGGGCAGGAGAGGTGCAGGCCCCTCTCTGGACCTTGTTGCGTCATGTCAGTGCACTTCTGGTTTACTTCTTCTCCAAGACCCAGTGGCGTTGAAGGTCCTGGCCCAGCACGTCAGAATCTCAGACCCTCTTCCACCAGCTACTCCGGGGCAAGCCTCCCTGCAGTATGAGCGTCCCATGGTGCCCAGCGCCTCCTGCTGGACCTGCAAAGGGCGTCCTGTCCCCGGAGGCCCCTTCTCTTCCAGCGATGCTTCCTTTACATCCGCATCTCTCACTGTCTGCAGCAGCCCTACTAGAGTTTGATCCCAGCTTTCTCAGTGCACACTTCACTGTGAACGTACAGTTTTGTGCTGGAGGAACTGTTGACACTCTTGTGGCTGGGATTCCTCAGACAGTCATCCCTTGATGTGATGGAGCAACACTCTTTCTCATTGAGTAAGTTTAGGGGCACGGACTGTGTCTCCTCTTGGGGAGCCACAAAGGTACTCAGAGCCCAGCAGAAAGGAGGCTTGTTGACGTGTGTCTCATCCAGAGTTTCCCAAACTTTTGGGGTTTTTTGGAATAATCTTATGAAGTTTTTGGTTCACATACTGTTGAAGTTTAGCTTGAAGGATTTTGAGCATTACCTTGCTAGCATGTGAAGTGAGTGCAGTTGTGCAGTAAGTAGTTGGAACATTCCTTGGCATTGCCCTGCTTTGGGATTGGAATGAAAACTGACCTTTTCCAGTCCTGTGGCCACTGCTGAGTTTTCCAAATCTGCTGGCATATTGAGTGCAGCACTTTCACAGCATCATCTTTTAGGATTTGAAATAGCTCAGCTGGAAGTCGATCACCTCCACTAGCTTTGTTGGTCGTAATGCTTCCTTGGCCAGCTCCTGGGGGCTTGCCAGTCGTAGGGGTGGGCAGGTGGAAAGACCACTCCAAGTGTCATTTTCCAGAGTGAGCCAGGAAGCAAGGCCCAAAGCTCATCCTTGGGCTGTAAGTCCTAGACGTTTCGAAGCTGGATAGGGAGAAGAGAATCAGATCTAGCCTTTGTGTGGAGGCTGTTTGTCCTGGAAAAGCTGGGGAGGTGGGAGATCACAGCCTCCCCACTCCATCCCAGCCCTTCTCTTACCTGCCACCCAGCTGGATGGGGAGAACACCCAGCATGGGGACCCATCTTCTCTCACTGTGACTCTCTGGCACATGGAGGGGCAGGAGCCCAGTCCTTCTGGGCCCCCCAGGAACTCAGGGAGAGGCAGGGTCTTTGTCAGATTAGGGTCAGGCTTGAGCTGGAGGTGTAGCAGGCCTCAGCTCATGGCAACCCACTCCAGTATTCTTGCCTGGAGAATCCCATGAATAGAGGAGCCTGGTGGGCTGTAGTCCATGGGGTCGCACAGAGCTGGACACGACTGAAGTGATTTAGCATGCACACCCGCAGGCCTCAGCTTATGGCAGAAGAACACTGATGCTTCACAGGAAAGCTGGGCTTCGGGCCCTGCCCCCAGCTTACTCTGTGACCTCAGGCAAGTCCTTCATCCTACAGTTGCTACTGAGGAGCCAGAGGGCCTCTAGATCTCCCCTCTACCCTGCCCCCCCATTTCAGTTCCATAACTTCTAGAAAGTTCTGTAAATCCTTCTGGCAAAACTTAAATGCTCAGCTTAGGTATTGCCAAGCCTCTTTTTCCCTTGTATCCAAAAGAGAAAGAATCCCCTGTGTTGCAAAGGTGGCGCAAATTAAAGGCTGACTTGTCTAGGGGAGGGAGTGGTGCTGGACAGCTGGCAGACAGTAGTCAGCGGTGGAGGCAGCCCCACTGTGGGCACCCAGGGCACACCAGGCTCCTCCTAGGCCAGGGCCTGGGGCTGTAGATATAGGTGCAATGACAGCCTAGGAGGAGCCTGGTGTGGGGTGACACGTGGGCCACCAAGCCATGGGCATAAAGCCACTAAATCAAGCAGAAAAACACTGTCAGGTATCACTGTCGCCGCATCTGTGCCAAGGGTAAGCCGTGTTGCAGGGCTGCGGGGGGAGATGAACACGAATGGCCCCGGGAAGCTGTCAGCTCCCTCTGATCACTAGGGCAGGCTCCCTGGGGGCCAGGGAGTGGGCGGTGGATTTCAGGAGCCATTCACTTGATGAGAATGAGATGGCAGAGTGTACAGAGCCGGTTCAGGGTGGGGGCATGAGGCCAGCGATGCTTCTGGGCTTCATCACAGACGTCGCGCACACAATTCATTGACTGACCCATGCCCTCAGCCCAGACCTCATGATTTACGCACACAAGGAGCTCACAGACTTGCATAGTGCTCAGCCTCACGCTCTGTAGCCACTGTCCACTGGTGGAGCCCAGTGCTGCTTTCTGAACCCGATGTGACCTGGGGGAAGGTACCCATCTGCTCTGTGCTGCTTGTTTTTAATCTGTAGAATTGGGATAATACCAGTTCTTAACCTCATGCTTGGGACAACAATGTGAAGGGCTTGAACAGTGCCTAAACACTAGTATGCAAAAGCTCTTTGTATTAGCTCAGGCTGCCATAACTGAACGTAGACTGGATAGATTGAACGACAGAAATGTATTTCTCATAGCTCTGAAGGCCAGAAGCCCAGTATTGAGGTTCTGGTCCAAATAGGTTCTGGTGAGAGCTCTCCTTCTGGCTTACAGACAGCCACTTTCTTTTACTGTCTCCCCACATGGCCTATCCTAGGTAAACACACCTGCAGAGGGTAGGGAGTGAGAGCTCTCTGAGATCTCTGATAAGGGTGCTAACCCCATCAGGTCAGGGCCCCATCCTTATGATCCCATTTAACCTTCATTCCTTACTCCTAAGTTCAGCCACACCGGGGGTTAGGGCTTCAGCATACGAATATTTGGCGGACACATACATTCAGTCTATAACACTCTTACCTAAAAACAAAAAAACAAAAACAAAACAAACAAACAAAAAAACCACTCTTACCTTAGGAAGATTTAGCCTTTATGATCTATACCCTGATTTGGCCCTTGGTAATGAAGTTGCCTGGCATATATGAGGTCTTTAGCAGTTACACAGCTCTGTGATGAACCCCTTAAGGGGAGGAATCCTTTGTTTGCCAGCTCCAAGCCCTGTGTTTGGCACAAAGGTAAATCCCTTTTACTACTGCCATCTTTGTGCTCTGGACCTCCCACCTGTGGGGCAGGTATAACAGGTGTTCACACATGAGGAAACTTGAGGCTCAGAGAATTCAGATGACTGGCCCAGAGTCAAGCAGCTAGTCAGTGGCAGAACTGTTGTTGGGCCCAGATATCTCAGAACCTGCCCACTGCCCTTTCTGCTGTGGGTATGAACCCCGTGAGTTCAGAGGCAAAAATCGGATTGTGGAAGACCAGAATGGATTTGGATCCTGACTTGTAGAGCCACCTTCTTCAGAGACCATCTCTCAGGCCTGAGTTTTCTCAGCTACTGAGTGAAAAGCATACACCCCCCCCTCCAGAGTTTGTGCAGCAAGGAGAGCAGGTCACACAGGGGACACGTGCGAGAGGCGATACCTACCAGAAGCTGGCTCTGTGCATCTTCCCCTGGAACATGGACCCTCTTCAGACGGGACACAGAGCACAGGACCCCGAAAGGAAGCCTCATACCCGAGCAGCCACCCTCAGCCCCTGGCCACCCCAGGCTCCTTTCTGTCCCTGTGGATTTGCCTGTTCTGGACATTTAATTGCAGTGAAATCATTTGGTGTGTCCTCTTTTGTGTCTGACTTCTTTTCACCCAGCATTATATTTGCAAGGCTCATCCAATGTTATACATCGAATAATATTCCATTGTATTGGAATTTGGATATATCAGACTTTGTTCACACGCTTATTATATGATGGACCTTTTTGTTTCCACTTTTGGGCTATCCTAGTAATCATGCTGCTGTGAACATTCATGCAAAAGTTACTGTGTGGTCACACTTTTATTTCTTTGTGGTGTATACCTAGGAGTGGAACTCATGGGCCATATGTGAAGTCTGTTTTTCTGTTTTAACTTTCCAAGGAAGTATATAACTGTTTTCCAAAGTGGCCACACCATTCTTTATCACCATAAGCAGTATGTGAGTGTTCCAGTTTCTCCACATTCTCACTTACATTTGTTTTTTGTCCAGCTTTTTTATTGTAGCCATCCTGTTGGGTGTAAAGTAGTGTTGCAGAGTGGTTTTAATTTGTGTTTCCCTAATGACTAAGGATATTGAGCATCTTTTCATGTTATTAGCTATCTGTATATCTTCTTTGGAGAAATGTCTGTTCAGAACCTTTGTCCACTTCTAAATTGGGCTATTTGTCTTACTGTTGAGTTGTAAGAGTTCTTTATACATTCTGGACACCAGTCCTGTATCAGATGATTGGCAAATATTTTCTCCCCATCTGTGGGTTATCTTTCCCCTCCCTGGATGATACCCCTTCAAGTCTACCCACTTCTTCCCCTAAACCTTACTTGGGCCTCTTTCTTTTTTTTTCCTAACATTTATTTATTTGTTTAGCTGCTCCAGGTCTCCGTGTGGAATCTTCAGTCTTCATTGCAGCCTGTGGGCTCTTCGATTGTAGCACGTGAGCTCTTTGGTCTGGATTGAACCCAGACCATCTGAATTGGGAGCGCGCATTCTTAGCTCCTGGACCGCCAGGGATGTCCTGGGCCTCCTCCTTTTCCGGTCTTACTCATCTTTTTCACCAGCTCACCTGGAGCTACAGGAACTGCCTCTTCCTTGCTTTGTGGACAATGTTCCCAGCAGGTTCTCACCCAGTCAGCAGCCCCAGCTGCACCCAGACTGTGGTGGCCCTGGGTTAGAGGGCTCTGTGTTGGTCAGACGAGTGCTGCCCACAGCCCCGCAGGGTGAGAGTGTCAGGGTAGAGAGACCACCACACGCTAAGCATGCACTGGGCACTCGATGCTTTGCTCGCATCATCCCACCGCATCTGCAAACAGTCTCAAAAGATGCTAGTATTTTGTCTTCCCTGTGCAAAATGGTGCCAGGATTTGCTCTTTGAGTTGTGTGGCTGCAGAGCATGTGTGCGGCTCACAGGCAGCAAGTTTGCTTCTGCTGTCCTGTTTGGTAAATGTCAACTCCGAGAGGAGCCCAGTGTTGTTAAAAAATCCTAGAGGATGTATTGGTCCCTTCCTAGTACTAAGTCCCATTATAGTAGCAGCAGAGTTTGCTTGACATTCTGAAAAACACCTGACTTCACCTGCTGTACCAACCGACCCCTAAATCTCAATGGTTCAACACAGTAAAGGAATGTTTCTTGTTCACATCACTGCCTAATGTGAAAGGTGAGGGTGCTCTGGCTCTCCTCTGCTCTGTGGCTCTGCCAGCCCCACCAGCCTTGGGGTCTCCTAATAACTGGCCAAGCAGACAGGGAAAATTGGGGTTGGGGTGGGGACAGATCACCTTCCATTGGCTAGAACTTGGTCATCTAGTCACAGGATCTGGACAGTGTCTAGCTGTGACCTCAGAAAGAAAAGCCAGAATGCTCTTGTCACAGGAAGCCAGTGTCTGGCACAGCCTGTGGACGGGGATTTTAGCTCAGTTGCCTCCAGCTCCTGTGGTGAGAGGTGCATGTTCCTGGCGCTCCTGGCCCTGTTTATCTCCTCCTCAGTGGGGACCCAGCAGAGTTGTGGGGGCCACACAGTGAAAGAGCAGCGCTTCTCTGTGACCCAGTGGAGTAAACCTGGACTTGGCTGTTGGTGGTGATAAAGCCTCCCCGTCTCCTCTGTCCCAACTCCGTGGAAACGGGCTGCCTGCCAGCACCTGCATGCATGATAGCCCTGGAACTCTGATTCCATATGCTGTGTTCTAGGAGCTTCTGTTAATGTCATTTCTCGAGCTGTTGTTTCTCAAGTCTCATACACACACTTTGGCGGATGTGAGCTACATACAAACCTTGATTTTTACTGTCATTCTATGTCTGTTGTAATGGGTATTATTAAAAAGTCACATCAAACTCATAATTTCACACAAATAACCATTGAAGATGAGGCTGATATCAGAGCTCTACTGGCATGAAAAAAGAAGTGGCACCCGAAGGACTGAGTCTGGGAACATGGCATAGGGTGAAAAGGCGCAGATGCCAGACTGCCTTGGGGAACTGTGGTTCCAGGGCTGGCAAGCTGTGTGACCACCCCACACCGAGTATGTTCATGCAGTATAGACAGAGCCTAGGGTGGTTAAGGTGTTAAACAACGGGCAGCAGTATGTGGCATGTGCTACGAGTTTAGTGTGTGTTAGGCATTAGGACACAATGCATCGTGTCACTGACTGTACCCAAATCCTGTACCAGCTGTTATTACTGCCATTTTACAGATGAGCAGAGAAAGGCTGAGTCACGTCCCCAGCTAGCAGCAGAGCCAGGCCCTGGCCCGCAGTGTGGCTGACTCCCAGGCTGGTCTCTGCGGGGGGCGTCCAGTCATGGCCCCGCTCTGGCACTAACTTAGGAGTCTGCGTCTGGCAGGCCTCATCCCTCTCTGAGCCCCTGTATGCACGCGGCAGGAGGTCCGCTTAGTGGTTTGTGCAGCACCCGGCTCGCAGAATGTAGGGCTGCTGTCCTCACTTCAGCCACAGCAGAAGCCTTTGCCGAAAACAAACAGAAATAAAACGGAGCTGGACCAGATGCAGTCTCGATGCCTACAGGCTTTGCCTGTCCCTGACCCCCTGCCTGACTGTGGATTCTTGCTGTTGTCTCTCTCCACAACACCTGGGTACTTTATTGTGACCAAACTTGTGATGTAACCCAAGTATGAATGCTCAGTCGTGTCCAACTCTTTGCAATCCTATGGACCATAGCCCCCCAGGCTCCTCTGTCCATTGGATTCTCCAGGCAAGCATACTAGAGTGGGTTGCCATTTCCTTCTCCAACCCAAGTAGAGGCCATCATTTATCCACCTAATTATCTGTTGATGGATATTTGAATTATTTCTCTTCTAGGGTTAATGTGAATTAATACTGCTAGAACACTGATGTACAGGTTTTTGCTATACTTCTCTTACTACTTACTTATAAATGGAATTGCCCAGTCATCTGGTAAGGATATGTTAACTTTATAAGAAGCTTCCTAACTGGTTTCTGAAGTGGTTGTACCCTTTAAACCACCAGCATTGTAGGAGAGAGTTCCTGTTGCCCTGTACTCTCACCAACACTTGGAATTGTCAGTCCTTTTATGTTTTAGCTATACTAGTTTGTCGGAGAAGGCAATGGCACCCCACTCCAGTACTCTTGCCTGGAAAATCCCATGGACAGAGGAGCCTGGTAGGCTGCTGCAGTCCGTGGGGTCGAGAAGACTCGGACACAGCTGAGCGACTTCACTTTCACTTTTCACTTTCATGCACTGGAGAAGGAAATGGCAACCCACTCCAGTGTTCTTGCCTGGAGAATCCCAGGGACGGGTAACCTGATGGGCTGCCGTCTATGGGGTCACACAGAATCGGACACGACTGACGCGACTTAGCAGCAGCAGCAGATTAGTTTGAATGTAGTAGTATTTCATTGTGCCTTTAATTTTCATTTCCCTGATGACTAGTGATATCTGGCACCATTTGTATATCTTCTCTATAAACTATCTGTTCATACCTTTTTATTCTTCCCTTTTCAGGGGTTGTTAGTCATCTTATTAATGAGTTGTAAGAGGTTTTTATTTTCTATTTTTCCATGGGGGTGGGGAATACATTTTTATGCTTAAAATGTTTTTCGCTAGTCAGCAATTGTAAAGAGTTTTTTAAAAAATCTCTCCTGGATGCAAGTTCTCTGTCAGATATATGTATTGTGACTATTTTCTCCAGTTTGTGGCCTCCCTTTATCGAACATTTTTAAGTGTATTAATTAATGAAGGTGATTCGTTGACTCTCAGGCTTCCATCTCTAGCTCATACCTCTCTTTTGAGCTTGAAGGACCCTTTTCTAATTCCTTTGGCTGCAAAGTCCCTTTATCTGCAGGTGAAGAGGCAGTGTGGTGTTAGGGGTAGACCTGTGGACTTTGGGGTCAGGCCATCCTGGGTCCAAGTCCCGGCTCCAGGGCTCATGAGCGGGTAGATCTTACCCTCTGCTCTGAGCCTTGGTTTCCTGGTTTGGAAAAAGGGGGACAATAAACAATCATCCCCTTGGGCTGTTGTGAAACTTAAGCATGAGGATGATGGTAAAGCACCGAATGAGGGCGCTATACCTGTTGGTGTGCCTGTCACCAAGGGGCAATGTTCCTTCAGCCCTCGGGCTCCAGCCCAGACCAGTCCAGGTGGCAGAGCCAGCTGCCTCTGTCCTCCTTTATGTTGAAAGCACCATGCTCCTCGCCGTTACCCAGGGCTGGACACCTCGGACCTCTCTGTTCCTCCTGTGTCCCACTTCCCTATCCAACCCTAACCCTTCCCCTCTCTGCCCAGCCTCTGCCCTGGGCAGGCCTCCTTCTCAGTCTTCATAGCTCTGGGAAAAGCTCCTTACCAAGACAGTCTCCCTGCCTTCTGCCTCCCCCATCTCCCACCCTGCGTCACCAAAGGCTCCGTTTCTGAATCTGAACCCTGCAGCCCCAGGGTGCATGTTTGGGGGAGCCCACTTTGTGAGGGCGGGGCTCAGCGGTCACCAGCTTCTTCTCTGGTTATAAATAACAGGCTCTATTCTTAGGCTACCGCCAGTTACTTCTCCTCCCCTACCTCCCAGCAGAGCCTCCATCGGAGACCTTGGCTGTCCTTCCTGGAGACAAGCCATTCCTTGGCCTTTGGCAGGACCCATTCCTTTGATACGTGATCAGAAAATTCAATTATAAAACCAATTACCAATTTCCTGAGCTTTACAAGGGAGACATGAAAGTTTGATTGAGTTTGAATTCCTGTTCGGCTGATTGCCAGCAGAGGCCACATGGGCTTGTGGGAAATTTTCTTGTTGATTCTGTTTTGTTTTGTGGCTACACTCTTGGGGAGAGAGGGGCCCACTGGTTTTGTGTGGTAGGATTTTTTTTTTTTTTAACCACCCCTCCAACTTGCTAAATGGCTTTTCCCCTGTTGTGATGCATGAGATGTAAATCCCCCAAAGACCCGTTGCCAGGGCGACAGGCTCCGGAATTGAGCTCAGCTAAACAAAGTCCTTTAGCATTGAAGGTTGAAGCACTTGTTTCTCATGCAGAGTTGGGTTCTAGGGGCCCTCAACGAGGCTGCGTTCAAAGTCGCCTGCCCAACAGGGACAGAGAAGGGGTTGTCTCACTGGTCACTGTGGAGTAGCTTCAGCAGGGTGGCTGGGCTGTCTGTTTCCAGCCCCTGCCCAGGGAACACACAGATGCTGAGGCCAAGGATCAAGGGTCAAAGCCCTGGAGCCCCTGAGCTGCTTCTGCCCAGCTGATAACCTCTCCCCAGAACCTGCAGGGCCCTGACAGCCAGGGTCAAGGGCAGGGGGGACTAGAAAGCAGACCTTCATCTCTACTTTGGGCACCTGAATGGAGCCTGTGATGGTGGCTGACCGGGAGTCCGGGTCAGAGTCTGAGTTGGTTTTGGGGTCCAGGTTCCCTCCCTAGGAACAAACTTGAGAGGATTCAGTGTTTGGAAGCTGAAGCCATTCCAGGACTCTTCCTACAAGAGACTCATTATCCCAGACTGGGAATGAGGCCCCATTCAAAACTGTCTGCCCCGGACCTGAAGTGCCCCAGTTAGAGATGCAGCCCTCTGGGTTTTAAAGACTGTTAAGTCTCTAGGAAGCCTGGTTGAAGTACTGATACCCCTCGAGAGAAGATCATTTCCCAGTGGGAACTAGCCATCAGCAAACTGAGAGAACGGCCCTCTGGGAGCAGGATGTGGGATTCCCCAGGCCCAGGGCAGAGGCAGGTGACCTCCACCTGCCTCCTTCAAGGCCAGGCCCACAAGTGACCCCTCAGATGGAAAATGCTTGCACCTCTGCTGCCCACACGGTACCCCACACCTCACACAGCACTCATAGCCCACCTCACCACACAGCGGCCTCATGAGCCAGCCACCCTGACCCCGCCGTTGCACTGGGGTTCCGAGGGGTCCAGTGCTGTCCAGCCCCACGCTGCTGGTGAATGCAGACTCTGCCCTTGGCCCTGGGACTTCCGCGTCCTGCCTGCTCCTCTGCACTTGCAGCCTGCAGCCTCCAGCCGCACTGAGGCCACCGACACAGTGCACCCGCTTTGTTTGACTGTTTTGCTTTGTGCGTGTTTGTTTTTACAAGGTGAGAATTTTTTTGTAAGGCTTGAATTTGGGCTTTTTTTTTCCCCTCTCTCTCTTTCTTTTTTAATGAAACTGTTACAGCTTCCCAGTGGAGCGGTAATTAGGAAATTCTGGGTTAGTCAGCTAGGCAGAATTGACAAATAACCAGGCAGTGCTAGATGGAGGACTCTTTCCCCTCCTTTGAAATTCACGTTTTGCCAGATTGAGGGGGGACAGGAGAGAAGTTGCAAAGATGGGAAAATTGTGTGCAGCTGGGCTGGACCATTGAGGGTGGACTCTCTCCTTTATGTAGAACTAGACAAGAAGAAAAAGTCAGTTATCGTTGCATACAGCATGATTGTTTTAAAGGTGCAGATGTGAGTAGGGTGGGAAGGGCAGGGGAGCAGGTAAGGGAGGAACCAGGTTGGGGTCTAGGCTTTGACAGGAGATTGGCACCCCAGGTGGGGTAAGGCCTCCTGAACAGGTCCCTGGAGGGACCCCGCCTTTGCCCCTGCCCCACTTGTACTTCTGACCGACAGTGATGACAGCAGGACGGTAGCCACTGTGTCATGTGAGGAGCACATGCAGGCGGGCACCGTGCCCGACGCTGTTTGTTTGTGATGGCCTTCATTTCCATTCTTCATTTTAATAGTGACATGTTTATTATAATATGAATCCAAAAAGTATGTAGCCCGCTTAGCTCATGATTACCCAGTGTAGGGACTTAACTTGTTTAAAAAGGGAGTCAAATGAAATACATACTACACAGCTAAGGCCAGGGGTATTACGCTGGTTGGGCAGAAATGACGAAAGCAGAACAGAAAGGAGTGAAGTTGGGGAACGTGAGCCTGAATCTGTGGGCGCTAGGCAGGTGATGTGTTTATGCTCCTTTTACAGCTAGGAAACTGGGGCTCAGCCAGGTAGAGTGACTTGCCCACAGTCACACAGCTGGTTGGTGGCAGAGCCAGGACCAAGCCCCAGGCCTGCCTGACTCCAGAGATAGGTCAGCAACCCCAGCAAGGCTCAGAGCCCACAGCCCAGGTGAGTATGCTTGTCTCGGTGCTCCAGGTGAAGCCCCCAGCGTAGGGCCCCGAGCCAGCTTTCCTGGGACTGTGGCTGGAGAAAGAAAGCTTCTCTAGCTCCTCGTTCAAGGGCTGATGGAGATGAATCCACTTGGGAGGGGGCTCTGGGCTTGCTTCCTCCAATCAGTTGCATTTAATCCTCTCAAATAAAAGCCTTTTCAGAAAGCACCTGGCACACTGCTGCATGTGACTGGCAGAGCTGCGATGCCCAGGACCGTCTGTGCCTGCGGCGGTCCCAGCCCAGCTCCACCCAACCCCGAGGGCCCTCCTGGTCTCCCTGTCCTTTCTTCCCTGGGCTCTCACAGCCCTTCCTTTCCTTCTTTGTTTCTTGTCTCTGAATCACTTTTTCCAATAAGCTGCATACTCAGTATATCAAGTAACTCCCTGAATGATCTCTGAAAGACTCCTGGGGACTGAAGGAGTCTTTATAAATATAAGTGCATTTGTATTGATGTGGGGCCGAGATTTCAGAGCAGCATGAAGTTCGCAGGGGGAGTCGGCCGAATGGCCTCCTCCATGCAATCTAGATGGTGACGACACAGCAGCTTCAGCAGGGTGAAAACTGTCACACGAGCAACTTTGCAAGGTCTGTTACTCCCCTGGGAGAAACCAGCCCAGTTCACCCAGGCCTGGGGCAGCTGCAATCAGACAATCAGAACAGATCTTGTGGCTCAGAAACCATTGCGGTTCCCATGTTGTGTGGTCAACCGGGCTCCTAACTGGGAATTCTGGGGCTGCCACCCTAGAAATAAAAGGCAGGCTGGCAGTTGGTTTGTGTGTGTGCTTGTGTGTGTTTAACCAGGTTATTTCTCTAAAGAAAACTCTTTGCTTTTGTCACCTCTCAAAGGGGCCTCCGACAATCCTAAAAAGGTTACACTAAAGACCCACTATATGGCAGGCACATAAGCTGCTAGCTGAGGCCTGTGGAGAGAGTAATTCTCACTGAACTTAGAGTTGCATAGAAACATATACACGGACATATGTAAAATAGATAGCCAGTGGGAATTTACTGTGACACAGGGAACCCAAACCGGGGCTCGGTGACAACCAAGAGTTTAGAGATAGGAAATGAATTTGTAAACAAGAAGATCTGAGAGACGAGACACAAACAAGTAAACAGAAAAAGCCAGATAGTGCTCAAGCAGTGCAGAAGATTTAAATACGAAGGTTCCATGAATGGGTGGCCACTGGAAGTCGAGGTGGTAACCCGCCAGCTCCTTGCTTCGGCTGTGACAGCTGCCACCCACTGACAGCTCATCATGTGCCGGGCTCTGTCCTAAAGGGCTTACATTATTTCCTTTAACCCTCCCAACTCCCTGAGAAGTTGGGACTGTTGCACAGTTTCAGTTGGTAAGGCTTGGTGAGTTTACACAGACATCTAGTGAGAGAGCCAGACCAAAATCTAATGCTCAGTTCAGTTCAGTCACTCAGTCGTGTCTTATTCTTTGAGACCCCATGGACTGTAGCACGCCAGGCTTCCCTGTCCATCACCAAGTCCCGGAGCCTACTCAGACACACGTCGATGATGCCATCCAACCATCTCATTCTATCGTCCCCTACTCCTCCCGCCTTCAATCTGTCCCAGCATCAGGGTCTTTTCCAGTGAGTCAGTTCTTTGAATCAGATGGCCAAAGTATTGAAGTTTCAGCTTCAACTAGTCCTTCCAATGAATATTCAGGACTAATTTCCTTTAGGATGGGCTTGGTGGATCTTCTTGCAGTCCAGAGGACTCTCAAGAGTCTTCACCAACACCACAATTCAAAGCATCAGTTCTTCGGTGCTCAGCTTTCTTTATAGTCCAGCTCTCACATCCATACATGACTACTGGAAAAAACCATAGCTTTGACTAGATGAGCCTTTGTTGGCAAAGTAATGTCTCTGCTGTTTAATATGCTGTCTGCTGCTGCTGCTACTAAGTCACTTCAGTTGTGTCCGACTCTGTGCGACCACATAAACACCAGCCCACCAGGCTCTTCCATCCATGGGATTTTCCAGGCAAGAGTACTGGAGTGGGGTGCCATTGCCTTCTCTGAATATATGCTGTCTAGGTTGGTCATAACTTGTCTTCCAAGGAGCAAGCATCTTTTAATTTCATGGCTGCAGTCACCATCTGCAGTGATTTTTGGAGCCCACAAAAAATAAAGTCTCTCGCTGTTTCCATTATTTCCCCATTTATTTGTTATGAAGTGATGGGACCGGATGCCATGATCTTAGCTTTCTGAATGTTGAGTTTTCAGCCAACTTTTTCACTGTCCTCTTTCACTTTCATCAAGAAGCTCTTTAGTTTTTCTGCCATAAGGGTGGTGTCATCTGCATATCTGAGGTTATTGATATTTCTCTTGGCAATTTTGATTCCAGCTTGTGCTTCTTCCAGCCCAGCGTTTCTCATGATGTACTCTGCATACAAGTTAAAATAAGCAGGGTGACAATATACAGCCTTGACGTACTCCTTTCCTGATTTGGAACCAGTCTGCTGTCCCATGTCCGGTTCTAACTGTTGCTTCCTGACCTGCATACAGGTTTCTCAGGAGGCAGGTCAGGTGGTCTGGTATTCCCATCTCTTGAAGAATTTTCCAGTTTGTTGTGATCCACACAGTCAAAGGCTTTGGCATAGTCAATAAAGCAGTAGATGTTTTTCTGGAACTCTTGCTTTTTCGATGATCCAACGGATGTTGGCAATTTGATCTCTGGTTCCCCTGCCATTTCTAAATCCAGCTTGAACATCTGGAAGTTCACGGTTCACGTACTGCTGAAGCCTGGCTGGGAGAATTTTGAATGTTATTTTGCTAGCGTGTGAGATGAGTGCAATTGTGCAGTAGTCTGAGCATTCTTTGGCGTTGCCTTTCTTTGGGATTGGAATCAAAACTGACCTTTTCCAGTCCTGTGGCCACTTCTGAGTTTTCCAAATTTGCTGGCATATTGAGTGTAGCACTTTCACAGCATCATCTTTTAGGATTTGAAATAGCTCAACTGGAATTCCATCACCTCCACTAGCTTTGTTCATAGTGTTGTTACCCAAGGCCCACTTGACTTCACATTCCAGGATGTCTGGCTCTAGGTGAGTGATCACACCATCGTGGTTATCTGGGTCACAAAGATCTTTTCTGTATAGTTCTTCTGTGTATTCTTGCCATCTCTTCTTAATATCTTCTGCTTCTGTTAGGTCCATACCATTTCTGTCCTTTATTGTGCCCATCTTTGCATGAAATGTTCCCTTGGTGTCTCTAATTTTCTTGAAGAGGTCTCTAGTCTTTCTCATTCTGTTGGGAAATCTGAGGCTGCCCATGTCCAAATGCTTCAGTGGGTAAAACACCTCCCTCTCCAGACCTCATTTTTCTCATCCATAAAAATGGGACGATTCTGTCCTTGGCTTATCCCTGAGAAGCAAAGAGAGCAGTTTTTAGAACATAAACTTCTGTACAAATAGACCTGAAGGTGCCTAGGTGGAGCTGATGGCATGTCTGTGGTTTTACAGATGTTCCTGAGTTTTCTGAGACCCTGTCAGGGCTTCCAGTGGAACCATCAATGTGACGAGTTTCCCTGAAACCTCACTTCACTTAGCTAAAGAGTTTGCCTTTTCTCCCACTCTCCTGTCAGAGTTCCAGGGACAACACTTTTAGTTCCAGAAACCTGACACCCACAGCCACCGGTCCCTGAGGTTGCGGTTCTCACTGCTCACTTGCTGCCAAGGGGCCACAGGCTCACCTCTCTCAGCCCAGTGCCAGGTCTCATCCCTTGGACCTCTGGGAGCCCCAACATTTGCCTGCATGGCCAGCGTGAGCACAGGCCGACCCGTGTGGCCAATGAAAACACAGGCTGACTGGTGCTGACAGCAGCTGATGCTTGGACACAGGCTGATGGCATCGGATAGTTACAGTGACCTAGAACGCCGAGTCTGGGCCGCCCTTAGCCCTGCCACTGATGGAGGGTTTTTGATGTTAGCCCTCTGAGAGTATTAATGGAAAGTGTAACCCGCTTCATCAAGTACCTTGGGGTGACTTGGATGTGCTTCTAAGGATCAGAGCCCTTACAGACAGGGTACGGTAGAGCCAAGAGCACAGGTTTTGGGAGTGAGAAAGATCTAGACACACCCCAACTCTAGCCTCCAGGTTTGGGACCATGCCATTTATTTGCCTCTTTATCTTCCTCTGCCCTGTTCTCGTTTATCTAGGGGCTCTAGGAGGTAGGGCCATTCTTCGCTTAACCCTCTAAGCACTTACTGATCAGAAAGTAGATAATTTTGTTCATTATTACCGTGTGTGTGTATCTGTGCACAGGGAAACTGGTGTTTTTTTGTTTTTATGTATTTGTTTGTGGTTTCTTATTTTGCTTTGGTGAATTATTTTTAACCAGCACCCTGACTTGTCCTTGTTTTACTGTGCATTCCTTCCACATGGGACACAGCCCTACAGCTCTGCTTGATTGAGGGGTTCAGTCACGGCAGCCCTAGGTATTCGTGACTCATAGACCACAGTGGCCGTTATGTTGCATTCTTACTCCATGTCAGGCCAGGTGCCTGACTGCACTAACGTTGAAAACACCCAGAGTCCTATGCCGTTGTAATCCCATGTCACAGAAGCCAATACTGAGGCTCAGAGAGGCTGTTGGCTTGGTCCCAGAATCCAGTGTCTCTCACCATGTTGCTGTCTGGAAACATGACTGTAGCTGAAAGTCCTGGGGCCTTGGGTGCCCCCACCCAAGGGTCCCCCTACCCCATCCAGACCGTGGCACCTGCATCCCATCTCACTTTGATGTGAGCGGTCTTATGCATGTGCAGCTCAGAATCTGCCCCTTCAAGCCCCACTGACAGCCCCATCCCATCCTCAGGGTTCAGTTCTCAGAGGCTCCAGTGCCAGCCCGGGCAGACTGAAGTTCCCTGGGCCCCAGCTACTTGGCAGTTCAGACAACGGCATCTCCCTAATGGGCTTCATCCACACCTTCTCTACCCGGATGGGCCCCACATCCCAACCAGCCTGAGCTGAGTCATACCTCCTTGCTGGGAGCCACCAGCTGGACCAGAGAGGACCCTACAGCCCTTCCCCTCTGTGTCTTCTGTGTACATTTTCCAACTTGTAAAATGACGGCATGGAGACAGCATCACTTCTGAGGGTCTCTCCAGTTCCATATTACACACCCTCACCGTCCCTCATCTGCTGACTGTGGTGGCCTCCTTGGGGTTCTTTCTGTGGCCACTAGCCGAGCTCTCCCACGCCCCACCTGGCTGCACAGAGCAGCCAGAGTGAGCTTTCAAAACCAGAATAGGCTTTCTCACCCCTCCATTAAGCCATCCCATGGTTTCCCACCAAATTTGGGATGAAAGTCCAACCCCTTGTTGTGGTCAACAGCGCCCAATGGGAGCTGGGGGCTGGCACGCTGCTCAGAAGGTGCCTGGAGCACAGGCGGCTTGCCAGCCCACCTGCTGTTAGGCCCTGGTACCCACATCACCCAAAGCGTCCCTCTGTGTCCTGATCCCTCACCCAGCCTTTGTCCTCAGCTTGATGCTCAATGCTTGCCCTGACATTTCCCTTTTCTTACGTGTCCCAAATTGTTAAAAACAGCTGCTTTACAATTATTTGAATGAATCATGGGAAAATCATTTTTTTGCTGTCTATAATAATTCCACCTTAGATTTTTCTGGGAGGATACAATGCTGTGACGAGCCCCCAGCGTGCACCCTATGTGCACCAGCGTGCTCGCAGCCTCAACTTGTGAGTGTCCCGGCGTCACTGGAACTCCCTCTGGCCCGCATACAGGGTCCTCCAGGGTACCCTGAGGTGCAGGGGTGGAGAAGGCCCATGGGAGCCACAAGCTGCCTTCAAGTGCAAATGCCGCCACTTCTCGACAGTGAGACCACCCCCAGAGGGATCGAAGTCTTGTTTTCAAGACCGACACACAGAAGCCCATTTGGCAACTCACTGGTGCGACTCACAGCCGCCGTGTCAGCACTCAAGGAGAGGCAGGCGTGGGAGCTGGTGCAGCACCTTCCCAGAGCAGAGACTCCCTGCACCCCCCACAGCATGTCCTGGAGCAGGTGGGTTACAGGTGTGCCCAGGGAATCCTCTCCTGCGTGTGCAGGAGGTGCTATACAGATCATCATTCTCCACTGGACCCTGACATGTTGAGGGACCAGCCCACAGGAGGCAAAGCCTGAGTGGGCATCATAGGTGGTGAGCTCTTGGGGAGAGATTTCAACGTTAGGGGGAGGAGAGCCCCTCACGACTGCTGGACGTGTTAAGTACTTGCACGCTTGTGCAGCGTCACACAGTGTGATGGTTTCGGCCACCTCAGGATCACGTCCAAGGAGAGGCACAGAGGCGGCCTGTGTGCCCCACTGACCCTGCGCCCTCTTCATGCCTAGCATCCCTGACAGTCAGTCCCAGCACTGAGCCTGGCCTCGGCCTCCTCTCTAGATGACTGCGTCAGGCAGCCCTTGAGTTGAAGCCAGCTTCCCAGCTCTGGCATGCCCGGTTTAGTCGCTAGATCATGTCTGACTCTTTGTGACCCCGTGGACTTTAGCCCGTCAGGCTCCTCTGTCCATGGATGCTGGCGTGGGTTGCCATTTCCTTCTCCAGGGGATCTTCTGGACCCAGGGATTGAACCCGCATCTCCTGCATTGTAGGTGGATTCTTTACCATTGAGCCACCAGGGAAGCCTGGTCTGCCCAGTGCTGGTCCCTTATTTCAGAGCCTGGCAAGGGAGAGTGAGCTGGAAGGCCACGTGGGAAAACACCCATCTTGCACCGCAAGTTTGTAACCCCGGCTGTAGCACTCGTTGGCTCCTTCCCTCAAGTTCATTTGTCGCACCTGCTGTGTGCCCTGCTCAGTGGTAGCTCCTGAATGCACGAGGGAGCCAGACTTAGGTGCTCAGGACCCAGAGAGAGGAAGCACAGGCCCTGGAGGGTGGTGATAGCCCCCTCATCGGGAGGAGCAAGACTCGACAGCCCCAGGGCTTCAGTGGGGCCCTATGTCTGTGCCCCAGTTCATTCTCAGGGGCTTTGCCAGCCATTCTGGACGCCTGTGTTCCATCATTCCTTGCTGGAATCCTTGCCCCAAATTCCAGTCTTGTCTCCAGGGCCGACCAAGACCCATCGCCTTGAGGCAGGCAGATCCCCAATTCCTCATCAAGCCAGTATTTTGGGGGTATCATTTATCATTTATTTAGGGAGTTCATGGAAACCCTGGTTTTATAGGTTTTCTATTAAGGGGCATTTCTTTCTATATTGTTCTGAATCAGGGATATATTAGCTGCACCAGGCATAGCCTCGGGTTTTCATTTTGGGGAGCTGGCTTTCATGTCCATCATCTGTGACAAGAGGACCCTGGTTCCTCTTAGCCCCTGTGGGGAGAAGGGCCCATCTGGACGTCATTACACGGTTAGGCTGAGAAGCCAGTTTACAAGTTCCATTTTGTTTTTCTCTTTTTTAGTGTTGACCAACATTCTCCACTTTTCTGCAGTTCAGTTTTCATTTTCAGGACTCCCAGCTAGACAACTTCTTGGAAGGAATATGAGAGGATTTGAAATGCAGACAATAAAACAAATCCCCTCTTCCCTGAAAACAGCCCTACACCATGCACAGCTCAGTTTCAGAACTCCACGGACCACCCGACTTGGCCTGGCGGGGAGCCGGTCCCCACATGTGTGCCCCACACGTGTGTGGTTGTATCCCTGTTCAGCTGGCAGAGGTGGGCACCCAGGAAGGACAGCACCCAGCACTGCTAGAGTGAAGCCAGCTCGTTCCCCTGTGGTTGCTGTGGAGGCATCCAGGACACAGGGGCTTCTGTGCACACCTGTGGCATTTCAGCCCCTCTCATGACTAGTCTGCCCCGTAACTGCTCTCCCTGGTTTCCTGTTGAGGCGAGCAGAGACCTTGAGACCAGGCAGTCCCTCATCTGCTTCCCAACCCCATCTTTGGTTCACCCTGGTACTGCCAAGCCTCCCAAGGACAAGGAAACAATGGCATCATTTCTTCATCCCATAGGCAGCACCTTGTCAGTGAACAAACTAGTTGGCAAAGCAGATGCAAGCCCTGCTGGTAGGGAGCTCACAGTCTCTCTGGGAAGATAAATAGCCAGTAGATGAATGAATTCTAGCAGGTAAATAAATGTGTCTACTTACACACTGTGATAAGTTCTGTTTAAGGGAATAATGTTGACATGAGAACAGTAGGAAGCACCTGCTTGAGATGGGGTTGGGGGTCATCAGGGAGCAATTTCTGGGTGGGGGAAGTTGGGGGGAATGTTACTTTTATTAATTTTTATTTTTACTTTATTTTGCTTTACGATACTGTATTGATTTTGCCATACATTGACATGAGTCAGCCACGGGTGTACATGAGTTCCCAATCCTGAACCCCCCTCCCACCTCCCACCCAGAATGTTACTTTTAAACTGAGACTGGAAAATAAGAACAGGTCTCTCAAAGTCTTGAGGAAGCAGGAGGAACCATGCAAAGGCCCTGAGGTGGAAATGAGCTTGGCAGCTGTGTTGCAAAGCCTAGAGAAAGGGTGGCCAGGAGATTCAGGGAAATGAGGGCAGGGGAGCCTTGGGATAAGATTCAAGGGGAGGCAGGTCCCAGATCCTGTGTGGCCTTGTAGGTAGGGTTTGGAATGGTGGAAAGAGAACCCCCGCTCCCACCCCCAGGAGACCCCATCTTGGCTGCTGTATCTGTTTGTTAGGGCTGTCACAGCAAGGGGGAGGCGTAAGCAACAGGGCCTTTTCTCGTGGTTCAGTAGGCTGGGAGTCTGGGATCCAGATGCCAGCAGCGCTGGTTTCTCCTGTGGCCTCTCTGCTGGGCTTGTAAGTGTCTGTCTTCTCTGGGTGTCCTCACATGGACTTCCCTCTGTGTGTCCCTGTCTCCTTATGAGGACACCAGTCATAACTGATTAGGGGCCATGCGAATTACCTCCTTTTAACTTCTTGTTCAGTTGCTCAGTCGTGTCCGACTCTCTGGACCCCATGGACTGCAGCATGCCAGGCCTCCCTGTCCATCACCATCTCCCAGAGCTTGCTCAGACTCATGTCCATTGAGTTGGTGATGCCATCCAACCATCTCATCCTCTGTCGCCCCCTTCTCCTCAGGGCCCTCAGTCTTTCCCAGCATCAGAGTTTCCTCCAGTGAATTGGGTCTTTGCATCACATGGCCAAAGTAGTGGAACTTCAGCTTCAGCATCAGTCCTTCCAGTGATACTTCAGGGTTGATTTCTTTTATGATTGACTGATGTGATCTTCTTGCAGTCTAAGGGACTCGTAAGAGTCATAGCACCATGATTTGAAAGCATCAATTCTTCGGCGCTTAGCCTTCTTTATGGTGCAACTCACATCCACACATGACTACTGGAAAAGTCATAGCTTTGACTATACAGACCTTTGTTGACAAAGTGATGTCTCTTCTTTTTCAATATGCTGTCTAGATTTATCATAACTTTTTTTTCAAGGAGCAAGCATCTTTTAATTTCGTGGCTTCAGCTACTATCTGCAGTGATTTTGGAGCCCCCCCCAAAATAAAATCTGTCATTGTTTCTACTTTTCCCCATTCTATTTGCCATAAAGTGATGAGACCAGATGCCATGGTCTTCGCTTTTTGAATGCTGAGATTTAAGCCAGGTTTTAATCTCTTTAAAGACCTGAGGTTCTGAGTGTTTAGGGCTTTAACATGTGAATTTGGAAGGACACCATGAAGCTCATAACCTGACTGTCTCTTTGAGGACTGGATTTGGCTGGGGAACAGCATAGTCAAATGCCCCCAAGGCAGAGGAGATAGTCCTAGGCTGCCCGCAGTCTCTTTGTTGAAAGAGCTAATTAGCAAATGTTTAGGGGCGTCAAAGACTTAATGGCACCAAACAGACGTTCTCATCCTCGGTTAATCAGAATCTTTGAGAGTTGGAATGGGAGTGATTCAGTGGTTATTACTGCAGGTCCCCAGTGGCCTACACTTGGGGGGACATTGCCAGGCAGGGCAGAGTCTAGGCAGGGAAGTAGGTGACAAACTGGATTAAGGAAGGTGGCTGGGGCTAGCTAAGCCCTCCCAGGCTCCTTTGTGTTTTTCCCCAAACTCTAGCATAGCCCCATTGCCTAGCTGAGAGGCCCAGACAGCCTGGTGCTGAATTAACTGGAGGGAATTGAATTAACAACAGACCTCAGGACCTTCCTTCTTCAGACCCCTCAGGTCAGTGAATTCTCAGCTTCCAGAGCCAGGGGGCAGCCGAACCCTAGCTACCAGAGAATTGGGCGTGTGCAGGTGTCTGCAGACTCACAGATTAGCCTTGGTGAGACTCACAGACTCGCTTTATGCCAAAGATAAAAATAACCAAAAGGAGGGAAACATCCTAGAGAAATTACCTTGAAATTCAGAAAACATGAAGCCAGGCTTCATCTAATTAAGATGACATTTTAAAAGGGGGTAGGGGGGTCTGGGGACGCCTCGGTGGCATTTTAAATTGCAAGCTGATTGTGCAGCCTCTAATTTTGGTTCTGAGCCATTTCCAGTTGGAACAGAGGACCCGACTTCAAAGGCACCGCCTACCGCTGGTGGGGGGAAGAGGGTGAAAAGAGCAGCGGGGGGCCTGGGGCACACTGTGACTGAGACTCTGGCAAACGCTTGCGCTTGCAGGCTGGGTTGGGCCCCTCCTGCAACCCTGGAGGACCTGCTGTGCCTTTTAGGGGATCAGTAGAGCCGCTCCTGGGAGGACAGCTAATTGAGGCAGTGGCCTTGTCCTTGGAGAGTGAGCTTTTGTCCAGCCTGGGGATGCCCACCAGGCAGAGCTCTGGCCTGGGTTGGCTGCAGGTCTCCCCACTACTCCAGTCTCTCCCTGATGCCATAGAAACAAACAGGCTTGGTTCTCAAGTAACAGTCCCTAGCGCCCTCGTGGGGAGGGGTCTACTCCCTCCAGGGGACTTCTTTCTGCCAGCCTTTAAGGCCTAGCAGGTGGAGAAGGCCTGCTCTTTCCTCCCAGAATCCTGGGAGCGGCAGGCCCAGTCCCTTTCAACTTAGAAGGCAGGTGGGAGGATCTCTGAGTTGGAGGAAGTTGTCTGACTCGCCCTTCCCCAGGACACAAAATAACTGCTCCCCGGCTCTCAGGACATGGCGGCCTCAGGTGTGTGTGGAGGCAGCTGCCCTCGGGGGCTCCTGCATGTCCTCCCCACTTTTGTCCTCCCCGAGTCACCTCAAAAGATAGCATTACTCAGCAGACGTACTGTTACAGTAACTCAGGCTACTAGCATTGGTCTGCACACATGCTCACATGAACGCACACCATGGCTGAAGCATTTTACAGTTCAGAGAGCACACGCCCCCCGACCCTGGGTTCTCACAGAAACCCTGGGGGGCGGACATGACATGGAGACCACCACCACTCAGAGCTAAGGAGGCACAGACCGTTGAAGTGATATGCCCCCGTCTTTGGAGGCCAGCTCCTTGCGTTTGCTACAAATCCCACGTGGACTTGTGTCACTCGCTCCACTGGACCCCCCCGCCCCCACCGCCCCCACCGCCCCCACCGCCCCCAGCTTCTGACCCGCCGGCTAGCTTTCTGTTCCACACCCTCCCTCTGTTCTCCATCTCGCTCTCTCAGCCAAGTCTTTATCCTGTTCCTCTGCAGGGAGACGGGGTGGCGAGGTGGCTGATGAGCCAGAGGTGGGCAACAGATGGAGGGAGTTCTAGGAGGTGGGCGGGTGACGTGGCCTTGGTCACACCATAGTCTGGAGCTGTGGAGGGTCTCGTGATGGTGATTAAGTGCTCTCGGTAGTGGACTGATTAGAGGGAGGGAGCCCGGCGACTCGTGGGACCCCTGAGGTCCTCCATCCTGGAGAGGAGGTGCGGCCTTGGAGGGGAGTCAGACCGTTCTGGGGAAAGATGACAGTTCTTGAGGCTTGTTGGCTGCAGGAGCAAAAGAAGTGAAGAGGGTGGAGCTGGCCTTGGGGCCTCCAGCTTGTGTGATGGGAACACGGAGTTGCCTTTGAGAGGCAGTGTGTCCCCAGAGTGGTACAGGTGCTCCCGCGGGGGGTGGGCTTGGGGGGGCCACACATGTTCACCTAGAGGTTCCTGCAGACCACTGCCTTCTGTTTGAATAGTTTTGTTTTTTGCCTTCACAATTATTTTTCCTTTTTAATTTTTACTGGAGTATAGTTGATTTACAATTTGTGTTGGTTTCAGGCGTACAGCAAAGTGATTCAGTTATACGCTGTTAGACTTTTTCCAACATAGACCATTACAGAATATTGAATAGAGTTCCCTGGGCTACATAGTAGCTTCTTCCTAGTCGATCGATTTTATATACGATAGTGTATATATGCCAGCCCCAGTTTCCCAATGTATCCCTCCCCACCCCCATCCCCTGGTAACCATACATTTGTTTTCTACATCTGTAATGTCTGAGTTGGAGAAGGCGATGGCACCCCACTCCAGTACTTCTGCCTGGAAAATCCCATGGACAGAGGAGCCTGGTGGGCTGCAGTCCATGGGGTCGCTAAGAGTCGGACACAACTGAGTGACTTCACGTTCACTTTTCACTTTCATGCATTGGAGAAGGAAATGGCAACCCATTCCAGTGTTCTTGCCTGGAGAATCCCAGGGACGGGGGAGCCTGGTGGGCTGCCGTCTATGGGGTCGCACAGAGTCGGACATGACTGAAGCGACTTAGCAGCAGCAGCAATGTTTGGGTAGTTTTGTGTGTTTTAACATATATTAGAAAAATTAGCACACCAACCTGTGATTTCGTGGATTATTGTTGAGGATAATATATATTTTTTCATTTATTGATATTAGTTGATTTACAATGTTGTGTTAGTTTCATGGGTACAGCAATATGACTCAGTTATACATAGTTACATATATATATTTTTTTGTTTGTTATTCATGGCTATGCTGGGTCTTCGTTGCTATGTGCATGTTTTCTCTAGTTGCGGTGAGCAGGGTCTACTCTCCAGGTGTGGGGTGTGAGCTTTTCATTGCAGTGGTTTCTCTTGTTGCAGAATGCGGGCTCTAGAGCACAGGCCTCAGTAGTTGTGGCACCCAGGCTTAGCTGCCTTGATGCTGTGGAATCTTCCCGGACCAGGGATCAAACCCATGTCCCCTGCTGTGGCAGGTGGGCTATTAACCACTGGCCACCAGAGAAGCCCTATATATGTATATCTATATATTTTATATTCTTTCCCATTACAGATTGTTACAAGATGTTGAGTGTAGTTCCCTGTTCTATACAGTAGGTCCTTGTCGGACACTATTTTATATATAGTATTGTGTATATTTTAATCCCAAAGTGCTAATTTATCCCTCCTTTGATAACCCCCCTTTGAAAACCATATGTTTGTTTTCTGTGTCTGTCGCTCTGTTTCCGTTCTGTAAATAAGTTCGTTTGTTTCATACTTTAGAGTCTTCATATAAGTGATATCATGTGATATTTATCTTTCTCTGATTTACTTCCCTAAGTATGATCATCTCTCTAGGTTCATCCATGTTGCTACGAATGGCCTTATTTCATTATTTTTAAAGGCTGAATAATATTACATGTCTTTTATAGGATAAGCTGTGTTTTTTAAAATGAGTTTATTTAATGTCACTTTTAAAAATGAAATAAGCGGCAGTGGTCATTTGCTGGTGCAGCAGGAATCGAGCCTGAGATGGGAAGGAAGGCCATGATGGGGACAGTGTGATGGGAAACCAGGAGTCGGGGAGGGCTGGGCTGGTCAGGAATGCGCTGAATGGAGTAGAGGGGCCTGTGGACCCAGGCTCACTGCACAGAGGAGGGGCTGGCGCTGTCTGGGCCAGCGAGAAGGTGACTTGTGGAAGTAGGAAGAGTTTTGAGGACTGAAGAATGTAAGTGTCCGGTGGAAGGACAGGAGCCCACAAGGGAGGCAGGGGAGCTCGCTGCCCAGGAAGCAGCATCCACAGGGCCCAGAGCCCCGAGAGAAGAGCACGAGCAGAGGGCAGGCAGTGGGGGAGGCACTCAGAGCGCAGCGGGAAGGCAGGAGGAGGGGGGAGCAGAGGACAGCGGCCCGGGGGGCAGGGCCAGAGCAAGGCCCGCGAGCGAGTGCTGCGGGAAGGTGAGAGAGAAGACCCCAGCGAGCAGCGAGGGAGTGAGGGGGTGCAGTCGGGGCGCGGATGAAGCGTCCACAGAAATGGCCTGAGAGGACTGATGTGGGATGCGGCGCAGTGTGACTTCCTTTTCAGGGTTTGGCTGAAGTTCATGTGGAGGCTGGGTGGGGTCCCAGAGGCCTGAGAAGGACAGTCCTGGGTGTGGATTCAGTGGTCCCGGGGACTGGGTCCTTCTGGCCTCCCCGCAGGCAGGCAGAGAGAACAGCCCCCTCACTGGAGGGCAAGTGCTCACTCAGCCACGGGGCTGCTGGAGACAGGTGGGCAGGGTGGATGCCCTCCCTCCTTCCTTCTGTCCGTTCAGCCAGCCTGGGGGTTGGGCATGTACCTGCTGCTCCCTGCTCCCTTCCAAGAGAACGTTGGCAGCTAGGAGACCAGAAGTCACCATGACAACAGAGCTCCTTACTGGCCCAGAGCCCCTGGTTCTTCTGCATCTGTATCCAGGCTGTTTGAGGCGATAGCCTCAAGTGGGCTGCTGAAGGTGGGGAGCCAGGGCAGAGGAGGCAGACTCGCTACTGCCACCTCCCCACCCAAGGCCAAGAAGGCAAAGACGCCCCTACGTCCCCCGAGAACATGCCACATGCCTCTTAGAAGCTGGGACTGCCAGGGAGCTCATTCCCGTTGGAAGCCAAAACCAGGGAACCAAGGAGGGAGGCAGGGACAGAGAAGGAAACAGGAGGCCTGCAGCTGGTGGAAGCTGGAGCCTGTGGCCTGCCCCCAGACCTGTGCTGCCCGCCAGCCAGCAGCGACAGACCCGGTAAATCAGGGTGGCTCTCCAGGCTTCACCGGGCCTGCTGGCGAGGCCCTGACGCTGGGAGGAGGGTCCGGGCTGGCAGAACTGTAAGTGAAGTAAGCTGTACCCGGCCTCCCAGCTCCAGGGCTTGCTTCTTCTGCCCCGTGTCCTGAGGACACACTGGCTGTGTGCCCATTTTATGCTGGGGACTGTGGGACGGCCCTTCCCAGTGAGTAGACACATTTGAGCTCACATGATGGACAAACATTGATTTTTATCTCAGTTGGACACGACTAACACTGAGCAACTCAACTTTCATTTTTTGTCACTTCAGTCTCATGGAGAGGGTAGTGTCTTGCTCACTGAAGCAATAAAAGAGGGATTCAGTTCAGTTTAGTTCAGGCGCTCAGTCGTGTCCAACTCTTTGTGACCTCATGAATTGCAGCACTCCAGGCCTCCCTATCCACCAACTCCCAGAGTTCACTCAAACTCATGTCCATCGAGTCAGTGATGCTATCCAGCCATCTCATCCTCTGTTGTCCCCTTCTCTTCCTGCCCCCAATCCCTCCCAGCATCAGGGTCTTTTCCAACGAGTCAACTCTTCACATGAGGCAGCCAGAATATTGGAGTTTCAGCTTTAGCATCAGTCCTTCACACCCAGGGCTGATCCCCTTTAGAATGGCCTGGTTGGATCTCCTTGCAGTCCAAAGGACTCTCAAGAGTCTTCTCCAACACCACAGTTCAAAAGCATCAATTCTTTGGCACTCAGCTTTTGTCACAGTCCAACTCTCACATCCATACATGACCACTGGAAAAACCATAGCCTTGACTAGACGGACCTTTGTTGGCAAAGTAATGTCTCTGTTTTTGAATATGCTTTCTAGATTGGTCATAACTTTCCTTCCAAGGAATAAGCGTCTTTTAATTTCATGGCTTTAGTCACCATCTTCAGTGATTTTGGAGCCCCCAAAAATAAAGTCTGACACTGTTTCCACTGTTTCCCCATCTATTTCCCATGACGTGATGGGACCAGATACCATGATCTTCATTTTCTGAATGTTGAGCTTTAGGCCAACTTTTTCACTCTCCTCTTTCACTTTCATCAGGAGGCTTTTTAGTTCCTCTTCGCTATCTGCCATAAGGGTGGTATCGTCTGTAAATCTGAGGCTGATATTTCTCTTAGTAATCTTGATTCCAGCTTGTGCTTCTTCCAGCCCAGAGTTTCTCATGATGTACTCTGCATATAAGTTTAATAAGCAGGGTGACAATATACAGCCTTGACGTACTCCTTTAACTAAAGTACAGGTAATTCATAACCGAGGACTGAACAGAGGTCAGAAGTCACGTAGCGAGCAACAGCCAGGAGAGGAAGAACACTGGAGGGTGTATTGGTCAGGGTACCACTAGCTGCTGCAGCAAGTATGTCCCAAGGGCTTCATGCGTCAAATGCGACAGGCTATGTCTTGCTCATCTAATGGTCTAGGCAGCTGCTCTCAGTGGGTGCATGGCTCTCCGCATGATATTCATGACACCAAATCTTCTGTCTTAGGGCTGTTTCCCCCCCAAGATTTTGTCATCCTCTGCATTCAGGGGCAGGAGGCGCACATGCACCCGAGGGGCCAGGGCCAGGCCCAGGAGCGGCGCGTTGCACCGTGCCGCGCCTTCACCCTCCACAGACTCCTGCTCAGTTTAGGAGGCAGGCTGTGGCCCGCAGGAGAGTAACACACCCAGGGCCCACAAGAGGGCCAAAACGCAGCCCACCTTCTCACTGAGCCATGTGTGTTAATCACTTAGTCGTGTCCGACTCTTTGTGACCCCATGGACTGCAGCCTGCCAGGCTCCTCTGTCCATGGGATTCTCCAGGCAAGAATAACGACTGGATTGCCACTTCCTTCTCCATCACTGAGCCGTGAGGCCTGAAGAAAACTTCCTTTTTCTGACCCCAAGGAAGGTGCCATGTGGATGGGCCTCTACCCTGGCCGGGGCATGGAAAGGGGTGAGAGGGGAGAGAGAGAGCAACCTGAGCTTGGGCGGCGCTTTCGGCACCCCCTTTGGCACCCTGCCATTTCAGAGAGTGAGGCCAGACCCTAGGGGTGCAGGGGCCGTGGCTGCCCTTCTCGCTCAGGGAGCCCTGTGCTGCTGCGCCTCAGCGTCAGGTCGAGCTGAGGCCTGGTCATTGCCCAGTGGGCACCTGACCACCTCGCTACGCCCAGGTCTGTGCAGCCTTGTCCCACCCCGCATTGCAGGGCCCATGACCCCCTGGTGTCCACATCAGGTGGTGAGACTGTCAGAGGCTACGTGGAGAGGGGAGGACTCTCACACTGATCTCTGCCTCAGAGGAGGCTGCCGAGGTGGTGGCCCTGGGCTGAGCAGCTCCCTGTGGGCCGACTTCACGTGAGAGTTAGATGCCCCCGGGGCTTCACTCAGCCCCCAGCCTCCCCCAACCCTGCATTCCTCTCATGGTTAGTGCTGGGCATCGAGGGAGCTGGCAGCCAGCCTGGCCCCACTGTGCCCTCCTGCTCCTGCCCGCCCAGGGTGGCCCCCTGGAACCTCTGCTGGGGCACAGCCGCGGGCACCACCCTGCCTCGCCGTGTTTTGGTTGCCCCGCCTATTTGTCACCCTTGTTTTTTACACCTGTCGCCATCCCACCTGCCTCATGGAAACACTGCAGCATCAGCAGGCTGACGCCAGTCCCCAGGGTGTGCACCAGCCGGGCCCCCAGGGAGCTCCAGCCCCTGAGCAGCAGGGCAGGGCAGGTGATGGCAGCAAGAGTGGAAGTATGAAACTCCCAGAAGATAACATAGGAGGCAATCTGCACGGCCTTGGGTGTGATGACGCCTCTACGTACAGCACCAGAGACACAGTCCATGAAAGAATTGATAAACCGGCCTTCATAAAATTAAAAACTCTTCTGTGAAAGGCCAAAGTCAAGAGGATAAGAAGACAAGCCTTGGACTCGGACAAAATATTTGCCCCCCCCCCCAAAAAAAAAATATATATGTTCAATAAAGAGCTTTTATCCAAAGTATACAAAGAACCCTTAAAATTCAACAAGAAAGCAAACAATCTGATTTTAAGATGAGCCCAAAACCTTAACAGACACCTCACCAAAGAAGGTCTATGGATAGCCAATATGCATATGAAAAGGTACTCCACATCATACGTTATCAGAGAAGTGCAAGCTAAAGCAAGAGGGAGACACCCCTACACACCTATGAATGACCGAAACCTGGAACACCGACCACACCAGATGGGGAGGATGTAACAGCAGCAACCCTCAGGCCTTGCCGATGGTCCGGTCACGTTGGAAGAGCTTGGTGGCTTCTTAGAAAACTAAACATACTCCTGCCATACAACCCAGCCATCATGTTCCTTTATATTTACCCAAAAGATTTGAAAGCTGATGTCCGCGTAGAAAGCCTGCACCCAGATGTTTACAGCAGCTTTATTGATAATTGCCAAAACTTGGAAGCAACCAAAAGGTCCTTCAGTAGGTGAATGGATAAGTAAACTGGGGTACACCCAGACAATGAAATATTATTCAGCACTAAAAAGAAATGAGTGATCAAGTCAAGAAAAGACGTGGAAGAATCTGAAAAGCAACCACTAAGGGGAAGAAACGGACCTGAAATGGATCCATCAGATTGTACTGTATGATTCCAACTACATGACTTTCTCTAAAGGGTAAAACAGTGGAGACAGTAAAAAGATCAGGGTCTGGGGAGGGACAGATGAACAGGTAGAGCACAGAGGCGTTTTAGGGCAGTCACAGTACACTGTATGATACCGCAGTTATAGATACACGTCATTATGCACTTGTCTACACCCATGGAATGTGAGTTGGAGCAAACTCCGGGAGATAGTGAAGTTCAGGGAAGCCTGGCGTGCTGCAGTCCATGGGGTTGCAAAGAGTCAGACACAACTTAGCGACTGACCAACAACAAGAGTAAAACCAAAGGTTAACAGCAGGCTTTGGGTGATTATAATATGTTGGTATAGGTTCATCTTTTTTTTTTTTTTTAATTAAGTATACCATTGTAGTGAGTGATGTCAGTAATGGGGGAGGCTCTAGGGTTATGTGGGAAATCTCTGTACCCTCCTCGTAATTAAGTCTCTTAAAAAAAATCCATTGGTTTACTTTGCTCTTTTAATGGGTCAACCATGCCACATTTTTGACATCATTTTGATCATTTGGAAAATAGTGTTTCAGAATTATGCACATCTTCCAAACGGTGACACTTTTCAATGGAGAATATAAAAAAACTTGCATTTGTTAAATCAGTGTCTGTCTTACCAGAAAAGTCTTCAGGTGTTGGAAAGCTGTCAAACTTATGGTATTAAGTACAAGCTTTCCAAAAGTCTGGTTCTTCCCTTGGAAGCTGGAATTTTTTCATTTTGGTAGCAAATTTGTTAGGTGTTTTCCTTGAAGCAATAGGCTAGCTTGATATTTTAGAAACTGTCTTCCAAAGACCAAGTGTGAACTACCTAAATTTGTCTGTCGGTCATTCTTTCAAGTTCAAGTGGTGTCTTGTGAACAAAAAGGAACCATTGTGGCTGGCAGGGCAGCCTTTCGCATGCCTTCCCTCCAGACAAGCATCACCTGCAATTTGCAGGAGCCTCCCCGTTTCATCAGAGAATATGAAAAAGACGTGTGTGCCACAGTAGGGCTTTTAATTCACAATTGTGACTGCTTCCTCAAGGACAGTCTTTGTTTCTTAATCCTTGTTTATTTTCGGCTGTGTCGGGTCTTAGCTGCCGCCCGTGGGCCTCTCTCCAGTTGTGACGAGAAGGCTCCAGTCCAGAGCACAGGAGCTGAGTCACAGCAGCGCACGAGCTCAGTGGCCCCGGCCGCCTGTGGGATCTTAGTTCTCTGACCGGGGATCAAATCCACACACCCTGCCTTGGAAGCACAGAGTCTTAACCCACTGGCCCACTGGCCCACCAGGGAACTCCCGTGGACATACTTAAATGTCTTGGGAAACCAGCACTGGTTTTACTGTGACTGCGCGGTGGCCAAGAACAGAATGGCGGTTCGTTTAGTTTGGTGCCACTGCTTCCTGTCGAAGGGTGCCGTCTGGTCTCTCATCAGTGTGGCCATTAATACCTTCGGAGGGGCCAGTAACATCGTCAGAGTTAGGAAAACAGTTTTGCTCTTAGGGACCCCTCAGAGGCCCCCAGGGGTGTGAGAACCACTGATCCAGCCAACCCTGTCCCTGTGCCTTTGAGGACAGGGGCTCTGAAAACAGATGGGACCCGCCCAGGGTCAGAGCATGGATGCCTGGTGCGCTGCCCCGGGCTGTGTCCCTCAGGTCCTGAAGGCAGGTGACGTGCTCTTGTCAAATGAAAACATCATCTCATCACTTAAGCGGATGGCGTGGGGACTGATGTCCCCAGTGAGGAGACAAGGAAAGAGAAGGGGGTGTCAGCAAATAAGCCTGAGGAGAGGAACCACCCACCAAGCTTGCTGTCCCCAGGGCCCACCAGCCTCCCGTCACCCCTGCCATCTGCACACTGCTCCAGCTTCCATCTTTTCTCTTCCATAATTGTGTGTTAATATCTCACAGCCGAGGCGGCTCTAATTAAACTCCTCAGCATCGTCACTGTGTGTTCTGAAGAGCCGAGCTTGGCCGTTATCACTTGTCTTTCCCTTTGACTGAGCTCTGTGTGGGTAATTTCATTCTGCCCTTGTTCATTTCTTAGAAACTTAGCCTATCCAATTTTAGTTCTTTTCTCCTGTCTTAGAACATTGAGCTCAGGAGGCAGAGGGCGAGGCTGTGGGAATGTGTGCTCCACTCACCTTAAGGTTTATTTTGGCCTGAATAGAGCCTGCTTGGTGCTTCAGCTGTCCTCCGCGCACCCCCCACCCCGGCCCCCATTTAGAAGGCCACACAGGAACATAGACTGCAGGTCTGGACCCACCCAGGGGAGAAGGGCAACAGGAGAAAGTGACACCACATGAGGTGGTAATTAGGGTCTTGGACAAGCGTGCATGCCACTCCATCCTCGGGATCCGAGGTGATCAGAAGCCGTGGTGACATAAACATACCACCACCCCTGGGCAGCTAGGACAGCCGCCACCTTACACCGCCTGGCTGTGCCAGTCACCCACCCAGGACACCCCCCTGCGCTC
Organism: Capra hircus; assembly: GCF_001704415.2. Taxonomy (NCBI): domain Eukaryota; kingdom Metazoa; phylum Chordata; class Mammalia; order Artiodactyla; family Bovidae; genus Capra; species Capra hircus. The sequence goes on along the minus strand of NC_030825.1, from coordinate 25,667,637 downwards.
AGGCCAGCCGTCACCTCTGCAGTCCCTGCTCGACCCCATCTACACTGGCCTTGGTGTAGCTGCTGCTAAGTCGCTTCAGTCGTGTCCGACTCTCTTCGACCCCATAGACGGCAGCCCACCAGGCTCCCCCGTCCCTGGGATTATCCAGGCAAGAACACTGGAGTGGGTTGCCATTTCCTTCTCCAATGCAGGAAAGTGAAAAGTGAAAGTGAAGTTGCTCAGTCGTGTCCGACTCTCTTCGACCCCATAGACTGCAGCCTACCAGGCTCCTCTGTCCATGGAATTTTCCAGGCAAGAGTACTGGAGTGGGGTGCCATCGCCTTCTCTGGGCCTCGGTGTTACCCTGCCCCATACCCGCCAGTCTCCCTGCCCCAACCTCTGCTAAGGAGGCTTTAGGAGACGCATATAGCAGCTTCACCTAAGAACCGCAAAGCTGGTGAGAAGACTGGGGGCCCAAAAATGTCCCTGGCCCCACCCTTGGGGAGGGTTAGCATCCGCTCAGTAAGGCTTCCTCCCCGAGCCACCCCTTGATGGCCCAGGCTGCCCCCAGCCTCTGCCCTGGGGGTGGGAGGTCCACAGTTCATGCTGGCTCAGTCTGTGTGCGGGCTCCTGGACCACCCGTGTGGGCTTGGGTGCCAGTCTTCATTTCATGTCTCAGGGCTGCGTGGACTCTGAACCCACCGTTGTCCACAGGCCCTGTTGATGGCCCAAAGGGTGTCTGATGCCCCCTGGCAAGGCCCTTAGCTTCCCCTTTAATTCCCTCCTCAGGGAAATCCAGTCTCTGAGCAGTGCCTGCCTTGGGGGCACAGCCGACCCACGACTGCCTGTCTTCCAGATGGACCCCTCTCACCTGCCCTGCCCGCAGCAGTGTGTCCTTGAGTGGCCCTCACTCAGCGGCTGCCTCCTCGGAGGAGCCTCCTGACTCCAGAGCCTGGTTGGTGTGTCTGCACCCCCATCGGACAGCAGGCTCAGGGTGGGAAGCGGGGAGGCAGTTTCCAGACCCTGCTGTCCCCTGTGTCCCCGGCGCCCAGTCCTGGGCTCAGCCAGCCTGCTGAGCAGACATTCGCTGCCGTAGCACTGGTCCTTCTGCTGAGCTTGGGCCAGGGCCAGGGGTGGGAAACCACACCAGTCACAGGGGCTGACACTCGGCTTCTGAGTGGAAACTTTTAGGTGTGTGAGAGCTGGAACTCAGGTCAAAGTCACCCCCACCCCCACCCCACCCCCACAACCCCTGGTTCTTGAAGATACATAGTAAACCAGCGGGCAAAGCTGCTTCTATAAACAATTGGAAGATCCAAGGGTTTTGAGACTGAAAAGGGTGTGATCCTCCAGAAAGTGAGATTCTTGGGACTTACCTAGTGGCTCAGTGGCTAAGAATCTGCCTGCCAACGCAGGAGTCACGGGTTTGATCCCGAGTCCAAATGCTCCAGGGCAGCTAAGCTTATGCACCCCACAGCTGTTGAGCCCGCATGCTTTAGAGCCCACACTCGGCAACGACGGGAAGCCCACACACAGCAGTGAAGACCCAGCACAGCCAAAAATAAATTAAAATTTTTAAAAGATTGATTAAAAATAAAATAAGTGAGGTTCTTTAGAAAATCCAGTCTTCCTTCCGCCCCTTCAGAGGCAGCCTAGGCCCCAAACAGAGAAAGCTCTCAGAGGGGCTTAGGACAAGTACATCCCTGAGGAGCCCAGTAGATCCAGCTGGAGGCCTTAGGAGAGTCTTCCTTTACAAGGCCCTGGGCGCCTGACAAAGACCAGACCTCGGGACAGAGCGAGGGGCTGTCAAGGGGGCAGTTCTCCCCCGATGTGTTCGGGGCTGGGGAGAGGCAGGCTGCCTCCCCCTATGCCTAAAGATTTCTCTTCCTAGTGAACATGAACATTCCTAAGGCGGGGACCCCACTGGGTAGTGGGTGTACGTACGGTGGATAAGTGAGTGACTGGGTGGATGAACAGGTGGATGGCTACACAGATCAGAGAGGAGTGAAAGGAATGAAGAGGGTGCAGACGTGAAGAACGAAGGGGTGGACAGACAGACACTATGAAAGGGCAGACGGGAGGCGAGGGGTGTCCGGGTGGGTATGGGAGTAAGTTGATAGATGAACAGGGTGGCTGATGGGCGATGATGTCATGGGTGGGTGGACACATGACGTTGAGGAGGTAGGTACCCTGGATGGGGCCGTGGGATGTGTGGATGGATGGCTGGCTGAAGAAGGGATGGGCACAGCCGAAAGGAGGCAAGATTAGAAACAGCAGCAAATCCTTGGTTCTGCTGTTGGATCTTTCCAGGGAGACAAGAAGGCTCCCTTCACTGAGACAGATGGTAGACCTGTGGGGTCCTCCAGCTCTCCTAGAGACCCTGTCTGCCTGACAGTGTGCTCAGGTACAGGCCTTTGCTAAGTCCCAGCAAAGAAAGAGCCCCATGCGTGCACAGCCCCCAACTGCTAATTGCCTGTAGTGCCCTAGGTTTTGCCACCAACAAAGAAAACCCGTTACAAATGTCTAAAGTACACCTGGGGGGGACCACGTCCACTGAGAGTCACAGCTTGGCGCCATCTGCCAGCCCAGGGCCAGGGAAGCAGGGGTGAGGGAGTGCACTCCTCTCTTCCTCACCCCAGTGGCAGCGAGGAAGGGAGAGGCCAGGACCACAGAGTTTCCTGAGATGCTCAGATCTGGACGACATGAACGAAGTGCCTGGAAAGGTGCCCCCTGCCATTCTCCACCTGCTGACCTTGCAGCACACAGGCTGGGCCTCCAGCAGCAGGGGTCTCTCAGCCCCTTTCACTGGAGGAACAGAGTCCATGCCCCCCGTCTGGCTCTTGGGCTGGGCTTGTGCAGCAGCCCTGCGCCTCCTGTTGGCCTGTGCACTTCTGCCCCCTGGCGGGAGCTGAAGCTACTGCAATGCATGTGGCCGGACAGGGCAGGATGGAGACTTCCTTTGCAACCAGAGGACTGTGCGTGTGTGTATGTGTCTGCATGTACACACATGCACACACTCAGACTTCACTTGGCCTAAAAGATTAGAGGAGGAAAGCTCTGAAAGATCCAAAGCAGCTCCTCAAACAGAAGGGGTTATTATTATAATTACTATGATTATTGTTATCAAGATTATCCTGCTTGCCTGAGAAGCCTTGTACAAAGCAGGCTAATTTTATGTCAGCTTGTTGTTTGTGTCTCAGGGACCTCATCTTTGCTTATAAAAACTAACGTTTGCAGGGCTCTTTATGTTGCAGAGCTGTGTCACGTTGATTTAGCCTTTCATCTGCGCAAACAGCCCCGTGAGCTGGGAACTAACGAGAGCAGAAGCTCGGGGAGCGGGGAGGTTAAGCGGTCTGTCCAAGGTCACAGGTCTGAAAAACAGCAGAGCCAGCGGTGAACCTGGGTCACCTGACTGAAAATCCCTGTTCGCTCCCCTCCCATATCCTTTGCATTTTGTCTCTTGAGAGGGAAAGGCTCTTTTTCATGCTTTAGCTCTAAGCCCCTTTGCTCTGAAGAGAGGGGAGGAGTTTTGCAGACCAAGTTCTTATCATGCACTCCGCCGTCCCAGTTTCAGACGATGTGTCCATGGTGGGTGGGGAGCGGCGGCAGCAGCAAGGACTGGCCTGGCGTGTGAGCAGATGTGTGTGGTATTGGTTGCCAGTGGCTCAGCCAGGCTGATTCCCGCTTCCCTTGGTCACCCCGCAATCACCCCCGGTGTGGCACAGGACAGGCAGGCACCAGCCACATCTCTGAGCAGGGTGAACAGGAGACATTAGGCAAGAGAAGTGGGTGCAGGGGGCTCTCCTGTGGTCCAGGACGTGGGAGACGGGCAGGGCCATGGGAGCCTCCAGCCCTCCTCGTAGTATGGAGATGGCTTTCAGGAAGGAGAGCCCCTCAGCCATGGACGTCAGCGGGCAGCCCCACCAACTGGCCCCTGCATCATGGGCGCTGCTTTCCAAGTGTGTGTGAACATTAAGATATCATTTAGCCAGAAACCTTGTACCGGCTCTGATGTCGGGTACAAGAGAAGTGTCGATGCTGACTTTAAACCACTGACCCTGGGGAGGAGAATCCTGGCCCTGAAAGTTAGTCACAGACTCTCCTGTGCCCCAAGCCTCCTGATCCAAAGCCTATCAGAACGGCGTCTTGCCTGCAGTTCATAGTCTGAAACGCAGGGTCCCAGACACGCATTTCTCAACCTCTCACCCCTTCCATGGCCCCGGCCCCCAGGCGTCCTGAGGAGGCCAGGTTGGCCTCCTCTGGTCCCCAGGTGGCTGGGGAGCTGGGGCCCGGCCCGGCCCGCCCCTCAGGCCGTCCTGCGCTAGTGCCCTCTGCCTGCTCCCACGACAGGAGGGAGCCCTGTGAAGAAAGTGGTGAGACTGCCACCCTGGTTTTTAGAGGGGGACGCTGAGCCTCAGAGAGGGTAAGACCCCACTCAAGCCAGGAGCCCAGTTGTGGATGGAGCCTTGAGCCTGTGGCCTGAGCCCCGCAAAGTCCGCATGGAACAAACTAGAAGCCCAGGGCAGGAATGACCAAAGAGGGCTGTGGGAAAAGGAGGGAGACTTGTTGGGGGTTGGGGGGGCATGGGAACCGGACATCACAGCATGGGCAGCCCCAGCAGGTGGACAGTGGTGGCCGTGGAGGGCCGGGCACACTGGGCACGTTGTGCCTGCTGGACCCACGCCACGGGCATGTGGGTCTGAGGAAACGCGGCATCTCGCCCATTCACTGGGAGCGCCCCTCCGGCCCTGGAGGCCATGGAGGAGAGAAGGGCCCGCTCCCTCAGTGCTGTTTCCCTGGCCCTGGGCCAGCAGATAGCTCCCTGACTGTGGCCCTCGGTGAGAGTGGTGCCCCACAGGGGCATGTTAGACACTTGTCTGTAGCAGTGGCAGTGACTGGCCCGGGCCTGAGGTGTGTGACAGCGCCCGCAGTGACGAGTGTCCTGCACCCAGCCCACCACGCAGGGACCACTGGGCGCGGCGTCAGTGGACAGCCTCCCCCAGCTCCTGTGTAGAACTGTCTCCAGGAGCCCAGCAGACAGCCCCTGGATGTGACCAGTGTCCCCAGCCCGTCTTGGTGCTCCCCCCACAGGAACTAGCGCAGCACGTGGGCCAGTGCATGTGCCCAGGGCATGGTCCAGACAGGAAGAGGGGAAGGGAATCAGATGCCAGAGGGACTGTGTGGACCACAGTAATGGGAGGAGGTGAGCCTGGTATTGGTCTCAACACACCAGGAAGTGTAGCACTCTTTGAGGTTATTGTACAAAAGTATACCAACCAAACAAAAACACATCCTCAACTGGGTTAAGAAAGAGTCAGAGGATTGATTGATGGAGGTAACTGGAAAGCCAGAGATGTGTGTGGCTGCAGGTACAGCTGGATCCAGGTGTTGACGTGTCATCGGGACTTGGGGTGCTTCCCTCTCTCGGCCCTGCTTTCCTCAGGGATGGCTCCACATTCAGGTGGGTCCTTCCTTGGAGGGTCTCTCCTGATAGTTTATGCAGGTGTCCTGGGGCTGGTCAGGTTAGTCTCACTTGATGGATTGGGATTCTTTGTCCACCCGGAACTGCTCACTAAGGGCAGAGGGATGGATTGGCCAGGCCCAGACTGTATGTCCATGCCGAGACCATGGGACAGAGACCACCCCACCCGGACTGCTCAGGCTGAGTTGGGGAGGAGTACTCCCCTTCAGGGGAGCAGAGGCTCTGGTATCAGAAAAGGAGGGACTGGAAGCCCCACCGGTGGAGGAGGCAGCCGCCCAGCAGAAAAGGGTGCAGATCAGAGGCACTGGGCCCTCTGCAGCCACCTTGAAGCTGGTCACCGCCACCAGTGGGAGCACAGGGTGTGTTTTCCACAGAAGCTTGCCCCAGCATCCTCCACGGAGCAAATCTGCACAGGTGGGGCTGCCCCAGTCCACGCACCTGCTGCGTCACACCCCCTGCTGCCAGGACAGCTGGGCGTGCTCTGACCAGTGAGAGGGGCAGTGCCGTGGGGACTGTAGCTGAGAGCAAGCTGTGGGAAGATGCGCCCCCCACCCCCCAACTGGCCCAGGAGGGGACTCGGACAGGAAGGTCAGGCCCAGTGTGAGCCCCACCCTCCCAGGGCCCCAAAGGCAGGAAGACAAAGGGACAAGGGCCCCCCTCTGGCTCTATTAATTGCTTGTTAGCTTGACCCCCCAGGGCTGGCCAGGCCTGGCAGCTACCACAGTCCTCCAGGTGCATTGGCATGACCCCTCCTTCCCGCCACCCTCACCCTTCCTTCTCTCTTACCCATGGCCCACACCTTTGCTCAGGGTGGTGAGGTGAGGGGCTGGGCTGGGCACCAGTGTCTGAGATGCAAGTCCAGGGCTGTCTCCTGGAGCACAGTAGGTTTAACTCTGGGTCTAGGCAAGCCCAGGGCTGTCCGCTGGAGCACAGTAGGGATTAACCGTGGGCCCAGGAAAGTCCAGGGCTGTCCCCTGGAGCACAGTGGGGGTAACCCTGGGCCCAGGCTCTCCCACTTAGCAGCATGTGACCTTGAGCCTCAATCTCCCCATCTGCTAAACAGGATGGCTCCCTAGCAGAGCTGTTGCTGTGGTTGACCTAGACACACTGTTGTTGAGACGGACGAGATTAGAAGACTTGGGAGACATAGTGCATGGAGTGAGAAACTCGGGTCATGCCTGGTAGTAAGATGCCAAGGACCCATGCATCTCACAAATACTGCAGAGCACCAACTGTGTACAGAGCATTGTGAGATGGGGGTGCCCTGAATAAGCAGAAAGCCGAGGGACAGGCACAGGCAGCGCCAGCTGTGACATATGGTGTGGTTGGTGCACCAGACTCCACCTGGGGGCATAGAGGAGGGCTTCCCTGAGCAAGTGCCGGTAAGATGGAGAGGGGCAGAGCCCGGGGAAGGATGGTCTGGCTGGGTGGAGCACCCTGAGGCAAGATGACCCTGACTGCTTGGGGAACAGAGGAAAGGCTGTGTGCTTAGAGGACCAGGAGAGGGGAAAGGTGGGAGGTGGGCTGAACAGAGCGCAGTCAGGCCGGGGCTTTGGAGGTCATGGTAAGGAGTTTGGAATTTAGAAATAATGGGAAGCTATTGAGAGTTTAAACAGAGAGAGTTATTGTATCCATTAGAATTAGGTTTGACTGTGAATATCTGAGACCTAGAAAACAGTGATTTAAATGAGCTAGAAGTTAAAAAAAAAAGCAAAAAGTAAAAGTAAGAAAAAGGAAAATGCGGAAGGTATGGAGGGTCTACAAAGTTGTCAAGGACCTGACTGTTTTTAGATCGCCAGTCCACTGTCCCTCGGGTATAGATCTTATCTTCATGACCCATGATGGCTGCTAGAGCTCCAGCCATCACAGGTTTCAGGAAGGAAGGAAGAAGTGAGAGAAAAGGGGTGCATCTTCCCTTACAAAGCCTTTTCCAAAGACCTCACTACACTTGGGTTGATCTCTCCATGGGTAAAACTGGTCACATGGTCACATTTTTGCCACAAGCAAAAAGAGGAGATGCCATCTTTAAGTTGGATATCAGTGTCCCCAGTTGGAAAAATGGGGAGTTCTTTTTCTACAGCCTCCCTGCTGACTGTGGTGTGGCAGACAGACAGAAGAGAAGCAAGAGGGAGGCAAGGAACCCTTGGGAGGGGGGCCAGGAACAGCCAGGAAGAGACCAGGGGGTGGCTTGGACTCAGGGGTGTCCCAGAGGAGATGGGGAGAAGTGGATATGGGGATGGAGGTGGGTGACTTGAGTCTCAGTGGCTGGGCCGATCGTGGTGCCATGCACTGAGCTGGGGAGACGGAAGGGAGAGCAAGGGCCGATTGAGAGGTGTCGCCAGCACAAGACCCCTACCACCACACCTCGGTGATGAGGCGGAGCCAGGAGGACAGCTCCAGGCTGCCCTTCCCCAGACCGTGCACCGCATCCCACTGGAATGCAGTTCCCAGGATTCCACGTCAGACATAGAGGAGCACCAAGTGGCTCCTGCAGGCGCACGTTTCTAAACCACACCCTCTAGTGGCCTGGCTGAGGCATAACATGGCTCTAGGTGGGAGGGTGTCTCCCCCTAGCAGAAGTCTGGCCCTGCCCACCACCCTCTGGTCCCCGAGTCCCTTCTCTCTGGATCAGGCAGAAACCTTGACAGTGGGGTCCAAAGGAAGAAGTTTGGGAAACTGGCCAGGTTTCTCCCCGTCATTCCTCACATGGGCGAGCCTTGCTGAGGTCACACGAGCACATGGAGCAGCATCAGTGTGTGGGCCCTGACTCACAGGCCTGTTTTTAGCCCCAGGTGGAGGCACCACCCCTGCTCCCCCACCCGTGCCTCCCTGAGTCACCGCCTGCTTCAGGCACTCAGCGCCTGGGTCCCAGGGCCAGCTTTCCGGTGGCTGCCCGCAGGAGAGGCTCGGGTGCTAGAGAGGGGCCGGGACCCACGCCCTCCTGGTGGGAGGCTTGGGAATCTGAGGGTTGGGGTCTGTGGGACACTGACCCTAGGAAGCTGGGTCTGGGCTGGCATCATGGGCCAGGCCTGCTTGCCTCCAGGCTAGTTACAGCTTCCTTCCCAGGGCAGGCATGCAGTAGGGGACACAGTGCCTGCACCTTCACGTTGACCTGCTGCATTAGACAGGCCCTGACGCGTGAATAGCTACTGAGCTGACAGCTCGATTCTGAAAGTTTCCACCGAAGGCTTTGCCCCCTACATACCTTGGTAGAGACCCATGGACAGAGAAGCCTGGCAGGCTGCAGTCCGTGGGGTCACACAGTCACACAACTGAAGCAACTTAACACACACACAAGCACCTTGGTAGAGAATCTTTTGTCAGCTATGCACCTTCCAGGTGTTGACCTTACCCCCTTCCTTCGTGTCTTTCCCACCCCGAAGGCCACCTGCAGATTGCCACCTCCTGCTCACTTCCTGAGCCATGAGCCGTGGCCTGCGGGGGAGGGGGGTGTCTGTCTCTCTTGGTATCTTGGAGGGTGGTGGGGTTCAAAGGACTCGAGAGTGGGGTCACCGGCCAGTGGTCATTGTTGTGCCCACAGATAAAAGACTCTGTCCGTGTCCTCATCTCCTCACAGGCTGATGCCAAGATGGTGTGTGACGTGGTGAGTCGGATGGAAGACACGGAGCCCTTCTCTCCAGAGCTGCTCTCCGCCATGATGCGACTCTGGGGCGACTCGGGGATCCAGGAGTGCTTCAACAGGTCTCGGGAGTATCAGCTCAATGACTCTGCCAAATAGTGAGTGTCCTGGGCAGGCAGGAGGCCACCAGCAGGGCAGCGATGTAGCGTGGAAGGGGCTTGGGGCGGGCACTGTGGGACAAGAAGGCGTCCTGGGCTGAGGTTGGAACCGCTGTGAGATGCTTTGCCTTGTATGTCAGGAAGGAAGGAGAAGGGCCATCTCCTCCTGCCCATCCCCTGCCCCCCATGATGAGAAGGAGGCCAGGGAAGTCAGGGGCACAAGAGACAGCTAACAGCAGGGCTCCCAGAGGGCCAGGGCCATCACCCGCCTGCCCTGGAGTGGGCCGGGCCGCCCCCACCCCCCCGAAGGAAGGTTTTCAGTGCAGCAACATTTTTTTTCCCCTGGAGAATCCTTGACCCCGTAAGTACTAATCAAGGGCAACAGGCAGAAAATAACTTACGTGGTTTTCTTTTTGAGAAAATAATAAGCTTTCTATTTCTGTCTTTAAAAATAAGGAATATGTAACCATCAGACAAGTGAAATAATAGGCATACACTTTAATACTGCATTACAACTAATAAGGAAAAGTAGAGGACAGAGGGGAGAGATCGACCTCAGGGCAGGAAAGAAGGGGGGGTGAAGCACTGAACGCCAGAGAGAGTGGGTGGGCAAGAGAGGGGAGGGCAGAGAGGTGGCCCTTCCAGTGACCATGGGGCCACATGACTGCCCACTGCAGCCGAGTCACTCCAGGCGTCTGGAGGTTTACATGTCCTTGGCCCCTGGATCAGGGCTCCAGGGAATGGTCCTCAGTGGTCAGAGATGCGTCTTCTGTTTGAAGACACTGGGATTGCATTCCAGCTTTCAGGAAACGCACTCACGTTTACAGACTCGTGCCCAGGTTTTCAGTGGGCATGAGACACATGTTCTCCAACACTGATCTGCTCAGCCTCCTCTCAGCCGGGGCCCCTTTGCCCCCCAGGACACACCAGCAGTGGTCTGGAGAGGTTTTCAGTTGTCCTGATGAGGGTGGTGCTATCGGCATCTAGTGGGTAGAGGCCAGGGATGCTGCTGACTTCCTAGAGACTCATTGTACAGCCCTCCACAGCAAAGAACTATCACACCCACAGTGTCAGTAGCGCCGAGAGTAAGAAACGGTGGTCTCCATGGTGCCGATGTAGAGGAGGCCAGCACCGAGAAGGCAGCTTCCAGTAACAGACACTGAGACGTGGCCACTGGCCATGAGGACAGCCGACAAACCAGGGGCTCGCCTTCCCCCCCTGCACACCTAGATTGTCCCGGGGGCAAGCGCTTGTGTCCTGTGAGTCCCAGGTGGTAGTGACCCAGGCCCCAGTCCCTGATGAGCCCCTGGGACAACTTGGTGGCGGGGATGTGAGCCCAGAGGCTCAAGTCCACACGCAAATCATAGATTCTGACCCAGGTGTCCCCCCAGCCCCCAGCCAGTCAGGCCTCTCCCACTCCCTGCCCCCCACTCAGCCTTAGTCCAGACCCTTCCCATCCCCCCACTACCCTCAGGGGCACCTCAGGACATCAAATCGTGCCCCCCACTTAAATGATTGCCACTTAACTAATCAGAATATCAATCCATTGCAAAAAAAAAAATTTTTTAACAGTATAGAAAGGTATAAAATTCATAGTAGACTCCTCTTCCCAGGGCTGTCCCCCTCCCACTGTTAACTATCTCTGTTTGTTTGTCCCAGTGATGTCCAGAAAACCTGACCTGCCTGCTCTCAATGGTGTTTAATGGCTGCAGCTGGGAAAGCTGAGGAATTGAGCTCCCCTCCCTGCCTCCCATTTTTCCTTCCTTCCTTCACTCTTCTCCACTTCCACCCCCAGTTTTTTGGCTAGCTACAGGGTTATTTTTAGTTCTTCTGGTAGTTACCTTGATAAGTCAAAAGGAGCGACTTGAGCGAGTGCTTGTCAACTCCCCCAGGTGAGCTGAGGACGCGGCCCTCTGCTCTCTGGGAGGGGCTCTGCCCAGGGAAGGGGGGCCCGCAGGCAGGTTCCGAAGGCCCTCGGACACTTTCTGGTCCGGGGTTGCTTTGCTGTTGTAGTTTCAGCTGCTAGCCCTCGTCTTCTGACAGAGTCTGGGGCCTGAGGTAGATGTCTTGTGATGGAAGGGAGAGAGGCCTAACAGGGCCGTCGCCTGGCACAACTCTGGGTGACATACACACCTCACACACACACATTCTCACATACACCTCACACACACACACACACACACAAATTCTCACACCCTAGACAAAGACACCATGCACTGTCATACTCACCTCACACACACACACTCACACCCGACCTACACACCACAGACACACTGTCACATACACCTCCCACACACCCCCTCACACGCACACATACCTCACACACATACACATATACCTCACACACACACGCACATACACCTCCCACACACACCCTCACACACCCCCTCACACGCACACACACACCTCACACACATACACATATACCTCACACACACATACATGCACATACACCTCACACACATACACCTCACACACATAGATCACACACACCCTCACACGCACATACACACCTCACACACACACATTCTCACATATACCTCACACACACACACGCATTCTCACATACACCTCATACACACCACACACACACACACACACACACACAAATTCTCACACCCTAGACAAAAACACCACACACTCTCATACTCCTCACACACACACACACACTCACACCCGACCTACACACCACAGACACACTATCACATACACGTCACACACACACCTCACACACATACACATATACCTCACACGCACTCTCACACACATGCACATACACCTCCCACACATACACCTCCCACACAGCTCACACACCCTCACATGCACACACACCTCACACACACACATTCTCACATACACCTCACACATACACACACACATTCTCACATACACCTCATACACACCTCACACACACACACACAAATTCTCACACCCTAGACAAAGACACCACACACTTTCATACTCACCTCACACACACACACTCACACCCAACCTACACACCACAGACACACTGTCACATACACCTCACACACACACCCTCACACGCACACAAACACCTCACACACATACACATATACCTCACACACGCACACACATGCACATACACCTCCCACACATACACCTCCCACACACACACACACACACCCCCTAGACATGCATACCACACACATACACACCTTACACACACACACCCCTCATTCACACATACACACACACTCTCACACCCTAGACATACACACCACACATACACACACCCTCACACACATGCACATACACCTCACACACATACACCTCACACACAAACACACACACACACCCTAGACATACACACCACACACACACACACCCCCCCTAGACATACATACCACACACACACACACACACCTCACACACACACACATACTCTCTCACACCCTAGACATATACACCACACACACACACACACACACACACACACACACTCTTACACTCTAGACAGTGTGAGTGGCTCCCCAAGGCCCGGAGCTCAGTTGCCGCCCAGCCGGCCTCTCACGTTACGGGGAGGCTCCAGGGCTCGGGGTGAGGGGACGCCATCCGGCCTAGGTCTCCCTCTGTCGTGGGTCTTTGAACACAGCCAGCACTCCCTCTCCCCTCTGAACGATGGCTCCAAGACAGGTCCTGGAAGCCCAGAACCCCCAGCACCTGCCAGCCAGGGCTGTAAAAGGTAGTTAGTTCCATCGTGTGGGAGGATCATTTTTCCCCAGACCCGGGTCCCCACTGGAGATGTGCCTGTAAAGCACCCTTCCATTCAGAGCCCTCCAGAGCGAAAGCCCAGACTCACACTGAGCTCAGGGGCCTGTGTGCTGTGCCGTCACCTCCGTCACCCTCTCCAGCCTCAGTGCTCACCGCCTGCCCTGCCCTGCCCCATGTATAGCCTCTCCCCGACTCCTGTCCAGAGCCTGCAGGCCCGGCTCCTCCTCCACGGTGGATGTGGCCTCTGCGCCCACCTGTCCTTCTGCCGGACCACGAGAGGCTCATCCCCTCACTGCCCTCCGTCTCCTCTCGAATGTTATCCTGCTCCACGAGCCTTCACCAGCCACCTGATACCAAACAGCGGCCCCCAGCCGGCCTCCCCCTATGATAGTCTGAGCCTTCCCTCCTGACACTTACCACCTCCTGACATGTTGTACAGCTTACTGCTCTGCTAATTGCCTCATGCGCACACACCCAGGAACAGAGGCTCCAGGAGGTGGGGCCTGTGCCCCACAGTACCCAGGACAGTCGGCAGGCAGTAGACACAGCAGGTGCACAGTCCCCTGAGCGCACCCTCTACCCTCCCATGGCCGCCTCCCTGCATGAGGCTCAGCCAGAGAGATGGAGGGCCAGGCTGTCTGCCTAAAGGAGGGTTCCCCAGCTGGAACGGGGCCAAGACCAGAGGCTCCCAGCCCAGGTCTCCAGCTGGGGATGACAGGAGGAGGCTCCTGAAACCAGCACCGCTTCTGGGCAAAGGCAGCTTGGGCAGAGGAGGGGCACGTACAGAGAGGTTAGGAGGACCTGCTCCAGGCTGAGGTTGGAGGCCGCCCAGATCCCCATGGGCCTGGCGAGGAGGCTCCACGGCGGCCAGGGCTTTCAGGTCTGCTCTGCCATCTCAGCCTCCCTCCTTTCACGGCGGAGACAAGGCCTGGAGGCCTGTGTAAGAGCACTGGCTCTGCAGTTGGGCAGACCCAGTCTTGACCCCCCAGCAGTGTCATCCCCTTTCTAGGAGTGTGGCTTCAAGCTCACCTTCCCTGAACCTGGGACCGACATCGGCTATGTTTACCTAGGGAGAATTCTCATAAGGATTTGAGGCAGCTTGGATTGTTGGTTTACCAGTGGACACCCTCCTTAGAGGGTGCCTCCTGGAGGCATCTGCCCTTCCAAGCCCCGCCCTTCCAGCGGGTCTAGAGTGGGTGCTGATGCAGCTGGGCCCCTCTGTGCACAGCCTGGGACTCCCACATCACGCCATGACTCAGACCCTCAAGGTTGCTCCCTGTGGGCTGCATGTGACTCTCCCTGCACAGGGAATGGGTTGCCCAGCTGGCCCTGAGGGTCCCTGAATCTTCCTGCCAGTCTGAGCGAGCTCCCTCCTTCCTAGTTTCCTGGATCCCCCTGACTTAGGGTTCAAACCTTAACCCGTACCAACCCCTAAAGCCTTTCCAGCGTGTGGCCTTGGAGGACCAAATGCACAGGCCAGGTCTGTCTCCAGGGCAAGTGATGGCATGGCAGGGGCCTTGATGCCTAAGGTACCAGCGAGGCCCCGCCCCTGCCTGTCTGTGTGGCTTCTGGGCCTCCCTCCCAGGAGCATCAGATGGGAAGATGCGACAGCCCCCTGGTAAACCTGAGGAGTGTGAGAGGTGGGTGGAGGCACAGAGGGCCTCTGGGAAGCACTGCAGGGTACTGTTAGGAGGTGGGATCCAAAACCCTGACTCAGGGCTGGGCCAGGCACTCACCTTCATTAGAAAACCTGAGTTTTCTAATCTAGGAAATAATACATTTACCTTAAGAAATTAAGGGTGGAACATGATAATGCACAGAAAGACTAGAAGCTAACTTTAGCCCATTGTTATTTTAAGATGAAGGAATGACAGTGTTAGAAACACGTGTGTGCGTGCTAGGTTGCTTCATTCATGTCCGACTCTTTGGGAGCCTATGGACTGTAGCCCACCAGGCTTCTATGGGATTCTCCAGGCAAGAATACTAGGCTGGGTTGCCATGCCCTCCTCCAGGGGATCTTCCCGACCCAAGGAACAAACCCGAGTCTCTTACATCTCCGCATTGGCAGGCAGTTTCTTTACCACTAGCACCACCTGAAAGCCCATAAACATGTTAGTCTCATTGAAAAGTCTGACTTGTCTGAGTGAGGCTGGAACTGCGTGCGAAGCCCTTGGTCTGAGTTAGAGGCTCTGAGCGCCTGAGGCCGGGACGTGAGCGTCTCTTCCTCAGCTCCGCCCCACGCCTGGCCCTGGACGGGTGATGCCGTCCCTCCCTGGCTTGGGTCGGGGCTGGCGCTCTGGGAGGGCAGTGCCCACACCTGGTCCACAGTCCCCGTGTGCTGCCGTCCCCAGCTACCTGGACAGCCTGGACCGGATCGGGGCCGCCGACTACCAGCCCACCGAGCAGGACATCCTCCGAACCAGGGTCAAAACCACCGGCATCGTAGAAACCCACTTCACGTTCAAGAACCTCCACTTCAGGTGAGGGCCAGGGAGACTCCCCATCCCTGGAGAGGGTGCTAAGACACGGGCGACCCCTGCCTCCCAGCCTCAGCTCATCTGGCGCATTCCTGTCTCAGGGAGCTCTCAAGTTGGGACAAGCATTTGGATGCGAGAAGGGACCTGTGTGTACCCCTCTTTGCCACCAAGGTCGGGGGCTGTGGTGAGCAGGGAGGCCTCCTAGAAGAAGCATCCTGGAGAGGGGCTCTGAGAAACAGGGAGGATTCAAGTGGACACAGGAGGGGAGTCCTGTCCCTGCCTGACTTCTGACGGGGAGGATGGTGGATCCCAGGTGGTCTTTGAAGGCATGGAGGCGTGGGGGATAAGAGCGGGCGAACCTAAGCAACATGTTTTGTGTGACCCAAGGACCCATGTCATCTCAGAACTAGAAGGGGCTTGGAGATCAGCTGGCCCACCTTCTCCAGGTATATAGGGGAAACTGAGACCTGGAGGAGCAAGTCTGTTCCCGAGCACAGGACATAGCTCAGGCCCAGGGTCTGAGCACCGTAGGCCCTGCCAGGGCGTCATAGCACCACCTGGGGCAGCTTGCATGCCCTGAGGCCTGGGTGCCCCTAGCTGCCTCCAGCTGCCTCCTGGGTGTGGTTTCTGGGTGTTGGGTGGAACAGGAGGAGAGGCCAGGATAGCCGGGACAGTAGACCAGTAGACTCGAGTGAGGCCACTGCCTGGCCCTGCCCAGCCTGAGGCCCAGCCCCTGCCTGCTCCCACCCAGACAAAGGGCTGGAGTTCTGTCTCCATCCCCGTGAGGCTGCCTGAGGCCTCCCGTGAACCCGAGGAAGGCAGGGATGGCAGGCAGCCCCATGAGATGCCCCTGTGCCCTAGTCCCTCAGTCTCTCCCACTTACCGATCAGGGCAGAGGGTGTGGAGCTGGGCTGGGGGCGCCTGGCCCGCAGCAGCTGAGAGTATGTGCTGTGGAGGGGCCTCAGAGACCATCACCAGGGCCCAGTATTTCAGATGGAGAAGCAGGGTTCAAGGGAGGTGGTGACGGGATGAGGACCGGACCTGTGTCCTTGCTCCAGGTCCGCTGTGGGCTTCGGCCTGCAGCTGCTCTCCTCTATCAGCGGGTCGGGGCCCAGCCCACCCCGGCAGCTGTGCGTCAGGCCTGGGATCTTCACTCAGGGCGTTAGATGTGAGGTTGACCTCGCACTTCCAGGACCAAATCCCCTCTGCCACCATCTCCCCTGACAGCTCTCATGCCCCGGGGGATGATGCTGAGAAGGGGTGAGGGAGGGCGGGCACAGAGCAGAGAGACAGACGTTGACAGCCAGATGTCTGCAGACCGACATTGGTCTCACCCCAACTCCCGCCGGCACCCTGCACTCAACCCCTTGCTGCTTCACTGGGCCTCCACGTGGGAGCTGCAGGTCCCTGCCCACCTCCCTCTGTGCCTCCCAGGCTGCTCTGGGGTTTCCCCGGACCACAGACGTGAACAGACATGCTCAGAAAGCTGGAGGCTTGTGAAGGCACGTCCAGCCGAGGTCACCCCTTCGCGACAGCGCTGAGATGCAGGGGCGGGTCTTGGCGTCGCTGTGTGGGGCACCACCCAGTCCCGGGGCAGAGCAGTGATGGCCACCCCACCCCGAGGGTGCCGTGCTCGGTCCTCAGCCCGAAGCGAGGCTCCTTGGGAGGCTTGCTGTGTGCACAGCAGCCTTCCTCCCTGACCCCGCAGTTTGACCAGTGTCCCCACACCTGCTGGGGTCTCCCTACCCCCACCCCCAGCTCTCCTGTCTTCCCGGTAGGCTGTTTGACGTCGGGGGCCAGCGGTCTGAGCGCAAGAAGTGGATCCACTGCTTCGAGGACGTCACGGCCATCATCTTCTGCGTCGCGCTCAGCGGCTATGACCAGGTGCTCCATGAAGACGAGACCACGGTGAGTGGCCCCAGCCCGCCCGGCCTCAGTGGCCCACGGTGCCTCTCGGGTGGAGCCGGCTGCAGGGGTGGGGGTCCGTCCTTGGCTTGGTTGTTCCCACCTCTCTCCTGACTTCAGCCAGATGCCTCATGATGCCAGTGCAGTGAAGGCAGCCTTGGGCCCCCTGCCAGAGGCTGTGTGCAGATGCCGGGGCACAGGCAGCAAGGGCCTCTGCAGTAAACACAGCAGAGTCGCAGAGGCCGTCAGGCTAGAACCAAGTTAAGCAAATCCTAAATGAAATCAGGGTGCAGTCAAGCAAGAATTTATGTAAGACAGAAATAGCAGTTCTTAGCCCCGACAGCCCTCCCTGAGCAGTGGACAGGGCTGGCAGAGGGTTGGGCCGTGGGCCAGGGCTCATGGTGAATGACAGGGTGGGGGGCACAGGCCCCTCCCCTGGAGGGCGCCAGCCTGGGTTCCCACCTTCCGTCTCTGCGTCTTCAGTCTGGGGCCTCGGAGAACTGCCAGGCTGGGGGGAACTTCAGAGGGGGGCCCTCTCTGCAGGGGGTGCTGCCTTTCTCTGGGCCTGACCTTGGTTTGCTGCTGGATTCAGGGAGCACCCTCTCTATCTTAGGGGTGTAACCATCATACCCGCCTGGTGGGGTGTGGGCAGTGGGGTGAGAATCTTCAAGGACTTGGAACCGTCTCTGGCTTAGCAGCCCTGGGCTGGTGGTTGTGTCGTCCCTGAGGGTTGTCCTGAGCCGGGGTCCCACTGAGCTGCCCACAGAGAGGTGGGCCTGGTGGGGTCTCAGGAGGCAAGCACCCGCTGAGGTGGGGCTTCTGGGCCGTGGGGTCACATCCTTGGCGATCGTTAGCTCCTGTGTGTGATGCAGGCAGGCACAGACCCCTGGCACTGAGGTTTTGGGACTGGGCTTGTCAGGGTGGGCCTTGAGCAAGGCTGTCTTCTTTCCGGGTCTGTCTCGTCGTCGGTCCTGCCTGCCGGTCCCACGGGGCTGCTACTGAGGTCTGCTGGGCTTTGGGGTGTGGTGGTATGGGAAGAGGCGCCGCCGTGTGGAGAGGTCGGGCTTATGCAGTGACGGTGCCGTGGTTAGATGGGGCCAGAGCCACCGGCCGGGTGGGCCGTCAGCACTTGCGCCGCATGCTGACCTGTCGCCCCTGCCTTTTCTCCTTCGGCACCTGGAACACTTCCGAGCGGGGCATCAGCAGGAACCCCACAAACCCTGCTGTGTTCCGGGGCGAGGCTCTGGGACCCCAGGTGTGCAGCTCTTTGTAACGCTGGCACTGTTCTCAGTGGCCTCAGGAGCCGTGGTGTCTAAGACCCCCAGACCTGGACCTACTGACTATCCCGAAGCCCAGCTCGGCTCCTGCTGCCCCCATAAGGCACCGCACACAGAGACCACCCCAGCCCATCTCTCACTGATCCACTGTTGACCCTGCTTCTGGACCCACTGTTCACAGCCCGCCGGGCCACCGTGTGGTCTGAGCTCCATTTGGCTCATCTCTTCTCCTTGCTGCTCCTGGGAGTGGGAAGCAGGGCTGGTGCAGGAAGCTGATGCTGCTGTGAGTTTGAAAGAAAACCAAGCAGTGGAGTGTCGAGGGCCCCAGGCCTCTTCCCGGAGACCCGTCCGGCTCAGTCCCAAGGCCCAAGGCCCTCTCAGGAAGGGGTGCGCACTGGCCTCCGGAGCATGGGCAGAGCAGAGGATGTCGGAGCGGGTCTGGCAGCCACGGGGTCCCAAGCTCTGTGGCCTGGGAGTCTCAAGTGAACCCAGCAGGTGCTGGGCCTCACGCTCAGACGGCCTTCCCGGCCTGCCGGCCCGCCAGCCCTGTGCCAGCTCCTCACCAGCTCTTGCTCTGGCGCAGGGCCCATTCTGGAGCACCTTCCTCCTCGCCCTCCTACTTTCACTGTCTCTGTCCCATCCTCTCCCTCGGCTCCTCCCCCGTTTCCCTGCCCTTCTTCACAAAGGCTGGGTCCGAGGACAGGAAGCCACAGCATGTGGGGTTGCGAATGGGCTCTTCCTGGGTTCCTTTCCACCCGGGAGAGAGCGGCAGCCTCTCCAGAGCTCGGGCGTTGGCATCACCACTCGACAAGAGCCTGCAGAGGCAGCTCCTTGCCATGGTGCCAGTGAGAATAGCGCCCTGCCTGTGTGTCCAGGGCCAGGTGGACATAGCCCGGGGTCTAGCGCCACCGCTGACGCCGTGGGAGCGTGGCAGCCACCCCACCTGCTCCTCTGTAAAGTGGAGCCCATGACAAGAGGCCTCTGGGCGGCTCTGAGGACCCCTGGGGCTAGGGGCTGTAAGAGTGCCTGCGCTCGCTCGGGACCCTTCACGTAGCAGACGGCAGCTGCAGCACGACTCTGCCCAAGAGCACCCCTTGAGGCCAAGTGGTGGGACTCGCACGTGCTGCCTCCGGGAGCAAGAGCTCCAGCCGCTGACCCGTCCTTGGTTGTCCACCTTCCTCTCTGGTCGGCCCTGCCCCGCCCTCCCAGGCCGGAGGAGGTGGGGGGTGAGAATTGGGGCTGCCTGAGAAAAAGGTGTCTGGGGGCTCCTGGAGCTTGGCCAGGAACCGTGGGGCTGGTGGCTGCCCGCCCACCAGCTGGCCACCCTGCCTGCCACAGCCCGGACCCCTGCGGCCCTGGGCCTCACTTGCCACAACTTCTCAGCAGCAGCACCGTCACCGCCGCCTGCAGGGCCTTAACTTGCCAAACCAAGGCCAAACCCATGAGCAGATTCTGAGAGACGCTGCAAGTCGGGCAGGTATGAAGCGCCTCCTTCCAGCTGAGACCGTCAGCTAAGAGTTGAAAGCAGCAGGTTCCCAGGGCACCGCCGGGTGACTTTGCTGTGAAGCCTGCCCCTACTCCCGCGTCCCACCCTCCTCACCGGCCAGCCTAGGCTGGTGCGCCCCACCTCGCCTTCCATCTCCAGCCACACGGTCCACAGACCTGGGGCGGCCGTGGTCTCTGGAGCCTGCCCTGGAGGCCCTCCAGACAGATCGGCTTTGACTTCCTGGCCTGAGACTGGTTGAACTAATTTGGAGTTTTGGGGTTTTTTTTTCCCTCTCTTTCCTTCTCATGTTTTCTGGGTTTTTTATCTTCCTCTCTGTTTTAATCTGTTTTGCTGGCTTTCATCTTGGGGTTCTTCTGGCCCCTCTACTGGGAACACAGTCTCGATAAGCAGCTCACACAGAGCTGCCCCCAGCCCAGCCACGGCCCAGGCAACCCACCCGGTCCTCAACCAGACCAAGGCCACAGCAAGAGCACTCCCCCGACGCTGTCCCCCTGGTGTCTGCTTCCAACTCTGGATTAATGCGAGGATCCCTCAGTCCTCGGTTAATGTTTCCCAGCTGAATGCGTGCATCCTCCCGCCCCCGCTGGTGGAGCCGAGTGCGACCCCCTGTAGAGCCGTCTGCATGCCCCGCGGTCCCCCGTGGGCATGTGGAGGGTGGCGGGGCCCTGCCCCCGCGTGCATGGTGCATGTCCCCTCCATGGTGGGCTGGAGTCACTCCGGCGACCTCACTGCTCCCGCCCAGGTCAGCCCTCTCTGGGGAAGGCACAGTGTTGCCCCACCCTGCCCTGCTCCCCGCTCCACCCCCACCCCACCCGCGTGTCGAATGCAGCAGGGACCAGGTCCTTGTCCTTGTGGGTCCTTGCGTCTCTGTCCCTGGTGGTGCGTTCAGCCGTGTTGGCAGGCCGCCCCTCGCTTGTCCCTCTGTGTCACTGGCCGCGGTGGCTCAGGGCCCCGGCGCCACGCAGGCCTCACTCGCCTCTCCCCCACTCTGTTGCAGAACCGCATGCACGAGTCGCTGAAGCTCTTCGACAGCATCTGCAACAACAAATGGTTCACGGACACGTCCATCATCCTGTTTCTTAACAAGAAGGACATATTCGAAGAGAAGATCAGGAAGTCTCCGCTCACCATCTGCTTTCCGGAGTACACAGGTAGAGACGGCCGCTTCCCGCAGGGACTGCAGGGGCCTCTCAGTCCCCCTTCACCACGTGCTGCAGACGCACCAGGCTCTGCCCCAGAGGGTCTAGCACAGAGCCGAAGGCGGGTCCCCTGCCTCCCCATAACGTGCTGTAGCAAGGGGCCCGGGGCAGCCAGCTGGGCTTCCTAGTCAGAGGAAGCAGGGCTGGAATCCTGGCTTGGCCACTTACAAGTCCTTGACCCTGGCAGCCTCTGGACCTCAGCTTAGTCGTCTGTATGTAGAGCTTGTCAGTACAGCGGTAACACCAAGATGATACTTGGGTGAAAATGGGGCTTTGAGCCAGACAGCCCAGGGTTATCTGCCCCAGCTCTGCCACTCACAGCAGGTTATACAACCTCTCAGAGCCTCAGTTTCCACATCTGTGAGATGGGTAATCACCGTGATTATCCATCCCTTCCTCCCAGAGTTGCCAGGAGGACAAAGTGAGCAGGAATGAGTTGATTAGCATGGCAGTGGGCGCGTAGTAAGTGCTCACCGAACACGCTTTTGTGACCGTGTTGACAACTGAGAAGTACCCTGAGGGCACCCCACATGGGTAGTTATGAGTCAAAAAGCCTGCTGGATGCGAGAGCCTCATAAACGGTCCTGCTCACACCTCGCTGCAGAGGACGCTGTGACCGACGGAGGCCACCTTTGTCACGGTTGTGGCAGGGTCACCCAGCTCGGGTAGCTGGGCAGCCTGACCAGGCCCCCGTGGAGCAGCAGCATGGCTGGAGTAGCCCACTGGCCCACTGGCTCTGCAGGATGGCCAGGGCCTGGTCAGAGAGACAAGTGGAAGCAGAAGTGGGCATCTCCAGCCTGCCCAGCCCCCAGCCTGGAGAGCACAGGGGGAATCAGAGTCCCAGCTTGGTGTAGGGGAGCCTCCAGGCTGAACCCCAATTCCCCAGGAGTGGACGTGGGGGCCACGGCTCAGAGCTGGGCAAGTGGTGCAGCTTACTGTCTCTCCCCTTCCTCGAGATTAGGCTGACGGCCCCCGGACCAGACCCCAGCAGCACACGGCCAGAGGCGGGCCGGGCTCAGCACCCTGTGCACACACCAGTCGGCCTCTGCTTAGTCACGTATGAATTGTGGAGGGTCCGAGCATCCCACCCTAGGTGACCAAGACTGTGGCCCGCAGGGCAGCAAGAAGCAAGGGAGTCAGTCACCAAGGCCAGTTTGGTGCTGACGAGGTCCCAGGGACCCTCTCCCTCACCTCCGGCCCAGATTTAGGAAAGAGCTGTGGTCTAGTAGGCCCTCCAGGTCTGTGCCCCTGTGCCAAGGGGTTAGGTACCCCCCATCTCCACAGGCGTGCCCCTCCCAGGTTTCTGGTTTGCACTGCGGCTCCAAACCCAGCCCCTTCCCTCCCTCCCTCGGCGGGTCTGGCGACCCTGCCTGGGCCTGTGGAGGCTTCAGGCAAAGCCAGGAGTCCCTTCTGTTCCTCCCTGAACAGCAGCTGCTCTCCTGAAACCCCACAGAGCAGTGTGGCAGCAAGTCAGGGGGCCAGACAGTTCATCCCTGGAAGGTGGACTTGAGAAGGAGGCAGGAGGGGATGAGAGGAAAGAGGCCAGGGCAGCTTGCGAGCACTGCTGAGTGTCCACCCGGCTTGCCCAGCAGCGGCCAAGGGCGAGGGCACACCTGTCTGCTCTGAGGAGTGGCCGCTGGCAGAGGACAGCCTGCAGGGGCTGGCAGAATTCTGATCCCCTGTGAGCGCTGGTGCAGGCTTCTTTGGGCAGGACCCCCAGGAAGGAAGCATGTTTGCGTCAGGAACATATAGGTGCATCTATAAAAGTTGAAACGAGTTCTGTGAAACAGCACCCCACCCTTAGTGCCGGTGAGACCCAGTGAGGTCTGTGCTCTCGCTTCCTTCATGTTTTTAAACTGGACATGAGCCGCAGACTTGATTTCATAACCTGCTGTTGGTTGCGCTGAGCTGTCTTTAGGTTCCTCCTGCAAGGGAGTCACTAAGGGGCCCCTGGTGTCCACTCCCTGGCCTATGGCCTGACTGGCACCCAGGTGGGGGCCTCACCTCACCAGCTCCCGACCTGGTCTCTCCTGCAGGCCCAAACTCCTTCACAGAAGCCGTGGCTTATATCCAGGCCCAGTATGAGAGCAAGAACAAGTCCGCCCACAAGGAGATCTACACCCATGTCACCTGTGCCACCGACACCAACAACATCCAGTTTGTCTTTGATGCCGTGACGGACGTCATCATCGCCAAAAACCTTCGGGGCTGTGGCCTCTACTGAGCCCCGGCCTCGCTGCCCAGCCCCCTGCCGCCCTGCTGCCCCAGCCCACCCTGGAGCCCACGCTCCACCACCTCCCAGCCCACTCTCTGCCCTCGACAAGGAAGCGCCAGCGGCTGGCACCAGGGGGGTGGACAGGAAGCGCCCTCCACGGCCACCCTGGCCCCAGATGCCAGAACGTGGTAATGGGGCTGGTCGGGACGCCGAGTGCCCACACCTGCCGTAACGGGTGACTCGCCAGCCTTTGCTTCGTCGCCGGGTCTCTTCCCTGGGGGAGAGGGCTGTGGGGTCAAGGCCGCCGGAGTGGGTGTGTGCTCTACGTGCGGTGATTCACGCTCGAAGTCTTGGGGTCTCTTCCTGTCATCTGAGGCTGTGCAGGGTTGGGGGCGGTGGGAGCCACTGCTCAGCTTTTCTTGGGGTCTCTCTGGTCGAGGGCAGCTCCGTCACCAAAAAGCCAGGGTGGGACCAGGCCACCAGCTGTGTGTGGGTCTGGGGGTGCTCAGGCCTTGGCCACTGCCTCCCTTCCTCCTCCCCTCGGATCTCCACCCCCTGGAGCCAGCCCTTCCTTCTCTGGGCTCCCCAGTACCCTCCTGGGGAACCCCCACCCCCAACTCTCGTAGGTCTGCAAATGCTTCTGAGACTGACTTCTTGCAGAGGTGTCTGAGGGGTGGTGGGAAGGGTTGAGTCCCGCGGTACCTGGACAGAGGTCGGTGGGGGAAAGCCGTGGGGAGAGGAGGCCCAGACTGCCATGGGGGCCTCACACCCCGCCTTTGCAGGCCCCAGGGTGGTTCCTCTACTTCTGCCCTCAGCCGGGTCTCAGGCAGCCATTCTGGAGTGTGAGGGGATGTGCTTTTTTGTCTTGAATTCAGGGTGAATCCAGTGCAAACATGCTGGGGTCCCAGGGGGCCTGGGGACTGGAGATCCTGGGGTGGAGGAGGCCCAGGAGAGGTGTGGACACGGCCCCTGTAGCCAATGTCCCAGCCTCCTCCTGTCTTGGTGAAGAAATAGAGTCTGTTCGCAGCCTTTGGGGTCCCGCCAGCTCAGGGGGCAGAGGAAGGCACGTGGACAGGCCCACCACACTGGAGTGCCCTGTGAGGGGTGCAGCCTGGACCCCACACACACACCCAGTCCCCTCCTCTGGACCAAGAGTCCTCAGACCCCTTGGAGGAGCTTTGCTCCTGAGATACCTGAGCAGAAAAGGGTGGGGTGACTCCTCCTGGTGACTCAGGCCCTGGCTGGCCTGGGATGGTGAACACACCACCCCCTCTCTCCTGGGTGCCCCTCCTGGCTGATGCTGCCAACCCACAGCCTGGCAAATGCTCCATGTGCTTGGGTGGTGGCTCTGCCCCTTGAATGATGGCTCTGCCTGGGGAGACATATGTGCCCATGGGAAGAGAGGGGCTACCCCTCGAGGGGGCTCCAGCTCCTCCCTCCTCAGGCCCTCTGCTCCTCCAGCCCCCACACTGGGCTCTGCTCGGTCCTGGGTCAGGCAGCACCCCTGAACTCCCAGCGCAGCCCCCGACTGCCCTGCAGCCAGGAGCCCTGGGCTGCTTGTTTCCCACAGGCAGAGCTCTGGGTGGTGCAGTGGAGAGCCAGGGCACCTGCCCTAGTGCCAGATGCCTTCAGGGGTGGCTGAGCCCCGTCCCCCACCTGGCTCTCCACTGCTGCCCCTGGTCTTGTGGGAACTCGCCAAGCATCCAGGAGCCGCCCTGCCAGCCCAGGTCCATTTCGGTCTTGTCTGCCTTGCTGTGTGCTGTGCCTTGTACCAGGTGCTGGGTCGTGGCAGAGATCAGGCCCCTGGAGCCAAATGCCTCCATGTCCCATATGGGCAGCCCAGGCCATCTTGCCCAGTGCTGAAGACGTTGCTGTTAGTTCTGGACACCACCACCCTGGGTATGACCAACTGTGCCCCTCAGTCTGTCCTATGACTCCAGGCTCAAAAGCAGCTGACAGGCCCCATCTCTAAGGCCGTCATCCTGGAGATGGCGGTCACCAGCTCTCCTGGGCAGCAGGCAGGTGGGAGGTCCCCGGACCGCAGCCCACCCTGCCTGCAGCATTAGGAGGCTGGGGAGCTGGGTGCTTGGGGCCTTCCTGCCCCTCTGTCCCCTGGGTGGCCTGTTCTGTCTCTGCCCTGCTCAGCTGCTTGTGCTGTTCCTGCCCTCTGACCCGGGCCTGCCCAGGCGTCCCTGGCTGTCTAGTCACAGCCCCCAAGGAGCAGGTGTCTGGGGTGAAATTCCCTCCTGTCCACTGGCATCTCCCGTCCGCATCGTCACAGGTGGCTCCACCCTGCGGAGGAGCGGCTGAGGTGACAGACAAGTTTTGGCTCCGTCGTGGGTGTGGTGGTGCTAGGGGCAGTGTTATGAGTGACCAGACCAGGTGGCCCCATGTGTGGCCCCCAGAGGCCATGCTTCCGCCCTCTGAGGGCCTCTAGTCATCAGGCCAAAGGGAACCTGGTTCTGGGAGGGGCGCCCACGCCGAGCCCTTGAAGGCTGCACCTGCCACCTGGATGCCTGTGGGCAGCGTCTGTGTCCTGCGCCGACTGCCCTGGAAAGAGCGGGCGCTTGGCCTTCCCACCGAGAGCAGGGAGGGGCCCCAAGGCACTCTGGCCTGACTGGAGGGGGCACTGCCTGAGGCCCGCGAAGAGTCTCAGTGGAGCCTCCTCCCTGAGGAAAGAGCAGGGACTGCCCCAGCCCTGAGCAGACAGCATGGCTTGGGGTGTCTTGCCAACAGCTCGGACAGTACAGTTCTAGGGCCTCCTTCCACGGAGCACTAGAGGCCTAGCACCCTGGCCCCCTGCGCTCTCTGGCCGCAGCAGAGCCTGGGGCCCGTGGCCACATGCGGGCAGGAGGCACAGCTCGGGCAGACGACCACCCTGGTATCTGGTGCCAGGATACCCCGGTATCTGGGCCTCCCAGCGCCCAGCGCCAACCACCCCCCCCCGCCCATATCCAGCTCCACGCCCCAGAAACTGGAGGCACCCTGCCCCCACGGCGGTCCTCTGTGACTCCACAAGTGCCCTGCCTACCTGGAGCCCCCACAACAAGGCTGTCCGTAAACCCCCAGCGGGGAGGACCAGGCATCAGCTCGCCTAGGCCCTTCCCTTCTACCAGGGTGAGTCCTGCAAGGGGAGACTTCACCCCTCCCTGCCCTGGGACAGTTTCTGCCTGGTGCGTGATCCTGCCAGTTCTCCACTCTGGCCCGTGTCTCTCCTGGCCCCTCCCTCTTCTCTGGCCTGACCCAGGGCAGGCCAAGCACATGCCTCTTGGTGAGTAAATCCACTGCAGTCCGGGCCCCGGCCTTTTCTCCAGACCAGGCAGTGTTTTGCCCCCTCTCTGCGAGGTAGGGCACACGAAGCCTCCTCAGGTGGCCCCTGCCCTTCCCTGAGCCTTCTGAATGCCGTCAGGCACAGCCTGGCAGTTCTCAGGAACTGAGGCCCGAGGCTCCAGCTCCAGGGCCAACAGAGATTCAACCTGGGGTGCCAGAGGCCAGCACCCCCCAGACAGTCCCCCTGACGTCAACCCACAGGCCTACAGAGAGAAGGGTCCAGCTGCCCATGGCAATGAGACCAGATAGGACAGCCAGATCAGGAACAGGGTCTGTGAGCTGCTGCCCTTGACTCCACCCTCACCCCTAGAAAGGTGAGTCTCAGTCCTCTGGGCCAGGAACAAAGTAAGGCCTTCCCTTGGGGGCTCCAGGCAGACCCCACCCCAACAGGTGAAGGCCCCTGTCGGGGGAGGGCCTGGCCCCGGGCAGAAGCAGAGAGGGCCCACCCAGACCCTGTGCACCCAGACCACCAGCCTGAACGCACAGCCCGTTCCCTGCAGAGCCAGCGGCTCACAGGCACCGCTCTCCTATGGCCTGTCCTCTCATTGCCCCCCACACCCCTGCACCCCCGTTCCTGCCACCTCCCCGAGCAGCCAGGCCTTTCACCTCCCTCTCTCCTCTGCCTCGGTCCCCCTGCGTCCTCCCCTCCTGTGCCCGGCAGAGGTGGGCCTGGGCACCCCCTTCCTTCCTTAGCAAACCTCCTGTCTTAGGTACAGTGGTCCCACCTCCCAGCCCCACCACCACCCACCCCATATTAACTGTAATTTTGTAAGAAGAGTGACTCGTTGGTTTAATAAATCTCTAGTCATTGTAATAATTTATTGGCTGACGTAATGTATTTATTAGTCACCTACCATTAATAAAAAGTGCCAGCTTTTTCTAGTGTGAGTGTGGTGTGTTGTATCAGTGCCCAAGTTGCTTCTGCCGGGCACCCTACCTCATGCTGCGTGTCCTGGGGCCGGACTGCGGGCTACCCGGCAGAGGGCACAGTGCACCAGGGCAGAGGGATTCCAGGTGCCAGGGGGTGTGGTGAGGGCAGAGGCTGCCCTGTCCATCCAGAGGGCTTGGCGCCAGCCACTGGCCACACTCTGCTGGCGAGTGGGAGAGACAGGAAGGTGATGCTGAGCTGGGGTGGGTGCTGTCGCCTGGCTGTGACCCCTGGCTTCCTTCTCTTCTCTCAGATGTTGACATCACTTCTGAACGTGTTCTGGCATCCGTGTTCTCTGGGCAAGCATGTACGGACAGGCTGGGCTCTTGGTTCCTTGGCAGTGGGTTCCAGTGGGTTCAGAGTGATGAGCGGTGAGGCCTGCGGGGTGAGGAGGGGGTCTCAGTGCCGGCGCCTCCCCTCCCCACCACCGTCCCTGCATCTCCCTCCGTCCAGGCTCACCCCCCAGGTCTGCCCAGGGAGCCTCACTGCCTGCAGGCCCCTCTCCTGCTCTGTGCCGCTCGCTCGCTCGCTTGGAACCGGGACCTCTTCAAGGGTGTGCACTTTCTCTCCATGACTAGACTGTGCGCTCTCTGTGAGCAGGAGCCTGTGCTGGTCATTCCGGCAGCCCCACAGACGGCTGCACACTGACCCTGCTGGTGTGAGCGGGAAGAGCGCCCGCCCTGCAGCCCCGGGGCGGGCAGGGGCCGAGCCTTAGCCTAGTGGGACTTGAAGCCGGGCAGCTGGCCTGAATCGTTCGTTTGGACCAACGCTTGGCGGCCTCCAGACCTTTCAGCCCAGCCCAGCCCATGTGCCATATGGTCAGAGTCCCTACTCTCAGCTCAGGTCTCTATGGGGGCCTCTTCTGGTTCTGGGAGTGCCCTGGGCATGTGTCCCCAACATGCCCCCCCACGTCTATAGATCGAATTGAGCTAGTTGGGCAGCAAGGTGGGACCTTGCCTCTGGCCATGGGCTTCCAGCTTGTGGTTGAGCAGCTGTAGGCCAAGGTGCTGCTGCGTGGTGGGGAGGCGTTTCCTGTGGAATCCTTGGCTTGGAGCGGCTCTGCTCTGCTTCCCTGGTGGGCCAGGGACCCTGGGTGTTCCCAGCCCTGGCCCCGAGCAGCACCTGCTTGACCTCCTAGGAAACCTCTGCCTGCCCGCTTCTGAACAGGCTCCACTGAAATGGCACCAGGGGGAAGTGTCATGCGTTTTCTCTACTCGAGGGTGACTATGCAGTGACCGACCCGCAGAATCTGGGTGGGGGATTGAGAATGAAATGGACTGGCTGAGGCCAGGAGGATAGTAAGACTATAGGAGTCTGCCAGATGTGTGCGGCAGGTCCCAGAGGCTGCAGTAAAACCATTGTCTAGGGGCCCCTGAGGGGCAGCTGAGACCCAAGACCACCCCCTCCACCAACTGGCTTTGGCTGTAAGAACAAGGGTTTGGTGCCAATGCCTCTTCCAGGTCACCGGGATAACAACCCAGCCATGCAAGAGATGGACAAAGACATGCGAGGCCGGCCGTTTATTCTGACCATTTATTCTGGAGCCCGCAGGCTACTCACGCTGGCTGGAGAGACCCACTGTGTTGCAGAAGCTGTGGTCTGACCCAGAGTCGGGGCCACGTCTCTGTCCTTCCTAGTCCCAGCCCTGTCACCTCTGTGTCCCCTAAGGATTAATGGGGTTAAATGACATGAGGCAGGGAAGAGCTGGCAGAGTGGGACTCGGTGACAGGTGGTGGTCACTTCACATTCAAGCAGCCCACTCGGCTCCACTGCCTGCTTGTCTATCTCCAGGGATAACGCCCAGAGATGCCCACACCACTGCTCTGCTTATTCTTATTCTGGTTAGAATAAGGTCGTCCTTGCCCAGGGCAGAAGGCTGTCCCCAGGGTCCTGCTTGATTGGGAGTGCACATCCTTTTGGTTCATTTACTAAACAAACTCCTGTGTGCAAAGCAGTTCTGCACGGCTTTCAGCTCTCGTGACCTGACCTGTGGTTGAGTTTGACCCAGCCCAAGGGAGTGCGGCCATCCCCCAGGCAGCCTGTGCAGTAGCATTTCCCCAGTCCCCGGAGGGTGCTGGCAGGAGTCACAGGAAGGGCCTAGAGCCCCTCTCCACTCCCGGAGGACACCGCCACCCACAGGTTAGGCCCAGCAGGAAAGGTGTGGACCGGAAGGCAAGAGCACAGATCTCACGCTCCTGTCCAGCAATCCCCCCAACACACACACATGCACGTGTACACACACACGTACGCACACAGACGCAGGGAGACCCTCTCATGGCTTCGGACTCTGCAGAGGGGAGGGTTGGTCTCCCTGTCCTCAGCCTCTCCCAGGGAGCCCTGGTTGGTTCCCAGTCCTCTCTCTGCCACCGGCCCCGAGACGGGAGCATGGGTTGCTCTGAACACTGGACACAGGAAGCGCCGTGCTGTGCGGGACGTTCTACCTGTCCGCCTTCCGAGGAGCCGTTGGGGCCCAGCAGCCCTTCTGAGCCTCCAGGTAGCCCCGATCCTCCCTCTCCTGCCTAACTGTCGTCTTCTCTCTCCCTGTCTCCGTCTGTCCCTCTCGCTGTCTGTCTGGCTCTCTCCCCTCCCCGCCTGGGGCTGCAGAACCGCATGCACGAGTCTCTCATGCTCTTCGACTCCATCTGCAACAACAAGTTCTTCATCGATACCTCCATCATTCTCTTCCTCAACAAGAAAGACCTCTTTGGGGAGAAGATCAAGAAGTCACCTCTGACCATCTGCTTTCCCGAATACACAGGTGGGTGCCGCGTGGGCCTGCCAGGGACCTGCATCTCCCGGGCATCTGGCAGGTGGGGAGGGGCTAGAAGAGGCGAGGGTGCCGCCCTGGGCGTAGTGGGAAATGAACCCTCACGATGCTCGCACGTTGTGACCAGGTGACTTGGAGGGACGTGGCAAGATCGGGAGGCCGGACCGCCCCCCAGATTCCCCCTCTGCTTTCGTCCTGGCCTCCCATCTCCCCAGCACCCCTCCTTAACTCCTGCCCTGGGCCTCTGCCGGGCCACACAGCCTATTTTCCTGCACTAGAAAGGGTGCACCCGTGCCTGATGAGTGGGGCCCGGGCCGCCTCAGCCCTGCTCCCCACCTCCACCAGCATCCCACCTACCCTCTCCTGCTCTCCCTCCATCCTGGCCTTTTCCCC
The DNA here is from genome assembly GCF_001704415.2 of Capra hircus. Lineage (NCBI taxonomy): Eukaryota > Metazoa > Chordata > Mammalia > Artiodactyla > Bovidae > Capra > Capra hircus. The sequence continues at coordinate 25,636,708 of NC_030825.1, read as the reverse complement.
AGTCAAACCACCCTGACTCTGCAGGCCTCCTCCCACCCTGCCTCTCTGCCTCTCTTCCACGCCTTCTCAGGGGCTTTTCCTTCCCAGCTGGCTGGCTCAAGGGGAGTGTGTCACACACCCCCGTGATAAGGCTGTCTCTGGCAGCTGATGGAGGCTGGCTGTGTAGGATGGCCCAGCTCTGACCTCCTGCTTAAAGGCTGGAGCAGCACTGATGGGAGGCCAGAGCCCAGCCTTTGTTGCCCTGGGGACTGGGAAGCTTCTAGGGGCTCCTCGGGTGGCACCAGAGGATGTGTCCCGGGGGGCTCAGTCGGAAACCCTCTCTCCCTGACAGCCCCAGGGCATAGGCTCAGCTCCCAGGGTGACATGGGTCCTCAAATCCAGCCCGATTCCAGGAGCAGTGGATGCTGCCCTCCAATCCCCGCCAACCTCCTCCATTACTGGGGAGAGTCCGCCCTCACCCTTGGGTGTGGAGGAGGGTGCACTGGCCTGTTCTGAGCACTGCCTGTCTCCCCTGTGTGAACCTGCCGGCTACCCACCCTTCCCAGGCTGTAGGGAGGCTGAAGCGGCCTCTGGAGCCAGACCACAACCTGGGGCAGGTTAATCGCCTGTGTGTGTGTCATCAGGGCCCCACAGTAGGCAGGAACCCCCACCGCTTGGGGGGAGCACAGGGAGGAATGGAGAGGATGGCACCCACTTGCCAGGCCTGCCCCACGCCTGCCATCAGCACCTCAGTACCATCCAAAGGATGGACACCACAAACGGGGGCACTGGCCGTGTTCGAGGTGCCCTCTGCAGGGCGGGGCGAGTCCAGGCGGGCATGGGGGGTGGCCAGGGTGGGATGAGCCAGGCCGTATCCCCTCTTGGCAGCTACCTCTCCCAGCCCCAGCAAGGACCTTCAGGACCACTTGGGTCCTCAAAAAGTGGTCACTAGATGGGGCTCGGCAGCCCCTCTCAGGCCAGTGCCACCTCCGAGGGCTCTTCCTTGTCCCCAGGGAACTGGTGCCCCTGGAGCCCAACTCAGGACACGGCCTGAGGAGTGGTCAGGCTCGTTGCCGGGTTGTGTGGGGTGGTGGACATGCCCAGGTGAAGTCAGTCTGACTCTGGGAAACACTTGAGTGCTTCAGGATCTCCAGAGAGATCCAGCTTGAGTTCGGGGAACATGATGGGTGACAAATGGTCAATGAGGTGGCCCCTGAGGGTGCCTAGGCCTGTGGGGACGAAACCAGCTGGAGGGGCTGGGGTGCGCAGGTGGGTTTCGGGATGTCTCGGGAGCTCTGAGGGACCGTCGGGCTGTGTAAGGGCACGGACTCAGTGGATGCTGACAAGGGAGGAACGGGCACCCTCAGAGTCACTCCTGGGCACTTTTCACCTCGACGGGTGCTGTCTTGGCCCCCTATGCACGGGAGGGCCATTGGTGGGGTCCTCCCTGGGGCTGTGTCTAGTTCCTGAGCCGCCCCCAACTTAATGCTTCACTGGTGGCCAGCCAGCGGTGGAGTTGCAGCTCTCTGCCCTGTGGGCTGTCCAGAGCTGGTCTCTGCCCTGACCCCTACCCAGGGGTGTCTCCACCGCTTAGCCCTGATCCCTCACATTTAATTATCTGGCTGTAGACACTTTCCAGCGCCCAAGCTGCAGATCCCCCTGTGACTCATTGGAGACTAGGGCAGCTGTAGGGGTGGGTGGAGGAGGTGTAGCCGCCCACCCTTAACGTCAGACTGTATCATTTCCATGCTGGCCAGCTCCTAGGGGCACTGAAGAAAATGGGGCAACTATACTTGGACGAGCTTTTAGGCAGTTCTGGGTTAGTCCATGATTTTTTTTTTTTTTTTAATGTTGTTAGAAAACCACAGAATAGAGATATGGGGCTTGGGTTGCAACTCATGGGCAAACTGTCCTTACGTCATCCAGATACCCCCACCAGACCCTGGCCAGGACCGAAGGAGCATCCAAGGAATTGGGGGTGCCAGTGGGGCCCCAGTTAGTATTACAATACCACCAGCCCCTGAAACTTCCTACCTGGGGATGGAGGGTACCCATGCCCCCAGTCCTGGTCACTCACGTTTAGCATGGGGACTGCTTAAAGACAGTCCTGGCCGTACCAGTGGAGGAAGCATTCAGGAAAGTGTAGACATGGCGCCCCGCACGCCCAGAGCCGCCGCCCCACCCAAAACACCTGCAGGAGCAGCAGCAGGTCTGGTTTGGACCAGGGCTGAGCGCTGTGAAGGGCAGACCCGCCGGCCTCGGTGTGCTGCCTGTGGCCGCTGTCTGCCCGGGGCCTGTGGGGGCCGCGTGTGAACACAGAGGGAAAGACCTGGGAAGACCTGGGGAAGCCAGGGGATCGCGCAGCTGTGTGTGGTTTTTAACGTGAGCTGTGACTCTGCCTTGGAGGAGGGCCCCAGGCAGCCTCCTGGAGAAGGTCAGGGCTGAGTCTCCAGCCCACCCACCCCCAAGCCCGCTCTCACCAGGGCCTCCCCCCAACCCCTGCTCTGTCTCCTTACAGGCTCCAACACCTATGAAGATGCCGCCGCCTACATCCAAGCACAATTTGAAAGCAAAAACCGCTCACCCAACAAAGAAATTTATTGTCACATGACTTGTGCCACAGACACAAATAATATCCAGGTGGTATTCGACGCCGTCACCGACATCATCATTGCCAACAACCTCCGGGGCTGCGGCTTGTACTGACCTCTTGTCCTGTATAGCAACCTATTTGGTAATGATTCCAGCACTCACAGAAAAGCTTGCACACATACACACACACCCTGCCCCCCCCCACACTAACAAATGCAAGTTGGTAAACAAATTCCAAAAAGGCATAACAAACCTTATATATATAGACAAATATATATTAAAGTTTTTTTAGTCTGTACTAGAAAGAGCTTCAGACAGAACCGACCACCATTCCATTGCTCATCAGTTTCCTGGGACAGCACCTGAGTGTGCACTTATGCGCATACACACACATACACACGCACTGCGATCCAAGTCCTGATTTGGGAGTCCGTCCTTTTAAGAACAGCCACATGCTTTTACACTCTGAGACCCATTTCTGTGAGCAGGGGGAAGGCGAGGAAAGCCCTGGCCTCAGTCCAGCCTTTTCTCTGCTTCACCCACTCGGGCTGTGTGCTCTTGGTTCTGTCCTGCACTTGTGTGAGTTCCAAAACTGTTTTTTAAAAAGTGGCCAGCACCCCCAAATGTCTCCCTGCCCCATACTTTGCAACAAGAGAAAACTTAAGGATGCTTCTCTTTTGGGTGGCGGAGGTTGTTAACTTCAAGAATTTAGAAGAATCATTGCTCCGATCAATCCACTGTCTCCTGAGTTTTCTTTATTCATGTTAACAAGGCAAGAGTCAGAGAAAAGGGAGACTTGGTTTGCTTCCCACCTGCAGCTGAGGGGAGGGGCCGTCACAGCACAGGGTCCCCTGCAGAGCTGAAGCCGCTCCTCAGGCTCCCCTTCCAAGAGGGCCGGGGCAGGGTCCCTGGGGTGAGGCCTCCCAAGGGGGCCCGGGCAAGGCTTCCCTTGGGTTCCAGATCCCCCTGCAACGCTGCCCCATCCTGCCCCCACCCCCACGTCATTAAACACGCTGGAGGGTTTTTCGGTCGGTTGGTTGGTTGGTGTTCTAAATCAAGGAAAATGGTCCGACTGGACCCCTTGTCTCTCTCTCTACAGACTGCTTCACGGACTCTTTGCTGTTGACGATCTCCTGGTAGCATGACCTTTTGGCCTTTGTAAGACACAGCCTTTCTGTATCAAGCCCCCTGTCTAACCCACGACCCAGAGTGACTGACGGCTGTGTATTTCTCTAGAATGCTGTAGAATCCGGTTTTAGTTTGAGTCTTTACATTTAGAATTTGAAAGGAAAGGAAGAACATTTCTCATGTGCTTTGTAGTGTTTAAAAAAAAAAAGAGGATAAAGGAAAACTCACCATCTCATCCATCTTTTTTTTTTCCCTTTGTGAAATAAACATATACACCTGCAGCCTCGCCCACCCCACCTGCAGAGGTGCCACCTGTCCACACCCTGGGCGCTGGTTCCCGGCGTGTGCTCAGGCCCTGCTTTCCCAATGAAGCCTCCATGCCCACAGCACCCCCCTGCCCAGCCCCGAGACACTCAGACCACACGCTCACTCGGGGTTTGTACAGATAAAGCACAGCTCTCACTGGCCAGTAGCTGCCCCCAAAGGATACAGAACATATACATAAATAGAGCCCAACAGAAAACAGTTTCCCCCTCATTCCCTTCCTACAGAGTCCCTTTATCTTTTTTTTTTAGTTGTTTTAGGTTTTGGTTTTCTTTTTGTCCTGATGAGCACTATGTATTACACACCAGATCAGCTTTCGTAGTCTTTGGGAACCGGGTTGTGGTTTTTCCTGCTGACATTTTCACTTCTCCGTCTCTCAGATGGATGCTCCGTGTGTGTGTGTGTGCGTGTGTGTGTGTGTGTGTGCGCGCGTACGCACACCCCTCCACCTTTTCCTTTGTTTCAGTGACCTGTGTTCACTCTTTCTCATGTGGGGATGTTTGTGCTGCAGATAAAAAACAAAAATTTTTAAATACCACAAGATGGGGGAAAAAAAAAAACAAAAAAAATTAAAAAAAAAAGATGGAATGTAATGTTTACATGAAAGCCACAGTTCTCATGATCAGTCCAATGTCATTTCTACTTTGACTAGTATCCAAACCCCAAACCTCTTCACGGTTCACTTTTAAGACAATATTTGCTGAAGAAGACCAGTCACAGCCATTTCAGATAAAGAGGCAAAAAGACAAAACACAAAAAACTTAAAATGCAGAAAAAAAAAAAAAAACTTGGAAAAAAAAAAAAGGAAAAAAAAGAAAAAAAAGCCCACGGGTCTTTCTAAGCCTTTCTATTCCCAATCGGTGAGGTTTCTGTGATATCTTACACACTGCCAGTCTACTTCTCTGACTAATGGAAAATTCATGTGTAGCTCAATAAAGAGAATGTTTGTCTGTATTCCTGAGTCTCACCCTCGGGCTTCATTCTGACAGGAAAGGGGAGGGACTTGACCGGGCCACAGACACTGGGAGGCTGGTGCGTAGGGTTGTGAGTGCCGGATTAAGGACCCTTCGTCCTGGACCTTCCCCACGCCTGTGCCAGTGTTGCCATCAAGGGGGAACCAGCTGAGCGCAGCCACCTGGGAGCAGGGCGGGTAGAGGAATGGGCCACTCTAGCCTGCAGTGCCCCCTTCCTCCTGGTCCAGCACCCTCTCATTGGAAGGGCAGGTTTCCTGCTATTATGTGATCCTGTACCCAGGGGCTCCACCACAGCATAATGGGTGGTCCCAAGGATGAGGCCAAACTGCCCCAGCCCTCTGCACCCAAAGGGTCATGTGCACTCACTCGGACATCTTGCAAAGCCTCCCCTGTTGCACCTGAATGCTGGCAGTCCCCAGCAGGCCAAACACACACGGGACGACCCAGACCAGCACAGCCTGGCGCACGGAGTCAGTTCTCCAGTCCCTGGGTCACCATGTTTCTGCTGCAGTTAAACTGCAAGTCAGTTGAGGCTGGGATCTGGAGGGAACACAGCTCAGCAAAATCCTGCGTCAGGTCCTTGGATCACTTAGTAGCCAAGCAGTCAAGTGCTCCACCCAGGAGATGGCAGGGGCTGGGTGAAGTCAATTAAGTGGAATCCTCCACACACCAGCAGCCCAGGAAGGCCTCTCCCTGGCACTGCCAGTGGCCTTTTAAATCTGGTGAGGATGGCAGGTAGGGGCTAATACTGCTGCAGAAATTGTGGAGTAATAAGAGGCTAGTCCCCTTCAGTTACAAAGAATGGATCCAGGAGCTCCTTAGCCAGGACAAGCCTGCTGGTGAGCCAGCCAGGCCCGGCCCTCCCCCAGGGCTTTTCCCACCAACTTCCCTCACCCCAACTTATCTGCAGAAGGAGGCACACGATCTCAGTTGATGGGAACCCTGCACTCTCAGGACTTGACTGAGAAGAAGCTTGACTTCAGGACACAGGTCTGGGGGGGTTACAGATGAAAGGCTGAAGGATACCATGATTTCTACATGTGGCATCACCTGAATTTCTCAAAAAAGAAGCCATAGGGTAACAGGGTTCTTGCCCAATCTGCTTGTGAATTCTGTAGCTAAAAACTACAGACGTTTCTTTGACCTTACTTAAAACGGAATCCAGAAGCATTTTGCTAGGAAAGGGTGCAGGGAAAGACCAATTATTAGAACAAGACACGTGGGGGTGGAGTCTATGCGTCATGGTTTCCAGATGCTCCACAAGTAACTAATGTGCAGTCAAGTTCAGAACCACTCCTAAGAAAGAGTGAGGAGATGGGAGATGAAGGTGTCCAGAGGCAGGCAGGCTGAGTTGTCCCTTGACCTAGCTGGGCAGCAGGGCCAGGGCTCCTTGTGCGTGCGAGGCCCTGCTCCACAGAGCTCTCAGCTTTACCCAGAGAGGACCACATCTGCTGGCCGAAGATCGAAGAGCACATGGTCTACCCAGCTCAAGTGGGAAGCCAGGTCCGTGTGGCCACCTGCACACCCAGAATCCATATCAACAGAACTAGAACATCCACAAAGATCATGGGTCTCTACGGTACATAAAAGCCTCAAAATCAGAGGAGGGGGAAACCAAACTGGGAACCCAAGATGTCAAAAGGGTCAAAAGAAAATGAAGGGAGCGAGGGAGACCACTTCCAGAAGAGCCCAGAGAGGGCAAGGGCCCCTCCACCACCATTCAGAGCACCCAGACGCCCTCGGTTTACAGACCTGAACCAGCTGCCTGGCCTCCTCAGCAAAGCATGCTGGAGAAGCTGGCACGGCCAAGGGGCTGGGGGCGGGGGCCATCCCATGGCGTTGGGGGGCTGGCCTAGCATCCTGCCCTTGCCTTTAGTCTGTCCCAGATATCCCCAAGAAGTGACAGAAGCCAAGAGACAGTAAGTGCACAGAATCCTTTCCTATGCAGGTGTAAAATCTAAGGGTGAATTTAGGACCTCTCTTTGGGGTTGTTTTAAAGGCATGTCTCTCCTGTGATCACTGTCATACTGCTGTATTCCATTGTCTCAGGACCCTCTAAAATTGACTCCAAAACATTCTTTCACACATCTGAAACATAAGAACACACGGAATTGGTATCATCTTTAAAGGTACACATCACACACACACACAAAATTATAAAGAAAAACCCACCAACCAAAACAGAACATACAACATCAAAACAATCTAATTTCTGCACTTCTGAAGAAAACTGCCTTAGCTCCAAGCCACACACAACACCACACTAGGACAGTTTGCTTTTTATTATTATTATTCTTGTTGTTTTACAGTAAAAACAAATAGCTATGCTCTCAGCAAAACAAATTTTAAAAGAAAAAAAAAATCACAGAAATTTACTAATAGCATTTCAAGATAAGGCTTTCGAAAGATTTATTGAAATAAATTATCTCAGCCTAAACACGTACTCATCGCTCTATTTTCAGTTACTTCTCAACATCCTAAAAACTTTGTTATGTAAAATACATTTAACTTTGCCAATTTTAGGTAATACTGGATTCTTCCCAAAAGGACTACCATAAAACTATGCTTTCAAACATTAAAAAAAAAAAAGAAAACTTAATCCAGTAGGACATAAAACTGAACTATTGCGTGTTTCAAACCCTTCAAGTGAAATTTGTCAAGGATTTGATAAAGTTCAGATCTGGGTCTGCTCCAAGGCAGGTGGAGGCAACACCTCACCTTTTAACCAACACAGTTATGAAAATGAAGGGCTCCAGGGAAGAAAGCTACAAAAGGTATCATTTATTTCTTCAATGAAGCTCTCCAAGAAGTACTCTCCCATCCCCAAAGACCAAACCCACAGCCTTTGGCATTGCCTAATTGACTTTACCAAAGAATTAAAACCACGAACCAAAGCTTGCTGCTTAACCCTGTCAGCGCCGACCTTCCCCATGTCTGGGGGCAGGTGGGCAGGGGACAATGAAATACAGAGAGGAGAGGATGGACACGCAGGGCGTACTCATAGATGGAGGAGCACCAGCATTAACGGAAGTAAAGCCAGCTCTGGACGGGGGCTCGGAAAGTCCCGGATGTCCTGGGACACAACTGTCACCTCCTCACACCACATCCCTGGGCTTTCCCTTGCTCTGCTCCAGGTATCGAACCAAACATGGTTTTTCCATGAGGCCCCGCCAGCCCAGGGGTCCAGAAGCCTGTAGCTCTGGCCTCACTCTGTGACATTCTGAATGCCTCCTCACTAAGAACAGCAGCTGGACAACAGAAATTACCCAGTGGTGTGGAGTCAGGCTCTGTCTGTCCATCTCCACGCTGCTTTGTATGGATCCCCCCGCCTCCAACCCCCATCTGCTGCACACACACTTCCTGCCACATTTGGAGCTAAAGACACTGGCATCTGTTATGACTTCTGCATAAGGCAGTCATGGACGTTGCCTGCTTCAGGTCTTTGGTTGCCCACCTCCTCTTGATCCTCCCCACCCCTCCAAAGTCCAGTCAATGCAGAAGAGATCATGCCTAGAGTTAAAATGTGCAGTGTTTCTAAGGGAAGAAAAATGTCACATAGAAAGTATTACAAAAAAGGATTAAATCTGTCAGCTGTCCAAACACTATTAAGACCACATGCTTTATACAGCGGTGATGCAGTCAAGCCTGCTTCTTCACACAGCAGGCGCAACTGGGGACAGGCCTCTTCAGCAGGCCGGGCACGCGGCTCGGGCGGAGGCGGCGAGGAAGGCAAGGAAGCGCTAGGAAGTCTGCTGCTTCTGAAGTCTCCGCTCGGCTGCAGCGGCCAGCATCCTTCGACGCAGGGTCACAGGGTCAGAGGTCGTCCCTTCTGAGGGGAGGCAGCTCTCTGAGGCCGAGTCATCTTCAGAACTTCTGTTCAAGAAACGCCTACCAAAAACCAAAGGTGCAAGTGAGGGACCCAGGCAGCTCTGGAAGGCAGGCACACAGACACACACTATGTGCTTCCGTAATTCCCCCTTCCCCGGCACGGCCATGAAGTCACTCAGCACCACCCCGTAAACAAGACACCCAGCCCTGAACGGAAGGGCGGAAGGTCTCTGCAGCGGAGGCTGCTCAGCCCCTCCCTCTCCTCCACCCCCCGCACACACACAGCATGACGTCCCTACTCACCAGGCTGGCGCTGGGCACCAAACCCACCCACAGGAACACACCAGCCCTGTCACCAAATGTTTAACTACCCAGTGCCTGCCAAGTCAAGAGAACATTCTCCCTCTGGCTGCCCCCACCCGGGGCTGGGGCTTGCGGGGATGTAGCCGTGCTCCAAGGCTGGCCGTGCAGAGTGGCCAGGATGGAGGACTCGGGAGCTGGGCACCAGGCCGGCATGAGGCCCTCGAGGCCTTGGTTTGTTCAGCTTCAAGTCTGTTTAATGGGGATAATCACCGTGCTCCCTCTTAGAGTTAAGAGAATGAGAAAGTAGTTAACATAAAGGGTCTAGAACACGCTGGCACAGAAGTACTAAGCACGGGAGTGTGGGTTAAAGCGCCCACAGGGGACGCTGGCAGCGCTGGCCAGAGGTTATCAGGTGGCCCAGTATTACCAGATCCTCTGGCTTTTCAGCAGAGATTTGAAACTGGAAACTGCAGGTGACAGGCGCTAATGCTCCAACGCTGGCATCTATGGCTAGGACGCTCAGGTCCCGGGACTGGACGGGAGGTGCCCCGCAACGGGACTGTGGGCCCACTCACCTCCGCGCCTGCTGCAGGAGGTCATCCTTGCGTTGCACCAGCATGCGCTGCCTCTCGTCCGCAGACTTGGAGAAGCGGCTGCCCCGGGCCTCAAAGTCCTCCCCCTCACTGGGCTCCACCTCCAGCTCGCCGAAGTCCAGCGCCTCCTCCAGCCGAGGACTGAGGTCCAGCGGCACCCGCTCGGCCTGGACACAAGGAAGCAAGGGGTTGCTGTGAGCAGTCCAGCTCCCCACCTGACCGGAGCCCCTCGTGATGCTCTTCTAGACCCCAAAGGAGACAGGCTGCCAGGCAGGGACCGACAAACACATGTCAGCAGACACGGGTTCCTGATGGGCAGGGCCTGGCTCACCACGGCATGTTCAACACTGGGGAGTAAGTGAAGGATTACCATATGGAAAACAGAAGCTCCTCGAAACTGTACTGTCGGAAGACACACAAGTTAACTACTAATTTGCATTCTGGGAATTTTCTGTTCACCACTACTTATGGCTCTAAAACTTCAGCAAGTCTTACCACATGTACTGCACAAATTTTATACCCTCATTTGATTCTGAGAACAGCTAGGCAGATAAGAAGGGTAAATTCTTAGTATCTTTTTTAAAACAGACATGAGATACTATGCTTGAGTCACAGGATGTAATAATGGGGCTCTCTCCATTATAGCTGCAGCTGTGAAGGCCAAGACAATGCCCAAGGCCCTTCGCAGGCTCGGTTAGGGGCCATCTGTGTTGCTCGTGCTTCCAGACCCAGGCTGGCCAGCATCAGCCCAAGGCAAAGACAGAGTTGAGGAGCAAGTGGCTGAGAAGCCTGTTTTAAAGAGTTTCTGGTGGGAGCGCTTCTCCGGCTTCTCAGATGAGCAAGGGAGGAACGTCAAGAAAATCCCGGGGCCTGACTTACACGCCCTAGACGCCGGGGGACATGGGGGCCAGTGATGACTCTCACACACCTGAGAGACCTAGCAGGAAGAAACCGGCTTGCAGCAGATTTTAAAAAGGCTTTGACGGGAACAACTGTAAGGTCCGCCAACTCTAAGGCACCACTGTGTGCGCTCTGGGGAGGAGACATGGGTCCTACGGGAGGATCTAGCCCAGGGCTGCTGAAAGACTGCCCAAGAGGACCACTGGAAGGGGTGAGGGGGCCCCAAGAAGTAAGGGCTTGCTGTTGAAAGACAGTCCAAGTTCAAAGGAAGAATACTCAAGGTTTCTGGTGCTGGACAGGGCAGAAAGATCTCTAAATAACAGCTGTAACACACACACACACCCACCCACCCACCCTGGGGTCACATGGCCCATCCTAACCCTCTCTCCTCCTGAGTCTGATCCTAGAGGAGCTGGGAAGAAGAGCCGATGAGTGGAGGTGGAGGCAGAGATGGAAGGAAGGGCATGGAACCCCACCCTCAGGCCCCCACAGGCCTCCAAGCCTGATCCATGCAGGCCTGAGCTTGGGCAGAGGGAAGGCCTCGAATTAACAGGAAGAGCTGATCTGCTGACTGGGCTAAATCGAGGTGTTTATTAAATGACTGTCTGTTTTCCAAGAACTTACTACTTCCTGAGAACAGCCAAAAGTGTTATATAGCAAGCTTCTTTGTGAAACAAGTACTTTAATTTCACTACATTAAAAAAAAAAAAGTCAGAAACCTTCAGGCTCACTTTGAAAAGAAAGTTGGGAAATCAAGACAGAAACTGAACGTGCTGTACCCACAAGGCCACCCAGTAAGCCCAGCATCTAAATCGGAGCTAAGCCAGCCACGAAAACTGGAAAGGCAGCGGTCCCCTTCTTCAGAAGCCAGACACTATTTTACCAGTGCTGCACAACCCCGCTACAGATCCGGGTGTGAACGCTTCAACTCAGCAGCAGGCCTGAAGAAGTCTTAGGAGTTTTCAGTGTTTCCCGCTTGTAGGGAAAGACACGTGAGGTGAAAGCAGCTGCTTCCGAAGAGCCCTGACTCCCACTGGAGGGCAGGCAGTGCCGTCCTCGGACCCCTTCCCTGTGTGGGGAGCCCCACACATCTCACACACATGAGGAAATGCGAAGACAGGGTTGCTTGGGGGTTTTCAGTCCCTTAAGAAAGTTTCCAGCAAGTACAGTCATCGATAAGCAAACGGGAATTCCAAAAAACGAGTGTGAACTGGCACCCCCAGGCTGTGGGGTGAAGAGCTCAGGGTGGAGGCACCTCTTCCCCGCACAGCAGACAAGGGAGCTGTTTTCGGTTGGAGGCATTCACCCCAGGTCACCCAGAGTGGTTATCTAGACAGATTTGGTTCCCAAGATAACTATGCTTCTCCCCACCCCGGGGGTCTCCTGTTTGTGAAATGTGTGGAAGTTCCTGCAAATGCTGAGCTCCACAAGAGAGATGTAGGGGAGAATAACCTGATGATCTCGGCTCTGGAGAGTGGGGCCCGCGTGGTCACCCCGAGTCCCGGGCCAGCCCCTCCACACCCTTCCTAGTGCTACATTCAAGTTCATGGTGGCAGGCCTGGCCAGGAGAGCATGGCCCCTTTCTCCTCCAGGTCCTGAGGACAGTCCCCAGGGAGTGGGCTGCCGGCCACACCCGGGCACAGTGAGGTTTGTTAGCCTCACATGCTGAGACAGGACTGGCATACAGCCTGCTCACTACTCAAGCGCTGTCACACCAACATCAGAGGTGGACGAAGCCCACCGCCAGGCACCCCACCCCACTCCTCCACGCTCTCTAGGGCACAGGCCTTACCTGAACAGAAGCTTCTCCGTCCTCCTGCTCACCGTTTGGCCTTTCCACGGGGCTGTTCAATGCGGGCCTGATGCTCTCTGATCGCTGAAAGAGACACAGCAGCACAGACAATGCAGAGCCGCTCTGAACTCAAGGAACAGGTACAGGGGGGCCTGGGGTGGTGGGGAGGAGCTACTGCCCCCACAGGCTGAGTCCAACCAATCCCCGGCGTCCAAGACACGAGAATGCTGGATTAATGACCCGACAAAGGAGTCGAGGCCTCAGTCCGAGAGTTATCAACGTTTAATTTCCCTTTCGGTAATAATAACTGCACAACAACAGCAAAACACAACAGGAGGACAGACAGGCCACTGTGGGAAAGCCCTGACACGGCCATCTCATCCACCTCAACATCCCATCAACTAGGTGCCGCTGTCCTCACGCTCAGCCAGGCTGAGACCCTGGCCGACACGGCAGACACCTCGGGACCCTGCCCTCGATCCTGCAGGTCTGTCCCCTCGGTGCCGGCTAGCTGGTTTCTGTATTTCATCGCCCAAGGACTCGCTCTGGCTGTGTGAGGGATCTCCGCACTCCTCAGAGGAGGGCCTCTGCCGACAACTGATGGGAACTGGCACATAAACACCCCAGCTCCTCTTCCCTCAGGAGGCACATGAACTCTACACTGGATCCCAGAAGCCTCCAGTGGCCTCGAGCTCTAGACACCCACGATGCTGACCTGCTGGACAAGTCCTTAACCCACCTCACAGTCCCACTTGCTGCCTGTGTTTCCTAGACTCCTTCCCATGGTTCCAAGAAAATGTTAGTCACTCAGTCATGTCCAACTTAATGATCCAATGGACTACATACAGTCCACCAGGCTCCTATGTCTATGGAGTTCTCCAGGCAAGAATACTGGAGTGGGTAGCCATTGCCTTCTCCAGGGGATCTTCCCAACCCAGGGACTGAACCCAGGTCTCTTGCATTGCAGGCAGATTCTTTACCATCTGAGCCACCAGGGAAGTACTGCATGGTTCCCAGAACACTTCTCAAATTAACTACTGGCATCCAAATCCTTCTCAGCGTCTGCTCTTAGAGCAACAGCCAGTTCCTACAGGTAAGGAACACAGAACCACCTCTAATACCTCAAGCCCTTCAACTACCAATTCCAGGCTTATTCCCTCTTCAAAGATTCTCACATTTTAAGATTTTTACTAACAGATTTCCATGTTTTGGCATATCAAAACTGAGTAATTTCTTGGTATTTGATAGCCTGCATGTGGCTCAGTCACTTAGTCGTGTCTGACTCTTTATGACCCCACGGACTATAGCCCGCCAGGCTCCTCTGGCCATGGGACTCTCTAGGTAAGAATACTGGAGTGGGTTGCTGTTTCCTCCTCCAGGGGATCTTCCTGACCCAGGGATCCAATGCACATCGCCTGCAGTGGCAGGTGGATTCTTTACCACTGAGCCACTTGGGAAGCTCTAATCACATATTCACTCCTTGGTCCTGCTGGAAAGCTTGTCTTTAAAATGTCAATACTTCTTGTACCCATCAAAGAGGTTTTATGATGGGCCAGCAGACAAGATCTTTTTTTGAAAAGTGAAAAACACAAGCCTCACACAGAGAGGAACTATACCCAGTGGAAAGCCACACTGATGTGCAAAGCCAGCTGAGGGTGCTATCTCCCACAGCCAGGGTTGGCAAACTGCAGCCTATAGGACAAGTTCCTCCAACAGTTTCTGTAAATAAAGTTTTACTGGAACACAGTCATGTACATTCATTTCCATATTGTCCACGGCTACTTCAGCACTGCAGCATGGAACTAAGAAGTTACAACAGTTAATGCATGGCTTGTAAGGCCTAAAATACTTCAATCTGCTAGAAAAAGACTGCCAATCCTTGTCCAAAAGTGAACTGATACTACGATCTCCTGGGCTGGAGAGGGCAGACTGGTTTGGGATATACATCTGCATAAAAAATCAGCCAAATATTTGTGTCCTTGTCTTCAGCCAGGCCTCCTGGATGAGTCTGTTTTCAATCATAATTTGGAAAGTTAGGGAATTCACAGAAACCCTTCATCAAGTCATAAATGATACTCAGCTGTTAAGTAACTAAAATGTTAATTTAGAAGATTAAACCTTGGTGAGGACAGAATTCACTTGTTATGCCTGAACCTCAGTTTACCTGTGTGGGAAAAGGTACTTGAATCCGTCCTTCCAGAATGTTGTCTGTTGTTATCTCAACCGAGCGCGTCAGCTGGAGGTCTTGTAGCACCAGGTGGTATGGCACCTGGGGAAACATCTCTTGAATCTGATGAGCCTGCAGGGATACAAAGAGGCCACGGACGCGGTCACTCTGCACAATTACTCCCTGAGGTGGCGGGGTGAGGCAGGCTCTGGGCACTGAACTCGGTGACCTGCCGTGAAAACACAAGGACGGAGGCCACTGCCATGCCGCAGATCATCGCCACACGGAGGACTTCTGCAGAAGGCCGAGCGGAAAACTTGGTGACGGCATCAACTCCAAACAGAAAAAGCACAGAAACACGCCCCTCAGGCAGACTGAATTAGAATATTCTAGCTTTAAAAAGTATTCATTTTATTCAATCCTAGGGTTTGGCACCAAAAAAAAAAAAAAAAAAAAAAAAAGCTCAGTAACAGGTATACAAACATATTCCCCTTAAAGTTATATATTCCTAGAAGGAACAACAGATGAAATTCAAATGTGTTGTGTGAAAAACGTTCCACTCAAAAGGCTATGTACTGTAAAACGGTGACAGTGTTAGTTGCTCAGTCGTGTCCGACTCTTTGCGACCCCACAGACTCTAGCCTGTCAGGCTCCTCTTTTTCTGGGATTCTCCAGGAAAGAATACTGGAATGGGTTGCCATTCCCTTCTCCAGGGGAATCTTCCCAACCCAGGGATCGAACCTGGGTCTCCCACATTGCAGGCAGATTCTTTACAGTCTAAGGATTCCATTTATATGACATTCCAGAATAAGCAAGATTATAAGGGTAGAAAACTTGTAGGTGGTTCCGAGAGGCGGGGGGTGGAAGCAGAAGTGATTGATTACAAAGGGGCACAATGGAATCTGAGGGGAGGGGGAATGGAGCTGCCCTGTATTTTGATTATGGTGCTGGTTACACTACTGAATGGGTCTGACAAAACTCATAGGGATGGTTACTAAAAACTCTGAACTTACTGCATGTAAGTTACACTGTGGCCAGCGGGGGTGGCGGCGGGGGTGGGGTGTGGTGCGGGTAAGATTCTAAAGAATGTGATTGCTAACACTGCTCCAGAGCTGAAGTTCTCAAACTGTGCTCTAGAAATGTCACAGAGGCCGTCAGGGCTCTAGGTGGTCACATGTACAAAGGGGAGCAGGCAGAGACCTCGCACGCCACCACCTGTACTTTCATTTGAGCAGCTCCAGATTTTTTTCTCATGCATGTATATTTATTTTACAAATACTTATATTCAGGGTTTTATATGTGGAAAAAGTCCCAATGATCCAAAGAAAAAATGAGGAGGAAAAATAGAACTGCTTCGGGGGCACAAGAAAGTCTACTGTTGGGAGAGGACCATGTTGTCATAACTGTAGAAAGAGGGGGAATATGTCTCAATGTCAGACCGAGAGAGGAAAGACCAGGGTGAAACTTGCTTAAAGCTTTGCTTGGGTCACTGTTGGGGCAGAGAGGGCAAGACACGTGTCTAGCACAGAAGGACCTGGTGCTCTGCTGTCCTGGGATCCCTATATTGTTTCTATGAACATGAGTTGATAATCTTTCAAAACCCAGACCAAGTCAAAGCTAACTGGGCAACAGTCCACAACAACCTGGATTATCAAATAACATTCTTCTCTATTCATAAACAGCTCCCCCTTCGTTTCCCAAATAAAGTCAGTCCAAAGCATTTCTCCCAAACTACATATTAGACCTTTATAAAAAATATATTGTGCCAGTAAATCAGTTGTGCTAAAAACAGACTATTCCAATCCACTGTGGATGGGGAGGAAGAACACCAGGACCTGTCTGTTTAGAATTCTAAACGCATCAACTCCAAGGTAATTCTCATTCCTGGGAGGTTTATGCGCCCATGGACTCTGACTTTCTTAAGGGGGCAGGTGAGGTGATCAGCCTGAAGAGCTTCAACATCTGACTGAGCCTAAAGTACCCACGCAGAGCACCGGGGCGGTCGCATTCCCAGGCCAGCTGCTCTCACGACGTTCCTCTCTCTCTCTCTGCTGATGACCTGGCTGAGTGCTTCACTGAGACAGCAGAAGCCAGCAGGAAGCCAGGTCTTTTAATGGTCAAAATCATATACAATCACCCATCTTAACCATTTTTAAGTGTACAGCAGTGTTAACTACACACACACTGCCGTGCGAGACATCCCCAGAGTACCTTCATCTTGGCAAAACCACAGCTCTAACACCCACTTAAGGGCAACTCCCCACTGCCCCTTCCCCAGGCAGCCATTCTACTTCCTGTTTCTAAGAGTCTGAGTAATTTAGATACCTCATGTGAGTGGAATCACGCAGTATTTGTCTTTCTTTGTAACTAGCTGATTTCACTTAGCACAATATCCTCAAAGTTTTTTGGCTGGCTGAATCATACTCCCATTGTGTTCTATTGTGACCATTTTCATAATCCATTCATCTCTTATGGACACGTAGGTTGTGTCTACCTAAATGGTTACTATGCTCCATGCCTTAGAAAAAAAACAACTGTATCTCAAAATGACATGCCTGCAGCCATGTCCACCCCTCCTCCAATCAAGGTGAATGGATGCCTCTCTCCTGGCTCTGGCGCCCAGCCCATCCTCCACCGCAAGAACTGTGCCTTCAGTTAACTTTGTTCTGTACCATTAATCTCTCCCCCTCTAGTGATCACTCCTATTTGCATGCCAAGCATGCTTTAGGATCTTTTTAAAAAGACTCTTGGGTACAGAAAAGAACTAAGAGCAGGGTCTCAAAGAGATATCTGTACACCAATATTCAGAGTCCCATTACTCATGACAGCTAAAGCATGGAAGCAACTCAAGTGTACACTGACAGATGAATGGATAACCCAAATGTGGTCTGTCCATATAAGCAGATATTTATTCAGCCTTAACAAGGAAACTCTGACACATGCTACATCACAGCTGAACCTTGAGAACATAAAGCTTAGTAAAATAAGCCAGTCACCAAAAAAAAATTTATGATTCTGCTTAAATGAGGTCCCTAGAGTCAAATTCATAGAGAAAGAAAAGAGAATGGTGGCTGCCAGGGGCTAGGAAGGAGAGAACGGGGAGTTCCTGCTTATTGGGTTAGCGCTTCAGTTTTGCAAGATGAAGAGTTCTGGAAATGGATGGTGGTGAGAGCTGCATACAAATATGAATATACTTAACACCACTGAACTGTACACTTCAGGGTGGTTAAGTGTATGGTATGTGACGCACTGGAAAAGACTCATGCTGGGAAAGATTCAGGGCATGAGGAGAAGGGGGCAACAGAGGATGAGACGGTTGGATGGCATCACTGACTCAATGGACATGAGTTTGAGCAAACTCCAGGAGATGGTGAAGAACAGGGAAGCCTGGTATGCTGCACTTCATGGGGTTGCAGAGAATCGACACGACTGAGCAGCTGAACAACAAACAACAAAAAATAAAAATAAAATAAAAAAGATGACCCGTGGGGAAAAGAAAAAGAATATATACTTAGCACTTGCGTCTAAGTGTATGTAAGCATTGTGAGAGAACACAACACAGAAAAACTGATCAAAAGCGTTATTCCCTGAGAGGAGGGAGTCTGGGCAGATGGAGGCAAGGACGGGACTGTGACTTCACCAGACACTCTCTATAGGTTTTGGTTTTGATTTTGGGGGTGTTTTTGGTCATGGCTCAAAGCATGGGGGATCTTATTTCACTGACCAGGGATGGAACCTATGCCCTCTGCAGTGGAAGCACGGAGTCTTACCACTGACCCACCAGGGAAATTCCCTACAGGTTCTGAAATGTGTGGATCAATGGCCTGCTCAAAAATCTTAAAGAAAAAAAAAAAAAATCAACCAAAACTCCTCTGATGGCACACCCCTATTAAGCTACCACCTTACTTCTTTGTACCATCTTGTAACACACTGCCAGCTACTGAGTGTCTTCAGCTCCCACTCATTTTCCAATCCAACAATCTAGAATTCAACCCCTCAAGCCATGGAAACTGCTTGTTCCTCTCCAGCTGATAACCACCTCCACTCTGGCACACTCAAGATGCACCTCTGACTTCATCTGCTAAGAATTACCACACGCCCGACCTGCCTCTTCTCCTGGGGTTTCCTTCCTTCTCAATCGCCACCACGGCTCCTCTCTCTCTGCCAGTCCTCAGCCCTGAGCCCTCTTCCCTTCGTGAGCCACCTTCTTTCCCCTGAAGAGATCTAGTCCCCTACAACTTAAAGCTCCCAAATGTCTCTCTCCAGCTGGATCTCTTTCTTGAGGTCCGCAACTGTCTACATGACATCTCTACTTGGCTGACCCACGGACACCCCAACGTCCCCAGCCAAACAGAAGGCCGAGGTCCCGTCCTCCATCTGCTCCTCCCTCAGTCCTGCCCATCTCAATACCTGGTACAACTGTCTGCTCAGTTGCTTAACTGAAAACCAACACTCCCCCCGCCCTACTACCCTACATCCAAACCAAAAGCACTGTCAAGACCTATCAGTTCATTTTCAAAAAGTCTTCAATCTGCCATTTCTTTTCATCTTAATTTCCAACACCCTGGTCTAAGCCACCATCCTTTTTTGCCTGAACTATTGCAACAGCCTCCTCACTGGTCTTACTGGTTCCATTTCCGCCCCATAAATGTCATTCTCTCAGAAGTAAATTCTTTTCTGCTAACAGTCCGTCAGTCACAGTCACCTGGGGGAGGAAAAAAAAAAAGCCCCAAATGGCCCAGTAACACTTTCATTACAGAATCCAAACTGGACTGTGGCCTACACATCCCCACATGACCTGCTCTGCAACCTTGATTATGTCACAGTCTGAAATGTGTGGATCAAAGGCCTGCTCAAAAATCTTAAAGAAAAAAAAAAATCAACCAAAACTCCTCTGATGGCACACCCCTATTAAGCTACCACCTTACTTCTTTGTACCATCTTGTAACACACTGCCAGCTACTGAGTGTCTTCAGCTCCCACTCATTTTCCAATCCAACAATCTAGAATTCAACCCCTCAAGCCATGGAAACTGCTTGTTCCTCTCCAGCTGACTTACACGCTCCAACCACAATCACTTCCCTTAGTTTCCAGAACATTCTCACCTCATGGCCATTGCACCTTCTGTTTCCACTGTCTCCTTTCCACCCTTCCTGTCTCAGCTTAAATATCACCTCTTGAGTCTTCTCTGAATGTCTCTTCTAGAACAGTCTGTGCTCACCACTCCACATTACCTGCCCTGCAGCCTGCAAAACCCCTCATTGGCAATGACATCGTCTGTCTGTGTTTACAGTCGGTCTCCCTCTCTCCCCCCATGAAGAAGTCACACTTCTTGAGAGCAGGACCCCTGTCCACCCTGTTGACACTCCAGGTGCGACGCAATTTGTTGACACAACACAGAGCCCATCTTGGGAACAGGCTTTCACTACACATTTGCTGACTAAATACACTAAGATAAGTTAATGGACAAACAAACGAACCAATGACTCTCTAAAGTACTGGCCAGGCCCGCCCATGTCAACCAGAGGCCCTATTCGGGCAGGAGTAACACAGTTTACATTTTTAAGACTCTTGCATTTATCATCATAATGAACACTACATTTCAACAGTGGTGAATCAGTGAAGATCAGATGACAAAGCTTTAGAAAATACACAGAATCTTGAAGTATTTGGACAATATCCTTGAATGAGCCAAGAGCATGCCTCAGCATCTCACGGTGTATGTGTTTGTGTATATAAACATACACACTTCTGTCCACAGCCATATATGCATGTATAAGGGTGTGTGTGAATGTATACTCAGTTATTTATTTTGGGAAGGGAGGAGATGGAGTCAAAATAACACATTTGGTAGGCCTACTACAATTTTTAACAAAAATCACATTCACTCAAGTCAGTAACTCCCCAAATACTTGTGGTGAACATTAAGGCGCCCCAAGACCAGCGAAGATCACAGGAGTGCCCCTAGTAGTGCTCACAAAAGGTCACATTATCTGCCACATCAGTAAAATGCAGGCTCGCTTCCAAACCAGTTTCAATTTTTTTTCTTGGTAATTATTTAAATTGTGTTTTAAAGTTTTTACAGCGTTATGTTGGTTTCTGCCATACAGCCATGCACATCAGCCATAACTATACATACACCCTCCTCTCCTAGCCTCCTTCCGCTCCTCCCGTCCCACCCCCCCGGGTCGTCACAGAGCGCCGCACTGGGCTCCCCGTGCCGCACAGTAACTTCTCAGCAGCTCTCCGCCTTGCACTTCTCAGCATACATGTGCTGATGCTGCTTTCCCCTTTGTCCCACTCTCTCCCTCTACATCTGTGTCTCCATTCCTTCCCTGCAAGTAAGTCAATTTCAATTCTAGAACACAGGAATTGAAGTGGTCCCGATGAATAAGATGCCCCTGAAAACACTGTCGTTTTGCCAGAGCAGAGTGAGACCAGCCGGGTCACGCACACGGCACACACTCTCCAGCTTCTCCTTCCCTCCTGATTAATAAGCTCCTTCTGAAAGCAGTGAGCGCTCCTTACCATTGCATTGAGCTGGGAGTTGCTTGCCTGTGTAATGCCTAGAATGTTGGTGGTGTGCATCACTTCGACTGAGAAACTCGGCAGCCAACTCGCGATCCGGGACCCTGAAACAAACAAGAATCCAGCACGGTTTGAGAGGCCTCCCTCCTCACGTTAGCTACCATGTGAGTATCACTACTAGCTGGGGCTTCCTTTACACCAGGCCTCTGACCAAGTGTCAATTCTCACTAAAACCCCACCTGGGTTAATTATTATTACTCCTATTTTACTCTTCTCAGGGATTTGACTCCAGTACTCCTGTTGGTCCCCAAGGCACTCAGAAGTGAGGTGACTTGTCCAAGATCCAGCATCTAGTTATGGTGGCCAGGACCTGAAGCCACACAGTCAGGTTCCAGGACACTTCACCGCTGGGCTTGCCCTCGCCCCAGTGGCCCTGGACCCACACAACACGGCGTCCCTCCCACAGCCCGCGCTGTCAGGAAGGTGCTCAGGGCTGCAAAGCTGCTACAGGAGCTGACCTTTCACTCTTTTTACACTACTCATAAACACTACTCATCGGGGGACATCATTTTCATGAAGTAGTTTCTACTTAATAATCTGGTTTAAAGACTTTCTTTTTCTCATTCAAAATGCTTCTCCAACAGCACTACAACACAGGCTATTGGACTAAGGGTACCAAGAAGTCTGCTGCTGCTGCCATGGCCCTAAGGAAGGGGATCCTAAGCTATAAGATCTTGGGTGTCGGCACTAAAACAGCCCCATGTCAAGCCATACATTTAAGGAGGACTTCCCTCTCCTTCACAAAGGAGCACTGAGGCCAGCAATGTAAAACAAGCTGAAGGGCCACTCAAAAGTCTTGCCTGGACAGTTTGTGCCCAAGAAAAAACAGGATACTTATTTCATATACTTACTAAGGAGAAATAAAGTTGCCTTTATCAATTTGGACTGTTTTCATTAATAATTCATAAAAATTAGCTTACATAGCCAGAACCCATGTCCAAGATCTGCTTGTCTATTTCAGAAGTCTGATGAGGAAGAGGCCTTAATTAGCAGGCACAAAGCAGCCCCTCTACACCTGCTCAGCCAGCCAGGCAGTCACCATCCCCTCTTCTCAGAGATGGACTCCGCTCCTCTGGTCCTTCCTATCAGGGATTTCAACATGTTGCCACTCCCGCTGTGCCCCACCCTTGGAAACTCAAATCAGAGACGGGAAGAGCAATCCTTCTCAACAAATAGTCTAGGGATACCTACTTTAGAGTAGAAATGTGAACTCAGCATTTAGTGGTATTGAAACTGATGAAATCAGCAATGCGCCAAGGTAATGTGAATTAAGGGATGATAAACCAGTTCCTGATATGGTGCCCATGATCTTAGAATTTTAAGTGTGGTTTTATCATGAATACAACTCTTTCCAACATTCTGGAAGGCTGAACATTCATATCTCACAGACAAAGCAAGAGGCTTCCGGCTCCGATTCTCCTCCTAGTACTCACTGGAACGATTATTTAGTGACCCCTCATTATATGCTTAAGTATTATACCAATGCAATAAATTATTAGCAATGGTTAACTATTAAAGTGATTAAGCTCCCTCCTGCAGGCATGGCTGATTCAACTCTAACTACTTCCACCTCCCTGCACCCCCTTCCTCCCCCAATTCACATAGAATCTAGCAAAGTGCCTGGTATAGACTAACTCCTCAGTGTTATCCATTCCATACTTACTGAACACTGTCAATCCAAACTGAAATACATTATTAAACTTGTCCGTACAGGACAAGTTATAATGAAAACAGCCTCCCCTAAGAGGAGAACATCCTGCGGGGGGGGAGGGGGGGGCGGTTTTAGAGGCTGAAACCAACTAACCGTCGAAGTGGAAGAAGTGATTGTGCTGGTTTAAGCGAGGTCTGCCTTCGGCTGCCGCCACAGGAACCAAATTCTCATCCAGGTTCTCTCCTGGATGGTCTTCCCGGACACGATTATTGTCAGCAATGTTAAGAGACATCCTGCATGTGGGGCAGGAGGTGTCTTGTTCTAGCCAGGAACGAAGACAGGAGCTACCAAAAAGTCCAAAACAAGATATTCTTAGCATATTTTGTGAGAATTCACCAGAAGTACTCTGAATGTATCAGTGAGTTGTAATTTTACTTTCTATTCACCATTAGCAAGATTTAAACGTCGAGAAACACTTGCTGACATTGCTTCTCGCCCTGCTTCACCCTAATCTACTTCTGGTGTATCCTGCTCTGAACATCAATTCGTTAACATACATCTACAAGATTGAAGGTATGACCCTTTTTCAGTAAGACTTCCTCATACAGCTCACCATTTTCCTCTCCAGCTCAATTTGACTAACTTCCAGTCCAACACCCTTGCCTCTCATGTCTTTGAATCCTCTATTCCAATGATCTGTTCTCTCATTCTACTTGAGCTACCCACTAACATGGTCATAATCTTGGCCTTCTC
Source organism: Capra hircus (assembly GCF_001704415.2). Lineage (NCBI taxonomy): Eukaryota > Metazoa > Chordata > Mammalia > Artiodactyla > Bovidae > Capra > Capra hircus. The sequence goes on along the minus strand of NC_030825.1, from coordinate 25,613,136 downwards.
ATCAAAATCGTGACTTCAAAGCTCTTATTCTCCAGCTTACTATCTCTCTGCCAGAAGAGTAAATGACAGTAATGTTCGAAAATAATGAATGTGGGAATTCAACTCTATCACATTTTGAAATAATAAAGTACCTATAATTACTGTTTGTGATCATGCAACTATTAGCCAAATAAATGATATTTTTAAAAGTTCACATCCCTTTAATCAACACCCTTAAATCACACTTCTAGTTACACCAGCCTTGTGTGGGGCTCCAAAAGTATGTAAAATCCTTGCCTTCCAATAATGCTACACTTTTCATAAGCAAATCTAATTTTACTTCATACCTCCAGCTCAAATGGATCAGTGACCTAAACGTAAGGGATAAAACCATAAACCTATTAGAAAAAAACTATCATGAATTCAGATTTGGCAATGGATTCTTAGATCTGATACTCAAACTATGAGCTACAAAAGAAAGAATGGGTAAATTGGATTTCATTCGAAATTTAAAAGGTATACATCAGAGGATATTACCAAGTGAGAAGACAAGCTACCGAATGGGAGAAAATATTTGCAAATCATACATCTGATAAGGGTTTAGTAACCAGAATACATAAAGAACTCTTACAACTCATCAATAGAAAGAAAAACAACCCAAATAAAATAGGATAATCTGACTTCAACAGACATTCTCCAAAGAGAATGCACAAATGCACCAACAAGCATGTGAAACAATGATCAGCACCGCTGGGTAATAAAGAAATGAAATGCAAATCAAACCACAATGAGAAACCACTTTACAACCTAATGTAAAATGTAAACAGGTATACTAGCTATAGAAAACAGTACGATAGCTCCTCAAAAACACGGAATTATCACATGATCCAGCAACTCCACCTCTAGGTATATACCCTAAAGAACTGAAAGCAGGGTCTTGAAAAGAAATGTGTACCCCCATGTTCAAAGCAGCATTATTAGCCTGAGAAGGCAGAAACCACCTAAATGTCTGTTGACAGACGAATGGAGAAACACAATGTGATACACACACACAATGGAATACTGTTCAGCTTTAGAAAGGCAGGAAATTCTGACATGTTACATCATGGATGAACCTTGAAGACATTCAAGTTGCTCAGTCGTGTCCGACTCTTTGCGACCCCATGAATCACAGCATGCCGGGCCTCCCTGTCCATCACCAACTCCTGGAGTCCACCCAAACTCATGTGCACTGAGTTGGTGATGCCATCCAGCCATCTCATCCTCTGTCTTCCCCTTCTCCTCCTGCCTCCAATCCCTCCCAGCATCAGGGTCTTTTCCAATGAGTCATCTCTTCCCATGAGGTAGCCTAAGTACTGGAGTTTCAGCTTTAGCATCAGTCCTTCCAAAGAACACCCAGGACTGATCTCCTTTAGAATGGACTGGTTGGATCTTCTTGGAGTCCAAGGGACTCTCAAGAGTCTTTTCCAACACCACAGTTCAAAAGCATCAATTGTTTGGCACTCAGCTTTCTTCACAGTCCAACTCTCACATCCATACATGACCACTGGAAAAACCATAGCCTTGACTAGACGGACCTTTGTTGGCAAAGTAGTATCTCTGCTTTTGAATATGCTGTCTAGGTTGGTCATAACTTTCCTTCCAAGGAGTAAGCGTCTTTTAATTTCATGGCTGCAATCAACATCTGCAGTGATTTTGGAGCCCCAAAAAATAGTCTGACACTGTTTCCACTGCTTCCCCATCTATTTTCCATGAAGTGATGGGACCAGATGTCATAATCTTAGTTTTCTGAATGTTGAGCTTTAAGCCAACTTTTTCACTCTCCACTTTCACTTTCATCAAGAGGCTTTTTAGTTCCTCTTCACTTTCTGCCATTACACTAAGTGAAAAAAGCCAGACATAAAAATATTGTCCGATGTGCTATTCTGTGATAGCTGACAGAAAATAGAAAGGTAGTTGCCAAGGACTGAGGAGAAGGGGAGACTGTGGAGTTACTGTTTAATGGGTATAGAGTTTCAGCCTGGGAAGATGAAAATGTTCTGGAGATGGATTGTGGTAAAGGTTGCCCAACAACGTGAATGTACTCAATGTCACTGAACTGGTACACTTAAAAATGCTTAAATGGTAAAATTTATGTTACGTAAACATTTTCGAGGGTTTCCCTGGTGGCTCAGATGGCGAAGTATCTGCCTGAAATGCAAGAGACCTGGGTTCAATCCCTAGGTCACGAAGATCCCTGGAGAAGGGAATGGCTACCCACTCCAGGATTCTTATCTGGAGAATTTCACGGACAGAGGAGCCTAGTGGGCTACAATCCATGAGGTCACAAAGAGTTGGACACAACTGAGCAACTAACACTTTCACTTCATACATATTTTACCACAATAAAAACATCACATTTGAGAACTACCATTAAAAAACCCCCCACCATAATGAGATACCACTTCCTACCAACTAAAATAGCGATAAGAGGAAATAACAGAAAACATTAAGTATTGTTGAGGATCTGAAGAAACTGGAACCCTCATACATTGCTGATAGGATGTAAAATGGTGCAGCTGCTGTGGGAAAATCTGGTCGTTCTTCAAGGAGTTAAACATAGAATTACCCTATGACTCAGCAGTTTCACTCCTAAATATATACTGAAAAGAATTAAAAACAGGTACTCCAACAGATATAGATATCTGTTCACAGATGTTTATATTAATAGCAGCATCATTTGGAATAGCTAAAAAGTGGAAGAATGGAGAGTCCATCAATGGATGAATGAATAAACAGATTGTTCAATTATTATAAAAATATTTAACACAGTCATGAAAACGAATGACAGTACTGAAATATGCTACACCTTGGATGACTTTGAAATTTTTATGCTTAGTAAAAGAAGGCAGTCACAAGAAGTCACATATTGCATGATTCTTTCATAAGGACTTTCCAGAAAAGGCAAACCCACAGAGACAGGGAGCAGATTACTGGCTAGGTAATGTGGAGAGGAAAGAATGGGGAGTGACTTTCTGTAACGGATATGGGGGTTATTCTGGGGTGATAAGCAAGTTTTGAACTTACAGAAGAGTGGTGGCTGGCCACACTGTGAGTGCAGTAAACGCCACTGAACTGTATACTCTAGAATGGCTGATTGTATGCTATATGAATTTTGCCTCAATTAAAAAAAGTAAATCCTAAAATTAATCTAATTAAATGCTTGAAAGCATTTCTTCTGGAGTGAAATATGCTCTTTTGAGTTATTCTTCCAAACTTTCTCCAAGCTCCTTAGGAACTATCTGAAAGCTTTTGAGAAATTCGTGTGTCTCTGGTCTTCCAACCTCATCAATCAGCACCATCATCCATCCAGCCGCTCAGCTGCAAAACTAGAAGAATCCTCGACACCTTACGTTCCCCACTCTCTCACAGCCAGTCTGCACCATGCGCCTCCTGCTCCTCCTCACGCCTGTCCACCCACCTCCTGCTCCTCTTCCACTGCTCTAGCCCACACGCCTCTTGGCGCCCATCCGAACCCCAGCAGCCCTTACTAACTGGCCTCCCTGACCTTTCCCAGCTGCAATATCTGATCCCGAACCCCTACTTTAAAACCTTCCATGGCCCTCAGTTCCCTGCAAGGTGACGCAAGCGTGCGTCTTCTGCCTCAGCAAACACCACTCCCAACTCTGACATTCTGAGCTCCTGCCACACGGATTCTCTTTCATTCCGTGGATACTCCCTTTTGCTTTAGTAATGTTCCCTCTATCTCAAAGGCTCCTCCCCTGATCCCTTCTTCTGATGCCTTCACGCCTACTCACTGTCAAGAGTCACCTTCTCCAGGTGTCAGATTCCTTTGTTACACGCTCTCAAGGACCACATTCTTTTTCTTTAGAGCACCTGTCTCAATTTATCCTTACATGCTCATAAACACTCCTGCTTAATCATGTCTATCTCCTCCATGAGGCTGAACACCTTGTGAAACAAAGATCACCTCTGTCATTTTAACATTATTTCCCGGAAGCCAACTCAGCAGCCAGCACATTAAAAAAAAAAAATCAATAAATTTGTTGAGCTATTGATACTCCAGCTCCAAAATCTTTCTAACATTAAAAAGGAGAAGAAAAACTATTTGGGAATACAAATAAAGAAAGGAAGATTAAAGATGTAAAGATTATAACTTTCTCAATATCCAAGATTGACCATAGATACAAAAGGTCAAGAGATACTTCAAGGTCTATCAACATGAAAAACATCCCATCTACTAACAGAATAATTTAGGATTTAGGTTGAACAGACACAGTCCATATGAGAACTCTAAAAATGAACAACATTAGGAGGTGAGGACTGCAACAGCAAGAGACAAGGGGACAGGAGAGCCTGTACTGCACACAGATCTGGTCCAGCCGTGGAGGTTCTGTAATCCCTGATGACACAGTCACAGTTCCGGGCTGCTCACTGTCTCTGGTCTGATCCCCATCCCATCACACTGCCCTGGTGTGTGTTTCTATGTTGCTTCTGGGCATGCGCGAAATGCACAAATAAATATCCTCACCTCAATAAAGGTGAGAAAAGGGAATACGCTATTGGAAAGCGAGGATTCCTCCACTCCTTTGTTTTAAGTCTTAGGGGCCTATGTGTTATACCTCAGAGCTTACACAGACAAGGAATGTGAAGACAGCTAACACATCCAGAAATTGAGATGGCAAACTGAGTGGGGAACAATCCTGCCATGTAGGGAAGAGGCTGAGAGGAAAGGCAGACACTCCCAGGTCCCCACCCCACTCAGTACCAGCACCGTGGCCAGTCTGGGGGAACGCGCCCACTCTTCAGCTAAGCTTGGTCTTAAGCCCCGGCACAAGAAGCATCCTCGTGGCCTGGACAGAACACGAGTCCCATGTGGCCCCCTGCAAAGCTCCTACTTGTGGAAAAGATGTCCACAGGGCAGTTTCCTCGCAGCCTGCATGGAGTCCCAGCAGATGGCGCAGTCATCGTTATTGACAGCCAGCTCCTCTGGAGTTGCCACTGCAAACCTGTAAGGAAAAAACCGAAAACCATCACAGAGCGCTCCTGGCAGGGATCTCTGTCAATCCCACAAACACTGAGCATCACTTGCATCACAGATTTCACCTTTCCATCAGCACAGAGGAGTCACGTTCAACATGAAATCTCCACCCACAAAAACCATGACAACCACGCTCTCTCCAGAGGTCATCAAAGAGCAAGAAACCCATACACAGAAACTGACTGTGTCGTAACGTAACGGCCCTCGTTGATGACGGCATGAGCGGACATTTCTGGGTAGATGAGAGGAGTTAAGACACCTCAGAGAGCCAAACTGCTCCCCTGCACACAAAAAGGATGGCTGTTAATCTCACAACTTTCAGGCTGGGTTTAGTCTCAGGATGCCAAGTGAACACCTCAGTGAGGTTAATAGTGTGAGAGACAGAATGTGTGTTTGTGTGTGTGGATGTAAGCATGCATGTGTAAGGAATAAAAAGGGCAGAAGCCCAAGGAGACTTCCATTTAAAAATAATGATGATAAAAATAACGTTGTAATAAAAGAACCTAATATTTACCCAGTACTATTCTAAGTATATTATGTTCATTATCCCACTGAATCCACCCAACATTCCAGGAAGAAGGTATTGTTATTATTCCTAGGCTTAAGCAACCCAGGCACAGGGAGCTAAGTAAATTGTCCAGAATTACACGGTAACTAAGCGGGCTTCACATCTAGGCAGTCTGACTCCCGAGCCTGCACTCTTCACCATTCCATTAACAGCTGAAAAAAGCAGGGATATAACCCAGGATCTGTTATTATTAAAGATCTCAAAAGTGTCAACATGGGCGGCGTCAACCTGCTGACTCACCTGGCTTCCATGTTCCCGACCACTCGCAAGTAGTTCTTGTGCCGGCGGATGCGACGCTGTACTTCATGAAACAGGTAACGCAGCTGCATGAAGATGACCAAGCTGGCCATGGACAACCAGATGTTGCCAAACAACTTGATGAGAGGGAGAGAGAGTAAAATGCACAATGAAGGTCAACGCGAACTGGCTAGCGCTAAGGGCGAGGCCAGCAACGGAAGGTCTGAGTCGTGGGTAAAGGTGAGCAGGAGCAGCCACTGGCGAAGCAAACGCGCACACTTCTCTCACGACTCTCAACACTGCCCATGCTCTTCATTCCATCCACAGCCATCTGTTCTGAGGAACTCACCAGAAAGTTTAAAGCTTTATGCCAAATGATGTACATTCATGCAATTATAAAACAGAAAATCAGGAAACAGACCAAATGCCCAGCAGGGGAACAGTTATACTGTGAACTCACATAATGTAATATTATATATTCATTACATGTATCATAAAGTATAATTATATCCTATTATATTGTATATATAACATTTTGAAGATTAATAAAATGGGTAAATAATATTTTAAGTGAAAAGAGGAAAAAAGTACTTCAAAAAAACTAATATATGACCAAAAAATTATATAAAGATGTGAAGAGGCAAACAACTGAATAAAATCTAAATACTCTTATTATGGGAGCAGGGTGTTCAATGGCTAGGGGTAGAGAATTGAAGAAAGTAAAGTGGTCAAAAGGTACAAACTTTCAGTTATAAGATAAAAACTTAGTGGGGATATAACATATGACATGATAACTATAGTTATAACAGTGCTGTATAATGTATTTCAATTAAATCATCATACTTCTGTCACGGAATTTTTATCTTAAAGGTATTAAAATGATTTAGAAGAAATGTTGCTAGCATAGGAAGGTGCACAGAATACAACAGCTACAAAAACCTAAGCTATATGCCCAATACATGATGAACACATGGCTGTGAATAAATAAAGAAGCAGTAACCACAAAAAAAAGTCAACACTTAACTTTGGACATTTGTTGGTGGGGTGGGGGGGGGGGCGGGCTTTTTTTTTTTAAGTATGTTTTCAAAGTCATTTTTTAAAAGTACACTTAGAAATGTGCTATGTTCAACTCCCAAATTTTTAAATGCTACTTTTACTGGCTTACTATATAAACAAATTGCCCATCAAATATGTTGATTCTCACCATTCTGAGATCACTGAAGTGCTAACCAGGGAAGCAGGTTTTCAACATGGTGATTTCTTGCACACCAAAGTAAAATGCAAACAATGAAGTAGGAGAAATTAAGAATAAAGACTTTGCTTTTAATTACAAACATGGAACATTTATGCATCCATGAAGCAGCTAACACTGTGGGAGTCCCCTTTACCACCTACAAAGTAACTGCTAAATATCAGAAGCCATAGAATCTATGAGGAGAGGAATTCTCTTAATACCAAGCTAAAAGAATTATCTACTGACTTTGTCAGCAGAGTGAGTTAAGTCTCCTGGGAGGACAGCCCTCTTGAGCTGGGCACCAAAGCTGTTCCACACTGTTTTACACCCATTGGCCAGGAAGAAAAAAAAAGGGGAGGGGCACAGTTGCATCATTTTCATAGTCTTTTAAGTGGGTCATCCACAAATGTTTCACTTATTAAACTCTGTACTAAACAGAGTTCCTGATTCTAAAAACCTTAGCTCTCTCTGTAGGAGTTCCCTCTGGGAAACTTACCAACATGTGAATATGGTGCATGAGGTCCAAGGACAAGAGAGTGAGCTCCATGACGAAATCTGTGTAATAGACATACGTCCCCTTTCCTTCCCATGTCCCTTCATGGTTGAGGTCCCAGAGGTGAATTACGTATCTGCCATGAACAGAGAAGAATCGTGTTAATGATTTACTGTCACAATTGAATTTGTTTTAAATAGGATAGAGTCATGTTTTTACAAATTTTTTACATGTTATATTTTAAAATCAACTGTACGAGTAGACTTCCATCACCTCCCTCCCAAATTTCTACTCACCGTAAAATCACATGGGCAGTCCTCACTGTCACAAGAAGAGACTATTTTAAAAAAGAGAGATTTTTTTTTTCCTTTTAGTAAAGTTTAGGATTGCTCAGACCAAATTAACTTTTGCAAAATGATAAAAGACAAACATTTCTCAGTTCAATTAAAAAGCAGGTTGTTCAATGGCTGTCGGGGTGAGGGGGACTTGGAGGATGGCAGTCACAAGCTACCAGTTATAAGGTAAATAAGTACGGGGGAGGTAACGTATAACATGACTACAGGCAATAGTGCTGTGTCGTACACTTCAAAGTTGTGAACAGAGGACATCCTAAAAAGTTTCATCACAGGGAAAAAAATATTGTGGGAGTATTAAGAGGATACTTATTGTGGTAATAATCATTTCACAAATTATTATCATCATTATGTTGTACACCTTAAACTTATACAGACTGTATATCTCATTAAAACTGAAAGAAAAAAAAAAGCAAGTTACCAACCATTTTAGTCCATGTGCTTCAAATTTGCATTGAATATTCTCATGACCTAGAAACTCAACTTTTATTGAGCCTTTTCCTGTTTATAGGTGACAACCAACTACACCTGTCCAGCTCCTGGGGATGCCTTCCACAGTCTTGAGGTCACTGAGTTTGACAATCACTTCTATTTTGTACAGCACTGAATCATCGTAACTGATAACCTGAAGAGGCTGTCTGAATGCCTGGTGACCATTTACTCAAGGTGAGGTTTACACCCTGCTATCCTAGACATCTACAAGTCCCTGCCTGCTGCATAATGCTTTCTGCACCCTGTTCACTGACACAGAAGAAAACCGAATGCGGAAATCAATAACAAAATAAGACCTTCATGGTATTTTGCATTATAGAAACCGATGCTAAGAAAAGTTTCCTCTTAATCTAGAATTAAACATAAACATTCTTAGAGATTAGAAAACTTTCATTTACAAATAGAAAATATTTTGCACAGAAGAAAAACACTATAAAAACATGATTTAGTTCAAAATATCAAATCTATAAGATGGTATTTTATCTTAAGAACTTAATGAGCTAAAATAAAAATATGTACTATGACCCAATAGATCTATTTTAAGTATCTTTATTTTTAGGTATAGCTTTTTTAAAGTTTGGCCTAGTAGTAATTAAAAGCTCAAGAAACAAAGAAGGAAAACAATGTACTTACACTACATTATACTCCAAAATGAACACTATTAAGCAAAATAAATTTTAATCCTATTCTAACAAATTCCCAATTAGCAGTTTAAACTTACAGTTTTGATATTAGCCATCTATTAATAGTGATACTAGATATCTATTATTTCATTCTTTCATTAATAGCAATTATGGACAAGATAAAAGTGTTTCTCCTTTGGCCTGAAAAAAAAAGCAAATATAGCCACTGAAAAGAAAGAACATACAAAAAATCTGATTTCCATTGAACAGAAATTGGTATTTTCAGAAAGGTTTTTAAAAGTACATTTTAAATATACATGTATATCTCAGATTATTCTCTGAAAATAATTAATACAGTTTCCATATTTATTGTATTATTTTGTAAAACCTTAATTTATGGCCTATCTAAACTAACCAATTACAGGTGGTAGTTAAGTCACTAAGCTAAGTCCAACTCTTTGCAACCCCCTGGACTGTAGCAGGTCAGGCTCCTCTGTCCATAGGATTTCCCAGGCAGGATTACTGGAGTGAGTTGCCATTTCCTACTCCAAACCAATTACAGGGTATTTCCCTATTGTTACCAAGCACTGCTTCTTAAGGAGAAAACCTTTCCCACTTTGAAGTCATAGACCTTGGATTATGCTAATTTTACCACTTTGGAACTTTTAGCAGTTTAGCTTCCATGCCATTTTTCCATTCATAAACAGGCATGTAAGGTATTTACAACAATCCCCAGTGTACAGTAAGCACTATGTATAACTGCTGGCAAAAATAATTACAGCTGACCCTTGGGCAACAGAGGAGTGCCTAATTTATCGTCAGCCCTCCATATCCAATTCCTCTGCATCTGTGGATTCAACCACCCAGGGACCGGGTAGTACTTCCTCCTGAAAAATATCCACATGTAAGTGGACCCACACAGTTCACATGTTGTTCAAGGGTCAACTGTAGTTTTTATTAGGCTGTAGCAAGGATTACATGAAATAACACACATAGAAGCATTCAGTACCAGAACCCAATCTAAAACAAAGGAACTCCAAAAATGTTTGTTAAAATGAAAGACCAGCTATCCATCACGGGTGAAAAATAATCTGTCAACCACCCTCTAGCTTCCTTGGAAGTACACGGGAACACACCAGAGCAAAAGCCTATGTCTGTATCTTACCTCTGCAGCCATGAAAGCCAACGTGTGCATCCCATGGGTGTAGCCCGTGACGCAACAGACGACTGCTAACCCGCAGCAGGAAAGCAACATGGCGATCAGGAGGGACAGAACTCGGCCGTGGCTGCTCATGGGGGTGGTGGGAGAAAAAGAAAGCTGGAAGGACAGAACAGAAGACAGAAGCTCGTTCTTCAGCATGGCAGGGTTAGACCTGACCGAGAAACTCGAGGTTAATCTCGGTGTCTTTGTTGGGAGGTCTGCACAGAAAAGTATCCCATTACCAGATGGTCAGAATTCTCCAGCCAACCTCAATATGAGTATGCGCTGATACCTTGAGATCTTCACCGTTTAATTTAGGGACCATAACAATATCCATGATATTTTCATCTCAAATTCTCAAGAATCCTCCTACTGGTGGGGTTACAAGCCTCTAGAAGCAACTTGCCAGAGTTCTGTCATTCTCCTTCTGGCTTCAACAGGACTCTGGGCAACACCATGTTCTGTCTTGCTCTTTCTCAATCTTGCTCTAATCCTAACCCCTCAAAGTCAGCTGGGGGGACATTCCTAGCCTGTTCACAGCTGGGACAACTGACGTGTACTCCAGGTGAAGACAGACCACTATCATCGTGCTACGTTAATGGTACACAAGCAGAGGCAACAGCTTGGAGAAGGGAGGTCTGGAGCTGTGACTCCTGAGCAGGAGACTGTAGATACCAAACCAGCTGGGGAGACAAGCAGCACCTGTTCATGGCCCAGGATGGGCGCTGAACAGCTCAAGGCTGTGGAACTGAGATCAACCCACAAAGAGGTGCAAGGACCACCATGGTCCATGAAGACCGCATAAAGAAAGGGGCAAAGAGCACTGTGGGGTGGGTTTCACAGAGCAGTAGGATGGCAGGTGCCCATCTGCTCTGGATCTATGAGATTAGTTCGGGAGCACTCAGGAATGAAGATTCTCCTGCACAACTCTGTAGCCAAAAGGCAGAACTTATACCCAGATAGAAAAGGATTCACTTCTCCAGCGACCAAGGGAGCAAAGGGAGCTACCTCAGCGCTGGCCCGGGGGTGGAAACAACATACACTAGTCAGAAAGAGGAGCCCCAAGGGCCAGAGTAAGAAGGGAAAAAACGGAAGGAGATTAGAAAGCATCTGGAAGAGATCAGCTATTTTTTCAGTTTAAGCTTCCCTTTCACTGCGATCAAAACAGTTTGTGTTAGGTGAACTGACCCCATGTGGGCTGTCATGTAACACTACTGGGGAGGGGACAAAGCCTCCTGAGGGGACATTGTCCCTGCATGCCTTGGGTGCTGCAGAAAGTTCCTCAAGAAACAGGCAGGGGGTGCCTGAGCCAGGAGCCTTCCCTGGGAGAGCTGTCCTGCACACGTGTGTCCCGGCTCATTCATATGACACCACTCAGACCTGCCATGTGTATGCCTAAGCAGGAAAAGAAGAGCTTGGGTAAAAACTCACATATTCAAACCGGTCCTTGCAGAGCTGAACCATCAGGTGCAGAAATACTAGTCCAGCAAACCAGAGGCACCACATGACCACTTCTTCCACTGTTTGGACATTCAGCACCCCGAAAATGAAAATGAACTTGTAGAAAATAAAATTCCAAAACTTGTCTTTGAGGTGCTAAAAAGGAAAATATTTGTAAAGGTGAGTACCATTACACCTAACCCGTTCTAGAGATGGTAAGCTGGCTTTTAAGGAGGAGAGAATATTCTATTCTCTGTTTTCTAATGCACACTGTCTGAATGGACCACTTTGGTGGTTACAGATGGTCATTGAAATGTTTTTTCACCATCCAAAAAATATTGCAATGAATATCTTTGTACAAGATTCTATTTATTCAGCAATCAATGGTTATGGGTGTTGTTATAGTTTCTAATTATAAGTGCACATGCCCACATAAGTATATCTGCTTCACTGTACTCTTTCTTACACTGAGAATGTCCAGTTTTAAAAATATTTACCGTCCTGAAAAAAAAAGAAGGGCAACGAGGAGCATCAACCCAACAGATATTAAAAAGCACCATCAAAAAAATAAAAAATAAAAAAAATAAAAATAAAAAGCACCATCAAGTGTGGTGGTGGAACCCCAGTGTGGAGGAGGATGGAAACATGGTCCCTAAGGTACTTAGTTTTTAAACTGTGCAAATGTTTTACCAATTCAAAATTTTAAACAGAAAGAAAAGCAAAATTGAAAAAAAAAAACAGAAAAAATTGAACCCACATGTGGAACACATTGATAGCAAGACTATTTAAAGATAAGAGTTATTTTGAGAACTTTAAAACACTGTACTGTGCCTAGACACCCTTTGTTCAGAGAATAAAATGAACTAGGAATCCTTAGTGAATGTCTGTTTCCAGATCTGGGGCAGGAAGCATGAGGTGAAGCTAGAACATTCTGTGCCCTGGTTTTGAACCTTTGTTCCACCATCTATTTCCTGTGTGGCTTTGGTTACCATCCCCATGCTTTGGTTTCCCATCTCTAAGACAGGTCTTATAACAATAGCACATATCTCATAGAATAGTTGGGGAAACTAAGTAAGTTAATACATATATTGTGCTTAGACAAACGCCACAGTAGGCATTAAGTGCATTAAAAAAAAAAATCCTTGTTCTACACCACCACTTAACAGTTTAATATTTGTCCCATTTTAGGTATTCAATGTCTTTGCCCCTAGTATTTACTCTACTTCTTCAACATTAAGCACCCAGAGAGTAAACCCATGTCAACTCTGTAGTGCTCTAACTCAAAACAGTGCTTAGTAAATACTACAGGATGACTCTGGTCAAAAATGGTCATCACAGAACAACATGAAAGGTGTGATCTATACAGAAAAAAGAGATGAGTGACAAATGTGCCACTTATGATTACCTCCAGGTATTTAAAAATCTCTGTAATACTTCAAGGTTAGTTTTCTGTAAATTTTGAACTGGTATTTAACATTTTAGGAAACATAAAGTGGTACATAAGGCTCACGGCTGCCAGAACAATCCACCAACAATTGGACAGCTTGCTTGCCCTGACTGATTTCTTGCCCACAAGTTAAAACAGAAGCATCAAAGAAAGCTTTTGGGGACTACCCTGTTGGTCCAATGGCTGGGGGCCTGAGTTTGATCCCTGGTCACGGAACTAGATCCCACATGCCACAACTAAGATCTGGTGCAGCCAAATACACAAATTAAATTAAAAAAATTTTTAAAGTTTTTGTATGCTATGAAAAAAACTATGTTCTGTTAATCCCATCTGGGAGACCTCTGGAGTTGATATTTTGCAGAAAGTGCTCAATACTCACTAATGAAAAATAGGGGGGAAAACAAACAGCCCTGCTCTTCACAGCATCTGAGGGCTTAATCACACAGTAACTGCATTTTAACTCTGCCCAGGACCTCAGCTGACTTGACAACAAGAGATTTGGGTTGAAAAGGGTATGTAAGGGGTGAGGCCACTGTGAACTGTTAATGTATTGACAGTAGGTTTTTGTGTCTTACCACTGGAATAAGACAAAGTACAACATAATTCTGCTCATATGTTATCGTTAAAAAGGCCAGTTCTAAAGTCTTACTTTAAAACACACTATTCTACACTCTATCCACTAAAATCCTTTGGGGAACTGCCAATCTGCACAGTATGTTCGTGGCATTAATTCTTTAATGAAAGCACATCCTGCTCATATATACATTCTGAGAATAAGGTTCAAAGGTCAGACTATCTCACCTGAACACTGACTTGCAAAATGGGGAATCTTAATATTCCTTTCCAAAGGGAAAAACTAAAATCTCTCAGTAAATTCCTTTGGAAAAGTACCCATATTCTAAAGAATGGTATACATACAATTATTCAAAAAAAAGTCAGAGCTTCTTTCAGAATTACCTCATAAATGTCATGGGGAAACAGCACTGACTACAGACTGCGGGCTACAGGAAGTATTTTACCAATGCCGAATCTCCTGATGTTAATCATTGTCCTATGGTCATACAAGAAAAGGCCCTTGCTCTCAGGAAACATATACTGCACTATTTGAGGTTCTATATGATGTCCCCAGTTTACTCTCAAACAGATGAGAAAAAACATATCTAGATAAAAGGTGAATATATATAGATAAGAGGTGAATAGATATAGATATTTATATATAGATAAAAGGTGAATGTTAGAGCAAATGGGGCAAAATGTTAGTAACTCTGAATCTGGAAAAAATCTATATGGGAGTTCTTCATACTATTTGTGTAACTTTTCTGTAAGTTTGAAATTATACCCAAGAAAGTTTTTGTTTTTTTAACCTAGCCACAAGGATGCATCCTTGCTGTGTGGACTTACCTGTCTTTCGCTCACTCGAAGAGGGCCGAACACGATACACTGGATTAGCTTAGCCACCAACATCAAAATGCAGCAAGCAGTATTCACTAGGACCTGTACACAAACCAAAGAAAGGAAGTTTATTTCCTCTTGTTGAAAAATAAATGCAGCTCTAAAAATTTTCTATTGGGAATTCAGCCAACATTTCTAATGACTGAACCTTTCCAGTTTTCTACCAGTACAAGATCAGTAACTTCTGAAGAGGCACATTTTTATAGGTGGTAGGGGTATGGATGAGGAGTAGGGAGGAAAGGTACCAGCTTGGTGGTTAACTCACAGAGCCCTGTCCCAGTGTGTACCCTTCAGAAGGCCATCATCCCCTTCAGTCTTAACTGAATTGAGCGTAAACTCTGTACTGCATGTGTAAAACCGTATACACCTTAGAAAACCGTATCTTCGAGGCATATCAATTCTCACATTAAGATTTTGAACAGTCTAGAAGAAAACATTTCCAGAAAATGTAGTTATCATGAACAGTAAAAGTCCAGCACCCAAACTTCCTACACTGCTCTGTTCAAAAACAGGAAATAGGGAGAAGAGGGTGAATGGTCACTAAGAGTCTACCAGATCATGGAGAATTGAGAATCAAAAACATACACATTCTCAAATATACTGCAATGGGACAAAAGATACCTGTGCTTGGTGCTGGCCTTAAGGGAAAGGTTCTGGGGCATTCGAGGGGAGCAGAACCAAGAAAGCAGGAAGAAAGAAGAAAACTGGCAGGAGGAGCTGAGAACTGCAACCATGAGACGCCAATGACAGTGCAAGGCCTTCTTCACCAGCAAGTGGAGAATTTCCTTAGTAACCAAGAAAGACCTTACACCCAAACAACAAATCTAATGCTTACAAATGAAACTGTGGGCTGCCCCAGCTCAGAAGTTAGTCTGGCACACCACCTTACTGATGCTCCAATGATTTTTAAAACCAAAGAGTCTGAAAAAGCCAAAAGGACCTTGATGCAGAACTGTACAGAGGACTTTTAGTTAGAGCAAATGAAAATGAACACCAGCGACAGAACAGACTGAAGCAGTCTGTTCAGTCTTTGTTTCACTAAGTGTACAGGAAGGTGGAGGTGCCAGATTCCTCTTCCCAGGTCATCCATCCCTCTACTTCTAAAAGAAGCAAACGATGTTTTCAAAATGAGTAAATAAAGCAAGGTGACAGAAGAGGGTAATATAAGGAAGGAAACTCCCTAGGATCTCTTCAGGTTGCTCTTTGTACTTGACATTACCCAGCCCTTTGGTAACCCTGATGCAATATGTATCATGAACGGTAGCCCTGATTCATTACAAAAGAATAAATTATGTTTAGTTACATTCTGCCTGTCTAATGGGACAAGGAAGCATGGGATGTATTTTCAAAGAACTAAAACAAAAATAGTGCTGAAAAACGAAACTGTTCTGGTAATTAATTTCTTCAGATAACTGGAAAAAAAACGAAATTAGCTATCCAAAACATCCTAACCTCCTTAAGTATTGTGGAACAGCCCTATTCAAAACATTTCAACAAATTGGATAGAATACTAAATTTTAAGGAGATGAAATGGATGTTTAAAAGGCTCATCTTCCTTGTGCTCTAAATCAGTTAGTGGGAACCCCAATCATGTCACTTAAGGAAAAAATGCCATAGACAAAACTACAACCACAGTTCCTCATGCCATATACCCCAGCTAAACCGGATTTTTAAAATCAGCCAAACACCCATTCTCAGCCTAATTACAACACAATTTTTTAAAAAGTCTTCCTGTTTTTGCAGGTAGGCATATGAAATGCAGAAATAAATTCAACATATTTAGCACCTACCGGAGAAGGCAATGGCACCCCACTCCAGTACTCTTGCTTGGAAAATTCCATGGACGGAGGAGCCTGGTGGGCTGCAGTCCATGGGGTTGCTAAGAGTTGGACACGACTGAGCGACTTCACTCTCACTTTTCACATTCATGCATTGGAGAAGGAAATGGCAACCCACTCCTGTGTTCTTGCCTGGAGAATCCCAGGGACGGGGGAGCCTGGTGGGCTGCCGTCTATGGGGTCACAAAGAGTCGGACACGACTGAAGTGACTTAGCAGCAGCAGCAGCACCTACATGTTAAAGGTATGTGGGAGGTTAAAAGAAATGAAGTTGATTTGGACCCTGCACTCAAAGAGCTGTTAGGATCCACAGGACACAGAACTTGGTCAACATCTAACAGGCCAAGCCAGCTGCTCTCCTGAGAACAACAGGAGAAATCAAATTTAGGGTCACTCAACCATTTCTCTAACCTAAACAGTTTTCTCACATACCCTGGGGTAAAAAATAAGCAATAAAGTATTACTTCTCATTTAAAACTGTTTTTCAGTTTTCCTAAGTTCAAAGATAAGGTATAAAAACTTTGTAACTCTGATTTACCAAAAAAAAAAAAAAAAAAAAGGTGAAAGTCTCTGATAATTCCATCATTAGTAGATAATCATTTCTACTTTAAATATAAATGGTAGATTTAAAAATCAGCATGGCTAAGAAGGGGAAAAGATATTGATACTAGTAAACTGATATTAGGAAGAGATTTTACATAAAAAAGAAAAAGATAATATTTTGTGAACTTTATATGAAAGTGAAAGCTATACAAGATTGGAAGTAACTAAAGATTTTAAGATCATGAAAATGTGCTTTTAAAACACCTCAGTTCAGCTGAGTTGCTCAGTCGTGTCTCACTCTTTGTGACCCCATGGACTGCAGCATGCCAGGCCTCCCTCTCCATCACCAACTCTCAGAGTTGACCCAAACTCATGTCCATTGAGTCAATGATGCCATCCAACCATCTCATCCTCTGTCGTCCCCTTCACCTTCAAGCTTTCCCAGCATCAGAGTCTTTTCAAATAAGTTAGTTCTTTGCATCAGGTAGCCAAAGCATTGGAGTTTCAGCTTCAACATCACTCCTTCTAATGAACTCTCAGGACTGATCTCCTTTAGGATGTACTGGTTGGATCTCCTTCCAGTCCAAGGGACTCTCAAGAGTCTTCTCCAACACCACAGTTCAAAAGAATCAATTCTTCAGCACTCAGCTTTCTTTACAGTCCAAGTCTCACATCCACACACGACTACTGGAAAAACTATAGCCTTGACTAGACAGACCTTTGTTGGCAAAGTAATGTCTCTGTTTTTTAATATGCTGCCTAGGTTGGTCGTGAAGAGCTGGACACGACTGAGTGACTTCACTTTCACTTTTCACTTTCATTCACTGGAGAAGGAAATGGCAACCCACTCCAGTGTTCTTGCCTGGAGAATCCCAGGGACAGAGGAGCCTGGTGGGCTGCCGTATATGGGGTCACACAGAGTCAGACACGACTGAAGCAACTTAGCAGCAGCAGCAGCAGGTTGGTCATCACTTTCCTTCCAAGGAGTAAGCGTCTTTTAATTTCATGGCTGCAGTCACCACCTGCAGTGATTCTGGAGCCCCAAAATATAAAGTCTGACACTGTTTCCACTGTTTCCCCATCTATTTGCCATGAAGTAATGGCACCAGATGCCATGATCTTAGTTTTCTGAATGTTGAGTTTTCAGCCAAATTTTTCACTCTCCTCTTTTACTTTCATCAAGAGGCTCTTAGTTCCTCTTCGATTTCTGCCATAAGGGTGGTGTCCTCTGCATATCTGAAGTTATTGGTATTTCTCCCACCAATTTTGATTCCAGCTTGTGCTTCATCCAGCTCAGCATCTGGCATGATGTACTCTCCATATAAGTTTAATAAGCAGGGTGACAATATGCAGCCTTGACGTACCCCTTTCCCAATTTGGAACCAATCTGTTTTTCCATGTCCACTTCTAACTGTTGCTTCTTGACCTGCATACAGATTTCTCAGAAGGCAGGTCAGGTAGTCTGGTATTCCTGGCTCTTGAAGAATTCTCTTCTACTTACAGAAAAAAATGTCAATTTCACACATACTGTCATTCCAATACATATATAAATTTCAAAACTGACAGAGCCTTGAAAAATTGAAAATACAGGAAGAAACATAATTCAAGATGTCTTCATTTAAAAGTAAATCCCTGGATTAACATATAAACACTATCATATATAAAGTGCTTCCCTGATAGCTCAGTTAGTAAAAAATCCGCCTGCACTGCAGGAGACCCCAGTTCAATTCCTGGGTCAGAAACATCCACTGGAGAAGGGACAGGCTACCCACTCCAGTATTCTGGCCTGGAGAATTCCACGGACTGTATAGTCCATGGGGTCGCAAAGAGTTGGACATGACTGAGTGACTTTCACTTTCACTATATATAAAATAGATTGGCAACAAGGACGTACTGCATAGCACAGGCAACTCTACTCAATATTCTGTAATAACCTATATGAGAACAGAATATGGAAAAGAAGGGATACATGTGCATGTATAACAGTCACTTAGCTGTACACAAGAAACACAACACTATACATCTACTATATTCCCTATAAAATTAAAAGCAAATTGCAAATCAGACCCCACTAGGTCATCAGTGATATTCTTACAGAAACAACACTCCAGTCCATATTTAAACCAATAAAACCATGACAAACCTTCTCACCTTCAATAATCAAAATGAGACTCACTTTCAACAGGTCTAGTCTGAACTTGATCTTTACAGACCACAGTAAAAGTACTAACCTCCTTCTATAATCCTCCCTTGTGGGCAGAATCCAAACTTACATGTAAATAAATCTAAGTTTAAGGAGCTCACTGGAACACTGTTTATAACACCAGAAAAATGGAAAACAATTACATGGCCATTAGGGAGAATCGTTCAATAAAGTATAAAAACAGCCATTCAATGGAATACAATGAAGCCAGGAAAACTAACTCAGAAGTTCTACATTTACTAGCATTATATAGAACCTTCAAGATAACTTGCTCACTGTAAAAAAGCAAAGTGTAGAAATGTGATTACTATGCTACTTTCTGTGCAAAAAAGAAAAGAATATGTATACATACTATGGGCTTCCCTGGTGGCTCAACGATAAAGAACCCATCTGCCAATGCAGGAGATGTGGGTTCAATCCCTGGGTCGGGAAGATCCCCTGGAGAAGGAAATGGTAACCTATTCCAGTATTCTTGCCTGGAGAATTTCATGGACAGAGGAGCCTGGCAGGCTATATAGTCTCTGATGTCACAAAAGACTCAGACATGACTTAGCGACTAAACAACAACAACATATATACCATGCTGTATATATACTATATATATCTGTGCAATATGTTAATGCGAACTGCATCAAGGACTAGACCAATCTGGGTATTTCTTAATTTTCTACTTAACACCAGCACCAATTACAAGAAACTGGTAAGGGCCACTTCGAGGGGAGGGAGGCAGGTAAGAGGGAGAGGGAGATTTACTTTTCATTGTAGACATCACTTGTGCACCTTTTGCCTTCTGCACCATAAGCATACATCATTTATTAATTTTTTTAAGTTAAGAATCTATTGGAAAAAAATAATCTATTCAAGTTTAGAATCTAACCTGACCAGTCCTGAAGTTTCACATTACTTTTCTCATTGTACCATGGGAGACAGATAAGTAGCAAACCCAAACTGGGCAGCCTAAGTCACAAGTTAACCCGGTATAACACACTGTATCTCTACTATATTAAAATGCTTCAGAAAAGTTTCTCCTATCTATAGCAGTGTTTAAAAAAAAAACTTTAATATTTTTTGAAAATCTCACCAAATGCCTTTATTTATTCTTGTCTACACAAAATAAAAACAAGTTTTCCTAGTCCTTGAGTAGTCTTAACGAAACAGACCAGGTAGTAATGACCCAAGGGACCCTACTGAAGCAAGCTTAAAGTAATTCCCTTTGCTCTGCTGCTGCTGCTAAGTCGCTTCAGTTGTGTCCGACTCTGCGCGACCCCATAGACGGCAGACCACCAGGCTCCCCTGTCCCTGGGATTCTCCAGGCAAGAACACAGGAGTGGGTTGCCATTTCCTTCTCCAATGCATGAAGGTGAAAATTGAAAGTGAAGTCGCTCAGTCATTTCCGACTGCTAGCGACCCCATGGACTACAGCCTACCAGGCTCCTCCAACCATGGGATTTTCCAGGCAAGAGTACTGGAGTGGGGTGCCATTGCCTTCTCCGTCCCTTTGCTCTAAAGGCCCCATAAGAAAACTTTTCTCCCAGAACAGCTCTACTGTTCACCTAGAAGAAACAGAAACTAAGTTATGAGACAGGCTGGTCTGCAAGGAAGAGAAGAGGTGCTAACAGACAGCTTGGCCATGTTTATCTCTGTGTGACCCCGTGGGTGTTTCTGATTCTATAAAATGCGGGCTACCAATGGGTCATTGTACATTCCTGGTGGCTCAGACGGTAAAGCGTCTGCCCGCAATGTGGGAGACCCAGGTTCGATTCCTGGGTTGGGAAGGTCCCCTGGAGAAGGAAATGGCAACCCACCCCAGTATTCTTGCCTAGAAAACTCCATGGACAGAGGAGCCTGGTGGGCTACAGTCCATGGGGTCGCAAAGAGCTGGACATGACTGAGCAACTTCACTTAATGGGGCATTATTTATGACCTTGTGACAAAATGCAATTCAACTCCCAGGAACCCATTCAAGGATACAATTGATATGGATATTACTTAGTCTCCTACTTAATACCAACACTACCTACCTCCCAGCCCCCACCCCCACAACACACACACACACAAACACATCTTTTATCAGTGTCCTCTTTTAAGGACACTCAGTTCAGATCAGTTGCACAGTCATGTCCAACTCCTTGCAACCCCATGAATCGCAGCACGCCAGGCCTCCCAGTCCATCACCAACTCCCGGAGTTTACTCAAACTCATGTCCATCGAGTCAGTGATGCCATCCAGTCATCTCATCCTCTGTCGTCCCCTTCTCCTCCTGCCCCCAATCCCTCCCAGCATCAGGGTCTTTTCCAATGAGTCAACCCAGGACTGATCTCCTTCAGAATGGACTGGTTAGATCTCCCTGCAGTCCAAGGGACTCCCAAGAGTCTTCTCCAACACCACAGTTCAAAAGCATCAATTCTTTGGCGCTCAGCTTTCTTCACAGTCCAACTCTCACATCCATACATGACCATTGGAAAAATCATAGCCTTGACTAGACGGACCTTTGTTGACAAAATAATGTCTCTGCTCTTGAATATGCTCTCTAGGTTGGTCATAACTTTCCTTCCAAGGAGCTAAGCATCTTTTAATTTCATGGCTGCAGTCACCATCTGCAGTGATTTTGGAGCCCCAAAAAATAAAGTCGGACACTGTTTCCACTGTTTCCCCATCTATTTCCCATGAAGTGATGGAACCAGATGCCATGATCTTCGTTTTCTGAATGTTGAGCTTTAAGCCAACTTTTTCACTCTCCACTTTCACTTTCATCAAGAGGCTTTTTAGTTCCTCTTCACTTTCTGCCATAAGGGTGGTGTCATCTGCATATCTGAGGTTATTGATATTTCTCCCAGCAATCTTGATTCCAGCTTGTTCTTCTTCCAGCCCAGGGTTTCTCATGATGTACTCTGCATAGAAGTTAAATAAGCAGGGTGACAATATACAGCCTTGACATACTCCTTTTTCTATTGTGAACCAGTCTGTTGTTCCATGTCCAGTTCTAACTGTTGCTTCCTGACCTACATGTAGGTTTCTCAAGAGGCAGGTCAGGTGGTCTGGTATTCCCATCTCTTGAATAATTTTGCACAGTTTATTGTGATCCACACAGTCAAAGGCTTTGGCATACTCAATAAAGCAGAAATAGATGTTTTTCTGGAACTCTCTTGCTTTTTCCATGATCCAGCGGATGTTGGCAATTTGATCTCTGGCTCCTCTGCCTTTTCTAAAACCAGCTTGAACACCTGGAAGTTCACGGTTCACGTATTGCTGAAGCCTGGCTTGGAGAATTTTGAGCATTACTTTACTAGCATGTGAGAAGAGTGCAACTGTGTAGCAGTTTGAGCATTCTTTGGCATTGCTATTCTTTGGGATTGGAATGAAAACTGACCTTTTCCAGTCCTGTGGCCACTGCTGAGTTTTCCAAATTTGCTGGCATATTGAGTGCAGCACTTTCACAGCATCATCTTTCAGGATTTGAAATAGCTCAACTGGAATTCCATCACCTCCACTAGCTTTGTTCGTAGTGATGCTCTCTAAGGCCCACTTAACTTCACATTCCAGGATGTCTGGCTCTAGATGATCACACCATCGTGATTATCCGGGTCATGAAGATCTTTTTTGTACAGTGCTTCTGTGTATTCTTGCCACCTCTTAATATCCTCTGCTTCTGTTAGGTCCATACCATTTCTGTCCTTTATCGAGCCCATCTTTGCATGAAATGTTCCCTTGGTGTCTCTAATTTTCTTGAAGAGATCTCTAGTCTTTCCTATTCTGTTGTTTTCCTCTATTTCTTTGCTTTGATTGCTGAGGAAGGCTTTCTTATCTCTCCTTGCTATTCTTTGGAACTCTGCATTCAGATGCTTATATCTTTCCTTTTCTCCTTTGCTTTTCACTTCTCTTCTTTTCACAGCTATTTGTAAGGCCTCCCCAGACAGCCATTTTGCTTTTTTGCATTTCTTTTCCATGGGGATGGTCTTGATCACTGCCTCCTGTACAATGTCATGAACCTCCGTCCATAGTTCATCAGGCACTCTATCAGATCTACTGTCTTAAATCTAGTTCTCACTTCCACTGTATAATCATAAGGAATTTGATTTAGTGTAGTGGTTTTCCCCACTTTCTGCAATTTAAGTCTGAATTTGGCAATAAGTTCATGATCTGAGCCACAGTCAGCTCCCGGTCTTGTTTTTGCTGACTGTATAGAGTTTCTCCATCTTTGGCTCCAAAGAATATAGTCAATCTGATTTTGGTGTTGACCATCTGGTGATGTCCATGTGTAGAGTCTTCTCTTGTGTTGTTGGAAGAGGGTGTTTGCTATGACCAGTGTGTTCTCTTGGCAAAACTCTATTAGCCTTTGCCCTGCTTCATTCTGTATTCCAAGGCCAAATTTGCCTGTTATTCCAGGTGTTTCTTGACTTCCTACTTTTGCATTCCAGTCCCCTATAATGAAAAGGACATCTTTTTTGGGTGTTAGTTCTAAAAGATCTTGTAGGTCTTCATAGAACTGTTCAACTTCAGCTTCTTCAGCATTACTGGTTGGGGCATAGGCTTGGATTACTGTGATATTGAATGGTTTGCTTCAGAAACAAAGAGAGGTCATTTTTGAGATTGCATCCAAGTACTGCATTTCGGACTCTTTTGTTGCCCATGATGGCTACTCCATTTCTTCTAAGGGATTCCTGCCCGCAGTAGTAGATATAGTGGTCATCTGAGTTAAATTCACCAATTCCAGTCCATTTTATTTCACTGATTCCTAGAATGTCGACATTCACTCTTGCCATCTCCTGTTTGACCACTTCCAATTTGCCTTGATTCATGGACCTAACATTCCAGGTTCCTATGCAATATTGCTCTTTACAGCATCGGACCTTGCTTCTATCACCATTCACATCCACAACTGGGTATTGTTTTTGCTTTGGCTCCATCCCTTCATTCTTTCTGGAGTTATTTATCCACTGACCTCCTGTAGCATATTGGGCACCTACCAACCTGGGGAGTTCCCCTTTCAGTATCCTATCATTTTGCCTTTTCATATTGTTCATGGGGTTCTCAAGACAAGAATACTGAAGTGGTTTGCCATTCCCTTCTCCAGTGGAGCACACTCTGTCAGACCTCTCCACCATGACCCGCCCGTCTGGGGTGGCACCACAGGGCACGGCTTAGTTTCACTAAGTTAGACAAGGCTGTGGTCCATGTGATCAGATTGACTAGTTTTCTGTGAGTATGGTTTCAGTGTGTCTGCCCTCTGATGCCCTCTCACAACACCTACCGTCTTACTTGGGTTTCTCTTACCTTGGACGTGGGATAAGAGACGGACTGCAACACTGGAATGTTACTTTTCTGCAGGCCCCAGTGACAAGCATAAAATGCCAATAATGCATTCCCCTCCTTATTACACTGATAATTGTGTTCCTCTTTTCACAACATTGAGGAAATAAATGAGATTACATATATAAAGCATATAGCACACATCTAGCAAGCAATTCAATAGCTATCTCCTTGCCCCTCACTCTAGAGATTTTTCCTGTATTTTTCGGTTGTTTATCTAGGCTTATGTCCTATCATTTACAAGTTTACTCTTTTTCTTAAGTTGCCCCAAACATTTCTGGAGCTAACATTTTTCTCTCTTCTTTGGAATATTCATCTTATCAACACTCAAACCTAGCAAATTACTTTCAGTTCTCAGGTTGTATAATTATGTGAAGATGGGCTCTTTAAGGCAAGAGTCAGAAACTTTTTCTCTAATGGGCTATTAGACAGTAAATATTTTAGGCTTTGTAGGCCACATGCTCTCAGTCACATAGTCTTCCTTTAAAAAAAAAATTTTTTTTAATGTAAAAACCAATATTAGCTAATAGGCCAAATGGGCCAACAAGGTTTGCTAATCTCTGCTCTCAGTGATCAGTTCTCTTTTATCCATTTTCATTTTCGGTGACTTTTTCCTTTGACATTTCTATTTCAACTATTCTATTTGCATCTAATTAAGTCATCAGAACCTTAAAATTTGTTCCATATTTCTGTTTCTCTATTTTACCACTTCCTGCTCTTACCATTTTAAAAGCAAAAATAAAAGTGGAAGAAAAAAAAAAACAGAACGGAACAGGAAAAAAAAAAACAAAAAAAAGGAGAAAATAATGAAACTAATGAGTAAGATTAGCAAAGTTGAAAAACCAGAAACACCTGAACAATTCAAAACAATGATGGAAAAGGATCAGGAGACACTTTAATGGAAGGGACATCTGAACAATGTAAAATTAGCCTAGAAATAAATAACAAAATAAAACCTAATCTGGAATGAAAGTTTGGAATGGAAGTTCTAGAAAGACATAAAGAAAAAAACAAGACAAATCTGGGTATTTGTTAAGAGTAACACACTGAGAACCTCCCCTCAAACCTGTTCTCAATATCCATGCCAGAGGGCCACCAGGAGAGCTCTCCTCGGAGCTGGAGTCTTTAATCCATCTTCCCCACTGCTGCCATAGGTGCCCCCTGAAAAAATCGTCTCATCATGACAGCGCCTTCTCCCCTCTACTCCCACTGAAACCCTTCTGCCCATGAAATAACGTTCACACTCCTTAACAGAGCAGGCAAGGTTTACATAACCTGACCTTCACCCCCTACCCCATCCTCTCCCTGATCAGCCCATCCTCTCCCTGATCAGTTTCTCAACCATTAACGAGAGGAAAATCACTAGGACATTAATTAGAAAGAAGACATATTCCTAGCTATTTTCATCTAAACTGTGCCCTATGAAAATAAGTTTTAGAGAGCAATATGCAAAATAATAGCTAGCAGGGTTTTACAAACTGGCAGAAAGATTGTTTTTTTTTTGTCTTGCTTGGTTTTTAAAAACTGAATGAGTGTCCTTGGGCAGAGCAAAACAAAAACAAAAACAAAAAACAGGATCCATTTTAACAAAGACTCCACCATGTATTCACTTAATTATGCTATCTGGCAGGTCTCAGAGGAAGGCTTTGGAGATTGCAACTCCTATTCCGCTACTAGAGCAGAAACTTAAGTAATGGGTGATGAGGGAAACTGATAATGCACACATGGAAGGTCTGAAGGGAAGTGAAGTCGCTCAGTCGTGTCCGACTCTTCGCGACCCCATGGACTGCAGCCTACCAGGCTCCTCCGTCCATGGGATCTTCCAGGCAAGAGTACTGGAGTGGGGTGCCACTGCCTTCTCCAAGGAACCAAGGAAAACCAAGATAAAAGTGTGAAAACCACAGAGGAAAAGATGGAAGAACAGCAGCAAGACCAACTGAGAAAAGAAAAAAAAATCATCCTCGGAGAGGAAGAAATCATAAACTCACTGGAGGCAAGATCTCTGTTGAAAAAGCTGGGAAGAAAAGGAAATTTTCTTAAAAATCATAATTTTCACAGAAAATCAGCAGGCTTTAATGTTTTATGTTTATGTAATGTTTTATGAAGAGGTGCTAACCTTGGAACTGGAATGAGTTTTGTACAAAGAGACTGGGGGGGTAATCATTAAACAATACTGCTGCTGCTGCTGCCAAGTCGCTTCAGTCGTGTCTGACTCTGTGCAACCCCATAGACGGCCTCCCACCAGGCTCCCCCGTCCCTGGGATTCTCAAGGCAAGAATATTGGAGTGGGTTGCCATTTCCTTCTCCAATGCATGAAAGTGAAAAGTGAAAGTGAAGTCGCTCAGTTGTGCCGGACTCTTAGCGACCCCATGGACTGCAGCCCACCAGGCTCCTCTGTCCATGGGATTTTCCAGGCAAGAGTACTGGAGTGGGTTGCCATTGCCTTCTCCGATTAAGCAATACTAGTAGCAGCAGCAGCAGCAGCAGTTGTTAAACACTATAGCAGTTCCATCTCAAAGGCTTACTTGTATCTTATACTTAGATATATATATATATATCAAAGACTATATTATAATCTCAACATTTGACAAAAGCACTCTTCACATTACTTTATCTGCTAATTAAAATGCAAAAAACAGATTTTTAAAAATCTAGGTTTAACATACATTAAACAAGAGACATGGGTTGAGTTCTTTCTCTTCTCCCTTCTTCCCTACTCTAAGGTTCAGCTTTACACAGCAGTGGAAGAAGGGAACCTCACCCTTCCCTTCCTTCTACTAATCTTCATCAGAAGGACCAAGAGACTTAATCTACACCCACAGAGTTCATAAATCCCACTGCTTCCTGATGAAGCACAGTGGGATTAATTACAACAAATGAGCTGTGTATCATTCCGTATACTTGGAATATTAACCCCAGTCATTTACAGCCGACTCTCAACCGAAATGGGAACTTACAGGAGGAGACAAGACTCAAGACACCACAGCAAACCCTAGGGACAGACTTCAGTCCCAGAACAACTTTTCCTGATCACTGTGGGATTTCTATGTGGCATTCAAAGGCCAAGGTGGAAACCAAGTTCCTTAGCCAAAATACTGTTGATCTGCCCGCCTGAAATTATCTGTTCTAATAAGTGAAACTAGCATTTATGCCTCCTAAACGCTGCTTATCTTACACTGGCAGACAAACTGGAAACCTTGTTTTAACATGGATCACTAGCAGGAGAAACCCTGAGTTAAAACGAAGAGACATCTCCGGACTCCAAATGTTTTGGCTGCCTTCAGACATCAAAGGAAACTTTCATGAATCACCAGGTAAAAAGCAGCAGGAAAGGAAGCACAGTCTTGTATTTGTTGTAGGTCCACTCAAAGAGGACAATAATAAAGAAAGAAAAAAAAAAACGCTGTGGGAGACGGTCCCTCTCCAAACAACGTCCAAACACACTCAGATGCCCAAAATTCTCCTATGCTCAACAACTGATATTCTCTTTTCTCTTTACACGTGAAACGCGATAACATCTCCCTGCCTGACCGCGTCCGAAAAGCCTTCCCAACTCCGGGGTAACTGACTGCCCTTTGAGGTCTTCCAGTTACTTCCTGGTGGCCCCCCAGCAACCCCAACTCGGCCCCCCATATTTTACTTCTCCCCCGATTCCCAACCCTCCCCCACCTCCTCCCCCCCCCTGCCCGTCCCTGGCCGGCCGCCGCGTTCCCTTGCGCCCCGCCCCCTGCGCCTCCCCAACCCCGTCCCAAAGTCCCTTCCGCAGGCCCTCAAAGACCACCCGCCCCCGGGGACCCGCTGCCCCTCACGACCCCACCGCCACACCCCAACCCTCACCGGGTCCCACGGAGGCCGTACGCGGGCGGGCCCCCCCCCGCCTCACACTCCGGGGTCCGGGGGGGGAGGGGACCCCGGCCCCAGCCACGCCCCCCACAGATAATGGGTGACATGGCGGCCCCCACCCCTCGCCCCGCTCCGCTCCTCCTCGGCGGGCCCGGCATCCTCGCTCACCCACACGAACAGGCTGTCCGAGAGCAGGTACTGGGCCACGTCGCGGGCCCGGGGTCCCCCGGCGCTCGGCCGGACGAGCGCGGCCGGGTCTGGCTGCACCGGGGCCGTTACCGGCTCCGCCTCTGTGGGCCCGGGCCCGGGCCCGGCCTCGGGCTGACTGAGAGCGCGGTAGGCGCTGACGATGGTGCCGACCAAGGCCAGGCCGCTGAGGCCCGTGTAGGTGCGGAGGCTGGGCCAGGGGAAGCGCTCGAGGAAGAGCAGCGGCATGGCGGCAGCGGCGGCTTCCAGCCCCCAGGTCTCCCCGCGCTGCGGCCGGGTCCCGGCGGCCTCGCGAACGGCGCCCACGAGCTCTGGCGTCGCTGCCGCCGCCGCCGCCGCCACCGCGCCGGGCCGGGCCGGGCCGCTCCTGGCCGCTCCGCCCCGCGCCTCTCCCGCTGCTGCCCCTGCCGGCGCGGAAGAGCCTCGGCTGGCTCGGGGCTGGCCGCCGCCCCCAGCAGGGTGCGGGCGGGACGGGCGCGGGGGCGCGGCCTCGGTCCCCCGCCCCCAGCGGTCGCTCTGCCGCCTAGTTGGCGGAGGCCCCGGCCGCAGGCCCTGCGGCCCAGCACCCAGCATTATCTTCCGCCGACACTCTAGCTCGGCCTGGCCCGCGGACGCTCAGGGCACCCGCCCCGGGCCGGGCCCAAGCGTCACTCAGGCCCGACGGCGCTGACGGGCGGTCGAGCGCTGGCCGCGTGGGCCCACCCGCGGGACGCGGGGACCCGGGCCACCGGGCGTCCGGCCACTTGTCCTTAGTTTCCTTAACCTCCCCGTAAGCAGGTTACCCCAGAGCCTCCCTGTGGGCCTGGGAGCTTCCCAAGTGGCTGAAAGAGGAGACAGTGCTCAGGGAATAATAGAAGCCCTGGCCCCATGGAAAGACAATAAATCAACACTCTCAAATTCCTCGCAAATAAAGTTTCTGCTGTTTACTAGTAACACCCGGCGAAGTCTAAAGTGAACCTGAGTTCAGTTCAGTTCAGTCGCTCAGTCGTGTCCGACTCTTTGCGACCCCTTGAACCGCAGCACGGCAGGCCTCCCTGTCTATCACCAACTCCCGGAGTCCACCCAAACCCAAGTCCATTGTGTCGGTGATGCCATCTAACCATCTCATCCTCTGTCGTCCTCTTCTCCTCCTGCCCTCAATCTTTCCCAGCATGAGGGTCTTCTCTCAAATGAGTCAGCTCTTCGTATCAGGTGGCCAAAGTACTGGAGTTTTAGCTTCAACATCAGGAAATAAAAATGTGTTCCCTCATACCCCAGGTAGGAATGTAACATAGTGAGGATACTTTGGAAAGTGATGTCAGCTCTTCAAAAAGTTTAAACCTAAGAGTGACCATTTGACCTAGCAATTCCATTCCTAGGTGGTATACCCAAGAGAAATGAAAACACACTGCCACACAAAACGTCCACACAATTGTCAATAACAACGTTATTCTTAACAGTCAAAGTTAGAAACAACCCTAATGTCACTCAAGGGACGAATAGATAAATAAGGGATTACCCCCTAAAATGGAATAGTAGTCAGCCATGAAAATGAAGTAGGGAAACATGCTGCAAGGACAAAGCTTGAAAATGTGCTAAGTATAAGCATAGACACAAATGGCCACATAGTGCAAGTCCATTTATATGAAATGTCCAGCATAGGCAAAAACATAAAGTAGGTTAATGACTGATGAGCAATAGGGAGATGAGGAAACAGGTATAAAAGCTAAACATGGATTTCTTTTTGAGGTGATGAAAATGTTCTAAAACTTTAGTGACTGTAGCAGAACTCTGAATATACTAAAAATCTTCATTTGTATAGTTATATGGTGAATTATGTAAATTATAGCCCAATAAGGCTGTAACAACAAAAAAGACAGGGGAAAAAAAAAAAAAAGAACTACAGAACAAAAGTGCTACCTTGGGGGGTAGCACTTATTCCTTGTTGTATCTCTAAGGCCTTGACAAGTGCCTGATGTAGAGTAGGTGTTCATTAAATATTTGTCGAGTCTTACAAACTTTCAAAGGCAAAAGACTATGTTCAAAGTCTCATGCCTAATATTCTAATACTAAAAGTTTATTAGTTAGAAAACAAAAGATGGTTCAGCTCAAGGTTATTACTATCCAATTTGCAATATTTAGAAACATCCTATTAAAGGCCTTGTGATGAACACAACAGTTTGGCTTTTACCAGGGATGGAGGATGAGCGCCTACACACACACACACACTTTTTCATATGAGATCTGTATGATTACACTTTCGGTGCCCTTTGATTCTCTATCTGCAGCCATTTGATTAAAATGCTAAACTTACAATTGTATTGGTAAATTAAAATTTCACTTTGAAAAAGGGATTGTAATTTTCCACAGAAGTAAATGTTCTACTTTATCTGACTCTCCCATAAATTTTAAACCACACTATCCTACAATCCACATTCAATCCAAGTCACAATACAGTTACAAAATATCATACACTAAACTTGTCAAATCTTAATCGGCTATTAAGACATGCAGATGACACCACCCTTATGGCAGAAAGTGAAGAGGAGCTAAAAAGCCTCTTGATGAAGTGAAAGAGGAGAGTGAAAAAGTTGGCTTAAAGCTCAACATTCAGAAAACTAAGATCATGGCATCTAGTCCCATCACTTCATGGGAAATAGATGGGGAAACAGTGTCAAACTTTATTTTGGGGGGCTCCAAAATCACTGCAGATGGTGACTGCAGCCATGAAATTAAAAGAGGCTTACTCCTTGGAAGGAAAGTTATGACCAACCTAGATAGCATATTGAAAAGCAGAGAAATTACTTTGCCAATGAAGGTCCGTCTAGTCAAGGCTATGGTTTTTCCAGTAGTCATGTATGGATGTGAGAGTTGGACTGTGAAGAAAGCCGAGCACGGAAGAATTGATGCTTTTGAACTGTGGTGTTGGAGAAGACTCTTGAAGAATCCCTTGGACTGCAAGGAGATCCAACCAGTCCATTCTAAAGATCAGCCCTGGGTGTTCTTTGGAAGGAATGATGCTAAAGCTGAAACTCCAGTACTTTGGCCACCTGATTCGAAGAGTTGACTCATTGGGAAAGACTCTGATGCTGGGAGGGATTGGGGACAGGAGGAGAAGGGGACCACAGAGGATGAGATGGCTGGATGGCATCACTGACTCGATGGACGTGAGTTTGAGTGAACTCTTGGAGTTGGTGATGGACAGGGAGGCCTGGCGTGCTCAGATTCATGGGGCCGCAGAGTCGGACACGACTGAGCGACTGAACTGAAGGTACAATATTCTACCATCTTGAATTCGAAGTGCTATACTCTGAATTGTATTTTGAGAGAACCATTACTAAGTGTTAAAACTAGGCAACCTGTTTTCTGGAATGACACTGTATTTAATAATAGCAGCTTTTAACATTTGATTCTGACTATATAATAAGCATGGCTTCCTGGCTCAGTGGTAAAGAATCTGCCTGCAATGCAGGATATGCAGGTTCAATCCCTGGCTCAGGGAAGATCCCCTGGAGAAGGAACTGGCAACTCACGCCAGTATTCTTGCCTGGGAATCCCATGCACAGAGGAGCCTGGGGGGCTACAGTCTACTGGGTCACAAGAACCGGATGTGATTTAGTGACTACACAAAATTTTATAGTCTAAATATTAAACTTTCAGAAGCCTGAAATTCCTGAAGATTCAATATGAGAATATGTGACATTAACCCAACTAAATAAGGTTATTTTTTATTTGCATTTTAAGATTTTAGAGGTTGGTGTCTAGACATTTTACTAGGGTAATAATTAGTATTTGTTCTACCAACATTTTGTCCTTACCCACTCCAAGTAGCTAGCCAGGCTTTGCACATCCTTCCCTCAAGGATTTTTTTTTCCCAAGGATAGAACTCATTTTCTAAAGTCAACCAATGCTCTTGGTTCTTGGTACTGCTTCCTGCATCATCATGGGAGCAGGAAAGGAAACAAGACTCAGAGGGATGAATACTAGTGTGCTTAGGAAGGTTGGACCATAAGCATAGGAGCCACTTGCATCATCTGGTTCTAAGGCTTGTGTGTCAGGGAGGCAATTGGATGAATATTCATGGAGTCCATGATGGTAGTTAGAGGTCTCCCCACCTTCACCTTCATTTCAGAGTACCATTTATCCTTCCTGGATTCTTACGACTTTGGGTAGGCCCCTACTCCCAATAATGACTGAGACTGAATTCCCTGCCATCTTTATAGGATGGGGGCTCTGATCTGGCTTGATTTAAAGGAAATAAATGCAGCATTTCAGATAAACCAGAGTTGTGAGGATTCATTATTTAGATACATTATTGTTTTCATTTTTTTAAATATCCAAAATCCTTCTATATCCATGACCTCACTTGACTTTCACCCTGCCATGAGAAAGGCCGAGCAGTTTTCACGTTAAGGTTCTGAACAGCCTAGAACCTGTTCTAATCGAACCTAATCTAATCCAGTAGCCTTCGTTGTTTGCCCATAGCATTGGTGTTTTCATTAGCTTGACCAATGTGTTCCACTACTGAATCCAGCAGAGGGGAAAAAATAACCAAGTCACGTTCGTTGTACACGTATAATTTTTCATAGCTCTATGGTGCCTGCTGTAAAATATACTAGTAAAATTTTCAGAAAAATTTCACAATAACTTTATCAGGTTTGTTCAACCTTTGTTCAATTTATTACACATATGCTCAAGTTCTGAGTTACTATTACAATGATGGAATTAAATTACAAAGTGTTACAGAAGTAGCAAGCATGGTGTCACAGACCATCATGACCTTCAAGCAAATTTGATTAAAAGAAAAAAAAAAAAAGTCAATACTCTATGGAAACTGAGGCTTCCAATTATATAACACAGTTAGCAAAATTGTATGTCTACCTGTAAATCCCAGTCTTCAAGTTCCAAGTCCTTTCACATTGCAGAAAATGACCCTTTCACCTCACAGGAAACTGAATCTGCCTAAGACCACTGCCAACACACAAGGGAGGAATGTGAGAGGAGGGCAACATAGACGTTCCAGGTCTTCAGGTCCTTGCTGTTACGCTAGTTGTCTCTTACCTAATGTAATGGCCCCTGGCCAACGACACTGAAAAAGAATCACGCAGGATTTCTAATGGCATACTATGGTTAGTAGCCACACACAAAAGTCAGAGTCATTCTGTTTTGATTTTTTTATTGAAATGACAATAAAATAAAATAAAAAAAGAACAGTGAACATTTTAATCACTTTTAACTTTACAATTATAAAAATATAACCAAAACTTCAGTTTCTTTTATACATTTTTCTATAAACTTAACACCAGAGTAATTCTCAAAGCCAAACTATAAATGATTCTTGTACACTATGATGTGAACACAGCAACCAAAGTTTAAGTTTTAAAGCACTGATCTTTCCCTTAAGAGAACATGATACATTTTCCCAACTTAACTCTAGTCTCACAATACAATCCAACACTAAAATACAATGACATCTCAACTGGCTTAATCTAGACTTACTTAGGTTTTAGTTTTCTTTTTCCCCAAAACAAGCTAGATGAATATAATACAAGCTAATATTAAAGTGTGTTTTATGGCTCAAGTCAAATTATAATATGATGCTTTGTATTATGTATTTAACAAAAGCAAGGAGCTTCAAATGAGTCCAGTTTAACCCAAATGATGAGTGATGTAAAACATGTGGAATAATTATGGGAAGCCAAACCTTACACTTATAAAAGCTGACTTGTATTTAAGTCAAAGCCCACTAAGCCTCTTCTGGAAAATGCAATATGCAAAATTTCGTGCTCTCGGAAGTGGTCTTAGTGAGGGGCATAAACTGTTCCAAACACTATGAATGAGTGAAAACATCAAGTTTGAGGAACTCCAAGGAGGAAAAGGTACTCCAAGCATTTCGTCTCAAGTGACTGAGCAAGTACTTTAAAAAACAGGCATTAAAAAACTGAAAGCATAGTGAGTCACACTATTTAAGGGAATTTTAAGTGAATGGCTGGCTAGCTGGTTTGCTGAATCTGAGGAACTCCACCTTTCACTTCTGACTAAACATATAAGAAAACAGACTGGCCAGTTTGGTTATGTTTGATCCAAAAAAAATACTAACTCAACAAAACTCTTAAACATAAAAAAGGAATTACTGCAACACACAATGCTGTAATAATTACAAGGGAAGACAACGATAAAAAGTAAAAAAATCTTTTAACTGTTGTCAAAAGATGGATTCAGACACAGAATTGTCATTATGATATTTCAAGTATCATCCACTTATTAAAAAAAATCAAGTCTTCATCACATAGAAACAAAAATTTCACTTTTCTTCAAAGGGATGTCAATCGTAAATATGATTTATAACATTTGAGTAAAACTTTATTTTTTTCCCCTCAATCTGTTGAATACTTTCCAATGTGATTTAGTAGTTTTATATAGAATATGCACTACTTACTCAGGGAAAAGAACATGGCATATAGTGTAATTATACAATGCAAAAGAAGGCTTTCATTTACAAACAAACCTGGAAAATAAGGCATTCAAACATAAGTCATTTAAAACTAGTCAGTATTGATTATGTATAGAATTGGAATGAACATTTAAGACTGTTAGTTCTTGAAGAAATGATAAGAACTTACATATCAAAGTGTTAACTGAACAGTACCCTGTACCCTCTTTCTAATGGACTACATCAAATTTGAACTTCCCCAGTTCTATTTTCATCAGGAAACCTAACGAGAGCATTGGGATACAACTATAACAAGTTCAAAAACAAGTTTTTAAAATGTGTATTATGAATTTTAACTCAAAATCAGATCTATTATATTCCAGGTTGGTAACTCCAGCTTACTATTTTTCTCACGTAAGCCCCAAGGTATGGATGACTCAAGCACTTACTTTACTGGAGGTAATGATCAAGAAAGGATTTCTAGGTCAAAGCTTGAGTTACAAAAGGACATGAGTGGCCTCAAATCCGATGACATTTCAACTCTAACACTCCTTACTGACACCACTTCAAATCACACCACAAAAGTCTGCCTCTCTTCATTTTCCCCAAAAGGCATGAGCTAACACACCTGAAAGTGGTCACCATAGCTTTCCAACTGGAGGCTAGAAACAATCATGGAAGGTAGACTGGAGATTGAGCCATGTCCATCTCTGTCTTCTCCAATCTTGTAGGATGCATCAGTGAGCTCAACAGTAAAACTACAGTTAGCTAGAAACATATGAATGTGAAGCAGAATGGCAGAACTGTTACACTTGAAGGAGGGGGACTATCCACAGAAACGGGGGCTCTTTCAAAGGCAATCCCTGGTCATTTTTGGTCCTGGAGACAGGTGCTCACCCATTAGTAGGCACAGTTATAGCCACTATTAGATTCACAACCGTGTGAAGGTTTCTTAGGACCTCACCTAAATGAAGCTAAATGTTTAAAATTGCTCAGTTGCTCTTTGTCTCATTTTCTCAAGCCTAAATAGGAAGAATATATGATGTATCTTTCACGTCACCCAATATTCAGGAGAATAGCTCTGTCATCAGTACCATAAAGAAGCACAACTAACCAAAAGTTTGTTTCTATCTATGAAAAACATAACTAGCAATCTATTTTAGTAGCTGCATCTTAGAAGACTTCCTTTACATTAAATCTACAATCAACCATTTATAATAAGGCATACACAATGTACTATTAAGCAATAACAAGGCCAATTCTTTTCCCTTAAGAATTTTTTTTATTCCCTCAAATTTGATCCTAATTTAACTGTGCTTTTAAGATTCTTAAATTTGGTATCTTTCTCATAGGCTGACAAAATCTAACTCTGATTATTCCAAAATATTTTTGAAAAGGTTTTATGTCACTTTTTAAAACCAAACTTTCATCTCATTGGCTATAACTCCACATTAATTGAAATAACAAATTTTATAATCCAAGAGTTCAAAACCTACCAGACCCACTTTTAGAAACTTCCTTCACAGATCACCATTTCACCACAGTCATAAAAATAACTTAAGACACATAATTTCACAAGAGCACAGATAATGAATACTTCCATTAGGGGGGTGTTAAATTGAGTCCTGGGACCTCTTTTTATACCAATTCCCACGACATTCCCCGACCGAGTCAATTTTAACAGTTTCCTGCATGGCTAACGTCTGTTGCATGTGAAATAAGGTCTAGCTATGCTGGTATAAAATGTACTCATCAGTAATACACTTGGAGTTCTGCTGTGATATAACTCATAGAGAGTGTAAAATTGGTATAGCAGTTGCACCTTGGATTTAATCAAGCAAATCTAGTTCCCCAAAGTAACAGACAATTCTCATCACAAAAATCTACAACATGGTCTTGGGAGTATACCCCCAAGAATGGTATCAGAGCAAAGGGTCCCACTTAAGCCTTCGCTTACAGCTTGACTGACCTTAATCTGCCATTATATCTTAACATTCACCTGTTTAGCTGGGGAAAAGGAATCCTTGCCTGTAAGAATTTTACAAGTGTAATGTGAAATTAAAAATCAAAACAACAAAAAAACA
Organism: Capra hircus; assembly: GCF_001704415.2. Classification (NCBI taxonomy): domain Eukaryota; kingdom Metazoa; phylum Chordata; class Mammalia; order Artiodactyla; family Bovidae; genus Capra; species Capra hircus. The sequence continues at coordinate 25,576,137 of NC_030825.1, read as the reverse complement.
TAGAAAGAAGTCCACTTTCTTTAATGTTGTACAAAAAATATTTGTGTAGAACCAAAAGTAAACTAAACAATATCACATTTGTTTACAGCACAATCTAGCTTTTCATATTAACTTTACTATTCAGACCATAGAAAGTAGGTGGTAATTTCAGGACTGGGAAAGGGATAACACCAAAAAAACTTCAGGGATGTTTCTTCTACACTGTGTATAGCTGTGCTCACTGAGACGGCTTCTCTTACTTCTCTGCTGTGCAGCAACTCAGTTGTATATAAAATTGAACCTGAATTTTAAAAAGAACAATATCTTTATTAAAAACAGTATTATTTACATTTTTTCTACCTTAGATAAATTTATCCGGACATTAAAACTCTCCCTTGATATTTTGGGCATTTTCTACATAGACACCCTTTTCTTCCACTTGTCATATCTTACATTCAATACTGCTGAATACTTATAACGTAAAAAAATTCTAATAGTGTAAGTTTGATTATCCACTTTCCTTGAGGGAAGTAAACATTTTTATACCTCATTGTATTCTGACCACCCAGCACAATTACTGTTACCTGACAGTAGATGGATCATTTTAAATAAATGAATAACATGACTTTTTTCATATCCCATACTTCAGTGTGTAACCCATCAACAGACCAAAGCAGAGGAACAAAAGATGAAGTCTGACTTCAGTGCCAGAACAGAAAGACCATTTCACACTAAACACGCTTTCACAGAAGGCCAAGATCACAACCGAAATTGTTTTTAAAGTAACATTTGTTAAGCATTTACCAGGTGCCTGGCATTATTCTAAGCACTTTATTATATGTTATTTCACCTAGTCCTTATAAATCTATGAAGCTGGGTCTACCATCCCCCTTTACAGGTGAAGAAATAGGTATAATAATTTGTTAGAGACCACACTGCCCGGAAGCAATGACGGTAGAATTCAAATCCACACACTGACTGTAGAATGCATATTATTAACCACTATGTTATTCTATGAGTCCTATCTGACAAGGACCTCAACCAGTGTAAGTCAATTTAAAAAACAAAACAACACACATTTCTCATCACTTCATCTGCCTTAAAAAAAATTAAACTCCATGTAAAAATTCAGGACTTAATCCTAAATGCCCCAACTTGGACCTAAATAGATTTCCCAATGAGTAATGAGAATACTCATTAAGACAAGAGATTCAATTCTCCACAGTTTTATATACACAACTTCCATCATATTTATTATACATTGTTGACTACGATTTTACCATCTCTTCTTTGAACGATGGTTTCAAACTAACCTGTAGAAAATACCAGATTTGGAGAAGAACAGATGCACATATACCAGAATGTCATGCTGCAACTTAAGGTCTGAGGACACAGTCATCTTTGGCTTAATCCACACAAGACCTAGGGATCCATCTACTGTCTTAGTTTCCTTGAAGACCAAAATTTATGAACTATCCCTCCTCAAGTGGCTTGAATTATTTTAAATCTGGCAGTTTAGATGCAACAAATAAAAAAGCCCAAGTCTTCATACCTGCTCAAAAGCTGGGGGAGACTAGAAATGATGGGTCCATATCCAGGTGCATTGTCGTATAGTTCAAACAGCGGTGCAGCCACCAGCTTGTAATTTTTAGGGACTGCAAACAAGGCTAAAACAAAAACAGTGTTTATTGGCTAAAATAAAAAGTATTCATTTCCTACACTTCCTTATATAAACACTGCTTCTACTTCACTAGTAATCACTAATTTTACATTTGAGAAACTTCTGAGGAAGAAAATAATTCTCATTAACACATTTTCGTTGTGTCTTTTAAGCAAAGGTCAGTCACAGCTTTGAAATGGACTCTAAAGAAATTCATGCTGTTAACAACCAAGAGCACCCTATGAGTGCTGGCTCTGGGAGAAAGGGGAGGAGACCCTTGATCTTCTAATTTATTTTGAATTTCATTTTACAAGTATCAAAAACCAGAGTAGCTGTTAATGTGCACAACAGAGCTAAAGACTCTATTATTAAAAAAATCAATTAATCTGTCTCCTAAAATTTTATCACAATGTGAAATTAATACCAGCAGCTAAACAGTTATTAAAAATACTATAATCTGATATTTTTGGCTCCAGTTATTTACTCTTCCCCAGTAACATAACTGGCCTATCCAAGAAAAACTAGGTAATTGTGGATAAAAATGGTATGCGTTTTTAGTTTTACAATAAATCCCCAAATTCAAGTAACTTGAGGAAAATCACAAATAGAGGTATCCTTGATACTACACTACAGAAGTTTTTAGATGGCTGCCTTCAAGAATAAAGTAACTTACCTTTCTCTTGAAGCTGAACCAGAAACAACTTCTTATGTTCCTTAGGTTTTGTAATATGTGCAGGAATATATGGATACTAAAATAACAAGAGAATAATTTGTAGTTGCCAAGACATCCCTGACACCTCCCAAGCCTCCACTGACCAACTTCTCCCATTTTAGACTTTAAGCTCAAGTATCAGGCCTGAAGACCAGCTTCTTTATAACCCCAACAGAATTTTAACATGTACACCATGGCTTCATCTATTTCTTATGTGTTTATCCCCTAATACAGTGTAAACTCCCTGAAGAAGAATCCTTTCTAGTTTTCCCTTTACCTAACGGATCTGGTACCTAACGGATGAATAAATACATGCTTTAATAAATATAAAATATCAAGCAGTAAATGATTGAGTCACAGAAACAATTATAGGTTGACAAGTTTAAACACAATGAAGTCTGACATAAGTATTTATAGTAATAGTTGTCTTTTAAAAACATATCATTACAAAGTTAAATTTGCTAGAATCCTGATGCAGACCATGTTTACTAAATAAAAAGTTTAAATACAATGAGGTGCTCAACAGGAAATTTCTCCCCACAATCACCACACCCCCCACATGGAACAATGCTGCAGGAACACTGGATGAGCAGTCTGTCAGCTGAACAAAGTCAAATTGTTTGTGAAAATGGAGAAAATATTTTGAAGAATGCAAAGGAAGAAGAGAATTACAGAGGGAAGGTTGCTACCTGAGAAAGAAGAATTTTACACAAAGAATTCTGAAAGTCTAAGATAAAGATTTCTTCTGCTGCTGCTGTGCACACATAATGAAACCTCTCCTGCATCTCCCCATAATACATTCAGAGAAGCCTACCTTCCTTTCTGAAGTATTTGAGGGCAGGGGAATTTAAAAAGTGCTAAAAACAGGCATAATGGGAAAGAAGGATAAAAACAGAGGCTGCCAAAAGGAGGTATCAGCATCCCCATTTCTGTAAGAAACTTGTACAGAGACTAAGTATCCTTCCCAGAATGATACAGTTAAGCAATGATGCCAGGATTCAGCTGATTCTATCCAACTCACACCTAACTGGAAAAGCCTATTCCCACTGCGCCATCCCAATGGGACCTAAACAGTCCTCCGACTACAGTAACTCCACACCAGAGCCATGCCCAGGGTGTAACGAATCATGAGCCCTCTGCACATGATCGTGAAGACCATGCACGCTGGCATCAGAGAGACCCAGCGAGGAGAGCGTGCTTCCAAGCAACAGGAGTGTGGGCAGCAGGGACGGAGCAGCCAGAAGGAACAGGGCTGCTCAAGCGTGACCACGAGCTAACTGGTGGGGGTGAGTGACAGCTAATGGGATTTGTTCACTTTTACTATGCTACTTTTGTACATATTTGAAATTTTCCTTTAAAAGAAAAAATGCTTGGCTTTCATTTTTTAATTTAAATTAACGAGAGAAAAAAGGAAATTTCAAGTCAAATTCGAACTTTTTAAATGGCTAGAATTAAATCAGTTTCCTACTTCCCCAAATGCTCAGCAAATGTAACTGAACACTGACCTGAGGAGGCTCAAAATTTGGTCTCCACCAGTTGCCAATGCAGTCATCGATGACCCAGTCTTGCAGGACTCCATCCTGACGACCCAGTATCTGTCAAAAAGAAATGATAAAGCCAGTAAACTAAATATACATACCAATGAATATCCTTCTTCAGTGAAGAAGGTATTTTTCACAACACGCCTAATAGAGATGAATAGCTAATATGCCCCCATATAGATTTCCTTTTACAATGTATCTGTGTCATTCTGCCCAAGACATAAACTATTGGTTCAAAACTGGCAAGCTAGCATCAACATGATGATGGAGGACCAACTCATCTGTTCTGTGCCTTGGCACTGAAAATCAAAGACTAATTACCTATATCAACCAACGGCATACAACAGTTTTCTAGAATCAGCTATAGCTTTTGTAAATCACCCACCTAACCAAGCTATAGAAATAAGAATGCAAAATTCAGTTTTCATTTCCATAAATCTGTGTATCACAAGATTAAATTTAACTTAATCAGAGTTATGCTCTACACATTTTAATTAGCCAAAAATGGTTTTACAAAGTTCATGACAAGAAAAAGCAGTTAAAAAGCAGTTAACTGTCCCACTTTACCATTCCCACTGGCTACAACTTTCAACTCTTAGCCGTTTTTCCCCCTGATATTTGCCTCATTTTTAAAAGCATTCTTCTCGTTTTTAAATAAACTGTTTATCTCAGTTTTAGGTTTATAGAAAAGTGGAAGCCTAGAACTAGGGAAGCCCTAGAACTCCAGCTGTGAATCAGAGCTGAGAACATCTACAGATTGAAGAGACTTCCCAGATATACCACAGCCAGTTTTCCCTACTATTAACATCTTACATTAAGATAGCGTATTTGTCACAGCCAAGGAACCAACACTGATAACCTTATTATTAACTGAAGTCCGTATTTTCATCAGATGACCTTCATTTTCACCTAATGTCTTCTTTTTTCAGTTCCAGAATCCCACCCAGGATATTACATTATATTTGCATTTCTCCTCAGGCTTCTCTAAGACTGACAGTTTCTCAGACTTTCCTTATTTTTGATAACCTTCAGTTTCAAGGAGTAGGAGTTAGGCATTTTGTATTATAGAATGTCCCTCTATTAGACCGAGATTTCAGATTTCAGGGAACTGGGGAAGGAAAATCACAGAGGTAATGTTTCATTCTCATCACATCATTGCAAGGGGGTACATTCCATTAATATGATTTATCACTGATATTAACCTTGATCACCTGGCTGAGGTAATATTTGTCAAGCTCTCTACTATACTTTTTAATAGTTACATTTTTAATATTTTTATGACCATTTCTTGATTGTTTTTCATTTTTAAAAACCTTTAAAAAAATTTAACACTCTCTACTATGGAACAAGAATTTAGATCTTAAAACCATATTCCCCACTGATACTTTCTCTTCTACCATGCTCCCATTGTCAGTATTTAAGTCAACATTCAGTATTTAATATGACTTGGTGAATCAGCAGAAGATTTATTAAACTATAATTACACACCCCTACTTGAACAACTCTTTCCTTCAGAGACAATACTCATTTCATTCACTACCACTAATTCATTCCCCACATTCTCCACAAGAGCTTAAATTTCTTCTCAATTCAAATATTATTCTATCAAATATTATTCTATTTTCCTAAGAGACATTTTTCTATCATTCTGCTTCAATCTGTAGGTGCTCTCAGCCCTGATTCACAGCTGGAGTTCTATGGCTTCTCTTGTTCTCTCTCCTGTGTTATTAGAGCCTCTCTATATTCTTAACCCTGTCCCTTCTTTCTTTGTTCATTCTTTCATTTTAGTGGTGAATATTCTCCATCCACTAGCTTCCTAAAAAAAGGTACAAAAGACATCACCTTTATAGAAACTCTGCCGGGCTGGAAATAACTTTATCTGCACACTTGACTTATAGTTTGATTAGATAAAAAAAGTCTCAGATGGACACTATGTACTTTCAGATTTATGCAGGAATGCTCCATGATGACTTAGCTTCTGGTATTGTTTCTGGGAGGCTGATACCATTTCTGACTTTAATGTTCTTGTATTTAACCCAGGTCTACCCATTCCTTCTCCCCAACTTTGGAAACTTTCAGGATTCCTCTCTTTACCCTTTTTCTAGAAAGGACAGTAGGTCTTTTCAATCTGAAAACTAATGATTAGGTTTGGGAAACTTTCTTGAATTATTGCTTTGCTAATTCCTTTTCCTCTGTTTTATTTATCCAGGTTAGATTTCATTTTTTTAATTGAATTATAGTTGCTTAACAATGTTTCAGGTGTACAGCAGCATGATTCAGTTATCCATATATATATATATATATCCTTTTTCAGATTTTTGTTCCACTATAGGTTATTACAAGATACTGAATATAGCTTTCTTTGCTATATAGTAGATCCTTATTGTTTCTACAGTTTATACTGATCCTTTTCTTTTACCTATGTTCTTTTTGTTCTACTTTCTGGTAGATTTCAACTCTATTCTTTAACTCACTACTCAATTTTTAATTCTGCCTTTTAAAAAAATTACTCATGAGTCCTCTTTTGTTGGCTGTATAGTCTTTTCTAATGGCACACTGTTCTGCAGATACAATGTCTCCTTTTATCACATCAATAATATTAATTATAATTCTGCAGATAGATGAATTTTCTGTTTCTGCTAAGTTCCCTTTGCTTCTTTTGCTCTTTCCTGTTTAGAAGTTTTCCCCAAAAGCCTGGTGATACTGGTTACCTGCTTGCAATAAAGGGTAAAATAACCTGCTTAACTGACAACTCTGTGTACATGAGTGACCAGGCTACCCTAGTTCTTTGGGTAGATTCCCAAATATTATCTATCATCAAAGTATTCTTTGGAACTCTCCATTTTCTCCAGGGGAAAAAAAAACACAAAAAACTTCTAATCTTCAGCCTGGGGTATATAAAACTAGCTGTTAACACTATCAGCCTAGTAGAAGTCTCACTATCCAGGCTGTAACTTCACTTATTCTCCCCACCTCCTTAACTTTTTCATTGCTTAGTGTTTTCCAATTTAACCTCTACTAAGAATTAATCAGCAGCCAGTCTCTGCCTAAATGTAAAGTAGGGAAGATGATCTAGGTACATCAATAATCCTATGCAGACTGCCAGTCAATTCAGCTTTCAGTCCATGCACACCCCCTCTTTCACAAGTACCCCCAATTCCTAAGCTTTTCTGATGTTCTAGAGTGCTGGGTCCTTGACTGCCCTTCTGGGAGGCTACGGTTTTGGCTAAGTCAATTATGATTCGCTCATCTGCCTTCTACCTTCAAACACTTTTTCCTTGTTACTGTCTCATTTTACATTCCATCAACTTACTGGACTTTTATCTTTCTAAAACCCCTTTAATGTTTTTTGGTGGAGTTATAAGAAAAAGCTGAGGTAAGTTCAATCTATCGTATGTAAGCTGAGGTAGGTTCAATCTATTGTATATAAATGAAAGTTCAAACACAGCACAATATTTAAGACTAACACTGCATTTTAGAAATACTAAAAAACTAGTCAAAGTGGAAGAAATACAGGTTTTAGTTTTGTCTCCTTTCTGTATTTGCCAAGGATTTTGCACAGAATATGTACAAGTTTTGTAACTAACGGGGGTTGCATGCTAAGAAAGAAAACTATTTATTAATGAAACAGCCTACAACCTCAAAAACCTCCAGCATCTATATGCATCTGGCCCCAGGTCTTTAGAGACAGACATTAGAAGAGCTTCTAAAAAGTAACAACCTGGGCAAAGCCTAAAAGGTATGTGCAAAAATGAAAACAGGTATGTAACAGGAATCATTCTCCTGTCAAAATTCCAACACCTACTCTGGAATAAAATTACCTGCATTCAAATCTCCAGCTTCACCACACACTAGCTGTAAAACATCAAGGAAGCTACTTGCACTTTCTGTGCCCTAATTTATCAGTAAAACAGGATTAATAGCACCCACTTCCTAATGCTATTATGATGTTTAAACAAATTATTGCATGTAAAGTACTTAGAACATTGCTTAGCAGTCAATACTCAGTAAATGTTGTTTTATTAACCATTATTGCTACATCAACTATTTCAATGGAAAATAATGCTATGACAAAGTATAAGTTCAACTTACAGAAAATAAACATTGTACTAACACTCTGAATTTATGTTTTACTTATAGAAAACTAAATATTTAAAATAAACTCATCCTTTTCAAGGCATAAAAAAATCTGACTATGCATTAAGTTGACGGTATTTAGATGAGCATTAATGAAATCATCAAAGTGGTTAAACAGAAAAATACCTCTGTCATTAAGCGTTTTAGTCCTTCAACTTCATCTTCTCCTGGATTAAGCTCACCACCAGGTCTGTATAAAGGTTAAAATTTCAGCTTTCAACTTGTATTGACAATTTTGGTTAACAGGAAAAACACAATAATTACTATTTCTATCAAGTAGCTTCGTAACACATTTCGGTGTCACATAAGGCAATTAAAGCAAACAAATGTCAAATGGAGGGGGAAGAATGTGCTAGAAAACGGAATTCATGTCCATTCACGAGATTCACAGTAGACAAACCCTAGTCTTAAAATATGTACCAGAACATAAACATCACATAGTTGCTGGAAACCAGTACATCCCAATTTTTTCTCTCTGGAAGTTATCTAGTGACAATGGAGTCTAGAAATGCTGAGAAAGCAGTGGACCCACATTCTCTAGATCTGAAAAATGCGGCATTTTTTAAGAATTCCAAACTAAGTATTTTAGAACACTCTTTTTGGTACAATCTAGTCAAACAGTTGTGGACTAAACATACTGAGAGATTTATAAACTTAAATGAGAAAACTAAACAATCTATAAAAATGTAAAGCATTTTAAGAACAGGAAACACTATTGATCCTAAGCAAGAAATAATATCAACTGTTCTCAGTAATGCTACAAAGACATCTAGAAATTGAACTTGGACTCGTTTGTTTCATAGGGCTTCTCTCAAGCCCAGTCATTAGCATCAACAATACAGAGAAACATGCAGATTTCTAGTTAGACCATTCTAGTTAGACCACAGTGTTCATAAATGAACACTGCAATGGAGAAAAAAAATGCTTTTGAGTTTCTCTTCCAAAAGACTCCAGTAACAGCCATGTTTGTTGAGACAAATGGCTAAAAGCTAAAGCTGTATTAAAGCTGCATAAAACAGCCATCTTATTAAAAGTTGTTCATTTCCAATGACACTTACAATTTGAAGAACGTTGTTCCCAGCTGTAGCAGTAACACATGGGGTAGCCGGTGCTCATGGACAATCAAAACACCTTCTACAGTCCTCCTCATGCCAATTTTATCAAATTCCTCCCTCATGCGCTGAAATCTGGCTGCAACAGAGCTGTCCTTCTCATAGAGAGGCTCTTTTGTACCAAAAGTGTAATTGGTAAGAGGGTACCTGTGATCCAAAGACAGACATCTGAGAACTGTAGACCATAAATTACTAGGACAGACACCAATCACATAAAAGAAACCTTGGTAAAAAGTGTATATATATTGCACTTAGAGACAAAGAATTTGAACAAAGTTAAACAACTAGTTAATAAGAGAGCAGAGAAGGAAATGGCAACCCACTCCAGTGTTCTTGCCTGAAGAATCCCAGGGACGGGGGAGCCTGATGGGCTGCCATCTCTGGGGTTGCACAGAGTCAGACACGCTGAAGTGACTCAGCAGCAGCAGCAGAGATTAGAATCTAGCTCTCTGGACTCTAAAACCAGAACTTTCATTAGCTCAAGCTGTTACTTCCTACTTGAACTCTCAAGTATAGATGAAGTGAAGTGAAGGGAAGTCGTCTTCGACTCTTTGTGACCCCATAGACTGTAGCCTACCAGGATCCTCTGTCCATGGGATTTTCCAGGCAATAGTACTGGAGTGGATTGCCATTTCCTTCTCCAGGGGATCTTCCCAACCCAGGGCTCGAAGCCGGGTCTCCCGCATTGTAGATAGACGCTTTACCGTCTGAGCCACCAGTTCAGGTCAAGTATAGATGACAATATCCTTAAAGCTCTTAAATGCACACAGTAGTGGCTATCTGAATAACTGGCAATCCTCTGGTTTTAGATGCTAACACTGTCAACCTGGCTAATGTGCCCTTGGGCTCCTCTACCAATCTAATCATAAATTCTATTAATTATGGGTGCTAATGGCTTATGTTTTTTCCTACAAACTGAGCCACCACTTTCCACAATCTCCCCAGTTATTTTCTATTTGTCCCAGTCAACTATCATCAGAGTTTCCTGGTAACTTTCTTCTTCGGATGAACTTTTCTTTCCCTTCTAAGATGTTGAGCCTTCTGCATTTCTTCTATTCAGTATCTTTATTCTTCCCTTCTCTTCATTTGAATCTTTTGCTGACTAGATGTAATATAAACATTCTCTACTTTTTTTATCAAGTATTCAAAATATAACATATTGAAAAGTTTTCTTCTTGCCTAGTAAATATTTTTTCCTTAAAAACAGTTTAAAAACTCATATTTCATCACAGGTATCACCTTGTAACCCTTTGATCATAAGACTTACAGAAAGCAGCCTTTGATTATAAATCTTTGGGTAAGAATGCTTTGGCCACACTTGCCTGTCCCCAACATATCTTGTCTACCAAAACACCTTGTGTTAGAAGTCAACAACTACATAACTAATCCACTAAACTATTCTTAGAAGGGGAACAAATCAAGGTTGCCAAAATGTTAAAGAAAAAAAAATTTACTTTAATTCCAGAAGCCAAATTCCAGGCATAAGTGAAGCAGCACTAAAGTAACTAAAATAAACTATTTCCAAGGTGCTCTAAAGATTTTAGGACCTTCCCCAGTAGACTCAATGCTAAACCTAACACCTTCATCATGAGTAGCAGCAACTCCACATAGCACTCTGTGCCCTGCAATTAAAAAAAAAAAAAAAAGGCTTTATATACGTTGACATTCAGTTCTCACCACCTGAATTAGAATTAAAGACAGCTCTAATACATCTCTATTGCAAACCCAGCTCTCACATCAAGAGATGCCATTAAGATGAAATATAAGGCTGTTCAGCTGTGAAGTCGGTGCCAGCCCAGACACATCTGTAGTACTCCCATCCTACTGTGAGCTTTGTAGAGCAGGGACTACACCTGACTTCCTCACCACTGTCTACCCAGCATTAACCCTAGTGCCTGCTACAAACTAAGCATTCATGCAATATTTGCTCATAAAATATACTGGAGGAGAGAGAACTTATTTTCAACTTAGGCCCTTACTCAACCAGGTCAACTGAATTCACAACACAATTCTTTCTGAATACTGTGATTATACAGGAGAGGGAAAGTACTGCAAATCCATTAACTCATAACTTTAATGGAGCAAAAATTGAAACATTTCCACCAAGTTAGTTCAACATAATGGCTTGATGAAAAACAACCGAATAATCAAGGTAAAGCAAGGTAAAACTGTGACCACTAACAATAATAACCGATGAAAGTAATACAGAAGCTGTGCTTTCACATTTTTTAAAAAAACATTTAGCCATTCTATTTCATGGGAATACTATGAGGATTTTTCTAAAGATGTGATATGAAATTAAAATGCTATTATGTTAGTGTAATAGCTAGAGATATTAACTTGTATGTGTATGCTCAGTCGCTCAGTCATATCCAACTCTTTGCCACCCCTTGGACCACAGCCCAACAGGCTCTTCTGTCCATGAGATTTTCAAGGCAAGAATACTGGGGGGGTTGCCATTTCCTCCTCCAGGCGATCTTCCTGACCCAGGGATCAAAACGGTATCTTCTGTTCTGCACTGGCTAGTGGATTCTCTACCGCTAGTGCCACCTGGGAAGTCCGTTAACATATATAGTGTCTACTACTTGTATGAAGTGAAGTGAAGCCGCTTTGTCGTGTCCGACTCTTTGCGACCCCATGGGCTGTAGCCTGCCAAGCTCCTCTGTCCATAGGATTCTCCAGGCAAGAATAACGGAGCAGTTTGCCATATCCTTCTCCAGGGGATCTTCCCAACCCAAGGATCAAAACTGGTTCTCCTGCACTGCCGGCAGACTTTTACCATCTGAGCCACTAGGGAATTCCTATCACTTGAATACTATCTACTAGTTCCAGATTTCATAAACCCAACGTTTTTATTACCTAAATTTCCATCACCTGTTCTGTCAAATAAAACAAACCCATCTTTTCAATTCAAATTCCTTTTGAGCAAATTTCATTTATTTGAAGATAAAAAAGAGAAACACCTAATGTTCCCTACCAAAACACCACTATCAGTAAATCTTTGCATCCTTTCAATACTGACCAACATAAAGTGCTCATTTTCCTCCATTAGCTCGGCACCATGGTGCCTCTCAAACTCTCAGAAATGATTTTTTTTTTTTTTTTTAAGAAAAAGCATACTGATAATTTCCTGAGCAAGACATAGCCCAAATTTCAATTCCCTGCCACAGTTTACTTTTGAGAGTGGCTTCGAAATGCAATGGCTTGAAGCGCTTAAACAATAAGATGTTAAAAGTAAAATGCAGCCCACAATGGGTTCTTTGGAGCTACATTTTGTAGGACTGAAAGGGCTTCCCAGGTGGCTCAGTGGTAAAGAATCCGCCTGCCAGGCAAGAGACGCGGGTTCGATCCCTGGGTCGGGAAGATCCTCTGGAGAAGGGAATGGCAATCCACTCTAGTATTCTGGCGTGGAAAATCCCATGGACAAAGGAGCCTGGAAGTCTGCAGTCCCTGGGACGCCGAAGAGTCAGACACAGCTTAGACCTCCAAGGTCTGAAAGCCCATCTACAATGAAAGCCCCAGCCCCCTCCCAAGCTGGGGCCTCCTGGCTGCTCGGATGCTGTCGCTGCGGCGAAGACATGTAACGGAACATGGGGGAAGTCAGACAGCCCTAAGCAGATGAATAAAATGTATTCAGGAGCCGACACTCAATAAAGCAACAGAGGAAAAGACTAAGCCTGCGCGTTATAGCTAGATCTCGAAAGCTTACTATTAAAGCAAAGCCTGAACGGCAAAAACGATACTACGTTTTATCACTTACACCAAATAAAAACACACAAAATGTCACATACGCGCCGTTAAAGGATAAACACCACGGTTTGCGGCTGGTTATCTCCACAGACGTGGGGAAAGAATGAGTTCAGAGCGTTTTCTACAATGAATGCAGGGGCATGGAAACAAGCCATCTTTCCAGGAAAGGGAAAGCCCTCTCAAGTAGGGCTCTAGCCTGTGGCGCTGGAGGGGGAGGAAGGGGAGGCCGCCGAGGGCGCGCCAGAAGACTGGAGTCTTTAGGGGCGCTCACGACCAAGGGGATGCAGATAGAACGGCGCGCGAGGGCCAGGCCGCACTTACAGGTTGATGGTGCGCTCCAGGGTGAGGGGCTTGGTCTGCTGAATGTACTTGTTGCCGAACTGGGTGACTCCCCGGGGCCAGCCGGTCTGCGAGCGATTGGGCGGCACCACAGACATGCTGGCGAGCTCGGGCACTAGCAGCGAGCGGAAAACGGGAGGCAGGGAGACTTTCCCTGTGTGAGCAGCGGTTGTCTGCGTCCCACTCAGCAGACGCCGGCGGCCATTAACAAGAGAAAGCCGAAGGAGGCGTACGCACGCCGGAAGAGCAACCGGAGCCTCTGGCGGCAGGAAATAGAAAGGCGGTTTCCTATCCCCAACGATCCAATCACTGCTGGGATAGCTGCAGTATCTGGAGCTTCCATTGGTAAATCAGGTACTGGTTCCGCCTTCCTTTACCTCAGTGCTTTCTATTGGATAGCGGTAGGGAAACACGGGAAAGGAGGCATTCTGGGAATTATAGTCTCCTTAGGAAAAGAGCTGCTACCTCAGCGTGCCGTGGGTGTTGTAGCTAGCAAAGAGATGAACGGAAAGCGGCCTGCTGAGCCCGGTTCTGACCGGGCGGGGAAGAAAGTAAAGAAGGAGGTGATGGCTAAGTTCTCGGATGCTGTCACAGAGGAAACTTTGAAAAAGCAAGTGGCTGAGGCCTGGAGTCGCAGGACGCCATTCCGCCACGGTAAGCGGGCGCTGTGCAGAGGGAGGCGCAGCGCCGGGTTGGGGGCCGCTGAAGAAGTCCTGGCAGTCGAGCAACAAGCCTACAGTACAAGAGGCTCTTGGAGAGAACGTGACTTTGGCCACCTTCGACTCTCCTGCCTGGCCTGCTGTCGCTTTTTAATCCAAGTTCTTTTAGCTTTAGAAACCCAGTAGAGAAAGAAATGTAGGCCAGGAAGTTTCAGGAAGTAGACGGCCTGCAAATTGGTGGAAATTCTGAAATTAGAGATTAGCGAATTAGCACCTTCTTCACTCTTTGTGCGTCTTTGGGCAATGAGTTCAGCTCCTTACTGTGTAAACTAAGATCAGTTCAGTAGCTCAGTCGTGTCCGACTCTCTGCGACCCAATGAACTGCAGCGTGCCAGGCTTCCCTGTCAATCACGAACTCCCGGAGCTTATTCAAACTCATGTCCATCGAGTTGGTGATGCCCTCCAAACATCTCATTTTTGGTCGCCCCCTTGTCCTCCCGCCTTCAGTCTCTCCCAGCATCAAGGTCTTTTCCAATGAGTCAGTTCTAAGTATCAGGTGGCCAAAGTATTGGAGTTTCAGCTTCAGCATCAGTCCTTCCAATGAATATTCAGGACTGATTTCCCTTAGGATGGACTGGTTGGATCTTCTTGCAGTCCAAGGAGTCTTCTCCAAACCACAATTCAAAATTATCAGTTCTTTGGCCCTCAACTTTCTTTATAGGCCAACTCTCACATCCATACATGACTACTGGAAAAACCATAGCTTTGGTTAGACGGACCTTTGTTGGCAAAGTAATGTCTCTGCTTTTGAATATGCTGTCTAGGTTGATCATAACTTTCTTCCACGAAGCAAGCGTCTTTTAATTTCATGGCTGCAGTCACCATCTGCAGTAATTTTGGAACCTCAGAAAATAAAGTCTCACTGTTTCCACTGTTTCTCCATCTATCTGCCGTGAAGTCATGGGACCGGATGCCGTGATCTTAGTTTTCTCAATGTTGAGTTTTAAGCCAACTTATGCACTCCTCTTTTACTTTCATCAAGAGGCTCTTTAGTTCTTCTTCACTTTCTGCCGTAAGGGTGGTGTCATCTACGTATCTCAGATTATTGATATTTCTCCTGGCAATGTTGATTCCAGCTTGTGCTTCATCCAGCCCGGCATTTGGCATGATGTACTCTGCATATAAGTTAAATAAGCAGGGTGACAATATATAGCCTTGATGTACTCCTTTTCTTATCTGGAACCAATCTGTTGTTCCATGTCCAGTTCTAACTGTTGCTTCTTGACTTGCATACAGATTTCTCAGGAGACAGGGAAGGTGGTCTAATATTCCCACCTCTTTAAGAATTTTCGGTGCTCTTCCCCGGGCTGTTCACTGCAGGACCGACTCCGGTGCCCCCGCCACCCGCGAAGCCGCCGCCACCGCCCCGGGACCGGCTGTATGGTTAGGCCACAATCTTCAATGAGTAGACATATTCCTCAGTTCTGTGGTGTTCTCGGTCACACATTTATGGAGTTTCTGAAGGGCAGTGGAGATTACTGCCAGGCACAGCACGACCTCTATGCAGACAGGTGAACAGAAATTCATTACTGCTCAACCAAGAAGCCCCCATAAGACTGGTTAACCTGGACACAGAGGTGTTGAATTGAAATCCACAGAGCATTTTTATACAAGAATTCTGATCTGGATGGGGTAAACCTCAGTGCACTTCCTTTCCATTGCCTCAGTATTACTGGATTGAAGAATTGCTGCTTCTTGTTAAGAGGTTCATTCATTCATTACTCCCAACTTCATACATAAAAGCACTGAGAATTTCAAGTGGAGTATATTAAAGTTGACTGTGTTTCTTTGCATCATTTCTGTATTCAATTTTTTAAATTCTTTCATATCCCTATTGAGTGTTTTTTAAGTAAATTAACATGGCTCGAATGAACCGCCCAGCTCCTGTGGAAGTTACATACAGGAGCATGAGATTTCTTATTACACACAACCTAACTAATGCAACGTTAAGCAAATTTATAGAGGAACTTAAGAAGTATGGAGTTACCACAATTGTAAGAGTATGTGAAGCAACTTACAACACTACTCTTGTGGAGAAAGAAGGCATCCGTGTTCTCGATTGGCCTTTTGATGATGGCGCACCACCATCTAACCAGATTGTTGATAATTGATTAAGTCTTGTGAAAATTAAGTTTCGTGAAGACCCTGGTTGTTGTATTGCTGTTCATTGTGTTGCAGGCCTTGGCAGAGCTCCAGTGCTTGTTGCCCTAGCATTAATTGAAGGTGGAATGAAATACGAAGATGCAGTACAGTTCATAAGACAAAAGCGGCGAGGAGCTTTTAACAGCAAGCAACTTTTGTATTTGGAGAAGTATCATCCTAAAATGCGGCTGCGCTCCAAAGACTCCAGTGGGCATAGAAACAACTGTTGCATTCAGTAAAACCAGGGTGCATGATGCCATTGATTGGAAGTGGAACCTGAGATGGAATGGAATTTGTCGTATATAGCAGATAGCCCGGTTGACTTGGTGAATAAGTCTGATGAAGCTTCCATAGGAGTGGTGAAAAGCAGTTTCACCAGGCCATAGGCCTGGCAGAGTTGTAGTCTCTGTTCAGGTTATGATCAACCTATGTGGATACTAAAGAATTCTTGCTGTTCAGCATTTAATATGTGCTTATAATTTATACCAATTGACCTTTCCTGAAATCATGCAGTATTGAGTCATGTCATTAAATCTGTTTCCATGCCAGAATCTTACCAATATATAAGAAATTTAGAAAGACTAGGTGCCAAAATACCCAGCACAATACTTGTATATTTTTAGTATCATATAGAACAAATCCCAGGAACTATGAACACTCTGGACCTTATGTGGTTTATTCCTTGCATCATTTCAAACAGAAAATAGGGCCTATGAGGTTTGTTTGCTCACAATATGTTTACATCTCCCACATTCATACCAGTATACATCAGATTTGCTCCCTTTTTATTAACCAAGTCTTATTTAATATCTTTCTATAAATCTCATTTTATGTTGTAGAAGGCCTCCATTTTGAAAATCTACATTGTACAGAAGCACATGTCTTTAATGTCTCCAGACAAAAGCCTTACAGTTCATTTTAATGTTTGCACTTTGGGGTGCAACTTACAGGGAGGGCCTGAAAAAAGAATGGGAGGGGGCTATTAAGTATCTTTAGTAAAATGTTGCCTTTGTCTTGTGCAGAACATGTAGAATATGTGCTTTAATTTAGTAAATATTTTTTTAAAAGGTAGAAATACTTTGTTACTGTAACTAAAACAATTCTTAAATCAAAATTTCTGAAATTCGTGTAATTTTTTTTCATACTTACCTGAAGTTGTTTACCGACTTAGTTTTGTTTGAAGTGTGATTCCCAGCCTCTCTTGCAAAAAAAAAAAAGTGGGTTCTGCTAATGAATTGAGCAGACATTTAATATTTTATATACCTTTTGAGCTGTGTAACTTAATATTTGGATACTTGACAATTTGTTTTATTATGTAATTGATAAAATGGTGATGTGTATTAACGTTAGCTCAACCATATATTTATACTGTCTGGGAACAGGTGGTTATAGTTCTGTGGGAGAAATAATTTGTCAGTGTTCACCAGCTTGTAAAAATCTAGTGCAAGAGCTTAAACATTAAATAAATGATGATATGCATTTATCGTCAAAAAAAAAAAAGAATTTTCCACAGTTTGTTGTGATCTACACAGTCAAAGGCATAGTCAGTTGGCATAGTCAATGAAGTAGATGTTTTTCTGGAACACTTTTGCTTCTTCAATGATCCAACGGATGTTGGCAATTTGATCTGGTTCCTCTGCCTTTTCTAAATCCAGCTTGAACATCTGGAAGTTCATGGTTCACATGCTGTTGAAGCCTGGCTTGGAGAATTTTGAGTGTTACTTTGCTAGTGTGTGAGATGAGTGCAACTGTGTGGTAGTTTGAGCATTCTTTGGCATTGTCTTTCTTTGGGATTGGAATGAAAACTGACCTTTTCCAGGCCTGTGGCCACTGCTGAGTTTTCCAAATTTCCTGGCATATTGAGTGCAGCACTTTCACAGCATCATCTTTTAGGATTTGAAATAGCTCAACTGGAATTCTATCACCTCCATTAGCTTTGTTCATAATGATGCTTCCTGAGGCCCACTTGACTTCACATTCCAGGATGTCTGGCTCTAGGTGAGTGATCACACCATCGTGATTATCTGGGTTGTGAAGCTCTGTTTTGTACAGTTCTTCTGTGTATTCTTGCCACCTTTTCTTAATATCTTCTGCTTCTGTTAGGTCCATACCGTTTCTGTTCTTATGGTGCTTCTGTTAGGTCCATACCATTTCTGTTCTTATGGTGCCCATCTATGCATAAAATGTTTCCTTAGTGTCTCTAATTTTCTTGAAGAGATCTCTAGTCTTTCCCATTCTGATGTTTTCCTCTATTTGTTTGCATTGATCACTGATAAGGCTTTCTTATCTCTCCTTGCTGTTCTTTGGAACTGCATTCAAATGAATCTATCTTTCCTTTTCTCCTTTGCCTTTCACTTCTTTTCTTTTGTCAAGTATTTTTAAGCCTCCTTGGACAACCATTTTGCCTTTTAATCTATACTATTTCTTGCCGGGAGCCAGCGTGAGGAATCCCACCCATGGCAAAGGTCATGAGGAAGGAAGCCCGACAAAACGCAAAGGCGTGATCTGGCTTCAGGGGTTCCCCCTGAGTTTTCCTGAACATCCACCCCCCAAAACCAGAGTCGGCCTGATTTTATTGTACTGTGCTTTCCACTCTTCTGACGTTCTCTGGAAAAAGTTAATTCAGGGCTTCAGTCTCCTGCATATGAAAGGAATGTTTCAGCTCAGACCCCTCTGATGGCTCTCTAACTTGCCTGACAGGTTCCCCCGGACTTTCTACAACTTGTGAATTGCTCACAGCCCCCCAGCCGCGAGAGGCACAAAGCTTAAAGCATCTTAAAGATAGTCTTTTCTAAAGAGCTAAAAATTATACTGGTGACGGGTTTTCACTGTTGACTCAATGACTGCTGCCAGGCCTCCATATTCTTTATCTTTTAGGCACCTGGGAGGATATTAATCAATGTAATCAGGATGCAGAAATAGGAATATAGTAGTTTTGATGTTAGCAACACTAGACTTTTGAGTTAATTACTTTTCTCTTTGTTATAAATCACTGTACTCCTTTTACTTGTTATAAATTGTATCCTTGCTATGTAAGAATGTAACTATATTTAGTGCTTTCTGAGAGTGGCACCAGACTTTGGGAAGAACAACACTATTACCCTTATCAGAAAAGGGCCATAAAATGTTAATTGGCCTTCTGGCCAGAAGATGATGTAAATCACCTAAGACTTGTATATACAACTAAGTATGCAGAGAAAAAGCCTGGTCTTGATAAGAGTCAAGGCTGCTGACGCTGCATAATTTTGTATTACCCATTGATCTCTGTGTACAATCAAAAGGTATATAAGGCCTTTCCGGACAATAGAGGTGGGGCCAGTCATTGGAAAGTCTGGTTTCCCCCGTGTCTTCTTTTCTTACTCTATTTTCTGGCTGAATTCCCATCTGGGGCACGGAGGCTTGCCGTGTCTACTTACTTGCCCCAGCTTCTAAGATCCATGAGAGAGGGAGCCCAAGGCAGGGCACTCTCCGCTATTCAAACGGATGCCGGTGGCCTGACGTAGATGGTGCAGACTTCTTGTCCTGATGTTTTATTGGCTTTCCACGTAAACCAAGTTATTCAGCCTCTTTTCTCCACTAAATTTTCCTACTATACTATTTCTTCTTAATTTTTTTTATATTTCTAAATAAATAAGTTTTTCCTCGCCTACTCCATCTCCCCTTTGAATTCCCTGGATCCACCGGGGCAGGACCCCAGCAATTTCTCTGGGAAAGATGAGAGTGATTAATGAGCTAATGCCTGCATGTATCAATACATATTTTTCTGAGTAAGGACCAGTAAGCATTTGGACACCTAGTTGAGTGGCTTTTGCGTGTTTTTCCTCTGAAGGTGATGCTTGTTTGTCCTGTGATAGCATAGCCAGAGCATTTGTTGAGAGCTGCCTGATAGTAGGCACCTGGGCTTACTCAGTTTTGCAGGCCTGTAGTTCAACAGCATGACCCACGGAAGTAAACATGGTTTGAACAAAGGAAGGAACCTGCCTCAAATGATTTCATCCTCAGCTTCAAATATCACCTTGTAAGATAAGGACTCTGCTTAATGCATCATGCTTTTGCTTCTAAAGTTTGCCAGGTTTGTTGTTTCATTGGTTAAGTGCTTTAAGGAGATGAGTCTTGGGTGTTCCGGATGCACATATAAAGTGATGGCTTCATGTTTAAGCTCTATACACCAGGGATTTTGTAGTTTCCTTCTGTGTGGGATAGAGATAGTGATGGGGTCTACCTTAAAACTGTTGAAAAGACTAAACAAGATAATACCTGTAAGCTTTACACTATCAGACCCTACTGTGCCTGGCACCTGGTGTGTGGTGGCGGCAGTGAGTTTTATTAGAGGGGTACATAATCTCTCCCACCAGACTTAGTGGGTGAAACATTGAGATAAAACTCAAGGAGTTAGGGTTATGCCTGACCCTTTAAAAAAAAAAATACATACATATATATATATATATATATATATATAATGACTTCCTCTAGCAGTACTTTAGGGAAAGAAAAAGGATTGAAAAAAAATTTCCAGCCAGTATTGCTATTCTCTTTTCAATTTGCTACTTTCATTTGAAGTTTAGGGGGAAATGAATTAAGACTGAAATGCATTCAGCTGAGTAAGTAAGCAGTGAACTAAAAAACTCTCCAAAAGAGCAGGAGTCTTAATTTAGTGACATCACCTATACTCATCTTAAGGCCTAACATTGTTAAGCACAATACCTTCGAAAAGTAGTATTGAGTGGGAAGAGAAAAGAAAAAGAACTTATAGTTCTTCCCCAAAATCTTTGATTTTAGGTGCTAAGTTTCCAAAAATTCATCACCATCCCTTTTGTATTCTCTCTGCTGTGCTGTTCATGAGTCAAAAATACAAGAAGTAAAAGTCACGGATAACACTTTCTTCCCAACAGAAGCCATTGTCATGGACATGGACCCCTTTCTTCACTGCGTGATCCCAAACTTCATCCAAAGCCAAAACTTCTTGGAAGGACTTCAGAAGGAACTTTTGAACTTGGACTTCCATGAAAAGTATAATGATTTATATAAATTCCAGCAGGTATTTATGCCCCTTTCACATTAGCTTTTTCACTTCAGAAAGTCGTTGTCTATAAGAATCATTCATTACCATATCGACTTGAGGTTTTAGTTTGGGTTTTCCACTGGGGGTCCTGGTCTGGTCTTGACGTTGTTAAAAGCATTCATTTATTTAACATAACCTGAGTGTTTACTATGTGTTCAGTTCAGTCGCTCAGTCGTGTCCGACTCTTTGCGACCCCATGAATCGCAGCACGCCAGGCCTCCCTGTCCATCACCAACTCCCGGAGCTCACTTAGATTCACGTCCATCGAGTCAGTGATGCCATCCAGCCATCTCATCCTCTGTCATCTCCTTCTCCTCCTGCCCCCAGTCCCTCCCAGCATCAGGGTCTTTTCCAGTGAGTCAACTCTTCGCATGAGGTGGCCAAAGTACTGGAGTTTCAGCTTTAGCATCATTCCTTCCAAAGAAAACCCAGGACTGATCTCCTTTAGGATGGACTGGTTGGATCTCCTTGCAGTCCGAGGGATTCTCAAGAGTCTTCTCCAACACCACAGTTCAAAAGCATCAATTCTTCAGTGCTCAGCTTTCTTCACAGTCCAACTCTCACATCCATACATGACCACAGGAAAAACCATAGCCTTGACTAGACGGACCTTTGTTGGCAAAGTAATGTCTCTGCTTTTCAATATGCTATCTAGGTTATGTGTTAGGTGTTACTAAGTATTATGGGGGAGTCTTTGCCAGTTACTGCCCTGAAAGCCTTTAAAATTTAAAATTATAGAGGTGGTAGTGATGGTGAAAGGTAGTCAAGTACAGTAAGCTGATAAGTACATTTTGGGGAGTGATATAATAAAGAGAGTAGTGCACTGGAAGATAGTGTGTTAGTTGCTCAGTTGTATCTGACCCTTTTGCAACCCCATGGACTGTAGCCTGCCAGGCTTCTCTGTCTGTGGGATTTCCCAGGCAAGAATACTAGAGTAGCCATTTCCTTCTCCAGGAGATCTTCCTGACTTAGGGACTGAACCCGGGTCTCCTGCATTGCAGGCAGATTCGTTACTGTTTGAGCCACTAACCAATTAAATTTTTGAGTTCGTGTCTTGTTTAGGTGGATTTATGTATTGTCATATGTCTTGTAGAGAGTTAGATCTAGTCTTTTTAAATTGGTGGACGATTGAATTTGACAGAAGACTAACTCAAAATCAAGGCTTGTTTTCCTGCTGTTAGAAGCCAGGCCCATGCTAGGTTTAAAAATATATAGGTCATTGGTTTCCCCAGTTTGGGAGGATATTTTTCATTGCGGGGTATACATCACTCTTGGAGGTCTTTATAAAACCTTAAAGACAGTCCTTAAAATCACAAAAAAAGTGAGGATGAAGAGCTATCTTGTTTTTTTTCCATTTTCCCTTTTATTTCTTCTAATCTAGGGTAAAAGTAACAAATTCCTCTGTCTTGCGTTTAGTCTTTTGCACTCGAGCTGGTTGTGTCCCCCAGTCTATCTCTGGGCCTTTTATATGTATGATTTAATCTGGTTAAGTACACAAATGACGTTCTCTTTTTAATTCTGGAAATCTAATGAAAAATAGCTTGTATTCATAGTGAAGTTGTAAAAGTTAATAAAAATCATAGTCATCTATCTTTATAATTATATTAAATTTGATAACACTAGGCCTCTTTTGTTGATTTAGGGCTATATGCATATCCGATTACTGAAATTGAGAAGCCAAACTGGTTTTTACTTAATGCAATTCGGTAGATGGAAAATACTTCTGTGAAGTCCATGAGAGGCGAAATAGTAGAAACGGCCCTAAGGTAACGAGGGAAAAAGAAGCAGCCATTACTTTAGATACCAACGGTGCTTCATGGAACTTGTGTGAATAATTTTTCACTGTGCTCACTGTGGGACTTCTTCACCCGAAGACAGTAAATATAAACCTGCTTTCCATCTCCTGTCCCATCAGACTTCACTTATAGCCCTTTTTCTTTGCTTATGCTATGAATTGACTTGATAATGGGGCCTATAACAACTTCCAGTTCTCCTGACCAAGTTAGTCATTAGGAGTGGCCTGATTTTTCCTTTGTTTTTCACTTTACATTCAGGATACTTTACGTTCACACTCATTTTCCTTCTGCCTCACTGGCAAGTCCTCCTTAGTTCCCTTCGGCAGGTCCTCCGTTGGTACCTGGCTTCTTAATGACAGAATACTCTAGGACTTCGCCCTTGGAGACTCCAGGGAGTCTCATGGCTTTGCCTCCACTTTTGGATATCTGTTAAGTGTTTCACACTTTCAAAAACTAAACTTCTTGTCTTTTCGCCCTAAATCTGCTCCACCTACAGTTTCCCCCGTCTCAGTTGATGAACATCAGTCTTTCCAGTGACCCAGGCCAGAAACCTTGAGGTTATCCTTCATTCCTCGCTCACACCTCTTCTCCATTCCAGTGGAAAGTTCTTTTGGATCTACTGTCAGAATATATTCAGAAAAATACACTTTTCACTTCCACTGCTAACAGCTGTCACCTGACCCAAGCCTTTTCTCTCACCAGGATTATCCTGTTGGTGGACTAACTACTCTCCTTGCTTCTACCCTTGGCCCACGTACAGCCATTGTGTTTGTTTAAAATGTTAATGGACCCAAGAAAATTGAAATCATTTGCTCACATAAAAATTTGTACTCAGATTTCAAAGCAGCAATGTTTATAATAGCCAAAAAGTAGAAACACCCAGTGTCCATCAACTGATGATGAATGGATAGATCAAGGTGGTATGTCTATACAGTGGAATATTATTCGGCCAGAAAAAGGAGGAAGTACTAAATACTGCTGCAACGTGGGTAAACTTTGAAATCAAGCTCAGTGAAAGAAGCTAGATACAGAAGGCCACATATAGTGCGATTCCATTTATAGGTAATAACCAGCAAAACGTATAGAGTACATTAGTGATTGCCAGGAGCTGGGGGATGGAGATGGGGAATGACTGCCTAATAGGTAAAGGGTTTCTTTTTGGTATGATGAAAATATTCTAGAATTAGATAATGGGAGTAGGAAATGGCAACCCACTCCAGTTTTCTTGCCTAGAGAATTCCATGGACAGAGGAGCCTGGCAGGCTACAGTCTGCAGGGTTGCAAAGAGTCAGATATAACTGAGCATGCATGCATGATAGATGCACATGTGAAAATACTAAAAGCCCCCTGAATTGCATTCTTGGAGATGTTAAAATAGTAAATTCTATGTTACATGAATTTCATCTCAGTTCTAAAAAGTTTTGTTCAAAATCTCCTTAAGGTTCTCATTTCTCTGAGCAAAAACCAGAGTGGTTGTACGTCTCCCATTACATCTTTGGCCCCACCTCCTGCTGCTTCCCTCGAACTCACTAAGCCACATCCTGTGATTTCTTCAACAGGCCAGGCATTCTTCCCACTCAGGACATTGAATCTGCTTTGCTGAGATCTTCCCTGAGTTCACTTCCCACCTTCCTTCAAGCCTCTGCTGCACATGCATGAAGTCTAACTTGGCCACCAAATTTATATTGCAAGCCCTTCCCTGCTCTCAGCACTCCTGGTCCGTCATACTCTGCTTTATTTTCCCATGACATTCCTCACCTTTTTTATTCTAATAATCAATTTGTAATGTTTATTGTCTTTCCCCCACAAGAATGTATAAGCTCCACTATAATACTTTTGTAACTATTTGTGGAGTGAATAAGGCACAGAGAGGCTAAGCAGCATGCCCAAGTCACAGAGCTGCCAAATGGAGGGGGCCGTGTGTCAACCCCAGGCAATTTGGCTTCAGAGTCCAGGCTTTTAGTGACATTGCTGGACTGCCAGCATGCTCCCTCCCTAAACTGCTCTGCTCTGTGCGTTTGATTTATGAAGGAAATCCTTTTTTTGTTTTTTCATGGTCAAGTCTGATGATCTGAAGAAGAGAAGAGAGCCCCACATCTGTGCTTTAAGGTAAAGGAGTACTCATACTTGCTGGGTGCCGAGTATGTGCCAGGCAAAGGAGTAAGTGCTTTAAATGTTACATCATGCCATCTTTGTTGGCATTATTGTCTCCTTTTGTAGAGGAGGAAACAGAAAGTAAGTAATTTCTTCAAAGTTATCTAGGGGAAAATGGAGCCGAGATACAGATCCATGTCTGTCTGATTCCATGGCCAAAGTTTCCAGTGATAAAATGGCCATGTTAGTAACCAGGAAAACAATACTGGCGGTACCATCTTTCACATTGTCAGGTTGACATATCTAAAACAAAAGCTCCAGTGTTGACAGAAGTGTAGATATACAATGCTGCAATTTTTCTTGGAAGATAGTTTTGAAAAATGTATCAAAACCCTTAAAATTATGCTTTCTTTTTGTAGTATAATTCCACATACAAGAATTTGTCCTGTGAAAATAAGGATGTGCTCAAAGATTCCATACAAGATTGTTTATCATAAGTGAATAATTACATACAAATTAAATGGCCATCCATCAAGAGTTATACAGATAATGGTACAGAACAAAGTGGAAAACTATACCGTTAAATAAGCAAGCTCCAGGAGTTGCTGATGGACAGGGAATCTTGGTGTGCTGCAGTCCATGGGGTCTCAGAGTCAGACACAACTAAGTGACTGGACTGAACTAATACCATTAAATGTTCAACACATGAGTATAGTAGTTGTTTCATCAATTCCAAGACACTTTTTTTTTTTTTTTTTACATTTTAATCTTTCTGAGACTCAGTATCCCACATAATTACTGTTTTGTCCCAGTTTAATTTACAGCGTTTTTTGAAGTGATTTATAAAATGTGATACTGCTGGCAAAGGCATAGGCTAGAAAAATATAAAGAGAAAGAAGTTAAAAATAGCACACAAGGTGTGATCTCATTTGAAAAAAAGAAACGTTTACCTGTATACCTATGTGTATACAAAGAAAAAGACTTGTAAGAATGGTATGTTTAAATCTGGCTAATAGGATTAAATAGTGGCAGTCTGCACAGATTACTTCTTCTAAAACCTAAAGTATTTGTTAACTGTAACAGTTCACAGTTATTTAGGCCTTTTTTCCTCCATGACCATGCTTTTAGGGCATTGTCTCATTAGTTCACACCACGCCTCTGATAAGCATGTCTTTCCTCTGGGATTAAGTTACATTCTGTACCCAAAAGGTAATAGCCAGATGGTGTGAATGATGGAATTCCTTGTCTTCACAGAAAGGTGACCTTTTTTTTCCCTGTTAGGTTTTATGATTTCTCTCATGAATACTGTTAACAAATGAGAATGATGGCAGAAAATAGCCCTATAATTGTGACACCTTCATGGGATGACCAGAGGAAGAGCTTTCTATGGAATAAATTTGTGGCAGCTGATGTTACCAGTAAAAGAGGGATGAAAGGCTTTGATAATATCAGTTGCATAAACGTTTAAGACTCAAGACTTTGACCACCCACTTTACCTGAAGCCTGGTTTACAGTTTGCTTTGCTGGTCTATTCTGATTTGCAACTCTGCCTGTAAAACTTACATGGCACTTATGGTTGGACTAACAAGTACAATATATTCTGGAACGTTCTGGATTGGGTAGTATACAGTATAAAAATATATTTGGTAATAAAATTTCAGGGGATCAACCTGGAGACTTGATCTTTAGTTATTAACAGCACAATTGCATTTTATGGGGATTTCAGTTATGTACATTTGAATTAAGATGATTGAAACAGTGTTTTCTCTTCATGTACAAAATTTGAACTAGTATAAACCCTTTAAAAATATTTTTAAAAATATTTTCCCCAATTTTATGGAGATAAAATTGACATAAAAATGTTGGTCCATCAAAGTTAACCTAATTTCAGAGTTTAGTGAGTCTTAAATTGTGTTAGAGTTCTATACAGAGCCACTTTAGCTGTAAATGGGAATGTTCAACCATCTTTTCTTTGGTATCATCTTAGTATCAGAACTTATATGAAAAAAGTTTATTATTACACAATTAGCATAGTAGTCACCATTACTGTAGTTTAAAGTTTTTAATCCTCAACAGTGCTACCCACCCAGGTGTTCATTAAATAACAGAGCTAGTGTTAGTGCTGAAAAGCATGTCTAGAAGTCAGTAACTTTGGACTAGAACATTGGTATTCTGCTGTCAAAGGCCAGACCGCTACCATGATAGGGCAATACTATAAATTTAGGAGGAAAAAAATAAGCTGAAACAGTAGAACAAAATATATTACAGTAGAGAGGTCTGCATTTATTTCTCTGGGAATACTAGTCTTAAACTTGGCAAGTTTAAAGTGAAGAACATTCTCAAGAATGGCTCTTAAATTAACCAAAACCTGCAGGAAAAAATATTTATGTCATAGATCGAAATGGAGCCCCCATCATGGTGTAACAAGTTATTTTTTGTTTACATTCCTAGGAAAATTCTGTTTGAACATTTCCGGTCTTGGATTTCAGACATTTCCAAGATTGACCTGGAGTCAACCATTGACATGTCCTGTGCTAAATACGAATTCTCAGGTAAGAGAGATAAAACCTTGTTGTCGCTGAGATTTAAAGGCTTTAACTAAACGATTATGGGAAGACAGTGTCAGTGTTGCAAAATCCTAGACTATGTATCCCTTCATAGTGTTAGGATATTCTTAGTGAGGATGGTCTGACCCAGCTCAGATAGAGAAATGTCCATCTTGGAAGGTATAAGGCAGGGTTCTCTTTGGGAGTGTGATGAGAGCTATGACTGTTGTAACCAAGCAAAGTTAGCGTTCCCACTTCACACAGAGCCAAACTTTCTTTCTTTCTTTTTGGTCGTGTTGGGTCTTTATTGCTGTGCCTGGGCTTTCTCTAGTTGCTGTAGGTGGGGGCTACTGTCTAGTTTTGATGTGTGGGCTTCGCATTTGGTGGCTTCTCGTGTTGCAGTACACAGGCCCTAGAGCATGAGGGCTTAGTTGCTCCATAGCATGTGGGATCTTCCTGGACCAGGGATTGACCCATGTCCCCAGCATTAGCAGGTGGATTCTTAACGACTGGACCACCAGGGAAGTCCCATAAAGCCAAACTCTTGACAGTAGTCTTTGCAGCAAAATAAGAACGCCAAGCAAGGAGAATGGGCAGCTAACACTCAAAAAAAAAAAAAAAAAGTGAACTTCCTAGTAGCTTTCAGGGAAGGATTTTTAAAGACAAGGCAGAGGGTTTTCAGATGCATAATGGCTCATGGACCTTCTGATTGGTTGGTGGTGAGGTAGCAGTGATAATGTCAGGAATCTCAGTCATCGACCTTCTGGTTCCAGCCAGTCTGGGGGCTCCGTGTTGCTTGTGGTCAGCCTGATGTTACCATCCTCCACCTCATCCTGGTGGTGAGGGGGTTGTCTTAGTTTCTGAAGAATAGCTCAGAAATGTGCATCAAATTCTTGTCTCTGCCCCTTCAGGAGGAATTAGGAGTCCTGTGACTGTTGTGTCCTAATCATTAACTGTTTGAGCCTGCTCTTTGGAACTTGGGGATGCCTAGGAGACAAGCCTTTTTTTTTCCATAAGCAAGAAATGGAGGACACAGAAGGGCTTTTGTGTCCAGGAAGGCCCTGCAGGATCCTGCTCCATTTCAGTATTTTCAGAAAAATGCTAATAATGCATATACACATAAACTTTGCATATGGTATCAGGAAATTCAAAGGTGATATTGTAAACTCACTCTTATACTTCCTAGGAAACAAGTGTCCCCTCAGTGCCTTTTTTTTCTTTTGAAGGTAATAAATGAACATATTCTTTTTTTTTTTTGAATTTCTGTTGGAGTATATATGTCATTTACAATGTTGTGTTACTTTCAGCTATATAGCAAAGTGTATGATTTATACATATACATATATCCACTCTGTTTTTTAGATTCTTCTCCCTTATAGGCCATTACAGAGCATTGAGTAGAGTTCCTGGTTCTTTATAGTAGGTCTTTTATTAGTTATCTGTTCTATATATGTAGTGTGTATATGTCAGTCCCAATCACCCAGTTTATCCCTCTCTGAATATATTCTTAAGGATAAAAAGTCAAACAATATACCGTGTCAAGCAGTATAGAGTGTAATCCACGATAGTCCCCCCTCACTTTCTCCTTGTCCTCACATGTCCACTGTCACCAGTTGGGGATGCATCCTTCCAGCTCCCTTTCTGAGCATGTACATGTCCTTTTGAAAGCATGTTTGATTTTCAGCTGGAAGGATAAGTGTTTTGGGTTGTTTTGTTTTTACTGAATAAAATTTTGATTTGGGTTTACTCTCATACATTGTCCTGGAGAAGTACAAATTGGTAACAACATTTTGAGGATAACTTAGACATATAGTCATGTCACATCCCTTTTTTTAAAACAATTATTTATCTGGCTGTGCTAGGTCTTAGTAGTGGCATGTGGGATCTAGTTCTCTGACCAGGGATCAAACCTGGTCTCCCTGCATTGGGAGTACGGAGTCTTAGCCGCTGGACCACCAGGGAAGTTTCTCATATGCCCCTTTTTTCGGGGTTCGGGGAGTAATTTGAAGTAGTTTCAAACAGATAAATGGTGAGAATAATACAAATGAATTTTTTCTGTTTTACTTAAGAATAGGTTGCCTTTAGGATTCTCTGTGACCCCCTGAATACTTCAGTAACTCCTGCAACAAGGACCTTCTCCTACATGATAGTAATGAACAATCAGAATCAGGAATTAGGTTTGATATGTCACTCCCATCTAATCCACAGGCTCCATTCAGGTTCTGTGGTTTGGTCCTTTATTAGCAAAAGGGTCCTGTCCAGGGCTGTGCATAGCATTTAGTTCTCCTGTCGTCTTAGTCTCCT
Source organism: Capra hircus (assembly GCF_001704415.2). Lineage (NCBI taxonomy): Eukaryota > Metazoa > Chordata > Mammalia > Artiodactyla > Bovidae > Capra > Capra hircus. Next base: position 25,546,244 of record NC_030825.1, on the reverse strand, counting down.
TAAGTCTACAACTGTCCCTGTTCCCTTGACTTTTATGATCCTGATGCTTCTCACAGTTTACAGATGAGTTACATCGTAAAACTCCCCTCCGTTTGGGTGTGTCTGCTGATTCCTCATGTGTGCTTCTTTCTGCATCTTATCATGCAGTAGATAGTGTGTCATGTTACCAGTGCTTAATAAGTGATTACTTAATTAAGGTGGTGGCTGACATCAGGTTTTTCCACTGTAAACTTGTCCTTGTCTTTAAGGTAATAAGTATTTTGTAGGGAGACACTTTATGTAAATATCCCATTTCTTATTAAAATTTGATTCACTTGTTTTAGCATCCATTGATTTTTTTTCTTAATATATTTTATTGACGTATATCTGACAGTGTTTCAAGTGCACAGCAAGGTGATTCAGTTACACATACATAATTTTTGAAATTATTTCCCATTATAGCTTATTACAAGATATTTATTGACTGTAGTTACCTGTGCTATGGGCTTCCCTTGTGGCCCCACTAGTAAAGAATCTACCTGTAATGTGAGAGACCTGGGTTCAGTCCCTGGGCTGGGAAGATCCCCTGGAGAAGGGAAAGGCTACTCAGTCCAGTATTTTGGCTTGAAGAATTCCATGAACTGTATAGTCCATGGGGTCGCAAAGAGTTGGGCATGACTGAGTGACTTTCACTTCGCTTCCCTGCTAGATATAGTAAACCTTTGTTGTTTGTTGCATATCTGTTTTTTTTAAATTAGGAATAGAGCATTCTGTTCATACTAAGTCAAAAAAGTAGAATCAAAATGTCATACATTTTTTAGTTAGGCAAAAATTCATAAGTTTTTAAAAATATATTTATTATACATATATATATATACACAAAAGCTTTTCTATTATGCTTGATAAAGGCTTGAGAAAGAACATTAAAAAAAAAGGTGGAGAAACTGGAAAACATAAACTAAATGAAATGGCAGCACTGAATATGAAATAGAAAAAGTGAAACAAAACTAGATAAAAGTGAAAGATCATCATATAGTTCAGTTGTTTTTAAACGTGGCTGCTCATTAGAAATATACCTGGAGCTCTGGAGAAAAAAAGCAATGCCTGGTCATTTGTATTTTTCAAAAAATTCCAAGATAAGTCTGACATACATCTGGATTTTAAAAAGTGACTATAGGTTTTTCTATTAAATCATAGTGGTACAGAGTTCTGTTATTTTTCTGTTGATCAATCATGATACAGTGGTATCAAGTGAGTAATAGTTACATAATCACAATAGTAAAAGATGCTTTTCAGTTTTCACAATCAATAGCCAGATAGAAAAATGAAAGATAATTACAGTTGCAGGCCATAAAGGGAACATGATTAACCTAACAGTATAAAATAATTAGATATGGTCTGGGGAGTCAAGCAGAGTAATGTGGTAAGCGGAAATGCATACATGCACCTGTTTTCATCCTCCCTTACCATTTCTTAATTGTTTTGGGTTTATTTTCTGTAGATCTTTTCCTTCTTTTGTGTTTCTTGCCTAGAGAAGTTCCTTTAGCATTTGTTGTAAAGCTGGTTTGGTGGTGCTGAATTCTCTTAACTTTTGCTTGTCTGTAAAGCTGTTGATTTCTCCATCAAATCTGATTGAGAGACTTGCTGGGCAGAGTATTCTTGGTTGTAGGTTCTTCCCTTTCATCACTTGAAATATATCCTGCCATCCCCTTCTGGTTTGTAACGTTTCTGTTGAGAAATCACCTGACAGCCTGATGGAAGTTCCCTTGTATGTTGTTTGTTGTTTTTCCCTTGTTGCTTTTAATATTTTGTCTCTGTCTTTAAGTTTTGTCAGTTTGATCACTGTGTCTCAGTGTGTTCCTCCTTGAGTTTATCCTGCCTGGGACTCCATGCTTCCTGGACTTGGTTGACTGTTTCCTTTCTGATGTTAGGGAAGGTTTCAGCTATTACCTCTTCAAATATTTTCTTAGGTCCTCTCTCTCTTAGGTCCTCCCTCTCTCTTCTCCTTCTGGGGCCTCTATAATTCGAATGTAGGTGCATTTAATGTTGTCCCAGAGGTCTCTTAGGCTGTCTTCATTTCTTTTCATCCTTTTTTCTATATTCTGCTCTGTGGCAGTGATTTCCACCATTCTGTCCTCCAGGTCATTTATCCGTTCTTTTGCCTCAGTTATTCTGCTATTGATTCCTTCTAGTGTATTATTCATCTCTGTTTGTTTGTTCTTTATTTCTTCTAGGTCTTTGGCAGACATTTCTTGCATCTTCTCCATTGTTTTCCTGAGATCCTGGAATGTCTTCACTATCATTATTCTGAATTCTTTTTCTGGCAGGTTGACTATCTCCTGCCAGAAAAAACATTTAGTTGTTTTTGTAGTGTTTTATCTTCTCCCTTCATCTGGGACATAACTTTCTGCTTTTTCATCCTGATAACTTTCTGTAATGTGGTTTTTGTTCTAGCTGTGGGATTGTGGTTCTTCTTGCTTCTTCTGTCTGCTCTCTGATGGAGGAGGCTAAGAGGCTTGTATAAGCCTCTTGATGGGAGGGACTGGGAAAAACTGGGTCTTGGCTCTGATGGGCAGGGCCTTGCTCCATAAAGCTGTAATCCAATTATCTGCTGATGGGTGGGGTTTCCCTCTCTGTTTGGCCTGAGGCAGCACTGCTGGGGGGTCTGCAGGCTCTATGGTGGGCTTAATGGTGACCTCCAAGAGGGCTTATGCCAAGGGGGACCTTCCCAGACTGCTACTGCCAGTAGCATCCCTGTGGTGAGCCCCTGCCAACCCACGCCTCCACAGGAGACCCTTCAACACCAGCAGGTAGCTTTGGTTCAGTCTCCTGTGGGGCCCCTGCTCCTTTTCCCTGGGTCCTGGTGTGTGCACGGTTTTGTTTAAGACTAGTGTCTGTTTCCCCCAGTCCTGGGGAAATACTATAATTAAATCCCACTGGCCTTCCAGGTCAGAGTCCCTGGGGATTCCCAGTCCCTTTGTCAGATCTCCAGGCTGAGAAGCCTGATGTGGGGTTCCGAAGCTTCACAACAGTGAGAGAGCTTCTTTAGTATTATTTTTCTTCAGTTTGTGGGCCACCCATCCTCTGGGTATGGGATTTGATTTTATTGTGATCGCACCCCCTCCTATCATATCACTGTGGCTTCTTCTTTTGACATGGGGTATTGTGTTTTGGTGGGTCCAGCTTCCTCCTATCAATGGTTGTTCAACAGCTAGTTGCAGTTTTGGTGCTCTCGCAGGAGGGGATGAGCGCATGTCCTTCTTGCACCATCTTGAACTGGAAGCCCGCTATTTTTATTACATTATTACTGTGCAGGTTGCCAGATGGTGGTTTTTCTAATAAAATAATTTCTTTTCTATTATTAGTTGTTATTCTTTTGTAAATAAAACATTGCCATCTCCCCAGTTATTTACTCATTTAAAAAAATTTATATTTATTTGGCTGCATCTGATCTTAGTTGCGGCATGTGGAACCTTTTGTTACAGCACTTGGGCTCAGGAGTTTCAGTGTGTGGAGACCTCAGGGAATGTGGGATCCTCATTCCCTGACCAAGGGTTGAACCAACATCCCATGCATTGCAAGATGGATTCTTAACCACTGGGCCACCGGGAAAGTCCCTACCCATTTATTTATGTCAGTGTGAATTTAAAAGTTACTATCTATGTAATGGTTCCTGTCATTATGTTGATGCCCATATTGTCCTCGATTTGATCAAGGGGACCTTTGTGTCCTTCTAACATGTCCTTATGTCACTCAACGAAACGTAGGTTGCTCGCTGTGCACAGCAAAGCCAATCTGCTGGCTCCGGGTCGTGGTAAGGAAAAGTACAGCGTTTATTCCAGGGCACCAGACAAGGGCACAGGTGGCTTGTCCACAGAACACCCAAGCTCCCCGATGGAGTTTAGTGGAGGGTTTTTAAAGGCAGAGTGGGGTGAGAGGGCCCCAGGGTGTGTCGTCAGCTTGCGCACAGTTCTCTGATTGGTGCAAGGTGGAGTAACAAGATGAGATCACAGGTTGGCATCTTCTGTCTAAAGGTGCCAGCCAATCTGGGGGCTACATGTTCATGGTCAGCTTTTCTCATCTGGTTGGGGGTAGGGGGTTGTCTGTATACAAACAGCTTAGGAATGTGAGTCAGACTTACCTTTACCTTTGAGACAGCTGGGAGCCCTTGTGACTGATGCCTTCAGTTACAGCTGCTCTCCTGTCTGCCTGCCCTGTCTTTGTTTCTGTGTTCTGTGTTTCTCAGTCCTGCTGGGCCTGCTGTTCGCTGCACGTGGGGGAGCATAGGCAGGTCGCAGTTTATTTCCAGAGCCCCTTTTTCCAATGAGCAATAAGCAGGGGATACCAAGAGGTGGGTTGCTGGGAAGGCCACTATGTGGGTTTGCTCAGTTTCATACATCATCCTTATTGTATCTTACTTTCTAGCAAAACACAATTTTCCAAGTTTATCTTAATTTTCCTGTGTCTTGATCTGGAGCTGGCAGTTCTTCCAAAGAACGTGGGTTCTTTCATATATATAATTTATATATATATATTGTGTGTATGTATATTTATATATATTATACATATATATATATGAAAGAATGAATTCACATTGATTCCTCCAGTTTCATTTCCATACTATAGGGTTCATTCTATATTTCTTTTTCCAAATTTATAAATCTGTTCTTCACTTTTGAGAAATCTGTTTTCCATTAATTTCAATATGCTTCTGTATTAAAATAGTCCCTCCGTGTGGAAGGATCTCACTTCACCAATAGCACCCATTACCCTCACCCACCTTGCATGGATGCCTGCCTTGTTCAGTCATACCTAATGGCTTTTAGAAGTTTAGCTCAAGAAATGGTACTGTATAACTCAGAGAACCCTACTCAGTGCTCTGTGGTGACTTAAATGGGAAGGAAATTCAAAAAAGAGAAGGTATATGTATATATATAGCTGATTCACTTTGCTGTACAGCAGAAATGAATACAACATTGTAAAACATCTATATTGTTGTTGTTGTTGTTCAGTCGCTAAGTCAACTGAACAAAGTGTCCAGCTCTTTGCGACCCCAAGGACTGCAGCATGCCAGGCTTCCCTGTCCTTCACTGTCTCCCAGAATTTTCTCAAACTCATGTCTGTTGAGTCGGTGATGCCATCCAACCATCTCAGCCTCTGCCGCCTTCCTCTCCTTTTGCCCTCAATCTTTCCCAGCAAGAGTGTCTTTTCCAGTGAGTCGGCTCTTCTCATCAGGTAGCAAAAGTACAAGAGCTTCAGCATCAGTCCTTCCAGTGAATATTCAGGGTTGATCTCCTTCAGAATGGACTGGTTGGATCTCCTTGTAGTCCAAGGGACTCTCGAGTCTTCTTTAGCACCACATTTCAAAAGCATCAATTCTTCGGCACTCAGCCTTCTTTATGGCCCAGCTCTCACATCCATACATGACTACAGGAAAAACCATGGCTTTGACTCGATGGACCTTTGTGGTAAAGTAATGTCTCTGCTTTTTAATATGATTATTTTATCATAGCTTTTCTTCCAGGGAACCAGCGTCTTTTAATTTTGTGGCTGCAGTCACCGACCGCAGTGATTTTGAAGCCCAAGAAAATAAAACCTGTCACTTGTTTCCATTGTTTCCCCATCTATTTGCCATGAAGCGACTGGATGCCATGATCTTAGTTTTTTGAATGTTGAGTTTTAAGCCAGCTTTTTCACTCTCCTCTTTCACCTTCATCAAGAGGCTCTTTAGTTCTTCTTCGCTTTCTTCCGTAAGGGTGGTGTCATCTGCATGTCTGAGGTTATTGATATTTCTCCTAGCAATCTTGATTCCAGCTTGTGCTTCATCCAGCCTGGCATTTCACATGATATACTCTGCGTATAAGTTAAATAAGCAGGGTGACAGTATACAGTCTTGATGAACTCCTTTCCCTATTGGGAAGCAGTCCATTGTTCCATGTCCGGATCTAATTTTTGCTTGTTGTCATGCATACAGGTTTTTCAGGAGACAGGGCAGGTGATCTGATATTCCCATCTCTTTCAGAATTTTCCATGGTTTCTTGTAATCCACATAGTAAAAGGCTTTAGCATAGTCAATGAAGCAGAAGTATATGTTTTTTTGGAATTCCCTTGCTTTTTCTGTGATCCAGTAGGTGTTGGCAGTTTGATCTCTGGTTCCTCTGCCTTTTCTAAATCCATCTTGTACAACTGAAAGTTCTTGGTTCATGTACTGCTAAAGCCTAGCTTGAAGGATTTTGAACTTTTTTTTAAAATTTATTTTGTTTTTTAATTGATGGATAATTGCTTTACAAAATTTTGTTGTTTTCTGTCAAACATAAACATGAATCAGCCATAGGTATACATATGTCCTCTCCCTCTTGAACCTCCTTCCCACTGCCCTCCCCATCCCACCCCTCTAGGTTGATATAGAGCCCGTTTAAGTTCCCTGAGACATACAGCAAATTCCCATTGGCTATTTTACATATGGTACAAGTTTCCATGTTACTTTTGCCATACATCTCACCCTCTCTCCTTCCCTCTCCCCATGTCCATAAGTCTGTTCTCTATTTCTTCATTGCTGCCTTGCAAATAAATTCATCAGTATCATCTTTCTAGATTCCATATATATTTGTTGCTGCTACTGCTACTGCTGCTAAGTCGCTTCAGTCGTGTCCAACTCTGTGCGACCCCAGAGACGGCAGCCCACCAGGCTCCCCCGTCCCTGGGATTCTCCAGGCAAGAACACTGGAGTGGGTTGCCATTTCCTTCTCCAATGCAGGAAAGTGAAAAGTGAAAGAGCAGTTGCTCAGTCGTGTCCGACTCCTAGCAACCCCATAGACTGCAGCCTACCAGGCTCCTCCATCCATGGGATTTTCCAGGCAAGAGTACTGGAGTGGGTTGCCATTGCCTTCTCCGATATATTTGTTAGTATGTGATATTTATCTTTCTCTTTCTGACATACTTCACTCTGTATAATAGGATCTAGGTTCATCCACCTCATTAGAACTGACTCAGATATGTTCCTTTTTATGGCTGAGTAATATTCCGCTGTATATATGTACCCCAGCTTCTTTATCCATTCATCTGTTTATGGACATCTAGGTTGCTTCCATGTTCTAACTATTGTTAATAGTGCTGCAGTGAACCTTGGGGTACATGTATCTCTTTCAGTTTTGGTATCCTCAGGGTGTATGCCTAGGAGTGGGATTGCTCGGTCATATGGTGGTTTTATTCCTAGTTTTTTAAGGAATCTCTATACCGTATTCCACTGTGGCTGTATATTCCCACCAGCAGTGCAAGAGGGTTCCCTTTTCTCCACACCCTCTCCAGCATTTATTGTTTGTAGACTTTTTGATGATGGCCATTCTGACAGGTGTGAGGTGATATCTCATTGTAGTTTGGTTTGCATTTCTCTAATGAGCGATGTTGAGCATCTTTTCATGTGTTTGTTAGCCATTTGGGATTTTGAGCATAATCTTGCTGGCATGTTTATTGAGTGCAGTTATATGATTATCTGAACATTCTTTGGCATTGCCTTTCTTTGGGATTGGAATGAAAACTGACCTTTTTCTAGTCTTGTGGGCACTGCTGAGTTTTCCAAATTTACTGGCATGTTGAGCACAATGTTGAGTCATCTTGTAGGATTTGAAATAGCTCAGCTGAAATTCCATCACCTCTACTAGGTTTGTCTGTAGTAATACTTCCTGAGGCCCACATTACTTCATACTCTAGAGTGACTGGCTCTAGGTGAGTGACCGCACCATCACGGTTATCTGGGTCATTAAGACCATTTTTATACAGTTCTTCTGTGTATTCTTGCCACCTCTTCTTAATATCTTCTGCTTCTCTTAGGTCCATACCATTTCTGTCCTTTATTGTGTCCATCTTCACATGAAATGTTCCCTTGGTATCTCCAATTTTCTTGAAGAAATCTCTATAGTCTTTCCCATTTTATTGCTTTCCTCTATTTCTTTGAATTGTTCACTTAAGAAGTCTTTCTTATTTCTCCTTGCTGTTCTCTAGATCTCTGCGTTCAGTTTGGTATATCTTTCCCTTTCTCCTTTGTCTTTTACTTCTTTTCTTTCTTAGTAAGGCCTCCTCAGACAGCCACTTTGCCATCTTGCATTTCCTTTTTTGGGGGATGGTTTTGGTCACCACCTCCTATACAGTGTTAAGCACCTCTGTCCTTAGTTCTTCAAGCACTCTACCAGATCTAATGCCTTGAATCTAATTTGTCACCTCTACTGTATAATCATCAGTTCAGTTCAGTTACTCAGACGTGTCCAACTCTTTGCGACCCCATGGACTGCAGCACGCCAGGCCTCCTTGTCCACACCAACTCCCAGAGTTTACTTAAACTCATGTCCATTGAGTTGGTGATGCTATCCAACCATCTTATCCTCTGTCGTCCCCTTCTCCTCCTGCCTTCAATCTTTCCCAGCATCAGGGTGTTTTCAGATGAGTCAGCTCTTCAAATCAGGTGACCCCAGGTATTGGAGTTTCAGCTTCAGTATCATTCCTTCCAATGAACATTCAGGACTGATTTCCTTTAGGATAGACTGGTTGGATCTCCTTGCAGTCCAGAGGAGCCAGAGGTCAAATTGCCAACATTTGCTAGATCATGGAAAAAGCAAGAGAGTTCCAGAAAAACATCTATTTCTGCTTTATTGACTATGCCAAAGCCTTTGACTGTGTGGATCACAAGAAACTGAAAAATTCTGAAAGAGGTCAGAATACCAGACCACCTGATCTGCCTCTTGAGAAATCTGTAAGCAGGTCAGGAAGCAATAGTTAGAACTGGACATGGAACAACAGACTGGTTCCAGATAAGAAAAGGAGTACATCAAGGCTATATATTGTCACCCTGCTTATTTAACTTACATGCAGAGTGCATCATGAGAAATGCTGGGCTGGAAGAAGCACAAGGTGGAATCAAGATTGCCGGGAGAAATATCAGTAACCTCAGATATGCAGATAACACCACCCTTATGGCAGAAAGTGAAGAGGAACTAAAGAGCCTCTTGATGAAAGTGAAAGAGGAGAGTGAAAAAGTTGGCTTAAAGCTCAACATTCAGAAAACGAAGATCATGGCATCTGGTCCCATCACTTCATGGCAAATAGATGGGGAAACAGTGGCAGACTTCATTTTTGGGGGCTCCAAAATCATTGCAGTTGGTGACTGCAGCCATGAAATTAAAAGACTGTTACTCCTTGTAAGGAAAGTTATGACCAACTTAGACAGCATGTTAAAAAGCAGAGACATTACTTTGCCAACAAAGGTCCGTCTAGTCAAGACTGTGGTTTTTCCAGTAGTCATATATGGATGTGAGAGTTGTATAATCATAAGGGATTTGATTTTGGTCATATCTGAAGGGCCTAGTGATTTTCCATACTTTCTTCAATTTGAACCTGAATTTTTCAGTAAGGAGCTGATGATCTGAGCCACAGTCAGCTCCTGGTCTTGTTTTTCCTGACTATATAGAACTTCTCCATCTTCTCTGCAAAGAATATAATCAGTCTGATTTCGGTATTGGCCATCTGGTGATGTCCATGTGTAGAGTTGTCTCTTGTGTTGTTGGAAGAGGGTTTTTGCTATGACCATGTATTCTCTTGGCAAAACTGTTAGCTTTTGCCCTGCCTCACTTTGTACTCTAGGCCAAACTTTCCTGTTGCTCCAGATATCTCTTTACTTTCCACTTTTGCATTCCAGTCCCCTATGATGAAAAGGACATCTTTTGTGTGTGGATGTATGTGTTCTAGAAGGTTTTATAGGTCTTCATAGAATCGTTCAGCTTCTTCAGCATTAGTGGTTGGCGTGTAGACTTGGATTAATGTGATGTTGCATGGTTTGCCTTGGAAGAGATGACAGGCATTTATAGTGATATGGAAAAGACATTTGCCATATAATTTTTAAAAAAAAGTCAACAAAAGAACCACTGTAGGATACTGTTTTTAAAAGGCAAATACATGTATGTTGGGAAAATACTGGAGGTGACCATCCCTGAGTCTGTGTGGTGGTCTGTGTTTTTAGAGTTTTCTACATTGACAGTTTTATTTCTGTAATTATGAAAGAGGGGAAATGGTGTTGTAGAGCTGGAGGAGCTGCCGTTACAGAGGACCAGCAGATGGACTGATAATAAGCGCAGAGGCAGGCGGCTGTTCATTGCCCATGCGGGGACATCATGGTGTGCGCTCATCTGTTACAGATGCCCTGCTCTGTCACGATGATGAGCTGGAAGGGCGCCGGATCGCCTTCATTCTTTACCTGGTTCCTCCCTGGGATGCGAGCTTGGGGGGCACCCTGGACCTGTTCAGCGTTGACGGTAAGACAGAAGCATGCACTTCAACACCAGCAGACACTTCCGAGCTCTTAGACGCAATGTCTGTTCTCGTCAGAGGAGATGGAAGCCATCTGTTACCCTAACAACCACAGGGGGATCGAATGCCTGACAGCCACCTCTCTGGGTTGTGCTTGAAATAATCGGTCCTCCAGAGATAAACTGGGGTTGATTTAAGATGAGCAACAGTCAAACCCTGGTTCTGAATGCTGGCCATGGGAGTGTAGAGCACATGTACAGCCACCCTTGGTTATGAATCTCCAGGACCAGTCCATCTGCCAGGAGGTCAGGGTCCTTTTTTGTTTGTTTTTAATGACTGACACCAGAACTTGACTCCAGAAATCGTTCAGAACTTTTTCCAGCTTTCATCAGTAATGCATGGTGGAGTAAGAACAGACGTCGCCTAGCGGAACTGTGTTAAGAGAAACAGATGGAAGGGGGTGGCATTTGGGAATCTGAAGGGGACATCTAGCTACCCTTAGAAATTTGCGAATTGTCGAGGTGGAAACAAGGCAGCCTGGAAGTGGTTAATGATGATGAAGCTCGTTTATGGATGTGTTTTCTCCCGGCGCAGAACACTTTCAGCCGAAGCAGATTGTCAAGTCCCTTATCCCTTCGTGGAACACCCTGGTTTTCTTTGAAGTGTCTCCAGTATCCTTTCACCAGGTAAAGACTGTAAGCCACAAATACATTGACTGCCAAGGAGCATGCTTTTCAGTCTCCCAGTGTCTAAATGTGGCAGCTTCCGGGTGGTTTCCACACCTGGTGTGAAGGGTCCTGAAATCAGTGAGCCATGGCTAGTAATCTTCCCCCCTCGTCTTTATGTTGATGTGCTGCTGGTCTTGTCCTCTCAGGTGTCTGAGGTCTTGTCTGAAGAAAAGTCACGTTTGTCCATCAGCGGCTGGTTTCATGGTCCTTCTCTGACCAGGCCTCCCACCTACTTTGAGCCTCTCATAGCTCGGAGCCCTCACATCCCACAAGATGTAAGGATAAATTCTTGTTGCTGGGATTCTCATCTTAGAAGCTGTGGCGTATCATTTGCTTTTCTCTTTTTTATTTATTTGGCTGCACTGGGTCTTCATTGCAGTGGGACCTAGTACCCTGACCAGGAATTGTACCCAGGCCCCCTGAATTGGGAGTATGGAGTCTTATTTTACTGGTATGACATGGTGGCAGAACAAAAGCAGAGGGAATTATTAACTTAGCCTTCACATCTGCTGCTCCTTTCCAGCATGAAATTTTGTATGATTGGATCAACCCTACTTATCTTGACATGGAATACCAAGCTCAAATTCAAGAAGAATTTGAGGAAAGCTCTGAAATTCTCCTAAAAGAATTCCTTCAGGTAGGCCAGCAAATCCTGTCTGATAATACCATGTCTGGCACATAGCCTTGCTTCTTGGGTGGTGAACAGGCATCACTCAGAGAGCTTTTAGTCTTTGTTTTGTTCCTGGTTAGAATTTTATATCATCCTTTTCGAATGGTGAAATGATACTAGCTAACATTGGTACCAGTTGCATGTTAGTAGGCTGAGTCTCTTGGGTGTTTATTCCCCAGTTCTCTATACTCTTAGTCACACACACACACACTCTGTCTCACTCACACATTTGTATACTGTGGGGGAGTGGTATGTAGTTCCCACCCTATTCATTTTGATGACTGGTGCTATTACTTTTAAATAATAGATTACTAATTAACAAATTAGTAATACATGTTTGAGAATGACGAGGTGGCAGCTTACAGTGGAAAGAGACCTAGGTTAGAAGTCAGAAGACTGTATTCACGTCTTGACTCTGATTTTACTGACCTCAGCAAATATCTAAAGGTCTCAGCTTGTATTTCATCATCAGTTAAACTGGGATAATACCTGCCTTGCCTATCCTGAAGAGCTGTCCTGAGGGCTGAATGAGATCATGCAGACAGGTGTGGTGCTTCCCAGGTGACCCTGGGTCCCATGGAATCACAGTCCCAAGAGTTGTCCCTCCATTAAAAAAAGGTTGAGACACACTACATCCTGCCTCTTGGAATTATATAGCAGATAATAGCATATTAAGGAATTTGAGAAGTATTATAGTAAATGAACTTTTTAAATCCTATTTAATTCAACTTACCTAAACCATGCTTTAGGATCCTCTTTCCTGTTTCACAACTGATAGGATTACTGTTTGTAGAGCACTCCTTAGAAAACTGCATTTAAACAAGTACTTACAAAAGCCTCTTATGGAGAATATTTAGATTAATTAGTTTCCTGTACTATACTGAACTTTTTAAATTTAGAATGCTGATTAAATGAAGGGAATGAATAGAGGCCTAAAGAATCTGTATTATTACATAGACATTTTCATTAAAACAGTGTATCAGTTATAAAGTATAGTATATTAATTTAATTAGTTATAACTATATTAATGCAGTTTTTCTCCTCACATGAATTAAAGAATCTGCATTAGGATCCTTGTTTTATAAATGCAGGAATCCTAGAGGTCTAGCAGTTTGACATAAGACATACAGGTACATAAGGTAGTGGCCCAAATTGACACTCAGGTCTCTTGGCTAAAGCATCCTGCTCTGGCTTCACCCTGTCAGGACTGGGGGATCTGATGTGAAAGGGATGAAGAAGGTCACCTGGCCCTGTTGGGAATGGGCCAGAATGATTCTGCAGAGCTGCTGTAGCTGCAGCAACCAGTATGGGATCTAGAAAGTTCTGCTAAATGCTGCTTCATTTTCTCATTCTCCAGCCTGAGAAATTTGCAGAGGTGTGTGAGGCTTTGGAGAGAGGACGTGTGGAATGGAGCAGCCGAGGTCCCCCTAACAAAAGGTAGAACTCGTTTAGGACATTTGCTTCTGCATTTAGCATCTACCTGGTCTGTCTATGAGGCTCACCTCCAATTATAGGACATTTGCCCTAATGTTTTGTTCTCAGGCACATCCAGTAAGAGACCCTAACAGAATCTGTTTTTTTAAGTGTTATATGTCTTTTATACCTCAGATTTTTAAACATTTATTTATTGGCTTTGCTGGGTCTTTGTTGCTACACTCAGGTTTTCTCTAGTGGTGGCGAGCGGGGGCTACTTTCTAGTTGTGGCATGACGGTGTCTCACTGCGGTGGTTTCTCTTGTTGCAGAGCACATGCTCTAGAGCATACAGGCTTCAGTAGTTGCTCCACAGCATGTGGGATCTTCCCAGACCAGGGATCGAACCAGTGTCCCCTGCACTGCAAGGTGGATTCTTAGACAGTGGACCACCAGGGAAGTCTAGAATCTCACTGTGTAACAAATTAGGATTGAGTAAGCTATGCCAAGGTTCGGGAAGAGAGGTACAAAGCTAATGATCAGCTCTCATCCCGTGAGTGATGTTCCATCCATGTAATGTGATGCACACCTTGATGAGCACCTTGCGTTGCTGCCCTACAGGTTTTACGAGAAGGCTGAGGAAAGCCAGCTTCCTGACATCCTGAGGGACTGCATGGCACTGTTCCGCTCCGAGGCGATGTTCCTGCTGCTCTCCAACTTCACAGGCCTGAAGCTTCACTTTCTGGCACCTTCAGAAGATGAGCCTGAGGACAAAAAGGAGCGAGATGGAGCCTCTGCTGCTGAGAACACTGAAGAAGGGACTAGTCACAGCTCTTCTGAGCCAGAGAACAGTCGGGGGGCCACCAGCGACAGCAGTCTACAGAGCAATGGACCGACAGACCCAGAGGAAGATGAAGCAAAGAAAGGTGAGCTGCTGTTATGTTCTGTCCTTATTTTACCATTAGGTATTCACAATTCAGTGGTTTATTCATTCAACAGGTATTTCTTAAGCACTTACTATGCGCTAGGCCCTGCTTCTGGACTTGGGAGAAGCAGACAGACAAGGTCTCAGCTCTCCCTGAGCCCATATATTCTAGTAGGGGAGAGGCCAGAGATTAAACGATACACAAACAACAAGATGTCAAATGAGGATAGTTGCGGTGCAGGAAATCTGAGCAGGGTTGCATGCGGAGGAAAGACCAGGTTACCTCTTGGATGCAGGGCAGTCTGGATGAGCTGTCATCCTAAGCTCAGGTCTGAATGACAAGACAGATCTGTGGGAAGAGCATTCTGGGCAGGAAGTACAGCCAGCTAACAGTTTTATTAGGCTAACAGTAGTACAAATGGTAGAGAGAAATACCATTGGTTTTGCCTAAACTTACTCTAAAACACAAGAACATAAAGGAGCGGAAGTGGAAGGTGAGTGGTTTCTTCCTGCTGAGAACCAGTATCACCCTAAGAAAAACTTGCTTGAACTTGGACTGATAGGTAGAAGGAAATTATTAAAAGCAAAGAAAGTTTAATCATCTTTTAAACAGATGGAATGGACACATGACATTAAACCAGTAAAATGTACACCACCAAGAGTGAACCCTAATGTAAACTGTGGGCATCAGTTAATAACTAGTCTCTCAATACTGGTCAGTTGTAACCATCCCACTAAGACAGGATGTTAACAATCGAGGAAACTGATAGGGAGGGGCAGGGTTTGTGTGTGACAGGGAGAGGGGAACTGTACTTTCTGGGAAATTTAATTTTTCTATAAACTGCTCTAAAAAATTCTACTGAAATAATTACGTTATTTTAAAAAATGGAGTTGGGGGGCAACTGAAGTATATACTCCATCTGAAATTCATGGTAAAGAGAAATAAAGTCAACTTTTTTTCATTATAAGGCTGATGTATTATATATAGTATTATAATAGAGCCACAGGTCAGCTGAAGGATTGTAGACATGGTTTCTCTTTAGTGCTGTACTGCTCCTAATTATCATTCTTTTGCAAGCTAGCAGTGGTATCAAGGTAATTTTTTTCTGACCTCCTGTTATGTTTTTCTTAGAATCAAGTGTTCCCACATGCCAGGGGGAACTGAGGCATTGGAAGACTGGTCACTACACTTTAATCCATGACAACAGCAAGACTGAATTTGCCCTGGACTTACTGCTCTATTGTGGCTGTGAAGGTAAGAGGGACAGTCGCTCCCGAGAGACCCTCTCTAACTGAACCAATTCAGAAGTTATCTGCCTTGGTTATGATCTCAGATCACAGGAGCTCTATGTTGGGTCTTAAGGGTCATGAATTTCAGTCTTCCAGCTCAGAGTACTGTTCGTACCTGTGACTGAGGTATAGGAGATGGACCAAATAATAATTCCTAAGGAATCCCCAGAGCTTTTATGTAAGTGTCCTTCCAGGTATATTTTATATTTTAGTTTTCAGTTTTTACTCAGTGTTGGTTGAATGATAAATTCAGGCTCCTAAGTCACAGTTGGGTACGACTCAACTCCCAGATCCCCCAGTGTTAAGCAGCATGGAACCAATGATTCAAACAGATGATGTAACTCTTGCGGTGAGAGCTTTCTGAATGCTGTTTGTTTGCCCTTTGTAAGGCTGGAAGCCGGAGTATGGTGGCTTTACCTCCTACATTGCCAAAGGAGAAGACGAAGAGGTAAGTTGCTTCCTTTTTAGTTCTTAAAAATGTTTTCATTCTTCAGAGACCCAGCTTTTCTGACTTTCTGCCAGTGTCTTTAGCTGATAAATCCATGTTGTTCTGTCTGGCAGTGGTTCTAATTTCTAGTAGAAAGTACTCAGCATGCAGTAAAGATGGTAAAGGATAATCCCTAGGCATTCTACCCCGCTAAGAAATTCCAAGTAAATGAAGAGTCAGGTGGTACATTTTCATGCATCTTTGAAGGTAGGAAAACTTAGGTGCATTAGGTAAAACCTTTCTGGGTATGTACTGGAATGGGGCTTGCTGGAATATGTCTTGACAGCCAGAGCAATAGTTCTAATAAAGGATCTTTTAAAAGATCCCTATTCACCAGTTTGAATATTTGATATGGAAACATCTGTTTAAGAAAAGAGGTGAGAATCATCTGTGTTCTGATATATCATTGTTTTTACCTGTTTCAGCTGCTAACAGTGAATCCAGAAAACAACTCTTTGGCACTGGTCTACAGAGATAGGGAAACTCTGAAATTTGTCAAGCACATTAACCACCGAAGCCTAGAACAAAAGAAAAGTTTTCCAAACGGAACAGGCTTCTGGGACTTTTCATTTGTCTATTATGAATGACAAAACAGGGCAAAGCTGGAAAAAGACCTTTCCTGAGTACTGGCACAGCTGGAAGAGTTAAGACGTCGCGTGAAGGAGAGCCACGCGGTGACCTGTGTGACAGCGGTCTTAAAAACTGTGTGTGACTGTCCTTTAGTAGGGCTCATAATGATTGTCATCAGTTTAGACCTTGAGCTTGGAGCTAGGTACTTACCTCTTGATGTTTTCTTTTTAAAGGGTTTTGTCTTTAACATTCAGTTCTTCATTTTCCATATTGGCTTCTTCAATGATTAAAACATGTGTGACGTAAAATAGACATGACATAAAAGTACCATTTTAACCATTTTGAAGTGTCTAGTTCAGTGGCATTAGGTACGTTCACATGGTCGTGCAGCCTTCACCACCATCCATCTGCTGAACTTTCCCATCTTTCCCAGCTGCACCTCTGTCCTGATTAAATAGTAATCCCTGCTTTCCCCTCCCCCAGCCTGTGGAAGCCACCATTCTACTTTGTCTCTAGGTATCTACTAACTCATGTTCCTCATAAGACAAATAATATTTGTCTTTTTGTGACTGGCTTAATTTCACTTAGTGTAAAATCTTCAAGCTTCACCCATGTTTCCAGTGGTTGATTTTTTAAAAGTATGTGTGTATACATATATAGTCATAAATTTATGACTAGTTTCTGTCCTTCCCAATGTCATTGGTTTAGAGGATTATAGAACCTCACACCCCCTTTGATTCTAGGCCCCTTTAGCTTCCTCCCACTGCCTATGGCTTTGTTTCACTGTGACTCTGGACTGTATAGACTTAAGACAATGTTTAGTATATTCCCTTGGAAAATAGCCTGGTCTGAAACCACATGGCCCCGAGAGACTCACGGTCAGTGAAAAGGATGGCTACTTGTGCCCTGTGCAGTGGTGTCCAGGTGCCCATGACTGCGCCATGCTGGAGTCGCGCCTCCAGTGTAACCAAATGATTCTAATCTCATATGTGACTTTGATTTCCCAAGTACTGTAGAGTCATCTGTCAAACTAGCCTTTCTTTAAGAGACCGGGTGTTAAAGGCCATATTGCACTGCCAAGCAGCTGTCCTTTGTTGTATTCTTTCTCCCCTGAACTGTTGAAGGGGGTTGTATGACGCCTGCCACCTGC
Organism: Capra hircus; assembly: GCF_001704415.2. Classification (NCBI taxonomy): domain Eukaryota; kingdom Metazoa; phylum Chordata; class Mammalia; order Artiodactyla; family Bovidae; genus Capra; species Capra hircus. The sequence continues at coordinate 25,528,738 of NC_030825.1, read as the reverse complement.
ATGCATGGGTGCGCATGCATGGGTGCGCATGCATGGGTGCGCATGCATGGGTGCTCAGTGTCGCTGCATGAGTAATCCAAGATGCTGTTTTCATTTCCATTCCAGTGCTCCCTGCTTGTTAACTTTTCCTTTTTTACATTTATTATGAGCTACTGCAGTAGCTTTTATTTTGGATTTTACAAATTAACAGGAAAAGCATTGAGCTTTGTCCTTTTTATCTCCTAAAACTTTTGAGTACTAAAATTTGCATTTAAATGAACAGTTTCACTTTCTTTAGGCTGATGGTTTAAAAATTTTGATCTTGCACCTCAATTGGTAAAAAAAAAAGTTTTAGCATGTATGTTTATTATATGGGGTATTTATAAATTTTACACACTTCCTATACTAATATACAGTATTGGTTGTTATAAAACAGTAATTTTTAAAAGATGAACTAAAATAATACCTAGAACTGGTTCTTATATATAGTCTTTCCCACTGACATGGTGGGAACCATTCTTCATGCATACTGGTTTCGGGACCACAATATTTTAACCATAGCATAGTGACACTCAGGTGGGATTACAACTACTACTTTGTTGGTTTAAATTTCCAAGCTTGCCTTTTAAGTTCCTGCAGACTGAAGGACATCCTGTAATGTTACTTTTGTTAACATAAAAATATGTTTATGTTAGTGGCATAAACCCAGGAATAGGGCTGAGCAGGTGTGTGCCAAGTATGGAAAACAGTTTGAGATTCATTGTTCTAGGTAACATCTAAGAGCTGTGGAGCACTGAGTCTAAGTCTTAGCATCCTACACAAGCATTAAAATGTACTTATTACATTCTCCTTAATCTCAGTGTGTTGATGGCCTATCAGCACATTTTCCATACACTACGGCATCCTGGTGTCCAAGGGGAGAGAATCCCTGAGAGCCAGACTGTGATGTTTCTGTCAGTTACATCACCTACGGTACCTCTTAGGCTGTGAAAGATCGTGTAACTTGGAGGTCACTTCTCTGCACTGAAGGTACCGAGTGATGAAGTTGTTTTTCCTTAGTATTTCATCCTTCATCTTAGTTTTTTTAGGGCCTGGAGCCACTGTGGACAACTGTTAAGCAGCAAAAGAGGAATTACAACATGGGCATCTTTTTTATACTTACTTCTTGCAGGTACAAGCTATGATGCTCACCTGTAAAAATGTCATTTCTTAATTCTTATAATTCCTTTCAATAAAGGAAGATATTTTCCCCCCAAAGAGAATAGCTCTTTTTATCAGATTATCTCTGTAACACATGTTCATTGTGGAGAACACAACATATAAAAACATAAAGGTCACCTGGAATCCCACCAGCCTGTGACAGCCACTGTGTGCTGTGTAATGTCTCAGTTTGGCTAGACTGAACTACATTTCCCAGGATTCCAAAACCTCTTTCCAGTTAGAAAGTCTGTCGCTAAATCGTGTCTGACCCTTCGCAATCCCAGGGACTATAGCCCACCAGGCTCCTCTGTCCAAGGGATTTTCCAGGTGAGAATACTGGAGTGGGTTTCCAGTTAGACTGAGCCCCAATTTCTTGTGCAAGACGGAGGGCCAGAATGAAGCAGTAGTCACACACATTGTACCTCACACACATTGTACTGAGTAACTTCCCTGGTGGCTCACTTTCTCAATGTGAATCCACGTCTGCGCCTGCAACTGCTCCACTTTCCACTGGCTCTTCTTTCAACTTCTCTGATGCAGGGTCTCCCCTACACCATCAAGGTCAGGCAAGAACTGACATAGATTTTAATGTGTCCTGGTGGGCTCCAACTTGTTCTTCCCAACGCTACATCCTTTGCGACTGCCTGTCCTGTGCACTTCAGCTTCCAGCATCAGACTAGAAAACTTAACTTTGCCACTCCCTACAGCTGTGTAAGGTCAAGTCTCCTTGACAGATTTCCTTTATCATGTCAACCATTATGTAAATTAAGAACATTTTCATAGTTATTTTGACAGCATATTAGTATTTCTGTTGAGAAGGAAAATTAAGTATTTAAGGAAGAATCCTATAAATAATCTAATTTCAATCCCTCATTTAAAGATGTAGAAAAATGAAATGCAGACAAGAAAGAGGCTGTTAACACTTTGAACTTGGATTTTCTACAGCTTGTAGCTTCCCTCCCAAACTCCTCTGAATGTGGTATTTCTTTCCCAAAGAGTACTGAAAAATAACAATGCTTGGGCTGCCTCTGCCAGACCAGCATTTCCTCAACAAATAAGTTTTGGCTGCAGTATCTCTTCACTGTCATTATATACTTACCACTATTACAACTGAGAAAATACAAACCCTGTTAAAAGGGTTCTTGGTAGAGTGAGTGACACCAGAGGCAGGCCCTTCAGCCTGTGTGAACTGGACATTTCTATGAAAACAGATGATTGCTTCTCTGATTTAAAATCAGTCCACACAGAGTAGTTTTGAAAACTACTTGGAACTTGCCCATGTGGCTTCATTTCAGGAATAGCAGATTTCTGTACCACACAGATGAAAAGATGACTCATGAGCTGAGCATATAGTGCAGGCAGGGGCCAGATGGGGAAGAGGCAAAAATGCAAAACACCATGCTGCCATGGTGTCTTACTGTACATTAGTGTCAGAGTGGGACTGGAGTCGACTTAGTTTTGTGATCACAGGACTCTGCACTGGCAGATTTATAACTGCTAATTATAAGATGTGAAATGTTAATAATGCTGAAAATCATTCTGGTACAGTACTTCTGCTGCTGCTGCTGCTGCTAAGTCGCTTCAGTCGTGTCCGACTCTGTGTGACCGCATAGACGGCAGCCCATAGGTTTGCATAATAGTTGTCGAGATCCTAGTTCTTTCACTTCTGGAGCTACTGACAGGCTTACTGAGAACAGACACTTCACGGAGGATAGCAGGTGCTTTTCTCTGCTCAAGGGATTGGCGCAGTACCATAGGAGGACAGAGCTGATTAAGATGCAGCCCTGCTCTCACTTAATAGAGGATTTATATAAACGTAGAATATAATAAGAGTTAAAGAACAGACATGGGAGAGGAAAGGTCTCCTGAGAGAGCATTTGAACTGAGCCTTGATGTACCAGAGGGCTTCTCTGGTGGCTCAGACAGTAAAGACTCTGCCTGCAATGCGGAAGACCCAGGTTTGCTCCCTGGGTTGGGAAGATCCCCTGGAGAAGGACACGGCAAGAAGCATCCTCCCAGATACCAGAATCCTCAAGCTTCTAAATGAAAGCAGAGCGTTCACTTAAAGCTACAACAAAACTCAGCAACGAAACAGAACTTAAGCTTTGGCTTCTAGAAGGCACTCAGATCCTCTCACCACAGAAAAATACGGCAACAAAATAGAGAACTGATAACCAAACACTTCTTTTCCCTAAACTGAACGTGAATGACGTCTAAGAGGATAAAAAGTTTTATCCTTTTTATCATTATCCTGGATTAATGTTTTATGAACAACTGTCATCGCATCTAGCATTTACTCACTGGGGAACAGTTTGAAATAGCAGAAAGGGCCATGACTACTTGGTTTCAGACTCCACCCTGCAACTTACCAACCACTGGGACCCTGTGGAAAACATTCTGCCTCTCTGAGCTCAGAGACAATAATGAGATGATTAGATTATTGCGAAAGTAACCTATTTATAATCTACAGATCAGGACTGTGAAAGATACCCTGCTGCAGAGTGACTCCTTCAAGCCTTGTCCATGAACATTTTTAGGTCGTAAGGAGTTTGGGGGCTGAAGAACAGCAGAATGACCTTTAATGAGATGATTCCTTAAGGGTCCCTAAAAATAAACAATGCCATACAATTTAAAACCAGCACCAGGCTTCCCTGGTGGTCCAGTGGATAAGAATCTGGCTGCCAATGCAGAGGACACAGGTTCAATCCCCAGTCTGGGAAGATTTCACATTCCACTAAGCCCAGGTGCCACAGCTACTGAAGCATGTGCTCCTGGAGTCCGGGCTCCACAACAAGAGAAGCCCGGGCACCAAACCAGAGTGGCCGCCGCTTGCTGAAACAAGAGACAGCCCATGTGCAGCAACGAGCACCCAGCGCAGCCAACATATATAAATAGAATTTCAAAAAATAAAAAGCAAATGCTTTTAGAAAAACCAGCACCAACTAGAGATCATCATCTTAAAAGGTGTAAGTCAGACTACAGCTAACCAGAAAAAGACCCCACAGTGGGACTTGAGCTTGCTGGTAACTTTGTGACTCTAGTAAGTACTTAGTCCCTGCACTTCAGTCTCCTCATCTTCGAAGCAAATAAAAGATACTTTACTACTCTGGAGATTATGGAAAATAATATACGAGGATGTCTTTTGAGCTTACAGATTTCAAAGTGCAAAACAAAAGGTGTTATAGGGGCTTGGTCTCATAAAAATTAGAACTCTAAAAGCTCAAATTTCAGAAGTAGAAGAGGTGATCCTCCATGGCCACATGGAGGACACTAGTAAAGTTACTTTGCCACAGAGGAAAGGCCTAGCCTCTGTATGTTCTCTATGGGGTTGCATATTGGTCAATATTCTAATGCAGAGCACAGGTTAGACAACTTGCTAGACAATTTTAATAAAAGGATTACAGCGTGCCAGGTGATTTACAGAATTACTAAGATGGTTGAACAAAAAACCTGTAGGATGCAATTCCAGAATATCTATACTGCAGAGGAGCTGCTCCTACCAGATCAGGAAGGTAGGTGCTTGTGAAACTAGGAGGCACCCTGTATTAGCTACATAAATACAGGACTGCCTGACTTTGAGCCACTAAATCAGCTACTGCTACTGGATCTGAATAGCTTAACTGTGCTCCATTCAAGAAACCTTGTGCCAAACCAGGAAGCTGCCACTATAGCTTCAGAGTCCCACATCATGCCAGCTCTTCTACCATCCAGAATCTTATTTCTGCTAAATGGGCAAACCTCAGAGACAGAGAACCTCTGCTGTAACCCACACTGGTCAAATGCATGCCCCAGCATTTCATTTTTCTCATTTCACATTTCAAGTGTGAAACAGAAGCTGAATCAAACCTCGATCACCAGCTGAAAACTGGAGAAATCTGTTTTAGCTTTCTGCTCTTCATAGGAAAAGAAAGTCGTCATACTTGAAGAAAACTGGAATAGATAATTCTGAGCCAAACCTCCGTGACTGCTTTAAGAATTCGCTCACTTCTCCACATTCGGCTCTGAAAATTCCAAACTTTTCTGTTTTGTTATACAGAGAATTTGATCCATCTTTGGACCCAAGTCTACAACATTCCTACTGTAAATAAGTTCTTAATAGATCCATATTTGGGACCTCCCTGGTGGTCCAGTCGTTAAGAATCTGCCAGGGGACATGGGTTTGATCCCTGGTTGGGGGATTAAGGATCCCACTTGCCATGAGGCAGCTAAGCCTGTGCCCAGGCCCAACAGCTAGAGAGTCCATGTGCCACAATTAAGACCCTATGCAGCCAAGTAAATAATTGAAAAATAAATATTCTCAATAAGTTGACGGGAGGTTTTACAAAAAGGTGCACAAAATGAATATCCAATTTTTGTTTTTCTCCACACAATACAAATGGTTTTATGCAGTCCTGATGTGATTCATACAGTCAACACAAAGTGCAACACCTTTATGTTTTAATGGAAAAGTAGATAATAATTTTTAATTACAATTTTAAGAAAAGATGTATCTATAAACTGACTTTACATACATACAGAAAAACTGGACTTTGAAGCCCTAATGTTTCAAAAGTGTTCATTTCCCTCCATACAAACCAGTATTACTCAGCAACAGTACAACTGATTTTAAAAAAATAGAAAGTGAATACAGTTCTAAGAGGCAATGCTTTGTCTCTTCATTGGTACAACTCACCAAGGTTGTTTTTGCCCTCAGCACCCTGGGTTCACCAGGATGTGATCCAAAGCAAACCAGCCTTGAAGTTTAAGGAAACCTTTTCTAGGAACCTGGTTCCCTGTCTCTCCCCTCCTATGAAGAAGCTGTCCCCACCCGCATGATTCGGAACAGCATGTTGATGTTGTTGCTTCGGATCGCGTCCCGACAAGCAGTGATCACCTGGTTCTTTGGTTTTCCAACTGTCAGAGAAGAAACACCATATCCACGTGAGCCAAAGGATGATTAAAGCGAAATTATCAACCAGAAGCCATCTTTAAAACAACATAAAACCAGGGTAGAGAAGAGTTAGAGATATACAGTGCTTAATTTTTAAAAAGTGCTTATTTTCGGCTACACTGGGCCTCTGTTGCGGCACTCCGGCTTTTCGAGCTGTGAGGAGCGGGGCTGCTCTCCAGTCGCAGTGCATGGGTCTCTTGCTGCAGTGGCTTCTGATGCTGCAGAGCACAGGCTCTAGGGTGCTGGGGCTCAGTAGCTGTGGTGCACGGGCTTAACTGTTCCATGGCCGGTGGAATCTTCCCTGACCAGGGATGGAACCCATGTACCCCACACCGGCAGGCGGATGCTCAACCACTGAACCAGGAAGTCCTAGATAGTACAAATTTATCTTATCTTACCATTCCCTAGAAAAGATATTCTCATGCAGAACTTTAATCACAAACCGAGCTTTGAGACCATTTTATACCTAGAAACTTGTTTTACAGAAAAGGGTCAAACCTTATATCCACTTAGCAAAGATTGTTTCTAAAAGGAAGTCAAAGCACTGACCCAAAACAGCAGATTCCAATAGAAGTACTTAAGGCTTTCCTCTTGGGAATATGTCACTCAGTTTTTCTTCTGAGGATGCAGCAAGTTCGGGAAGATCCCACATGCCTTGGGACAACTAAGCCCGTGCACCCCAACACTGAGCCTGTGCTCTAGAGCCCATGTGCTGCAACTCCTGGGCTCCCTGCGCCTAGGACCAGTGCTGGTTTCTGCTAGCCACAGCTGGAGAAGGCCCAAACACAGCAACGAAGACCCTGCTGCTGCTGCTAAGTCACTTCAGTTGTGTCCGACTCTGTGCGACCCCATAGACAGCAGCCCACCAGGCTCCCCCGTCCCTGGGATTCTCCAGGCAAGAACACTGGAGTGGGTTGCCATTTCCTTCTCCAATAATGAAGACCCTATATAGCCAAAAATAAACAAATCTTAAAAAAAAAAAAACAAAGTTTTTTACCATCTGAAGTTGGCAAACTAAAGCCAAACAGTAGGCTGGCTAAACTCAAGTGAATGGTACCAACTCAAATATGAAAGGTATCTTTATAGATACAAGCCCTGATAGGAGTTCTTGAAGCTACCACCATCTTTAATGGTTCTTGCCCAGAAATTAAAGAAGAGCTGCAGTGCTACAAAAAGAGACTTACCACGCAGACGACCTGCTCTTTGAATGGCTTGATTTACTGCTTTGAGGCTTCCCAACAGTTCTGTGTGATTGTTACAGCGAATTTTATATCCATTGAGCAAGTCTTTATTAAGGTCATAGAGTTCCATATAGCGATTCTTCATTGTTTTCCTGTGTACATCAATAGGTTAACATGACTAGACCTCAGTATGGCAGGCTTAAATGAAAAGATGTGCAAACTTCTTAGACATATTTAATAAAGGATCAAACCAGATTTTTAGCTGTACTGTCATTAAAACAGTAAAAACAGGGTAACTGCTAAAGTCTGCTTTGAAAACACTGAGCATATTCTATGAACTATTCTGTTTCTTCCAAATGAAGACAAGTGGCCTTCCTTGGTTATTAATCCATGGTTTGTTTGAATTTAGGAACCAAGAATTATCATGCCCATGATATAAGGGGTGGGGAAAAGTCAGCAAGGTGACAGGCTATATTCCAAGCTTCAGACTAATGCTGACAGTTTCTTATCAAGCTAAATATACACTTACTATACAACCCAGCAATCACATTATGACACATTTCACCCGAAAGAATGGAAACATGTCTGTAAAAAACCTGTATGCAAATATTTATAGCAGCTTTATTCTCAATCACCAAAGTCTGGAAGCAACCCAAATCTCAATTAATCGGTGGGATATTGACCAAGTATGGGTATCAATACAATAGAATAGTCAGCAATAAAATGGAATGAACTACTGGTAACTTACAACATGAATGAACCTCAACGGCATTATGGAACCTGAAAGAAGCCAGACTCAAAAGGTTGATGCCACGTATATGGATTCCATTTATATTGTCTGATTCCATTTATGTGACAGTTTGGGAAAGATAAAACTATAGTAAGAGAAACTGAGAAATACTTGATTTCGGTAGTAGCAACACAATTGTATAAATTTCCCCAAATTTATTGAAGTGACACGACTCTTCACGACCCCATGGACTGTAGACTATCAGGCTCCTTCGTCCATGGGATTTTCCAGGCAAGAGTGCTGGAGTGGATTGCCATTTCCTTCTCCAGGGGATCTTCCCGACCCAGGAATCGAACCCGGGTCTCCCGCATTGCAGGCAGACGCTTTACCATTTGAGCCACCAGGGAAGCCCAAACCTACATGTATATTATAAATTACAGGTCAACCAACTTGGCTTTAAAAAATAAAAACCGTGTGCATCTGACAGTTTCTAAACGAAATATAAATCAAGAAAAAAGGAATTTTAGGGGTTGGTCACTTCCTTCTAGTTTTTTTTTTTTGTCGCTCAGTCATGTCCGACTCTTGGTGACCCCGTAACTGCAGCCTGCCAGGTTCCTCTAGCAGGAAGATAGCCAGGAATTATCCAGGCAAGACTACTGGAGTGGGTAGCCATTCCCTTCTCCAGGGGATCTTCCCAACCCAGGAATTGAATCTGGGTCTCCCGCACTGCAGGCAGATTCTTTACCGTCTGAGCCACCAGGGAAGCACAGTCAAATGCCTAAGGCCAACAACATCTCTTTGCCTTAAAAAAAAAAAAATAGCCAGAGAGAGAAAAAAATGGGGAGCCCTAGAGATAAAGGTGGCAAGAAAAAGCACCTGTCCTGGCCATGGTACATACTCACATGTCCCTCATCAGACGGGCATCTTCAGCTCGGACCAGCAAACTACGGATCAGATTAGAGTTATCAGCCATGTCAGCACTGAGCTTCTGATGCGCTGAGTGGTATTCATCCACCTGGAAACCA